>NC_090451.1:683560061-684760061 GCF_031143425.1 Pleurodeles waltl | reverse complement strand
CACATCTTGATGCAAAGAAGTACCCATCGAGAGAGAGTACGTTTTTGCACCACCTTCCCTTTCTTTGCACCCACATACCAGACAAAGAGTTGATAGTTCACCCGGAAATCTTTAGTACAATTAAGATAGAATGCCAACGCTCTTTTTGGGTCCAGACGGTGGAGTCTCTCCTCCTCATGGGAAAGATGTGGGGGTACGTAAAAAGTAGGCAGGGAGATGGACTGGCCTACATAAAAAGACGTAACAACCTTGGGAAAGAAGGAAGCCTTAGTGGTCAACACCACTTTGTCAGGGTGCACAGAAATGAATGGAGGTTTGGACGAAAGGGCCTGAACCTCACTTACCCTGCGAGCAGAAGTGATGGCAACAAGAAAGAAAATCTTGAAAGTGAGGAGCCGTAAAGGGCAATTGTACATCGGCTCAAAGGGAGTACACATTAAGTAAGTAAGGACAAGATTGAGGTCCCACTGAGGCATGATAAATGGAGTGGGAGGAATTAAATGGGTGAGAACTTTTAGGAATCTATTCACAATAAGAGATTTAAAGAGTGAGGGCTGATCAGGTAACCTAACAAAGGCCGAAATGGCAGATAAATACCCTTTAAGGGTGCCCAAAGCAGAGCCCTGCTGGGCCCAAGAAAGAATGAACAAAAGAACCTCAGAGGGGCAGAGAGGGGATCAACAGATCTGTTGGTGCACCATGCCACAAATTTATGCCAATGACAGGCGTATACCGTTTTGGTAGAGAGATAACATCACAGATTTCGGGTGGAATATCAAAAGTCGTCAACTGTCGCCGCTCAATCTCCACAAATGAAGGCGGAGATTGGACAGGTTAGGGTGGAGAACTGTCCGCTGCTCCTGCGACAGATGATCCACAAAGATATGTAGTCTGAGTAGAGGATCGATGGAGATACTCAATAGCTCTGGATACCATACTCTCCGTGCCCAGTCCAGAGCCACCAAGATGACTTGGGCCTGGTCGTTCCTGATCTTCTTGAGAACTCTGGAAAGAAGGGGTATAGGCAGAAAGGCGTAAAGGAGGGCAGAGTTCCACTCGAGACGTTTGCGTCTTTGAGCGAGTGCCGCCTTGGAAACTCCAATGCACAAAACAGCTGACATTGCGCGTTCTCTGCGAAGGCAAACAGATCTAACCAAGGCTCTCCCCACTGCTGAAAGACACGTTATTCCACCTCCAGATGGAAACGCCATTTGTGATCGACTGTGCATCGACGGCTGAGTTCGTCCGCTCTGGCATTGAGTGAACCCGCCAGATGTTGAACCACCAGGGTAATACCCTGAGGTTCCAGCCATGTCCACAGGAGTAGTGCCTCCTGACAAATTGTCCAGGACCCTACTCTGCCCTGTTTGTTGCAGTACCACATGGCGGTAGTATTTGTGCATAAATACCTGCACTACTTTCCCTTTGAGAGAGAGAGATATGCTTTCAAAGCAAGCTTGATCGCCCAGAGCGCCAGAAGATTGAAATGGAGCCCAGACTCCACCGGAGACCAGAGGCCTCTGATCTCCGCCTCCCCCATGTGGCCGCCCCAACCCAGAAGCAACACATCTGTCACTACAGACAGATCTGGCTGGGGAAGGGAGAGGGATCTGCTGTGGACCCAATGCAGATTCGAAAGCCACCCCTGCAGGTCTTTCCCAGTTCCCTCTGAAATCTGGACCATGTTGGAGATTCCCCTGATGCTGCGCCCCCTGGAACTTCAAGTCCAACTGCAGAGCCCACATATGCTACCTAGCATGTGTCACTAGCACGATTCAGGAGGCCAGGAAGCCCAGCAGCCTTAAAGTCAGTCTCACCAAAACCCAAGGCAGAGGCTGAAAGATTGGAATCATTGCCTGAATATCTTGGACTCGCTTTTCGGGAAGATAAGCCCACAACTGCACTGTGTCCAGAACAGCTCCAATCGAAAGGGAGCGTCTGAGAGGGAGTCAGGTCTGACTTTGGCATGTTGATACTGAACCCCAGCATGTGCAGGAGGTTCACCGTAGTCTAAAGGTGGGAGACTACTTTCTGGGATGAGTCCGCCTTCAACAGCCAGTCGTCGAGGTAGGGAAAGACTGAGACCCCTAACCTGTGCAGATGAGCTGCAACCACCGCCATCACTTTCGTGAACACCCGAGGGGCGCTGGTAGGGCCGAAGGGAAGCACCGTAAACTGACCGTGCTCGTGACCTACCACAAATCGTAGGTAACGTCTGTGGGCAGGCAGGCTGGGAATGTGGAAATAATCGTCCTGCAAGTTCAATGCTACCATCCAGTCTCCTGGGTCTAAGGCAGACAGGGTGAGCATTTTGAATTTCCCTTTCCTGAGGAAGCAGTTGAGGTCCCGAAGGTCTAGGATAGGACGTAATCCCCTATCCTTTTTTGTCACCAGAAAGTAGCGGGAATAACAACGACAAACTACTTCTGGCACAAGGACCTTCTCTATATCTCCCTTGGCCAAGAGAGCAGCGACTTCCTGGTGGAGAGGTGCCAAATGACCCTCCGGAAGATGGCTGATTGATGGAGGCATGGCCGGGGGGGGGGGCAGATGCGAAAGGAATAGAATAGACCTTTCGAACTATCTGCAAAACCCACTTGTCCATAGTGATGGATTCCAAGTGGGGCAGGTGATGGCGAATCCTGCCGCCATCTGGATCGGTGTGAGGGGACAGACTAAGAGGGTTTGCAGGCTGCAGCGGGGGCAAGGGTGGACTGGGCAGACCTCTGGTTCCCTGTCCCATGCAGGATTCCACGTCTCTGGCCACGCAGCAGCTGAACAGCATGGGTGGCACGGTGGCTGGTGCGACAGGGAGCCCCTTCCATGGCCACGAAAGGGGCGAAAGGCTGACTGCTGGGGTTGAGGGGCAGCGGAAAGACCAAGGGACCAAGCCGTAGCCCAGGAGTCCTTGAATCTCTCCAAGGCTGAGTCCACCTTGTCTCCAAAGAGACGGGAGCCATCAAAGGGCATGTCCATGAAAGACTGTTGGTAACCCCCCGAAAAACCAGAAGTACGCAACCAAGAGTGGCATCTCAAGGCCACAGTCGTAGCAAACGATCTGCCCAGAGAGTCGGTCCTGTTCAGCCCACATCGGATCGTGAACTTTGCCACATCTCTCCTATCGTTGACTGCTTGGGAGACAATAGCACAGGCCTCCTACGGTATCTGCAGAAGAACTTGCACAACCGTATCCCTCAGAGAGTGGGTGTAGCGGCCCAAAAGGCATGCAGTGTTCATGGACCGCAGAGCGAGACTGGAGGAAGAAAACATCTTCCCAAATTGTTCCAGCCTTTTTGATTCCCTATCCGGGGGTGCAGAAGGGAATGCGCCTGAGAAAGAGGAAGCCTGGATGACAACACTCTCAAGCGTGTGGTGTTGAGACAGGAATTTAGGGTCGTTCGGGGCGAGCCGATGGCGACGTGCGATAGTCCTATTCACAGGAGCCCCTGTCGCTCCCCCTGCCGCTGCAGCTCCTCCAAGTTCCCGAGTTCCTGTGTTCCTGAGACCCACCTAACTGTAAGTACCCCCCTCCTCCCAGCCCCTCGCCCTGCCCCGCGCCACTCACCTTCTCTCCTGCTCCTGCTTCTTTTCCTCCTCTCTGTCTCTTCCTCCTCGCTCCCCCTCTGCAATCTTCTTCTGTGTTCTTCTGTTCTCTTCTGTTCTTCTGTTCTTCCCTTCTGTTCTTCTGTGTTCTTCCGGTCTTCTGTGTTCTTCTTCTCTGTTCTTCTCGGTGCTTCTGAGTTCTTCTTCTCGGTTCTTCTGTGTTCTTCTCTGTTCTTCTCTGTTCTTCTGCTCTTCCGATCTTCTGTGCTTCTGTCTTCTGTTCTTCTGTTCTTCTGTTCTTCTGCTCTTCTGTTCTTCTGTCTTCTGCTCTTCCGGTCTTCTGTTCTTCTGCTCTTCTGTTCTTCTGTCTTCTGTTCTTCTGTCTTCTGTTCTCCTGTCTTCTGTTCTCCTGTCTTCGGCTCTTCTACCTCCTCCGTCTTCTTCCCCCGAGCCTGCCCTCCTGCTCCTTCCTCATCCCCCTCCCTCACTCGCCTCCCCCTCTCTCACCCCTAGCTAACCCGTTCGCTATCTACCTCCCTCACTCCTCCTATCTTCCTATCTCTCTAGCTCCCTATCTCACTATCTAACTCCCCCACTCTCCACCTCCTCCTACCTACCTGTCTATCTATTTCCCTATCTATCGACTTCTCTATCTATTTTCTCTATCTATTTCTCTATCTCTCCCCCCCTCCCGCCACCCCCTCTACTACCTATCTCCCTATCCTCTCACTCTACCTCTCTCCCTCACCCACCTCTACAACCCCCCCTCCCCTATCTTCACAACCCTACTCCTATCTCTCTCCCTAATCTCCAAACCTCCTAACACTCACCCTCCTCCACCCTAAACCCCCTCCCCCAGCTCCTCTCACTCTACCTGTCCCCCCCCCCTCCCTCGCGCTTTCCCGACGCGACCTCCTGCACACCCCCGCCCCCCAGCTCCCATTCGCCCCCAGCTGACCCCTCCCCCCCCCTCCTACCTCTTATGGCGGCCGCTGCGCGACTGCGCAGCGGGCACGCCGCTGGCGCGCCGGAGGCGCGCCAGAGGCAAGCCCGTTTGCGCCCGTCCGCGCCTGGCCCGCGCCCAGCGCCACGACCCCTGGTCCCCAGCTCCCCCAAGCCCCGCTGATCCGCTACGACCCCACCACCCTCCACGCCCTCAACCCAGGGCGCTCCAAAACCTGCTTCCTAGCTCACCCCAAACGCACCCATGGACCCTTCGCCTGCAACTCCTGCAAACGCATCTTCCACCACGCAACTACCACGACCACAAGCCCACGCGCCATCAACCACCTCAAGTGCATCCTGATCAACGCTCGTTCCGTCCACAAGCACGCCGTTGAACTTTGGGACCTCCTGGACTCCACAGCCCCGGACGTCGCCTTCATCACGGAGACATGGATGAACGCCTCCTCTGCTCCAGACATCGCTACCGCCATCCCCGAAGGCTACAAGATCTCCAGAAAAGACCGCACCAACCAAGTAGGAGGAGGTGTCGCCATCATCTTCAAAGACTCCATCAGCGTCACCACCTCCACCGAAGACCCCCCCCTCGCCGCTGAACACCTGCATTTTCAGATTCGCACCGACCCAAGGACCACCCTCAGAGGATCCCTCGTCTACCGTCCTCCCGGACCTCGCGCCTCTTTCAGCGACGCCATCGCCGACTTCATCTCCCCGCACGCCCTCGCCTCACCGGACTACATCCTCCTAGGCGACCTCAACTTCCATCTGGAACAAAACAACGACCCCAACACCACCACCCTGCTCGACAACCTCGCCAACCTCGGCCTCAAACAACTGGTGAACACCGCCACCCACATCGCCGGACACACGCTCGACCCTATCTTCTCCGCCAGCAAACACGTCTTCTTCAGCCACACCTCTGCCCTACACTGGACCGACCACAGCTGCGTCCACTTCACATTCCGACGCGAGACCTCCCACCTCCGCACTCAACCCATCCCTCATCGACAGTGGAACAAGATCCCTGAAGAGCAACTCTTCTCCGCTCTCGCCGCCAACCAACCCACCCTCACCACCGACCCCAACGACGCAGCTCTCAACCTCACAAACTGGATCTCCAACTGCGCTGACAACCTTGCTCCCCTCAAACGCACGCATCGACAGACCAACACCAAAAAACCTCTCTGGTTCTCTGACACCCTCAAAGAATCAAAGAAAACTTGTCGTGCCCTTGAGAAGGCCTGGCGCAAGGACCACACCGCTGACAACATGACCGCCCTCAAGAACGCTACACGCGAACACCACCACCTGATCCGCACTGCCAAAAGGAACTTTTTCACCGACAGACTAGACAAAAACAGCCACAACAGCAGAGAACTCTTCAGCATCGTCAAAGAGTTCTCCAACCCCAGCGCCAGCGCTGTCACGCCCTCACAGGATTTGTGCGAATCCCTCGCCACTTTCTTCCATCGCAAGATCAGCGACCTCCACGACAGCTTCGGACACCAGACCCAACCATACACCACTGAACCCGCTTCCCCGGACATCACCCTCAACAACTGGACCCACATCAACACGGAAGAAACCAAATCCATCATGAACTCTATCCACTCCGGCGCCCCTTCGGACCCCTGCCCGCACTTCATCTTTAACAAAGCCGACGACATCATCGCCCCGCACCTCCAGACCGTCATCAACTCTTCTTTTTCTTCTGCTACCTTCCCCGAATGCTGGAAGCACGCTGAAGTCAACGCCCTACTAAAGAAACCTACGGCTGACCCAAGCGACCTGAAAAACTTCCGCCCCATCTCTCTTCTACCTTTCCCAGCCAAGGTAATAGAAAAGACCGTCAACAAACAGCTGACCACCTTCCTGGAAGACAACAACCTGCTCGACCCTTCTCAAACCGGATTCCGAACCAACCACAGCACGGAAACCGCCCTCATCTCAGTCACAGACGACATCAGAACCCTGATGGACAACGGTGAAACAGTCGCCCTCATTCTCCTCGACCTCTCGGCTGCCTTTGACACCGTCTGTCACCGCACCCTAATCACCCGCCTACGCTCCACCGGGATCCAAGGCCAGGCCCTGGACTGGATCGCCTCCTTCCTCGCTAACCGCTCCCAAAGAGTTTACCTCCCTCCGTTTCGCTCAGAACCCACCAAGATCATCTGCGGCGTACCTCAAGGCTCATCGCTCAGCCCAACACTCTTCAATGTCTACATGAGCCCCCTCGCCGACATCGTACGCAAGCACGACATCATCATCACCTCCTACGCCGACGACACCCAACTTGTACTCTCCCTCACCAAGGACCCCGCCAGCGCCAAGACCAACCTACAAGAGGGTATGAAGGACGTCGCAGATTGGATGAGGCTCAGCCGCCTAAAGCTGAACTCTGAAAAAACGGAAGTCCTCATCCTCGGCAACACCCCGTCCGCCTGGGACGACTCCTGGTGGCCCACGGCCCTCGGCACCGCACCGACCCCCGCAGACCACGCCCGCAACCTCGGCTTCATCTTGGACCCTCTTCTCACCATGACCAAGCAAGTCAACGCCGTGTCCTCCGCCTGCTTCCTCACTCTCCGCATGCTCCGCAAGATCTTCCGCTGGATCCCCGCCGACACCAGAAAAACCGTGACCCACGCCCTTGTCACGAGTCGCCTGGACTACGGCAACACCCTCTACGCCGGGACCACCGCCAAACTCCAAAACCGCCTGCAACGCATCCAAAACGCCTCGGCCCGCCTCATCCTCGACGTACCCCGCAACAGCCACATCTCCGCACACCTGAGACACCTGCATTGGCTCCCAGTCAGCAAAAGGATCACCTTCCGTCTTCTCACCCACGCACACAAAGCCCTCCACAACAAGGGACCGGAATACCTCAACAGACGCCTCAGCTTCTACGTCCCCACCCGCCCCCTCCGCTCCGCTGGCCTCGCACTTGCTGCCGTCCCTCGCACCCGCCGCTCCACGGCGGGTGGGAGATCTTTCTCCTTCCTGGCGGCCAAGACCTGGAACTCCCTCCCCACCAGCCTCAGGACCACCCAGGACCACTCCGCTTTCCGGAGACTCCTAAAGACTTGGCTGTTCGAGCAGCGATAACCCCCCCTTTCCCCCCTAGCGCCTTGAGACCCGCACGGGTGAGTAGCGCGCTTTATAAATGTTAATGATTTGATTTGATTTGTTGGGTTTGGACCAAGTACCCAAAAGGACAACGGTGAGGGCTTCAGTGAATGGCAAAAGGGGCTCAGATGTGGAAGCCCCTAGTTGAAGCACCTCCATCAGAAGATTGGACCTGACCTCTACAGTAGGTAGTTCAAGGACTTCAGCCGCCCTACTTACCACCATAGCATAAGTCGCTCCCTCCGCCGTAGCCACGGTAGGAGGAGACAGCATACCAGCGTCTGGAGAAGTGTCCAGTCCACTGGCCTCGCCCAATTCCTGTGCAGAGTCCAAAGATGGGTCATCCTGCTATTCATAGGGGTCCAGGGACCCCTCCAATCCTTTCCCGAATTTGTACCCATAAGGAAAGGGTCCAAATCCGACCTGGGGTGAGTAGGCCCCATTGAGGACAGAGGCAGCATCGGCCGACGCCGCTCCAAGTCATCAGGGGATAAGGATTGGGTCGACATTGATAGTGGGCCCTGCCAACGTCGGGAGCGTCGACAATCATACCAGCGCCAGGAAAGGTCTCAGTGGTACGACTGGCATCAGAGCGGATCCACAAACGGATCCAGAGGGGACCTCTGTGGCAGGAGCCGAAGCCGCGGAACCCGAAGGCCCCTCAACCAAATCCCTTGGACCCAGGGGCGCTCTATCAGGGTCGATCCACCCAAAAATGAGGCACCTGGCCTCATAGAACTCCAAGTTGGGCCTAGGATTGCAAACCATGATAAAGGTTTTCATTTGATTAGTAACCAAACCAGGTGTCCCCATAAAAGAGACAAATTATTAGAATATAATATTAAGGCCATTGGTGGATCTAGAGTATAAACCAGAATCATCTACATATAATAAAACAGGGACCTTTTTCCTGCTGATTGAGGGGTGCATCAGAAACCTTGTTAGACCTGGATGTGCCTAGGCCATTCATACATAAAAGAAACAAAGTAGCCAGGACACAACCCTGAGGCACTCATCTACCTATCTCAGTTGTTCTCAAACGGTTTAATGCTGCGCTTCCTCGAGGGGGTGGGGGGTCATTAGAATTTTTCACAATTATTTTATTAAATTGGCAATGTTTAATTATGTCTAGATGTATTTAAGCACTGCAGTTATGTTGCCTTTTTAGTTCAAACGCTCTAGCGTGCTGTAATCTCTCTCTGGGCTTTTAACAACGGCCACCACACACCCATCAGTTTTGTTGGTTTGTGCACTTGCATTTTAAAATTAGCTTGATTTAATTAGTGAAAGGCATGCACACGTCATGCCTTTTCCCGTTTTTAGGCCTCCTTGAGCGCACCAACCAACAACTGAAAACATACAAGGCTCCATGTTTTCTGCATGGCTTCTGGGCAGCAGTCGAGTGCTTTGCATGACATCGACCCTGTTACATGGATAACTGCATAACTGCCGAAAGGTTTGACTGCAAGCAAACTTCTGTTTCCTTTTCAGTCTCTCCTTCGTGCTTCATGCTCATGCCATGGCACTTTAAATCTACTCGCTTATGTGTAACTGTTTTACTTTTCATTTTCAAGTGTTGTGGCAAGAAAAGTCTGGTTAGCACTTTACAGAGCTAATAGCTGTAAGTCGAGCAAATGCAAGACCCATTGCATTGCACATGCTTGTATAAAAATGCAATCAAATACATGATTCCCAAACATAATATTTTGGGCAGACAGAACTTACTAAGGTGTAAAGTATCCACATTATGATTGTTAGAAATGGGGGGTGAGGAAGGTGTTTTGAAGAATATTTGGTGTCCCTTTCTTTCATTACACAGCAGCTTACCGTCACTGCTCATTTTTTCCCACTTAAAACAAAGCACTGTTATCAGCATGTTTCTTTTAGTCAGAGCCTGGTATCATCTGAGGCCCCAATAGAGGGTTCCACCCCTCAGATTGAAGACCCCTGACCTAGCTTGAAGCCATCTGTCCACTCACCCGAAGGGCCAAACCTAACTGAGGTTGACAGGTCATAGTGTTATGTTCTCAGGAACTGTACCAAGTCGCCCTCCACCCTTGAATTGGTTAGTAACTCCCATATAGGTATAGGAGAGGTCCATGAAGGCCAGGCAGATGGAGCCCTGCTGAGCAACAATATACTTGTTAATCAGCAGATGTAAGTTTAGGCATTGCTCCATCGTGCAGAGCTCCTCACAAAACCCATACTGCACCTCTGACAGAGTGTTGGCTCTCCTAACCCAGTTTAGAAGACGCTCCCATAGTTCATGAAAAGCATATACAATATATCACTTCGGAGATAACAAAGCATCATGAACACACTTCTTAATATAAGTAATGTCAAACGTCTGTGCAGCATTGGCAAAAAAATAATAATCTATTAAATGGCCCATGTTGCCGTCTCATACTACAGGTGCGCTTATGTTTCACTATGCATGTATGTACTTATATTGATACAATATACATTGAAGAATAGTGATGGTTATAGTGCTCGAATTAATTACAGCCACTGGTAATTACTCTGGCCACATCAGAGTCCATCTTTTTTTGTCCACCGTGCCACCTCAGAGTAGACCAAGCCATATGGAAATCAACCTCGGTGGTGCTCCAGTAAGAAGAGTCCAGTCCGAAATGCCATGCAGGTCCTTTCTCAACCTGTACACAAGCTACCCAAGACTGGTTTCTGCCAATTTGGGCTGCGTTAGTCAGGTGCAGATAGTTCATTTAGTATTGGTTTTAAATGTCATCTACACGTTGTGGTTCCTGTAGCCTTGAATGGATAATTGGAACACCGGGACTAAAACTAACACAATGCAAAAGAAAAAAAAACGCATTAGCAAAGCCAAAAGGTGTGGTGTTGACCCCTTAGTCTTTATGCTTTGACAATCATTGGTTTGTTTTGTTGTGTTTTTTGCTTGGAAAACTGCCCTAGTTTGCTTGTGTTCCGGTCCGGTAAGCGCCTGGTTTGACAATTCGTGCTGGACTGTTTCTATAAGGAGCAGGGCAAAGGCTGAGCTGCATATAGCTGGGTCCAAACTGAGATGGCATGGTAAGCAAAAAGAACGATGGGTTGAGATGCAACCCCAAACGACTGCCAGTGGTTAGACAAATTGCAAGCATTCCTCCCATCAACTTTTGTTTGGTTGTAAAAGCTGTCCAGTGCTCATCAACCAAAAATTGGCCTCAACAAGAACACACTGCCATGGTAGTTTCTGGCACTTAAGTTAACTATTTTGTGTTTAGATTAGCTCCTTGCGAAAGGGCAGAATTCTGTCACTCACAGTAAAGTTAGCTAATGGCTGAAGAGGAGGACATTGTCCCAGGCTGTATGATGCAGTGGGAGAAGGAAAGTGTGAATGACAACAGCAGGCAGACAGATGTGGGTGAAAGCCCATTTAAATAAGCATATCATATATATAATTTTAATAAAATCTAAAGGTTTTTCTTAACACCTGACCTACAAATGGAAGGGATGAAGAACTCATGTATATACTCTAAAAAACTTAAAAGCACTGCTTTCAGGAAAATTGTCAGGAACATTCAACCACAAGACACACTGACAGCTGAAAAAGGAAAGTCTCACAACAGATACATTCACCTATAAAACTTATGCTCACAATATGCTTTTTTTGCTTATACATTTTCAGCAGGCATGATGATACAGAAACAATCAGCTGCAACTGGAATACACACATCCACTCACAAAGGGCCTATTAATCAAACTGGCAGCTGCAAATAAGGGGCATGTAGCAAACTTCACTCACACAGAAACAACCGCCTACAACAGCTACACAGATACAGTGTCACATACACACAAAGCGTGCACACTCAGAAAGCATTAGAAATAAACAGTAACTCCAGCACAAAAAACGTGTATGAAGCCACAAATACAGTCCCTGTTAGTGCACAAACACAGGATCTGTCTGGTCTAAAGGGCAATCTGGCAGTGACAGTAAGGCTGGTCTGACAGGTCAGTGTGTGGGAGAGTTTTGTGGCTTCTTGTGGGCCTTTGTTATGGTGTGTGGGGGTATTTTGGACTATTTTCTGTCGCAGCCCGTCTATGCACAAACCCACACACCAACAGAAACATAAGCGCCTCGCACAGACGTCTAAATGGCCAGACAGGCACTTAACTTCCCATTTACGAGAAAGCGGACACCCACTTCGAGCACGTAACCAAGAGGCAAGGGAGAGCTCAAGACCACCAGCAAAAGAACAAATGCTCCCCTGTTTCAGTGGAACCTGGCGGCCACACACTTCCCTCCCTCCCCGCACAGGTGCGAGGGGCCGACAGTTAATAGGCCGAAAACTGCAGCCTGATCTTCTTCGACAGGTACAAGGCCAAACATCCGCTGGTTGGGTGTGCACAAGTGCACTGCACTTTCAAAACGGGCACAAATTCTAGCACGCAAAGCGCGCCATCGCCGGCAAGAATAACTGTCTGTAGGATTCTTCATAGCCTCTGCAATTGTTACGCAGCTCAACAAATTAATCTCTAAAATATGAAAGTTTGGTGCCATAGGAATTTTGACCTACAGACTACACACACACTCCTGATAGCGGCACATTATCCCACAGACCTGGCTTTCTGGGACAGGTTGTTGTGGGCCTCGTCAGCAGGTGTGCGACTACTAACTTATTTTAATGGGATTTGAACCTGTGACCTGAAGAATATACACATCTCTGCAACTGGTACTAAACCCACCTGTATATTTCACGGGCTTGTCCACGTTAGAAGCTTTAATTAGGATGACCAGATTTTTGAGTAGTAAAAAATGAGACAGGGCAGACATAGAAGTCGGACTAAAGTCTAACAATGATGGAGTTATGTATCTAGCTAGTACCGTTGTTGTGCAAATATATTATTAGAATATATAGAGAGTTTACTTAACAGGCTAGGTTTATGCAGTGGGAAGGAGGGCAGAGGGCACAGGGTGAAGGTCATGTTAGCAAGGGAAGGGCCTTCACCATGTGCCCGCTGCCCTCCTGCCCACTGTATCTCCCCTCTACTGGGAGCACCGGCTGACCCCGAGTTACTTAAGACTTTAAAGAAGCCAAGAATACATTAGAATTCAGCTTTGAGGACGAGTTGACCTTCCTCCCAAATAAAAAAAAACACGTGTTCAACAAAATAATTGGGACAATCCTGCAAAAACCGGGACTGTCCGGGAAAATCCCGGACGTCTGGTCACCCAGGCTTGAATATAACCTTGAAAGAGGACGTATGTTTTTAGTTCAGTAAAGGTGCACAATGTCGCAGAAGGAGGTTCAGTTATCCATCCTACAAGATGACTCCACGTCAAAGACAGTGCTTCAGTCCTGGACATCAATTTACATCCCAATGCATTCTGGGAGCTGTAGTCTCAATGTCAACCAACAGGATCACCTGGATTAAACTGCAACATTACACCGGTTTATGAAAAGCAAGATGAGGACTAGAAGATTGTGGTCTTTGATGACACGAGTCATCTCATAATCTTGAGTAGGGAAGACTAGTTTACTGTCCTGCTTACATACGTTTTAGTTGCTGGCTCAACACGCACTGCTGCAGCATGGGAGTTATTAACCTGTGAGGTCTGAAACGGAGGTAACAGCAAAGTCTGATAAAAGATTCAACTACAAAGGGGAATTTGCGATGATGAAATGCGCTCAGCAGGAGAGACTGGGTCATAAAATACCACAAGAGCTGTGCGGCGGGCTGCAGGCAGGCCAGGTGCTGCGGTGGCGACCTCTGCCCTCTCGCTCAGGCCTGCGGAGTCCAGCTGCATGTGAAGAGGTCACGGGGTCAGGCGCACTCAGAGCATGGACACGTAGAAACCAGGGGCCAGATGTCTGAAAGGGTTTTTACCCATACTGTGTCAATGGGAAAATGCTATAATACATATGGCCCTAGGTCTCTGCACTCGCAGTCAATCAGGCTCTCATATGCACGACTCACCTCCCTCTTTTAGAACGTCAATATCCTCAGTAGGGCGGCTTATCCTGAGCTTTAAATAACCTTCAAATAAAAGTGGGATGTCACTAATAATTTGCTCTTTAAAACGGAAACGTGCAGGGGAAAGGGAGGATGGGATGGGAAGCAACTTAAAGGGCTAACACTGGGGCAGGTGAGGAAATCAAAACAGACAACGGAGGGTGTGGGCGAAAAAAAAGCGTTTTTGTTGTTGTTGCTATGGGAGGTGGGCAGGGGCAAGCAACACCAGACAAGGGAGGGAGGGATGGAGGCCTGGTGGGGTCATACAAAATGGATGAGGGAGGGCAGATGAGGGCTAGAAACATAAAGGGCGGTTGGGGTCAAGCAACGAATGACTAGAGTCAAGCAACATGGACGAGAGCTGGAGGGCGGGTGGGTAAAATTTAAGCAACACAGACGAGGGAGGGAGGGATGGTAAGCAACACCAATGAGGGACGGGGTGGGTGGAGCAAGCAACATAGACAAGGGTGCAAGCAACACCGGTGAGGGAGGACACCTAGGGAGGGACGCAAGCAACCTAAACGATTGGGTGCAAGTAACATCAACAAGGGAGGGCGGGTGGGGCCAAGCAATACAGTTGAGGGAGGGCGGGAGGGGCCAAGCAATAAGGACGAGGGAGGGTGGGTGGGGCCAAGCAATAAGGACGAGGGAGGGTGGGTGGGGCCAAGCAATAAGGACGAGGGAGGGCGGGTGGGGCCAAGCAATAAGGACGAGGGAGGGCGGGCGGGGCCAAGCAATAAGGACGAGGGAGGGCGGGCGGGGCCAAGCAATAAGGACGAGGGAGGGCGGGCGGGGCCAAGCAATAAGGACGAGGGAGGGCGGGCGGGGCCAAGCAATAAGGACGAGGGAGGGCGGGCGGGGCCAAGCAATAAGGACAAGGGAGGGTGGGCGTGGCCAAGCAATAAGGACGAGGGAGGGTGGGGCCAAGCAATAAGGACAAGTGAGGGCGGGGACAAGCAACACAGGCGGGGGGAGGGCTAGCAGGTGCGATCATCACAGACGAGGGAGGGGGGCGGGTGCGAGCAGCACAGACGAGGGCGGGCGGGTGTGAGCAGCACAGACGAGGGCGGGCGGGCGGGTGTGAGCAGCAGAGACGAGGGAGGGCGGGCGGGTGTGAGCAGCAGAGACGAGGGAGGGCGGGCGGGTGTGAGCAGCAGAGACGAGGGAGGGCGGGCGGGTGTGAGCAGCACAGACGAGGGAGGGCGGGCGGGTGTGAGCAGCACAGACGAGGGAGGGCGGGCGGGTGCGAGCAGCACAGACGAGGGAGGGCGGGCGCGAGCAGCACAGACGAGGGAGGGCGGGCGGGGTCAAGCAATACAGACTAGGGAGGGCGGGCGGGGGCCAAGCAATATAGAAGAGGGCAGGTGGAGCCAAGCAACACAGACGAGAGAGGGCAGGGACAAGCAACACAGACGAGGGAGGGAGGGCAGGGACAAGCAACACAGACGAGGGAGGGAGGGCAGGGACAAGCAACACAGACAAGGGAGGGAGGGCAGGGACAAGCAACACAGACGAGGAAGGGAGGGCAGGTGCGAGCAGCACAGACGAAGGAGGGCGGGTGGGGGCCAAGCAATACAGACGAGGGAGGGAGCGCGGTGGAGACAAGCAATACAGACGAGGGAGGGAGTGCGGGTGGGGTCAAGCAACACAGACGAGGGAGGGCGGGTGCGAGCAGCACCGACGAGGGCGGGGCCAAGCAGCACAGGCGAGGGAAGGCAGGCGGGGCCAAGCAGCACAGACGCGGGAGGGGCCAAGCAGCACAGACTAGGGCGGGCGGGGCCAAGCAATCCCGGACAAGGGAGGGCAGGCGGGGCCAAGCAATCCCGGACAAGGGAGGGCGGGGCGGGCGGGGACAAGCAATCCCGGACAAGGGAGGGCGGGGCGGGCGGGGACAAGCAATCCCGGACAAGGGAGGGCGGGGCGGGCAGGGACAAGCAATCCCGGACAAGGGAGGGCGGGGGTGGGTGGGGACAAGCAATCCCGGACAAGGGAGGGCGGGTGGGGACAAGCAAACCCGGACAAGGGAGGGCGGGTGGGGACAAGCAATCCCGGACAAGGGAGGGCGGGTGGGGACAAGCAATCCCAGACAAGGGAGGGCGGGTGGGGACAAGCAATCCCGGACAAGGGAGGGCGGGTGGGGACAAGCAATCCCGGACAAGGGAGGGCGGGTGGGGACAAGCAATCCCGGACAAGGGAGGGCGGGTGGGGACAAGCAATCCCGGACAAGGGAGGGCGGGTGGGGACAAGCAATCCCGGACAAGGGAGGGCGGGGGTGGGTGGGGACAAGCAATCCCGGACAAGGGAGTGCTGGCGGGTGGGGACAAGCAATCCTGGACAAGGGAGTGCGGGGCGGGTGGGGACAAGCAATCCCGGACAAGGGAGTGCGGGCGGGTGGGGACAAGCAATCCCGGACCAGGGAGTGCGGGGCGGGTGGGGACACGCAATCCCGGACAAGGGAGTGCGGGGCGGGTGGGGACACGCAATCCCGGACAAGAGAGTGTGGGGCGGGTGGGGACACGCAATCCCGGACAAGGGAGTGTGGGGCAGGTGGGGACACGCAATCCCGGACAAGGGAGGGAGGGCGGGTGGGGACAAGCAATCCCGAACAAGGGACGGAGGGCGGGTGGGGACAAGCAGTCCCGGACAAGGGAGGAGAGGGCAGGCGGGGACAAGCCAACACAGACAAGGGAGGAGAGGGCAGGCGGGGACAAGCCAACAGACAAGGGAGGACGGGGACAAGCAACACGGGCAAGGGAAGACGGGAGGAACATGGAGGGATAAGAAGTACACAATGGAGCTACCTGACCAAAAAAAAAATACACTGGTACATATGTTAAATGCAAAGCAACTAAAATTACTGTTAATACAAATATTGTTAGTTAAAACTATAAGGGAGAGTCAAATACATGAAGAGGAAGGTAGCCTACGGCAGATGACCAATAAGAAACAAGCCAAAGAGAGGGACAGTGAAGCCAACCAATGGGCGGCCTCTAAACCCACAGTTAGAAAACTGAAGGCCTCAACGGCGTGCATGCACTGCCTAGGCGAGCCCTAAAAACTGCACTTTCAACATAAAGGTGGGATTGTGGAGTATATACCATCACACAAACATACCATGGATGAGGTGCTTACCTTTCCATTTTATTTACTTCACGCCAGTTTTAAAACGTTATTTAGGATCTGTTTTGTATGCACTCACAAATTACAGACTAGTCACACATTCCAAACGTTTTGTACATAAATGTAAAAACACACAAACAGGATCTGAGAACAGTGTAAAGTGCTCAAGTGTGCACATGTTCTTAAGAAAACACAAACAAACATGCGTGTAATTAGCACTCACTTTCTCTGCACATAAGTAAATCACACACATTAACAGATTAAGTGCACAAGTAAAGTCAGCACACATACGGATTATGTACACAAAGTAAACACACAAAGTCCACAGCTGGAAACAAACCAGTATAATGAGAAAAAGAACACACACTGCACCCCTTTGATTTATTGTTTTTTTTTTTTTTTTAGTGTAAAGACAAGAAAGTTCTGTGAAGAATTATTCAGGCTGCCAGTGCCCACTCTATGCTCACACACTGGTAGACACATTTTGTGCACACACACTGACAGACATATAGATAATATGGGAAAACTTTTCGATGCTCTATGAACAGACACAGATGTTATGTACAAAAAACTACAAACAGTCCTCTTGCACTCCACACGCACACCGAGAGAAACATTCTGTTCACCTCCGCACTAACAAACAGGTACACATGTTCTGTGCCCACGAGCACATCCGTCTGCTCGTAATATTGACACTTTCCCTAATATCTATAATTAATCGATTTCCTTAAAGGGACAGTACGAAAATGACTTTTCTTTACATTCACTAGCAGAAACGTTATTATATATCAAATTAATTGCATAAATTCAAACACCGCTGAAAAACACAAATACAGCAAACATCAATCATTATAGATATTAAAACCTAACGTGTCATGCACCCATATTCACACTTATTTCTTTCTTCTGCCGAATGGAAACTTAGAAATTAATATTGCGGTATATATACTGGAACTATCAATTTATTTTACGAGATTAAACTGAGCATATATACTTATATTTAACAAAAGCTAAACCTTAAGAAAATGTATTGTGTATACCACAACCACATTCATGCAGAGCAGATAGAGACATGCAGAGTGTACACACAAGTGCATTCTACACATGCTCTGTGCGCAGCCATGTTCTATGCAAGGACATCTCACGCACGTGCACAGGTAGACCAGGAGTGCACACATTCACACCCAAGCCGGGGCCGCCGGGGTAAACTACCCATCCAGCACGTCCACAATGGCGGAGGAGAGCGGACCAATGGCGAGGCTGCGTGGAAAACAACCAATGGCATAAGGGGGAGGGCTGGCTACGGAGCGCCCAGAAGGCACCTTGCACCAGCAGACAAGACTGACTCCCCGACATCCCTACCACCCTATACACCAAGCCCGCACAGGGTATATAAAAAAAATAATAATAATAAAAAACAAATTATACATATATGTATATATTAGAGTTGGACCCTAAGGTATTGGAGCGTTTCACCTGAACATGGTTACACTACAGTAGGCAATCATTATTATTATTTGTCTTTAAGGCACGGGGAAATTAAGTGTTTTGCACAGAAATCACAGGCTGTTGAGCCGACGCCGAGACTCGAACCCGGTCCCCAGCTCCCGCTTGAAGATCACACAAGGTCCCCGCTGATAGCGTAGCGAACAGACGCGGTGCACGCGCGTAAAGAGGCGCGCGCCCACGGGGGAGCGGCGTGCACACGCACACAATTTAGACAGAGACGTGCGCATGCGCATTGCTGCAGACACCAGGGTGGAAAGCAAATACGCGAGGCACGCACTGCAACGCTTGGCCTTAAATCACCCCAAATATTATCCCAGAGATGGGGCGGTCTTGGCCCGGAGTGAAGTGCGGGCCGGGATTTCAGAGTGTGGAGGGGGGAGGGAACACCACAGCGGGGAGAGCGAGCTAGAGGAAGGCGGAAAGAGGAACCAGGAAACTAATCAGTGGAGGAGGGAATGAGGCGAAAAGGCAGCGAAAGCATTGAAAGGGAGAGCGAAAACAGGAGGAACAAGAGTGCGCAGGGAAAGAAAGATCTAGGGGTGTAAGAGAAGGGGAAGATGAGTGGGGAAAGGAACACGGGCACAAGGAAGAGTAGAGCATACAAGGAGGGGTGGGGAAAGGGAGGTAGGATGTTGATAGCTAAAACGAAGGAGCGTGGGAATGAGGACGCGAAAGAGCATGGGAATGAGGAGCTAGCTGACAGCACCGCATTCTATACCGTCCCTCTACACTGTGCCTCCTGTGCTGACACCAGTGCACCGGGCCTCCTGTGCTGACACCACTGCACCGGGCCTTTTCCTATCCAGGCACCACTGCACAGGGCCTCTTCCTATCCAAACATCACTGCAGGGGCCTCCGCCTATGCAGACACCACTGCACTGCACCGTGCCTCCTATACTGAAATTACTCCATAGGCCCTCTATTCTGACTCCACTGCACAGAGCCTCCAAAACCGACAGCGCAACCCATACATTTCTATCCCGAGACCACTGCACAGGGCCTCTTCCAATCCAGACACCACTCACTGCACGGGGCCTCCGCCTACTCAGACACCACTGCACGGGGCCTCCTATGCTGACACCACTGCATAGGGCATCCTATACTGAAATTACTTCATAGGCAGTCTATTCTGACTCCACTGCAGAGAGCCTCCAAAACCGACAGCACAACCCATACCTCTCTATCCCGAGACCACTGCTAAGGGCCTTGCACGCTGACAGTACCAGCCAGCATCTCCTTTAGGAAGTCCACCGCACAATGCCTCTACCCTACTGCACTGGGCCACATAGGCTGATAAGTACACATGGCATCCTGTCCTGACAGCACTACCGAGCATCGTTTGTCCGGGCTCCACTATACAGGGCCTCCTATCCTGACAGCATTTTCTACCCTGCGTCTAGTGGACGGGGCCGCCCATCCTAACAGCACTACCCAGCACCTTCTGTCCTGAAAGCACTACCCAGCACCTTCTGTCCTGAGCCCACTTGACAGGGCCTAATGTCATGGAAGCAGTACCCAGCACTTATTGTCCTGACAGCACTACACAGCACCTTCTGCCCTTAGCCCACTGCACCGTTCCACCTATCCTGACCACTAAACAGCACCTTCCTTCCTCGGTGTCTTCTATCCTGACGGCATTGCAGAGGGCCTCCAACCCAGACAGCTCTACCCAGCACCTTCTATTCGGCCTCCACTATACAGGGCCTCCTATACTGACATTCCCGGGTTGCAACTGCCGTCCTGGCACCTCTCAAATTGATAGCAATGCAGTGTCACATATCACGACACCACTGCACGGCATCTCATATGCTGGCACCGCGCCCGTGCCCCCTGTCCTTATATTATTGCTATAGCGCTACTAGCCTGACTGCACTGCGTGGCTGCTATTCAGATAACTGCTTTAATCATTCTCTAGCCGATTAGAGAGTCTAGCATCCCTCGCATGCCACCGAGGCTACAGCACTCTTTCCTGTCAGTGCTGTACTGCAACGCCTAGCCCGGCTCCACTGATACGGCACAGCCTCTGCTGAGGACACCCACACCGCCCTCTTATGACTCTAATGTAAACAGCGTCTAACCCCACTCAAGCGTGCAGAACTCCGTGTTACAGCTGCATTACTATAGTAATACGTCACAACTGTTACTGTAGTACGTCACAGCTGTAGTCCTACAGTTCCTCACTCTGTTCTGCTACCACCCACTTAGCTCCGAGGAGCCCTGGTTCTACCCCGCACCGCAGCACCCCCCGGTGGTGGGGAAGGGCTCTGCAGCTCGGACAGGCACGCGGCACCTCGGAGACTGCCTGGGCTGCTGGAGCCGGGCCCAGGTATGGAGCCCGTTGCATCCCTCCGTAGGTGACAGCGTGAAGGGTGAGCCGAGGACAGGCCCCGCTCGGGTCACTTCCGGTGAGAACACCACGAGGCAGCAGGGAACAGAGTGAGCTAGGACTCAGGTGCTGTACACATCTGTGCCCACGCCTCACCTGGAGGCTGCGGGGTGGGGGAGAAGTGTGTGTAGAGAGGAAGCCAGCCCGAGGCATGTCAGGAGTAGGACAGACAGGCCTGATGGATGGAGAGGGGGAGGGGGGCCGGGGACACAAGGGGTGTGATGGAGAGGCGTGCCTGCTGAAGTGCACACAGGCGAAACGGGTGACCCCACCCAAGCTTTTGTTACCTGTTCCAGGAAATAATAGCCGGGAATGAGACTGGCTCCCCTCCTTACTCCCTACCCCCTAAGAACAAACATTTCACGCCGTGCAGCACACAATGCTGCCCTCCGCTAGGTCACCAAGCAGGTGTATAGGAGTGGGACTGAGCCTGGCACGCAGGGTTGTGGGTGCCCCAGGCATTGGGACACATGTACCAAACACTAGGTTTTGTGACAGCTTGAAAATATAGAGTATGTATGGCGTGGGCAGATACGCACACATGCATGTACAAAGCGAACGTTTTTCTGTATGTATATGTATAAATATACACAAAATGTGTATGAAAGGTGTACATACAAAATACACGTTGCATAATCGGGGCTTTATATATTTAGATGTGTTTTACACTGTTAGTGTATGCTTTGTGTGTACATGCAGATTTGTGTGTGTGTGGAAGTGTCTCTGGTGGTGTGTGTTGATGTGTGCTTGCAACAGCATGCAGGTGTTTTGTCTAGGTCTCTGTGTTGTGTCGCTGGCTCGGTGTGTGTCCATCTGAGCGTGTATGTGTGCAGCTCTGTGTAAGAATGTGTCTGCGTACACACCACGACCAGAGGGGACCGCGAAGCAGCTAAATATATAGGACTGAAAGCTCCTCAATGCATTGGGCCCCTGAAAGAGGAGTAGTCTATGAAAGCTAAGAAATGCACCCGAGGTACTCAGGCTGCCTGTGCGCGAGCGAACGTCTGTGCGCGCGCCCTGTCTCTCTGGAATCGCCAGGAGGCTGTGTAAATGGTTGACGGTGCGCCTAAATGCCACACAACGGGTGGCCTCTAAAGTGGGGTTGGGGGGGATAGACTAAAGGAGCGTGAAAGGTGAAAAAGAACGAAACGGACGGGGAGAGAGCAGGAGAGCGAAGATACACGACTGAGCCCGAGCCACGGTCACACCTGGGAACTGGGCCTCTGATGTAACATCGCATTCAGTGTTGCACGCGCCGAGATACAACCGCACCTGCTGCACACCTGCCCGCTCAAATCCCCGGGTGCCGAGGAAACAACAAAAGTATTGATCTCCTCTACGACACTTGCCAACGTAGCCTTGGCCGAGCTGTAGAAAGAGAACTCCCAAAAGCGTCCTAAAAATAAATGTAGAAACATTACCAAACAAAAGACAGCGTTCCATTTTCAATCGGTTGGATAAAGGCCTCGTTTAGAGTTCGGCAGACGAGCTACAGATGTATTACAATTTCCATAGGGTATAATGGAATCGTAACAGCGTGTAGGTTTGTGACAGAGTAACCCATCCCCAAACTCTTAATCATGCCCAATATCTCTAAACACGTGGCCTCTTGAAAACATGTTCATTCGTCAATGAATTGCTCTGGTGGGGGTCTGGTGGCGGTCTGCGCCGCTTGTGAGCGCCACGCCCTTGTCAAGCAGCACAAAACCGGTGAGAAATTAATTCAACAACTCACTTAAATTAGTGCAGTGGCCTTAAAAGTTTATGCCATGGCAATAAAAATGAACGTGGCCGATGACTCATGGTATTTAGAGCTGCTATACTACTAAATACACACTCACACACTTATTTCTACAATGCAAAGGTCAAATTCGAGTTTGTTACCACAGTACAGCAACATTGACACAAAACTTTTTTTACTGCCTCAGTTTCGTATGTAACCATTAATGTATAAAGGGAAGTGACACTCAATATTCCAAAGGTCTCTTTGATGTGAATTGATCACACTGCACAAAATTTAACCACTAGCATACTGGTTTTGGTTAAATATTGTTAAAACAATTTAGAAAAAAATACCGTGGCATAAATTTACTATGCAAGTGCCCAGAATGTAATATGCTAATAAAACTACTTTCCTCTGACCCACAGGAAAATAATTCAGCTCACATTTCAAACATGGTTGAGTCAGAACTTGGCATTGTCAAAGCTACGCCTTTTTTAAAAACCTATTTACAATGCCAACACAAGGCCAAATGCACTACTTTTCCAGCACTGAATAAACAATGTAAGTTCATACCAGCCTCCCCTAGCTCAAGAGCTAACAGCATTGAGTGAAGCCAGTTTACAGTCACAGAGGGATGAAATCCCACTATAGTCACCACTTTGTGGCTGACACAGGATGGTAAACTGGCCTAAATGCTTACCTAACCTGAGGTTACAAGACAACGCCATGTCATGGAGGACAAAAATACAGAAATTCCTATGTAAAATATATGCACTGGATGTATCCATTGATGAACAGTGGGCATTTTTTTCAAGGCAAGAAACGGAGAGGTCTGTTGGTTTCCATGTATCCACGGTCAAATACTATGGCATTCCCGGTTACAACTGAAGCATTACTAATATTTAAGTATTTTTCTAACTGGCATTTACATTAGATGAGAAAACGCTTCAAAGCTCTTTTTTGTCTAAAACCCAATTCTGTGTGTTTGCCACACATTTGTCATTATAATATATTAATAGTTATGAAATATATACTTGTATCTACAGAGCAACATGATAATAAACACTTCCAAGTACAACATTACATTGAAATGCACTCTACAAGTTATGTTTTATGACTTTCTCAACCTGTGCAAATCAACTTAAAATTTCAAAAAATCAAGTTCCAGTGCATCAGTGCCCGTTTCAAAAACACAGCAAAATTCCCAAAATAATAATGAGTTCTATTACATCTCTCTATTATGAGGAACTTTTGTCTTCAAATTATAGTCCATAATGTAAAAAAAAAAAAAAAAAAAAAAAAAATCAAACCACCAAGAAGCCAGCCAATGTGTTTCCTTCCTTTTATTTAGAACTTCTTTGTGGCCATCGTTGGGATGGAAAAGTCCCTTGCATGGTGATGAAAGTGCACCCACTAACCTGAGCGCCCCAGCTGCAGTGATACCTGGGTCCTTGATGTAGGAAGCTGACCTGATTTGTGGTGGACACCTATGGTGTTGGCACCTTACACCAGGTCCAAGCAACCCCTATTAGTGAATGTAGGCAGTGTCTAGGAAGCCAGGGCTTTCTAGAGGTAGCTGTGGATGAGCAGCCAAGACTTATCTAGGAGACATGTAAAGCTTATGCAATACCACAACAGCCACACAGTAACCTATCACACATCAAAGAAACCACACAGTGTTAGAATACTAAAGGCTTCATTACAGTAACACCACACTAGAATACTTATAGGCAGTCCCCCAACTGGAGGCAAGTACACATTATTATATATCCACATACACACAGTAATAATTAGGAATTGGTACAAGAAACAACAAACATTGGCAAGAATTAGTGAAAAATAGTGAGGACCCTAGGGGAAGACCAAACCACATATTAAAATAGTGGAATGCAAAGTGAAGTCCCCCACCAAGGATATGGCGTCGTTAGAAGGGAGCTGGAGGAACTAGGGACCCCATGAGGTGAGTAACTGAGTGACCCGGAGAGCAATGGTAAGTACCTGGTCTTCCCAAGGACTAACAAGAGGACTTGGAAATGGGATTGTGCAAGAACAGAACCAGACTGGAAGAAACCAAGGGTGGATTCTCGTAGAAGAGGACCTGCAAAAGAAGGGGAAACAGTCCAGTCCACAATGGAGTGTCCTGTCGGTGGCAGGAGCCACTATCCACGCTTCTGAGGATGAAGCTCCGGGTCGACGGGGGAAGAAGACGACCAGCTGTGGAGCCCAGGAGCTGCAGAGGAGTCCTTGGAGCGATGCAGATGGTGTCCCACATCGGCAGTTGGGTCACAGATGTTCAGTGGTTTAGGAGAACTACCAACAAGCCTTGGCAAATGCAAGAAAGAACAAAAGAAGTAGTACAAGGCTGAAGAGGACTAGCAATGTCCAGGGGACTCAACCCTTGGAGGGGAGTCCGGGCTGACTTTCAGTAGTTGAGAGAGCCAACAGAAGCAATCGCAGCCCCTACAGGCAACCCCCTGGCAGTAGGCACAGTAAGTTGCAGTGAGGCCCAATCAGCACACCTGGAGAGAAGTCCCACATTGCTGGAGCAGCAGAGAGGAGACGGTTCTTGGCAGGATGGAGTGCTGGAAGTCGGGGCTACTCGGAGCCTGAAGATCCCTTGGAGCAGGAGACAACAAACCTTGGTAGCTGCAAGAGTCGCGGGGAATAGGGTACTGTCATGCAAGGGCTTACTGTCTCCCAAGTTTGACAGCGAGCAACAAGGGGAAGACTCCAGACCACCAACTGTGATGCAGAATCCACGCAGCCAGAGGTCGTTGCTGTAGGTACCTGCAGATGCAGGGGGACTAACTCCTTCACTCCAAGGGATCCTCTTCTTGGTGCAGGCTGAAGTCTCGCCAACCCCTGAGGATGCCCAGCTGGGGAAATGTTGCAGTTGGTGGAAGGAGCCAGAGAAACAATGTTGCAAGGTGAGGTCGTCTCAGGAGTTGCAGTCTTGTCGGTTCCTTTAGAGTCCAGTTGCAGTTCCAATGGGCAGAAGAAGAAGTAAACAGTGCAGGGGAGTCCTGGTGCAGTCTTGCACGTCAAATCTGGGGAACTAACGGCAAGGTAGTCCCTTAATAGCTCTAAAAGGGGGTTTTGGTCACCACCTATCAGGAGGGGGCTGTGACGTCACCTGCCTGAAGTGGCCACTCAGATGCTCCCAGGGGCCCATGCACAGGTTTTAATATGGAAGAATCAAGTGGCCACCTGGAGGAGCTCTGGGCACCACCTCCTTTGTCCAGTTTCGTCCCAGAGCAGGTATCGGGTGTCTGTGGGCTGGTGCAAACCGGTTAAAGCAAGGAGGGCACCAAATGTGCCCTTCAAAGCAAACAGGTGGCTTGGGAAGGCTACCCCTCCCAAGTCTTGTAACACCTATTTCTAAGGGAGAGGGTGTTGCCTTCCTCTCCCACAGGAAATCCTTTGTTCTGCCTCCCTCTGCCTGAGCTGGTCAAGCAGCAGGGGGGCAGAAACCTGTCTGAGGGGTGGCAGCCGGGCGGGCTGCCTGGAAAATCCAATTTAATTGGTAGGAGCAATACTGAGAGTCTTCTAAGGAGCCCCAAGAGTGGATGGAATCATACAACCAATACTGGCAACAGTATTGGGGTATGATACCAAACATGCCCAGGTTCAGAGTTACCATCATGTATCTGTCCAGTACACAGGTAAAATGGCTTTGTCACACTTACGAAGTCCAGTGCAATGGAACTGGAGTTTGTAGGGGAACCTCTGCTCATGCAGGCACGCCCTCACACACATGGACCTGCACCCTGCCCTCTGGCCTAGGAGGGCCTTCCACAGGTGTGACTTACAGTGACCTGCGGAGTAAGGGTGCATGCACCTTTTCACGCAGGCTGCAATGGCAGGCCTGCAGATACATCTTGCATGGGCTCCCATGGGTGGTACAATACATTCTACAGCCTATGGGGGACCCATGGTGTCCCAATGCCGTGGTTACCTAAGCACCATATACTAGGAACTTATAAGGGGACACCAGTATGCCAATTGTGGGGTGCACAAAGGTCCTGGGCAACCAAATTTAGAGGAAGAGAGCACAATCACTGTGGTCCTGGTTAGCTGGATCCTAGTGAGATAGTCTAAGCACACTAATAGCAGGCAAAAAGTGAGGGTAACCATGCCAAAAAGAATGACTTTCCTACACTTGATACCAATTTGTCTTCATAGGTGAACATTGGTCATGCATATGTATTATGACATAGACCTGTCTCACGGATTGCAGTCTTCTTAAGACTGGGAGGGAAGTATAAAGTGTTACTCTATTTGTACTAAAGGGCTACTGCCCTTATCAAATTTGAAGTAGCACGAGGGCAGTGGTGACAGCATACTATTTGTTTTAAATAAGTGATCAGCAGAGTGAACAGGCCCTTTTACATGTGTCACTGGAGTGAGGCCTACTGGCCAACTCACGTAAAGTTCTGCTGCTGTGTATCCAACTCATCTTTGGCCTATATCATGTTGGTATGTATCGATGAGCAGCGTGCTAGAGATTTCATGTGCGTGCAGTAATCTATGTGTGCCAGTGTATAGTGCAGCACATGGAGGCATGTTCGTTCGGTACTGGAAGCTCATGCCCTTGGAGAGACATTTGGAAGTGGAGAAATCACCCAACAGATTTGTGGAATGCCTTCATTCAGGACAGCTGGGTGGAACACACAGGCAGAAAGGAGATCCAGGCTCTTTTATGCTCTTCAGAAGGGTTCTTTGATTCAGAAAATGTCACTGGTCAGCAGGGCCTGGGCACATCCTAGGAAGAAGATGGAGCTGATAAGGGAATCATAAAGAATAGGGCTGATGACCTTTGTAACTTTCTTGACAGGGATATTCAAATGAGGCTGGCCTCTAAGAGTGATCCTCTAGTCACTTCCATAGCCTGTGTTGTGGGACTATCAAGAGTGGAGTCGCTCCTATTGTGACAGATTGCTTCCAGGGCTGAGGACAGGGCAGAGGAATGGGTGCAATAAGGGGGTCATTATGACCCCAGCGGTGAGTGTTAATGTGGCGGTAGTACCGCCAACAGGCTGGTGGTACATACCGCCACATTATAAAAATGGCGGGTTGGCTGCAGCCAACCCGCCACTTCTCCACTTATACCGCCATGGCGGTATCAGCCGCTGGGCCGGAGATGTCAATCTCCAGCCCGGCAACTGGCACAGTACCGCCGGCGGCATTGTGAGCCAGCCTACCACCAAGGTTAGCAACGCTATGAAAACCATGGCGGTAGGCCCTACCGGTCACCGGAAGGCGGATCCCCCATCGCCCAACACACACCAGACATTCAAATACACCACCCAACGCCCTCCAATCCAAACACACACCCCGATTCAAACAAACAACCCCCCATCCCCTCTGATCCTCTCACTCCCATACACGCACACAACCGCAGACACGCACCATGCGTACACCCACTCACTCACACTGGCATACATGCATACTTCCAGACGTGCTTGCACACATTCTTACACACAGTCACACTGACATGCAGACACGCACTCACTTCACTATTCTTACATGCATTCCCTCACACGCATACACCCACGCAAACAACAACACATACAGACACTTCATGCACACACTCAGACACACACAACACCCCCCACCCTCCTCCCCTGTCGGAAGTCAGACTTACCTTGCGCAAGGATGTCTTCTGGCAGGGAAGGGATGCTGCAACCGCCAACAGCGCCCCACCTGCAGGACACCGCCAGGCCGTATCACAGGTCATGATATGGATGGTGGCGTTCTACTGGCGTAGCGGTGCTGGTGGTAGCAGCGCCACCTTACCAATGTCCACCACCATGAACACTGCCGGATTTCCACCCTTCTTGTGGTGGAAGTCCGGCAGTGTTCATAATCTGGCAGATGGATGGTAGCTACAGTGGCGGTATTTTGGTGGCCGTCACTGAGGCAGTAGGCTGTTTTTACCACCAACGTCAAAATGACCACCTAAATTACACCTGTGCCTAGAAGCAGATTATAAAAAAAAGGAGCTCAAGACTCTCAAAATTGACAAACTGAAGAGGTACATCAGTGTGGCGACGCTTAGCACAACTTCTGTCAGTTGTGGCCAGGACTGGAGACTAAGATCTGTTGGGTGAGGAGACACCACCCAGGAGAATCAAGACCACTTTCCACGAAGCCTGGAGCACCAGCATCTGCCTGCCTGCTAAGACAAGAGGACACTTTGAAAAGGAGGAGTGTGCCTGAAGGGGACGTGGTCTATTGGTGATCCTGTTGAGTGCATCCCTAAAGCAGAGTGTGAGATTCTGGTTCACACTGGGATTGCTGCACCGATTGAACCTTGTGTGCCACTGTTCGCAACCCCCGTATGTCAGGTGGGGCCGCAGTAAAGATTCAAGGCCTGGCCCTAGGGCATCACTGGGACAAGAAGAGGGCTTTTACCCTGCTCAGTACTGTTACCCAGAGGTGCCATTGCCTTATGTATGCTGTCTGCGGTCCCCATACTGCAAGTGGTGGCCGCGGTGTAGATTATGGGTTGTCGCCCTGGTGTCTTACTGCGACAATAAGAAGGCTGCTACCCTGTGCAGTGGTGAGTCTTGGAAGCCCTGCCGCCCTATGTGTGTTTTTTTTTTACCCCCAAAATCCAGTGGGGAAGATTAAAGGTTTTCACCATGAAGCATTCTTGAAATTCTAGGAAATAAAGGTCAGCCATCCTGGAATGTTATTTTCTCTAGTGCTGTAATGGCAACCACAGTGTGAGTAGAAGCAACCTGGTGGTCATCTTGAAAGTACAGAAAATATAGGTCACTATGTAATGTGTTAGGAAGTTGGAGAAGAAGCTTAGCGGGGTAAAGGGTGCAATGGAGCCCGTAATACATAGTAAAGACCTTTGGGAGCTTCATTACCGGTTTGTGACAGCTGGCCTTGGTGGGGGCGGGGGGTGGAAGATTGTCACTCTAGTCCCAGTTCTAATGTACCTGAGACTTAGCAGCAAATCAAATCAAATCATTAACATTTATAAAGCGCGCTACTCACCCGTGCGGGTCTCAAGGCGCTAGGGGGAAAAGGGGGGGTTATCGCTGCTCGAACAGCCAAGTCTTTAGGAGTCTCCGGAAAGCGGAGTGGTCCTGGGTGGTCCTGAGGCTGGTGGGGAGGGAGTTCCAGGTCTTGGCCGCCAGGAAGGAGAAAGATCTCCCACCCGCCGTGGAGCGGCGGGTGCGAGGGACGGCAGCAAGTGCGAGGCCAGCGGAGCGGAGGGGGCGGGTGGGGACGTAGAAGCTGAGGCGTCTGTTGAGGTATTCCGGTCCCTTGTTGTGGAGGGCTTTGTGTGCGTGGGTGAGAAGACGGAAGGTGATCCTTTTGCTGACTGGGAGCCAATGCAGGTGTCTCAGGTGTGCGGAGATGTGGCTGTTGCGGGGTACGTCGAGGATGAGGCGGGCCGAGGCGTTTTGGATGCGTTGCAGGCGGTTTTGGAGTTTGGCTGTGGTCCCGGCGTAGAGGGTGTTGCCGTAGTCCAGGCGGCTCGTGACGAGGGCGTGGGTCACGGTTTTTCTGGTGTCGGCGGGGATCCAGCGGAAGATCTTACGGAGCATGCGGAGAGTGAGGAAGCAGGCGGAGGACACGGCGTTGACTTGCTTGGTCATGGTGAGAAGAGGGTCCAAGATGAAGCCGAGGTTGCGGGCGTGGTCTGCGGGGGTCGGTGCGGTGCCGAGGGCCGTGGGCCACCAGGAGTCGTCCCAGGCGGACGGGGTGTTGCCGAGGATGAGGACTTCCGTTTTTTCAGAGTTCAGCTTTAGGCGGCTGAGCCTCATCCAATCTGCGACGTCCTTCATACCCTCTTGTAGGTTGGTCTTGGCGCTGGCGGGGTCCTTGGTGAGGGAGAGTACAAGTTGGGTGTCGTCGGCGTAGGAGGTGATGATGATGTCGTGCTTGCGTACGATGTCAGCGAGGGGGCTCATGTAGACATTGAAGAGTGTCGGGCTGAGCGATGAGCCTTGAGGTACGCCGCAGATGATCTTGGTGGGTTCTGAGCGAAACGGAGGGAGGTAAACTCTTTGGGAGCGGTTAGCGAGGAAGGAGGCGATCCAGTCCAGGGCCTGGCCTTGGATCCCGGTGGAGCGTAGGCGGGTGATTAGGGTGCGGTGACAGACGGTGTCAAAGGCAGCCGAGAGGACGAGGAGAATGAGGGCGACTGTTTCACCGTTGTCCATCAGGGTTCTGATGTCGTCTGTGACTGAGATGAGGGCGGTTTCCGTGCTGTGGTTGGTTCGGAATCCGGTTTGTGAAGGGTCGAGCAGGTTGTTGTCTTCCAGGAAGGTGGTCAGCTGTTTGTTGACGGTCTTTTCTATTACCTTGGCTGGGAAAGGTAGAAGAGAGATGGGGCGGAAGTTTTTCAGGTCGCTTGGGTCAGCCGTAGGTTTCTTTAGTAGGGCGTTGACTTCAGCGTGCTTCCAGCATTCGGGGAAGGTAGCAGAAGAAAAAGAAGAGTTGATGACGGTCTGGAGGTGCGGGGCGATGATGTCGTCGGCTTTGTTAAAGATGAAGTGCGGGCAGGGGTCCGAAGGGGCGCCGGAGTGGATAGAGTTCATGATGGATTTGGTTTCTTCCGTGTTGATGTGGGTCCAGTTGTTGAGGGTGATGTCCGGGGAAGCGGGTTCAGTGGTGTATGGTTGGGTCTGGTGTCCGAAGCTGTCGTGGAGGTCGCTGATCTTGCGATGGAAGAAAGTGGCGAGGGATTCGCACAAATCCTGTGAGGGCGTGACGGCGTTGGCGCTGGGGTTGGAGAACTCTTTGACGATGCTGAAGAGTTCTCTGCTGTTGTGGCTGTTTTTGTCTAGTCTGTCGGTGAAAAAGTTCCTTTTGGCAGTGCGGATCAGGTGGTGGTGTTCGCGTGTAGCGTTCTTGAGGGCGGTCATGTTGTCAGCGGTGTGGTCCTTGCGCCAGGCCTTCTCAAGGGCACGACAAGTTTTCTTTGATTCTTTGAGGGTGTCAGAGAACCAGAGAGGTTTTTTGGTGTTGGTCTGTCGATGCGTGCGTTTGAGGGGAGCAAGGTTGTCAGCGCAGTTGGAGATCCAGTTTGTGAGGTTGAGAGCTGCGTCGTTGGGGTCGGTGGTGAGGGTGGGTTGGTTGGCGGCGAGAGCGGAGAAGAGTTGCTCTTCAGGGATCTTGTTCCACTGTCGATGAGGGATGGGTTGAGTGCGGAGGTGGGAGGTCTCGCGTCGGAATGTGAAGTGGACGCAGCTGTGGTCGGTCCAGTGTAGGGCAGAGGTGTGGCTGAAGAAGACGTGTTTGCTGGCGGAGAAGATAGGGTTGAGCGTGTGTCCGGCGATGTGGGTGGCGGTGTTCACCAGTTGTTTGAGGCCGAGTTGTTTTAGGCAGGCCTAAACAGGGAATGTACCCTTTGCCTGTCACAGGCACCGTCGTCAGATGATGTACTGAGTCACGCAAAGAGAAGTACTAGAGGGGGGATGGATAAAGGTGGAACCTGTGATCACCGTCGTACATCTTCTGCTCGGACCAGGCCTGACCTTAAGATGGCCACCACCCAGGACGAAGGGCTCACCTTCGAGCAGAGTAGGTGGGGCACCTACTCAAGCATTATGAAAGGTACGGGGGTATGGGAGCCCTGTTCTTGACCCTCCCTTGCCCTCACACAAGTTGTTCTGGTGCTGTAAGGTCTACATCATGACCTTTTAGAGGTCTGGTGGCACGTTGGGATCTCTTCTCTCTAGGGCTGGTTAGTTAGTATTTGGTTCTAACAAAGATCCTCGAGGGGCCAGGGTCAGCAGGAGTGACACCAGTGGTGGCCACTGCGGGTTTAGCACTGCCCCTGCCCTTCAGGGGTGTGTGCAGGGTGCATAGTTGAGCTTCTCAGAGGGAGGAGGCAAAGAAAGCATAACCTCCTTGTTGTTAAACGCTGACTACGTGTACCTTATGAATCTTTTTGGCACTTTATTACATGTGCTACCAGTAAGTAAAGTATGTAAAACACTCTGCCGCCCTGGTGGGTCTGGCTCGTCCTGTATGAAACTGGAAATAATGAATGGAATAGACATAGTCGAACCTTCTTTCAGCTGCGCTACTAGCGTGGGTGTGATAGCACAATAGTGGAAACTGTGCATTACGTAAATGACAACAACAAATAACTGTGTCAGTGACTGACTCTACCCCAACTATAGCGGCCTTTTTGCGGCACTAGACTGACCTCAGACTAGGACCCAACCTGACTGGCCTTTCACAGCCACAAGCCTGACCTGTGCCTGACTCGAGCCCAGCCCCAGTGACTTATTACCGGCGCAAACATTGCCTTCAGCTGACCATGCCGCAGCCTTTCCAGCCGTCGAGGGGCACGGACGTCATATGTGACGGATTGTGCCACCGGCCATACCGGACTTTGGTTAGCACCGGCGGTCTCTGGGCAAAACTTTAGGTTTCCCAGCTTGCCAGTCCATTGCTGTCTTTGGAGGTGGGCGGGCTACAGACCCTTTAAATGTGCCCGGTGTCCTCAGAGCACGCTGAGCGGTGGCGGGGAGAAAAGGGGGTGGCTCTGGATGGCGAGGGGGGCGCAGCCGGAGACCAGGAATGTGTTCTCTTCCTCAGCATTTGGAGCCAGGCCAGGGGTATTTGCAGCTATTCTTAGCACAGAGGCGAGCGCATGCGCAAGAGCGGTTAATGCCGCCGCCACCACCAGACGTCTAACATGCACAGTGCTCCGCTTCCAGTCACCAGCAGCCTGGTGGGGGCTGGGTTCATGTCGCCCTGGGATAGGTAGGCGGAAAACGCAGACTTATCAGTCTACGTCGGCGGGACACAGGGTTCCTAGATCTGTGTTAGCAAATCGACTCCTGCAGGGAATTGTGGGCTTAATTTGTTTCCGTTTACCCAAATGCAGTAATACACACAATAATCTTCTTTTCACTGTGCGTTAAGAGTGAGGGAGAGTGTGAAAATATTTTTCCAAACATCCTTCTCGCACAGATCACAAGCTAAAATCCAGAATGCACATAATGTTAATATTACTGCCCTAAAGTCAATTAAACGAGCCCCAGTAATTTGGTTACGATTTTATGCGCCCAGACACTTTTTAGTTCAATTGTGCGCTACATATGAAAAATGTTACTACTGTTAAAATACATGCTGATTTAGGAGTCCAACCGAAAGGAACAAAATAAACATTAATTAATTAGCTCAACTAATGCATACAGGACATAGTTAAATCAGGCGAATAAACAGCGAGCGCCAAATGCCAATTCAGAAATCTTCTGGAGCAGGGTTTAATATTTGTTTGATTTAGAAGGTTGTCTGTCATTGTTATTTCAATGTCATTACACCGTGAAAGACAAGATCACAAACGCGAGGTCTGCTCCAGAATGCGACAGTCCTGATTCACACTAGCTGGCACCCAGTGGACGAATAGCCTTTTATATCCCACCTCGGGTACCCATGATGGCTATCTGGTGGCTCAAAGCACCGTGCCAAGCACACAGGTGAGCCAAATCCTTGTTAACCCCAAAAGAAAAACTACTGGCACCTCGCTGAACCCATGAGGGTGAGATCGAGCTAAAAAGGCCAATGTCCTAGGTAAGCCCAGCTGGGCCCAACCAAGTTAAAGAAATTAACGTATCATGGAACCTTGGATCTCTGACTGTAGACTGACAAAGCTGGTTCTACAGGTGAATGAGATCACTTGCGAGAAACCTCAGGAGGTATGAACAATGCTGCCTCAGTATGAACGGCCACAGCTCCACGTGAGCCTGCAACCCAAATAGGTATTCGGTTCCTGTACCAAAGGGCCTCTCATCGCGGGGAACAGGCTCCCCCAGAAAATATAAGGATAGCGATTTCTTTACAAATCAGCCCATGCCCAGGTGAGCCTGGGCACAACAAAAAGCTACTACGGGTCTTTTCTGCACAAATGGGTACTTACAAGCCCCAGTGACCGTAGGAAATATCACCAGAGCTGTAGCCATATTAATTGGCACAGGCCCAGTTGGCATCAGTGGATAGTAACAAAGCTGTTTTAGGCCGCGGCTGTAGACTGCTACACATAAGGGGTGCGCCCTGGGCCCCTTCCTGGTTATTCAACGGCGTTGTCTGTTTCAGTTACCTGGGGCTGAGTAGATTGCTTTCCTCCCTAGCCCTGTCAGTCCCGCTCAAATGCACTTCACACTCAGTGTTCTGCTTGTATGAGTTGTATCCTTCAACGGCCTACACCAGGTGACCTGTTTAGTATTCAGTGCACTAAGGTAGTGCGCGTGTTTTCCTTGCCCTGTCCACAAGTACTCATGGCTGCCCAGTAGCACCAGGTCATGTGCGCCCTGGCTGTTGTGGCAACAACATTCTCATGATGGCATTTTTGTGCCCGTACTTACAAATATTAAAAGAGACATTAGGTTCCACAATGCGTTTTATTTTAGCAGCTCTCTCTGATGCAGTAAAACTCGCTTTATTCGGTGACTGCCTGAGCACCACTATGTGTGTTTAGCAGCTCATATTGCTGATGCCTAACAGCGGACCGAGGCGGCATGTCGGACCGATATTAAACGACTCGGCACACAAAGGCCTGCGCCGAGGCCGCATACGTGCCAAAGCCCCAGTCCTGCCGCGGTGGTACATGAAATATTAAGTGCAAGCCTTCCCAGGCGGCCCCTCGCCGGGCGCGTTCGGAGCGCGCGCCCGCCTGCACGCGCCTGTTTCCAGGGCTCCGCCAGCAAGGTAACCGGAGTCGAGTCCTTATTGGCCCATACTGTCCTGACATCACGCCGCGCCAAAGTCAATAGGGCCGGCGCGGACCGGCTGCGAGCGCGAGGCCCGTGCATACACATCTGCTGCTGTTACCGTGGCAACAAGAAGCTCCAGGCTGGGCAGCCGAGCACGCGCCGTCCTGCCTACTCCCCCCCCCCCCCCCCACCCCGGAGGGATTATGGGGAAAGCTAAGGCTTTAATGTGTTTATCGGCCACATGGGGAGGGGTGGGGGCACGGCGGGAAGACTGACGTCACATGCCGGGGCAGCTTTACAACACTGACTTGTCTGACCAGCAGGGCCACGCCTACCGGCCTAGCTATCAATAGTGCAGCAGGTGCAGTGACACACGGGCCTCCAACACACACTGATTTCACAGCGAGGCGCTATATTGTTATTTCGCCTGGAGCGGGAGTCTTCAAGTACTGGCAGGGCTACAGCCATGGGCCTGGCTATCAATAATGCAGCAGGTGCAGTGGCACTGGGGCCCTGGTGCGAGGGGAAGCCCTCTGCACCCATATTATGGGTGTAATTCGATGCCTGGGACATGGGGGCGCTTTCCCCTCTTCCACTGGGGTACAGTTTGGGGCCAAAGGCACCCTTGCTCACAACAACTCTTACTCACAGGGAAATTCCAGGGGACCAAAAGCAAATGATCTTACTGGATACATATGTGGCGTATCAGCTGTCGAACTCTTGTTCAGCGGGAATTACAAGATACATTTTCATGGTTAAAAAAACAAACAAAAAAAACCAATGAATATCGTCAGCGGCCAATAACCAGTTCCATGGCACAACTGGAGTTTCTAACAGTTATAACAGTTGTTTTTGTGTGCAACAAGGATTGACAGGGCGAACTGAATCCTGATCTTTTCGACTTCAACTATTCACAGAGTTTGATGAACTGCTGAGTAGGCTGGACAGGGAAAGAGTGAAAACACAATGCAAACTTTGATGGTGGTGTTGGAGGGGTGGGTGGTGGTGTTTAAAAGGGGATAGCTTGTCTCATCATTCCAAGGTGGAAAAAATAAATTCTACCACTACAGTTAAAAATGACACCTGTTATTGGAAATGGGCCTTTCTGTGGGTCATGCCCAAACATATGGCCTTTCTCCTCCTATTTTAATGACCCTTTTTGTTGGCTTTAGGAGTCTGGGCACTTTTCCACTGCTTATCAGTGCAAAAGCGTTGTGCTGTCCCCCCCTACAACTTGGTATAATTGGTTTACACCTGTTTGTCTTATTGAATTTACCAGGAAGTCCCTTGTAAAGTGGTATACCACGTACCTCGGACTGTAAATTAAATGCTACCAGTGGACCTGCAGCGCTGATTGCACCACCCACAGAAGTAGCCTTTCAAACTTGTCTCAGGCCTGCCTGCATATGCAGTTTACTGCCACACTGACTAGGCAAGTCAAACTACTTGCCAAGGCCTAAACTTCCTTTTTTACTACACCTAAGTCATCCCTAATGTTGGCCCTAGATAGCCCTTGGGGCCGGGTGCTGTGTATGTGAAAGGTAGGACGTATGTCTTTATGTAGTACATGTCCTAGTAGTGGCAAACAGCCTGTTTAGTTTCTCACTAGGAGTGCTGCTTCTTTCATAGGGTTGCATTGGAAATGTCCTGACATATGTGTGAGTAGTATCCTCTGATCTATGAGAAATAGCGCGAGCATTTTTAGTAGGTATGGAACAGTAGTGAGAAATCCTGCTTATTGGTGTAGGTGGAATTTTTTTATTACCAATATGGAAATGGCACTTTTATAAAATGGCCATTTCCCCGTGCATATAACTCCTGCTTTTGTAGCTTGACTCCAATCCACGTCTGGGGAAGCATGACAGCTCCACTTGGTGCATACCTTCCAGACAGCCATCACACAAGAATGGGCTGCGTTCTGCCCTCACACAATGGACTGATTATCCACTACTAATGTCTGGAGACAGGGCTGGGTTGAAAGGGTGTTGTACTTGACATGAAAGGACTCCTTTGAAGTTATCCCCTGAGCAAAGGCATTTTTTAGTATAAAAAGAAGGGCTCTTGCCCCCGGATTTCAGAGCACTTTTGGCACTAGAACAGAACATCTGTCAGAAGGACTCCTGGACTGCACAAAGGACTCACCTGGACTCTCTTCTGCTTGTTGCCCACCTGCCAGTACGCCCCGTCTTGGACTGCCCTGGCACTTCTGGACTGCTAGGAGTAACCGCTACTGTTTGCCCAGGAGTGCTGGTCTGCCTGGTCCTGTGTGCCCCCTAAGTGTTCTCCCAGGGCCCAATGTGAGACTGCTGGTGTGCCTTTTTGGTGCCCCTGGTCCTACAACTAGATATAGTGTCCTGGAGCGCTACATCTTTGTCCAATATCAGCATGAGGAGACAGTTGCTCCCTTTCTCCTGACCAGCTGCACATTAAGGCCTTTGGAGCACTTGGTGGAGTCCCCTCACTTGCCTCTCAGCACATGGGAAGCGCTCTCCTAAGGCTTTGCTGCAGGGCCTCTCTATCGGGAGAAGCTTACTGCGAACGCCTTTTGGTCCTTCTATCTCGCACAGGGCGAGTGTGTGCCCCGAGAAGTACCTTGCATTGTCAGGATAATTAGTACTATGCAAAAATACCAAAGCTATGTGCAAAGTTATGTCGTTTTATGATGTTTTGCAATGTTTCAGACATCCTCTTATTGCCCTCAAAGTTAAGTTTCGTAAATCCCTAGCAGCCAAAATAACTATTGATTCATGTCGATTTTGGTCTATGTGACATTAGATATATATCTCTATATATATATATATATATATATATGGTATTTTTATAACCATGTGTGGAGACTCTTTTGTGGTGTATTTATTGTGTCACTAATGTGTGTGTGTTGTGCAAACGCTTTACACATGACCTCTGGGAATAGGCCTGACAGCTCTGTGCCAAGCAATCAGGGGTGAGCACAGGTTATCTTTGGTGTTTAACTTAGTCGCCCTGACTAGAGTGGTGGGTACTGCGTGGCTGAGGTGCATACCCTATCCAACTAGAAACCCCATATTTAACATCTGTTATTAACATAAAGCCACCAGTCTCCTTTGCCCTGCACTACTCTGGATAAGAGTGAGCCATTACACACCAGCTTTGCTCACACAAGTGACACAGGGGGTGAGTGAATGTGTTTCAAGCACACACATACACACCGAATGTTGGAGTGGCATGCTCGTATTCGAGGTCCACTTTACCACCAGTCAACCTTGGATGTTGACTATCATTTTGGCAGCTTTTGGAAATTCAGTCGCCACTCAATGTAAGTCCATGGCAAACGTCATAAAGGAAAGCAAACTTCACATAGTGCTTAGAAAGGCCAGGGTGAATTATATTATATTTATACATAAAAATCATAAAGCTTTTTTATGAAAGAAAACCTCTTTAGATCAACAGCTGCTCACACAAGTCTACACTACTGCAGAAAGCATATGGAAGACATCTTCACCAATGGGCCCTTTAGTATAAAACAACAAGTTTCTTATCTTAGGAAACCCTTTCCCCGCCTCCAATGGATACACATTTTCCCGAGATCCTTCTAGACTCCTGTAGCAGTACCAGAAAAGGTACACCGCCTCAAAACCATTTCAATATGAAACAAAGACTCTGCCTAAAACAGAACTCATTGATGGAATCAGAATCTAATAGTCCTAGACATGTAGCAAAGCCACGTAACCAAATTGGCTGGTGTTCCTGATAGGAAGAGTTCTGAAAAGGGCTAAAGTAGTCACTCTGGCTAAGGGAGCTCTGATAACAAGAGGGGCCTTCATCTCCATAGTTCACAAGACACCTTAAAGGAATGAATTCAATTCCTTCACCTTTTGTTTGAACATACCTGCCCCTTTTAGAGCCACAAGACAAAAAAATGGAGCATCTAACCTCATCTTTTGAGCAATTTATTAAAAAAAAAAAAATGCTTTTGGGGCCTTATCTGTATTAGGCAGAGGGAGAAAATACAAGGAAACCCCCCGAACTAAAGAAAACGCTCCTGATCTGAAGGAAATTCACAACTATTTCATCATACAACACACGATTTCTGAACCACCCTATCAGGAAGGAAGTTAGTAAAACAGCAGTCCGGTGCAGCAACACAAAGCCAAAAAGTTCACCCACTCCACCGTCAAACCAAATGCAAGAAGCCACTTCAGTTTAACCAACCACAATAACGAGGGAGCTTCTCCAGTGAAGCTCCCAATGGAATATGTATTACAAAAATTAAGGCCCGGCGAGACAAAAGGCTTTGGATTAAAAGATACCTGGAGACCTTTTGAGAAATGCAACATAAGGTGAGTGTTAAAAAGGGAACCTTGGTCCTGGTAACCCCTGGATAGACATGGGGACTGGTTTTAGTTCTTCAGTGGCCAAATATTTAGCCCATCATTAAGGAAGCAGCAAAATCTATAAAGTGGGTAACCTGATAATATGGAGGCCGGAGAATGCATGGTACGCTCAGTGAAGAACCTCCCCTATCTGAGAAAGTAGATCAGTTTTGTGAAATGACATCCAGATGCAACAGTGACATCATCTATCAAGGACCAGATGTGGTGCAGTGACCATCTCAGCCACCATGTCAGAAAGCAAAAGGTCGGTAGGCTGGGACGAGGGACCCTTCATGGGGTTGTGGTAACACGTCCAGAGTTAAAAACATTTGAAGATTTATGATAAACGTCATCCTCATTCAATCAAGGATAACCACAATCAATTCCACTCCAGGCATCCTGATTGAGCTCATCAACTACTGAGGGACAGGTACTAGCAGGAACACACAGTTACTGGTAGAATTCCAGCATTCCAGAAATACGTATGCAAAGGATACCCTAAGAGGGAACTCCCTTGAGGAAAGAAGTTTGGATTCATGTTTCTACAAAATGGTTAATAAGATCACTATAGGCGTCCTGGGCAAAGATCAGATCCACCACATATTGGTCTAGCTCCTATTCCTACTATGCTGTATGTAGCCTGCTGGAGAGATTTAACACAATATATGAGACCAAAACAGACAAAGTGATTGAAGACCCAAAACCAACATGTTTACAGCCTACCATTTAAGTCAGAAAGCAATGATTGCCACCCTATGTTTGGCACAGGACATGGGCATCATGTGGTTTGTGAATATCCCACAAAAAGGGTCAAAGAAGGCAGCGAGAAACCAGAAAACAGGACTGCAACTTCTGAAAAATGATATATGACTTATTCTTCTGAAGGCCCCATATACACCAGAGGACTGAATCCCTCAGAAGGGCACTACTGCAGGTGCAACAACTCATCCAGGAGGGCCAAAGGGCTTCCACTGACGCTCACCACGAAGGTCTGCTCAGAAGGTTGTGCAAACTGAAAGAACATCTGATAATTTACTGCAGGCCTGAAAAATACAGTCTGGGACCTTACCCTACACCCAGCACGAGGCACCATGCCACCCAATGACCCCAGAGCAGAAAGGAACACCTTGGTTTGAGGCAGTGCCTAAAGTTGGACAAAATGCATTGGTCAAAGACACTTTGAGAACTTCTCTTCAAAAGGAAAAAACATCCTCAATTAAGGCCAAAGTTGCACCAATGAACTGGAAGTGCTGCTACAAGGGAGAGTAGGCTCTGTGCAATGTAGTCAAAATACCAACTTGTGATGGGGAGCACGTCAACTGGAAGTACCTAACAGATTCTGATGGTGCATTAGATTTTATGAGCTAGCAGACCAGGTAAAACAAAGTGCAGATGAGCAGTTACCACAGAGCACAACTTGGGAAAATCTTCTTGGCACCTAAGTAAAGGGAGAACGAAGCAATGGGACTGCTACACTGGAAAGTTATGTTCTCTTTTCTGCTTCTGTCTAGAACACTCCTCCAGTTCTGTAAGGTAACTGTCTCGTAAGTCCATGAAGGCTAGCCATTCCTGCATCGTCAGACTTGGAGGTCTGTGCTGCAGAGACCAGCTTAAATGTTTCTTTCGGAGGAACCTCACATGCAGAATTGGAAAGAGGCCTCTGTGCTTCTTGGGGGACAAGAAAACACCTCCATCAGCAGTTTGCTGAGTTTTTCATAAGCACAAACTGTTTTGTGCCCCTAGTGGTCAGATTTCAGAGCTGTGTTCTTGTAACCGTGTGCTCTCTCTCTCTCCATGTCACAGAAGTCCTGCATAATTTCTCTCTTCTGCTCGGGGGTCGTAGAGTATGTCTCTGGGTTTGTCGGAGAGGTCCAATGCAGCAATTCATATGTAAAGGGATTAAAATAGGTGTACTACCTTTTTATTCCCCCTGCACCCTTGCCCCATCTTCCCTTCCCTGGACGTTCTAGGTTATGTTCTTTGCTAAATTGTAACAAAAACAGATCTTTTCCTTGTAATGTGGACATTCAAGTTCTTTGTTTAAGTGATGTTCAGCTATGTGGATATGCTTGATAAGAAATTACTGAAACATAATTGGACAGGTATTCATACTGGGAGAGTGCTTGCACTCTGCCATTAGAAATGTCTGTGCACTTAATGCACTGCCTTCAGGGCGCCTAGAAGACTGGAATAGTGGGATTATGAGAAGATGAAGAGAGGAGTGACATGGAAGGCAGCTTTTGAATGAATAGAAGGTTATAGTAAAACTAAATGATATTCAAGGCTCACTGGTTTAGCAAGAAAACATCCCCACGCCCTCCCCAAAAAAAAACAACAAATCAGACACTCCAAGAATCGTGACAATGCGACACCCACATTAAAACGACTTTGGTGCTGCACGAGCAGGCAGTCTGCGTATATATTTTCAGCGCACTCCCACATCCAAACCACCCACTGAGGCCTGGACTGCAGCCTATGTTGAAGTGAAAAGGAGCAAACGAAACCCACCAACCTGGGTTCTGTTGATGAGCAGAGTGAGGGGGGCTTGCCACGGTTCACTAAAATGTAAACATTACCTGCCCGGCAAAGGGTATATCAATGAAATCACCTTGTACATCACCCATGCACTGCCCTGCACCATCACCCCAAAAGAGCCTGATCGTGCTGATGTACACAAACCTCTCACACTATGGGACTGCAGAGACTACTAAAACCCTAACTATATGCCCGACACGGCCATAGTACAATGTGGTCCGCGTTCTCCACAGGGCCATTACAGACTGTTCTCAAGTGACCTTCAGAATTTCTAAGACTTTGATTTTGGACATTAGTTTCTACTCGCCTTGAAAAAGCCCCAGGCTTGCTAGCCACCAGGGGCGAAACACGTGTTGGCTGTATGGTCAAAAATAGTGAAGCACGTTCTAGGATTATTTGTTAATTTACAAGTTTGCAACCAAAATCAAGAATTTAATCTCTTCATTAATGAAAAATACAGGAGTCATAGTAATTACTGATTAACCGAAGACAAAATACTTATAACCTTCAGCTTTGTCCTGAGTGAGAAGTCCACACACTGTTCCCTGAAGGCCTGCTCACTGTCCGCCGGCATCATCCACAGCCCCACAGACAGTTGCTTTTTAAGTAATTTCCCATTTCTAAGGGTTGCTTTTTCTTTCAGTGTGTAGAGATGGCCTTTTTGCAAGTGCCTCTTTTTGTATAGCACCCTGGGATTGCAGTTCTCTACCCTGAGCCCACATTCCAGGCATCAGACCTATTCAGCGCCGAAATCCACATGGAGCTGGCAATGGACCAACCTGCAGCCATTGTGCCCCGGCCCCACAAACATCTGTCAGCGTACCTCAACCGAAAGTGGTGGCCGAGGTCTCCTCTAACTCTGTATCTGACCAATCACAAACCTTGGTCATTTGCAGGGGCGCAGGCGGACAGAAAATAACCCCGGACACAAAATAAGTGCTCCTATTAGATTAGGTAGCTAAAAAGTGGCCCATGATTGGAAACTGGGGCATTTTTAACTTTTAAAGACACACTGTTTACATGTTTTGCAAGATATAGGACAGTGAATGCATTTGAACTTGCTGCAGGCAATGTCTGTGGTAATATCAGGGAAATCAATAGTAAAATCCGGCCCACCTGGCCATAAAAGAGGCCCACAAACAGCCATAAAGCGTCCCACACACTGAATTGACAGACAAGCTCATCAAGCACTGCCTTACTGCCCATAGGCCAGTCTGACCCAGAATGTTTGCACCTCAATTTAAACATGCAACCCCTTTTACTATTCTGGTGTGGAAACACACAAACAATGCTCAGCCGACGCGCCTCCACTCGGACCTGCAGCACCCTTGCGATTCAAGACCAGGGACCCACAAAACTGTCAGTCACATCTACCCCAGTCTGAAGAGACCCCTGCGTTCCTAGCACTGTGATAAAGCAGCTCTAGCAGCAGACCCCAATCCTGACTTGGAGTATCCTGTGCTATCCTGATACTAACACCAGAGCAAAGTTCTTCAAGCCTGTCCTTCAGCCTCAACCACCAGCCACTGCTCAGACCCACGTGGACATCACAGTGGTCTTAGAAACCGATCCGCAACATCCTATGCTGTTCCAGTGTCAGGCAGGACTACAGCAGCCCTACTCGTTCATCCCAAACCTCACCCAGATATGTCATTTCCCAAATCCTAACCTCCCGCCGCCACTGCCCTTCTCGTATCAAGGCCCAGGCAATATGCCTCTATTGGTGCATCGCAGTCCTCGCGTGAGGCACCCCTGCTATTCCTGGTGGGTCACACTACTCCCAACCAAGCCTGTGCCTTCCCAAGCTAGCTACTCCTAGGCCCCAGACACTACTCTGTCAATGCACCTCCACCCTGATCTATAGTGACCCCAACTATACCAGTAAGGAAACACCACACAGTTGTTTGAGATCCCCTTTGTCCTAACCAGCAACATTCCTGACATCCCAGACCAGAGGCCCAGATACAGCAGAGAGGTGCTGGTTGTTCTATAACATCGGCCAGCCCCATTGCCAATGATACCCAATGGGACAGCGTTCGATTGCACTCTGAGAACTTTGGGACTCATCAGGGTATCTGAAATCCATCCAACAAATATGGGTCTCATCAAGGTTAAGTCAATTAAAGAGTCCAGTGCGCTGAGGATATCAATGTTCAGTGGAGGATTGCTTTAAGTATATGTATACATATATATCAATGTTTGCTATGGTTCTTTCTTTTTTCTCTTTGAACATGTAATAAAGAATTGATATTAAACAAAAGTTTGAGACCATTTAGGGACTACACTGGTTTCAATGTTTTTAATAGAGACAGATCTAGTCGCTTGTTAGCGAATACAATCAAGTCCCTCATGAGTTAAAAACTGTAAGGGTCCATATCTCAAATAATGCTGGTGGAGATCACGATTCACCACTACACACTAGGAAGTGGACTTAAGCTTTAGCAAAACTGTCCTGGAAAACCCAGAACTATAAGGACTAAATAAATGCTTCCGATGGCTCCAGATTCAGGAGGACCAGCTCTAGCCAATGGAACCAGATTCAACCTCGTCAGTGTGAAGGTACAAGAACTTCAGGACTCAATGGGCCAGTGTAAAGAAATGGCTCCCTGTTGCAGTTACCCCCCACTTTTTGCCTGATACTGATGCTGACTTGACTGAGAAGTGTGCTGGGACCCTGCTAACCAGGCCCCAGCACCAGTGTTCCTTCACCTAAAATGTACCATTGTATCCACAATTGGCACACCCTGGCATTCAGATAAGCCCCTTGTAACTGGTACTTCTAGTACCAAGGGCCCTGATGCCAAGGAAGGTCTCTAAGGGCTGCAGCATGTCTTATGCCACCCTAGAGACCCCTCACTCAGCACAGACACACTGCTTACAAGCCTGTGTGTGCTAGTGAGAACAAAATGAGTAAGTCGACATGGCACTCCCCTCAGGGTGCCATGCCAGCCTCTCACTGCCTATGCAGTATAGGTAAGACACCCCTCTAGCAGGCCTTACAGCCCTAAGGCAGGGTGCACTATACCATAGGTGAGGGTACCAGTGCATGAGCACTGTGCCCCTACAGTGTCTAAACAAAACCTTAGACATTGTAAGTGCAGGGTAGCCATAAGAGTATATGGTCTGGGAGTTTGTCAAACACGAACTCCACAGCACCATAATGGCTACACTGAAAACTGGGAAGTTTGGTATCAAACTTCTCAGCACAATAAATGCACACTGATGCCAGTGTACATTTTATTGTAAAATACACCACAGAGGGCACCTTAGAGGTGCCCCCTGAAACTTAACCAACTAGCTGTGTAGGCTGACTGGTTCCAGCAGCCTGCCACACTAGAGACATGTTGCTGGCCCCATGGGGAGAGTGCCTTTGTCACTCTGAGGCCAGTAACAAAGCCTGCACTGGGTGGAGATGCTAACACCTCCCCCAGGCAGGAGCTGTGACACCTGGCGGTGAGCCTCAAAGGCTCACCCCTTTGTCACAGCCCAGCAGGGCACTCCAACTTAGTGGAGTTGCCCGCCCCCTCCGACCACGGCCCCCACTTTTGGCGGCAAGGCTGGAGGGAACAAAGAAAGCAACAAGGAGGAGTCACTGACCAGTCAGGACAGCCCCTAAGGTGTCCTGAGCTGAGGTGACTCTGACTTTTAGAAATCCTCCATCTTGCAGATGGAGGATTCCCCCAATAGGGTTAGGATTGTGACCCCCTCCCCTTGGGAGGAGGCACAAAGAGGGTGTACCCACCCTCAGGGCTAGTAGCCATTGGCTACTAACCCCCCAGACCTAAACACGCCCTTAAATTTAGTATTTAAGGGCTACCCTGAACCCTAGAAAATTAGATTCCTGCAACTACAAGAAGAAGGACTGCCTAGCTGAAAAACCCCTGCAGAGGAAGACCAGAAGACGACAACTGCCTTGGCTCCAGAAACTCACCGGCCTGTCTCCTGCCTTCCAAAGATCCTGCTCCAGCGACGCCTTCCAAAGGGACCAGCGACCTCGACATCCTCTGAGGACTGCCCCTGCTTCGAAAAGACAAGAAACTCCCGAGGACAGCGGACCTGCTCCAAGAAAAGCTGCAACTTTGTTTCCAGCAGCTTTAAAGAACCCTGCAAGCTCCCCGCAAGAAGCGTGAGACTTGCAACACTGCACCCGGCGACCCCGACTCGGCTGGTGGCGATCCAACACCTCAGGAGGGACCCCAGGACTACTCTAAGACTGTGAGTACAAAAACCTGTCCCCCCTGAGCCCCCACAGCGCCGCCTGCAGAGGGAATCCCGAGGCTTCCCCTGACCGCGACTCTGTGAACCTAAAGTCCCGACGCCTGGGAGAGACCCTGCACCCGCAGCCCCCAGGACCTGAAGGACCGGACTTTCACTGGAGAAGTGACCCCCAGGAGTCCCTCTCCCTTGCCCAAGTGGAGGTTTCCCCGAGGAATCCCCCCCTTGCCTGCCTGCAGCGCTGAAGAGATCCCGAGATCTCTCATAGACTAACATTGCGAACCCAACGCTTGGTTCTACACTGCACCCGGCCGCCCCCGCGCCGCTGAGGGTGAAATTTCTGTGTGGACTTGTGTCCCCCCCGGTGCCCTACAAAACCCCCCTGGTCTGCCCTCCGAAGACGCGGGTACTTACCTGCAAGCAGACCGGAATCGGGGCACCCCCTTCTCTCCATTCTAGCCTATGTGTTTTGGGCACCACTTTGAACTCTGCACCTGACCGGCCCTGAGCTGCTGGTGTGGTGACTTTGGGGTTGCTCTGAACCCCCAACGGTGGGCTACCTTGGACCAAGAACTAAGCCCTGTAAGTGTCTTACTTACCTGGTTAACCTAACAAATACTTACCTCCCCTAGGAACTGTGAAAATTGCACTGTGTCCACTTTTAAAACAGCTATTTGTGAATAACTTGAAAAGTATACATGCAATTTTGATGATTTGAAGTTCCTAAAGTACTTACCTGCAATACCTTTCGAATGAGATATTACATGTAGAATTTGAACCTGTGGTTCTTAAAATAAACTAAGAAAAGATATTTTTCGCCAGATATTGGCACCTCAAAGTTATGGTGGCCAGTTCAGGATCACCACAGGTTAAGTAGCACAGAATCTCCGCAGCTCTATGACGAAGGTGACGCACTGCCTGCTATGCGTCTTTTCTCCAAACTGGCTGTCCTGAATGAATCTTGCGACTCCGGAGTGGTTTCATTTCCTTGATGATTAGTTAGTCAGCTGCGATTTGCGAAGGCCTAGTCCTGATGAGACAACAGCAACCACTAAAAGCTCTGTCCCTGACAAAAGTCCAGATTGGTATGAATGCCGCAGAGATACCTAGACGATACCAAACAAATTGGTGCAAGGGAGCAAGTGGTTACACAGCTCAGATGCATGCGTCGGAAGTTTGAGCCAAAGCTCTACTTCCTTTGCAGTATACTGCTTTATCGCCATAGGGGGAAGTGCATGTTGCCCTTAGATTTCATGGGCTCCAGAGGCAGGTACATCAAGGTCAAGTGTTACTGCTCAAGGTGTACTAGGTCCAGACTATGCCAAGCAAAAAAGCCCTTTTGTTAAGTGAGAGCCAGCAACAGAGGAGGAAGGAAGAGGACAGTACAGACTGTCAGGGAAAGTCTCTGAACAAAAGAATGGATGGCAAACTTCCCTGATCCATCCGGTAAATCAAGTTTCAGGTACAACAATATCTAGGCTATCATGTCTGCTGTGGACAAAGGCACGCAAGGAGAATACCGTAGTACACAGCCCTGTTCATAACACCAAGGGGCACAGCCACCATGTACATGGACACAACTGAATACAACACAAACATGCTACAGGCCCAAGGTCACACGTTAGGAAAGACAATAGTAATAGACTAGGCGACCCTCTGACAAGAGAGATCCGGGAGGCATTTTTGTCATCATTGGTGCAGCTGAAAGGCCTTCAGCCTGGACCTATAATCAGTGCCACCAATGCCAATCAACTTATAGATTGAGATGATGGAGAAGCAGCCACAATAACTATAACCAGGATTGGGCGGGGGGGGCTTCTGTACTTAGTAACCAGAGTGTAATTCTGTATGTGCAACCAACAGAGTTAAAACCTGGTGCACCTCCAGAGTTTGCAGATTATCCAATTTCACTGGAGAAAAGTAACAATATTCACAAAATGCACAAGCACATTTACCAAGCCACGTAGAGGATCCAACAATCAATGACAAACTTCTCCTAAAACACCTGGATAACATCCTGAAGCCTCCTTTCTCAGTAATAAACAGACTCAACAGTTTTACAGATGTACCTTCGTCGTGGAGGATACACCTCGTCTTATTCCAAAACTTGGATACACCTACAAGTGTTAAAAAAACAACAACAAAAAACACCAAATTTGTTGCAGCCTATCTAACACAGATCTATCAGAGGACCTCAATGTTGACCACACGTAGCACCTCCCCAGCACTGAACCACAATAGCTCTCGCCAGGTTCAAAGCAACCTTCCCCACGGAATCATCTTCTGGAAGAAGAACCTTCGTTTCACACTGACTATGGCCTAGCATGGGCCATGGGCCCCAATTCAGACAAGGAATACGGACCCGCCTACCCTGGCTGGAGAGTAAACAACAGTGATTATTCTGGTTGGAGTGGGTCCCTCACACACTAGGGTCCTGGGTAACTCTGCACCATTGATAGCTACGCCCCTTACACTAATACTTCCAAATGCTGCAAGTATTTGGTGCTCATGTTGTTCCCTTTTTAATTAAGGAAGTGATTGAAGTTTAACAATGTGACATATGGGTGCATCCCGTGCAAGGGCTCTCGACCTGGCCTGGCTGGAGCCTGTATCTCTTCCCACCTGGGGCTGAAATGCTAACATCACGACCGGGCCTTGTTCCATTCATCTCTTGGTCCCCAGGAAATGCTGGATCTGGTGCTCGGTCCCAGCCGCCCTTGTGACTGCCATGCTTGCATCATATGATTCGACGCCTCATCTCCATTTAGAATTTTGCTGAATGGACCCTGCTGTGCTGAGGCAGGCAGGGATTAACCAGTGTGAACATCTCCCCTAGGGCCAAGAGAACAACAGACCATTCAAGGCGTCAAGCCTTCACTCCCCAGAGTGTTCAGCTGATTAAATCCTATTACCAGGAAAGCACAGGGAAGAACATTGGCCATGTTTTCTGAAGATGTCTAAAAGACTAGGTACTCCATAGTGGGGCGAGCCCTCGTGAAGCCAGAATCCTTGGAGTCTGACGATCTTTCCAAGCTGTCTGCTTTTTGACTTCAAAGGCTGCGAATTGCCATTTCTTAACTGTCATGATTGGCCCCACAAGGGCTTCATTCAAAGTAAAAAGAGCTGTATCTGCTGTCCTGGCTGCGCAGACTTATCAACAGCCACTTTGTTGTTTCCTTATAAGCTGAAAGAGAGATTTCGGAAAATTCTGCAGCACTACCAACCACTGCTCCAAAGAAGGAGCCCTCCTCGTAGGGGATACCACATGAGATACATCTCATGGGAGGAGGTGTCCTGGTCACTAGTGTCTGAAGGTCAGCTAAGAGTCTGCTGTCCAGATCCCCAAAAAGCTTTAAACAATCAGGAACCCTTGTTTTGTGAGAAGATGATTCCTCTTAGCCCTATTCAACTTTATTTTTGTTGCATTCATTACCACATCCTAAAGGTTGGCATTGGGTTGTGCCAGGAGCACAATCACGCCAGAGGTTAAAAAAAAAGCCAGGGGCAATGTAAGGGGGTTACTGTTAATTGTAATCCCTGGCAAAGCCAGAACCCTAACTACTGCAATGTTTTAACACTAAAAGGAAAATGGTATCCCCAGAAGCTAAAGTGATGGGTGGCCTTTCACATCTAACACAACACAAATGACTTCCTGTCAGACTGCCGTTTGTCTTGAATCGAAGACACAGGAAGGGTATCAAACAAATTGCGAACTGTAAAAAGCCAATGTTGGCTCCTGCCAAATTATTTAAGAAAAAGATCATAAAGGAAAGCCCTATTTGGGATCATAAGGAACTATATATCCAGATCACGGAGTACCAATTAGATTGGATGAGGAAGCCTCACCCACTAGTTGTGGCATGCTTCTTCATCAGCGACCCCATCCCACCCTGGTAAGATAGTACTAACTGGTGGACTCAACCTCAGTAAAAGCTAACTGGACTAGAAGTAATCCATGTACACTAAAATATCTTAAGGAAAATGCAGGATAATAATACCTCTAATAATGGGTACCTTAGGTACAACTAAAACCGAAAATTGGGATAGTATGTAGTTACAATTACCCAACCATCTGTCTTTAGGCCAACATGTTTCTGCCCACAATGTTGCCAGTGTTGGTTAGGGGCATTTGTCAGGGCCAAAGGGATACTCATCTCTACTTCCTACTTTAAGTGAGTGAGTGTAATGTGCAGAGTTATCAAACCGTGAGTCCTACGTAGACAACCCAGGAAAACAGGGTTCCCAGAGTCCAGGGAACTGGAACTTCATGGTATGGGGAAGGTGGTACCCTCTGTAGTGTCACATTTTTCAAGAGGTACACCAGGGGAGGTCCTAAATTGTCCACGCCATCCAATGAGCCGCTTTAAGCACCGAATTCCCTCCGGGGCATAAAAAGGTTCATTTGTACATCAAGACAACTGCAGCAGGGCAAGTATCGCAGTGTGAATCAAAACTGAAATGCCTGTAGGACTTTCATCTAGGGGCACCATAGAAGGCCAATAAACCTTCAGGCTTCTTTAAAGATCGCCTTCATTTCCTTTTTTAGATCTCACCAGTGACAGCACATGCACAGCATGTGCTTTCGATTGCGAGAGATATTAGTATGCAACAAGGGGCTTGGAGCCTGCCCATTACTTACTATTTATTGGCTTAATAGTCACTTTTACTTTCTGCCTCCCAAATGGGCAGCGTGTGCCAGTAACTGCCTCTTCTTTCTTCGAGAGCTGGAGCAGAGTACAGATTGATTTTCTTTGATTTGTGTCCTTCTGTTGCTGCTTGTGCTGGGATTAAGGTATATTTCCCTGTTGTTGCTTGCTCATTGTTGATTTTTTTTCCCTTTCCATCCCTTGTTTTCCATGTTACTTGATCTCCTCCCTCTCCGTTGTCCGTGTTGCTTTTACCCACTGCAGGTTGTCTGTTGTTTTCACCCCCTCTGTTCGCATCTCTTTTACCCTCTCCCACCACTCAGTGTCCATGTTGTTTTAATCTGCTGCCACTTGCCCACTGTCCGTGTTGCTTTTACCGTCCCTCCCCAGATGTCTGTGTTGCTTTTATCCCTTAACAACCGCCCAGTTATCCATGTTGCTTTTACCACCTTCCACCTACCCATTTTCCATGTTGCTTTTTACTTTCCTGCATTCTCCCCCATTGTCCATGTTGCAAAGTCTCCCTTCTCCACTCCTTGTCTGTCTTTCAAAGTCCTTCCTCCAAATTCCTCCTTGTACGAGTTGCAAATTATCCTTCCAACCACCATTGTTTTGCCCTTTTTATGGCATGTTATATTGATTTGTATAGCACACTAATCACCGAGAGGATATTCGGGTGCTTGGCCATGTGTGTGGTTTTATGGTCCCCAAGGTGATTATACGAAGAGACAAGTCTTCAGCTTCTTGCGGTACTCAAGAAGTGAGGAGGCTCTGATGTGTAGAGGGAGGTTGTTCCATGTTGTGGGTGCAATGTAAGAGATTGATCAACCTCCAGTTTTGATTTTAGCAGATGCAGAAATGTGTTGGAGTGAAAGTTTCTGGCAGGTTGGTGAAAGTGTATGCAGCTGTTCAGGAATTTTGGTCCTGTGTTGAGTAGAGTAGGGCTTTAAATATGTGTGTGAGAAGTATGAAATGGCTGCACTTGTGAATGAGGAGCCACTGAAGATTCTTGAGGTGCGGTGTGAGTGGGATCAGCTTGGGAGGCTGAAGATGAGTCTTGCAGTGTTGTTCTGAATAGTCTGGATTCTGTTTAGGAGTTGTTTGGAGATTCCACCTTCGAGTGTGTTGCTGTAGTCCAGCCTGCTGGTGATAAGTGCTTGTATGACTGCCGTCTGGTGTTCTGAGGCAACCATTTGGAGATTTTTTGTCAGCGTGCATAGGATTTGGAAGCAGGAGGTTCACACTGCCTTGACCTGAGCCGCCATGTTGAGCTTGTCGTCCAGGATAAGCCCTGTTCCCCCTCGCCCTATGAAACGAAGTGCTACAACACTGCCAGCCATGGGTATTGGAAATTATTTTTGGAAACTGGGACTTACTTTTGATCATACTTACACTCAGAGCAATAGAGAAGGACGGGCAGAAAAAGTGACAGAAATAAAGAGAAAGATAAGAAAACAGTGACAAGGAGCAGGGTATAATGGAAAAGAAATAAAAAATGAGGTAAAGAGTCTGGAAGTGTAGAGTCGGGGAAGAAAGAATCATGAGGTACAATATAGACAAGGCATGCTTTTTTGGCAACCATGGCATTTTAAAGGGCTAACATGAATTTCTGAGGGAAAAAAACAAAAACTTTTGGCCTCTGCATTTAATTTGTTAAAAGAAAACTAAGCACCAGATGGGGTGGATATCACGGACGGTGACACCATACTTACTGAATTAACATTGTCCTATAGGTCCTTATATGCATATCGATTGAGTGACAATCCATCAACACTTGTTGACTACCTGTCAGAGATAGCCATGGTCTGGCTGGAGCCAGGACAGCAGCTGTTTCTAGCTGCTCCCATCACATGTGAGGAAATATTCCAAGCAATATATGCCCTAAGTGGTTCTAAGGCACCGGGACTTTGTGGGTTCACATAAGCAAGTAGTAATCACACTACTTCTCAAGCCCAATAAGACCCTCAACAGTGTACATCCCATCGACCTTTATCACTTATGAACCATGCCAACAAAACTTTGGCTAAGGTTCTGGCAACCCATCTCTCCCTGTTATTGTCCCAAATCATCTCACCCATTCAATCTCACTTTATACCACAACGCTCTCCACTTTCATTAATCTGCGCACTTTCTTTGCAGTGTTTAATCAAATTTCCCCGGACATGACAGGGGCAGCTGTTTTGTTAGACACAGAAAATGCTCTAAATTCCTTGAATGGGCTTTTTTTTTTTTTACTCAACACGCTTGTGAAGCTAGGCATTCCTGATGGTTTTCGCAATCTTGTCTGACTGCTGTACACGGATCTGTTGGCACGGTTGCGAAAAATTGGTACACACTCAAGAGACTTTTTCACTGATGCAGGGTATCCATTAGGACTGAGCCTTTTCCCCTCTATTATTCACTATTGCTACGGACCACTTGTCCACCACCTGCAGGAGTTGCATCTCCAGAGGGGCCTCTGCTTCCCTCGTGGTATGCTGCTGGCATCCCTCTACGCGGATGACATTCTCATATTTGTGTAAGCCCCATCCATCAATCTACCCACCAACGTTCAAGAGGTGCAGCGCTTTAGTGCATACTCTGGGCTACAAATAAATTGGAATAAATCTGAAATATTTCCCCTTACGGACGCAACAGTGGCGTGTGATCTTGAATTTCCCATGCAGTGATGCGCACACTCCGCTAAATATCTGGGCATTTATCTACACAGAAACTGCACTGAGGTAATTCGACAAAACTGCAGGCCGTCATTGGATAAATTTGAAATGCAGGTGGACCGCTGGATAAGCTCCCGCTGGGAATGGCTGGGCGCATAGTTATGGATAAAATGGTTGTCCTGCCCAGATTTCTATATCTGTTTTTAAATATTCCTATAGTACTAATTGGCAGCTTCTTTGCTACCTTGCGGGGGCTAATTATACAGCTCATATGGGCAGGACGGCGTACACGCTTTCGACGGGACACTCTTCGGCTTCCTTATGAAAGAGGTGGGTTTGGAGTCCCGGATCTCCAGCTTTATTATTTGAGTGTGCAGGTCCATTATGCCTACTATTGGTACCATCCTCATGCTAGACTTCCTTTTCTTAAGCCCGAGGGTGCTCAACATCCCCATATTCCCTATCTGCTATATTTCTGTAAGGGCTCCCACGTAACCCAAACGAAATATAAACTCTTGCCACCTCTAGTTGGGCCTTGTTCAAATTATTGGGATAGCTAGGGGGTGACAGTCTTTATTCCCCTTCTATCCCACTTGTTCACAATCTGTGGCTGCCCCTTACACAGAAGCGCCGGGTACAACGTGCATTACGGATGCATGGCTTGCGGGTAATCAAAGAACTGTTTGAAAATGGAGAACTGAGGCCTCACGCCGATGTGAATAAGAATGGGAGAACCAACCCCATGGATGGGTTCGCATTACATCAACTGTATAGCACACTGCGTGAAATATTACCCGAATATCCACACAAACCCAAAGATTTTATCCCACTCGCACTAGTAATCCCATCCCCTGATATTTGCCATATTATTTTGAAATTGTATCATGATTCCTTGCGTTTAAGACCCACAGGGTCAGAGAGGTGTAGGGCGGCCTGGGAGCGAGATATAGGAGTCCCATTGCCTGACAAAACCTGGTACAGCTGATGTACACAGACTAAGTTAATTTCTGGTAACCATCGACATAAGTTGCTCCACTATAAGTATCTTAACAGAACATACACAGCTCCACGGGCGCTCGACAAACTTGACCCCACCAGACCACACTACTCCCCTAAATGCCACACCGAACAGGCAAACTTCTTTCCTCACTCCTGGACTTGTAGAGGGATGGATACCTATAGGGGAGACATTTCTACAGCGTCCTCTCAACTGATTGGACGTCAGCTAGCACCAGATCCCTTAATGGCGCTACTGGGATGTGTCAGACCACTTCCTCGGGCCCTAAGACAATACACTGCCATTGCCTTCCTTATTGCGAAAAGGCAGATTTTGTTATATTGGGAAGCCACGACGGTTCCAACTGTATCGGTCTGGCTCAAAGATTTGTCCTACTGCGATACCAACTCAAAGATTTTTGCCTCCTTGCAACCCCCTACCTCTTACCCCAAGGATACATGGCAGCCACTGCACGATTACCTATTAGCATTACCCACTACTGTGACCTAAAACTCTGACATTGGTGCCAGTTGCTGGGACTGGCGATCTCTAAATGTCTGCCCTACTATAATTGGTAGTTTCTTTTTTTCTTTGCAGGTCATATATAGTTTCATACCTTGTTTATCACTTCTCTGGTATTTCATTTTATTCGCCCTGCATGTTTCTGTTTCTATTGCTTTGTACTTTGTTTTTTCTTTGCCCTGTGCTGGACTGGCTATGTCACAAATAGATATGTACATCAGTGCCTTTCCTCTTGTGATGACTATGGCTTTGATGTTTGTTTCGCTACAAAATAGTAAATAAAGCTTAAAAAAAAAAAAATCCCTTAACAAACCACTCAATGATCAAGCATCCCATACGTCAGTCACTAAGTCCAAGTTCAGGACCCCTGAATCGAGAGACCTGCTGTACTTTCAATGGTGCAAATATGATTTTGATGCAACATTATGGAACAAACTCTGATTAAGGACCTAATTTAGAGACAGGACACTTCATCACAACGTGACGGATGCCCCGTTCACCTTAGTATAAGTGTCACAAGATATAATGCACTTGAAATATAGCAGACGCAATAGAAGAACATGAAGGTAGTAAAGGCAATGAGAACGTGAAGGAAATAAAGCTACAAGAAGGCAGAAATGCTACCAAAGCATGAAGACAGCGCTATGAGAACATGAAGGCAACAGTGCTATGAGAACGCGAAGGCAGAAAACTCCAAGAAGGCAGCAATGCTACTAAAAAGGTGAAGGTAGCAATACTGTAAGAACGTGAAGACAGTAATGTTATGAGAACGTGAAAGCAGCTATTCTACAAGAAGGCGTAAATGCTACTAAAAGGTGAAGGTAGCAATGCTATGAGAACATGAAGGCAGCAATGCTATGAGAACGTGAAGGCAGCAATGCTATGAGAACGTGAAGGCAGCAATGCTATGAGAACGTGAAGGCAGCAATGCTATGAGAACGTGAAGGCAGCAATGCTATGAGAACGTGAAGGGAGCAATGTTATGAGAACGTGAAGGGAGCAATGTTATGAGAACGTGAAGGGAGCAATGTTACAAGAAGGCAGAAATGCTAAGAGAACGTGAAAGCAGCAACACAACGATAACGTGAAGGCAGCAGTGCTAAGAGAACGTGAAGGCAGCAGTGCTACGGGAGCAATGCTACGACAACGTGAAGGCAGCAATGCTACGAGAACGTGAAGGCAGTAATGTTACGAGAACGTGAAAGCAGCTAAGCTAGGAGAAGGCGGAAATGCTACAAAAAGGTGAAAGGAGCAATGCTATGAGAAAGTGAAGGAAGGCAGCAATGTTATGAGAATGTGAAGGCAGCAATGTTATGAGAATGTGAAGGGAGCAATGTTATGAGAACATGAAGGGAGCAATGTTATGAGAACGTGTATGCATCAATGTTACAAGAAGGCGGAAATGCTATGAGAAAGTGGAGGCATCAAAGCAATGAGAACGTGAAGGCAGCAATGCTACGAGAACGTGAAGGCAGCAATGCTACGAGAACGTGAAGGCAGCAATGCTACGAGAACGTGAAGGCAGCAATGCTACGAGAACGTGAAGGCAGCAATGCTACGAGAACGTGAAGGCAGCAATGCTACGAGAACGTGAAGGCAGCAATGTTATGAGAACGTGAAAGCAGCTAAGCTAGGAGAAGGCGGAAATGCTACAAAAAGGTGAAAGCAGCAATGCTATGAGAAAGTGAAGGAAGGCAGCAATGTTATGAGAATGTGAAGGCAGCAATGTTATGAGAACGTGAAGGCAGCAATGCTATGAGAACGTGAAGGCAGCAATGCTATGAGAACGTGAAGGCAGCAATGCTATGAGAACGTGAAGGGAGCAATGTTATGAGAACGTGAAGGGAGCAATGTTATGAGAACGTGAAGGGAGCAATGTTATGAGAACGTGTATGCAGCAATGTTACAAGAAGGCAGAAATGCTAAGAGAACGTGAAAGCAGCAACACAACGATAACGTGAAGGCAGCAGTGCTAAGAGAACGTGAAGGCAGCAGTGCTACGGGAGCAATGCTACGACAACGTGAAGGCAGCAATGCTACGAGAACGTGAAGGCAGCAATGCTACGAGAACGTGAAGGCAGCAATGCTACGAGAACGTGAAGGCAGCAATGCTACGAGAACGTGAAGGCAGTAATGTTATGAGAACGTGAAAGCAGCTAAGCTAGGAGAAGGCGGAAATGCTACAAAAAGGTGAAAGCAGCAATGCTATGAGAAAGTGAAGGAAGGCAGCAATGTTATGAGAATGTGAAGGCAGCAATGTTATGAGAATGTGAAGGGAGCAATGTTATGAGAACATGAAGGGAGCAATGTTATGAGAACATGAAGGGAGCAATGTTATGAGAACATGAAGGGAGCAATGTTATGAGAACATGAAGGGAGCAATGTTATGAGAACGTGTATGCATCAATGTTACAAGAAGGCGGAAATGCTATGAGAAAGTGGAGGCATCAAAGCAATGAGAACGTGAAGGCAGCAATGCTACGAGAACGTGAAGGCAGCAATGCTACGAGAACGTGAAGGCAGCAATGCTACGAGAACGTGAAGGCAGCAATGCTACGAGAACGTGAAGGCAGCAATGCTACGAGAACGTGAAGGCAGCAATGCTACGAGAACGTGAAGGCAGCAATGCTACGAGAACGTGAAGGCAGCAATGCTACGAGAACGTGAAGGCAGCAATGCTACGAGAACAAGAAGGCAGCAATGCTACGAGAACAAGAAGGCAGCAATGCAATGAGAACGTGAAGGCAGCAATGCAATGAGAACGTGAAGGCAGCAATGCAATGAGAACGTGAAGGCAGCAATGCAATGAGAACGTGAAGGCAGCAATGCAATGAGAACATGAAGGCAGCAATGCTACGAGAACGTGAAAGAAGCAACGCAACGATAACATGAAAGCAGCAATGCTACAAGAAGGCAGACATGCTACTAAAAAGGTGAAGGCAGCAATTCAACAAGAAAGCGAAGGCAACAATGCAACATGAACACAATGCAATGAAAATGTGAAGGCAACAAAACTATGAGAAGACAGAAATGCTACTCAAAGGAGAAAGCAGCACTGCTACGAGAACGTGAAGGAAGCACTGCTAAGAGATTGTGAAGGTAGCAAAGCAATAAGAACGTGAAGGCAGCAACGCAATGAAAACGTGAAGGCAGCAACGCAATGAAAACGTGAAGGCAGCAATGCTACAAGAAGGCCGAAATGCAACGAGAATGCGAAGGCAGAAATGCTACACGAACAATGCAATGAGAACGTGAAGGCAGCAAAGCTAAAAGAATGCAAAAATGCTACTAGAAGATAGGTGGCTATGCTTCAAGAATGTGAATGCAGCAGTGCTATGAAGGAAGCAATACTACCAGAACATGAAGCCAGCCAACCACGAGAAGATAAGGCAGCAATGGTGGGAGAGGGTAAAGACAGCAATGCAACACAATTGTGAAGGAAGCCATGCGATGAGCATGTTCAGCCATTAGTGACAGAAGGTAAGACAGAAATTGAAGTACAACGCAATCCAGTAACACGTGGCAATGTTGGTGCACTAATCTTAAGGAATGCAAGGACAAGCAATATTAATTACTGCGGTTAAGTGGAGCTGCTTACAAACTATAAAGAAATACATTTTGAAAACACTCAAGGCAGCAATTGCTTAACAAAATCAATTACTGTTGTTCATCAGGTTATGAGGCCTTGTCCTTCTACCTCTCACATGTACCTCTGCAATCCTTCCACCCCTCCAAACCCTCTCCTTTGTGCATGCCGGGTGGCTGGTTCACTCTCTCCAACTCTCTCGCCCTCGGCATGAGATGCAGTTACCTGAATATAATCCATTGTCTACACCAGAAGTTCTTAAGCTTTTGACTTCTGGGGACCCCCGGTGAATGACTACTGGACACCGCCAACTCCCAGCTAAGCAATTTCTATGATTTAAACCTCAGAATAATACACAAAACTACAGAAAAAGTATCCATTAAACAAAACAAATTATGAAATATTTTGTTTAATCACAAACAAAAAGATTTAAAAATTGTAATTTTCATGGGGAGGGTGGAGAATTTAAAATTCAGATTTACTGCTAAAAGAAAATGCTTTAGGAGAGGCTCTAGAATATTGCTTTGCCTCTTTTGCTCCCAATGCCTGCTTTCTGTCACGCATATTGCTACTTTAATTCAGGTCACCATTTGCCCAAACTACTGTTTGCTGTACATGAGCTGCTCCCATAGATCAAGGTAAGGATACAAATGTATTTTAAAACTTCAAATTTAAAATTCCTTCACACTTACAGAACATTTTAAAATGTTTAACACTACACTTCTTTTTTATGCAAGTAGACTTTATTATAATAAACTAATATTATTGAATTTTTAACAGTCGCGGAAACCCTGAGTGAGCGTCACAATGGCCCTCCACTCCCCGAGTACACTATGGTACGTAGGTGGTGGTTTAAAGTGCCGTTGCACCACAATCCTGCCTCAGGTACTCCCCTCTCCCCAGTACTGAAGCAGGCGACAAGTCCCACCTTTGAATCGTTCTCCAGGCCTGCAAACCACCTCTACTGTTCCTGTCCTGGCCACTCGTGCAGCTCCACCAGTGCACTGCAATCCTACTAGACCTGCTGCGGCCTCAGTACCGGAATAGCAGAACTTGCTACTGCTCCAGTACCGGGTCCACTCCCGGAACCCTACCAGTGCACTGCAATCCTACATATAATCCCCATATTCTGCTAGACCGCCTATATCAGGCTGGCATTAGAGACCAGGCTCTCAAATTGATCGAATCTTTTTTATCTGACAGGTGGGCCACAGTTAGCAGTGGTGATTTTAGATCTTTTTCCTACCTTTTGCCGTGTGGGGTCCCTCAGGGCTCCTCTTTAAGCCCGACGCTATTTAATGTGTACGTGGCACCACTGGCAGAGCTGGTTCGTTCTTTTGGCTTCTTTCCCACTTCATATGCTGATGACACTCAAATCATTATCCCTATTGATAAAGATCTTGAAGAAGTGGCTATCCGCTTCAATGCTTGTATGACAGCAGTCAATCACTGGATGAAGTCCAACTGGTTGAAACTCAACTGTGAAAAAACTGAGATTTTGTGCTTTGGAATTGAAAGGGTACATTGGTCCTCTAGTTGGTGGCCTGAGGAGTGTGGGACGCTTCCTGTTCCACGGTCTACCTCAAGAAATTTGGGAGTAGTATTTGATGAGCAACTGTCATTCAAACCTCAGTTAGCGCTTCGATGCCCTTGGGCCGGAAGGCGCTTTATAAATACTCAATACAATACAATACAATACAATACTAGACCTGCTGGGCCTCAGTATCGGAATAACAGAGCTTGCTACTGCTCCTGTACCGGGTCCATTCCCGGAACCCTACCAGTGCACTGCAATCCTAGTGGAGCAGCTGTAGCCTCGGTACTGGAATAGCAGAGCATGTTACTGCTCCAGTAACGGGTTAACTCTCAGAACCTTACCAGTGCACGTTAATCCTACAGGACCTGCTGCGGCCTCAGTACTGGAAGAGCAGAGGTTGTTACTGCTCCAGTACTAGGGTGCACTCTCGGAACCACACCAGTGCACTGCAATCCTACTAGACCTGCTGTGGCCTCAGTACTGGAACAGCAGAGGTTGTACTGCCCCAGGTACAGGAGCCAGGTCCACAGCTCTGCCAGTGCACCTCAGTACTAACAGGTCTACAGTGGCCTTAGTACTGTGGCTGGCAGTATTCCAGTACTGGGCCCGCCATGACCCACACATGGACCAGGCCGGGAACCCCAGCCGAACATGCACAAACCGATGCGTTTCCAGGAGAGCAGCATACGCAGCGGTCACTGCAATCCTCAGACCTGAGCAGGGGCCAGTGCCCCCATCCGAGGCAGACAGCATCAGCTCTGCTCTGAGGTGGACCAGTAACTCTACCTGCTGAAAGACCACCTTATGGGCCCGCCTTGTACCGTTCAACACTCCGACCTGCAGTTTACACACAGATGCCTACAGCAGGCGCTTCAGCCAACTGGGCTATCTTGCCATCAGGACGGTGGAACAAAAAGCTGAAGCTAGTTCTTTTCTAGGGAGAGGAAAGTTCAGCAAATTATGTATATTCCCACTGGAGGTTTCGCGTAAAAGCACCGCAGGCGCTAGCAGAGGCCGTCACGGTTTGACAGAAACAGTCTCTACAAAATACATTAATAATAGATGCATGCATTGATTTATTTATGGTGTTTCGTAAACCATCACACACATACCCTTGACGATCCAGTCGAGAAAGAAAGAAAATAATCTAAGCTAGTGAAAAGGTTTCTCTTTTAGAATTGTATTTAGGTATGTCCATACTTTTCTCAAAACAAAGACAGCATAATTATCCACTAATACGTCCATTTAATTTGTTTTCAATGGCAGAATATTCTCTGCACAGTCGTTATAAACACACAAAGAGACAAAGTGCGACCTGTACATTCTGTGGCATGCAAGGGTAGTTTATATTTTTACACCTGCCTTTTCGACAGGACAGGCACCAATGTGCCCCCTCCACACACCACCATCCCGATTTGCAGCGGTAGTCACCGATCCATGCCAGGTTTTCTTAATTACCAAGTAAAATAACTTTACATACCATAAACTACGTGGAAACAGTTCACACACCCGGGTTGTCCGGATAAGTTGCCATGGGATCCAGCCCTTCCCACCTCTGGATAAGAGGGCACCCGCTCAGTTCTGGGTCGCCTCAGGGCAATACTCGACATAAACTCACGTTTTACAAAGTAGAGGAAGTTGTTAGCAAAAAAACTAAAAAGCGGACGTATCGCGGAAAGGGGGCCGGGCAGGTGTTTCCTGCGGCGGACACCGGGGCAGGGGCCCGGCCCGACTATGTCACACCGGGCCACGTCCTGTGCGTGCCGCTGGGACGGCAGAACCGGGCCTCTGGCGCGTGAGGCCCAAGTTGGCTCCCATGACCTCACCACACGCTTCTCCACCCAGCTCAGATTTCCAGCTGGTGACCCCCACTTCCCAAAGAACCCTTCCTGACATTGTCCCAAGGTGTCCCCGCCTGGAAAAGCGCTTTAATTTCTGCTTTCAAACACGCTTCGTTCAGAAAAATGTGGAAGAACATTGGGTGATTACACGAAGATCGTCTGAAAGGCGGGTAGGGCTGGGGGGGGGAATGGGCGAGGGGTACAGATGGGAGTAACCCAGTCTGTCCTGATAATGTCTGAACAGATAGAACTGGGGAGATTTTATCGGCCAAATCAAGTCTGACAAATGGCCTTCTCAGGACTGGCTGAGGGAGATCTCTCCACCTTGTAAGAAGTCTTCAATCCGAGGATTTCTAAAGGAATAAGGAAGCATCCTGAAACACAAGCCTATCAGAGGTCTCCTAATGGACCAGGGGAGATCTAAACACCAGGTAACCACACAGCTATAGGGGGTCTTCTGATGGACCAGGGGAGGTCTAACCACCAGGTAAGCACACACCTATAGGTCTTCTGATGGACCAGGGGAGGTCCAACCACCAGGTAAGCACACACCGATAGGAGGTCTTCTAATGGACATGGGGAGGTCTAACCACCAGGTAAACCCACCTACTGGAGGTCTTCTAATGGACCGGGGGAGGTTTAATGCTAAGGAAAGCACACACCTATCAGAGGTCTTCTAATGGACCAGGTGAGATCTAAACACCACGTAAACTCAAGCCCGACAGAGGTCTTCTAATGGCCCAAGGGAGGTCTACTTAACAGGTAAATGTAAGCCTGTAAAAGACCTGTGGGCCCAGGGGAGATGGATATACAAGTTTAGAGACTTTCCATGGTACCAGGGGAGACCTAAACACCAGGTAAACACAAGTCTGTCAGGCCTTCTAGGGGGACAGAGAATCTCTAAACGGTATGTAAAAGACCTCAGTCAGAGTCCGTCTCAAAGGTTCAAGGACTCAATGCATACACCATGTAAAATTCCACAAGGGCCTAGTCTGACGGCCTGAGGGATATATCAACACAGTGTACAAGTCTTCCATCAGAGGATATTCTCGGGGACTAAAAGAAGTCCCTGTTTAGTCCTAGGAGCTAGAACAGAGGAAGATCTCAGCACCCTGTACAATTCTGTCACAGGCCCTCTCGGGGACTGCAGGAGATCTAAGCATCCTCTATTCACTTTCGTTAATCGCAGCTTACATTGCTCAAGATTTCTCTTTCAGGCCTACAAAACAGTGGGAAACCCCCGAGTCTTCCCCCTCAAACCACCTGTCTGCTCTATGTAAAAGCATGTGCGGCACGGCATGCACCTAGAAAAACTTTCATCCCTGCCGTAAAGTTTACCACCATGTACCCATGTGGTTAGGAAATCCCCAAACCTATCCAGGCAGAACAAAATCCTCAATCTAGTACACCTACCTTAGCAACTCCTGCATAAATCGCCCCTCAAAAGAGTCCTAAAACACAAAGGGAGTTTTTATGGCTGTGCACTTAAACTGATACTGCCGTGGTCCCCACCACAGTAGGGTGAATCAGCCACACCCATGACACCTCGGAGTTGGATTCGTTCCATCAACAGTGATATCACAGAGGAGGTTCCTGTAGATTGAGTCACTGCAGCATTCTCCAGGGACTTCACGGGACCCCCAGCCTCTATATCTGTTAGATCTGCTCCAGCGATGGCCTAGTCATAGAAGAGGTCCCTATACATGGAGTCACTTCGGTATCCTGCTGGGACCCCTAAAGGACCAGAGGACACCCTCAGCAGTCGCTGTGAGTCACTGCTCTCACTGAGACACTAACTCCTATTCATGACTAACCACTGTGTTTGTGCCCTCTCAATCAATCAAGTCATACACCTGAGAGGGTACCCAGGCGCTTGTTGCAGGTATTAGTCGAAGATTCAGGTCTTGAGCCGTTTCCTGAAGTGGGTCAGCAAGGGTGTGGTGCGGAGGTGGAAAGGGAGGATGTTCCAGCCTTTGGTGGCGAGGTGGAAGGAGGAGCATCCTCTGTAGTGACAGCGGTGTATGCGAGGAATCTGTGTGAGGGCATGGTGTGTGGAGCATAGGATCCTGGGAAGTAGGGGGAAGTGCAGGAAATAGTTCACAAACTCAGATTATCCGGCTAAATTGCCTCTGGTCCAACCCCTCCCTACTTATGGATTTGAGGGCAACCAGCTCAATTTTGGGTTGTTCACATTTTACAAATTAGAGGAAGCTGTTAGCACAAAACAAAATGGACATATCATGTAAAGTCAGCCAGGCAGATGTTTCCTGCAGCGGACGCCGGGGCAGGGGCCTGGCCTGGGTATGTCACACCACCCCACGTTCGGTGTGCGCCACTGGGATGGCAGGCCGGTGCCCTAGCACATGAGGCCCAAGATGGCTCCCATAAGCTCAACGTGTGCTTCTCCACCCAGCCCAGATTTCCAACGGGAAACCCCCCACTTCCCAAAGATCCCTTCTTGACATTGTCCCAGGGTGTCCCCGCCTGGCAAAGCACTTTAATTTCTTCTTTCAAATATGCTTTGTTCAGAAGAGTGTAGAAGGACATTGGGTGTTTATATGACGATCCTCTGAAAGGCCGGTAGGGCTGGGGACAATGATTGAGGTACAGATGGGAGTAACTAGCCTGTCCTGATCATACCTGAGTGGCTAGAACTGGGGAGATTTCTTCGGCCAGATCAAGTCTGTCAAATGGCCTTCTCAGTTCAAGCAGGCGGGTCCTTGGTCATCGAGCGCTTTGTAGACATGGGTCAGGAGTTTGAAATGGCATCTCTTCTGGATCGAGACCCAGTGGAGGTCCTGACGATGCTGGGTAATGTGGGGCTGAGGATCAATCTGGCAGCTGCGTTCTGGATCGTCTGCAGTCTTTGCACGAGTATAGTGGTGGTCCCTGTATGTAGTGCATTGTCGTAGTCCAGCTGGCTGGTGATGAGGGCCTGCGTCAGTCCCCCTGGTGCAGATGGGGAGGCATTTGAAAACGTTGTGGAGCATGCAGAGCATGTGGAAGCGAGCTAAGGAGACAATGTTGACCTGACATTCATGGGGAGTTCGCTGTCGAGGATGATGCTAAGGTTGCTGGCGGGCAGATACATTTATATATGTGTTTGCTCTGCATTTGAGGGGCTACTTTAGTGCTTTGTGTGGCAGGGAGTATGGTACAATCAGGGGTGTGGGGATTGGTCTTGATCCATTTCTGAGAGGCTGCCCTAGTCCTGCCCAAGAAAAGGGGAAGTGGGGGGGCTGGTGTGTGATATATATTGGGGAGTTTAGTGCTCTTCGAAAGCATCTGCGAGCACTCTCTGGATACTCTGTATCTGGGCACCCTATGCTAGTATGCCTATTCTGAGCAAAAGAAGACCAAGTCTGGACGCGGCAAAGGGGTGCCAAGAGGCACGAGTTAGGTGCTTTGGGACAACATCCAAGGCACCACCAAACCTGCCATTTGCCACAAGTGCGCTACAGAGGAGTCAAACGCATCTCCAGTGTCATTGATGAGGAGCCCTGCAGTGTGCTCAGGTTTTTCTGGTGAATGTGATATGGAACGCTGTCACCTACACCGAGCATGCCAAGGATAGACTGTCACCTCCAAGGATGTCATATACGCCCTTAAGTGCCAGGGCGCATTCGCTACGGAGGCTTATACTTAGTTTGGTTCTTAGTATTGCCACCTTGCTTCACAGTAGAGCAACATGTTTCCAATCCTGTGTTTAATTGTTATATTGTCCAGCCTCTCAGTTCAAAGGGCTCTACAAGACTACATATACCAGAATGCATTACTTGTCAGGAGGGTCGCCAAGTAGCCGCTTTTATACCAGCATTACTTGTATTTTACTGTTTCTGCTGGTACAAAAATAATAACAAAATCACTGAAACCCAATATTTTTTTCTTTCTTCGGGATTTACGCCTTAAACAGTAAATGTTAGAAGAGAACACTTTAAAATGTGTTCTATAGCTGCCCCAGTGACCCTTGACTTATAATTAAAGTAAACGAAGACCGAAAGATAATGTTAAAAAATAATACAGATTATTTCAAATAAATTTGTAGTTAAGAATCACGTGTGGGCTTCTACAGAAACTTAAAACGTGAACAGATGGCCGGTGTAATTATCTGGGAAAGGTGGCAACCCTAGTTGGCAGTTGCTGGGCCTAGATGGAAACAGGGTGCCCTGGCGGCCTGGAGCAAGCCCACCTGGCCAGACAGGTGTCGTCAACTCTGGGGAGCAGGTGGGCGGAGAAGGGAGCCTCCCACCTTACTTTCTGTAGACGCCTCACACGGGACCTATATGGCACGGGCTGGTACAGCGAGTGGTGTGTGAGGGCCTTCATTAAGCTTTGTTCCCCATGTCAGGTTTGTGTAGACTCCAACGCTTCTCATCCTTTCAACTTAAGGGGGGGGTCCCCTTGAAAGGGCCTCGACCACAGCTCTGGGCCCACTCCAACCATTCTGAGCATCAGCCTGCGGGCCAGCCCCCAATCACAGGAGGCAAAAAACACAGACACCGGAAGTAATGCGCATAGGAAGAACCCAGGACTTAAAGAACTGCAGGGAGTGTGGACGGTAAGCCCCAGGCTTCAGGACCTCCCCAGGCCTGTCTGTCCAACCTTCGAACCTATCAACTCTCTTTCTAACACCCAACCTCCGCTCCCCCGCGTAGTAATGTATTATAACCGCACTTTATGACATGTAACGCGTGCGTAACCTACAGCACTTTACTAGAACCCTGAAGCATTAGAGGATGCAAGTGGGGATGGATGTTCGAGTCTCGGTGTCGACGCAACATCCTCTGATCCCAAGCAAGTCCCTTAATTTCCCAGAAAATAACTGGTGCTTATGTAAAGCGCCCCAAGGCCCTTGGGCTCCCGTTTTATAAAATTGTAAAAAAACGAAATATGCTCAGAGTTTCAGCCTTCCGGCCTCCTTTCTTCGTCTCTCCCAAATCAGGAAGTGACGACGTTATATTCCACAACAGCCAACATCTATGCTCTCCCGCACAACCCGCATTTTCCTCCCTTCAGCCGTGTTCGCTCACTGACTTCTCTGTCCTGTCCTCCCTTCACCCCAGTATACTGCTCTCACTCTCCACCCTCTCTCCCCCGTCCTGCAGCACTTACAATCACTCACCCTCATTCACTGCGCTCTCCCTGCCTCCCATCTCATCCCCCCCTCTCTTCTGTTCTCAGATCCCTCACCTCTCTCCAAACCTGGTCTCCTTTGGTTCCACTCTCCCCTCACCTATTCCATATGGTGTCCCATCGGCGGGAAGCGGGTTTCTACCGCGTCCTAAATTTAGCCCAAAATAAATAAATCTAGTCCCTTCCCTGCCCGCAGCGACAAGCCTCCGTTTGTGCCCCCGACGCCTCCTCACACCCATGGGCGACCCTTGGCCACATTAAAGGCAGGAAGTCCGGCTGCAGGCCAGCGGGGGCCTTTCATCTCAGGCCCAGCCAGGGGAGCCCATTCAGAGCCTGGAGCACACCGGGTGCAGCCCGAGGTCACCCCCGGCCAGGGCTCCTCCACCTCCCCTCCTCAGCCCTCCAGCTAGCGCTCCTCCACCTCCTTTCATCAGCCCTCCAGTCAGGTCTCCTCCACCTCCGCTCCTCAACCAGGGCTCATTCACCCACCTCCTCAGCCACCCAGCCAGGGCTCTTCCACATCCCTTCTTCAACCCTCCAGGCAGCGCTCTTCCACCTCTCATACTCAGCCCTCCAGCTAGCGCTCCTCCACCTCCTTTCCTCAGCCCTCCAGCCAGCGCTCCCCCACCTCCTTTCCTCAGCCCTCCAGCCAGCGCTCCTCCACAACCCTTCTTCAGCCCTCCAGGCAACGCTCTTCCACCTCTCATACTCAGCCCTCCAGCTAGCGCTCCTCCACCTCCTTTCCTCAGCCCTACAGCCAGCGCTCCTCCACAACCCCTCTTCAGCCCTCCAGCCAGGTCTCCTCCACCCCCCTCAGCCACCCAGCTAGTACTCTTCCCCATCCCTTCTTCAGCCCTCCAACCAGAGCTCCTCCACCTCCCCACTCCTCAGCCAGAGCTGCTCCACCCCACACCTCAGCCACCCAGCTAGGGCTCTTCCACATCCCTTCTTCAGCCCTCCAGCTAGCGCTCCGCCACCTCCTTTCCTCAGCCCTCCAGCCAGCGCTTCTCCACAACCCCTCTTCAGCCCTCCAGTCAGCGCTCCTTCACCTCCCCTCCTCAGCACTCCTCCTCCTCCTCCTCCTCCACCTCGCCTCCTTAGCCCTCCAGCCAGGGCTCCTCCACATCCCTTCTTCAACCTCCAGCCAGGGCTTCTCATCAGGCCTCCAGCCAGTGCTCCTCCTCAGCCTGGGCTCCTCCAGCCAGCGCTCCTACACAACCCTTCTTCAGCCCTCCAGCCAGCTTTCCTCCACCTTCCCACCTCAGCTCTCCAGTCAGCGCTCCTTCAACTCCCCTCCACCTCCACTCCTCAACCCTCCTCAGCCAGGGCTCCTTCACCCACCTCCTCAGCCCTCCAGCCAGCGCTCCTCCACCTCCTTTCCTCAGCCCTCCTCCCCTCCTCAGCCCACCAGCCAGCGCTCCTCCACCTCCCCTCCTCAACCCTCCTCAGCCAGGGCTCCTTCACCCACCTCCTCAGCTCTCCAGCCAGCACTCCTCCACCTCCCCTTCCCTCCTCAGCCCACCAGCCAGAGCTCCTCCACCTCCCCTCCTCAGCCACCCAGCTAGGGCTCTTCCACACCCCTTCTTCAGCCCTCCAGCCAGCGCTCCTCAAACTCCCCTCCTCAGTCCTCCAGCCACGTCTCCTCCACCCCCCTCCTCAGCCACCCAGCTAGTACTCTTCCCCATCCCTTCTTCAGCCCTCCAACCAGAGCTCCTCCACCTCCCCACTCCTCAGCCAGAGCTGCTCCACCCCACTCCTCAGCCCTCCAGCCAGCGCTCCTCAAACTCCCCTCCTCAGTCCTCCAGCCACGTCTCCTCCACCCCCCTCCTCAGCCACCCAGCTAGTACTCTTCCCCATCCCTTCTTCAGCCCTCCAACCAGAGCTCCTCCACCTCCCCACTCCTCAGCCAGAGCTGCTCCACCCCACTCCTCAGCCCTCCAGCCAGCGCTCCTCCACCTCCTCTCCTCAGCCCCCCACCTGGCTCTCCTCCACCTACCCAGCCCTCCTCCTGCTCCCCCTCCTTAGCCCTCCAGCCAGCGCTGCTCCACCTCCCCTCCTCAGCCCTCCAGCCAGCGCTCCTCCACCTCCCCTCCTCGGCCCTCCAGCCAGCGCTCCTCCACCTCCCCTCCTCAACCCACCAGCCAGCGCTCCTCCACCTCCCCTCCTCGGCCCACCAGCCAGCGCTCCTCCACCTCCCCTCCTCGGCCCTCCAGCCAGCGCTCCCCCACCTCCCCTCCTCGGCCCTCCAGCCAGCGCTCCTCCACCTCCCCTCCTCGGCCCTCCAGCCAGCGCTCCTCCACCTCCCCTCCTCGGCCCTCCAGCCAGCGCTCCACCACCTCCCCTCCTCGGCCCTCCAGCCAGCGCTCCTCCACCTCCCCTCCTCGGCCCTCCAGCCAGAGCTCCTCCACCTCCCCTCCTCGGCCCTCCAGCCAGAGCTCCTCCACCTCCCCTCCTCGGCCCTCCAGCCAGCGCTCCTCCACCTCCCCTCCTCGGCCCTCCAGCCAGCGCTCCTCCACCTCCCCTCCTCGGCCCACCAGCCAGCGCTCCTCCACCTCCCCTCCTCGGCCCACCAGCCAGCGCTCCTCCACCTCCCCTCCTCGGCCCACCAGCCAGCGCGCCTCCACCTCCCCTCCTCGGCCCACCAGCCAGCGCGCCTCCACCTCCCCTCTTCGGCCCTCCAGGCAGCGCTCCTCCACCTCCTTTCATCAGCCCTCCAGTCAGGTCTCCTCCACCTCCGCTCCTCAACCAGGGCTCATTCACCCACCTCCTCAGCCACCCAGCCAGGGCTCTTCCACATCCCTTCTTCAACCCTCCAGGCAGCGCTCTTCCACCTCTCATACTCAGCCCTCCAGCTAGCGCTCCTCCACCTCCTTTCCTCAGCCCTCCAGCCAGCGCTCCTCCCCATCCCTTCTTCAGCCCTCCAACCAGAGCTCCTCCACCTCCCCACTCCTCAGCCAGAGCTGCTCCACCCCACTCCTCAGCCCTCCAGCCAGCGCTCCTCCACCTCCTCTCCTCAGCCCCCCACCTGGCTCTCCTCCACCTACCCAGCCCTCCTCCTGCTCCCCCTCCTTAGCCCTCCAGCCAGCGCTCCTCCACCTCCCCTCCTCAGCCCTCCAGCCAGCGCTCCTCCACCTCCCCTCCTCAACCCACCAGCCAGCGCTCCTCCACCTCCCCTCCTCAACCCACCAGCCAGCGCTCCTCCACCTCCCCTCCTCGGCCCACCAGCCAGCGCTCCTCCACCTCCCCTCCTCGGCCCTCCAGCCAGCGCTCCCCCACCTCCCCTCCTCGGCCCTCCAGCCAGCGCTCCTCCACCTAACCTCCTCGGCCCTCCAGCCAGCGCTCCTACACCTCCCCTCCTCGGCCCTCCAGCCAGCGCTCCTACACCTCCCCTCCTCGGCCCTCCAGCCAGAGCTCCTCCACCTCCCCTCCTCGGCCCTCCAGCCAGAGCTCCTCCACCTCCCCTCCTCGGCCCTCCAGCCAGCGCTCCTCCACCTCCCCTCCTCGGCCCTCCAGCCAGCGCTCCTCCACCTCCCCTCCTCGGCCCTCCAGCCAGCGCTCCTCCACCTCCCCTCCTCGGCCCTCCAGCCAGAGCTCCTCCACCTCCCCTCCTCGGCCCTCCAGCCAGAGCTCCTCCACCTCCCCTCCTCGGCCCTCCAGCCAGAGCTCCTCCCCCTCCCCTCCTCGGCCCTCCAGCCAGTGCTCCTCCACCTCCCCTCCTCGGCCCTCCAGCCAGCGCTCCTCCACCTCCCCTCCTCGGCCCTCCAGCCAGCGCTCCTCCACCTCCCCTCCTCGGCCCTCCAGCCAGCGCTCCTCCACCTCCCCTCCTCGGCCCTCCAGCCAGCGCTCCTCCACCTCCCCTCCTCGGCCCTCCAGCCAGCGCTCCTCCACCTCCCCTCCTCGGCCCTCCAGCCAGCGCTCCTCCACCTCCCCTCCTCGGCCCTCCAGCCAGCGCTCCTCCACCTCGGCCCTCCAGCCAGCGCTCCTCCACCTCCCCTCCTCAGCCCTCCAGCCAGCGCTCTTCCACCTCTCCTCCTCGGCCCACCAGCCAGCGCTCCTCCACCTCTCCTCCTCGGCCCTCCAGCCAGCGCTCCTCCACCTCCCCTCCTCCACTTCTCCACCTAAGCCCTCAAGCCAGCGCTCTTCCACCTCCCCTCCTCTACCCTCCAGCCAGCGCTCCTCCACCTCCCCTCCTCTACCCTCCAGCCAGCGCTCCTCCACCTCCCCTCCTCAGCCCTCCAGCCAGCGCTCCTCCACCTCCCCTCCTCGGCCCTCCAGCCAGCGCTCCTCCACCTCCCCTCCTCGGCCCTCCAGCCAGCGCTCCTCCACCTCCCCTCCTCGGCCCTCCAGCCAGCGCTCCTCCACCTCCCCTCCACGGCCCACCAGCCAGCGCTCCTCCACCTCCCCTCCTCGGCCCACCAGCCAGCGCTCCTCCACCTCCCCTCCTCGGACCACCAGCCAGCGCTCCTCCACCTCCCCTCCTCGGCCCACCAGCCAGCGCTCCTCCACCTCCCCTCCTCGGCCCACCAGCCAGCGCTCCTCCACCTCCCCTCCTCGGCCCACCAGCCAGCGCGCCTCCACCTCCCCTCTTCGGCCCTCCAGGCAGCGCTCCTCCACCTCCTTTCATCAGCCCTCCAGTCAGGACTCCTCCACCTCCGCTCCTCAACCAGGGCTCATTCACCCACCTCCTCAGCCACCCAGCCAGGGCTCTTCCACATCCCTTCTTCAACCCTCCAGGCAGCGCTCTTCCACCTCTCATACTCAGCCCTCCAGCTAGCGCTCCTCCACCTCCTTTCCTCAGCCCTCCAGCCAGCGCTCCTCCACAACCCCTCTTCAGCCCTCCAGCCAGGTCTCCTCCACCCCCCTCAGCCACCCAGCTAGTACTCTTCCCCATCCCTTCTTCAGCCCTCCAACCAGAGCTCCTCCACCTCCCCACTCCTCAGCCAGAGCTGCTCCACCCCACACCTCAGCCACCCAGCTAGGGCTCTTCCACATCCCTTCTTCAGCCCTCCAGCTAGCGCTCCGCCACCTCCTTTCCTCAGCCCTCCAGCCAGCGCTCCTCCACAACCCCTCTTCAGCCCTCCAGTCAGCGCTCCTTCACCTCCCCTCCTCAGCACTCCTCCTCCTCCTCCTCCTCCTCCTCCACCTCGCCTCCTTAGCCCTCCAGCCAGGGCTCCTCCACATCCCTTCTTCAACCTCCAGCCAGGGCTTCTCATCAGGCCTCCAGCCAGTGCTCCTCCTCAGCCTGGGCTCCTCCAGCCAGCGCTCCTACACAACCCTTCTTCAGCCCTCCAGCCAGCTTTCCTCCACCTTCCCACCTCAGCTCTCCAGTCAGCGCTCCTTCAAGTCCCCTCCACCTCCACTCCTCAACCCTCCTCAGCCAGGGCTCCTTCACCCACCTCCTCAGCCCTCCAGCCAGCGCTCCTCCACCTCCTTTCCTCAGCCCTCCTCCCCTCCTCAGCCCACCAGCCAGCGCTCCTCCACCTCCCCTCCTCAACCCTCCTCAGCCAGGGCTCCTTCACCCACCTCCTCAGCTCTCCAGCCAGCACTCCTCCACCTCCCCTTCCCTCCTCAGCCCACCAGCCAGAGCTCCTCCACCTCCCCTCCTCAGCCACCCAGCTAGGGCTCTTCCACACCCCTTCTTCAGCCCTCCAGCCAGCGCTCCTCAAACTCCCCTCCTCAGTCCTCCAGCCACGTCTCCTCCACCCCCCTCCTCAGCCACCCAGCTAGTACTCTTCCCCATCCCTTCTTCAGCCCTCCAACCAGAGCTCCTCCACCTCCCCACTCCTCAGCCAGAGCTGCTCCACCCCACTCCTCAGCCCTCTAGCCAGCGCTCCTCAAACTCTCCTCCTCAGTCCTCCAGCCACGTCTCCTCCACCCCCCTCCTCAGCCACCCAGCTAGTACTCTTCCCCATCCCTTCTTCAGCCCTCCAACCAGAGCTCCTCCACCTCCCCACTCCTCAGCCAGAGCTGCTCCACCCCACTCCTCAGCCCTCCAGCCAGCGCTCCTCCACCTCCTCTCCTCAGCCCCCCACCTGGCTCTCCTCCACCTACCCAGCCCTCCTCCTGCTCCCCCTCCTTAGCCCTCCAGCCAGCGCTCCTCCACCTCCCCTCCTCAGCCCTCCAGCCAGCGCTCCTCCACCTCCCCTCCTCGGCCCTCCAGCCAGCGCTCCTCCACCTCCCCTCCTCAACCCACCAGCCAGCGCTCCTCCACCTCCCCTCCTCGGCCCACCAGCCAGCGCTCCTCCACCTCCCCTCCTCGGCCCTCCAGCCAGCGCTCCCCCACCTCCCCTCCTCGGCCCTCCAGCCAGCGCTCCTCCACCTAACCTCCTCGGCCCTCCAGCCAGCGCTCCTCCACCTCCCCTCCTCGGCCCTCCAGCCAGCGCTCCTACACCTCCCCTCCTCGGCCCTCCAGCCAGAGCTCCTCCACCTCCCCTCCTCGGCCCTCCAGCCAGAGCTCCTCCACCTCCCCTCCTCGGCCCTCCAGCCAGCGCTCCTCCACCTCCCCTCCTCGGCCCTCCAGCCAGCGCTCCTCCACCTCCCCTCCTCGGCCCTCCAGCCAGCGCTCCTCCACCTCCCCTCCTCGGCCCTCCAGCCAGCGCTCCTCCACCTCCCCTCCTCGGCCCTCCAGCCAGAGCTCCTCCACCTCCCCTCCTCGGCCCTCCAGCCAGAGCTCCTCCACCTCCCCTCCTCGGTCCTCCAGCCAGCGCTCCTCCACCTCCCCTCCTCGGCCCTCCAGCCAGCGCTCCTCCACCTCCCCTCCTCGGCCCTCCAGCCAGCGCTCCTCCACCTCCCCTCCTCGGCCCTCCAGCCAGCGCTCCTCCACCTCCCCTCCTCGGCCCTCCAGCCAGCGCTCCTCCACCTCCCCTCCTCGGCCCTCCAGCCAGCGCTCCTCCACCTCCCCTCCTCGGCCCTCCAGCCAGCGCTCCTCCACCTCCCCTCCTCGGCCCTCCAGCCAGCGCTCTTCCACCTCTCCTCCTCGGCCCACCAGCCAGCGCTCCTCCACCTCTCCTCCTCGGCCCTCCAGCCAGCGCTCCTCCACCTCCCCTCCTCCACTTCTCCACCTAAGCCCTCAAGCCAGCGCTCTTCCACCTCCCCTCCTCTACCCTCCAGCCAGCGCTCCTCCACCTCCCCTCCTCAGCCCTCCAGCCAGCGCTCCTCCACCTCCCCTCCTCGGCCCTCCAGCCAGCGCTCCTCCACCTCCCCTCCTCGGCCCTCCAGCCAGCGCTCCTCCACCTCCCCTCCTCGGCCCTCCAGCCAGCGCTCCTCCACCTCCCCTCCTCGGCCCACCAGCCAGCGCTCCTCCACCTCCCGTCCTCGGCCCACCAGCCAGCGCTCCTCCACCTCCCCTCCTCGGCCCACCAGCCAGCGCTCCTCCACCTCCCCTCCTCGGCCCACCAGCCAGCGCTCCTCCACCTCCCCTCCTCTGCCCACCAGCCAGCGCTCCTCCACCTCCCCTCCTCGGCCCTCCAGCCAGCGCTCCTCCACCTCCCCTCCTCGGCCCTCCAGCCAGCGCTCCTCCACCTCCCCTCCCCGGCCCACCAGCCAGCGCTCCTCCACCTCCCCTCCTCGGCCCACCAGCCAGCGCTCCTCCACCTCCCCTCCTCGGCCCACCAGCCAGCGCACCTCCTCTCCTCGGCCCACCAGCCAGCGCTCCTCCACCTCCCCTCCTCGGCCCACCAGCCAGCGCTCCTCCACCTCCCCTCCTCGGCCCACCAGCCAGCGCTCCTCCACCTCCCCTCCTCGGCCCACCAGCCAGCGCGCCTCCCCTCTTCGGCCCACCAGCCAGCGCTCCTCCACCTCTCCTCTTCGGGCCACCAGCCAGCGCTCCTCCACCTCCCCTCCTCGGCCCACCAGCCAGCGCTCCTCCACCTCTCCTCCTCGGCCCACCAGCCAGCGCTCCTCCACCTCCCCTCCTCTGCCCACCAGCCAGCGCTCCTCCACCTCCCCTCCTCGGCCCACCAGCCAGCGCTCCTCCACCTCTCCTCCTCGGCCCACCAGCCAGCGCTCCTCCACCTCCCCCCTAAGCCCTCCAGCCAGGAGACGAGTAGACTGGAGGGTCGAAAGACAGAAGGTTGGGATGGTGGTGGGAGAGGAGACGAGAAGACTGCAGGGTGGTGAGACGGCTTTGTAAAGGCCATGTTACCTGCACTCTAAAAATCCACATTTTCCATTGGCTTGGGTGAGACCCTTGTTGTTGGAGTGGGGTTTTTGTAGGTGTCTCTCCTGGATAATCAGCAACCGGTGTGCCAGTTCACGCAGTTCTCCAGTTTGCACATTGTATCCCAAATGCCCAGCATCTCTCGCCCATTGACAAAATTGTAGTAACCGAAAGAGTCCTGATAGGCAATTGCCGACAAACACTTCTTTATTTGACATTGCTATATAGCCCAAAGTCGTTTAAAAGTGTAGCACATAAACGAATACAAGTCTGGAATAATTTCATGGTACTAGAAAGTGTTAGCACAATCTATCGTTCTTTCTAACCGGATTACACTAGTAATACTATTCTTTGTAGTGACATCACTGGCTGGACATTGCATTAGAGTGTTATTTACCACGTCACGCTGTATTTAAGTGCCTAACCCTCTACCCACTCAGAGTAAGCTTCAACAGCTGAACTTAGCTACCCCAGTAAAGTCCAGTGCCCAAAGGGTGCAGCCTGGTTACTCAATAAGGGAAGAACAGTACTAGCATTTCTAGGATTTTCTACAGTGGCAAACAACAGAATCTATTGTGGACACTGTCCAGTAACCACGGACTGACCCAGGACACACAGAAAACGCCTTGCATGCATCAATATGCAGAGTATTTTTTTTCTTAAATTGACCCCTAAGTCAACTAAACACATGTTATGTTGCAGGCTGTATATAATTTCACTATCATTATAAATCCATATTCCAAACTCACCTATGTCACTCAGAGGCTGCACTAAAACAAAAATAGTGACTAAATGGAGAGGCATATTTATTTTGGAATTAAATATGATAAGCTCTTTCCTGTAGCACTTATGTTATTTTCTTCGCTACTAACTGATCAAAGCCTTAAGGGAAATAATTACCTCTAAATGCTGCCATCACGTACAGCTATTGCATTTTAGAACAGAAAGTACTTTAAGGGTATAGAACCAGTGACCACTATAATAACAAGTCTTGCCTTTGGGACCTACTGGCTTTGTCAATGGTTTTAGTCATATTGCACGGCCTCCCTGACACTGTCCACAACAGCTAATAAACAGGGTAAAAAAAGCATACACGGCTAGCTAGCTGCTTCATTTTGTAGGTTTGCAAACCAAGCATGCACCCGCCTATATAATTATGCAATTTTTTTTTTTTACCTATTACAGAGGTTCACAGCCTGTGGTCTGGGGATCCCGGGGGTCCGCAAAGCATCCTCAGAGGGTCTTTAAAAAATTAATTGATTAACAAATTAATAAAGTGTATATAAATAAAGTGGATAAATGTACAACTGGAACATTTTAAACGTACTGTAAATGGCAAGGAATTTGAAATTGGAGGCAAAAAATTAAATTAGTATTTCCACATAGATTCTTGGGAGCAGTGCAGGTGCATCAAACAGAATATACTATGGACGATGGGTGGCTTCAATTGAATATAGAAAATCTTCAACCTTTCTATTACATTTAAAATTTCTATTTTTAATTTGTTTGCAAATTAAATAAAATGTGTTATTTGTGTATATGTTTGACAGAATACTTGTTTCTGTACTTTTTCTGTATCATTTTGCGGTTCAAATAATCAACAATGTATAGGCCTAGGACACTGGCTTCCATAAATGACTCAGTGGGGGTCCCTGAATTCCAATAATTAATCAGTGGGGGGCCCCAGGTTTCAGTAATGATAAAGCGGGGGGCCACAGAAGTCAAAATGTTGAGAACCACTGACCGATCAGAGCTGGGCCAGTTTAAAAAAAAAAAAGAAGGACACAAACAAGGCATTAGGAAAGCACCAGGGAAGCTGGAATCACAGAGTGCAGAGAAGCAACATAAGGATGGGGGAAGAAATATGGCGGGAGGAAGCGACTTGGGAGGATGCTGAGGAAAACAACATGGGAGTGCGTGGGGAGGGAAGCAAATTAAGACAGCAGTGAAGACATGGGGTGAAAGCGAACAAAAGCGAGAGAGAACAACATGGAGGTAAAGTGCACAGGAGAGCGGATTAAAGGGCGAAGCTGTATCAAAGTGAAAGCATATGTGAGCGTAGCTCAAGGACAAATTTGTGGAAAATGAAATACTTATTATGTTATGACAAGAAATGTGCTGGGAGAAGTGGGAAAACAGAGAACAGAGAAATGCATGCATTCTTATGGAGTGCTTTTAGAAAAAGGAAAAAACTGTTCCAGAGAAGCAGACGCTTGGGGGGGATATAAGTAGCCAACCAGACAGATGGTAAAAGGCTGCACTTCACATGAGGGGCAAAGGCTAGATGGACGGAGTAAAACAAATAAAGCCGTTGAATGGAAATAAAAAATAAGAGTAACAAAATAAAAATAAAAGATGAAAAACAAGGGGCGGAGTGCCTTTCCAAGTCAACTGTAAGTCTTTTGCAACTAGACAGCTGTGCTCTCTGGCAGGCTTCAACCCAAAGACGTGTTATGGGTCTGAACACAAGACTCTCTGGCTTTGTAGAGGCAGTCGCCAAAAAACAGAGCTGTTCTTGTTGATGGACCTTCACAGTACCCCTCTTGGAGCAAGAGAGCAGAGATCCTACTTGGAGGCCACAGGAATGAGATGTGAGAGCCTTTAAACACGAGTTCATGATGCAACAGAAGAAAGTATAATTCCCAGGTGCTAGACTCTTTCAAGTGAGTGGTGCCACAAGTGAAAATGCACTGCAAAGTGAGACCCTCATTCACTGATGGTTTAGAGGTCTCCTGGGCCGGTCAGTTGTCCAGCATCTGAAGGTTCCGCCGTTCAAAGAGGTCATTCTTCCGCAGTGGAGGGTGCGAGGATGGGATATTGTGACATACAAGGTCTCCAGCTGCGTTTAGCATTATTAAATGTTATGGTCACTCTGAGACCATCTTCTGGCAGTGGTTAATGGCAAGCCAGGGTGCAAGCAAACCTCATGTAATAGTGCAGCATTGTTGGCAGGATGTTTAATATTTCTAGAGCACAGATTTCATTGTTACTGTTAGAGGTACAGATCGGAGTGTGTATGCCTGAACACCACGGAGCAAGCACTCGCGCGCTCTAGTTGTAGTGGTCAGGGCAATTAAGGAAACAACAGCAGCAAGAGAGGTTGGGTGTCAAGGGCTGTGCATGCCAGAGGATCAAGGATGCAGGTGCCAGAGCTCAGAGTGCAAGAATAATAAACCAAACCTGGCAACTCACAGGGTGCATTCGTGTGACACACAGTATCACACAGTGGCAGGGAAAACCAGCTGAAAACCAATATAAACAGTGGTTCTAGCACGTTTTGAGGTTTTCAACTGCTGATGTCCATTACGGGTGTGAAAACACCCCAGGACATTGGCAAAAGACGGCAAACTTATTTTCCCCAAAAGAAGAGGGGGATTGGGTCGAGTTGGGGTGAACACTAGGAGCGCTGGGGTCAAAACACAAATAGAGCTAGAGTCCCTCAGTGCGGGAGCAGTTTATCTTGCTTCAGTTTGGTGTTTGTGGCTCCTTGATGAGGGCCTGGCAGAGCTCAACTTGATGCCAGTGACTCTAGAGGGCAGTAACACGGGCATAGCAAAGCTTGATGCCTTCGAGTGGGGATCGACAATGTCTGACTAGAGGCAAAGACAAGTCTGAGGGCAGAAAGTGTAGACCTTGTGAGGATGCATTGCTTTTGGAGCTCAGCGCGATGGCAGTAAGTACTGTGCCCATAAAGCTGAGCTACTGACAAGCCCACAGCTCCTTCCAGCCACTGGTGTGGATTAATCCAACCATTCCTTCCATCACTTTGTTGTTTGCTCCAGGAGAGCTCCGCTTGATGTCAGCGAGTGTGGCTCAGACAATCCTGACGCCAGCGGCCACAGAGCCCATGTGGCTGCACTACTATCACAGTTCAGCGTGATGCCAGTAACTGAGTCCATGAGGGAGTGCTTCTGGTAGAGCTCAGCATTAAGACAGGGAGTGTGGAGCCCACGAGCATGTCCTATTAGCAGAGCTCAACGTGATGCTAGTGTGTGTGTGTGGAGCCGGTGAGGCTTTTCTCCTGCAGAGCCGAGTATGACATGGGTGACTGTGGGGACTGTGCAAGCTGCTAGGAGACCACCGATGTTGAAGATCTCGACAGTTCAACCTTCTGCCCCTGATTTGTAGGCCCCATGAGGTTGTAGTACGGATGACCTTAGCTTAAAGTCGGACTGTGTAATCAACAAAGCTTTGTGCAGGCATTTATGCATGTGGGACCCCATGAGGTTGTAGCACAGAGAAGAGCTCAACTTGGCGACACCAAATACGTGACCATTGAGCAGCGCTGTCCTACTTGAGGCTCTCACCCATTTGTTCAAGGGTTCACTGGTTCAGGTTACCATCTAAAGATAGTCAGGTTCCTTTTACTGGAGCATCTGTCCACCGGCCCTGTATCCAGACGCTGCAAACGCCACCATTGTAGCCTCAGGTTACACCACACCTGGTCTTCCGGTACCACCTCGCCTAAGGGCAGGCTTGTCACAAGGTGAGCTCCTGGAAAGCGTGGGACACCCAATACTACAAAAACCTATGTCGTCCCTACTCACTTCCTCACTGGGTGGGCAGGTGATGAGAAGTTCACATTCACTGACATTAGTCACGGTGCCCACGCTGAAGGGGGAGCTGGGAGTGACGGGCTCCGGAAGGAGTGAATGGGGGATCACAGCAGACAACAGAGCTGGAATCCGCACCCCTTGCTGACTCACTCGTCTGTGGCATATCTGTTTACTCAACAGGTGCACAGTTACACCCCCGTGCTCGCTTGGAGATGAAAAAAACAACCAAGCTGCCCCGTGGGATGATGCAGCAGAGTTTGCCAAGAGAATGGGTTTAGCGTTGTGCATCTAACGTGGTGAGGCGTGGAGGTCCATGCTGGCCAGCTTCCCAACACTGCAGGCGTTGACTTGGCTGAATCCCAACCGGCAGTCCTACCTCCTAGCCTATTAAAAATCAAAATTGAGGCAAGATGTTACCTGAGGATAGGGAAACATCACTGAAAAGTGGGATGGCTTCAGGGGGAAGATGTCAATCGGATGATCCCCTTGTCTTTGGATGATTCGCTGATGAGGGGGAGAAGTGGAAACACGGAGCTGCCAATTTGGAAGAAGTAATACATCCGCACTGTTAGGGCAAAATGTTTTTCGATTGGAGAGAAATTTAGCTGGATTTGAGGTCCATGTTGATGCTTTGTGTGGCACACGGCTCAACACTTAAGGGGTGGCAGTCTATGGTGATAGGGCAGAGCAGCCAGACCATGGATGTGAAAAATGCAGGAAAATAATATTGATTTACCAACTATGCAGTAATGGAAAATATCTGAAAGGTCATTCAGATGAGCACCGGAGATGGTGCGCAATGCAAGGGAGAATTGGGCCTGATGTACTTTCCAAGTTGGCAAACCAAGGATGTGCAAACTGCCCGTGGACTGGGTTGTGAAGGGCGATGTCATTTGCGATGCAACTTGCGTACTAAAAAGGTCGCATCACAACTTTTGCAAGGGGTTGCTAATCAACATGCCTAACGAATATTAATTAGAAAGACTGCTATTTCCAACCTTGTGCAATTGACTACGAGCGCAGGGCTGGTAGCCTAGACAGCCGACCACATGCCTACATTCCCGAATGGAAAAGATTATTTTTTTTTAAGCAGTTGTGTCCCTTATAGGAACAGGCACTATTTAAAAATAATAAATGTTTCCTGTTTAGGAAGACATCGGCAGAGCAGACAGTGGTCCCTGGGACACAGTCTGCTACCTTCAAGGTCGCTCAACACAATCTAAAAGGGGAAGGGGTCCCAAGGGACACTATCCCATTTAGGAATCATTTACCACCTCCTTCACGGTGGCGGTAAGTTGTCAATGGTTTGCTATCGCAATTGCAGCAGCAAACCATTGATACCACTGCAAGTCACCTCCTCCTACCTGCGATTCTGAATATGTCATATAACCCATTTTGCAAGTTGGAAAGATTTTTCCAACTCACAAAATGGGCTTTAGTAAATTGGCCATCAAACGTTTGCATGCGCAATTTACTTTTCCAAACTGCTGAGTCTGCGAATGTAAATGTGTTTAGTACATTTTGCCCCACGTCCACAGTCTAAGTTAAGTCACAGGACATTCTGTAGCAAGGCTTTTCACAAATCACGGACCCAAATTTTCAGGCTGGAGGCCAACCTAGTGATGGGCCTTTTCAAAGTCTTGTCAACAAGACGCTTGTTTCCTGTTAGGTAACATATAGAAACTCACAAGGGTACCAGGAGACTCTGTAAGTCGTCCTTCCTCAACCATCTGTATCAAAAGTAGCCTGGGTCATGTCCAGGGTTGAATCGAGGTGGTGGTGGTGCTGGGAGGGGGTTGGGTGCAGACATGGCTTCAAGATCCATATCATCTTTCTCCAAAACTAAGCTACTCACCTTCTATGTTTCTTCAGGATAATCTTGCCACTGATTTCTCATCTTATGACCATCAGGCTTCACACTGTTGTTGAAAACGTTTTTCCCCAGCAATGACTCACAAGAACTGAAAAGTGATGCTGTGTGACCCCAGGAGCAAGCCTGCTTCCGGACGGGACTTCACCAGTGTATATTAAGCACCCAACAGCAAGTCGACGTCAGTTCCTGATATATTTTCTACTCTTCACTGAAGCGTGCAGATAGGACCCGAGAGAGCCACAACAGTGTCATATACAGCAAACATTATGTTTGCCTACCTTGGTATATTAATAATCATTGAGCTTGCAAGTGACAAACCTGCAGTAAGATTGTTTATTTACCAGAAATATTAGTACAAAGGCACGCAGCATTTTCTTCTGATGGATACATGTTCCTGCAGATTTCTCACACGCTTGAGACGTGAACCAATAGTAAGAATGAAAGGACGACCATGTAGCTGCCCAGGGGATGTCAGCAGCTGAGATGCCTCTATAAAGAGGCATGGAGACCACCATGCCGTGGTGGAATGGGCATGAATACCCTTCCAGAGGTTCTTTCCTGGCCAGAGCACAGCATTTCTTGATACAGAGGATGACCAAAACTTAAATGGTGCATTGGATTATCGCATTGCCCCTTTTAACTCCAGCGCAACCCACAAAAAGCTGGTTATCAACTCTAATGACACATTCAGAAAATGTAGTAATATTGTAGGCATGCCTACGGTCCTACCTATGCAGCCCTTCCTCCTGGGTTGGCTGCGGAAGACAGAAGAAAGAAGGGCGACAAAATGTCCCATATGAAATGAAGATACCATCTTGGGTAAGAAAAGCGGGCATGTACAAAGGGGCGGATAACTTAACTTGCACCACTCAAAAGGTATTCCAACAACCTGCATAGAAGGAGCCATGTACCAGGCCATCCTCTACCAGTCTGAGCAATCAGAATCATCTGTGCTCAATCCTCTGGACACCTTTAATATTGTTACATAAGCAAGATAAGTGGGTATGCGTACAGTCGGCCTTGAGATCACTTGAACTTGACTCAAAGGCATTTTGCAGAGACCTGCCTATCCAGGGGAAAGCGTATGGTACTAAAACCTGAAGAAACTTGGTTACTTTCATATAACGTTTACAATTTATTAACATTAACCCTCATGTTGATGACACTGGTCAAGTGAGTGTTTATGGGGAGATTCCCAGTCAGTGTTTAGGAAGCTGGCCTGGTGTGTGGTGGACACGTATGATGCTGGCACCTTATATCAGGTGCAGGCAACCCCCATTAGTGAATGTAGGCAGTGTCTAGGAAGCCAGGGCTGTCGAGAGGTAGCTGTGGATGAGCAGCCAAGACTTATTTAGGAGATATGCAAAGCTTATGCAATACCACTATGGTCACACAGCACCTTATCACACATGAAAGAACCACACAGTGTTACAAAAATAAAGGTACTTTATTATAGTAACATAACACTATAATACTTATAGTCACCCCCCCCCCTCCACCCCACCAACTGGAGGTAAGTACTCTAAATATATACACAATAACAATCAGAAATTAGCACAGAAACAAAAAGCATTGGCAATATTTTGTGAGACTAGTAAGGGCCTTAGAGGAGGGCCATACCATATATTAAGAAAGTGGAATGCGAGATACAGTCCCCTGTGGAGTGGTTAGAGGGGAGCTGGCAGAACTAAAAACCCCAAGAGATGAGTACCCGAGTGACCCCCAGCGACCAGGAGAGCAAAGCGGTGAGTACCAGGTCTTCCCAAGGACTAACAGGAGGACTTAGAAAAGGGATTGCGCAAGAACAGGACCAGTCTAGAAAAAAACAAAGGTGGATTCTGGAAGAAGAGGTCTTGCAAAGAAGGGGACAGAGTCCAGTCCGTGATGGAGTGTCCAGTGGGGGCAGGAGCTACTACTGACTCTTCTGTGGATGAAGAACCAGGTCGACGGGGGAAGAAAAAGACCAGCTGTGGAGCCCAGGAGCTGAAGAGCAATCCTTCGAGCAGTGCAGCTGGTGTCCCACGTCAGCTGTCGGGTAGCAGATTGTCAGTGGCTTAAGAGAAACACCAACTAGCCTTGGTAAATGCACGAGAAGTAAAAGTCCCGGGGTTGATGGGTGGCGGGGGGTCTGGGGTGACCCTCAGCAGTCCAGAGAGCCAACAGAAGCAGTTCGGAGAGCCAACAGAAGCAGTTCGGAGAGCCAACAGAAGCAGTTGCAGTCCCCACAGGCAACCCACTGGCAGGAGGCACAGTAAGTCGCAATGAGGTCCAGTCAACATACTTGAAGAGGAGTCCCACTTTGCTGGAGCAGCAGAGAGGAGACTGTGCTTGGCAGGAAGCAGTGCTGGGGGCCGTGGATACTCAAAGCCAGAAGTTCCCTTGGAGTAGGAGGAAGCTGCAAGAGTAGTGGTACACAGGGGTACTGTCCTGCGAAGAGTGGCAAGGGCTCACCATCTCCCAAGATGGACAGCTGACAGAGAGGATGAAGGGGACCATTTCAGACCACACCTGTGATGCAGGATCCTCGCAGTTCCAGAGGCGAGCAGATCCATGCAGCCGGACATCATTGCTGAAGATGCCTGCAGCTGCAGGAGAGTGACTCCTTCACTCCAAGGAAGATTCCTTCTTGCTTCTTCATGCAGGCTGAAGTCTTGTCGACCCCAGATGATGCACAGCTGGGGGAATGTTGCAGTTGCTGGGAGGGGACAGAGAAACAACGTTTCAAAGCAAAGCTATTGCCGGAGTTGCAGTCTTGTTGGTTCCTGAAGAGTCCAGTTGCAGTTCCAGTGGCCAGAAGTCTAAGTAAACAATGCAGAGGAGTCCAGGTGGAGTCTTGCATGTCGGATATAGGGACCCATCCGCAAGGAAGTCCCTAAGTAGCCCTAAAAGGGGGGTTGGTCACCCAGCAAGGTGACCACCCATCAGGAGGGGTCTGTGACATCACCTGCCTTACCTGGCCGCTCAGATGCTCCCAGGGGCCTCTGCCCACCTTGGATTCAAGATGGCAGAATCAAGTGTCCACCTGGAGGAGCTCTGGGCACCACCCCTGGGGTGGTGATGAACGGGAGTGATCACTCCCCTTTCCTTTGTCCAGTTTTGCGCCAGAGCAGGGTCTGAGGACCCCTTGGCTGGTGCAAACCAGTTTATGCAAGGAGGGCACCAAATGTGCCCTTCAAAGCAAACCGGTGGCTTGGGGAGGCTACCCCTTCCAAGTCTAGTAACAGCTATTTCCAAGGCAGAGGGCGTTGCATCCCCCTCCCACATGAAATCCTTTGTTCTGCCTTTTCCTGCTTGAGCTGGTCAAGCAGCAGGAGGGCAGAAACCTGTCTGAGGGGTGGCAGCAGCGCAGGCTGCCTGGAAAACCCTAGAAGACTAGTAGGAGCATTAGTGGGGGGTCCCTCTAAGGAGCCCCCAGAGTGCATGGAATCATGCAACCAATACTGGTAACAGTATTGGGGTATGATTCTGACTTATTTGATACCAAACATGGCCAGGTTTGGAGTTACCATTATGTAGCTGGACACAGTCAGTGTACTGTGTACAGTACACGGGTAAATTTGCTTACCCGCACTTACCAAGTCCAGTGCAATGGAACTGGAATTCACAGGAGCACCTCTGCTCATGCAGAGGTGCCCTCACACACAGTGACCCTCACCCTGCCTTCTGAGTGACTTACAGTGACCTGGTGCAGTGGTGAAAGGATGCATGCACCTTTCCACACAAGCTGCAATGGCAGGCTCGCAGACATGTTGCATGGGCTCCCATGGGTGGCATAATACATGCTGCAGCCCATGGGGAGCCCCAGGTGCCCCAATTCCTGGGGCACCTAAGTACCATATACTAGGGACTAATAAGGGGGCACCAGTATGCTAACTGTGGAGTATAGAAAGTCCTAGGCAACCAAATTTAGAGGTGGAGAGCACAATCACTGGGGTCCTGGTTAGCAGTATCCCAGTGAAAACAGTCTAAGCATACTGACAGCAGGCACAAAGTGGGGGTAACCATGCTAAAAAGAGGGTACATTTTACACAGTGCACCCAGAGCCACAATCTAATCAACTCCCAATATTTATTACGGGGTGGGGGGAGGTGGGGATAAACGGCTCATCCACCGCTTAAGCACAGGTACGTGGCAGTGTTTTTTGGCACAGACCATAGGATTTGCACCATTACATAACCCAGTTAAACACCACCACCACCACAGCCTACTGAGGTGGCATTCATTATCATCAAAGCCTGGGCTAGAAGGGCAACTTCTTAGAAGACTAGAGAGATCAAGCCACCAGTGCAGATCCTGATGCACTGACCTGCAAAATCTGAACTGGAACTGAGAGACGTCCAAGGTGTTACAGCCACTGCATCGTCAGACATCAATTGAGTGGTCTCATCTGCCATGAGGCTCTAACAGGATGCACAAGGCCTAGCAGGAGAAAGACTTACAAGACCTGGATCTGGTCTGGAGACACCACACTGGAATCGTTGTAGGGATATCCACAATCCTCTGAATGGGGGGGGGGGCTCTAAAGGGCTGTGTTGATCACTGCACAATAAAAAGAAAAAGTCAACCTCTGGTGTTTTGGTCATTTGTGGAAAAGTGCCAATCTTGCAGATGTCTAATCCTCTGCTGGTGATGTTCCTGGATCATCTTGCAGGGACTTCACATTCACCAGCCAGCTGTCCAACTGCAGAACTACAATGGACTCACAACCTCCTCAGAGAAGCTGCCATGACCACCATCAACTTCATAAAGACATGTGTGACTGTTGTCAATCTGAAAAGGAGGAGCACAGCCTGAAAATGTTGGGATTCCACTGTGAACATCAAGTAACGGCTGTGGGTCGGGCGAACTGGAAAATTAAAATCGGTGTCCCACAGATGCAGGGACAACAACAATCTCCTGCGTTCAAGGCCAGCTGGCCCAGGCATCTGACTAGTCCTGCCAGATGAACAGGTGCAGAAATAGGAGATCAAGAATAGGCCTTATGATTACATCATCCTTTTTTAGGCCCAGGAAGCCAAGAAACTAAAAATCTCAATGCCTCTCCGTTCTGGAGGCTCTTCTTCTAAGGCTCCTTTTTCCGAGAAAGCAAAGACTTTGTCCTCCAGTACTGAGGCATCAGTCTGTGTGCCTGCTCTGAAAGACGGGAGATGGTGTGGCAAGGAGGATAGGATGGGTAGGACACTGCTTTGAAGGATCAGCTGGATGCCCCAGTCAGTCAGTCGTAATTGCTTCCCAATTGGTAAAAAATGTTAAGATAAAAGATGGCAATTTGGGGTAAAAGAGTTAGAGTGGTTTTGAGACCTGAATCTGCTGGTGCTGTTGCCTAGATCTACCCCGACCTTGAAAGGAATACATTCTTCCACTGAGGTGTCTGAACAGGCAGAGACAGTTGCCATATCCGGAAATGCACAGCCTTAGAGTAAGCATGGAATGGCAGACATTACTGATGGAATTACCATGTTGGGCAGACCAGGCGTAAGGCTTTGGCCATAGCCCTGTTCTTTTTTAAACGCTCCGGGGGGAGTCTACTTTATCTCCAAAAAGCTCTGCTCCATTACAGGCAATATCTTTAAGTGCTGTCTGCCATTCTTTGAGAAGTCAGTGCAACACATCCCAGCATGTAACCACAGCCCGACAGCCAAACTCATATGCTCAGCAATGATGTCCACACAGTCAAAGCAACAGTTTATGCTCCAACATCCAAGCTAGACGCTAAGTTTAGTGTCCAAGACATCACCCACCAGGCTAGAGAAAATCTTCTTCATGTGGTCTGGCAGGGGGCTAATCAGGAGCCTAGCCAGTTCCCATAAATCACAGGCAGAGCAGCCTAAATGGCAGGTGGCATTAGCCATGCCCACAGCCAAGCAACTTGGGGCAGAAAATATTTTCGACAAAAAGGCATCCAGTGTCTTGGACCTTCTCTCCAGAAGAAACATGGAAAAAGTATTTAGATTCTGCTTTGAGAAAGACTTTTGAACCACGAAACTTCCTGTTGACAAGCTGCAGGCCACAGTGGGTCACCTGGGTCTGGCCTATGGAGTCTGGCTGTCTGTCCGGGGACTGCGACGCCTAGAAGTCATGGGGTCTGTAAGAGGGTTGTTTAAAGGAAATAAAGGTTCCACAGAAACTACAGGATGTAATATTTTTTGTTAGAATGCTAGACTTCACTTTTTCAGAAGCAAAGGTCAGTTCCAAAACCTCCACAGCCTTCCAGACTACTGTTGTGAAAGACAAGTACTCATCCAGGACAGGGCCAGAGTGGTAGGAAATGTCCCCTTATGAGGAAGTATCGAAGCAACTGCCCTTTTGCAAGTCCAGAGGAAGGGGGACATTAGTATTATCAGGAAACAGTAGGTGATCATCTTCAGAGTTTTCAACCTCCGCGCATACATAGCCCTTACCTTCCAAACCCAAGGCATCTAAATCTGAACCAAACATTTCCTCCAAGAGCGGCCAACCTTTGGGCTCTAAGAAGGTGCTCACACAATGCTTCATAGCTTAACTTAGCCTTAACTTTCTTCTTTGCTACACGGATGATAACTTCTCTTGTAAACTCTGTGGAAGAATCAGGCTTTTCCACCAGCTTCAGGCTGGGCGCCGCAGAATGCCAGATATAAAAGGACAGTGTCTTAACTGGTTTAAACTCCACATTAGTTGCAGGGCTGAATCCTATGAAGGCACCGAGTCGGCATCCGAGTCACTGGAATCGCTAAACCCACAGGTATGGACAACGTCCTTGAGGAGTGGCCGGGGGCTGTGTAGTCATTCTGAAAAAAAATCTAGCAATGCTAGTCAGGTCTTGAGTTGCACACGATCAGCCAAAGGAGGGGGAACTCTGGTTGCCACTTCTTAGGAATCAGGGGGAGCACTAAACATCAACGAGGAGCCTGATGCTGATCAACGGTCCTGGGAACATCATCTCTGCCACAAGGAGGAAGAGGACTTCTCCTTCCTATGGACTGTTTTGTTGTGTTTTTTGGAAATATCTCTTAGGAAAAATACAACATGTCTGGCAGCGGAGTCAGGCTGGAACCATGTGGCACCACTTGGTGGTGCTGGAGAGTCACTACCAGGGGAAAAAAAATTCCAGATTGGTCTAAAGCCTGAAAAGAGCGCAGATATGGTGAGAAATCTGCCAGAAGATGTATCCATCAGATATCTGCTTCAGACCTAACTTCTTAACTGGTTGGCTTCTCTGTCACTTTTATTTCAGCTTGCTGAAAGAATATGCAACTTACAGGCACTGTGTGGCAAAGCTCAAGACATTCTTGAAGTTTTGGCCCTAGTTTGCTTCCTGCGAATCAAATGGACCTTTCAAGCAGCTGATCTGTAACTGAAAAGCCCAGGACTGGACACAGTACATCCTGGTGACACAGAACCAGGTAGCCACACCTCAGTCGAGACATATATCTCATGGAAGAGTGACCCTGTGCATACACTGAATATCTTTAAAATGTATGTCATCAAGTTGGGGGGGGGGAGGGGAAGAGGATGGTGTTCATAGAAGAATTTATGTTCCACCCAAAGAAGCTGTGCAAATCCATTTAGTACCAAGAACATTTCCTTACATACCTGCCCGCATCCAAATAACATTTCTCCAATCACCTCTATGGAATCTGGCTAGAAAATATGAACTCCCTGAAAATGACACTGGATCTCACAAAATCAGTACTGCCATATTTTCGTCTTCCAGCCACCTCGTCTTCCTCTGGGAGTGAAAACTGAGCCTATCAAAGCTCATTCCCACTGAAACATGCAAGGCTGCTAACGCCTCCAAGAGGGTTCACCTTGGCCCGTACCTTATAGGAAAAAGATGGCCACAGGCTGTCACATCTTCAGATTTTTTTTTTTACTATCACAAGACAGTTTTTCCTACAGAGAACCGAGTCTCTGGTTCACACTTCCACAAGAACGAAACAGAATGTTCTCCTGCTACAGACTGGAAAATGCAGCATTTAAATAAAGAAAAAGAAGCATTTGCAAAGACCATACGTTTGATGCACACAAAAGCAATAACAAATGCCTGCTGTAGTGTAGAACAACTGAAAAAAGGACTGGCTTTTGTATGCAATGCATGGCTGTAATAAAGAATCAAATGAGGGATAGCTACTTTTTAAAATTAAATAGCCTGTGGCGCATACCAAAGAAGTAGAAAGATACACCTACACAACCATTGAAAAGACTTAAATACTCCTGTGGGCTGGTCCAGGATGTAACTGACAATGTCTCAAGCCAGTGCTCAGAGATTTGAGCTTAAGAAGGCAATAGCTGGAGCAGGAAGAATCAGAGCCCCTTAGAGTAAGCAGCATTACACATCAAACCCACAAATGACAAAATAACCTAGGCTTTTGTCCCTACTGGGACTGCCTAGGGGGACTTCAGTGGGTCAGCAAGGGTTGAAAGAGACCGACAAAGCTGTTCAGGTGGCCATGGCGAAGACTTGTGCCTTCTAGTTCACATCAAGACTCTTAGGGGACCATGCTGGTCTCCTAAGAGTTATACTAGGTACAAATAGAAAGGGGACATAAACAATACTGAACACCGCTCTAAGGGGAAATGTCAGAAATTACATTGTATTTGGGAGCTTTTTTGCTACTGGTACATGAAAAAGGTGCCATGCAACAGGCAGTAAGGAGAAACGTGGAGTAGAGTTGGGGTGCCGAGGTAAAGTCGCGAGAGTCTTTAGAACTGAAATGGTGAAAAGACCTCACGCAGCCTTACCTCCACTGCTCAACTCTCCTTTGAATATGAGACAAAGCCAAAAATATTCATCCTGGTGGATTTGGTCAAAGTGTCATTGCCATAAATATATTTGTCAACAAAGATTTTATCACCACAAAGGTCCGGTAAAGCAACTCCATGGGTTGGACGGCTCAGCAAGAGTCGTCTGTCGTAAATGCAGTGAGGAATGGGTTGGTTCACTGGGATACACCACAGACCACGGGAAGCTTCTAGAACAGTGATCCTCAAAGTATGACCCAAGAGCCACATACGGCCCTCCGGACCTTTACATGCGGCGTCCTGGTCAACAGCAGCACAGGGCTGCTGTTTACTCGACTCCGCACTAGGATTAAAAAAGATATTAAACAGGCAAGTATTCATTTAAAGGTTAACTGAAGCGAAAGAAAGGATGTAACTATGGTGTCCTGCACTGCTTACCTTTAGAAATACCTTTGTTTTTAAAGACATCTCGCAACAAAAGTGTAACAGGATGACGAATTATTTTCAAAATTCCAGAAGTGTATTTCATTAACATGCAGGACCTTTCCACCTTAATATATCAGGTTATATCAGTGCGTTGAGAAGTGTTTTTATAAGTAACATGTTTTCAAGCATGAATTAAGTAATATTCACCCCTCCCCATTTACAGCAATGTCAATGGTGAACTAAGAAGTAAGTCAGTTATGTACACTCTGGCCTGGGGTTCTATTATACACGACCAACACTATTGTTTACTAAATCAGACATACGAGAAGGTTTTGTACAGCTCACATCCTGATAATGAAGAAAAGGGAGAGAAAGTGAAATAAAACTATTGCCTAGGATCACACAATTTGGTAAAGTTGAAAAGCTGGGATTAATACCAAGTTTTTGTTTACACAGTGTGCAATACAGACACTAGATGTTTAATCTTTGCTCCCTCTATACGCACCATACCACCAACCCCCGGATACCACACTGCGGGCATCAATGCGGCCCTCGATGGCATCACAGATCAAACTTTGTGACCCCTGAGGAAATGTTCGTGAGTACCCATGTTCTAGGAGGTCATCTAATTAATTTGCCTGACATGCTCTGTGTGGAAACCTGCACATCAGTTGCTTGGACTACAGTGGCAAATTTCTGCAAGCACTACCGCTTGCACTTTGAGAACATACAGAGTCCTCCTTATTACCAGGTGTTTGTGCGGGCGATGGGGGTCTTGTATGAGCAATCTTTGGGAAGGGGAATCCTCTGCAAGGCTCAAAGAACTGTGTGACACTCTCTGCAGCCCCAGCCCAGCCTGCATCTAAGTGATTTCCTCAAAAGCAACCTTTGGCCTCTGTGTGCATCACTCACAACGCGCATTAGGACAGGTGGTTACTCCGAGTACCACGCACAACATTCCCAGTCACACAACGAGCTGCAGAGCCCACCCGAGCCACAGTGATGACGTAGGCAGAACGCACAACCTTGAGCGGAGAACAGTGCGTTGTGTGTCTCAGAACAAAGCGGCCCCTGTGCGTCTGGGAAGACAAAAGAAACGTTTTGCAACCCTCAGCAAAAGAAAAAAGAGAAGAAAACAAAGTGAACTCATTTACCAAATAAGTACTGGGCTGCACTCAAACTGGAAAAACTAGCTGTGTGTCAAGCGGCCGTTGTGCCTGGACTGCCAAGTACAGTTGTCACTGCGTGAGTCACGCCACAGGCATCCCTGGAGGAAGTCCCGGCTGACCAATGTAAACGGATTTTACTGGGTTCACCTGCCAGCATACGAGTTAAACCATTTGCAAAGGTCAGGAGATTTACCGCCACTAAAGACACCAGATTGTCACATCTTCAAACCTTAACTTTTTTAAGTACAAGTTTGCTGGTAAATCACACTTTCCCTGACAGTCCAGCCCTTGACAGGCCCTGGGGCACGATTAGAGATGTTGGTATGTCAGACAGGGTTCATGCATGTTGTCCTCACCATAAGGTAAAGCTAGTTAGTTTGTGCTTGCCCTGGTCAGCTGTACAGGCTCTTCCAGTCCCTCAATCCTCCGCCTGGACAGCATTCCTTACAGGGCCAACAGTCAGCACGCCACTTCCTGTCCAAGGCGTGGTATGGCACACTTTAGGGCAATCCTAACGCAAGGATGGCTCTGTGGGTTAGAGAGATTCGCCCACCCTTTAAAAGCCAGCTGGCAAACAGCGCCATCCAGTGGTAAGCTAAGCTTTTGTTTTACAAAGCGTCACAGGCAGGGCTTTAAGTGGGCCGGGTCCTGCCAGTGAACAGCTGCGGTAGTTCTTAAAAGCAGGTGCCGAGACCCTGCCGGTCTCTCCATTACTGCCTTCACCCACCGGATGAAAATAAAAAAATCTTTACTCGACAGTCGTTCCTTGAATGTAACTCCAAAGAGACTTGTTATAGTTATTTTACAGTCTCATCATTTCATAACTGAAGCATTTTCGAGTAGGTGCACCGGACTGTGCCCCCCCCCCCCAAAACCCTGCCCGTCTGGAGTTCTCAGCACAAGTACTTGAATGAGCCAATTTTTGTTTATATACTTTTTGCACTTGTGTGAGGTGTGGCTGCGCGTTAAGTAAGGAAGGGTGTCCGGTTTTGGTAGCATTGCCAATAGTGCCAACGCATTTCAAGAGTTGTTTTGAGGTAAAACGTGGACATTCGGAGAAATAATACCACAAGGCAACTGGTTGCAGGGGGCACACGAACGCTGATTTTGGGCTTGCAGGTGAATGAATAAAGGGCCATTCTGCCAACATCACAGAACCTAGTCTAACATTTGAGCACAGAAGCTCCTGTCAGACGAGCTGCCTTCGTTTCTACTGAAAAAAGCACGACCTTTTAAAACGAGCACTTGGCGTGTTTTTTCCGAGGCGAATGTTATTTCCTACACACGTGTGGAATGTGTCCTCCAAAATCACAAAGGCTGGTACAAAAAACCTCCAAACAAGGCCTATCTGTCAACAGTGAAGCAGCAGCGCCCTCTGGCGAAAATTAATTGAAATTAATAAATGTAAGCAACTACTCTTGCCAGCTAACAAAGTCACCGTGTGAACATTGTTTTGGCGCCATCACGGTTCGGATTACATAAACTCTCAGGGCGTCGCCAATTCTCGCCAAGGTGTTTTAACACTTATTTAACCGAGAGTAACTGCAGAAACTGCGCATCCTTTACAAAAGCATCTTAAAACTAGACCCTCGGGTGTTAAACCCGTCATAGTGAACCGAGGTGAGGCTCCAGTTCCGAGGCCCTCGGAGCCACACGCGCCCTTCGCAAACACACTTAGCATATTGTAATATGGGTTCTCCTTCTGCCACAGAACAGCAAGGCCACCAATAGCACCAGAAGCAAAGAATGTTAAATGAGCCTAATTTGCACAGCGGAGTAAATTAGGAAACTTGAGTCATCCGAGTCAAAAGTCATTCTTTCCTCTCTCTTGCGCACGGTCCTTGCTCAAGCACGCGAGAGCGGTGTATACCATCCATATATTACGGGTTATGATAATTTAAATATTAAAAGGATGGCACTGTCTCGGGGCACTAACCTGGCAGCCTGAATCCCTGAACAGACACGTTATTGTCTTCAAGTTTCTGAACTCACATGTGAAAGGACAGTGAGCTGGGCAGCAGCAGGCCGCCATGGCCAGCCATCATCACGTCCTTGAATTATGCCAGTACTAATGTACTGGCATTATAATTCAATGTACCTTGTTTTTATGTTTCATGCACATTGTATATGCTTTTGATTATGTTAATCATATTGCTTCCTTCTATACAGTGCTAAAATGCAGGAGAGCAATTCTGCTTTTCAGAATTAAAATGCACTCCGCACAGCTGGTCCGTCAAAGATTTTGTTTGCGACTGCGAGACAATCCAATGGATATCTAATGAGAAAGGGCTTCGGGAAAAACGAGAAAGGGAAGGAACAATCCTGTCATTTCTCTTTAAAGGGATGCTCTGCTGTACGTGCAGGACCCAGCTTTGCCAGTATTGACAATCCTAGAAACAGAGGAATGAGATGGACCGACATCAAAAGCAAATCTCCACTTTGTACGGAAGAGACCCCTTTTTCACAATCACCACCTTTCCAAATGTCTGGACTGATGCTGCTGTTTTTTTTGTAAGTGCTCTGAGCCCTGCTGACCAGGATTCTGTGCCCGTGCACGGACCCCTCAAAGTGTACGTGCAATTGGCTAATACCCGATTGGCGTATTTAACTTGCCTGTAAGGGATACTAAGGGTACCCAGGGCTAGGAAGTTAAATACCACTAGTGGATTGCATCACTTAGCACTTGTCCACCACTGCAGTGACAAAATGAAAACATGGCACTGGGTCTGCCACTGCAACCTTGTCGGGCCGCTTTTATACTGCCAGCCGACATGAGAAAATAAACCCTTTTGCCAAGTCCAAAACATCCTTTGTATGACTGACAAGTCACCCCTAGGGAAGGCCTTACTAGCACACAAGGCAGGGTGCTAAACATTAAAAAGAAAGACATGGTCCTTTTATATTTTACATGTGCTGACAATGAAAACTCACAATTGTTGTTTTCACCGCAGCAAGCTGGATTGTCCCATTGATTAAGACAGCCTATGCTAGCCCAAACGCTAAGTGCTTACATCCATTTGAGAACACCAGGTATAGTACTCCAAGGTAAGGTGGACTTAAAGTACCTTTTAATATAAAGGCGACTTTAGAAAGTCACCACTTTCCTGCCCAAAGTTCTAGTAGCTATTTCTGACTCACTACAGCAATTACCACCGGAAACAACTTGCTGCTCTCCTGCCAGGTGGTGTAAACGGCTCTCAGGACAACAGAACAAAAATCCTCTGCTGGATGGATGGTGTGTGATCCCCTTCTCACAGGATGGCCAGAGGGCTGGTGCCACAGGTGGCCTAGCTTCAAAGTGACTACCACCTCTGATCGGCAAATAGGTCACACCTTAGCATGCCCACTCGTTTGTCTAGCTAGACAGGCTGGCATCTCCTCCGGAGGTGGGAAAACGCATTGCAGAACCAGTTTTCCAGGAGCTCATCATACTGGGCACACCCCTGGCGTTTCCCTTAGCTCTGACCCAAAGGAGAAGGGTCCGACATCCTGGATTTGGGCGGAGAGATGTACTGTGAGATTGTTTACTGCCAGGGACACAAAAGCTAAAGTAGTCCTGCACCTGCAAAGTGCCCACCTGACCAGTTGCCACTGGACTTCCTCTGGACTCCACCTCTGTAGTCTGTGGGATCGACTTCTAGCTCCTAATAGGCGCTCCCAGGTCCTGGAACTGCAACTTGACATCCTAAGGCAAAAGCTAATGTTTTTGGGGCAGAGAGTCTGAGGCTTATAGACTATCGCTACTTGCAGGTTCGTGGGAAGCCTCAAACTTCATCGAGAGCCAAGTCTTTCACCAGACAGCTGGAGTTTGTCTGTCTGCCGACGTGGAACCTTACACTGGACTCAAGCTGCTTAGGAACCCACCAACGAACCAGTCGTTGAGAAAAAGGACCAGAAAAGTTCATAAGTGTAAAGGTAAAATCCTGACCAGGACCAAACCAGTGTCTGCATCTGACCCATGCTCCATTGTATTCGTCCTGAAACTTTGACTTTGCCACCAACCCTTGCATTTGAGGCTCATAGACTACTGTTAAGAGTAAAAAGCAGTGATTTACAATTTTTTTTGTTTTGGAGTGTGTAGGAAGCTGGCTCTGTAAATACTATACCAAATGAGCTATAGTGTGCACAGAGTCCAGTGGTTCCCCAAGAGGCCTGACAGAGGCAATAATAGATAATACTAATGCTCTATTTGTGGTAGTGGGGTCCAGCAGTTAGGCTCATGAGAGGGTAGTGTTAAGCATTTGTTGTACACACACAAGCAATAAGTGAAAATACACACTCAATGACTTAACGCCAGACCAATAGGTTTTTATATGGAAAATATATTTTGTTAATTTATTTCTAGAACCACAAGATTCCGTTTGCAGGTAAGTACATTAAATGAAAGGTACTTTGCATAGGTAAGTTCAGTACTTTGAATCAAAATAGACAATACATACAGTTTTCTTTAAAATGGCAAAAAGCTATTTTAAAAGTGGACACTGCACATTTCAACAGTTCCTTAGGGAGGAGGATACAGTACAGATTTGGAGGTAAGTAATCGACTTACAGACTCAGTCTCCGGGGCACATATAGCCCACCGTTGGGGGTTCAAGATAACCCCAAACACCCAGCACCATCAACACAGGGCCGGTTAGGGGCAGAGGTCAAACACAAGCCAAAATAACGTGGGTGCCTATGGAGAAAGGGGCTACTCCGGTTCCAATTGGCTTGCAGGTAAGTACCTGAGTTGTCAGAGGAAAGACCAGGGGGGTTTAGAGGAGCACTGGAGGAGCCCCAAGTAGGCACGAAACACGCACCCTCAGCGGCACAGGCGAGGCTGGGTGCACGGTGCAAACAGGACGTTGGGTTCCCAATGGAACTGAATGGGAGTACCCGGGGGTCACTTGGGCGCTGCGGGCAAGACACAGGGGGGGCTTCTCGGGCAAGCCACCGAATTGACAGGGGGGAGGGCCACCTGCTGGTCACTGCTGCACCAGTGGTCGGTCTCTCTCGAGTCTGGGGGCTGCAGGTGCAGTGATTCTCCAGGCGTCGGATATCGTCGTCCCGGGCAGTCAAGTTCAGGGGGGGTCCTCGGGATTCCCTCTGTAGGTGTAGTTGTGGAGAGATGGAAAGATCATTCCAGGGTGGACACTTGGTCGGTATCACCTTGGGGTCGTCCTCTCTGGCTGGTTTGTTCCCATCGACATGGGCCAGGGGCATCGGGTGCAGAGTAGTTTTGGACTCACGCTTCTGAAGTGAGGAGGGAGTCCTTTTAAAGATGGTTGCTTTTTCTTCTTTTTTGGACAGGTCTGCTGCCCCCGGGAGTTTCTTGGTCCTTGGTGATGCAGGCAGTCCCCTGAAGGCTTTTCAGGGGTCGCTGCTCCTGTAGAACGCATCGCTTTTCTTTTGCAGGCTCTTAGAAGCAGGAGGCGGGCTGGTAGGGCTGGGGCCGAGTAAGGTGGTATCTCCTTTTCATCTCTGTGGGGTTTTCGGCTCAGCAGTCATTTTCTTGAGATCGTCAGGAATCTAAATCTCTTGGTTCAGGGAGCCCTTCAATACAAGATTTAGGGGCGTTTTCAGGATTAGAGGGCAGTAGTCAGTGGCTACTAGCCCTGAGGGTGGCTACACCCTCCTTGGGCCCACTCCCTTTGGGAAGGGGAGCACATTCCTATCCCTATTGGTCCTAATCCTCCAAAGCAAGATGGAGGATTTCTCCAGGGGGAGGGGGGGGGGGGGTCACTTCAGCTCTGAACACCTTGGGGTTGTCCTGTCTGAGGGGGTGACTCCTTGTTTTTCCTGGGTATCCCTCTGGACTTGCCGCCAAAAGTGGAGGCTTGTCTGGGGGGCAGGCATCTCCAATAGCTAGAATGCGCTGGGGCATGCGTCTTTGAGGCTCACTGCCAGGAGTTACAGTTCCTGCAGGGGGAGGTGTGAAGCACTTCCACCCAGGTCAGGCTTTGTTTCTGACCACAGAGTACACAAAGGCACTCATCCCATGTGGTCAGAAACTCGTCTGGAAGTGGCAGGCTGGCATAGACCGGTCAGTCCTATACTACCAGGCTGGCTGACATACAGGGGGCATCTCTAAGATGCCCTCTGTGTGCATTTTTCATTAAATCCCACACTGGCGTCAGTATGGGTTTATTGTGCTGAGAAGTTTGATACCAGATTTCCCAGTATTCGGTGTAGCCATTATGGTGCTGTGGAGTTCGTAATGACAAACTCTAAGACAATATACTCAGTATGGCAAACCTGCACTTACAATGTCTAAGAATTGACTTAGACACTGCAGGGGCATAGTGCTCATGCAGCTATGCCTTCACCTGTGGTATAGTGCACCCTGCCTTAGGGCTGTAAGGCCTGCTAGAGGGGTGACTTACCTATGCCACAGGCAGTGGTTTGTGGGCATGGCACTCTGAGGGGAGGAGAGTGCCATGTCCACTGTCTTTTCTCCCCACCAGCACACACAAGCTGCACAGCAGTGTGCATGTACTGAGTGAGGGGTACCTTAGGGTGGCATAAAACATGCTGTAGCCCTTAGGAACCTTCGCTGCCAAAAAGGGCCCTTGGTACCAGGGACCTTTTACAAGGGACTTATCTGTGTGCCAGGGCTGTGCCAATTGTGGAGACAAAGGTACAGTTTTTGGGAAAGAACCCTGGGGCTGGGGCCTGGTTAGCAGGGTCCCAGCACACTTCCAATCAAAGCTGGCATCAACACTAGGCAAAAAGTAAGGGGGTAACCATGCCAACAGTGGCATTTTCCTACAGAGTGTCTTGCAGGGATTTATGAAAACCTTGCTAAAATCATAACTCCAGCTCCCTTCATTAGATTTTTGTCATTTTGTTCTCTACTTAAAGATAAAAATACCTATTTGTTTTATATGAACGGAAGTGGTGTTTGTATTGTGCCATGTGTTTTACTTATCGACTATTTTGGTACTGATAAATGCTTTACATTTTTTATTGTTGTTGAGCCTGACTGATCTATGCCAGAGCTACACAGGACTGAGCTAAGGTTTAGTTTATATGAACCTAACTGGATCTATTTCAAAATGGTGACATAATTAGTTGACAAGCTCTCACAACTACCCCAACTAATAATCCACTTTCTCACCATCTTTCTTGTTGATGGGGAGAGGGCCAGGGATGAGTAGTCGCTGTCATTGCTGGAAGGAAGAGGACTTGTTAAGATACTGCAGAATTTAGATGCATCATTCTAACTGATGTGTATGAACCCTGGATATGCACAAGGTAAGGACGGCTCTTAAAAAAAAAAAAACAATCAGCGGAGCCTTGCCTCATAATATGATTTTTACATTTGTGGAGAGGGCCCTCAGGCAAAGCCTGCCCTTTTATGATTAATGTATTCCCTCAGCCAATTAATTTATGACAACAAAGAAATTAACCAGCTCTGGCCAAACTAGAGAACAAGATGTGTTACTGAGCAGCACATCTTCAGTGCGGTGTGCAGTAGATCTGACCCAAGACACACCTGGGGATCACCTGTTTAAGGACAGTAGATTGGCAATTTATTGCCTTTGTAACTGTTCCCACATATGAGTCTGCCTCAGGTGAAGTTTGCAGCTCAACAGATGTTGTTTAATATCTGCCCGAAAGTAACATGTCCATACACAACAACCATACCTAGCTGCTTCACGAAGAGCTCAGAGAAGTCAACACCACTCTGTGGAAAGGACAGAGATGTGACAGGGTAGGTCCAAACCCAGGATCTTGAGACTGTGTTAGTGATGAGGGAGAAATTTGAAAAACCCTCACAGTCAATTGTTCAATACTACCGAAAGGTCAGGGTAGAAAAAGGCAGCTGACTCTTGTAGCCGGTAGGATCTAGATAAAGCCAGCCCTCAAACCCAACGAGGAACAGAGAGTGGTACGTCCATCGCTACACTGTACTACCATAGCAAGCGCTAGCAAGTCCTTAAACTCGAATTATGATGTTGCATTTCATGGTTTTCGTCACTTCAGAAGCATATGTACCATGTGGCTTTGCAACAGTCATCCACAACGAGGCGCGAGGAGGGTTGCACGTATACAAATGACTGAGGTCGAGAAACTCCAGACTTGAATAGATGCAGTTCGGCTACATCTACAGAAACTGCCAACCACAGGATGGAAAAACCCTCAAATATCAGTCCAATGCCCGATATGCACCACGAAAGAGCATGCTTCTTAGGTAGAGCATGGGATTGTGTGTTGCTACAGAACTTCTGTCACAAATTAATAGATACAGTTTCAGAGTCAGTGAGCGGGCGGTCCTGGAATGGGCCTTAATTGGCTTCTGGGATGATTTCCCAGAAGAAAAGCAAGTAACAGCAGGGGAAATTCAAAAAGCAAGTGCTGATAGCCAGAAAGGAGAACAACCGTGGCCTGGAAATCCCCTGCAAGACCACAGTTCTCACTCTGGCTGTGCGACACGGGGAAGTGGGCGGTGGCAGACCCGACGTTTCAGAGTAGGCCAAACAGCTTACGCATTTGCAATGTCTGGTATGCTCTTGGCGATAAAAGGATGAATTGAAGCATCCCGAGATGAAATGTCTCCTTGAAATTCTTTGCCGTGTAGGGAGTTATAATGTAATGCGTGATCAGGAGCATGGGTGGTTACAAGAAGGCACAAGATGGGCAAGAGATACACCATATGTGACCTCAAGAGACGTCAATGGAATTTACTTATTCTGCAACTGAGTAAGAGGAAGTTATTGTGACTTAACGTAGAGATTGATTTACCCGAAATATCCAGGCTCAACAAAGAGTTGTTAATGGTTTCTATTATGGAAGAAAGCGTTAGGTGTTGCAACAGTTACTTAAAATTTACAAAGCGATGTAGAGAAATAAAAGAGCATAGCATATCCATTAATCTCAAATGTTCCCATGTAGGGTAGGGATAACATACTGGATAGTCTTAAAATATATATATATATATATATATATATATATACTACCATAGCTCCATGAAAGATATGCCACAGTGTACGTAGCCACTTAAGCCAAGTACAAGTACAGGATAAAAACATTGCTCAAAAGGTGTTCTCCACTTCAACAGATAATAAAAAAAAAAAAATGTTGCTTTGGATCATACCTGTCATGAGGATGGATAATCGACTCCATCAGAGATTCCCGATTTTTCTCAACATTTGTACTTTCTTTCTGTTAAGAGTAAAGTGCTTTTAGGCCTAAGCCAGAGAACGAGCAAAAGCTGCTCTTGAGCACTTGACCCGTTTATCGCTGATTGCAGAATGGAGGGGTAAGAAGCTGGCTATAGTACCTGTGCCCGAGGCTGTCCCAAGAGTTATAAGCTGCCAGTTTAGTGGCTCTGCAGCATTTGACCCAGAAACATTTACAGACGACTGCAGACCTGGTATCAGATGACATCACAGAGCTCCGTCACAGACACCAACAAAGACCAGTTTAAGACAACACGTTTCCTTTTCTGTAGCTCTGTCTTTATAGGGCAGCTGTCTGCAAAATGTATCGTTTATATAAAGTCATGGGCCTTGGGTCAGCCCTCTGCAACCATTGATTCAGCCACCTTCTGACATTGCTTTGAGGAAGAGTCAATCACATTTGTGATCTGCCCAGGAGGTAATTTTTGTCTGAAGTGAGGACATTTTTTCTCTGGGTTATCCTCCCCACTCCCACCCAGGATGTTCTTCTAGTGCAATGCATAAGGGATCTTAAAAGTACAGTAATTCATCACCCTTTTTGCTGCATTCAATTATTTAACTCATTATATAGAGAAAGCAATACATTTTTATTTTTACCTCTGAAACAGTCTTTTTTGTAATGTTTTGTCAAAGTTCCAGTGTGTATCTGGTCCTATCACCGACATCCTATTTGCTTTTGTTTTGTAAAATATTTGATGTGGCCTGACCCCAAGATGGAAGCCTGGACATTTTGGGCTCAGCAATAAAAGCTGTTATCTCGCCAGTCCTTAAGTGCCCATCTTAGGGTTAGACACCCCAGCTCCCTTTCTCCTATTATCACTCCCCCCCCACTTCATCTTTCTCCTTCAGGGTCACACGCCTTCTTTCCCCAAGTTCTCACCCGGGAGGCTTTAGGGCAGTGCGACTGGTGCGGCTTCACTGGGCGCTGATCTGGGGGGGGGCTGGTAACCTCCCGGGGAGAGGGGGGGGCTGTGTTTAAAAATAACATACTAATTAAAAACACCTGCTGCAGAGTTCCTTGTGGATAGCTGCTGGGGAGAGGAAAGGAGTTTTGTCTAGTGGCACTCTTCCATTATATATTTCTAAAGTTTCTAAAAAGGGTTAGTTTGGGTAGATATACTTTCTTAGCAGTAAAGCGGGTCTTAACCAGTGATGCTGCAAAACAAATCAAATGTATGCAAGAGGGGACTAAGATGAGGGGCACCTTTGCCCATCGGTAGTGAGGCCCTTCTCTCACCTCTGTACCCCCCTTTGCATCTACTTCCAGTCACGCGCCACCCTCCCCACAGTTCCGGCCCCCTCGCCTCGCACTCCCACGCCCCCTTCTCTGTGATCTTGCTTTAGTGATAGCTCTTTCTGAAGGTGTACAGAGCAGCACTGTGAGGGGCTATCACGCACTGACAAAGCCAATAGGTTGACATTGCAGATTCCATAACGGCCCGTCATGCATTTGATTTAGTAGTCTACTTTTCATCAGTCGTACACAAGGGCAATGTTTATAATGTGCAGACATTTAAATAGCCAATTCCAGAGGCAGCTAGGATCTCCTATTTCCGAGACAGGGCACTGATGGGAGACCCTAAAGACGGTGTGCGGCACAGCCAACCATACACCCCTGAAGCAACTGAGTGCAAACTCGGCAAGTACACCTCCAACACGAACTGTGCAATGCAGAGCCACAACGGCTGTCAACTACTCGGTGCACGTGCTGGGTTACATACTAAACAATGGCTAAGCACAATTGAGTTGTTTTGCACATCTTTGACGAGCAATAACATGCCGTGGTCCCTTAAGAACAATGGAAACGATGCCCAGAAGCAACACTAGGAAGAAACCAACGCCTGAACAGTGGAGGTGTATTACTGCAGGGGTGCAACAAACCGCGTTCCATAGAATGTCATTTTGGAGACAGAAACTTATGTTATGATGTAATGGGTGTCACCTGGGTACCACTGTCTGGGGCACCACGGACCACGACGGCTCAGCCTCTTCAAAAGCTGCAAACCTTCACTAGGTGTTCCTCAGGGCTACTGTTCGCACTTCTTGAACCAAAGACTCAGGATGTAGAGAAACCCAACATCCTGTCAGAGAAAAAATTTAGTCAAAGCTGACATATATACATTTAAAAGACCCATCTAGAATAGAAGGAAAAAATGTACCCCGACACCGGTAAGCAAGGACGAAGTGACATAGCACACAACTGGAAATTTCACTATACATTTTAAACACCACATATAGCTATGCACTTAAAAATGTGATTTGGATAAACAATTATACAGCCTATGGGCGTTTCCCATTAGGAAAGTCATTAAGTGTAGTGAATACGCAAGTCTTACACGGAGGCCTTTACAAATGTAGTGAATAGACAAGTCATAACTGCAGCCCATACAAGTGTAGTGAATGCACAAGTCATACACTGCGGCCCGTACAAGTGTAGTGAATGCACACGTCATACACTGTGGCCCATACAAGTGTAGTGAATATACAAGTCATACACTGCGGCCTTTACAAGTGTAGTGAATACACAAGTCATACACTGCGGCCTTTACAAGAAAACAATGACAATTGCCAGAAAGTGTCCTCCTATGTTGTCTAATTTCAAAATAATCCACAGCTGGGAAAGCTATGGCTGAAATGAATAGGTCTGCTTTTCTCTACCACTTTTTCCAGAATAGGTACAAATGCATGACCCAAAAGCATACGTGCAGCTCTTTATTCCAAGTCACACACTACAATATTACCCCAACTAACGGTGACCTTCTTGTCCTACTGTAGTGGTGATCAGCTTCCTATGTGCACCTACCTACCCCTAAGAGCAGAAACAGTCTGATATTGCCACACCAATGCTTACTAGGCGTACAAAACATGGGGGGCGTGGCCAAGGACCCGGAGATGGCGCACGCCTGAACTCTTAGCTCCGGAGGGGCCGGCGAATAGAAAGTCAAAATCGTGCCTTCCCCGGGCCGAATGAGGTCCAGGCTGCGGGGCGAGACCAGAGGAGGGGGCCGAGCGTGTGTGGGCCCCTGCGGCGACCCCGGGGGTGCCGAATCTGCCCGTCGGGGACTTCGGAGTCTGCGGGTCTGAGCACGTGACAGAGGCCGCGGCCTTGCGTGGTGCCGAGAGCCGAAGTGGTGAGTGCACGGACGGCACAGAACAGCGGGAGGCGCCGTGCAGGCTCTCCGGCAGCAGCGGAGGTGCTGGCGGGGGCCAGGGGGCCCAGGTGAGATCGCGCACAGCTGAAGCGCACAGAGACTGTGCCACTGGAAGCGCGCGGCCCCGGAATAACAGAGGGGGCAGGAACGGGACTGAGGTCGCGGCCTTGGGCGGGGCCGTAGGTTGAGGCGGCCCGGAGGCCTTGCGTGGACCAGAGGAGAGGGCCGAGCGTGTGTGGGCCCCTGCGGCGACCCTGGGGGCCGAAGTGGTGAGGGCCCAGGTGAGATCGCGCACTGTGGAGGCGCACGGAGACTGAGACACTGGATACGGGTGATCCCAGAAGAACACAGGGGGCAGGCCCGAGATCAGGGCCGCGGCCACGGGCAGGGCTGCAGGTTGAGGCGACCCGGAGGCTGAAGAAAGCGGAGGTTGCCGGCGGAGACTACGAGCTGGGGTGGAGATGCCATTTGGGTTCTGGTGGCCCAGCGGAAGTCGCACTCTGACGGGTGGTGAAGTGGTGCTACTCTGGGCCACGGACGAGGCCCCTAGGAAGGATTGGGGACGAAGCGAGGCCAAGAGCGAGTGAAAGGCAGTGTGGAACGATTTCGAGGTAGCGACGTGACCCGGGGCCGCTTGACTTGAGGTGGGCCTTTGGGCCCTGGTACACACCGAAGAAGCGGAGAGAACGAGGGATAACGGGACCTGGTGGACCCCTGCAGACACCGGTGAACTAGATGCATGGTGGCTGGTTTGACCGAGCCGGGGGCCGGATCGGGGTGGCCCCGGACGGAGGTGGCCCGTGACCCATGGGGGTTGAATGAGTACCCGGGGCTGAGGAACCCAGAAGATAGGATCAAGCAAGCGAGGAAAAAGGGCCGACTGATGAAGCTGGCGGATGGCGGATCGCGCCCCCGGGGGCGAAGGGCGGATGGCCTAAAAGGTTGAACCGTGGACTCCCCCGGGCGCATTGGAGTACTGGAGATCCATAAAGGAGTAGGACTGAGCACAGAAGTGTGCCTGGTGCAACAAGGGAGACAAGCGGGTGGAAATTTAGTGCCACGATGAAGAGTGACAGTTGAGAGTCCATGACGGGCTAAAGGACCTGGAGCTGAGATGGATAGCGCTTAAACGTAGAGCGCCTGGGGTGAAGCATTCCGAAGCGGAACAACTGAAACAGCTGGGGCAGCTGTCGGGGCGAGGTCCGCTGTTGATCAGATGCCCCCCAGGAGCCGCCACAAGAACAGAACCATGGCCGCTGCAGCTCAGTCCGGGAGCGATGACTCGGACCCACAGGGCCACATGCAGATCAAAGTCCAGGATACTTTAGATAAAATACTCGGGGCGATCGAAGACACCAAAACAACGTTGCAACGGGAGATCAGTCAAGTAGCTGTGGAGGTGAGCCTACTGAGAGCGGACCACCACAAACTGGCAGACAGAGTCAAAGAGACAGAAACTGTACTGGCCGAGATAGCACCAAAGCAGAAAGACCTGAGGGCTGAGGTGACCTCCCTGGCCGACAGAGTGGCGCGACTCGAAAAAAGAGCTGAAGATGCGGAGGGGAGGAACAGAAGGAACAATGTGCGCGTGGTGGGCCTCCCGGAGGGGGCTGAGGGGGAGAACATTGTTGAATTTCTGGAGAAATGGTTCAGTACCTCAGTGGCGCCGGGGCGCTTGACCCCATTCTACACGCTGGAGCGAGCACATCGGGTGCCGGCGAGGCCCCTTGCCCCGGGGAGACCCCCCCGGGCCGTGATAGCTAAACTCTTACACTACAGAGACAGGGACTCCCTCCTGCAAAGGGCCAGGGAGACGGGCCCATTTAAAGTCGCAAATGGGGAGGTGACACTGTTCCCGGACTTTACCCTGGAGGTGCAAAACAAGCGGTCTTCGTTTCTGGCAGTTAAGAGAGCCCTAAGAGAGGAGGGAATCCAGTATTCGCTACTCTACCCAGCCAGATTGAGAGTGATGCTGGAAGGGAAGACAACATTCCTCCAATCCCCTGAGGAGGCATGGGAATGGCTTGAGTCACGTGGCCCTCAGGCGGGGGGTCCCGTTGGAGAGGGCCCGACCGGTGGCAATGCTCGCCGAGCCCTGAAGGGAAGGAAGACCAGAGACCGCAGACGACTGGCGCCCACAGAAACACAGAAAGAGAAAGGCAGGAAGGAAGCACTGGAAGCGGCAGCACGCATGGGTGGGGAGGCATCCCCTCAGGAAGGTTCTGGGAATGAAACGGACGACACGTTGGTGTCCTCTGCGGAAGACCTGGAGCATTCAGCCCGAGCCCCGAAGGTGACCCCACAAACAGCTGACGAACTTGGCTAGCCGGGGCCTGCGGAAGGCGCCGGGGACTGGGCATGTCAAGCGTAATGGCGGCCCCTCCGGACTTGGCCACCCCCCCGGAACAGAACCTCGCCCATTCAACATGGCGAGTACCGCTGATCAAAAGTTGAACAAGTTGCACGGTTGCATAGTTTACTGGGCAGCCTACAGGTTAGGAGGTGCCCTGGGGATGGGGAGTTGGGATACACAGTTACAAGTTAATATGGCAATGTGGGTGGCGGAATTTGACTGCGGCAAAGACATGATGATGTGGGAAAATATCCTTGCGACTAGGGAGAAGCGGGGGTATTGTCACCAGAATGAAATCATGAAATGGCGGACTATAATTTATTGACCTGGAACGTTAGGGGGATGGGCACTCCAGCTAAAAGGCACAAAATACTCTCTTACTTAAAGAGAAGGGGAGTACAGTTGGCATTACTACAGGAAACACACCTGGCGTCTGGAGAGGGAGAGAAGCTAAGACGCAGGTGGAGGGGGCAGGTGTTTGCAACAGAATACTCAGCTTATGCAAGGGGCGCTTTAGTATGGATCAGAGCGGGGGTCCCATTCATATTGACCTCTTCCAATATAGACCGGGAGGGAAGATTCGTGATATTGGAAGGGAAGCTACAAGGTATCCCAATAGTCTTAAGCTGCATATACGCCCCCAACCAAGACCAGGTCCCCTTTATGACGAGCCTATCGAGACACCTCACACGCCAAAGCGCTGGGGAGCTATTAGTAGGGGGGGACTTCAATGCAGTACTAGACACAAATCTGGACAGGTCCACCCCGCCTCTGCATGGGGCAGCGACAATCAAAACAGCCAAAAGGCTGAGTGAGTGGCTGGACATGTGGGGGTTGTCGGACGTCTGGCGAATGCACCACCCAACGTCTAGTGAATATTCATACTACTCGGGTCTCCACCGAGTGCATACCAGAATTGACAGAGTAGTCTGCACAGCAGGCCTGATAAGTAATATGACACGCTCAGAATACTTAGCCCTCACTTTGTCTGATCATAATCCCTTGTTAATAACGATGAGGATGTCGGAGGATAGACCCCTTATACCATCATGGAGGCTTTCTCCCTCGGCACTTGAGGACCAGGCGTACAGAGAGGCCCTACGCGGCCACTTGGCAGAATATATTGAGACGAATAAGGGGTCTACTCCTTCTAGGGCCTTAGAATGGGAGGCGCTTAAGGTAGTGACAAGGGGCTTCTGCCTGGGGCAGTCGGTGGGGGTGAGGCGTACACTTGAAAAAGAATTGAATGACCTGGAGAAGGATATGCACGAGAGGGAGTTGGGACAAGGGAAGACAGCGCAGGAGAATGAAGAATATAACCGAGCTTGTAGGGAACACTCCCGCATTGAAGAGCAACTCCGGTGCCACGACAGGCAAAAATATCTAGCATCCCTACATGCGGAAGAGGGTAGATCGGGGAGACTACTGGCGTGGCTGGTCCGCCCGGGAGAGCAGGGTGAGCCCATCACATGTGTAATAGACGGGGAGGGGTCTCGCAGACTCAGACCGGGCTCCATAAACGATGCATTCAGAGAGTATTACTCGCAGTTGTACGGGAAACCCAGCGAATTGCAGATGGAATCTTTCAATAGATACCTACAGCAAATCCCACTACCAACACTGAGCGCAGATGAGAGAGACAGCCTGGGGGGTCCAGTAACGCTAGAGGAAGTAAATGAAGCTATAGAACAGTTAGCACCCGGAAAGACCCCAGGGACAGACGGTCTCCCCATGGATTTCTATAAAAAATACAAATTGCTGCTGGCCCCCCAATTGACAGGGTTGTACGCGGAGGCGCTGCAATATGGAGAACTACCACAGACAATGCGGGAGGCTTTAGTGGTACCGCTCCCCAAGACAAAAGACAGGGAAGCTCCGGTGACGGACTTTAGGCCTTTATCTATGTTAAACAGCGACTTCAAAATACTTAGTAAGATAATGGCTGCCCGGTTGCTCCCTCTCATGACAAAGTTAGTGCACGCTGACCAGAATGGTTTTGTCCCCGGCCGTAGTACCTCCCTGAACCTGAGAAGGGTGTTTACGATCTTGCACATGCCCAGGGATCAGAGACCGCCAGAGGGAGCCTTACTCGCGGTGGATTTCGAGAAGGCCTTCGATTCCATCAGATGGGATTATTTAAGGACTGTGATGCTTAAAATGGGGCTGGGGGAGAACTGGGTAAAATGGGTGGACTTGCTGTACTCATCCCCGTTAGCAAGAGTTAAAACCGGAAGGATGATCTCCAGTGCATACCCAGTATACAGGGGAACTAGGCAGGGCTGCCCCTTGTCCCCGCTACTGTTTGCCCTGGCAATCGAACCCCTGGCATCGCAGCTGCGATGGGAAGGCGTGGGCAAGGGAATTATCTGGGGTCCGTCCGAACATATAGTCTCCCTGTATGCAGATGATATACTTATTTACATGAGGGACGCGTCAAGAGGACTCACGTGGGCATTGGGAATACTGGAAGACTTCGGGGGCCTATCGGGACTCCGACTTAATCGGAGGAAAACATATGTATTCCCCGTGATGTCAGACAGTGCACGCCCAGATGCGTGCCCAGCTGACGTAAATTGGGCCCCGCGGACATTTAGATACTTGGGCATACAGATATTTCACGAATTAAACGATCTTAGGGACGGTAACCTCGGCAGGACGCTTAGATCATTGCGCTCCTCGGTGGGGTTTTGGAGATCATTAAAACTAACAATCATGGCCAGGGTGGCGCTCTCAAAAATGGTCATGCTACCACGCCTCCTCTACTATTTTGCTAACTTACCACTACAGATCCCCGCGGCATGGTTCCGAGAGTTGAACGCCTTGCTCAGAGAACTAATATGGGATGAGGGCCGCAGAAGAACTGCGCTCTCGACCATCTGTAGGCCGACGAGGTTGGGAGGCCTGGGCGCCCCAGATTTCGTAGGCTATTACCTGGCATCTCAGTTACAATGGGTGGCCGTCTGGCTAGCGGGTAGGGGGCGGCTGGACCTGGCCACCGCGAACGGTGAAATTGACATAGCTCAGATTGCAGCAAATATGGCGGGCAGGAAGATGGCCCCCATTAGAGGCAACATAATGTACAATGTGGCGATGAGATGCTGGAAACAATGTGAGAGGAGGACTGGAGTGGGGCCACCATACTCTCCCGCTCTGCCGCTGGCGGCCGTCGCTCTAGACGTGAGGGCGGAGGGGCCAGGGGGACTGGGTTTGGGGCCTTGGACGAGAGCAGGGATAGAGACAGTGGGGGAGCTATTCAGGGAGGGGGTGCTGAGGAGCTTTGCTGATGTAGTGGAGGGGGGGGTCCCAATAGGACAGTTTTTACTCTTTGGAAGGCTGGTGCATACCCTGAAGGAGCATTGGACCACGGTCAATGCAGAACCCGCTCCCCACGGAGTGTTGCACCTCCTGCTGACAGAGGGAGAGGAAACTCACCCAATAGCAAAAATATACAGGGCCCAGATAGAGGTAGCAGTGGATCCCCTGCGACCCCTAAGAGAAAAATGGGTGAAGACAATTGGGCGGGACCTGACCGAGTCAGAGTGGACTAGAGCACTTGCTTACCCTGGGGTGGTCTCACGCAACACTAGGCTGAGATACATACAATACAACTATCTACACAGAACATACCTTACTCCTCAATGACTGCACCGCATATACGGGGGGGAGTCCAGGACTTGCCCCAGATGTGGAGACGGGGAACCCGACTTTGATCATATGATGTGGGGATGCACGATGCTCCAGAGGGGATGGACGGCGATGACGACTAATCTCATGGAGCTGTTCGGTACGGAACTCCGGCCAACCCCCGACATTTGTCTATTGGGCCTCAGAGCTAGTGCCAAATGGAGCAGGGTAGAGAGTCACTTCCTTGACCTGTCCCTGGCCCTTTACAGAAGGCTGATTACGAAGGGTTGGAAATTGAATGCACCCCCTTCATTGACAGAATGGAGAGGCGATGTCACAAGATGGTCCAGAGCTGAGCTACAGGTCCTTAAGGCCGAGGAGGCCAGGGGAGTCCGCCAGACACCCATCGCCCCGGAGTGGGAAAACCTAGTGATAAGGTGGGACGGCCTAACGAAGGGACCAATGGTACCTGAGGGGATGGGAGGAACCACTTGAGAGGGTCACCTGATGTGCTTGTAAGCGAAAGTTCCAGAAAACAGGATGGGAGGAACATCAGGAGCCCCGCTGGCCCGGGCGCAGAGGGAGCGAGTACAGAGGACAGGACGCAATAACTAAAAGAACGAAGGAGGGAGGGGAATAGTAGATAGACCGCTCCTACATAGTATGAAACTCTATGTCAACCCCCCCTCTCTGAAGTTAAGCAGCCACACCCACATGAGCCATTAAGCCTATATACAGTTTGAAGTGGAGTTAAGTCTGTTATCAGGTCACCAATATTAAAAGTAACGAGGGGCACTGTAAGTACTGTCTCCATAAAGTCGGATTGATTAAGTGATGGGAGCAATATTACACAAGTATTATTAAACTACTGAATTGAGCAAGTAATTGTGAAACGCAATGCAAACAAAGCAAAACAGTGGTGCGGACAACTTAAGAGATGTGTATAATAATGACAAAACGTTACTGTAAAATGACCTACAAATGTAAAACAGCAAACAGTTAAATAAAAATATATTTGAAAAAAAAAAAAAAATACTAGGCGTACAAAACATCTAATCATGCATCCCTGGAGCTGTCACAAATTCGTACCGCTGCAGCATGGGATGGAGAAATGTGAAGAATGCACACTTCTAGCTACTCGATGCGAAGGCACGTCATATCACCAACAAACACAGGCGATCAACCTGAACCTACATGAAAAAAGTATGATCGAGCGCCCTTTCCTGTTTCTGCATCACACTTAACACACTCCTGTGCAATGAGCAGGCTTGAAAATGCGACCTCGACCTCTGCTTGTCAACCAGCCTTCCTGTCTCCGGTTACTTGCCCACACACATATTTAGAGGTAAGTCTCACCTTTTCGTATTGCGCGAGCTTGCGCTGCTGGAGATGTGCAGCACACCCTTGGAGAATAACAAGTATGGAACAGAAAGAGGCCACAGGCAGAGACAGCACACAGTCTTGCATGCTTTTGTGAAGGCCTGTGATTGCAAGCGTCCACCAAACAGACACACATTCACATGCAACTGACACACACCAAACAATCACTTGGCGAGCACTAAACCAAGGGAACGGCTACCACCAACACCAGTGATCATGTAATATAGAAACATACCGCACTGCACAAAAACTAGAAGTGTGCAAGGCAACAAACGATCAGGGACAGCCAAGCCAGAGACCTGCTTCGGCTTTAAGAGCCCTTGCACAAATAGAGCTCTGAAAATAGTTGACATTTAAGTCATGCACAATCATCATGCGAAAATAGGATACATACTAACACGCATTCGTGTTTAACCTTAGTACACCAGATTATATTCCTACATTGATGGACATTTATTAAAAACGATAGATGTTAAACATTAACTTCGAGGAGTTTCTACATCCTACCTCGAGGCAATTCCACTGGTGAACTAAAGGTAAAGATAGTTGTCCACTCAATCCGTGGCCTAGGCTGTTATGAGACATGGAAAAACGTTATATTCTATTAAATCAAACACAAGAGGTTTTTGTACAGTGCGCTTCCTGAACTCTAGCATTTGAAGGTGCTTCTGATATGTGGTAACGATGAAAAAAAGAGGTCTTCGTCGAAAAAGGAGGAAAAAAAAATATTTGTCCAGTATCGCACAATTTGGTTAAGCAGGAAGTCGGAATTGACCCCCGTTTTTCTGTCTTCACATTATGCAGTTCAGTCATAGATGGTCCCCCTTAGGTCTACGGTTTGTTGTTAATTCTTTGTTTTTCAGGACAGAGCGTGTATGCAGGCAAAAGTCGCATGAAAGCTTGGCTCGTTTTGGGCTCGAGTGTGAAAGGGGACCTCGCGCAGAGCCAGGATTCGGTCTCGAGCCAGGAGTGAAACTTCAGTGGCTCGCCCACCTCTAAAAAAACATTAAAATCAGCTTGCAGTAGCCAGAATAAAAATTCTACAGGGCACACAAAAAACACAGAATCAGGAATACATTTCACACCTATCAAAGCAACAAGCAAACACCTACAACATAATGCAAAACAAAAATACTAATTAGAGCATCGATGCTAAATAACCCCTTTTGCGTAAGCATGTGTAGTGCACAAAACAGGCATTTGTAAAATGCAGATTAGAGATAACGATCCCAGCTTTTTCACAAACATTGTGAAGCTTCTTAGAAACACCTTGGATTTAAGACCAGAGTAAGATGCAAGTACAGAGAGAAACCGACAAGGAGGTAAGTGGTGAAAGAATTTAACACCAGCAACTACGCATGCCAAATGCAGCCTGGAAGCAGGTAACACATTGGAGATCTCTTTTACACACACATGCAACAGCAGACATCCCCTGCAATCTGTTGCAAATGGCATCCACAACCTCTACCTTCCCTCTCATCTAAAAATCCTTCTTGGTTAAGTAATCCTCTTAGGAGCAAATGCACGAGGTGCGGGTCAGTTTACAAAAAGGACATCCAGAAATTTAGAAAGATCAAAAGGTAGATCAGATAATTCTCAATTAGGGATCCTCAAAACTGGCAAAATAATAAAGTGCACAGCTAGTCAGGTGTTCTGTAAAAGGCTACAAGGTAAGTGGATTAAAACTAAAACAAAAAAAACTGTAGCACTTTCAATCGTTGTCACATCAACTAAAATTGTTAGCTGTACCTGGCGAGCCACGCTCGACCTGCAGACATCCTTTTGAAGCAGATTTCAAGTCCCTGCAAATCTTGAGGTCAGGGTGTACATACTCCGACCACTTGCAACTTTCAAGGGACAACAGTCTCACTCGGCTGGGACCTCCCCCCCCATCCTCATCTCAATGGAGATGTTGTCCCATAACACAGAACCTTGTGTGAGTCCAGTCCAGAAGTCTAGGAAGCTTTTATCAGATTTTTGGCTCCTCGGGCTGGTAACAGCAAGGGTATCGTATGAAACGGCTCCAAAAATGTTTTATCTTCCAGGTTCCATGGTGGCTTGAAGTTTATTAGCCCGGGCAAGAGGATTTAAAGGATGCTAGCCTATATAATTGGTAAAAAGTTCCTGCAAGATCAACCCAAATTTACCCTCACCATACCAGAAATAGTTTACTACAAAATAATGTGCTTCCTACCCTGGGAGAGTATCTAACTCTATGGATTGGGGTGGTTTGCGCAGAGAAAATACAACATGGTGTGGACGAAGTTCTCTAGATGGGAGCCACATTGGGACCCACTCCTTCCACCATCTACTTATCCAGGCCCTTGAAGAAGAGAATCGCCATACTTCCACGAACAGCCACAACCCATGCTGTAAACCTGGAGACTGGAGTTTGGGTTTGGCTTTCAGAGTGAATGGTGCAATTAGGAAAGGCAGATCTAATGTGCTCAGTAAACAAAGCACATACAAGTCCTTTTCTTTCTTCTTTGGGTAAAACAGATTGCCTGCGTACGGTGTTAACAGTGCACCTGGAGGCAAGCAGGTCCTGCAATACTATGCAAAGAACTCTCACATTTATGCCTGAAGTCCACGTTCCGACCCAAGCCACCATGAATGACCACAAACACTCATTGCACATATGAAAAAAAAAACACAACTGCTTAAGGTCCATTACTGTGGAACTATCTATACACATCTTAGAGGACCTACCATACCAAGCTGAAAGGAAATATATTCCAGTTTTGCCTTTTGTTATTGGAATGCTTTTCTGTAGAACATCCGCTAGGATGAGTGTAAGAAGTTCGTTCTCTGCTGCTCCAATGTTCACGGTGGATAGTACTTACACCCACTCATGTGGGAGGTTCAACCACCACTCTGCGCTGTCCCAAGAGAACAGAATACAGTTGGGAGCATAAATCCCATTTGCATGATTGCCTTGTTCGCTTATGGGCAGACCACCCAACATTATCCACAGCCACAAAAGTTGACTCTCTGCCACTTCTAAGGCAGAGCCCCGAAAACTTATGACAGTTGTATGTTTACAGAGCTAGATAGCCCCTTACCACTTCTTTGGTATAGCCTGGGACTGTATATTATATATAAATACACACACACACATAGAGTCAGTGGAATGATGCATCCCAAGGGGTAGTTCAATCAATGTGTTTTACCTGTGGGAAGCAGACCACTCTAGGATGCTGGGTATTTTCAAGCTTTCATAACCATATCTTCCTGAAAGGCTGGTTTTATGTGCAGTAGCATATTTCGGACTTTCCACACCACAGAACGCACATGTGCTTACACACACTGTATGCATACTCGAATTAGAATTCCTTTTTCACATGCCATGTGAGCAATGATGGCTGCTGTGGCTCTGAGCAGGGAAGAGATCAAAAACGCTTCCTGTAATTTTCCTATCCCCTAGCAGGACAAAAGTTAACTTTGAAACTACCTACGGTTCAAAACTCTTAAGAATCTAATCACACAGCACAGAATTTATAGATGACACTACTACTATGTGAATAGATACAAAACGGCACATTAGGTGAACTGGTGTAACCAAGCAGACATTTAATGCATGATATGCATTTTGTTTGTGGTTACGCATGCACAGGGACATCCATGAGCGTTTTTTCAAAGTATGAGAGGGGTTTAGAGGCCAAACTAGCTGGAGATACTGAAAAAAAAGAGCAATGGACAGGTCTCCAGGAATGTCCTGAATTAAGTATCTGCTGTGGTGTGCAGGAGCTCACAGTGAAGGATTCATCAATGAGATACCCACACTCTACAGAGATGCTTTTTGAAGCGTGGGGTACGAGAAGATGAAGGTTGAATGATCTGTGGTGGAGAGCCACTTGATAAAGCTGAAGGTAATGCGGAGGAAAGGCAGAGGAACCCAAATAAGTAAAACTATGCATGGGAATTCCTACACTACTCCCTTCTCACTCATGGGGCCAACAGCGAGCCCTCTCTTGACCAACTGAGCCATGTAAATAACCCCAACAGACCTGCCTAGCTTCTCAATGCACGCGCAAGTCATCTGAAATCAGGCTGCCCAAATGTGGGGCCCAGCACCCCAAACCCTGCCTTGATATTATAAAGCGATCAATGGCCTTAGTGGGGGAGGAGCCAGCAGGGAGGAAGGAGGGGAAGAGTGGAGGAAGTTTTCACCCCATGACTCGCAATCCCAAACAGGCCAGAGGACCTCGAGAGTAATGCAGGGAAAACAGGATGGGAATGGGGAGACTGACAGAAGACAGCAAAACCCCTGGCATGCCAAGGAACTATCGCATCAAGTCATTAGGGATTACTGCTTTGGTAGTAGACGTTGCCCCATTCTCGGTCCGGGAGCCCAGATAGCCTGATATTGGTCGCAGCCGAGCACAGGTGCAGAGTCAGTCAATGTCAGTCACTGTGAAACAGAATCAGACAGGGGCAACAGAGGAAACACTGGAAGGTGAAAAGCTACCTCCCTCCACCCATGCCCCACATTCGAGAAACCAATGGGAAGTGGGCGGCTGCCACTCAAGAAACCAGTGAAGCCTGGGCAGCTACTGTTCAAGAAAGCAGTAGAACTGGAGAGCTGTCATCCCAGAACCTAGTGGGATACGAGTTGGTGCCACTGAATGGGTTAGTGGAATGTCAGGAACTGTCACTCAAGAAGCTGCTGGATGTAAATAAGTGTCATCCAATGAGCCAGTGGATTGTGGCCAGCAGTCAAAGAATCTCGTGGGGGTCTGAGTGTCACTCAAGACGCCTGTGGAGCGCGAGCGGCAGTCATTCGAGGCCCGGTGGGATGCGAGTAACCGTCTATTTCCTTTGTGTGAGAGGTCATCGCCCACGCGCAGGCAAATTGTTGTGGGAAGTCACAGGCTATGCGCTTGCACTGGCCCTGCGCGCTGCAAGTGTGACTGCTGGCAGCAGGCGCGGGGGCCTGTGGCGATCTGGAACTGCAAAACACATGACGCTGTCATCAGCGCTCCAACTCCTGAGGTAAGACAACGAGGTGAATCACGGCACAAAAATAGCTCTGCTGCCATTCTTAATCACCCTTGCATAACCCTTGGCTGTGGCGTTTACCCAACAAATGTTACAATCATACTGCTGCCCCACGTCTGCTCATCCCAGAATCTATTAAAACATTACACTGCATTAGGCCACCAGGGGTTGCAGCCACAAGCTTACTCAACGTAAGCACAGGTCAAAAACATGCCCCTTCTCTCTCCAAACTTAAAAAAACATTGTTCCCTCTTGCTAAAAATAGACACACTCACCCGAACACTAATAAAATGCAGTGTTGCACCTCAGCTCATTAACTTCACTAAGAATAGAAAATGCAGGCTGCTTCTTGCCGCTTTGTACAGAACAAATTAATGTGCAATGCCTCGCTCATCATCGCTAAAATTAAAAATGCTATGCTGGCTTCTTCCCCCTTAGCCACATCATAAGAAGGCAGGGATGCACCAACAGCCTCAACATATTTTGCTTTTTATCCTGTTATGTTATATTCTGGTCTCTGTAGGACCCTGCGCTGGGAGAACCACAAAACAGGGGCCGATTGTGAAAACTCAACTTCCACGTGCAAATGGCTTGATTAACGTTACACTACCCCACAAACTTGTAAAATGCACGAGAAGGCATACTGCAGGGGGAGAAAGTGGGCATCCCTTATGGGAAAAGCCCAAAAGTCTTCCAACCCAACACCGTCCAAAGCGCAGGAATGAAAGGTAAAAAATGCTTAACATCAGTGGAGATGTAGGACAAGGAGTTTTGTTAACACAGGGGGGAAATACTTTAACTGTGCCATTGTACAATTGTAAAGGCATTTCCGCATACACAAAGGTACATCATGTAGGATTGTGCACACAGACCTGCCTCTGCATTACTGCAAACAGGAATTCCCAGACATTTTCCAGGAGCAAGCCCGGAAAGCTGTGACAACCACAAGCCAGCTCCCGAAAACCTGTGAATCTCAGACATTTCAAGGCGTAATGTGGTGAAGCTTTGCGAATTCCATATATTCATAAATTCGCTCCCAGGTGAATTTGGAAACATGTGTACAAATATCTCAATTTTGGGGGGGCAACTTCCCCGTGCACAAATTTCCTTACAATCACTTTGACATACATCACATTTTCCAACCAAAAGCAAGCTTCATTTTTAGGTTGAGCCTACCAAACTATGTAAGTGGTCTAGATGTAAAAGCCAGAATATGGGCTTACCAAAAATTTACAGGGGCTTACGGCCCACTCACTGCTTAACGTTGGTCGCGTTGTCACTCATTCACTTGCTTTTATTCAGTTCCTTTCTTTGTCTATCTTGTCTGTCCCTCCTTTTTTGTGGAGGACCAGTCAAATTGCTGCCGTAAAAAAAATAAAAAGTAATTTTTAGCTACTTCTTTCCATTATGTATTGATTCATGTTTTTTTTTGTTTTTTTTTTTTAAATGGATACATCCCGGATTGGTATATAAAGCAAATGGCACCCACATAATTTTGTAGGCATGCCAACGCAAGGACCCATGCCCTACAATATGATGCGCCCACTTTTTTTGTATAGCTTTAAGCCGTGCAGCACTGCATCCTGTTGTGCTGTACAGTACAACCACAAGGCATTGCCAAAAGGTCACAAAGGCAACATTTATTGGATTTTTCAATGCTTGTTTACTTTTTTATAATTATCTTTTTACTTCGACAGTCTTATTTATAATCAGAAGAGGAATGAAGCGGACTGGTACGCCCTGGTACTATTTTTATTTTATTTTAAATGCCTGAATGCCTGGCCTTCTAAATCACTTCCTGTTTCCTGTGTCAGTTGACAAAATGGGTTCCTTAACTTTTTCTTCACTGATGGGTATTATTTAATGGTGCCCAGGATACTGCACATTTGTGCCATGTCTAGAGCATAGGGAGGGTGCAGGGTCCCCTCCTCAATACACAATACAGACTACTGGTGCACCTCATAAGTGATCATTTCCACCCCACTACATCACTGTGTACAGATCAAGTTGAAATAACTAAAAATAATTAAATCTTACTTTTTGTCTTTCACTGATTTTGCACATAACTAAGGATGGAAAACAATCTGTTTTGATGGCTGTATTTATAAAAAAAGGAGAAAAAAACAAAAAAACAGAGGCAGCCTTCTTTTGAGAGATACTCAAAGCTGTCAATCATAATTGGAATACTGGTGTCTGTGATGACTGCAGCTACCATGTGATGTCTGTGTTAAGATGTGGTTTACCACTTATCGTCTATAGAACATGTTGCTTGCAGATTCAGCAAAAACTGCTAGGCAATTTACCCAAAACTTGCCATAAAAGTATTGCGTTGTGTGGTTTGCCATAAATCTGGCGAGTATTTTTTGAGATATTAGTGCTTGAAAAAGGAGCAGGCGGGCTTGACGGGGTTAACACTTTAATTTATCATATCAGTTGAAAAAACATTCACTTTTTTTTTTTTTTTTAACTGTTGCTCTATTTAAGGATTATGCATGAAATTGTGCAGACAGTACGTTTAGATGCAACACTGATGTTTTCAAATTCGTTCACATCTCTCGTGTGATTTCAGTTAAAAAGGGGGTGGCAAAAGGTGCTCATTGGCTAACAATATTGACAACGTGTGGTAAATCTGTACAAAACTTAACAGAAGCTTTGAATTATTTGTTTTCCATAGAAATGCAAATTTTGTGCTAATCTATCCGAGGGGAAGAGAGGTTATAGCAGGGTTGGGGGCAATAACATTTTCATCTGCTTAGAACTTTTAGCGCCCTTAGACGATTCTGCCTCAAGTGTATCTGGCAGTTAAGCAAGTTACATCCAGTGCAGGTATTTAAGGTTCCATGCTGGTCCAATTCAGGGGACACGGTGGTGGAAAAGTAAAAGGGGGTGTTAAAGCATCGGATTTAGGAATAAGTTGGGCATAGTTTGGTGGATATGCACAAAATCAAGCAATGTCTTAACGTGTTAAGTCTACCCCCATCTTTGAGATTCATAAAAGGGAGGAGCAAATTTAAAGAGGGGGGGGTCAAAGAATTGTGGTTTTCTAATACACTGGGAACTGTTTGGTGAATATGCACAACATTTGGCAGATGTATTGCAAGTTTTGGCTTTCTGTTGTTATTTAAAGCGTTGAGCGGATCAGTCACAGGAGAGGAGTGGCAATGATAAAAGAGGGGCAAAAAAACCCCACTTATTTCGCTAATTACATTGGTGCTGTTTGATAAACTTACTTGCAATTTTGCAGACCGAGAATTAATCTCGAAGCAAGGCCAGGCATATTCTGTGGCCAGGCACTGCTGCGCACGGCTGAGTGGGGTTCGTGCAGGGCCTAGCTAAAGGCTGTGCACTGCTGAATGGTAAATGGCAGGTAAATTCGGTACACCATTATACAACCAACAAAGTTCAATTAAAAACACACAGTAAAGGTAAAAATTAAAATCCCTGAAATTTAGAATTTGTAGTGTAACACACAATGCACATGTTAACGCAGACCCACTGACATGCTCAATGCAACTCTTACCTGATGAGATAAAAATAAAAAAAGCTGTGTACAAACAGCAAATCATGGCTGGGTGTCAATTAAGCTTTAAATTGTGCATGCACATTAACTGGTGATTTGCAGGCATGTTTAACGTCTGTGTTTTCTGCATCATAACTATCTTTCATTGTAGAGTCAGAAAAGCAACTCTATAAATTATGCTTCTGTAGCACTTCCCACACACAACTTTTTTGACCAAATCTGCATGAAATTTTGCACACTTGGCAAAAGCAACTAAAGTTTGGCATGTTTGTGCAGATCTGAGCAGGAGAAAAAGTTAGGAGGTTGGACTAGTCAAAAACATGCATTTCCAAGTGAAGTTTTCACCGTTCAGCAGATGTACAGCAAACTTGAACGGAAAGTATAACTTCACTCAGAAAGTGACTATGTTTAGATTTGGTGTAAATGCATTCAATAGTGTTTATGATACTGGCATTAAAAATACATGTTAGGTGGGCATGAAAGAGATGAAAGGTAGAGCTCTCTCTCTCTCAAGTTTAAACTTTGGAGCTAGAACTCCGATTAGGTTCTCTCAATCACATTTGAATTTTCAAAGTAGTCTGATTGACTCGTAAAAGGGCTTCAATTATTTTTATCTGTAATCTCGAAACATTCAAATTTGGGGAGAAAAAAAACTTGTACATTTTGTACAGTGAGAACGAATACATAAAATCATAATGAAAAAGGGCAAACGAATGACAAGTTCTAGGCACCACAGGAGAGTAGACAAATACCAAAAAGTATGGAAACAAATAACGAAAAAATTTAAAACCAGAACTGATGGGCAGAATACTCACAAATTCCCAAACTGCTCGAGACCACTATTTTGTAACCAGAAATAGTTATGATTTTCATGAAAATCAGAAAGAAAAAAAAAGGTGGTTCCTATAAGGAGCCACTGAAAGCTAGAATGAAGAACAGAGGGGGGACTCTACATTCTTGCATCAGCTGGCCATGCACAGTGGGTTTAGGCTGCCTGCGTGGGGTGGGTGCAGGGCCTAAGCTGTGCACAGCCAAGACAGTACATAGCAGGGGTTGTCTGTGTCTGGTGGTTTAGGCAGGGCCATGCAAGTGAAAGATTGGACACAGAAGATCTTCAAAAAACACAGAAAATAAATATATTGAAAAAAAGTTAGAGATTGGTTGTGGTTCCAGGAACACAAGAACAAACTCTGAAATCTGCTGCAATGGTGTGCAGCACACATCGTACACGATAACCAGGGCCACTGGAATTATGCAGCATGGCCGACTAAATTATGCAGCACATTTTTTGATGCTATTAGTTCATAATTTAGCTTTTTTTTTCTTTTACACTTGTTACTACTGTCTAGGCAAAGATTTCACCTCAATAGTACCAGTTTAACAATCAAATTCAGAAAAAAGCAACTGAAAGATGACCAGTTAAGCTTTGGATGGAGCCTTACACTGTGTGTGAACCACGTTGCCACGTTTTAGTAACTTTTGATATGTTTGAGCTAGAAACACATTTTGTAGATAATGCAGCAGATGAAGGATTATGTGGCACAAACATAATTATGTGAAAGAATCTGTGGCACTGCTTAATTCCAGTGGCCACAACTATAGCAGGTGCCCCTGCAGTGACCTACGCTTGGCAATCACCCTTCCTTTTCCTGTCTTTCGCCAAGGCATGTACTGAGGCTGGGGGTCGCAGTTGTGGCATAATGTCTGCAGTGCATACTATAATGACAAACTAGGTTTTTTTTGTTCCCTGAAACATAATGATTTTTTATTTGCATAAATATATTTGGGTATGAGTTTCCATGGCCACATTCAGGAGGGTGTGTGGGGTTAAGGGGGGGGGGGGGGGGGTCTTTCTTTTTTTCTTCTTATTCCAGAAGGTGATATTTATTGCGCAAATAAAATCCTTCTTAGGTAACGAATACCAGACAGGCATGTGGGAGCGTAGGTGAGTCAGTTAAATGACTGAGGAAATGTTAAAGGGCTCGAACTTGACTTTTTTAGCTTAACAAAAAAAAAAAAAAAAAAACTAATAAAGAATTGAGTAAAAAAATAACATGAGTGAAAATGCACCCGAAATGAAAAACAACGGAATGCTAGAAAACGTGTAGCCCCGTGTGCAGCTGATGGCCCGGCGCCGGGCTCTCCCAGAGTGCCTGTTTGCAAACATCCCACCTCGCACCCAGGCAGGGAGGGGCACTGGCACTAAAGCCAGGGACAGACTGGCTCGTGCACGCCGTCTGTCTGGCCGCAGACTCCGCGGACACTTCCCCCTCACGCGCCCCAGGCCTCGGACCTGAGCTGCGCGAGCTTCTGCAGAGAAACCCAGCGGGCTTCCCACCGGACTCTTGCTGCGGAAGACTACCAGAGCTCTCCCATGTGTCCTTCATGATGACTCCTCGTGAGTTTCACCGGATCAAACGGTTGGCAGACCTCCAAGAAAGTATTTATTTCTTGACTTTGCATTTTTATATAGCGCGAACTAGGCCCACGGGCATCACAGCGCTTTTCGTAAGTACCGGGTCACGTTACAGACGGTCGTTTTTTTTTTTTTGTTGGGGGTGGGTGGGGGGGGGTTCCGGGCGGGGAGATTAAGTGATTTGCACAGAATCACAGGGTGGTGAGACGACGCCATGAACGACAATTCACCAAAATGCCAGGGGTAGCGGAAGTGACATCATGCGCCACTTAACCTTTTCTTTCATTCACGTGCATGCTTACACGCACATTAACACACACACACACACCTATTTAAACACACTCTGGCCTGCAAGCACGCACACGACATATATTTAAAATCATTTTATACTTACCTTAACTGATAGGGAGGGTAATATTCAAGGCAACTGTAATCCACTCTTAATTACAGTAATAGAGAATAAAAAAACAATAATAACTCACTATTACAGTAATAAAAAGTTGACAGACAACAAGCGGAGCCCCAGCCGACGCCCGTAAGGGCGAGCAGCTAGCTGCCCCTGCATCCCTGGAACTGATTTTGCCACCTCTGAGGCCAGGAGTCGCAGAGGCAGTGCCGGTGTCGCAGCTGAGCCTCCTGCAGACCCCCAAATGAGGTCCCTGACTGGGACCCGGTCCCTCAGTTGTAAAGTTGGCACCCTTACCGTGATACTGCGCACGCGCAGGAGGCCGCAGCCCTCGCCCGAAGGTGCCCGGCCGTGGGATTGGGCGCTCAGGCTGTCAGGCCACCGAGTCACACACAGGCGTGTTTCATGTGCCAGATGTGTCCAGGCGCTATGTGACACAAGGCGCAAAGCTAGACCACACGTCGGCCATTTCTGACAAGCCTAAATTTGTTTGCAAAGGGCGGTGGCCGGCGGATGTAGCGCTTATTCTCATTAATACCTGTAGGAAACCCAAAGATAGCAAAAAAGCAGCAGAAAGGTAACCAACCTCTCCAAAGGGCCTTCCGCTGCGCAACAATACTGTCCCTGCATTCTTATAGGTAACTTTTAAACCTTTGGAGCTAGAAACAATGTTTTTGGGAAAAAATCTGCATATTATGTTAGCTATAACAACTGCATACACCCAGTGGCCCTGTCTAAATCAAAGGACATTGGACATATAGGCATGAACCTACAGCAGTCCTAACACCCCGACCAGATTCCCGTAGGGCTTCCTCATCACCCTGAAAAGAAGCCATGCCCCTTCAGTGCCACCACCAGCGAGCTGGCACACTGAGCCAGAGCTGGGACACATCTGAACAGCACCACCGACAGGCTAACACAGGGCATTAGAATATTTTAAAAGAAATCCACAACAGAGTTTTTAGGCCCTCTCAATATTTAAGCAACACTCCCGTATTATAGACCTGCCCTGGCATAGGACGGCAGCGCCCTACGCATTTGTTGCTCATTCTGATGACATTTTATGTTTTTAAACACATTTTCCTGAACTAGTAAGTGGCATGGAAATAGTGAAGTGGCGGTAAACCCGAGCACAATATTTTAAACTTTTTTTTTCTTTTGACATGGGATTTTGCCTCTCTAACTACTGGTAAAGTATATCGCATGTAAGCTTACAGATTTCAAATGATTACTGGAAAATGTACCATTTGTCTTATTATTTAACATTTTCGTGGTGGGGTGCAATGTGAGTACGACTCTCATGTTCAGTTTAAACTTTTTTTTCTGAAGTAAATCATACTTTGTATTTAAGATCGTCATAAATAGGTCAATAAACCAATTAATTTTGGGATTTTTCGGAAAGATTCCCGAAAGCAATTTTGATGAAATTAACGTTATACTTTTTTTTGCAGTTTCTCTGAAGTTATGGAACTAGGTCGGTCTAGAAAAAAACATTATGGGATGGCTGCCTCCCTGTCTCAAGATCCCCCAAAGCAGAGTTTTATCATCACAGAAATTAGGAAAATTATGCGCTGTCAGGTGCACATTTATTTGCTATTCACAGATGCATTTGTTGGATCTGGGGAATCAGAAAATAGGGTAGTCTTCTTGCCAGCTCTTGGCAGTGTGTAAAAAAATAAAATAAAAAATAATACAGAAAATGCAAAATATTTTACATCCACATTTCATTTATTGAGTTGTAGCAGATAAAACGAGCAGTGTCCTAATACAGTTCACTTATTTACACATCATGTATAAAAATATTTCATAACTACGGCTCATTTCAGTTTATCCTAATGTTTATCGAAGAATACAGACAGGAAACAGTCCATTTTCCAATCTGTATTCGTTAAAATAATAAAATCAGACTACTGCAGGAATTAGACCTTCATTTTACCCATGACTTCTACCACCACTGTTTTGAATATTTATATTAGAGATAAGAAAAGATGCTCACACACACTTCTTGGTACCACAATGATAATGTTTCCAGGTGCAAACCCTGCAGATATCAATGTGAGAGTGTACCTCAGTAAAATATGAAGCTTTTTTTTATTAAATGCAAATTCTTTTTTCACACATCTAAAAACAAAATAGATATGGATACATACAGAAATCTATATTAAAAAAAATGTCATGCAACCAGGAGCCCTTTTACACCAAACACGAGAAGATGCAAAACAGAATAAGCATTACCAATGAGGGTAAATTCAAGTACCACTTGTACATGCACTTAACCTTGTTCAAGTCTATAATGTGTCGAAGGATTCCATCCTTGGTCATCTTTAACTCCCTTACAGCTAAGAAGCCGGGGCGCTATCGTCCTGCTGTCGAGGAGTGATAATTGGAAGCCGCTTTTAAATTCATACCACACTACATATACCTCAAGGCAAACAGTGTAAGGGAAGGATGCCCAGGTGATACGGTATGTAGCCTAGTCTCTCTTAGGGACAAGGAGAAACCGAGATTTATATTTAGAAAAAAGAAAAAAAAAGCATTGGCAAAGTCAATACGATGGGCCTGTATGTGTTAGTGCATGGCAACATATTTGTGCACTAATGCTGCTTGCATGTGTTACAAGAGTAGATACTGTTCAGTGCATTAAAACCAGACCTACTGGTTTTACCAAAAGAAGCAGCAAAAAAAAAAAAAAATAACAATGCAGAATGTGTGTCCGAGATTTTTAAAAAAAGTGAATGTTGCAAACAGAATGACAACAGAGTACTCACCAGATGTAAAGCTGCCTATAAAGGTAGCATGATGCACCTCCCACCCAATAGCATGTGGTGAGTGAGAATACTCCTCTGGGAGGAGCCAAGGCCCACTCTATTTATCTATTAAAGAACTGGGAACAATAGATAACATACAACTCTGTGCTTTCAAGCCAGACCTAAAATTAAGAGCCCTACCCAACTACAAGTGTTTACACAGATTCCCAGTGGCGTGAAATAGGCCACCTAGGAGGACTTGCAAATAGCTACTCTCGCCAGATGCTTTTCTTTAACCAAATATATTTTCGCCCATCAAACAGATTGGCTCTTAATTTGGGAAATAGACCAATCTGTATAGAGTTCCATGGAAGCAAATCAGCCCCCGAGAATATTTAATTCACACTGAGACTTTAGCCTACCTGCCCAAAAAGTCTCCAAGAAGGAGTTGATAAACAATTCAAGACAAATGGCCTCAATCGGATTGTAAGGCCCTAAATCTAACAGTGGCTGCCTAAGGACATCACCACAGACTCCAAAGTTCTTAGAGGCTGTAGGAAACCATAGCGCTAGCCACATGATAATGCCGGTTTCACGTTAGCCATGTACATCTTCAAAACACCTTTAATCGACTGGCCTCCATATTTGCAGTAAAAACTGAGGGAGGTCATTCATGGCTACTTCTAGTGTGGTGTACTTGTTGAAGACTGTACAGATACCGTATATGTTCCTAAATATGTACCTCCATATACTTAGGTACATGAATACATACATTTATGACTTATTTGAGACTCTTTATTACGGTTGCCACCTTTGTCATTTGTAGTCAGCAGACAATGCTTAAAAGTATTGACAAATGTCCTCCATTGAACATGCACTTGAAATAAAACTGGTCTATGACACCATCACAAATGGAAGTCAACAAACTTTCTTAGCTTTTACTCAGGAAGCAATTAATTTATTCCATCAAGATGGCAGAAGTTCAACTCTTCTGTTCATGATGCTCATAATTCTTCTACAGATTCACTCCCAGTCTCATCTCTTTAGTCAAAGAACTTGGATTTTCCATTATCGTCACTTGTGCATGAGTTCATCTATTGAGCATTCACTGAAAAGTACTAGAACATCATTTCAGTCAGTAAAAAAAAAATTATAATAACTAAGACTGTTAATAAAGAACGAGCTACTTTCAGTTTTACAAAGCTTGGTGATTTACAACATTGACTAAGGACATGCAACCCTAATAGACCTCTCAAAAACAATATTGCCTCAAACTGTGATGCATTCTGCCAGTAAGTAATGTTTCGATCACATGACTCCTGGTGCAAAGATCTACACTAAACTAGGCTAAACTGCAACTGGCCCGTATCACTTTCAAGGCTCTTTGTCACCAACAACACTCCTATTTTGACTCACCCTTTATCATCTCAGGAGTAAAGACCATTTCAGATGTGAAGCCATGAAAGTCAGTTCTGGTCTTTCTATGTCACAATCGTTTATAGGACCTGTCCTTTCACTTGGAGCTGTCTCCTTCAAGACCCCAGCCCCCCAAATCATCTTCAGAAGAAAACATTGAAAACTTTCTTTTGTAAGCTCTGTGTATCCCTGAGCTTTCAACTCTTGTCTTTATTGCATCTCTTCTCCCTCTTTCTCTTGTGCAATAGTTCCTTCTTGCCTCCGATCCAACTGCCTCATTATCCATTCCTACCTTTTTGGGCTCATATGTTGAAGTCAAATTATGTACTTGACAACTGTTTAATTCATGTTCACTTGCCTTGTTTTATTCCTTTGTGATTAAATGTACAGAAAATTGTTGTGTCTTCATTATACAGTGAATTAACCAAAGTTAACAAGCACTGCAGCACTATTTAAAAATGTAAAATAGAAATAAATAAAAATCTAGCAGTGGGTGAGAGTTACTACTAATTTTTGGCTGCCCAAAGGCCAAAAGTAGCATTAGCAGTAGATTTACAGAAAGGTAATTCTCCTGAGAATTAAGAGTGTGTACAGATTTCTTTGAATAACCAAAACCATAGGTTCTAACTCAACCCAACTTCAGAAGCTAGAAATTAACTTAGACCAATAGATCGCTTGCATAAATCGCAAAGAGGATCAGTGCAATGACACAATCTTGACTCGCTCCTTTTCTGCCTTCCTAGGCTTTTGACTATAGTGCCCGCCCAAGTACTTAGGTCAAAAGGATGCTTATGCAATGCTTCCAGAACGCCATACAAAAAAAAAGATGGTTTTGCCATCTTGCCTAGTAAGAGTTTGCTCTTGGAAATGTATTGAAGGAAACGGAAGAAGAAAAAAATAATAGAAAAAAGAATCAGTAAATCCACAAAGCAGTGGCAAACCTTCCAAAGGAGATCGTAATTTGGCAACAACCCTAATGGTGCTAAATTGTACAGTGTTCATATCCCTCGACTAAAGTCTTTCTGGGCCGAAGGAAGGATACCCAGGGTGTTAACCCATTCAAGAAGATTTTGGGTGATTACCTTAGTGAAAATAAAATCTTACCATGTGGTCTAGTACAGCTGCTAATGCACAGCCATCAGGAATTACTTTGGTCGTAAAAATGTCTTGAAACATCTACTTAGTATAAAATAGTCAGTACCCATGCATTTCTGAAGCACTTGTGTGACAGATTCTTTCAAATAAAAGACAGCAAGAGAGGAAAGAACATTTCACCAAAAAGGATTAGATGGAAAGGGATTTAAATTTAAAGGACAGTAAGGCCATTCCAGGGAGAGACTCTGATGCACTCTCTGTGATAACAGTGAAACTACGGCACATTTGGAAAAATACTCATTCTTCCTTTTAGGGGATTAAAGTTCCCACATCTACCACCAGTTTGATAAAGTCACAGCCAGAATATATATGGAATAAAAACTAGAAACATAATGTGATCTGAAGAACTATTCAACAACAGAGCGAGGGGCTTTCGGGTGCTCAGGTTTCCATCTTGGTAGCTTCCAAAAATAGAGAGCCAAGAGTACCTTAAAAGTTGCTTGCACACCTCAGTTTAGACATTATAAACTCTACATCCCACTAGTCACCTCTTCACTCCTACGACTGAGTCTTGTCACTGGAATTGAAACTACCTACTGCACCAATTTGTTAAACTTATTACCGTCATAGGACTTTTCCTTCAGCAACGGGAGATAAATACCTCCCTGTTAAAATGCTGCAATTACAGAGCTTACTGTCATCTTGAAAAGGTGTAACTTCCTGTTTAAGAGTAGGACTTCTTGATATGACACACTGAAGTGCAGGAATGCATTGGAGGAGCTATTCTCAACTACAGCATGCAAACCACAGAGGACATGCTTGTGGTGGGCTGAAGGGAGAGGGGACTCATTAGCTTTGCATTTTTAATTTGCGCGAAGAAGCAATGAATTGCATCAGGAGGACCGGCTTTAATCCAGGAGTTGTGCCAAGATGAAGGCGGCAAGCACTGTTCTCACAGCTGCTTCTAATAGAAGTATTGCGGCTTGAGGCTTAAAAATAAAGGCTGCAGGGAACAAGGTCTTGGCCATAAGAACTGCAGTCTTGCCTGACTGAGGCATCAGAAAAGTTCTGTCATCTTAGAAACCACCTGTGAAAGGCCCTGCATATGTACTTTATATTTTGAATAATACACCTAATTTGACCAACTGCATCTAAATTCTTAAATGTATGATTCCCCTGTGTAGAGCTGTAGTCCATTAATATAGTACACAAAAACATGCTTATGTCCAAAAAGAGCTCCAACACTAATTTATAAATGGTTTGTGAACTTCTTTCTCATACTTTAATTTTAATAATAAAAGCAAAGAGTATTTGTAATAATTTATCTCCCTCAAAAAGATTGCTCTCCTGTAGCCAAACTTCCACGAGCTGTTCCAGCGAACAGAGAAGAAAGGATTACAAAGAAATTTAATTCAGGGTAAGCGTAGAATGCCTTTACTACGTTGAAGGTGACGGACAACCAATAAAAAAAAAAAAAAAAAAAAGGAACTGTTTGAAATCGGGAGCCACCATGATTTCACCTGTCACAAGTTGACAGGCACAGGCATATTGCAAATGATACATCAAAGAGACCATGTATCCTGAAGCCAGACTGACTAAACTTTTTATCAGTTTAGTGCAGTTTACCAGGATTACCCTGACCAGCAAAATAATATATACTCTAGCAAAAATGTTCAGTGGTACCAATACCCCCAAATTGCCCCAAATTATAGAAAATGAGGTCAAGTTTAAGGAAATGGATTAGCTGTGGTTCAGGCACTCATCCTGGAGATCCTAAAATCTTACCTTAGTTAAACAAAATAAAAAGTTGGGAGAAGATAGAGGTCTCCCATGAATTCCTTCTCCTCTGTGGAACAAATCTTGTAGAACGTCGACAGACATAGCTGCAGACAGCTCACGCCCTTCCTGGGACACAATACATCACTTATATCATCAAACAATATCACCCATACCCCAGGAGCGGGGTGCTGAGGATTGTGTCTAGTGCTTGGTTTGCTAATTGTGCAAGCAGAAGACATGAAATCAAATACTACTTTCTCCAGTCACCAAACTGTGTTATCTTTGGCAAATGTCTATTTCTATGTGCCTTAGAAAATTGAAGTGCTTGATGTGAAATGTGCTGGTAAGCTGAAGTGCCACTCCAAGGTGAGCCCATGTCCTCTTTGCCAAATAAGATAGATAGATAGATAGATAGATAGATAGATAGATAGATAGATAGATAGATAGATATCAACAAACCCAAGTTCTTACAGCGAAATCAAAAAGTAAATGGGCGTAACAGAAGGCAAATGGTTTCAAGTCTGGCTTAGTGTTGGGTTTCTCTGAACCAGACACCACCAATCAGAGATGCCACCTCACAACCTACCCCTTCCAAATCTGGGCCAGGGGCACTGACCCCACTTTTCTTCCCCAAAGAATATCACTTGTGCAGTTGCTCCACATCTGATGTCTATAAATCCCCCTGATAGATAATTCCCAACATTCCACCACAAGAGAATTAGCACAGGGGGAGGTAGGGATCTCAGGTGACACATGACTGTCATGGCAACGCATACAACATAGGAATCTCATGGTTGCATCAAGATGCCCCAGGGGTTGCTGGGAGCACACGGTGACTTAGGAAGGTCCGAACCCACGTGACACAAGGTAAGATCGGTGTCTGCACGTGGAGGCTATGATGACAAGGTAAGTGACAATCTGACCATGTTACCCTGCAGGTGAGAAGACCACACAGATTGAGGACACGAGGGTGTAGCGGGAACTGGAGTGATAGAACACAGACCAGAGACAACTGAGAACAGCTCACGCAGAAGATGACGTGGGCAGAGTGAGGAGGACAAGTCGCAGTCAACAAAAGATGGCGCAAGGGACGTCACAAGATGACTTATAACAATCAGCACGGGTGCAAAGCAATATACACAAATCACCTCGCCTCGGCATGAAGCCATGGCTGTCCACACAGAGCTGTGACAAGCACGGCCACACCAGTCGACTGGACAACCTAAGGTTTCCAGAGACATCACAGGCGGGCGGCTGTCAGCGTGTGACGTCTTGAAGGTCACGGTGGACGCGCGAGGACTCCAGGGCCCGCTCTGGGCACCTGATGACACAGGGTGTACCCCTCGCCCTGAGGGGCAGGGGCCCTCTCCTGTACCAAGTGAGGCACCACCCATCGCAAAACTTTCAAAGCAGTTACTGAGACATTTCCCCCGGACTTCCTGTAACTCCCTACTGGATACAAAAAATTGACTGTATGGGCTGGTGGGGGAAACCCAACCGCGTGCCTTTCAAACCCTCTCCCAATTAAAAAAAAAAATAAAAATGGAAAGTGACGTACTTAAAAAAGACGCCCCACTTCTCTCTCAATTTCCTCCTTCAAGGGGAAAAAAATGCAAATCCTCCTAATGTGACAAATCAATAGCGACACCTTTCCCGCCCTCTCCTCCCCTCACGAGCTACTTTAAGCCCTAGGAGGGGGTGTGGTCCCTGTCTCACTTTCATGAACTTATTTTTTTCTCCTTTTGAGGGCTGCAGGTTGCGACTTTGTTATCTGTATTTTGTTTATCATTTTTTTTTTTTTTTTTCACCAGCAGTAGGTGTTTTGATTTAAATGTAGCCTCGAGGGAATTGAGTGCGAAAGAAGCCTGTCATTTGCTTACGTAATCGTCTTTTATTTAGCGCCGACAGGCCGCCTTTACCACTTTAGGGCACTACAAGCACACCTAAAAAATAATGCGAAATTCTGGGTAGACAGCGGCATTGAACTGCGTGTGCCTTGAAGATATAAACAAAGAGATGTCGCCGCAAGAAAAGAGAGATACAGCAGCTGTGAAATTTCTCACACATTATAAGGCCATCATACAAACATATGTGTGCGCGGTGGACCTATTATATATGTCACCCCCTCCCCCCCCCCATATAGTGCCAATGTACAATTATATAGAGTGGCGCTATAAATATATAAAAACATATTCAGAAGGATAACGCACACAATTTTATTGTCTTCAAATAAAAAAACATACATAGATATTTTGAGGTCTCTTGACCCTGACGGGCACACCCCCTGAAAAAACTTCACATCATTCATAAATTAAATAAAATAATTTCCCAAGCCGACCCCCAGCCTGAAACGATTTTATAAAGTCAAACATCAACTTGTTACGCAACAAACTTATTTTAGTAAAAATCATGCCCCTACCTGGCCCCGGCTGAGAGCCCAGGGAGGGGGCGCCCCCAGGGTGAGCCACCCCCACCCTCGCCACCTTGTTTTCATCCCTGGACCCCTGTGTCTTCTGCATCGCCGAGCCTGGGACCATCCCCTGCTATTTTCGGGGAGGTGCAGCCCCCTCTGTGGTCCACGGATGGCAGTGGGCCCCCTGCTGCAGCCCGGGGGCACGGTGCCAGGGCGCAGGGGCATGCTTGGCAGGGAGGCGCCCGCCCCCCTCCAAGGGGGGGTCCCGGGGGGGCGGCTGGGGAAGGTGCGGGCTGTGGCGTGGGAGCTGCAGGATATTTCAAAGTGCGTAGTAGCATCATTTCCCACACGCCTTCTGTGTGCCCTCCTCCCCCTCCTGCTCCGCCCCCCTCCAGGGCCCTCCTTCCGCCCTCCCACCCCTGCCTTTCGGGCCTCCCCTCCGCCGCGCGCGCCACCTCTCCTCTTCCCCTCCCTCCTTCCCTGACTACTCTCCCCCCTGTCAACCTCCATTCCTTCTCCAATCCGGTTCCCGCCTCTCCTGCGCTGCCCCCACCCCTTCTTCTCGCGGGTTCCCCTCTTGTCCTCTCCTCTGTGGTCCTGCATCTTCGGCTCTCTCTGGCACCGCAGCTCTCAACCCCCACGTCCAACACCCTTCTCTTCTCACTATTCCAATACCCCTCGTGCACCAATTCTTCTTCCTCCATTCGTTCCCATTTTCTCCACGCCTCAGAGCACTTCATTTTCACAGCTCTCCCTTCTGTCCCTAGATGTACCCCCTTCACTCATTCCTCTGCACCGCTCCTCAGTGTATGCCCTCCCCTCCACCGTGCTCTCATGTGCCCTTTCTGCCCCCCTTGCATCATGTGGTGGTGGTCTCCCTGCGCCTGCCACTTTCCTCCCAGCTGCTCCGTGCCAGCCCTCCTCCCTCGCCCCTGCTCTCCCATCTCTCCAGCCGTCCGGTACTCCACCGCCGCCCCTGTCTCTTGCCTTTCACCCCAACCCCTTGCAACCCTAGGCTTCTCTGACGCCCTCACCAGTACCTCTGTAGCACGCCTGCTCCCGTTCAGGTGTATCCCCCCTGCGCCCCTCCCGGGGCTGGACCGGCCACGGGGACACAGGGCCACGAGCCACCTGCTAGTCTGTGGGCCGGGGCTGCTTTTAAAGGTGGATCATTAAACTGTCCCGCCGGACACACAGCCCTGAGGTGATGCACAGGTTTCCCGCAGACGTTACGGTGGCAAACTCCCCATCATCGCCCTGCAAGGCCCCGTGCACGTGCATGGAGTCATCAGGAGACATTTCTTCTTTTGGCGGCGGCGGGGGCATATTTTGGCGTTTATTTTCATTCAATCTGGGTAACAGTTGTTCATTTTGTGAACATGTCTCTCAGAAGTGGAAATGCCGAGACGTCAAGGGCTCACTCCAGCAGATGGTGAAGGGACTTGAACTCAAACACAGGATAGCACAGTGATCACGCCCAGGAAGCTCGATATTCGGGCGAGATACACCTTATGAGGCGGCCGGATTTAGTACGAAGTTATGCAATTGTCTTAATACCCGAAACACCAATGGGGAATATCAGTGTCCACCACGCAGACAGCCAAGTAAGGCCTACTGTCGGACGACCCAAAGAAAGGGTCCGGGCAATTTACTCTGCTCTTGTACCCACTGTAAGAAAATATTAGGCTACGTTAGAAACAGGCTCAAAACAGGTAGCAAGTGTTATTAAAAAAAAGACAAGCAAAATAGATTGTCTTTAGTCCCTAGGAAGTATTACAAAGGTTTGTCTAAAATGACTTCTTAACGAGAACCAGATGTGTTACATGTCTTGTGCAAGTCAGCTTCATTAAAGAAAGCCCTAATTTAGCTCTCCAAAGACAATTAAACACAAAACACTATTAGATGTTAAACTGGAGAAAGAAGGGAATATTCAACCAGTAGGTGAATTGCCCGTATCCGAGAAGGCTGGCCTCACATGCCTGCTTCCCCTCTGTCCCAAAATGTGTGATCTTAGGCAAATCCATTCCCTTCACTCTGATCCATTCCAAGCACTGTTAGATTTGGGAGTGGCTGGAAGTAACAGTTTGGTACGTGCAGTTTTACCGACTCCAGTGTTTTCGGTAAATAGCAACAGTTTGGGAAACAAATGCTGAAACACGACTTTTAACATGTCATCAGTAACGGAGTTAGAAAATATATATGTTTTACATTAATGATTAGGCACTTTCACTATTAATAGGTGTCATTAAGTGCAGGCCTGTAAACCAAAGCACTACACCGAAACTCAAATGTTAAAGACATAAACTTTTTTTTGTTTTAATTTTGAAGGATCTTTATTACATTTTAGTTGCAATAAGTGGCGACATTTAAATGCCAATTCTTTGGCAGGAACCACATCCAAACTCCAGAAAAGGCCTGCAACGCATCCAGAACGCCTCCGCACACCTCATCCTGGACATCCCCTGCCACTGCCACATCACAGACCACCTGAGTAACCTGCACTGGCTCCCAGTCAACAAGAGAATCACTTTCAAACTCCTCATACGCGCTCACAAAGCACTTCACAACACCGGACCAGAATACATCCACAGATGGCTCTCCTTTGACACCCCGACTTGACAGCTCCGCCGACCTCGCCCTCGCAACCGTCCCATGCATCTGCAGAACTACACCTGGGGACAGATCTTTTTCGCATCTCACCGCCAAGACGTGGAACACTCTTCCCACAAACCTGCGCTATACCAAGGACCTCCTTACCTTCAGGAGAGTTCTCAAGACGTGGCTGTTCGAGCTGTAGCAGCACCCCTGCGCCCCCCCACCCCTCCTCTCTCAGCACCTTGAGACCCTCACAGGTGAGTGGCGCACTTTACAAATTCACTGACTGATTGACTGAATTCTTTCAATGGCTCAGCTCACGCTTTTGCTTGTAAGGCCACGCCAGATTCAGTCATATCTATGGACCTGATGACTGACGCACATCTCAAAGCAAGTATGTTCACAACTGAGGCCCTCCTTATATGTGGTCTATAAAAATACTCCTTAACCCCCTCCGTCGAAATTACTGTATCGGGTACCTGGTCATTTTGGAAGTTGGCGTGGGGGGATAACGATTGTTATGCATTTTTGGGCATCAGCAAACAAGTGGAAGTCGGATTTATGCCCAACTGGGCATGTTTGTGCTGGGTGTTCCACCTAGAGACTTTGCCCTCTTGAATAAAGGTGAAAACTCCAGGCTAAGTCCTCTGGCAGGGTGCTTCCGTTGAACCCATCATTTTAAGAGGTACCCGGCGCATCGGAATGAACTCGTCACGTGGCGTAAGAGTGGGCCCATAGCATGAGTACTTCCGGGTCCCAGGCCCCGTGCTACAGGTGTCTCAGGTCTCACGTCCGTGGTGAGCCACGGCTGCACGGCTCTGTTGCACTTTGACCCACGGGCTCCCGAGATGCCTCCCTGGCAGTGGGCTGCTGGGGGCTGTGTGATACATAAAGGGCGCCAGGAGCCTTCCCATCACCTACTCTGTGGTGACACAACATCCAGTCCTGAAAATCTGAGCGTCACTGGCTTTACTCCAGACTTTGGAAGAAACATGAAGTGTTATTGCGGTCGCTGTTGTTATTCCTCATTTGTAGAGCAGTGATGTGCTTCTAGGAGAGAAGATCACACTTAGCGGGATGGGGGTTTGTGGCGGGAACATTGTACCGAAGGTGTTTACTTTTCTTCCCACTGGGACGTGCGCCTCTTGCCCGGTGATGCATGTTTCTAGGCGCCTGCTGGATGCATGGACCCTGACAGGCAGTTGTCTGCTATGTTGGGTTTATGATCAGGAGTCTTTCTTTTGATGAGTTCTGTTGTGAGAAATGTGTGTTCCGTGTGTAGATGAGTCGTGTTATGTTGGCGCTTGACTACGTGGTGTGACTGCACACTATTTTGCTGTAGTGTTTGTCCAAACTCCGTAGTGGAGCCATTTACGCCAGAAAACACCGATAACTCCCTTAATTTCAGACAATGGGAACATTAATGCTGGTGAGAAAAAAACCACAAGACCAGCAGTTACAAAAAAAGCAAACTGTATCTTCAGCAATTGTTTTAAGTGTCCATAAATGCGGAACGGTGGTCCCCGCCGACGCACCAAAGACTCGGCAACATCTGTGCGCTGCATCAAGGTCACGTGTGTTCCCCTGACAGCGATGCATCATGCCGCCTCGATTTCATTAACATCTGGTACAGTTATCATCTACCCAGTGGCTCAATTAGACCTAGCCACACAACTATTACAATAATATGTTAAAGGTACGGATCTAACTTCATACGTGTACCTAAAATACGTGGTTTTGAATGTTTATGAATTCTGCTAATAGCATATCACTCAGCTTTCTCAAACGCTTGCAAATTGATTATGTTCACATTGCACATTGTCCTCTGATAAACTCTAAGGGCATCACATATAAAGAGAAGGTACAGACATATAGCAAGGAAAGTAACACATCGGAAGAGTGTGTGTGTGTGTGGTGGGGGGGGGGGGGCAAACCACAAGGCAAAAGTTCTGTTTAAAAAATGTATGTACATTCGTTACTATCTGACAGAGGCCCTTAATTGTACAGTAATTTGCTCTATTCAATCAAAAAAGCCAGGAAAGAGCTTCAGCACATAATGCAGACTCTAATCCGGGTTAAGACCACATGGGTTAAACTCTCACAGCAGAATAATTGACAACTCTAGTTATGAATAGAAGCCGATTTCAGACATCCTTTCTAAGGGTGTTCATGTGGGCTTCTAGTTAACTTATCCTTTCCACTTTCCGCCCTGAGAAAAGTAATCTGCAGCAGTGCTTAATCTGTAAGGACAAAAAGTTCAAAGGCTTAAGGTATTTCACAAGAGTCCCCTGCAACTGGCACCGCCCACAGTGCCCACCTTTACTGCTGCATGCCAGTGTCTACTAATGAACACGCACAGGCTAGTGTGACGTTTTGGATTATTCACGGTCACCTCAAACTGTGAGGCCTGCTAGTTGTATCATTTAAAAAAAAAAGTACACTAGACACTGAAACACTCCACGGATGTGCTCTGCTAAAAAAAACAGCAGACAGTGACACCATGTGGTGGATGGCATCCGTCACATAAGGCTTCAGCTAGAGTAACATGCTTCAAGGACAGGAGAGTGCTTTAAGACATTGAAACACTTCCTGGGCCCAGCCCACAGGACTACCTTTCAAGAGAACAATCATTCTGACCCACGCACAGGGCCTCTGCCCAGCTCTGGAAGCTGTTTTCACACCTCATCAAGGTGCCTCGTTAACTGACAGGTTACAGTTAGTGTTCATTCTTAATAAATTACGTACAATAAAATGAAATTACAGTACATATGTTACAAGGAGGTTGAAATAAACATTTAAAAATAATATTTTGCTTTGATTTTTGGAGCAAGAAATGTGATGTAAAAAGTACATTTGAATTATAATTCAAAATGTTGACAATAAGATAAAAAAGTGTGTTTGAAAACAACCTATTTGTTAAGAGTACACTTACATATATTTTCATATTAAATAACAATACATAAATATGAATAATATTAATCAATATTTGGATAGAAAATGATTGAATAGATTAAAAAAAAAATATTGCAGGAGTAATACAGTAAAGTAATGTTTGAGAGCAAAATTCAATTTAATATAAAACTCTTCAATAAGAATAAACCACTAATATTAAAAGACTTTGGGCCTTATTACGACTTCGGCGGAGGAGATTACTCTGTCCCAAATATGGAGGATATCCCGCCCGCCGTATTACGAGTTCCATAGGATATAATGGACTCGTAATTCGGCGGGCGGGATATCTGTCACATTTGGTATGGCGTAATCCCCTCTGCCGAAGTCGTAATCAGGCCCTCTATGTTTGTAATTTTTTAGAAGGAAAATGTAAAATCTAAATAATCAACTTAATATGTTCTATATTGAAAAGTAATTTAAAATAATTTTTAAATATAAAAAAAAATGGAAGTAAGCAAATAACTAATTATTATGTATATTAAGGTCCACCAAGCCATTAGTAAAGGGGCCTGCACATTAATATCTTATGAACAAATATGACGTTGACTCCTGACAAATAATTAAAAACATGTAACCAGTGTTGGCGTCTGTCTCACAAACATTTTAAAAAATAATTACACACAAATAGAAGCATCAAGAGCTCTACAGGTTCAACAAACTCCAGAGGACCACCAATAAGCAGTTTTTTTGTTTTCGACCTGTGCTTTATTGCGGTGGGCATTAATGTATCACTAGGTACAGAGTCAAAATACACATTTGTATTGGCATATTTCTTTATTTTTCCCTATGCATTATCAGATGGGTATCTAAGCCTCGACTGCAAGTGGTACTCAAAGAAAATAAAATGACTGCTATGAGCAAAACACACACTTTAAAAAATGTGTAAAAGGAAGAGGAAATGGCCACTTGGCCATTGAGGAAATTAGAAGAACAACGATCTTATTGTAAGACCTGCTGACAAGGGTGAGGCCATTGCCCTACTCAATAAGCACGATTACAATACCAAACAGTATTGCCTACTGGATGACACTAACAACTCTGAGACTAACCAGGGGTCCTACTAAGTCAGTTTCTAGGGAAACTGAACACACAATTGAGGAAGCTTAAGCCTGCACTGGATAATTAGCCAGGACGCAGATTTATTGAGGACAACTAATCCAGGATTCCATATTTCAGTATTGTTAGAAATGGGGTTTCTGACTGGTTAGGGTATGCACCACAGCCAGGCAGAACTCACCACTTTAGTCAGGGCAAGGGAGCTACACACCCAAGATAACACCTGCTCACGCTTTGGTAGCTTGCACCAGCAGTCAGGCTTATCCCAGAGACAATGTGTAAAGCGTTTGCACAACACAAACACTAGTGACACAATAAATACACCACGCTACAACAAGTAACATAAAACTATACTGTACTGCATAAAATATAATTAGACCAAACACAACATTTATCAGTAACACCCTCCTACACGAGCAGTTGTCAGAACATTACACAGGTTACTACTACTCTGCAAAAGTAAGCAGTATTCAAGTAAACACATAGGTTACTAATATTCTGCAACACAAGCAGTAGTCAGGTCATCATTATTGCACGTCATAATAAACACCTTATCATGAATGCCAAAACATCACCATGAATGCACATATCATGAAAACGTTACCATAGGGCACAGATCCTATAAAACATTACCCACCCTCCCACTGTATGTTAGGCAGATCCTGCAATTATGCACATCACCCCAATCATGGTAGTGCGACTAGTAATATGTATCAGGTCATGATAAAAAACAGAGGAAACACTGAGGGTGAAAAGGAGCACAAGGGTGAATGGCAGGCTGAAGGGTAATAACCAACAATTCTCACTGCAAGTCGACTATTGTGCACCTGCGCTCTGTGGGTGAACTAGCTAGTGGATCTCCGTCCACCACGTCATCCTAGGAGCTCCTACGCTCCTCGTACAAACAATGTGGCAGCCCTGCTCCTCGTGGGGGGGGGGAGGGGGCGCAACCACAGGGGATGAACAGGGAAACCCTCCTTGGGCTTCCCCATAGTGTTCCTGGTAGGGATCGTCGCCACAAGGAACGCAACGCTGTGGCTGGGGGAGGGGTGGCTCCAGCCAGCCCCGTCTCCCATCACCAAGGCCAAAGAATTCCCCTGCAGCAGATGCCCAGAAAGGCAGACTTCCGTGGGGAGATCTTGCTCGGTCTTCCCTGCCATCACAGGCTTCTTCAGGGAGCCCCAAGTCGTCTTCACCTCCGGGGCCAGTGGGGAAGCTGCTTCCAGCTGCTCTGCTTCTTGTCATCGGATGCCAGGTCCCCCTGCTGGGCCGCGGGTATGGAGAAGCAGCTGAGCGGCTGTAGAAAGGGATGCTTGCTTGTGACCCGGGGGCACTACCTGGTGCATGCTTCATCCGTGCTACTGGGATGCCGGCAATGGGCCGGGACGGCTCTCCTCACTTCTCCGAACCTTGTCCCCAATGGGGGAGGGGGCCATGTGAGCTCCCAGCGCTCGCTACGCTCTGTTCATCCTGGGTCACAAAGGAGCGAGCACTTCAGGACACAGCACTACTGCGCTCAGGGGAGCAGGCTTTAGTAAAAAAAGACAGAAGCAAAGTAGGGTGCGCTTCAAGTGCTGGTAAAAATAGATTACTTGAACAAAGTGCTCTTTGCGTGCTATAACAAATAAGTGGAGAGCTCTCCATGCTCCTGCCTAGTACACACAGCGCTTCCTGTGCACTGGGAAAATAAATAATAAAGCGCCCTTCCTGCGCTTGAGTAATAGGAATTAAAGGGGGAAAAAGGGAGGACACCACCCAGCCCTTGGAGGCAGCAGTGGGGGCACAAAGCTGCAGGGCCCCAGCAAGCAGGCCAGCACAAGGGTTCAAAGGCAGCAACAGTCTCTGTGACCTACCAGGTCACAGGTCAGCACAACAGCAAGGCAAGTCCTTCCTGCAGCATCCAGTGTCCAATTCATCAGTCCATTAGTGCCCAAAAATGTGGGGGACAACCCCCTGAACTTAGACTTATTTTGCACAGCTTCCATAAAAAGGGGAACGGGGGTTCCAACCAGCACAAACAGTTCCAGGAATGTCCCATTTCTCCTCCAGCACTGGCTCCAGACATCAGTAGGGGGTAAACAAGCTCTTTGTGTGAGGCCAGACCACAGCCTTTAGAGATGCATTTGTACCCTGCCTCTATCTCTCCCAGCCCAGGAAGACCATTCTGTATGCAGATGTGTACAGGGAGAAGTATGCACAAAGCTGAGCTGTCACTCTGACGCAGACGTGGATTGTAATCAAGTTGCAAAACACCAGAGTTATAAGCACAGAGAAAGGCCCACTTTCTAAAAGTGGCATTTCTACAATGGCAATACAATTCCACCTACACCAGTGAGCAGCATTTCTCACTACCATTACAACCATACCAAACATGCCTACACCACCGATTGTAGATCAGACAACACCACTTAGACCTATGTTAGGGCATTTCCAATGCAATCCTATGAGAGAAGCAGCTCTCACAGTAGTGAGTAACTAAATAGGCAGTTTGTCACTACTAGGACGTGTAGTAAATAAAGACATATGTCCTACCTTTCACATACACAGTACCCTGACCATAGGGCTAGCTAGGGCCTTCCTTGGGGGTGACATATGTAGTAAAAGGGGAGTTCCAGGCCTAGCAAGTGAATTTAGATGCCAGGTCCGTGTGGCAGTAACTGCGCACGCAGGCCTTGCAATGGCAGACCTGAGACAGATTTGAATGGCTATTTTTGTGGGTGATGCAAGCTGTGCTGCAGGCCCACTAGTAGCCTTTATTTACAGGCCCTGGGTATAAGGGATACCACTGTACAAAGGACTTATAGGTAAATTAAATGTGCCACTGAGGTGTAAGCCAATCATACCAAGTTTAGAAGGAAGAGCACATGCACTTTAGCACTGATCAACAGTGATAAAGTGCCCAGAGTTCTAGAGCCAAGAAAAAAAGTTCAGAAAAATAAGAGGAGGAAGACAAAGGGATGACCCTGCAAAAAGAGCTAGGTCCAACAAATATTCTTACTAAAGTCTACAAGAACAGACATCCACCCTAGTCCTCCATCTTCCCTATAGTATGAGGGATAGGGTCACTTTTAGAATCACTACCAATCTTTTGTTATTGCCTTCTGCAATATATTATTTAATAAACCTCTACTTGCCTCAAGGGCACAAAGATTTATTTAGCACGCTTGAGGATCTGCTTTTTGATTCAAATGTAGGACCTCCTGATGAGTATGGGCATAGAAGCTCTGTACACGAGCATCCCACGAAAGGAGACTTTAAAGGTCCTTGACGAAATGCCTTTCAAACAAAAGTGTGAGGGTATGGCACCCCAACACTTTGTTTTGGAATGCGCATGGTTTGCACCGTTGGAAGATGCTGTTGAATATGTTCTGATTGAGTTCCCACTCGTGGCAGTTGTCGTCCATCCTGCTGAGAGAGACCGCTAGGGCGTTGTTGACCCCTGGTAGGTGCTCCACCCTGAGGGGAATACTGTGCAGTGTGAGCCAGTCCCAAAGAGACTGAGCTTCCCTTGAGAGGGAGAGGGATCTTGTTCCTCCCTGCTTGTTGATGTAAAACATATGTGTTGTGTTGTCCGTCCTGACCAACATTGAGGACTCTGCGATGCGTTGAAGAAAAGCCTTGAGCGTGAGATGGATCGCCTTCAGTTCTAGCAGGTTTATGTGCATTCCTTTCTGGAGATTGGACCATCTTCCCTGAATGCGCATGTCTTGTAAATGGCCTCCCCAGCCTTCCAAGGAAGCGTCTGTGGTGATGACAAAGTCTGTTATTGGTGTTAGAAATGTAAGACATTGGGAGAGGTGGTTGGTCTGAGACCACCACTTCAACGCCTGCTGAATTTTGGTGTGATAGTTATTAAGTCGTCAAAGGACCCTTGCGACTGGGTCCATTGGAGTTGTAGTTCTTCTTGCAACGGTCTCATTCTCAGCCTTGCTAGTCGAACTAGGACGATGGCCGAGGAAATCATGCCCAGAAGCGACTTGAACAGTCGTACTGAAACAAACTCTTTTGTGGAGATTCTGACAGCTAAGTAGGTTAGCTTCTGCTGCCTTGCTGGGGTGAGATATGCTTTGTTCTGGATGGTGTCTAATTCTGCACCCAGGAAGACTCTTCTGCATGAGGGAAGGGTGACCGACTTCTGTAGATTTACTGTTAGCCCCAAACTGTGGAATAATTTCAAGCAACCGTTTGACGCTTTGGAGGCTAGTAGCATAGATGGAGCTTTTATGATCCAGTCGTCCCGGTATGGAATCACCTGGAAACCCTTGCTGCAGAAGAAACCTGCGATTGGGGCAAGGCATTTTGTGAAGATTCTTGGAGCTGACCTCAGCCCAAATGGTAGGACTTTGAACTGATAATGGGCACCGGCTACAGTAAAGCGGAGATATTTGCGATGTTTCTGATGTATTGGTATGTGGAAATAGGCATCCTGGAGATCCAATGTTGTCATAAAATCTTCAGGATTGAGGAGGTGCAGGATATCTGACAGTGTGATCATCCGAAAAGATTGCTTCCGAAGGAACTTGTTGAGTTTCCTGAGATCTAGTATCGGATGCCATTCCCCTGGCTTTTTCTTTATTAGGAAGAAACAGGAGTAGAATCCGAGACCTCGTTGCTGAACTGGAACTCTTTCAATAGTTCCCTTGGCAAGCATAAGGAATACCTCCTGTTGAAGCAGACGAAGATGGAGAGGTCTGCCTGTTCTTGGTGGATGATGAGGTGGTTTTTGTATGAATTCCAGAGTATGACCTCTTGTCACTATATCCAGCATCCATTGGTCTGATGTTATTTTCTTCCACTCCTGGATGTAGTTGGAGATGTTTGCTCCTATTTGTTGATGGTGTGAACATTGGGGAAGCATAGCCGGTGCCTGGAGAAGATCATTGCTTTCTGGGTTGATCTCTGCATTGTGAACCCTGTCTTCTCTTTCCTCCCTGTCTGCCGTAGGAAGCCGTAGATGGTTGCCTGTACTGCTGTTGGTTGGAAGGCCTATATTGGGGTTGCTGGTACTGCCTGTGAAAGGAACCTCGAAATGAGGTAAATCCTCTTCCTCTAGCACCCCGAAACGGCTGTTTCTGGTACTGTAGGGTACCTATGGACTTGGCAGAGTGTGTGGCGGTCTTGATGGCCTGGAGCGCGTCATCTACGTGCTTGCCAAAGAGAGATTCGCCATCGTAGGGCATGTCGATGATTCTGGACTGCACTTCCGGCCTGAAAGATGTGGCTTTGAGCCAACCTTGGTGGCGTAAGACCGCGGCACCAGCTAGCTGACAAAAGCCGGTGGAGGCTATATCTACAGCGCAGTCGATTATCTCCTCCGATGTACGCTCACCTTCTTGGAGGATCTTCTCTGCCTCTGCTTGTTTGCTTTCAGGGATGAGGTCAATGAAAGGTTGCATATCCGACCACATTTTCCGGTCATAACAACCCAGGATTGCCAATTAATTTGCTCCTCTGACAGTGATTGCTGACATGGAGGAGAATCTTTTGCCCACATTATCCAATCTCCTTCCTTCTCTGTCTGGAGGGGTAGAGATAGGCGTTGATGGGTTCTTAGAACGCCTTTGAGCAGCTTGTGAAATAACCGAGTCAGGCTTTGGGTGACCAGTGAGACATGCCGGAGAATCTTTGGTTGCCTTGTATTTCTTGTCCAGTTTTTGCGGGTCCGGTGGGACTGTTGCAAGGTTGCGCATAATCTTTGTACCCTCGCTCCATATAAAATCAATAATCTGAATGGACCGTACAGACTTCCTTGACTGCTCCTTAAAATCGTGCAGGAAACATTCCGACTGGGAGACAGATGTTGGAAGGTGGAAGCGTGCAGCAGCTCTGTCCATTAGATTGTGGAAACCACCTATATCCTCGGGTGGAGAATCAGAAGTGCGAGGAGGTGGTGGAGAAGCAGTGGGGGCCAAGTAGTCATCCTATTCCTCAGTAGGATGTTGCGGGGTAGAAATCTCTCCTTCTTCCCCTGAAGTGGAACCTTCATCTCTAGGGGGTGCAGCTAACACAGAGTGGGGTGTCATTCTGGGAGTAGCTGGAGGAGGAGGGACATTGCTTGGTGTAGCAGGAGAAACTGGCGGTGGTGGCTGATCTTCTGCTGCAACTGGGAACCTCCTCCTATAATCCTGTAGCATTGATTGTAAGTCCTGTATTAAGGAGGAAGGCATCTGTATAGAGTCTCTTGGCTGAGGCTCTCTTGGTTGGTAATAGTGTTCTTGATGTGAGTAATATGGTTGGTATTGGTCATACTCATCATCGCCATCCTCTTCTTGATATTTAACTTGGAGCTGTGATGGGCTGTGTGCATCTCCGAATGGCCCCTCATCAGATTCCTCCCAGTCGAGTAGATGACTGGGTACTAAAGTTGACACCTTGCTTGGAGACGTGTCTATGGGATAAATGTCTGATCTGGGTAGAGATGTGATCCTGACCATGGCTCAAAGATCCAGAGACCTGGAAGAGGTAGGAGTAGCCTCTATCTGTCTGAAAATCACCAATGACGTAGTAGATGGTGTCAAAGTTGAAGATGCCATCGAAGGTACTGTGACCAGTGATGATTTTTCCTTCGACGACGGTCTCGTCGACGACAGCTTCTTCGACAGTGTCCTCGTCGACAGTGAGACAGCCGATGACGCTGTCGTTGGTGATATTATAGTCGATGGGGCTGTCCTCGACGGTGTTATAAGCGACGATGTTGTAGTTGTCGATGATGTTAACGACGCACTCCGTTCTGGAGTCCTCGTAGACGGAGGTTTGATTGAGGGGATAGGAGCCCTTACCGTTGACGTCAATGTAGTCGTCGCTGACGATGGTCTTGTCGACGAGGTAGTGGAGACGGTAGCTGTAAATACCATTGTCACGGTCGTCGACGGTGGTGTCGTCGTCGACTTAATTTTAATAGTTACCTTTTTAGAGGTAGAAGGCTCTGAGGAAGGAGAAAGATGGTAGGACTCCTTCTTTTGAAGAGGAGAGGATGGCTCAGAGTAAATTGAAGTCTGTAAGCCCTTTCCATGATGTAATTTCTGCCTCTTTCTAGATTTGTCTGTCAGGCCAAGGTACTCAGATTTGGACCTTTTTTGTGGCCTCTCTGACCCACTCTCCTCACCTGAAGTACAGGATGTTGCCTGTAACCATGTCAGGAGTCTACCCTCACGGTCTCTGAGGGTTTTTGTGGAGAAAGTATAACATATCTTGCAGTCTTTCACCTGGTGTTGTGGGTAGAGACAATACAAGCAGTCTTAATGTGGATCATCCACATATAGCCTTTTCTTTCCACAGGTCTTGCAAGGGCGGAAAAGGCCTTTTCTAGAAGAATCCAACATTTTTTAAATTCTCTGAGAGAAAAAAGCTTCTGAAGAAGTAGAAAACTGAGCAGAGCTCAGGGAGACTCACTTCACACGATGTGTGGTAGAAAATCTGACGGAAGGAGCTTCTCTGGCGTGTGTTCTAGAGGGTGCTGGTGCCTGATTGGTCAGCAGGCAAGTTTGGGTACTTTTCACAAAAGGACCTGGATAGGCTATATGAGTGACTGGTATTTCCATTATAGCCTATGGCAAAAAAAATGTATTTGTTAATTATTGCTATTTTATGTACCGTGGGACTCCCACTTCGACGACGGGAATGATTCAAGCATGTGAATTTATGAAAGATCCAATACTGGATAACCTATGTTCTCCCACAGATGACACAAAAACCTAGAGGACATTATAGTCACACCAGACCCAACAGTGATAAAGCCCCTACCAAATTCAATATGCTTTGGGGCATGCATCCTGTAGAAGACCATTACCCATGGGCACAAAAGAATTTACATTAGAGCCTGACTTTACATGGTCCTTGAGGAGACGTACGAATGTGATCAAATGTGATACATATGATCCCATGCTCATGTAGCTCGAGATGTATCAGGATGACATTTAAGAAAATAAGAACAAAGATATTGCAAAATCAAGAGTAGGAAGAACACGACTAAAATAACTAACCACTTTAACAGACCATGAATGATATATCACGGGCAGTTCTTGAGCAATTTACCTTCAAGAACATGCAACTAATATCCTGTTTGAGAAAGACCAGCAATAGATTTATAGCCTCAAGACATTTAGAGATGGCTTAATCAAAGAATTCCATGGACATCAGTGAACCAGAAGTAATCATCCAGTGTCTTTCCTGACCATCACTGTATTCACCCATACGCTACGATTCCCTCAAGCTGAGATCCATGTAACACACCCCTTTTCTCTGTGATATCTATCAAACATAAAACCACCTTCTAATACTGAGCATAGTTTTGAGTGACATTCATTGTTTGTATTATCATTTACAAACCAATACACACTGTACGCTGTTTTTATAGGAAATACACTAACATCCACCCCATATGCCTCACAATTAGGAACTCATGTTTTTTTTTTTTTGCACTGCATTAAATTATCATAGTTTCCCAGTGACAGAGTTTTGGTTCTTACATAAAGACAAAAACCACACATAATAATGACCACTGAATGCAAAACATGCACTCTCCTCTAAAACAAGGACACACATGATATCAAACGCTTTTTGGTGCTTTGGCATTGATTAAGTGACACGCAAACACAGTCTTTTAATAGAGTAGTTAGCGTGGATGCCGCAAAATTGTAGGGCATTTCAGGTTATAAAGCAAACCGGGACTCATGATACAGTAAGTGGGATCCCGGGACCGGGTTCACAGAATAATCATAATCCTTATACTCTTGTTTTGACAACTTTGCATGAGTGTGTGCACGTATTAGTTAGACCTGAGAATAACAATAGGTTCCTGATATACTGTTTAGGGATATCGTGGTCCTGAAGAAGGCCCTCATACCCACAATGGCAACATACTGATGCCATAACATGAAGACAAGAGCAATGATGCAGAGGCCAGTGTCACTTTTTAGAGTCCAGGAATACTAGTATTATAGTACTAAGGTGTGCTTAAACTATCAGGGTGACCATCTTTAAAATTCAATTGCATGGATACACCGCAGAAATTTATATTTTCTAACCTTACAAAATCAAGAAACCCCAGACTAGTGGTTGAGCCCCACCAGAAATATCATCATCTTGGGTGAGAGGTCCAATGATGACGAATGCCACCAGCAGTTCATTAGTGAGGACTCCTTTACAGCCTTACTAGGTTGTCTGAGAAGGGTCAGGAAATCAAACTCTTGACTTTATAAATGATGGTTACCTTACCTTTCTTGGGATCATATCATAACTACAGGAAGATGGTAAGGTTCTTCAAAAAAACATCTCCTCATTCCCCCTTTATGTTGAGTACCTTTCATATGCCGCCACTTTTGTTGCCGCGCTCTTTCAGCCATATATTTCCGGTACTTGTCTCTTCCTCCAGAGTTGCAGTTTGCAGAGTTTATCTACCATCTGGAGTGTCAAACTCCTCAAAGGGTCCTAGTGCCATTTGGGCACCTCTCTTCAGGTAAAACCTTGGTTGACTGTGTCTCAACTCACAACTACACCCTAAAGTGTTCTGTAACCTGATGAAACGTTCTAAATTTCTCTTTTATCCCAGACATGCGAACCTGACTACAGCTTTGCCACCCACATTTTCACTATTGTTAAACTCTACATGGATTGTTTATCGATTGAATGCCTCTTTACAGATACAGGATGTGCCTTTCACAGTCTGTGCTGTGTCTCACTCCTTCCATTTGGTTCACAAAATCTTCTATTGGACTACACAATATATCCAACACTGAGCTGGTCCCGAAAAGCGGCTTCAGCTTTCTCTGTGCCTTAGTCACTAATGAGGCATACAGTGGTAGATACTGTGCTGTTGTACTATAATTATTTATTTGGCATTTCCATATCTCCACTCTGTACATCAGCTATAACATTTCATGCAACAAAGGGCAGCCAGTCAACTTACTGGGATACATTGCATGAAAGAAAGACATCAGATAGGTGACCGTGATGTCACAGATGGCTCCGACGACGCCGACGATGCCTCGCGGATACGAACAACGCCACCAGACGGCACGCACAGGGTACTGCTCAGCAAAAAATTCCGGATTCCAAGTTGAGGCCAGGAAATTCTAAGGTAAGGAATCTGCCGCTAGAAGTCTCTATCAGATAACCCCAGTTAAGGGCTTGCGTTGCCTTGCGTCGCCTTGTGTGATGCAAGCCCTTAGTAAATATGGCCCATATAGTTTGAACATTTTAGGGTAAGTTCTCATATCTTCCCATATAAATCTTTTAATGGTCTCCATCAAAATGTTAATGGCGCTAGTCAAAGTCCAAATTGATTGCATTCCGAGGAGGTGATTTAACTCTGGTGCTACTACCATCATAATAAATATCCCTCCATTTTTAATAACCTTTCTGACCGTAAATGTATTTCCGACCCCTTCATTTGTAACTGGCATCTCTGATCACATGTTGTTATTGGCTCTTTCTGAGTCCTTCAGTTACAACTGCCATCACTTTTGCTGTGATTTTTAATGCTTTTCTCCATAAACTCCTGACTTCATTGTTTTTCTCTTTTCACCTGATTTTCAAAAGATAATTGAAAATAAAAACAAGCATGGCCCCAGCCAGCACATCAATCATGTAATCGGTTAGTAAACAGATTTTTCCATATATTATTTCCCTAAAAAATGATTATGGCCCCAAAGTTTCCGGTTAAAAATGTAGCTTGTTTAAAGGCATGGAGCAGACCAGGTGACTGAGAAGTTGAAGAGACCTCTTCTGATTTTATTTCTCTGTCCTCTTGAATCCTTTGCCTTCCCAGAATTTTCAGTGTTCAATCAGAAAATCAGCATCCACAGGTGTGAGTCTCAACCTGTGCAAGGGCGGAGCCACAGCTGCCGCAGAACAGGTCATGTGCCACCACTGCGGTGATGGCACCACCATGACTCCCAGCCGCAAGGGATTCCATTAGTAATTTACAGAATGGATAGCCGCAGTAATAGCAGTATGTATACCAATGATGACATATTTGGATACAATGTAAACAGAGGGACTCTTTTTCACCAGGTGTTTGGTGTATTTAGACAAATACAGGAAACGGTGTACTTCAGCCTTCCTGTCTCGCTCGTCTTCTCTTCATACACTTTCAACACATGTAGTCTAAAAAGTCGAGTACGATAGCATTGCTCTAAATAGACAGACCTAAGCAAGCAGTGTGCATTGGTCATTACAGGAAGCATCTAGAAAGTTGTGTCGCTCACCTAAATGCTGCACAGGCCACACAGAATGTAAGTGGCATGAATCCATGTTCTGTGGTTAAGTGCCCACTGCAGCAAGACCCTAGTCACCTTCAAAACCCACTCACTCCTTTGGGCTGACTCCCCCGCTGCAGGTCACATCGCATTCAGTGGCAACTCGCGGGAGGGGAATATCGGCCGTGTTATGAGGGACCACCCAGAAATAAGGAATTACAGGGAGAACCCGTCACCCCGGGCCTTTTATCCTCCAGGGCAAATTCTCCTTCCACACTGGACTTTCACGCGGAGATTTCCGCTGTTTTCAGCAACAGGGACCTGGGTGTGAAAGAAAAAGGTTTTGCGTTGTTACCGCAGATCTAGTAACTGCTGCTACTGGCCTCATCCGAATTAATTCTGCGATGATGACCGCAGGGCCCAACTCAATGGGGAGCCTGCAGAGTATAAAAACTCCATAACACAGCGTGCATGTCATGCTGAAAGACCATTTTGTACAGGGGCGCTAAAGAAAGCCTGCGCCCATGACCAATCAGAAGTGGACAAAGGAAAAGCGATAAAGAGATCTGTGGAGTAAACCCTCGTTGCCTGAAGCCCCGGACTGCACAGCGGCACGTGCACACCGTGACACACCAGGCAAACAACCACGTGACCCAGAGTGTGAATAGAAGGAGAATCATGAAAGACCAGTTCTGCTCAGACAGCACACTCCCTTGTGGGGCAGCGCCGGTGTCCTGTCACACTGTCTGCAGTCACTGTGACTAAGCAGGCATCTTCTCAGAAGGCGGTTCACGAGTAAAGGAAGGCCGCGCTGAGCTGAGAAGCAGGATGTCTGCAGGTCTGCTGTGGTGTCTAATGGTTGCCCATCCTATGTAACATGTCCTGAAGGACACTATGACATCTTTGTGCCTGCAGGTGCTTTCTGTGGAGGCTGCTGGAGGGCAGTGGGGGACCAGGTCGATTAAAGAGCGTGGTTACCTTACTTACCTATCACATGTCTCTTTCCATTTTGCATACATGTTCTGCAGATGAGCTCCAGGGGTTGTCGACCTCTGAGCAGGCATGTATTCTCCTCTGTTGATGGTGTGAAAACACCTCTTTTACTTTATTCATTTGTTCAGAGTTTTTGGTAAATCACCACTTCACACCTTCAGGCCACCTCAGAACGCGTGAATGCTATTTTATGCTAAATATACCACACATGCATTAATGAGCATAAATAATGGGAATTCTATCCAAATACTAAATATCACTCTGATTTGGTAAAATAGGTCTTATCCACTTTTTGTGGCATGCTTCATCATAAGGCTTTGTCCAGCACTCTAAACATAAAATGATGTTTGAGCGGGCTCCACAATCCCATAGGAGTGAGGGATATCATAATTAGTAATCCAAACAGGTTAATACTGTCTAGAGATATAACCCAATCCTTTACTTTATTCAGGGTTCCCTTGACAGGATTAAAAAACTGAAAGGTGCAATGGTCATTGGGTATTGTCATCCAAACATCCCCTATGCCTTTTTTGTCAACATGTTTCGATCAATGCACATGCCCGAAAATGGAGAATGGCCTTTGTCAGGACACAGAGATATATAAATACATGTTTTCAGTCTCTGTCGTCAGTTAGACACGAAAGAAGACAGTCAAGGCAACACATATTTATATAAAAATAAATTTGTATTAGTTGTTATCAGCCCTGAGGAATTTTCTGTAGGAGAGATGACAAGATGTGACACACATAAGTTTCCTCAGTGTTAGAAGGAAGCATTTGTTAAAAGAAAGAATAGGTGAAACACAGCAAACAGTCACTGCACACTCTTGTGGAATAAGGAGTTTGACAGTCTCCTGCCAGACTTACCCATGGCTGATAGGGTTTTTTCCTAGTCTTGGGGTTTGAACGGTAACCTCTCCATGTAGTCACACACTGTTAGGCGAGAACATAGTTAAACAAAGGAATGTTACACATTACAGTTATTAATTTATCAAGAGTCAGGGTACTCTTAAATTAAAATACGTTAGTATATTTATTTAAATCGTTACATAGGCATGTATTTATGTCAAGCTAGTACTGCTAGTTTTTAAATTTGTAGGTAATATGCGGGGCAGCAGTCATTATCGAATTGCTTTAATAGCCCATAAGTATAACCAAAACAATCATTATTCAGAAATATGATTATTACATAGAAAGCACCCAGGCCCTGATTATGAGTGATAATTACCAACTGCATGAGTGAATAGCTTATTACTTTAACAAATTGTCTGATCATGAGTTAAAAAAACACGTGCTGTTTATGACATGTGCTAAATACTGCATGTCTATAGTCCACATCCGCTATTTAACACATGCACAATTTTCCACGTGCAAAATATAACGCAAGTGGTAATTAACACCCAATTGCGAGCATGAGAGGTCACTAAAAATTAGTGCAAAATACCATCTTTAAAAACAGCAGTCAAAAGCAGTTGGTAACAATTTATGAAAGTGTAGGGAATGAAAGAAAAGCTGTAAGATAATAGAAAATGTCAAAAATTCAAAGACCAGCACCAAATGCAAAAGAGACAGTATATGCAATGTCTGAGCTGAAAATAAACCTCACACGCACCTGCAAAGGGGGACAGCCCAGGGACAGGAGCTGGTGAAGCCCTCACAGGTTGATTGCAGCAGCTTAAAGTTACGTTCTGCAGTATGCCACCGTGGATGCAGCACTGCTAGGCCACTATATCATACTTTGCCAGATCCATGTTCTCCTACAACAAACCATGCAGCATGAGGATGGAGACCAAACCACCAATCATGGGTGGATAAGAGCCTGGACTGACAGAGTAAGGCTGAAAATCATAAACATGAGTCAGCTTGAGATCCAGAGGATACTGATTCAAACTGCACTTTATTTTTCCATTTTCAGTCGTGTTAAATGTACTCTGTAATGTCAATGTAATGCAAAAGAAAATCACATTTTACAAAGTGTGTATTTCCTTATAATGTGGCTTTCTATTAAAAAGTCCCCTTATAACAACAAGTTGCTGCATGGAAATCATTTTAAATATTAGAACATTATCTATTCCCCAACAAAAAGCATATATTTCCAAAACGTAGACAGACATACCTGCTGTCTCAGGCAAACAATGCAGATTGTAAATTATACTGAGAGTGACGTCAAAGGCTTCACATCTTCCTATAAGTAATAATGTCAATGAGTGAATTCTAAAAATATGAAGTACACAATGATTAACACATGTAATATGGTCCTACATTGCCATGTCTAGATTCAGATGACATTTTTAAACAAACTAGGCCTTTTGCCTTGTGGACTATGATGTCATCAGAACTTCTTGATGACAATATAGGACCATATTCCAGTTATCCCCTTATGTACATTCTATCTCTCTCTCTCTCTCTCTATATATATATATATATATATATATATATATATATATATCTTCACAGTATATATATGTGGGAGTTGAGAACGGTAAATTTACACAAATTTACTTGTTTTTTTATAGTTACCTTGAAGATGTAGTTGATATTCTACAATCATTGTTTGACCTCGGTAGTCTGACAAACAGCCTTGAAAAGGCTGTGTCTTTGTAAGTGACCTTGGTTTTTAGGTCTGGCTTAACAGTGTAGCTGTCTCTAGAATTTATGTGGTCAACTGAAAAAAAGAGCTTTCAGGAGTACTACAGAGAGGGACTTTGGCTTTGCACATATGTTGGCGGACAGGAGTACATGTTTTAATTGGGTAGAAGTTGTGTGCTTCCACAGAAAAAGTGCTCACCCTCCAAAAGCTGTAATCATTTGCTTATCAAGTTGGGAAAGTCAGAGTTCTTTATCAAATCTAGCTATTGTGTTCCAATAGAGCATGCCATGGCAGTGTAATATGTCACCTAGATAATTATGGTGTTTGTTTTTCTCTGGCAGCAGCACTCACAGGAAGAAGACAGTCAGGAGAATATGTGTTTCAGTTCCAGCCACCCCACTTTCCCTTTCCATCATTAACCACAAAGGTACCTTATCCCTGAACCCTAAAACCCCTAACTACACCTTAACAAAATCCTTCCTTGATCCCTAAAAAACTCTTACTACCCCGTAACAGAAATCATCCATAAACCCTAAAAACCCTTACTAACACTTACCGCTACATGTCCAGGTACCCTAAAAATCCCTTACTACCTTTTCTTAACTCTACAAAATCCTTGCTACGCATTAATGCTACCCTTCTGTAAACCCAAACTATACCTCAATACTACCCTCACCTGAATTGGAAAAATGTACTACCTCCCTTAACACCACTCATTCCTAAACTCTAAAAAAAAAAACTTTACTGCTCCTTAACACAACAATTGTTGAACTATAAAAACCTCCTAATACTACCCTTCCCTGAACTCTACAAATTCAAACTATTCATACATGCTACCCATGTATAAACCATACAGAGCCCTACTACCCCATAACACTACCCACCCCTGAATCCTAAAAATCCTTACTACCCTTTAACACTACCCTTCACTAAAACTCAAAACCCTATTCTACCCCTTAATTCTACCCTTCCCTGATCTCTAATAAACCCTTTACTACCGCTCAGTGCTACTCTTCCCTGGACCTTAAAAGTCCCTTATTGCCCCTTATCAATACCCTTCCATGACCCTTACAGACCCTTTAACACTACAAACCGCTTGATATCCCTTAATGCTAGCCTTCTTTGAACTCTAAAAAGCCCTTACTACCCTTTAATGCTACCCTTCCCTGAACCTTACAAACTTTTAACTACCCCTTAACGCTCACTCAGGGACTAAGGGTGAAATACAGGGAAAAAGTGGAAAACTAATTGCTGATTCTTCCGCTCATTCATCATTTATAAGGTGACCCTCAGGGTCCCACTTGTGGTCCCTTTTATTTCTATTGTCACCTTCCTCCCCTGCAGTTACCAATGCCCCTGCTATTCAGAACTCAGTGAAGGAGTTACTTAGTGATATCTGGGAAGTCATTATATGTCTGTTACAGCCGTCAAACACAGAAAAGCTTAACTCTTTAAAGAGTCAGAAGAGCTTTTTAGCGCATCAGTGGAAGCACTTTCAGGACTCTGATGGAATACACTCTACTGCTCATGTGGAGTGGAGCAATGCTTCTTTGCCATTCAGAAGAAATGAGCACTGCCTTACAATAACAGAACAATTTACAGAATCTTGGATATTTTGCTCCGATACCATAATTTGGTAATAATGTTCTTACAACCAGTTATCATGACCTTACCACAAATTTAGAGATAAATATGCAGGCATGGTTTCTGTCTCTTTTTCTGCAAAATATTGATGTATAATTAGCACCCGTTTTTTGCTTCGGCTCTGGCTCTTATAGGCAAAGAATGCAGTATATTTCTCTGAATGCAAAAACAATGTTAATTGCACTGAAAACCACTTTCCATATATCTCACTAGATTTTTAACAATTTCCAACATATTCTAAACAACCCCAAAAGTAGTATGTTACTAAACAACAAAATGCACCAAATATTAGTGCATGGCAATTGTACATTTTTCAGAGTAACAGCCTATCTTAGGTCTGGCTTTACAGTGCAGTTGTTTGGATGACATTTTTTGCAATTCTTTAACATATGCATTGAGTGGGCTTTCGAGCCTCCCAGATTGCTATTACTCTCACCTCGTGGTGTCAGCTAGCAAAGTATCATTCTGCCTTCTAGGAAGTGCTTATTTTAGAATGAATGAGCGGCTGTTCTAAATCTGGAATAAACTCAACTGTGCTGTCTGCTGTATTACTTTTCCCCCCATATGCATTCTACATAGAAAGCAATATTTTTGATACTTTGGCAAAACCAGTAGGACATGATAAACAACATTTGAATATGCAAAGCATGCAAATTAGTATTAAAGAACATATTACTTACCTTATCTGTTAGAGAGTGTATCTAGCTGTAGATTCCTTACCTTAGAATTATCCCAGGCATCAGACTGGATATGGAAGATTTGTCGTGGGCAATACCCCTGTGCGCAAGTAGGTGGCATCGTGCGGCTCTGCATGCGTCGTCATCCACACCGGAAGTGATGTCTGCGGCACCTATACAGGCACCACCCAGATGCACTGATATCAATTTCTTTTCACAACTTTCTATGGCAGAAGTGCTGAGCCATAAAGAACACTGACCACTGGTGTGGATGACTAGGGCCCTGAAAGGGATACAGCCCTGACCCCAGAAACCCATTTGCAGAGCAGGGAAAATGGGTGCGTCTATGAGAAATCTGCAGCTACAGACTCTACCAGATAAGGTGTTACCAAAGGTAAGAAAGATGTTCATCCGACAGAGACTTCTAGCTGCAGATTCCTTATCTCAGAATAGATAACCAAGCAATACCATCCCTGGAGGTGGGTCTGAGGACCAATTTCAGACAAGAAGTCCTGTACGACTGAACATGCAAAATGCCTGTGACGACAGATCTGAGTGTCCAGGCAGTAGTGTTTGGTTAACATGAGCAGGGAGGCACACGTTGCTGCCCGGTAGATACCCAGAATAGGACCTCCGCATGCTAACGCAGTAGTGCAACTTTGGCTCTGGCAGAATGAGAGCGCACGCCTTCAGGGGTTGGTTCTTGGCCAATGGGTAGCAGATTTCAATGCAGAGCATGACCCATCTGGAAATGGTCCTTTTCTGCACAGCATGACCCTTTTTAGCTCTGACAAACCCCACGAAGAGTTTATTGTCCACCCGGAATTCCTGTGTGCAGTCAAGTTAGAACGACAAAGCTCGTTTTGGGTCCAGATGATGGAGATGCTCCTCATCCTTGGAAGGGTGAGGGTGAGTACAGAAAGTAGACAAGGTGATGGAATGACCTACATGGAACGGCGTGACCACCATTGGAGCAAAGAAGCAAAGCACCACTTTGCAGGATAAATGGGCAAATAGAGTGGCTTAGATGACAAGGTCTGTAACTCACTAACTCGTCAGGCAGATGTTATAGCCATGAGGAAAGCTGTTTTGATAGTGAGTAACCACAGGGGACAGTTGTGAAGTGGCTCATTAAGAATGTAAGCACTAGATTAAAGTCTCACTGAGGAATGATAAATGGGGAAAGGGAATAAAGATGAACCAAACTTTTCAAGAACCTATGTATTAAATTTCTTCAGCACTTCACTTTCCTGCTTTTTATGGTAATATGAATATATGCCCCTTCTGTTTTTATGGCTAGATGCATGACTGCAACCCTTCAGCCCTTGTCACTGACAAAGTTGCAGCTACACAGTAAACCAGCTTTGCAGAGACAGTCTCGACTTGTAAATTTGTGCCTTCAGGCCATTCTGGCCTTTAGGAGGCACAGGTCTGGATTATAACTGACTTCCTCCCTTAAAAAATACTGCCATTTCAGAGGCTAGGGTCTGACTTGTAACTGACTTCTCCCCAGGGCTGTAAGTGGGATAAAAAAAAGTGTGGGGTTCCTAAAAGAGAGAATCACCTGACCCACACATTTGCATAGAATCACAACTGCAAATTGCATACACAACCATTGCTCTGTGCACTTTGCAGAGAGGCCAAGGATTGAATGACCATGTATTCTGAACAACATTTTGCCCGACTAACTGACAATAAGAGAAACATGCACTGCCTTTAGCCACAAATCAGTTGTGCCTCTTTAAAAACACATGGATGTGACTAAATTCAAATTATGCACTAGATAGGGGTTATTTGCTACCTGAAAAAAAATGTAACACAACATCCTGGAAAAAACAAACACCCATAGGGAATGCAAGATTAAGTAATGCATGCAAAATATAAGCTGGAACAACATGGGTTACCTTAACAATTTTACACTCATTGTTCAGAAATCAATTAGTATTTTTGCCCAACTAAAATTAAGGACATGAATACAGTACCAGAAAGGGACCCATTTGAATGCCTGCTTTTAATCACTACCTGGTCTGAGACATGGCGCAAATTGGCACACAAAGCTCTGCTTCTCCACTGCCATTTCAGAGGCACAGGGCTGGCTTGCGACTGAGCGTTTTCAGACCACCCTCGCCTTCAAAAGCGCAGGCCTGACTTGTGAGTGATTTTCCCCATGAATTCACAGGCCACACATTACTGAGGGGCTGGTTTAATATTTGGCCAACAGACTACTCAGTCATTACGATGGAATATGATACTCTGTAGCCCTGACGGAGTACTCGGCTGCCAAATGTAGAAATGTCCATCAGACTGATAGACATTTGGAACTTTGCTAAACGGCTCTGTCAAACATGACTGAGCTGTATGGTAGATTTTCAAAACTTCTTTTATTTTCAAAAAACAAATCTCCAAAGTGGGTTTTTGTTTTTGAAAATAAAAAAATCAATACCCCCCAAGCCATGCAAGTCGTCTCCCACGGGAAGGAGGACATTTTTAGTTGTGTACTGCCCTTTACCACCAAGGGTTTTCTTGTAGGTGACAGGCAGTAAACAAAAACCTATATATACGCCTGCGGCTCAATTTCCTCTGGGGTCCCAAATACCTCCCAATGGGCACCAATAAAATCACCCATGGAACTCCATAAGTTTCACATGGCACCCAAGACAGGCTCCCAGAAGACTTACCTAGGCTGCAAACACCTACAAAGGACAGGAGCCAAGGGCAATTTCTCCATGATCCTATATTGTGATGTTATGAGGATTGCATAACACACTTATCTCAGGGGTTATCCAGATGTGTAGGCCAATTGGAGTTCCTAGCTAAACAGCCAGGTCTTACGTTTCTTGTGGAACTCGAGCAGAGATGGGGCGGTCCTGATATAATGGGAAAGGTTGCTCCAGGTTTTAGGGGTGATGTAGGAAAACATGCATCCTCCTGGTTTGCTTCTGTAGATCCCTGGTATCTGTGCAAGGCAGAGTGTGGCTGAGCGCAGTGAGCTAGTTGGATGATGGAAGTTAAGGTGGTGGTTGAGGGCAGGTCCAGTGTTGTGGTTGGCTTTGTAGGAATGGATGAGCAGAATTGGCAGCGCTTCTGGATGGGTAGCCAGTGTAGCTCTCTGAGGCAGGGCATGGTGTGTGCGCTGCGTTGGAAATTTAAGGATACGTCTGGCGGTGACTTTCTGGGTAGTCTGGAGTCTCTGTATGAGTTGTTTCAAGATAGTGGCATACATTGCATTACCGTAGTCCAGTCTGCTGGTGATGAGAGCCTGGGTGAGTCTATTGTTTGTGGGGGGCCATTTGAATATCTTCCAGAGCACATGTATGACGAGGAAGCAGGACAAGGTTATTGCATTCACAGGTTTGGTCCCAGTCAGTTCGTCATCCAAGATGGTTCTAAGCTTTTAGGCATGGTCTGTGGTGGTTGGCATGGGTCCAGTATGTCTGGCTACCAGGAGGAGTAACAGGGCGAGCTCTTGTTCCTGAAAATCAGGACTTCCATTTTGTTAGTGTTGAGTTTTAGGCAGCTCTGTTTAATCTAGTTTGCCATGCTTGGCATGCAGGTAGTGAAGTTGATTTGGGTGGTGTGGTTGCTGTCTGTGAGGGAGAGGGTGGGCTGTGTGTCGTTTGCGCAAGAGACAATGTTGTATCCATGGTATCTTATGACGTGGGCAAGTGGTTCCATGTAGACGTTGAAGAGGATATGGATCAGTGATGACCATTGCAGGACTCTGCAGATAAGGTTCTGACTCGTTGGGTTCTATTGGAGAGGAAGGAGGTATGCAATCTCAGGGCGGGTCCTTATATTTCAGAGTTCTTAAGTCTTGAGACGAAGATGCCGTGGGAGACGGTGTCGAAGACCACAGAGAGGTCGAGCAGTATGAGAGCTGCGGTTTCCTCTTTGTCCATGTTGATCGAGATGTTGCTAGGAAATTGTGCTTTTCTTGATGGTTGGAGAGTTGCCTGATGATCGCTTTCTCCAAGACTTTGGATGGGAGGGCAGGAGCACGATGGCTTGTAGTTGCTGAGCTCTTCCGAGTCTGCCACAGGTTTCTTTGGCAGCTGTGACCTCTGCATGTTTCCAGCTGTCTCAGAAGGTTAGGCCATAAATGGAGGAGTTGATGGTGGTGAGGTTGGAACTGATCAGAGTTCCTCCTGGGCTGTAGATGCGGTGGGGTCAGGAGCCTGTGGGGGCCCTACCTGAGTAGTTTTTTTTTCATTATTTCGGCATTGTCTTCTGGGGAGCAGCTTGTCAGCTGGTGGTCAAACTTTGTGGTGGTGGGCAGCTGGTTGACAGGGTCTTGTGTCACGTGTTGAAGTTGCTGTAGATCCTCAGAAGTTTGATGTGAAAGAAGTCAGAGAGAAGGTTGCAGAGGTTCTGTGATAGGATGATGGTGTTGGTAACTGCTGAGGGGTTGGAGAATTCTTTGACGTTGTTAAAGAGCTCTTTGCAGTTGTTGGAGCTGGTTTCGAGTCAGTGCAAGGGCGGCTTTCTTGGCCTATTTGATTTGGGTATGATATTTTCTAAGTGTAGATTTGGCCCTATTTCTTGCATTGGTATCCCAGCTAGCTCGCCATCTTCTTTCCATCAGTTTGCAGTAAAATTTGGAGTCTGTTAGGTCTTCAGTGTACCAGCTGACACAAGCTGGTTCATAATTGACGTCCTTCAGCGGGGATAGGGTGTCCAAACAACCTGTGATCCAGTTGTTGAAGGCTCTTAGGTCTGTCTGCAGGTCTCTGTGAGGACTGGTTGGTTGGTTCTGAGGGTTTTGGCCCAGTCCGCTCCTGCTATCTTGTTCCAGCTGCGTCTGAGGTTGCTAGTTGGCTTTGGTGTGGGGAATTGGAGTGCGTAGATGTAGACCTAAATGATGGAGTGGTCAATCCATGTGAGCGGGGTGAAGTGGCTGAATTTAACCTTATGCTGGCTGTGAAGATGGGGTCGAGGTGTGTCCTGTGTTATGGGTAGGGCCTTGGATGAGCTGGGTGAGATAGAGGTTGTAGAGGCCCTCGAATAGGGCAGAGGAGTTGGGATCTGTGGTGTTGGTGAGATGGAAGTTGAGGTTGCAGAGTAAGAAAAAGTCACTTGAACTGATGACAATCTGGCGGTGAAGTCAGTGAGGAGGTTGCTGAAAGTGTTCTTGGGGGTTGGTATGTAAGGGTGCCTTTGAGGGTGATGTGGTTGCTGGCTTGTAGTCGGAAGTGCATGTGTTCTATGTACGGTGGGTTCTCTTCGGTGCAGGCAGTGCAGTTGATTGAGTCTTTGTGGATGATGGTGAGGCCTCCTCCTTGTTTGTTGGGCCTTTCCCGCCAGATGATTTTGTATCCTGATGGGATGGTCGTGGCAGGTGTGTATGAGGGACTGAACCAGGTTTTGGTGAGAAAGAGAACGTCGGGAGTGAGTGTCATTGATGTCCCAGGCTTTGGTATCGTGTTTGCAGAGAGTTCTTGTGTTGAGTAGCATGCATGTTGGTGGGGTGAGGGGCGTGTGGTGGATGGTGTAGGAGTGTTGATGAAGGGTAAGCGGCAGTGAACGCATGAGAAAGCTCATATCATTGAGTGAGGTGTGGCACTGAGGCAGCTGTTGTGGCAATATCAGGAATTAAGTGCCTGCAGGCATGACGATGTGTGCCGGCGTTGTTTGATTGGAAAAGGGTCTGTGGCGCTGGGAGCAGACCAGATGCAGATGAGCTTGCCTTCGGTGCGCCAGCAGCACGGGCGCACAGCGGCCATTAAGTAGGTCCTGGGAGGGAGGAGGAGTGCAGAGGGCGGGATGCTGAAGGCTGGAGAAGGCATGTGAGAAAGAAGCAGGAGACCAGGTAAGGAGTGGCAGACACAGGAAAGTGTGGCAGGGGGAGACAGGAGAGTCCCAGAGATGGGAGAGGTCAAGGAAGAACAGACAGAGAACAGCATGAAGGGGAGAGGCAAAGAAGAAACAAAAACGGAAAGGTGAGCAAAGAGGCAACAAGGGGCAAGAGAGAGTGTAATAGAAGGGATAGGCAAACAGGCGGCAAGAGAGTTAAAGGAAAACGGGTAGCAGGCAACAAAGAGTGAGTGAGCGAGAGAGAGTGTAGAAGGAAAAATGGGCAATCAGGCAACGCAGAGTGAGAGTGTGAAATGAAAAGTGAGCAAACAGGCAATGAAGAGTGAGAGAGAGTAACAGAAGGATAACTGAAGTAAGGAGACACAAGGAGTGAGAGAGAGAGAGAGAGAGGAGCACAAGAAACAAGCAAAAGTACCTGCACAGTTTCAGCCATTGTAAAAATTCGCCCCTTAACCCACTTACGCTCCAGTTGTGAAACTAATAAATCTTCCATGGGCAATGGGTATTAAGATAAATGCTATCTAGGCAAAATTGCCCTATGGTAATAGTAGTAATAATGCCAAATAATTCTAGTCCTTGATCTGTACACTAATATACACTGTATCTAAAAGTATTATAATAATAAATGGAAGTCCAATTCGCTGGAGTTGTGACCCTCCCTGGCAGCTAAGGTAAGTTGCAATTGCTTTTAAAGGTATGTGCACGTGAGAGCGCATTATGTGAAAGTGTATGTGTGATGGTGTGCATGAGTGAACGTGCAGGACAAATGGCGTGTGATGTCACTTCCGCTACCCCTGGCCGTTTGGTGAATGGACCTTCGTGGTCTAGGAGCTACTCGTACACTGGGAGGCAGAATCCCCGGGGGCATCTTTGAGTTAGCAGCCCCCGGCTCAGGCGGGGTAACTCCAGAGGTTAGAGCGTGTACCGCACAGCCCCCACAACGCTGTAATTCTTGTGATTTCTTGGTAACACAGCCTCTGCGACACATTCTTCTGCTCTCACAGCTCCCACCTCTGACGGCAGCGTTAGCATGCAGAGAAGGAGCGTCGACTGCCTCCGCCGTAGCAACAGCATGCTCCTAGGATGGGGCTCTGCAGCAGCAGCCACGCGCAGAGGACTCGAGCATCCCGCACGTGCCCAGAGCTGAAGTGAGCTTCTCGCGATAGCAGGACAGGTCTGAGATAGCGCCTGGTGATACCACTGGGTCTGGGCTGGGAAAGGGCACGTTGCCCATTTCTTTTCAGATCTAACACGACAGACAAGGTGAAACCATATCTTACTCGAACAACTCTCCAGTCCGGGGAATGGACGGCCAATAAAAGGGTTCTGGGGGCCTGAAGTCTATTTTCGGAGTTTTTTTTTGCAGCAAACAGAGAAGATGGGGTCTAAATCGAAGGCTGCCCGTTCCAGTTTCGATCCTAGGCACGCCATCCTTTGCTTCTGGGCAACACAATCTCGCAGTGCCTAAAAACATGAACGTGACCTTGTGTAATGTAACTAGTGCTCATGTAAAGCGCTACCATGGGTGAGAGGGCACAGCGCAGACGAAAGACCAGTTGTAGTGTGGAAAAGGCTGTTTTTAATGAAGCAGGTGCACATAACAAACATTTTATAACCTCGGGTAAATCACCTTACAAAATTATTGACCTCACTATAAATTAATCTTCAGCTACCCCTTCGCCTACCCCCCCCCAGTCTTGATTGCTCCCCTCCCCCAATTACCTTGCCGTGACTGGCTGTCACTGTACTCTGCACCCTGAACTAACTTACCTTCATAAACACTAAACCTTTAACTTCCTGCCTTCTGCAAGTGTCAACTTGCTCCCAATCCCTCTTCAAACTGCTTCACTCAACCGGACAACAATAAAACCAATTCAAACCATAAAAACATGTTTGCAAACTGCTGCCACAACACTTGGTCATCAGTGACAGTATCCACTCACATCCCTCTCTGCACATCTGGTCCATGAAAATCACCTCTATATGAAAAAAGCATGAACATCAATCCTCCTTTCAGAGTGTCCCTTCAGGAGGATCTTCTGTCCCAACAGCAGGGCAGGGTCCTGCACCCAAATCTGCACAAGTCCGCCTCCATGCTATGCGATTGAGCGGTGACACTTGCTAGCTTTCGACCTTCCCTCTGAAGTCTGTGATGTTATTCTAGCAGCTAGGTATCCCTCCACCATGACGGTATACGCCTGCTGTTGGTACAACATTGAGGCATGGTGGGTATCCAAAGATGCTTATCCTCTTTCGGATGCCCTTATCCAAAGTTTTGTGTGTTCTTTCTCTGGCCCTACAGGGCTCTGCTGTGGGCACTGTTAAAGGTTACTTGTCCAGTGTTTCAATGTTCTTGCAGTTGCCACACCAACTTTCTGTGTTCAAATCACTTGTTGTGACTAGTTTCCTCAAAGGTCTCCCACACATGTTTCTTCCGAGGCCATTCATCATGCCCCACTGGGATCTTAACCTGGTCTTGACTTTTCTTATGTGAGCGCCTTCCAAGCCACTGTACAGCTGTCTACCTTGCCTGCTTACCATCAAGACTGATGACCTCTACACTAGAATGCTCATCAGTATAAAAAAATGTAAATAAGAAAAAGTAGGTGCCACAAATCAATATTTGTGTAATTACTCATACACACAAGCATTCTTAAAATGCAAATACATGTCTTACATAGAGATTTGAACAAAGTTAAAAACCTGCCTCCAAATCCTAGTTTCCCTGAAGTACTTGTGAAGTGAAAACAAGCGGTGTGCCTTTGTTTCTTTCCATTCCATTGTAATCTAGGTGTTAGGCTCCAGATGGCTCCCAGCAAAGAGTGATACTTAAACAAATTGAGGGCTGATGGTCCTTTAAATCAGGCCTTTGTTTTGGGCCCACCTAGAATGTAAAACAAGAAAGTCTCCACACAACCTGCAGGCTGCTGCTCCGTATGTAATGCAGACCATGTGCAAGTGCTGCTGAATTATGTCCTGGTGTCCACCAACTAACCTTTACCTGGCAAGGTCCCGCAGTCTTCCGCTGGCCTTAATAACCCTAAAAAAGGGAACTAAATAGGGAGTTAAGACTATCTCATAACAGCTTTAATGAAAACAACACAGCAAAAAATGAAAATAGTAAGGCAAGGGTCAAGGGGTTACAAAGAAAATTCAAGCACAAGATCTGGGACCATAAGTAAAACCTCACTGACATCTTCTGTGCCAAAATGCTTGCAGCCTGCAAAAGTCACAGCTCACAAAACCTCTGGTGGATTATAAACAATCTTCAAAAAAGGGACAGATAGTTGCCAACAAAGCCAACATCACAGAGGTTGCCTGAGTCTCACAGCTCCAATCATCAGGGCAGTCGAGGGACCCCAGGATTCATCCCAAGCCCAGCCCTCTCATCCCATCTCATCCATTCCATGCACAGAATCAAAAATAGAGCACATCATTAATAAAAGTAAAGCAAATGGAGCTTCAGGCCCCAACGGCCTTTCAAGGGCACTATTCAAAGCCAACCCACCAACATGGGCCAAAACATGATAACTGCTTTGTAATCAAGCGCTCTTGAGCAGTCAGATCTCAGACTTATGGCGAGGGGATATCATACATCCAATCTCCAAAGGCGGAGACCCCTCTAACCCAGAAAATTACCTGCAAATTTTGTTGCAGAACAATGATGCAAAATACTACAGGGGCCTCCTCCTAGCGGGCTTTGAGTCTTGGGTGTCCGATGATGACATCATACTGTTAAACCAAACTGGATTCAGAAAAGGGAAGGGCACCACCACCAATCTAATGGCCATTGCACTCATGAACAAAAAGATACAACTAAACTGCTCCCTTCTCTGTTTGTTTCGTAGACTTCAAGGTGGCCTTTGATTTGGTCCCAAGAGCTCTCCTATGAGCATAACTGACAGCCCTTGGGATACCACAACCCCTTCGTAATGCAATACAGGAGCTCCACACTAATACATTGGTGTCCATGAAGGTAGAGGACGGGACCACTGTCTCAGGAAAAGTCCAAACTACAGTCGCTTGAAACAAGGATGTGTCCTCATCCTGCTCTTCTTCAACATCTTTCTGGCAGATCTGGCAAACGCTCAGACCGACTTCTCAGCCCATCCTCCCAAACTAGGTGGAAAGTACCTAAGGATTTGTTTAATGCACATGATGCACTCCTGATGAGCGGCACCAAAGTAGCCCTCCAGAGACAATTAAATGTTTTACACCTCTACTCAACAAAGAACCACCTTGAGATGAACTAACAGAAGTTACTAATAATAATAAAACAGAACAAAACCAAAAAAGCAGTGAGTGGTTCCTGAACAGTAGTAAGACCCCCAAAGCCAAAACCTACATTAGGTGGCCGTCCAAATTGACAGAAGATGATCCTTCCTACTGCACAAAAAGTATATTCGTAATAGGGAAGGATCCCTCATACATGCCTTCAGAAAGCTGGCAGAGCATCTGCCTTTCTGCCTCAAAGACCCTTGTGAAGGTAATGAGGCCAAAATTGATACCAACGATCGCATATAGCATGAAAGCCCTGTATGGCAGGGATGCTCAGCTCCTTAACACCAAGGTTCTAAGAACATATCAGACTATCTTCTTACTACCTTTTGGAGCCTCCCCAGCCCAAATGCATCTGGAGTTTGGTCGTAGTAAGCAAAATGTAATACATCAGAGGTTGTTGGAAAAAATTCTACCACAGACTTCGGAGCATGCATGTAGGGAAATGCCTCCCTTGGCATGGTTACCCTTTAACTTTTTGCCTTTTGTTGATGCCAGTTATGATTGAAAGTGTGCTGGGACCCTGCTAACCAGGCCCCAGCACCAGTGTTCTTTCCCTACACTGTACCTTTGTTCCCACAATTGGAACAGCCCTGGCACACAGATAAGTCCCTTGTAACTGGTACCCTTGGTACCAAGGGCCCTGAGGCCATGGAAGGTCTCTAAGGGCTGCAGCATGTATTATGCCACCCTAGGGACCCCTCACTCAGCATATGCACATTGCCTCACAGCTTGTGTGTGCTGGTGGGGAGAAAATGACTAAGTTGACATGGCACTCCCCTCAGGGTGCCATGCCCTCAACCCACTGCCTGTGGCATAGATTAGTCACCCCTCTAGCAGCTCTTACAGCCCTAAGGTAGGGTGCACTATACCACAGGTGAGGGCATAGTTGCATGAGCACTATGCCCCTACAGTGTCTAAGCCAAACCTTAGACAGTGTAAGAGCAGGGCAGCCATAAAGAGTATATGGTCTGGGAGTCCGTCAATTACGAACTCCACAATTCCATAATGGCTACATTGGAATCTGGGAAGTTTGGTATCAAACTTCTCAGCACAATAAATGCACACTGATGCCAGTGTGGGATTTATTACAAAAAGCACACAGAGGACATCTTAGAGATGCCCCCTGCATGCCTGTCCGACTCATAGTGTTAGGCTGACATGTTCCTGCCAGCCTGACACAACCAGACGAGTTTCTGGCCACATGGGGTGAGTGCCTTTGTCACTCTGTGGCCAGGAACAAAGCTTGCACTGGCTGGAGGTGCTTCTCACCTTCCCCTGCAGGAACTGTAACACCTGGTGGTGAGCCTCAAAGGCTAATGCCTGTTGTTACAGCACACTAGGGTATCCCAGCTAGTGGAGATGTCCGCCCCTCCGGACACAGCCCCAACTTTTGGCGGCAAGTCCATAGGAGATAATGAGAAAAACAAGGAGGAGTCACCTACCAGTCAGGACAGCCCCTTAGGTGTCCTGACCTGAGGTGACCCCTGCCTTAGGAAATCCTCCATCTTGTTTTGGAGGATTCCCCCCAATAGGATCAGGGATGTGCCCCCCTCACCACAGGGATGAGGCATAAAGAGGGTCTAGCCACCCTCCAGGGCAGTTGCCATTGGCTGGCTACTGCCCCCAAGACCTAAACATGCCCCTAAATTCAGTATTTAGGGGCGACCCTGAACCCAGGAAATCAGATTCCTGCAACCTACAAAAAGAAGAGGGACTGCTGACCTGAAAGCCCAGCAGAGACGATGGAGACAACAACTGACTTGGCCCCTGCCCTACTGGCCTGTCTCCTGACGCAAAGAACCTGCACAGTGATGCATCCAGCAGGACCAGCGACTTCGGAGGACTCCGAGGACTGCCCTGCACCTAAACGACAAGGTACCTCCTGAGGACAGTGCCTCTGTCCAGAAACAGCAACTTGAAGGACAAATTGCTGTCCCAACCCTTCCAATGGGGGACAGGTGTGATGTGCCCTACTGAACTCCTCCCTGGCAGCCCCCCGCTGCACCTTCAAGTTCAGGTGTATCCGCTTTCAACTCTTCAGGTGTAGGTTCTGCCAAGGGACTGGATTCCTCGTCTTCAAAGGGGGATTTCTCAAAGGAGGGTGGGGTATGGGGCAACATTTTACCCTTCCTACCCTTAGCATTGGGAGCCTCTTGGGCCATAGTTCCAGGCTCCAAGATTCTTTTTTCTTTTTGCCTTTTGCTCTGAGCCCTGCTCACAGCAAAAATATGTCCTGGGATGCCCAGCATTGCCGCATGGGCCTCGAATCAACTTCAGCCCAAGCTGAAGTCTCCAAGTCATTCCGCAAGAGACAATCTACAGGTACGACACTACAGCATTCTTTGGGCCAGTAACTCCCCACCAAGATGAGATCAACAACTGACATGGTGTGGCATACAGTGTTGTTGCGGGCGTCAGTAATTTGGTACTGATGACTAAGTTAGTGTTGCTCAGGGGACACCAGTTTTTTTTGTCGCCATAGTGACACTGGCACTTGTGTCCCTGTAGGCCTCTGCCTGAACACCATTTATCAAGGGCAGCTGCCTGTACTTACCCATATTAAGGGGACAGCCAGCAAGGGTGGCAAAATCAATGCCCCCATCTGAGACTAAAACAGCCTCAGTAGTTTCCCTAACTAAGCCAGACACCAGACCAGCCTACCTCAACGATCGTCTCAACTTCCACAACCCGACACGCCAGCTCTGCTCTGCCAACCTCGCCCTCGCAACAGTCCCCCGCATTCACCCTACCACTACCGGCGGCAGATCCTTCTCCCACCTCGCTACCAAAACCTGGAACTCCCTCCCCACCAACCTACGTAAGACCCAGGACCTCCTGACCTTCAGGAAGTACCTCAAGACCTGGTGTAGGAGGCTGGACTGGCTTGTAGTGAGTACCTAGGGGTACTTGCACCTTGCACCAGGCCCAGTTATCCCTTATTAGTGTATAGGGTGTCTAGCAGCTTAGGCTGATAGATAATGGTAGCTTAGCAGAGCAGCTTAGGCTGAACTAGGAGACAAGTGAAGCTCCTACAGTACCACTAGTGTCATATGCACAATATCATAAGAAAACACAATACACAGATATACTAAAAATAAAGATACTTTATTTTTATGACAATATGCCAAAAGTATCTCAGTGAGTACCCTCAGTATGAGGATAGCAAATATACACAAGATATATGTACACAATACCAAAATATGCAGTAATAGTATTAGAAAACAGTGCAAACAATGTATAGTTACAATAGGATGCAATGGGGAGACATAGGGATAGGGGCAACACAAACCATATACTCCAAAAGTGGAATGCGAACCACAAATGGACCCCAAACCTATGTGACCTTGTAGAGGGTCGCTGGGGCTGTAAGAAAACAGTTAGGGTTAGAAAAATAGCCCACCCCAAGACCCTGAAAAGTGAGTGCAAAGTGCACTAAAGTTCCCCAAAGGACATAGAAGTCGTGATAGGGGAATTCTGCAGGAAAGACACAAATCAGCAATGCAACAAGGATGGATTTCCAAACGAGGATACCTGTGGAACAAGGGGACCAAGTCCAAAAATCACAAGCAAGTCGGAGATGGGCAGATGCCCAGGAAATGCCAGCTGTGGGTGCAAAGAAGCTGCTACTGGACAGTAGAAGCTGAAGATTCTGCAGGAACGACAAGGGCTAGGAACTTCCCCTTTGGAGGACGGATCCCTCACGCCGTGGAGAGTCGTGCAGAAGTGTTTTCCTGAAGAAAGACCGCAAACAAGCCTTGCTAGCTGCAAGTCGTGCGGTTAGGGTTTTTGGATGCTGCTGTGGCCCAGGAGGGACCAGGATGTCGCCAATTGCGTCTGGGGACAGAGGGGGCGTCGAGCAAGACAAGGAGCCCTCTCAGAAGCAGGCAGCACCCGCAGAAGTGCCGGAACAGGCACTACGAAGTGGAGTGAAACGGTGCTCCCCGAAGTCGCACAAAGGAGTCCCACGTCGCCGGAGGACAACTTAGGAGGTCGTGCAATGCAGGTTAGAGTGCCGTGGACCCAGGCTGGACTGTGCACAAAGGATTTCTGCCGGAAGTGCACGGAGGCCGGAGTAGCTGCAAAAGTCGCGGTTCCCAGCAATGCAGTCTGGCGTGGGGAGGCAAGGACTTACCTCCACCAAACTTGGACTGAAGAGTCACTGGACTGTGGGAGTCACTTGGACAGAGTTGCTGGATTCAAGAGACCTCGCTCGTCGTGCTGAGAGGAGACCCAGGGTACCGGTGATGCAGTTCTTTGGTGCCTGCGGTTGCAGGGGGACGATTCCGTCGACCCATGGGAGATTTCTTCGGAGCTTCTAGTGCAGAGAGGAGGCAGACTACCCCCACAGCATGCACCACCAGGAAAACAGTTGAGAAGGCGGCAGGATCAGCGTTACAGAGTTGCAGTAGTCGTCTTCGCTACTTTGTTGCAGTTTTGCAGGCTTCCAGCGCGGTCAGCAGTCGATTCCTTGGCAGAAGGTGAAGAGAGAGATGCAGAGGAACTCGGATGAGCTCTTGCATTCGTTATCTAAGGAAATCCCCAAAGCAGAGACCCTAAATAGCCAGAAAAGAGGGTTTGGCTACTTAGGAGAGAAGATAGGTTAGCAACACCTGAAGGAGCCTATCAGAAGGAGTCTCTGACATCACCTGCTGGCCCTGGCCACTCAGAGCAGTTTCCAAGATGGCAGAGGTCTGGAGCACACTGGAGGAGCTCTGGGCACCTCCCAGGGGAGGTGCAGGTCAGGGGAGTCGTCACTCCCCTTCCCTTTGTCCAGTTTCGTGCCAGAGCAGGGCTGAGGGGTCCCTGAACCGGTGTAGACTGGCTTATGCAGAAATGGGCACCATGTGTGCCCATGAAAGCATTTCCAGAGGCTGGGGGAGGCTACTCCTCCCCTGCCTTCACACCATTTTCCAAAGGGAGAGGGTGTAACACCCTCTCTCAGAGGAAGTCCTTTGTTCTGCCATCCTGGGCCAGGCCTGGCTGGACCCCAGGAGGGCAGAAGCCTGTCTGAGGGGTTGGCAGCAGCAGCAGCTGCAGTGAAACCCCGGGAAAGGCAGTTTGGCAGTGCCACGGTCTGTGCTAGAGACCCGTGGGATCATGGGATTGCACCAACAATGCCAGGATTGCATAGAGGGGGCAATTCCATGATTTTAGACATGTTACATGGCCATATTCGGAGTTACCATTGTGAAGCTACACATAGGTAGGTTAAAACTGTGTGATTATCAGCATCCTCCTCTCTAACAGTAAGAAGCCTATCCCTACCCTTGTCACAGAACGAGAGCCAAAGGATAGCAGCCCACTGTCTCTGGGGGACCCTATGAACTTTGCAGGCCCTTTCCAGAGCAGTGAACCACTTATGGATGTCATCCCCCAGCTTGTATGAGGGAACAATTTTGCTAAGATTTCTGTAATCAAAGGAATCCTCCCTGACCCTAGGTTCCCTGAAACCAAAGCTGCTGCTACCACCATGGGGTGCTAACCCCAAACACTGCCTCTCTCTCTCCACTGCCAAGGCCCCCCTGTCTAGGTCTAGTTGTTGCTGCTGCAGCCTCAGCTTGGCCTCCTCCAGTCTCAGTTCACTAAGCTCCCTATCTAATGAGTCATCTGGAGTTGAGCAGCTTGTCCCCTCTGATACAGAGGTGACATGAGAGTGGCAGGATGAGGATCTGTCCCTAGGCTTGGTAACCCTCTGAACTAGTCCCCTGGGAACAAAGGGGGTTACTAACATGGCCACCTTTTGCATTACCTGTAGTGCTCCCCAGCTATACTAGGGGATTTACTAGGGACCCTGCGATCCTCTGAGGGACCCCCCTGACCCTCCTCAGTGTTCCGATCCTCTCTCTCTAGTACTGGGTGGGGGGGGAGGGTTAGACTCTTCCTTGATCTCCTCTTCCTGGCTAAAAGCTTGTTCCTAGTCCTCCTGGAAGAGCAGACCAAGAAGCAGAGCCTTGTTAGGGTTCCTCTCTGTCTTCAGGTTCCTACTCTTGCACACTTCCCTCAGTCCCTGGAAGGTGAGATCCTCGTAAGGAGAATCCTTGTTCTGAGATGTGCTAGGTACTGAAGACATGTTAGAGTGGTGTAGGGTGTGCCTAACGTCCCTAACTTCTCGTCTCTCTTAGAGAAGTTTGGAGCAAGGGCTATACCTAGACCCCCTCTCTTACCCAAACCCACCCTAGAAACTATGGCCCTCATTATGACATTGGCAGTAAGTGATAAAGTGGCGGAAATACCGCCAACAGGCCAGGCCTTTTTCTGTATTGTGTGGACGGTGTTCTGTCGGTAGGGGGGAGAGGTGAGGGGGAGGGGGGGTGCTGCGGGCCCTGGAATCGCTGCCTTAGCAATCGCGGTGGCGGAGCTCTGCAACCCTGCGTCTGCTCAAGGTGCCATCTTGGACACGCCCCCCAGCTGTGCTTCTTTTTTTTTTTTAACAGAAACCATATCTAACCTTCTTCAAAACCATCTGTACTAGTTCATCTTGAGTATTAGTTTTGATTTCAGCAACAGGAAAAGGAATGATCCTAGTCTAGTCGGAAACTTGTAGACATCTGAAAGAATTTGACACAGTATCTGAATAAACAATGTTCCAGAACATCCCCTCCCAATCTGGGAACAAATGAATCTCCCCATCTCCTTCTGAAAGAATCGCTATTCCAAAGCATCTAATAAATTGCAGGTGACCCACTAGATAACCAGTCCCAAGGCGCACTTCTGTGGCAGGCCAGCAGGCTTTAAAATGTGGAACAATAAACTTCTGCTATACAAACACTATAAATAAGTCCATATTCTTAAATTCAATTTCTCGAATAGTTTCTTGGATAGGAAAATCTTCAAGATTAAATCATAGCGATGCTCGAATTATATGTCTAAAGAAAAATATAGTTCAAATTTGTAGGAAACAATAATGTCCTATTTCATCAAAAACCCAATGTTGTGCATATTAATGTTCTATACACATAACTTTGGAGTATTTTTTTCTATTTGGAGGGCATTCTATGACTTATTATTTTGAGTATTCCAAAGAATCCACAGCAGGCGGAAGGTGTAGGTCTTAGGTGGAAAGGATTACATATTATTATAGTAAAAAGTGAGGTACATGAATAGAAGAAAACTTGGTAAACAAGCAAAAATTCTCTTCCTTACCGATTTGGCCTGCAGGACAAGTATTGCTCATCTTTAGAATAATCCCTAGGCATCGGATTGGATCTGGAAACTATTGAGAAGTACCTATGCATGCTGGTAGGTGGCACTGTGCTGCTCTGCACTGATGCTGTTTTGCTCCAGAAATTACATGTGTGACCCATACAGGTGCCACTCCCATGTGCCGGTCAGTTGGTTTTGAGGTTGTCCACGTCCCCAGATGTAGATTGCCAACTGCAAACTGCCTTGGAGAAGTCTGCAGATTCCTCGATTTGTCTAGCTTTTTTAATAGATAGAGCCCAATTCACAGAGTGAGGAGGATGGGAGGGTTGGTGAGTAAGAAAATGAGTTACTTACCTGTAACTGCAGTTCTCCAATATTGGATCTTTCATAGATTCACATGTTTGAATCATCCCCGTCGTCGAGGTGGGAGCCTCATGGTAACCTCAAATACACAAAGCAGTAGGTTTAAAACCACTAGGCCTAAGTAGGCCCCACAGGCTGTTTTATAGCCTATCTTTTGGTTTTGTGAAAAAGACCCAAACTTGAGTCCCATCTATTCAGGCTTCAACACCCTCTAGAACACTCCCAAAGGAGGCTGTTTTCCCTCAGATTTTCTAGTTCAAGTGTGAAGTCAAATATTCGTATATAAGGGGAGCCTCTGAGGGGAGGAGGGTGGGTCGCATGTGAATCTATGAAAGATACCAATACTGGAGAACTGCAGTTACAGGTAAGTAACTAATTTTCTTCTCCAGTATTGGATCTTTCATAGATTCACATGCTTGAATCAGAGTAGTGAGCAGTAATGTTGGATAACCAGTGAATTAATCTGTATCTTGCTTTTATAGCAATCCTCTGAAGGATATTACTAATAATAATAATCATAATAAATATAACAGGAATAAGAATAATCGTATCTCTAGTTATTATGCTATAGAAATTTATCCATGTTCCTATGAAGTTTAAAAATTAAGCACAATATCAATAAGCGTTGGTATTACAAGTACCAAGCTAATTATGATACCAATAAGTACTAAAAGCACTATAATATAAAAGTAAATCTTAATGAAATTAAAGAACCATATCTCACATACCTTGTCTGTGGGGGTGGGATGTCCTAAGAGGCTCACCTTAGGGAAATAAATGCCTCACCACTGCCTGCCCTACCGCTGTGTCCATGTTACTTGTTTCCTCGAGACAGTAGTGCTTCGTGAACGTATGTTGGCTGGACCATGTGGCCGCTCTACAAATGTTGTGCAGTGGTATTCCTGCGAAGAGTGCGCCGAAGTGGCTACCGCCCTTGTAGAATGGACTCTCACCCTGCTGCGGAGCGGTTTGCCAGCTTGAGTATGACAGAATTGGATCGCCAGGCCAATCCACCTGGCTATAGTCTGCTTGGATACTGAGTGGCCCTTTTTTTCCCTCCAAAGGCCACGAATGACTGGTCTGATTTACGTATGCCTTGCGTTTTCTGCAGGTAAAACTTTAGACACCTTTTAATATCCAGCGAATGTAATGTCTTTTCCGCTACTGTCTGCGGATTTGGAAAAAAGGTTTTTAAGATGACTGGTTCATTCAAGTGGAAAGTTGAGGGAACTTTAGGGATATACTTAGGATTTGTCCTCAGAATTACGCCAGAATTAGTGAATTGGAGAAAAGGCTCTTTAACAGTGAAGGCCTGAATGTCGCTTACTCTCTTAGCCGAAGTAAGAGCCAGTAGGAACGCAGTTTTCCATGAGATGAACTTGAGATCTGCTCTGTGGATTGGCTCAAAAGGAGCTTTCATGAGTTGCATTAAGACAACATGCAAGGACCATAAAGGCGGAGGTCTCCGAACTGGTGGAAAAGCACGGAACAGGCCCCTCAGGAATTGCTTTACAATCCTGGTGGAATATAACAAGATCATATCTTGTGATCTACGGTATCACGAGATTGCTGCCAGATGTACTCTAATAGAGGAGTATGAAAGCCCTGACTTTGCCAGATGTAACAGATATGGCAGTATTTGCTCCGGAAGAGAAGAGATAGGATGTATTCCTTCCGCTGCACACCATACACAAAAACATTTCCATTTACATTTTTAAGTCTTATTGGTAGTGTCAGCTCTAGCCCTGGATAAGATTTCCCTACATTCCGAGGAGATGTTAAAAGTTGCATACTAATTGAATTCAGGAGCCAAGTTGATAAGAGAAGAGATGACGGATCCGGATGTCTGACTTGTCCCTGGTGCATCGTCAAGAGGGTTGAACTCTGTTTGAGTTGCACATGTGGCTGTTCTGAGAGCATAAAGAGTTCCGTGTACCACACCTGTCTGGGCCATCTGGGAGCTATTAACAGAAGGCGACAACCCTCTGTCTTCATTTTCTTGATGATTCTCGGTATCAGCAGGATAGGAGGAAAAGCGTAGGTACAGACCCCGGACCATCTCATCGAAAACGCACTCCCCCACGACCCTCTCTGGGGAAGCCAACTTGCATAATAATGTCATTTCTTGTTCTCGAACGTGGCAAACAGATCGAGATTTGGTCTGCCCCATAAAAGGAAGAGTTGATCGAGAATTTCCTGGTCTAGCTCCCACTCGTGGTATGGGATAACTGTCCTGCTCAGGGTATCTGCCAGAACGTTGGTCTGCCCTGGCACATGCTTTCCTTTCAGAGAAATGTTGTGTGTGATGGCCCATTTCCAGATGTTCTGAGCCTGTTGCAAGAGTTGCAGAGACCTTGTGCCCCCCTGCTTGTTTAGATAAAACATGCTGGTAGTATTGTCCATCCTGATTAATACGCTTGAGTTTTGAAGTTTTGGCAAAAAGGCTTTGAGAGCTAGATCTAATGCTTTAAGCTCCAGTTGATTTATGTGGAGTCGAACTTCTTTTGCATTCCAGGATCCGCTGATCTGTAGATCCTGGCAGTGTGCACCCCATCCTTCGAGAGAAGCGTCCGTCATTACTATATAACTGGGCACCTGATGAAGGAACGTGAGCCCGTTGGACAAATTGGTCAGCGTTGCCCACCAAGCCATGGTGGTCTGCATTATTGGTGTGATGCAAATTTTGTCCTCAAAAGAGCCCTGCACCTGAGTCCACTGTGCATCCAATTGTTCTTGTAGGGGTCGCATATGCAGCCTGCAATCTGGGACAAGCGGAATGCATGACGAGATCATCCCTAGCAATGACTTGTAGGTGCAGACTGAAACGAACGTTTGTGTAGAGAGTTTGCGTGCTAAGGAGCTTGGCTTTTGTTTCCTTTATTGAGATGGATACGCCTTGCTGCGGACCGTGTCTAGTATTGCTGGTAAGAAATTCAATTTTTGTGTGGGGTGAAGATGTGATTTTTGATAATTGACGATAAGCCCTAGGTTGCTCAACAATTGGATGCAAACCGAAATGTGGCGCACCACTTGAGGCTTTGAAGGTGCCTTTATGAGTCAGTCGTCGAGATAGGGAAATACCTGCATGCCCGACTGGAGGAGGTGTGTTGCCACTGGGGCCAACATTTTCGTGAAAATTCTGGTGGCCGATTTCAATCCGAAGGGGAGGACTCAAAATTGTAGGTGTATACCAGCTACTTTGAACCTGAGGAATTTGCGGTGACTGCGGTGTATTGGAATATAAAAGTAAGCATCCGGGAGGTCTAGGGATGCCATATGATCTCCGGTATTTAAAAGGCGCAAGACGTCCTGTAGTGTCACCATCCTGAAAGATTGTTTCTTTAGGAACTTGTTTAGTGATCTTAAGTCCAGAATGGGGCACCAGTCTCCAGAATGTTTCTTTACCAGAAAGAAGTGGAAATAGAATCCCCTGTTCCTGTGAGGAATAGGGACCAGTTCTATCGCTCCTTTGCGCAGCATCACTTGCACTTCCTTGAGGAGTTGGTTCACTCGAGGGGGTGGAGGGCCTGACGGAGGGACGTCCGGTGGTGTCTGTGTGAACTCCAGTGTATGGCCTCTGGCCACTACATCGAGCACCCACCTGTCTGATGTTATTGCTGCCCATTGAAGGAAGTAAGAAGTGATGTGACCTCCAATCTTTGAGGAGGTTGCTGTGGGGTAGGATGCTGGTATGGCTTGTAGGTCATTGTTTCCTGCCTGCGTCCTTTTCTCGGGCAGCCACTCTCCCTCTCGCTGGGTGCCTATAAGCAGCGGTAGGTGGCAATCAATAATGCTGCTGCTGTTGGCTGTACTGTTGTCGGGGTCCTGTCGAAGAAGACTGATACTGGGGTCTGTACTGATGGTAGCCCCCTCGAAAGGAATAACCTCCTCTACCTCTTGCTCCACGAAAGGGCTGCTTCCTGTATTGCAGGGTACCCAGTGATTTAGCCGTATCTGTACCTGTTTTGATGGCTTGTAACATGTTGTTGACATGCTTTCCAAACAGACTTTCACCATCAAACGGCATGTCCAGAACCCGGCTCTGGACCTCCGGGCAGAAAAAGGTAGACTTTAGCCACCCTTGCCTATGCAAGATCGCTGACCCTGCTAGTTGTCTGAAACCTGTCAAGGAAATGTCTATTGTGCTATCTATAATCTCGGCCGCAATCCGTTCACCTTCCTGTAATACTTTCTTTGCTTCCACCTTGACATCCTCCAGCAAGAGATCCAAGAAAACAGACATGTCTGCCCACATCTGGCGATCATACCTCCCTAGAATGGCCAGGGAATTCGCTGCCTGACAGTGATCGCCGCTACCGAGGAGAATTTCTTCCCAATATTATCCAACCTCTTCCCGTCCTTGTCTGGAGGAGATGCTATAGGTGTGGAAGGGTTCCTAGAACAACGCTTTGCCGCCTGAGATATTACCGAATCCGGCTTCGGTTGCGACACTAAGCAGGCCGGAGAGTTATCAGGTGCTTTATATTTCTTTTCTAGCCTCGGCATTTGTGAAGGCACTGTCGCCGGATTCTTCATCGCCTTCAACCCCTCTTGCCATAGGAAATCTACAATTGGTATAGCTCTTACCGACTTCTTTGATGGCTCCTTGAAGTCATATAGGAAACACTCTGTTTCGTGAGAAACAATAGGCAGATTGAATCGCTTTGCTGCTCTCTCAATGAAATTATGAAAGCCTCCTATGTCTTCAAAAGGCGAATTAACTGGCCCTGCTGGAGGTGGAGATGGTGTGGGGACGAGATAGTCATCCCATTCGCTAGCCACTGACTCCCTTATCTCACCCTCTTCCCTCTCGTCATCTGCCGTGGCATGATATTCCTGTGGTTGGCTACTCAACGGTATGCCAGTGTGCTGCGTCCCCGGGAGACTGGTCCTCGGGGTTTGACGAGGTGTCTGGTGGCTGTCAGGCCTGGGTGGCAATATGGGTGTTGATGGTGGAAATCTCCTGTAGTAGTCGTTCAGCATACACTGAAGATCTGCGACTAATGTGCTATGCATGGGAGGAATAATTGTTGTCCGCTCGGTGGGTATGAAGTTGAAGAATAGTTGGGCTGGTACTGCCCTTCATCCTCCTCATCAAAGTCCTGGCATTTTACATGCAGCTGAGATGGACTACTAGCTGCCCCAAACATCCCGTCATCTTGGGAATACATGTCATTGTCGTCATCAAAGAGATGTTGTGGGGGATATGGCAATACCTTGCTCTGGGAGGTATGTATTGGAAGAATGTGCGATGATTTTTCCCCCATGGTGATCAGTGAAAGAGGTAGGAATCTCGCCGAATCCTGCTCTTCAGAATATGGCATCATTGTTGTCTCGCCGACGGTGCTGTCATCGCCGGTGTGCTGGACGACAGTGTCTTTTTAAGCCTTATCAACAGGTGCTTCCTCGACGGTAGTACCTTTGTCGATTGATGGACCCACGATGCCTCCGCTGTCGACGATGCCTTCGTCGACAAGGCTTTTAAAAATATTTTTGCGGTAATGATCGTCGTCGATGATAATGGTGACGATGTCATGATCATTGGTGAGACCGCCGTTGTAAACGTCAACGACACTGTCGTTGATGTCACTGTCGACACAGTCGTCGACTGGCGTTTTTTGTCTGAGGAGAGCCTTAGCGGATCTTTTTGCGGTGACAGAGACAGGGATGCACTTTTAGTGGGAACCTTTTTCTGCAGAGGCGAAGTAGGCTCTGAACAAACCTTTTTTGGCAACCTTGTGTGGGTCTCTGCTTCAGAAGTCGCCTTCTCATGTTTCTTTTGTCTCTCAGTAGAGACATGTTTCATTTTTTGGCCATCTTCCTCTATGGCTCGTCAGGCAGTCTTCCTTTCTCACCTGTTCTTTTTAAGGAGTGAGAAGCGTGAGATGACGTTTCGCTCTCATCTGAAGAAAGATGTTCCATGGCTTTCTGTCTCTGTAGCCACAACAGAAGCCTACCCTCACGGTCCTTGAGGGTTTTTTGACTGAAGGTGCGACAGATCTTGCAGTCTCTCACCTTGTGGTCTGGATGGAGACAGTAGATGCACATTTTGTGGGGGTCATCAACATGTAGTCTCTTCTTCCCACAAATGCCACAATCTCTGAACAGACCCTTTTTTGTTATTTCAGACATCATACAACTGCAAAGCTGGGTTCTCTGAGAAATAACTTTCTATCAGAAAAGGTAAACTGAGCAGAGCTCAGTGAGACTCCCTTCACACGATATACAGTAGAAAATCTGAGAGAAAACAGCCTCTGTTGGGAGTGTTCTAGAGGGGGTCGAAGCCTGATTGGATGGGACTCAAGTTTGGGTCTTTTTCACAAAACAAAATGGATAGGCTATAAAACAGCCTGTGGGGCCTACTTAGGCCTAGTGGTTTTAAAGCTACTGCTTTGTGTATTTGAAGTTACCATGAGGCTCCCACCGCGACGACGGGAATGATTCAAGCATGTGAATCTATGAAAGATCCAATATTGGAGAATTTGCAGTTAGATTCTCTACCAGAAAGAGTGTTAGTGAAGGCAAGTAAGAAAATTAGTTACTTACCTGTAAATATAGTTCTCTAGTATTGGAATATTTCATAGATTCACAAGCTTGAATCATTCCCCATCGTCAAGATGGGAGTCCCTGGTACCTTTAATCAAGTAGTACTAACATAGGGCAACCTAAAGGCCCTAGGTCTCTCAGTTTAGCACTCTATCAGAGTCATTTTGAGAAAAAAAGGACCAAACTTAAGAGTCCACCAATCAGGCGATGCCACCATTTAGAACCTTCCTGAGAGAAGCTCCAGTCCCTCCGATTTTCTTTGCACAAGTGCGTAGTAGATAGAACAGTAATCAGAGAGGTAAAGGTGAGCTTCTCTGGGGAGGTGGTCGAGTTGCATGTGAATCTATGAAAGATTCCAATACTGGAGAACTATAGTTACAAATAAGTAACTAATTTTCTTACTCCAGTATTGGAACTTTCATAGATGCTTGAATCAGATTAGTAAGCAGCAGTGATGCACATTGTAGAGTAATTATCACAGGATCACATATATAAGCATCACATGTCTAAATAAACATATGGGGATATTCATGGTCTAAACATTAGAAATAAGATTGTTAAGTGAAATTATACTATACCCAAGTTTTTTTTTATTTTTAAATAAACAATGTGCAGATCTGACTTTAGGATGGCGGGATGAGAGAGACAGCTCACCTTTACTGGAAAAGATGCCTCAGGACCGCCTGGCTCACCACTACTTCTCAATGAGACACTGCATATAGGCAGTAATGTCTGGTAAATGTGTGGCAGCTTTTCCATGTTGCTTCCCTACAAATGTCATAGAGCGGCACACCTGCAAACAGTGCTGTGGATGAGGACACTGCACATGTTGAGTGAGCACAAACAAAGGCTTGTAGTGGCTTGCCCGCTGCTTGATGGCAAAAACGCATTGCTGAAGAAATCCACCCTGCAATGCTCTGTTTGGACAAAGGCTGACCCTGTCTGGGTGCGCTGTAAGCCAAGAATAGCTGGCTAATTCTGTGAAAGACTTTGATCCTGTCCAAATAGAACTTTAGGCATCTTTTAATGTCTAATGAGTGTAGAGCCTTCTCCGCTGCAGTTTTAGAATTTGGAAATAATGTTTTCAAAACTAGCGGCTCGTTTATATGGAAGTCCGAGGGGACTTTTGGTATGAAACGTGGGTTTGTGCATAAGATTACTTTATCCTGTCTAATCTATAAAAAAGGATCTTGGATCGACAGTGCCTGGATCTCACTGACTCGCCTGGCTGACGTTAGAGCAATGAGGAGGGCTGTCTTCCAGAAGAGAAATTTCATAGAAGCTCTATGGATTGGCTCAAATGGTTGCTTCATGAGTTGCGCAAGAACAATGTTGAGATTCCAGGAGGGAGGAGGAGGTCTGAAGGCTGGAAAAACTCTGAAAAGTCCCTTTGGAAATTGCTTAATTACTCTGAAGGACCACACAAAGGTGAAGAGCTTGATCGTCTAAAGGACGAAATAGCCGCCAGGTGAACCCTTATGGAGGAGTGAGCAAGACCTGAGTTTGCCAGATGCAACAAATAAGGCAATATTTGTACCGGTAATGAGGAAATAGGATCTATCTGTTGTTGCTGGCACCGTAGACAGAACCTCTTCCATTTACATGAATACGTTTTATTGCTGCTAATTGTTGTGGCCCTTGACAGTATATACCTGCACTCCTGCGGGATGTCTAGATGTGCGAACTCATGGTGCTCAGGAGCCATGCTGATAATTACATTGATTGAGGATTCGTATGCAAGACTTGTCTGTTGTTCGCTGTCAGCAGATGCAGAGATATTTTCAGTGGGATGCGAGGTTTCACTGAGAAAAGAAGAAGCTCCATGAATCAATGCTGCCATGGCCAGTTTGGGGCTATTAATATCAGTGTTGGTGATGCCTCGTCACGTAATATTGGCATTTGGTGTTTGACCGGCTGACAAAAAGGTCGAGGTTGGGTGTATTTCACTAAAAGAATATGTGGTTGACTATGGACTGGTCCAATTTCCATTTGTGACAGACTGATTTTAGTCTGCTGAGAGAGTCTGCCAACTTGTTCCGATTCCCTGTAACATGAACTGCTTGCAGTGGTACTCCATGGTGCATGACCCAATCCCAGATCTCCTGAGCTTCCTTGGAGAGAGGAAGGGATCTTGTACCTCCCTGTTTGTTGATGTAATGCATTGTAATGGTAATGTCTGTTCTTATTAGCAACCTCTGAATTGGCTATCTTTGGAAGCAACGCCTGCAAGGCCAGGCGAACTGCTTTTAGTTCTAGTAGATTGATGTACAGTGATCGAAGCATTGGTGGTCATTTCCCACTGATTTGCAGGTCCTGCAAAAACGCTCCCCAACCATCTGAGGCATCTATGGTGATAACGGATGGGGCTGACCGATGATGGAATGAGAGGCTGATGGAAAGTTGATGCTTCTGAGACCACCACACCAGAGCTTTGGTGTTCGCCGGAGTGATCTTGATGTGGTCTTTGAAGCTCCCTGAGGCTTGAACCTATTGCCGCTGAGTTGTTCCTGGAGGGGGCGCATTTTGAGTCTGCAGAATGGAACTAGAGGGACGCATGAAGACATAATCCCCAATAACGACTTGTAAAGGCGAACTGAAATTGATTTTTATCTTTGAACTGACTTCACCAGGGACACTAGTCTTTAATGTCTTTTTACAGTGGGGCAGGCTATGCTGGATTGAGTGTTCAGGTTTGCCCCTAGAAAAGTGATCGTACGTCATGGTTGAGGTTTGGACTTCTCCCAATTCATGGTTAGACCTAAGCTGTTGAGTAAGGCAATGCACTTTTTTGTTGATTTGCATGCTGCTGAGAAGGTGTTTGCTTTTGCTTTTATCAGCCAATCGTCTAAGTATGGGAATACTTGATACTTTCTTCTCCTTAGGAAAGCCAAAATTCTTGGGGGCTGATTTTATGCCCAACTGAAGGAGCCGAAATTCAAAAATGGTTTCCGGCTACCATGAATCTTAGGTACTGCCTATGGGCTGGATGGATTGGGATATGGAAGTATGCGTCCTTCGGGTCTAGGGTAGATAGAAAGTCTCCAAAGTTCAACCAGAGAAGGATGTCCTGGAGAGTTATTGTAGGAAGTTGTCTCTGTATATACTATCTCAAAGTGAGAGATAGTGTGCACAGAGTCCAAGGGTTCCCCTTAGATGTTGATAGTGGCAAAATTAGATAATACTAATGCTCTATTTTGTGGTAGTGTGGTCGACCAGCAGGCTTATCAGAGGGTAGTGTTAAGCATTTGTTGTATACACACAGACAATAAATGAGCAACACACACTCAAAGACTTAACTCCAGGCCCATAGGTTTTTGTAGAAAAATATTATTTTATTAATTTATTTTAAAACCACAAGATTCAAATTTTAAGTAAGTTCATAAAATGCAAGGTACTTCACACAGGTAAGTATAGAACTTTGATTCAAAGCAGTAGTACACACAGTTTTAGTTAAAATAGCAATAAGCTATTTTGAAGTTGATACATTGCAAAAATCAACAGTTCCTTGGGGAGGTACGTTTGGTTAAGTTTCTCAGGTAAGTAAAGCACTTACACAGTCAGTCCCCTGGGCACAGACAGCCCACCGCTGGGGGTTCAAGGCAACCCTAAAGCCACAGCACCAGCAACACAGGACCGGTCAGGTCAAAGGAGGGCCCAAAACACATAGGCGCCTCTGGAGAATAGGGGTACTCTGGTTCCATTCTGCTAGCAGGCAAGGAATGGTTTCTTACCTGTAACTCCAGTTCTCTCGTAGGGGTATTTCCATGATAGTCATAAGCACTGAATAGTTACGCGCGCCTGCGGGGACCCCAGAGCAATGTTCTGTAATGTATTCTTAAGTCTAGATGTTAGCCTTTCTTTAATAAAGGCCTGTTTAACCACTTAAGAATATCACTGTGCAGCCTAGGTGAAAAGCTACACAGGCCAAATTGTTTATTCTTGAGGTTGGAAAGAAAGACAGCTGTAGTATAGATACACCTTTAAACACATATTTATTCTAGAAATTTAATAAAAAATATATTCTCAAACTTTATTTACACCTCCAAATGAGAATAAAACAATGCAGGGCAGTGTAGCCCATAGGCTGCCATTATACAGGATGTAATTAGAGCTGTGCCTTTAAGAAAGGAAAGTCCTCCTGTATCCCATCATGCACAGCAAAAGGCAGTTACCTCAGTTCTTTTTTGTAGGCTTGTAACATGACATGAAGAAACATGAACATTCTTTGTATTAAGCACATCGTTATTAGCACTGCAAATTTTCTTATGTCAACTCCACCGGGGAGGAGGGAGGGTTGCTTATGACTATCATGGAAATACCCCTTCGAGAGAACTGGAGTTACAGGTAAGAAACCATTCCTTCTCTCGTAGGGGATTTCCATGTATAGTCATAAGCACTGAATAGATTAGCAAGCCCATCCCCATAACCGCGGTAGAGTAGACAGAGCAATACTGAAACCATAAATTATGCAAATAAATTCTTGAGAGAGGCCTGTCCGACCTGCGCATCTGCTCTAGCATCTGAATCAAGGCAGTAATGCTTAGTAAAGTTATGGACAGATTTCCAGGTAGCCGCCTTGCATATTTCTGTCAAAGGAATATTTCTCATCAAGGCAGCGGTCGCTGCCTTCCCTCTAGTGGAATGGGCTTTTGGCCTGCCATCGAAAGATTTATTTGCTAACTGATAACAAAATATGATACATGAGACAATCCACCTGGATAAGGATTACTTGGAAGTGGCTAAACCTGTTCTAACTGGGCCATAGTTAACAAACAGGTGCTGTGATTTGCGCAAGCATTTAGTTCTGTCCAAGTAGAATTTTAAAACCCTCTTTACGTCGAGAGAATGTAGGGTTCTCTCGGCAGGGGTAGAAGGATTCTGGAAGAAAGTTGGTAATGAAATGGTTTGGTTCACATGGAAGTCTGAAACGACTTTAGGTAAAAATTTGGGATGTGTCCTCATAACTACTTTAGAAGAATGAAACACCGTATAAGGTTCTTGAGCGCAAAGGGCCTGGATCTCACTGACCCTACGAGCTGATGTGATTGCGAACAGAAACGCAGTTTTCCACGTAAGATGTTGGAGTGATGCTTTATGTATTGGTTCAAAAGGATGTAGCATCAGACGTGAAAGGACAATATTCAGTTCCCATGGAGGAGATGGCCTTCTAATGGGAGGAAATACCTTCTTCAAACCCTCCAGGAAGTCTTTTATGATTGGAATCCTAAAGAAAGAGGATTGGGAAGGGCTCTTTCTATATGCCGTTAGAACCGCCAGGTGTACTTTTATTGATGACAATTGCAATCCAGACTTCGCCAAACTTAATAAGTATGGCAGAATAGTCTCCTCTCCGCAGGATATTGGGTCGACATTATTGTCCAAGCACCACACGCAGAACCTTTTCCATTTGCAGGCATAAGCTGTTCTTGTGGAGGGGCGCTTTGCCTCCCTTAGAATCTCCATGCAGTCCTGAGGTAGGTTCAGGTGACCATATTGTACTAACATAGGAGCCATGCTGCCAAATTCAACAATGAGAGGTTGGGATGAGTTATCTGGCCTCGGAACTTCGTGAGAAGATCTGGGCGACACAGTAGCCTGATGTGTGGTTTGAGTGACCGGTGAAGGAGGTCTGGAAACCACCACTGGCGTGGCCATTCTGGGGCAATGAGAATCATCTTGGATAGAGCATTGGACAGCTTCAGGAGGACTGCCGGTATCAGGGGAAGCGGTGGAAAGGCGTAAAGAAATGCTCCTGACCAGTTTATCCACAGGGCATTCCCCAGCGTTCCTGGATGGTAGTATCTGGAGGCGAAGTTTTGGCATTTTTTGTTTTCTGGGGTTGCGAATAGGTCTATAGATGGGGTACCCCACATGGCAAAAATGGAACGGATGACGTCGTCGTGCAAAACCCATTCGTGGTTTTCGTCCATTGCATGGCTGAGGGCATCCGCTTGTACATTCTGTATGCCCGGAAGGTGAGTTGCCACTAGCGAGAGGTTCCTGGCTAGAAGCCAGTGCCAGATTGTTTGAGCCTCTGTCGACAGAGTCTTGGATCTGGAGCCTCCTTGTTTGTTTAAATAATACATGGTGGCCATGTTGTCCGTTTGGAGAAGCAGAGTTTTCGTCTTCAGTGATGGGAGGAAAACCTTGAGCGCAAGATGGACTGCGCGAAGCTTCAAAAGGTTGATGTGATACAGTCGCTCTCTCTGTGACCACGTGCCTTGGACTCGAAGGTGATCCATATGCGCTCCCCATCCGAGCAGCGATGCGTCTGTGACAATGGTTTGAGTTGGCGGCTGTTGTTGGAATGGAATCCCCTCTAGAAGATTGTTCGGCGAACACCACCACTTGAGGGATTGTATGGCGTGGGGAGAAAGAAGGACGCTGTTCTCCCAATCGTCCACTAGTTGACACCATTGATCCTCCAGACATTCCTGTAAGGGTCTCATATGGAGGCGAGCATTGGGAATGAGGTAAATGCAAGACGCCATCGAGCCCAGGCGAGAGAATATCGCTTGTGCAGTGGTCTGAGGTGTTTTCTCGAGCTGCTGGCACTTTTGGAGGATTGATAATCGTCGTTCCTCCGAAGGAAACACCTTTCCTTGCTTGGTATCTATGATGGCGCCTAAGTAATGCAGCCTCTGAACAGGTGTTGCTGTGGATTTGGAGAGATTGACTTGAAGGCCCAGACTTTGGAGAAGCTGGTGAGTCCAGTTGAAATGTTGCTGAGCCTCTAGATACGTGGAAGCTTTTATAAGCCAATCGTCTAGATAGGGGTAGACGAATATTCGATGTTTCCTCAAATGGGCTGCCACCACCGCCATGCATTTGGAAAAAGTTCTCGGTGCTGATTTGAGGCCGAAAGGTAGTACCGTAAATTGGCAATTACTTTTTCCGACGACGAACCTTAGAAACTTTTGATGCTTCTCGATCACCGGAATGTGAAAGTAAGCGTCACGGAGATCTATCGCGCAGAGCCAGTCGCCCTGACGAAGTTGGGGGTAAATTTGGTGCAAGTATAGCATCCTGAATTTTTCTCTGCAAATCCATTTGTTTGCTACCCTTAGGTCTAGAATGGGACGAAACTCTTGTTTGTCCTTCTTTGGTACCAAAAAATACCTCGAGTAGATTCCCTTTCCGTGCTGATTGATCGGGACAGGTTCTATTGCTCTCTTTTATAATAGGGATGTTACTTCCAATTGAAGAGCGTTGAGGTGGTGACTCACTGGTTTGGGTGGAATAGACGGCGGAGGGCTGATGAACCTGGGAGAGTACCCATTCAAGACAATATTCAACACCCAGGCGTCTGATGTAATGCGTTGCCACTCGTCCAGATGATGTGAGATACTTCCCCCTACCAGAGTGGGTAACGGAGGAGGGGGAAGCGAGGATTCAGGGCTTAGATGCAGGTGCCTGACGAGCTGTCTGGGTTTGCGGTGTAGAGCGACCCCTTGTCGGCTTTTGTTGTGTCGAGAAGGATCTTTGATGCTGTTGCTGTTGTTGGGGTCTTGAAGACATCCACTGTGGTGTTTGATATCTCTGAGTAAAGAGCCTTCGGTGGTAAGGATGGAATGTTTTCAGTTGCTCTCTCGGTCTCTCGATACCCACCGCTTTCAGAGTGTCTAGTTCAGTTTTCATTCTCAACATCTCGTCGTCAGCATGGGAGCCAAACAAAGTGGAACCTGAAAAGGGCAAATTTTTAATTCTCTGTGGCGCCTCTGGTTTAAGTGACTTCAGGAGTAGCCAAGCGTGTCTTCTTAAGGACACTCCATGAGCATAATTATGGGCGGATAGCACCGAAGAGTCGGCAGCGGCGCTGATCACCTGATTGGAGACTATGGCACCTTCATTCACGATCTCAAAAAAATCTGCTCTTTAGGGAGATGTTCCGCAAATTGCAGCACAGAGTCCCAAAGGGCCCGATCATACCTGTCTAACAGTCTAACAGTGCAGTAGCACTGGCTGCTTTCATCGTGATGGCTGAGGTAGAGCATACTTTGTGGCCTGCGGCATCAATCTTTCTACTCTCCTTGTCCGGTGGTGAGGAGGAAGACGGAGATGTAGAATGCAACTTTTTTTGCCGCCACTATGACCACTGAGTCAGGTACCGGATCCGACCTTAGGAATAGAGGGTCCTGCTCCGGAGGACAATACTTCTTTATAAGCCTGGAAGGAGCAGTTTTAGCTGTGGACGGTGTTAAAAATATGTCCATTGCCGGTTCAAGAAGCCCTGGGACCAGCGGTAGTAATGGTCTTGAAGATGCACGCTGGTGTAAAGTCTCAAAAATAACAGAGGTTGTTGGAGCGGGTACTGCCAGCGGGATGTTTAATTTGGTAGCACCGCGAACTAGGACCTCTTTGAAGGTGTTCACGTCGTCTATGGGAGAAACTCTCAGAGACGGTGAGTCAGATAGGGTCGGAGAGTAATCCCTTGTGGATGAGGACGAATGTCTATGGTGGGAACGAGGAGATCTTTGAACCGATTCACGTCGACGATGGTGTCGAGAGGAAGAAGAGCGTCTCGAAGAGTGTCTGGAATATCTTGTGGATTCCGCTGGAGTCACTGGAGCGGACTCTGAAGGAGGAGCCGGCGGAGGAGCTGTAGGTGCCAGAGGTGTCTGTGGTAGGGGTGACGGCTGAGGTGAAGTTGGAAGAAGAATGAGAGAAGCCGAGGATTCTGAGGTGGTATAAACCCTCCTCGGCCTCTTTGAGTGCCTCCTCGACGTCGACACAGTACTCGACGTCGAAGTACGATGACTACGAGTACCTCTCGGCGTTGACTCCTCTCGTCGTTGAGAGCCTCTCGGCGGTGATCTCCCTCGACGTCGATGGGATGACGGCGAACGTCTTCGCCGACGAGTACTGTCCACCGACATCGATCGTCCCCGTCGCATCGATGGCGACCTGGACCAAGACCTTCTTGACGGCGAGTGTCTACGCCGTCTCGACGGCGATACGGCTGTCGACGTCGAGCGATGTCTTTTTCTCGACGGTGAGCCGGTCCTCGACGGCGAGCATGTTGGCGCCGTTCCTGGTCTCGACGTCGATGCTCTCAACGTCGTCGGAGACCTATGGCGTTTGTGAGCAGGTCTGGCAGCTGCTCCAGAGGACACAGTGAGAGCCCTGGTAGAAGACTGACCTTCTCCTCGCTCTGTGGCAGATTGCCCTCTTTTTCTCCTGTCCTCTCTTGCCTGAAGCCGAATTTTCTCCCTGTCGCGAAGAGTTCTTCTGGAGAAAGTTTTACAAATGTCACAGGCATCAGGCTTGTGACTTGATGGTAGGCAAATAATGCAGACCTGGTGTGGGTCTGTTTTGGCCTTTTTCCTGCCACAGCTAGGGCACTTGTCAAAAAGAGAAGGCATTCTAAAGACAGAAAAACTTTAAATTTCTGTCAGAATTTGACAGGAAAGGCTAGAAAATGTTCACTCTAGAGGAAAAACGTCGAGTGAAATTGAAATCCAAAGGATTTTAAGTGAATTTTCTGTCAAAAAGGCTTTGTATGGTAGAGCTCAATGCTTCAGGGTCCTGTCAGAAGGAGCCGGAAAAAAGAACTGAGGCAACTGCCTTTTGCTGTGCATGATGGGATACAGGAAGGCTTTCCTTTCTTAAAGGCACAGCTCTATTTACATCCTGTATAATGGCAGCCTATGGGCTACACTGCCCTGCATTGTTTTATTCTCATTTGGAGGTGTAAATAAAGTTTGAGAATATATTTTTTATTACATTTCTAGAATAAATATGTGTTTAAAGGTGTATCTATAATACAGCTGTCTTTCTTTCCAACCTCAAGAATAAACAATTTGGCCTGTGTAGCTTTTCACCTAGGCTGCACAGCGATATTCTTAAGTGGTTTAACAGGCCTTTTTTCAAGAAAGGCTAACATCTACACTTAAGAATACATTACAGAACAGTGCTCCGGGGTCCCCGCAGGCGCGCAGAACTATTCAGTGCTTATGACTATACATGGAAATCCCCTACAAGAGACGTAGCTGTGTCCTCGGGGAGCAGACCAGGGGGGTTTTGAAGAGCACTGGGGGAGCGGGGGGACACACAAGCCCACAAAATACACCCTCAGTGGCACAGGGGCGGCCGGGTGCAGTAGGCGTCGGGTTTGCTATAGAAAGCAATGAGGGGACACGGGGGTCACTTATGTGATGCAGGCAGGGCACAGGGGGGCTTCTCGGGCCAGCCACCAACTGGGCTAGGATGGGGGTTGCCTGCTAGTCACTCCTGCACTAGTGGGTGGTTCCTCTCAGTCCTGGGGGCTGCGGGTGCAGTGCTTGGTCCAGGCATCGGGTTCCTTGTCGCAGTCAGGGGGAGCCTGTGGATCCTCTCTACAGGCATGGCTGTGGGAGTGCAGGGGGGTTGAATCAGGTTACCCACGTCGTCTTAGTCGTCTGGGAGTCCTCTCGGGGGTGTTGGTTCTCCTGAACTCGAGCCGGGGGCATCAGGTGCAGAGTGAGAAGTCTCATGCTTCCGGCGGAAAGAGAAAGTTCTTTAAAAGTTGCTTTAAAGTTGCAAATTTGTTTCAGTTTTTGAACAGTGGCGCTGTTCTCTGGAGTTTCTTGGTCCTTCGGGTTCAGTGCAGTCCTCTGAGTCCTCAGAGGTCGCTGGTCCCTGTCGGATGCGTCGCTGTGCAGGTTCTTTGAGTCTGGAGACAGGCAGGTAGGGTTGGGGCCAAGTCAGTTGTCGTCTCTGCGGGGCTTTCTGGTCAGCAGTCCTACTTCTTGTCGGTTGCAGGAATCGATTTCCTGGGTTCAGGGTCGCCCCTAAATATTAAATTTAGGGGTGTGTTTAGGTCAGGGGGCAGTAGCAAATGGCTACTGTCCTTGAGGGTGGCTACACCCTCCTTGTGCCTCCTCCCTGAGGGGAGGGGGGCACATACTTATTCCTATTGGGGGAATCCTCCAAAACCACGATGGAGGATTTCTAAAGGCAGGGGTCACCTCAGCTCAGGGCACCTTAGGGGCTGTCCTGACTGGTGGGTGACTCCTCCTTGTTTTCCTCATTATCTCCTCCAGCCTTGCCACCAAAAGTGGCGGCAGTGGCCAGAGGAGCAGGCATCTCCACTAGCTGGGATGCCCTGGGGTGCTGTAACAAAAAGCATGAGCCTTTGAGCCTCACCGCCAGGTGTGACAGTTCCTGCAGGGGGAGGTGAGAAGCACCTCCACCCAGTACAGGCTTTGTTCCTGGCCACAGAATGACAAAGGCACTCACCCCATGTCGCCAGGAACTCGCCTCCGTGGCAGGCTGGTACAGACCAGTCAGTCCTGCACTGAAGGATTGGGTAAAATACAGGGGGCATCTCTAAGATGCCCTCTGTGTGCATTTTTTTTTATAAATCCAGCACTGGCATCAGTGTGGGTTTATTATTCTGATACGATTGATACCAAACTTCCCAGTATTCAGTGTAGCCATTATGGAACTGTGTAGCTTGTTTTGACAAACTCCCAGACCATATACTTAATATGGCCACACTGTACTTACAATGTCTAAGAATAGACTTAGACACTGTAGGAGCATATTGCTCATGCAGCTATGTCCTCACCTGTGGTATACTGCACCCTGCCTTACGGCTGTAAGGCCTGCTAGAGGGGTGACTTACCTATGCCACAGGCAGTATTTTGTGTGCATGGCATCCTGAGGGGGATGCCATGTCGACTTTGCCTTTTTGTCCCCACCAACACACACAATCTGCAATGGCAGTGTGCATGTGTTAGGTGAGGGGTCCCTTAGGATGGCACAACACATGCTGCAGCCCTTATAGACCTTCCCTGGTCACGGGGCCCTTGGCACTGGTACCTTTTACAAGGGACTTATCTGTGTGTCAGGGATGTGCCAATTGTGGAAACAATGGTACATTTTAGTGAAAGAACACTGGTGCTGGGGCCTGATTAGCATGGTGCCCCCACACTTCTCAGTCAAGTCAGCATCAATTTCAGACAAAAAGTGGGGGGTAACTGCAACAGGGAGCCACTTTACTTCAGTTAGCATGCAGAAAGATTGCTTTTTCATATACATGTTTAACTCTCTCAGATTGAGGATCGGCCTCCAGTCTTTCCATTTTTTGAGAATGAGTAAGAAGCTGGAGTAAAATCCTTTCCCACGTTGCAACTCTGGCACCTTTTCTACTGCACCCTTGAGAAGCATTTTGTTGATCTCCATTTTGAGTTGGTGCAGATACTTTGGAGAAGACTTGCGAGGAGGATTGGGAGGAGGTATTTGGACAAACTCGAGCGTGTCCAAACTCCACCAGTTGTAAGACCCACTCGTCCGGTGGTATGGTTTAACATTGCTGAAGAAATAAGTACATTTCTCCCCCTAGCTTTAGAGGCAGATGTTTTGGGGTAGCTGGATTCCTGGATGTATCATAATCTACGAGCTGAGTCCTTTGCTTGACGAGCTGGTCTTCCTCTGGAGATAGGCCTCTTGTAAGCTGCTTGTGGAGGTTGCCTCTGGGAATATTCCTGGTGAAATTGTTGAGAGGTGGATGTAAACGATGAATATCTAAACTGTTGATAGCCTCCCCTATACGAAAGCATCCCACGTCCTCTAATGCCATGAAAGCAACACTTTAAAAACTGCAGCGTTCCTAAAGATTTAGCCACCTTTGTGTCAGATTTTATTGACTGCAATGCCTCATCAATATGCTTCCCAAAAAGCACTTGCCCATCAAACGGAAGGTCTAGTATCTTATTTTGTACCTCTGGGCGAAATTATGTGGCCTTCAGCCAACCTTGTGTTCTGAGGACAGCGGCCCCTGCAAGCTGACGAAATGTAGTGGTGGCTATGTCCATCGCACAGTCAATGATTCTGCCGATGTGCGTTCCCCTTCCTGTAACATCTTTTTATCCTCTGGTTTAGCCTCAATGCCAGGCTGGAAGAAGAAAACCTTTTCTTACCAAGCTGATCCAGTCTCTTGGATTCCCTATCCGGGGAAGCGAAAGGGAAGGCACCTTGGGAAGTGGAGGCTTGGACCACCAAGCTCTCTGGGGTGGGGTGTTGGGTGAGGAAACTAGGGTCAGTAGGACCTGGTTGATGGCGGCAGCCAATTGCCTATTTAGAGGAGGCCCTGTGCTGGGTTTGGACCACGTCCCCAGCAGGAAATCAGTGAGGGCTTCATTGAAGGTTAACTTCGGTTCTGATGTGGAAACCCTCGGTTGAAGTACCTCTGTCAGAATGTTAGTCCTGACCGGCACTTTAGGCAACTCTAGGTCCAATACCTCGTCTGCTCTACTCACCACCATGGCATATGAAGCACCCTCCTCAATAACCACATAAGGAGGTGAGAGCAAGCCAGTATCTGGAGAAGTATCCAGTCCACTGATTTCCCCTAGATCCTCATACCAATCCTGCTCAATCCATATTCTGAAGGGTTCTCAGACCCCTCCCATTCCAAACCTGTACCAGGCTGTTCATAATAAGCCTCAGGCACAGATCTGAGCCCTGCCGGCGCTGTTGAAGTCAGAATCTGCGTCATATGACGTTGTTCCGTCTCCGGATCATTTGGAATGAGAATGGGGCTCGCACCACCTGTGGGTGCCGGTAGTGGGGGTTGCGTTGACAACGGGACCGATGCCAGAGGAGGCTGACTGTGTAGAACCTGAGTCGAACTGCACCCAATAGGGGATCCTGGAGTCCCCAATGGTGTCGGGCCCGAAGCCGCTGGCATCGAACGCGATGGTGCCCCTGCCGACCCCCGCAGGGCCCGGAGGCTCACCAGCAGGAGCAGCCTGCTCAAATACGAGGTGCATGGCTTTCGTAAAATTCTTTAAATTGAGCGGGGGTTGCTCTGGCTGCCGGATAGGTGGGGAGGAGACGCGAAGTCAGCCCTGGCATCGGTTCTACGGAACCGTGCATGGACGCTGACATTCCCAAGTCGCCTTGTCGGACGACGGGCATGGTGAAGTCAAAATCCTTTTCGACTTCTTTTTGTGCCTGTTCCAAGAGTGCCCCGAAGACTTCAAGTGCGAAGAAGAGGGCTTGGGGCTCCTGGAGCGGTCCCACGACCTCCTCCTCTAGCGGGACCATGAACTCCAAGAGTCGCACCAACCGGCGTCAACTGCCGGGCCGCCATGAGCTTCAGAGACCACTCTCTCAAAGCTTTCAGGCCTTGGCCTAGCAGTCAGAACACGACTTAGAGTCGTGGTCTCTGTCGAGGTACCAGAGACATACCTGGTGGGGATCTGCCACCAACATGGCGCGATTGCATGCACCACACAGCTTGATCCCCGTGTTCCCCGAGGACATCTCGCTCAGATGAAAAAATCTTCCCCAAAAAAGTAAAAAAAAGGCCTGCCAGAGGCAGAGGGTAGCTCAACCCCTGACGTGTGCTTAACTGTCGCGGAAGGAAAAGAACTGGTGTACACGCACTGGGGTGGTGCCTTTATAGACGACCGTGATGTCACAGTCGGCGCTGGCGACGCCAGGTGGAGCCGAACAGCGCATGTGGATCCGAACAACGCCACGCGACTGCAAGTGCAAGGTATTGCTCATCAAAAAATTCCTGATTCAAAGGTGACGGCAGGGAATTCAAAGGTAAGGAATCTGCAGCTTGAAGTCGCTATCAGATAATTGCCTGTCATATCTTGCTAAAACCGCAAGGGAGTTAGCCGTTCAATCATTCAATCAGAGTATTTGTAGAGCACACTACTCACCTGTGAGGGTCTAAAGGTGCTAAGGGGAGGGAGGCTGCTACCGCTAGAACAGCCATGTCTTGAGATGTGTCCTGAAGGTAAGTAGGTCCTTTGACCGATGCAGGTGGGTGGGAAGAGTGTTCCACATTTTGGCAGCGAGGTGGGAGAACGATCTGCCGCTGGCAGTCGTTCTGTGGATGCGTGGGACGGTGGTGGGGGCAAGGTCGGCAAAACAAAGCTCTCGGGTCAGGGTGTAGAAGGGAAAGCCGTCTGAGGTATTCTGGTCCGGTGTTGTGCAGTGCCTTGTGAGCGTGAGTGAGGAGTTTGAATGTCATTCTCTTGTTGACGGGGAGCCAGTGTAGGTTTCTCAGGTGGGCTGTGATGTGGCAGTGGTGGGGGTTGTCAAGGATGAGGAGTGGGGAGGCATTCTGTATGCGTTGCTGTCTTTTCTGGAGTTTGGCCTTGGTTCCTGCGTAGAGGACATTGCCGTAGTCCAATTTGCTGCTTACGAGGGCTTGGGTGGCCGTCCTTCTGGTTCTAGTGGCAATCCATTTGTAGATCTTCCGAAGCATGCAGAGGGTGTTGAAGCAGGAGGAGATGGCGTTGACTTGCTGGGTCATAGATAGTGATGAGTCCAGGATGAATCCCAGGTTGCATGCGTGGTCGGTGGGTGTTGGTGAGTTTCCCAGTGCGGCAGGCCACCAGGAGTCGTCCCATGCAGATGGGGTGGAGCTGAGGCAGCTGTTCTTCATCCATTTGGCGATGGCCTTCATTCCTTCATGGAGGTTGGTCTTGGCGATTGCGGGATCCTTGGTGAAGGAGAGGATCATCATCGACATATGAGACGATGTTGAGGTTGTGATATCGGGCGATGTTAGTGAGCGGAGCTATGTAGATGGTAAAGAGGGTAGGGTCGGGTTGATGGACGATCCCTGGGGTACGCTGCAGATGATTTTGGTGGCTTCAGAGTGGAATGGAGGGAGGCGGACTCTTTGAGTTATGCTGGTGAGGAGGGAGGTGATCTAGTTCAGGGCTCTGTCGCAGATTCCTGCGTTGTTGAGGCGTGTGCGTAGGGGGTTTGGTGGCAGATGGTGTTGAATGCGGTGGCTAAGAGGTCCAGGAGGATGAGAGCCGCATCAAGTATGGTCCTGATATCGTCGGTGGTGGTAATGTGGGTGGTTTCGGTACTGTGGTTGCTGCGGAATCCGGATTGGGATGGGCCCAGAGTATTGTTCTCCTCAAGGAAACGGGTCAGTTGTTTGTTGACAATTTTCTCTATGACTTTTGAAGGAGCAGGGAGATGGGCCGGAAGTTATTGAGGTCCTTCGGGTCCACCTTGGGTTTCTTAAGTAGGGCGTTGATCTTAGCATTTTTCCAGCTCTCCGGGAAGGTGGCGGTCTCGAAGGAACTGTTGATGATCTTCCAGAGTTGGGGTGTGATGACGGAGCTTGCTTTGTTGAAGATGTGGTGAGGGCAGGGGTCGGATGGTGAGCCGGAGTGGATGATGTTCATGATCTTGATGGTGTCGCTGTCATTGATGTGTGGCCAGGAGAGCAGCAGGCTGGTGGGTGGTGAGTCTGTTGTGTCAGTGGTTGATGGGGGTCTGAGTACTGAAGTTGTCATGGATGTCAGCTATCTTGCGGTAGAAGAAGGTGGCTGGGAGTCGCAGAGGTCTTGTGATGGTGGGATGTCGTTGACGTTGGAGCCGGGGTTGGAGAGCTCCTTCATGATGTTGAAGAGCTCCTCGTAGCTGTGTGCGTTGTTGTCGATGCATACTTTGAAGGCGGTTCTCTTGGAGGTTCGGATGAGTTGGTGGTGTCTGCGGATGGCATTCTTGAAGGCTGTGAGGTTGTCCAGTGTCTGATCTTGGCGCCACTTCTTTTCGAGTCTACGGCATGTTTGCTTAGATTCTTGGAGGTCGGCGGTGAACCAGAAGGCCTTTCTGGTGGTGTGTCTGTTGGAAGGTTTCTTGATCAGGGCGAGAGTGTAGGCACAGTTGTCGATCCATTGCCTGAGGTTGCGGGCTGCTGTGTCAGTGTTGGTGGTGTCTACAGGTGGGTTCTGGGAGATGGTAGTGATCAGTTGGTCTTCGGTGACCTTGTTCCATCTGCGGTGGGGAATCCATTGCGGGTGATGGTGTGTTGTGGGTTTCTCGAAGGAGAGGTGGATGCAGCGGTGGTTGGTTCAGTGGAATTAGGTGGTGTGGCTGAAGGAGACGTGTTTGCTGGTAGAGAAAATGGGGTCAAGCATGTGTCCTGCGGAGTAGGTGAGTGCCGTGACGAGCTGCTTGAGGCCGAGGTTGGTGAGGTTGTCGTGTTTTCGAGGTGGAAGTTCAAGGTCCCGAGGAGTATGTAGTCTGCGAATGCGAGTGCGCGCGTGATGATGACGTCGGTGATGGAGTCGCTGTACTGTTGTCAGGGGCCGGGGGGTCTGAAAACGAGCGTCCCTCTCAGGGTGGTGTTTCGGTCAGTGTGGATCTGGAAGTGCAGGTGTTCAGTGGTGCTGAGGGTGTCTTCGGTGCTTGGCGTGATTCTGAGGGTATTCTTGTGAACAATGGCGATGCCTCCTCCTGGTCTGTTGGTGCGGTCCCTGTGGGTGATCTTGTAGCCGTCCGGGATGGCTATGGCGATGTCGCGCGCTGAGGAGGGGTTCGTCCAGGTCTCTGTCAGGAAGGCAACATCTGGGGAGGCTGAGTCGAGTAGATTCCAAAGCTCGACGGCGTGTTTGTGGACGGAACGGGTGTTGAATAGGATGTATCTGAGATGGTTGCGTCCTGCCTTGGTGGGTGGGTGATTGGTGTGGAGGCTGGTGAAGGTGCAGTTCCATCAGGAGAAGGGTCCGTGGGTGAGCTTGATGGCAGGTGGCAGGTGGATGAGCAGCTGGTGTTGAGTGCGTGGAGGGTGTTGGCGTCGTAGCAGAGTCGGTGTAGCGACGGTGGGGGGATAAGAACCAGAGGGTCCAGCACTGGGTGCGGTGCAGCCGCGGACGGGCTTTCCTTTGGCGCACCAGCGGCTGCCATTAAGTGGGGGGGAGGACAGTTGGGAGGCGGGAGTGTGGGCGAAAATGGTGCAAAAAAAAAGGGGGCAGACCGCGGGGGCAGCAGCGGAGGAGAGAGAGAGACGGGAGAGTGAGAGAGAGCGGAGTGGAAGGAAAAGCGAAGAAAGAGTGAAAGCAAAAGTCAAAAGGAGCACTGTGGGGAGCGAACAGCAAAAGGAGCACAAGGGGGCAGACACGGAAGAGCCAGCACACAGAAAGCAGAGTGGAGTGAAAAGCAAAGAAAGAGTGAAAGCAAAAGTCAAAAGGAGCAATGTGAGGAACAAACGGCAAAAGGGGCACAAGTGGGCAGACACGGAAGAGAGAGCGCACAGAGGGCGAAGCAGACAAAAGGAGGAGAGAGGCAGCCTAGAAGGAAAGCAGAGCTCTCCCACTAGACACCAGGGATGAGGCGCAGGCAGAAGCCTGCGGGTGGAGAAGGGCCTCGAACTCTTGACAGGGGTCAGGAGTTCAGAGGAACGAGGGCTCTACTTACAGGCGGAGCTACGGGAGGCAGAGCAGTTCACTGACCTAACTGTTCTTACGGTTAGACTGGACACTGAAGAGAATCTTTTGCCGATATTGTCTAATCGTCTCCCTTCCTTATCCGGAGGTGCAGATATTGGCGTGGAGGCTGCTTGTGTTGCCACGGAATCTGGATGACAGTGACCAGTTAAGCATGCTAATGCATCTTCAGATGCTTTATATTTCTTATCTAGACGACGAAGCAGCGCTGACTGTCACTGGGTTTTGCATGGCCTTTAAATCTTCTTCCCGTATGTAACTGACTACTGGCCTGTGACGTACTGATTTTGGAATGGCTCCTTAAAGTCATAGAGAAAGCAATCAATATGCTTGGATGGCATGGGAAGTACAAATCTTTTAGCAGCCTGTAGGAAAGTGCCCTCTTTCTTGGCATTGTTACCCCCATTTTCTGCCTGTTGTCAGTGTGTTCAACTGTTCACTGGGATCCTGCTAATTAGGACCCCAGTGATTATGCTCTTCCCTTCTAACTTGGCAACTGTACCTTTTTCTTCCCACAATTGGCAACGTTGTCGGTTCCTGGAGGGTCCAGTCACAGTTCCAGTGGCCAGAAGGCGAAGTGGAGGTTGCAGAGGAATCCTGCTGGAATCTTGCGAGCCAAATCTGAGAACCCACCCAAAAGTGAGACCCTGAATAGCCCTGAAAGGGGGATTGGTCACCTAGCCAGGTAAGCACCTATCAGGAGGGGGCTCTGACGTCACCTGCCTGGCATAGCCACTCAGATGCTCCCAGTGTTCTCTGCCAACCTTGGAAACAAGATGGCAGAACCCAGGGACCCTCTGGAGGAGCTCTGAGCACCACCCCTGGGGTGGTGATGGACAGGGGAATGGTCACTCTCCTCTCCATTGTCCAGTTTCGTGTCAGACCAGGGACTGGGGGTCCCTGAACCGGTGTAGACTGGTTTATGCATGGAGGGCACCAAATGTGCCCTTCAAAGCAAACCAGTGGCTTGGGGAGGACCCCCTCCCAAGCCAGTCACACCTATTTCCAAAGGGAGAGGGTGTTACCTCCCTCTCCCAAAGGAAATCCTTTGTTCTGCCTTCCTGGGCTTAATCAGATCAAGCAGCAGGAGGGCAGAATCCTGTCTGAGGGGTGGCAGCAGCTTGGGCTACCCAGAAAAGACTGGTGGTTGCAATGCTGGGGGTCCTCTAAGGAGCTCCCAGAGTGCATGGAATCATCCTTCCAATACTTGCAACAGTATTGGGGTATGATTCCAACACGTTTGATACCAAACATGCCCAGGTTTGGAGTTACCATTATGTAGCTGGACATAAGTAGTAACCTATGTCCAGTACACGCGTAAAATTGCATCCCCGCACTCACAACGTCCAGGAAAATGGGTCTGGAGTTTGTGGGGGCACCTCTGCTAATGCAGGGGTGCCCTCACACACAGGTACCTGAACCCTGCCCTCTGGGCTGAGAGGGCCAACCATAGGGGTGACTTACAGTGACCTGTAGTTAAAATGGGTGCATGCACCTGTTTCACTTAGACTGCAATGGCAGGCCTGCATAACCCTTTGCATGGGCTCCCTGCGGGTGGCAGAATAGCTGCTGCAGCCCATAGGTCTCCCCTGGAACCCCAATGCCCTGGGTACCTACGTACCATTCACTAGGTACTTACATGGGGTACCAGTATGCCAAATGTGGGGTGAAAAAGGTACAATTTAGAGGAGAGAGCAAAACTACTGTGGTCCTGGTTAGAAGGAACCCAGTAAGCACAGTCAAACACAGTCAAGCATACTGATAACAGGCAGAAAACGGGGATAGCCAGGCCAAGAAAGAGGACACCTTCCTACAACTGCCTACACTTCACTAAGAGGGGATACCTGGTATAAGGTGTAAGTACCTTAGGTGCCCACCACATACCATGCCAGCTTCCTATACAACCCTTTCCATAAGATTATGGAATCTTCCGATGTCGTCTGGAGGTGAGTCTACCTTTGAAGGTGAAGGAGAAGGTGGGGCTGGAATTATATATTCATCCCACTCCGATTGGTTGTTGAGAAGCTCGCCTTCCTCCTGTTCTCCTTCAGGTATGTCACTGTCTTGTGGAAGGGCCATACCATGTGTGAGTACGTTAGCTAATGGTAAAGTGGTAGGCCTCTGACGCGGGGTGGCTATGTGAGAAGCTGGAGATGATACTGACTGAGGTAGTACTCCCTCTGTGGGTGGAAACCGCCTTCTATAATCATCTAAATGGCCTGCACGTCTGTTATTAATGTAAAAAAATAAGGAAGAGATTGGAACATCTGCCATAAATTCAAAATATATGTTTGGTGTGTTGTATATAGTCCCCAAATAAAGATGGCGCTGGCTGCCAGGAATTTAATCCGAGATACGTAACTGTCCTTCTGTCTATAATCAGCTCCTTCTGATCATCTAGATTGATCTTTGATCTCCTATATAACACCACAAAATTAACACTTTCTCTTGAACATTTGGAGAACCTTGAAAAAGTCCCAAGTATATACACCCTAGGGGTTGAAACACATGTAGGCTGTTTGTTTATTCAAGTGTGTTATGATAAACCTTCAACTGATTTTATGGATTTGACTCAATGCATTAATATACAAACACATGACTATATGATGCTTCAAACATATATTTTGAATTTATGGTGGACCTACCAATCTCTTCCTTAGTTTTATGGATTCCTACTGAGGTTAATTGCTCAATACCTTGTTTTGGTAGTCCACAATTTATTAAAAGGGGCATTCTATTGGAAGAGAGAGCTGGACCACATTTCCCTCTTGGACTCCGTTATTAATGTATTCGGCATATAAAGTCCCTCTTGATATGGTTGCTCCCGTGCATAATATTGTGGGTCATATGCTTCACTATACTCGTCATCCTCATCTTGATACTTTACGTTGAATTGTGAGGGACTGTGCGCTCTTCAAAATAGACCCTCATCATCAGATTCGTCGTCACCCTGAAGAAGGTGGGTTGGTATCAAAGGGGTTATCTTAGTTGGGGAAGTATGCTCCAGTGTAATCGTTGTAGTTTCCTGCCTTCTGTGCATTTTTTCGCTCGTCGATGGTGTAATAGGCGTACTTGTCAATGTTGCCTTTGTTGTTGAAGATTTTGAAAATATTTTAACCGATGATGACATCAATGAAGATACTAAGGTTACCGTTATGGATGATGATGGATAATTCGTCATCGACTTTGTCGTCGGAAAGGTCGTCGTCGGGATTGATGAAGAAACTGTTGTTGACTGTGGAACTGATCTCGTCGTTGCCATCGTCAATGAGGTTGTTGTCGACAGTTGGGATTTTATATGTGGTCTGTCGACTGGAGGACCAAAGGAAGGCTTCTTAAAGGAATGCGATGACTTAGAAGGAGTAGGAGGCACTGGTGATGGCTTTCTAGCCCCTTCTGAACTGCTAGTATGCCCTCTTTTACTTTTTCAGGGGAACTTGTGAGGAGATGAATAAGGGCTGTGGCCTTTGTAAGACCCTGAGTTGGTCTTTTTGTAGGTCTTTCTTGGCTGCTCTGAGGAGGACCTTGACTGAGGAGACCTCATTCTTTTTTGTGATCTCCTGGAAGAAGTAGAAGAGTTGTCACTCTTAAAATAGAGACTGGATTATCTCTTGATTTAAGGTTTTGCAGCCATATTAACAATCTGCCTTCTCTATTCTTCAAGTTTTTGGAGGAAAAGGTGTGACATACTTTGCAGAGTTTTCAGGATAAAGGCAGTATATATAGTTCTGGAGAGGGTCTTCAGAGTGCAACCTTTTCTTACCACAAGTTTTACAGGATCTGAATAAATTATTTATTTCCTTGTCAGACATAGTGAAGACATTTTCAGGTATAAGTCAAAATCCGTTAAGAAGAATTAAATTCTTTGGGTATCCAAAAACAGTGAAAAGCAGAGCAGAGCCCTGTGGAAACTCCCTAGCACGATGTGCTGTAGAAAATCTGAGGGACTGGAGCTTCTCTCCGGAAGGTTCTAAATGGTGGTGTTGCCTGATTGGAGGACTCTTAAGTTTGGCTCTTTTTTCTATCAAAATGATTCTGAAAGTGTGCTAAACTGAGAGGCCTAGGGCCTTTAGGTTTAACCCTATGTTACTACTACTTGATTAGAGGTACCCGTGACTCCCATCTCAACGACAGGGACTCAAGCATGTGAATCTATGAAAGTTCAAATACTGGAGTAACATGTCTTAAAATCTTAGATTCATTACCTTTTGAATAGATACCAGAGCACCCCAGCCACCCCAACTTACTCCCGGCAGCTAGCACTATTTTCTTAGCGCAAAATTCACCTCCATACCCAAAATGTACATGAGCATGAATTTTGCATTAAGAAATAGCAATAATGCATCAGATAACAAGTAGCGAGTGTGAGCAGCTTCTTGCGGTCGCTAAATATGCTCTCACTGTAGACTTGTTTTCCCCTAAATTACTCTTAATTATGAAAGTACCCGAATCTGTAATTCCACGTCAAAATTAACAGAGAATTACCAAAATTACTCCAGATTGGTCGATTGTAATTAAATTACACCTGGGCCTAAAAAATACCCCCCAAACAAGTGAGGTCATCACATTGATTGGCACCAAACAACGTGAGCTCCAAAAGTGATTGTTAAAAAAAAAAAAATCTTTGGGGTCAGGTGGTGGGCTTTCACAATTCAGTCAACAGAAAAATGTGCCAAGACAGTCAAAATTTAGAACTGGCACAATAGTGCAAGAAAATAGAGAACCCTGTCATTCTGGCCCAAACAATCACAGAAGCCTTCATTTGTGTCAAAATGGAATTTATTAAATTCACTGACGGCAGCAACAAATTTGTCTGTAAAAAGTCCATTTAAACCATGAAAAGTGTCTTCTGATGTTATTTCCATTTTCAAAATCACAAAGTTAGCAATACTTTTTTTCAGCCAACATTTTGTAACTGACCTGTGAAAAGAATCATATATAGCCCCATTACAGCCTTTTACAGCGACCAAATGAAATATATTTATACCTTTAAATATATACATAACATATATCACATGTGTAAAAAATGGCCAATACTGTAAAACCTTTGCCTCTGCACCTATGAAGATGCACTTGCAGGCATGTCACCTACAATGAAAGATCTAGGTGACCCCCTGAAGTCGAACTTCTGCTTTGTACATTAAGTGCATAGAGAATAACAGACATGGAGCAAAAAGCCCCAAAATTTTCTCTCGTGTTTCTGTTGTTCTATTCACTGCTTCTGGGACCCATTAAGTATCAAGGCTCATTAGCAGTGCGGTCCCCCGCTTGATCCAGTGATCGGGCTGCATGGCACCTGATTTCAGGTCGACACCGATGACAAAGGAGCTGCGTCCCGCAGTGCCAGTCCGATTTGGGTAGTAGTAGCAGGGACAGGAGTACATCCCTGTAGGTGAAGAAAAGATGGAAAGATGGTCATCCCAACATCAAAACATAAGACATGGTCAATGGAGCGGCACAAGTAGGGTGAGAGAAATCCACTTACCTGTGACATGTCGTCACATATACGAGAAATCTAATTACAGATTAAAAAATTTGGGATATCAACCACTTTAAGATTTTCTGACTGCGACACCGATAAACAATCTAAATGGTTCCCGCACAACCATACTACTTTTCCTTTCCAAGCAATCTGAAGAATATGTTATTTTCGTTTTATATGTCTATTGCATATCTGCAGTCAACAAATCCACATAGGGCATACAGTAGCAACACTCCATAATGGAGGAAGGAAGTCAGTTATATGTGGATCGTAATTGTTAATATCACTGCTTGAAACAAGGTGCGTTGGTTATCTGCTCCCCAACGAAGACTCTGACAGAGCACCACCCAATTGAGGGTGTGCGGCGCTTAGGAACCGGGGCCTCTGTGGCTTGGGCACCATTTTGGTGTTTTTTTCCTGCTGCTTCTTCCTCCCTCTCACCTCGCGATATGAGGGGTCGGAAGGAAATCCGTTATCATGCAAGAGGTGCGTCACTTCTGCCCACCGCACCCATGAAGGGGTATTTAGGTGCCCCTGGCACGGGCCTCAGCCTTTTCGTGGAGCAGACAGCATCGCGGGCAGAGGTTTTCATAATCGGAAGAAGAATCGGGATCCCGTGTCACCCAGTGGCTGCTCGTATTGCAGCGCCCGTGGCAGTGCTAGGTGCCCATGTCGCCTCGAACAGACTCTCCTTTGGACCCCCTTGTCTCCCCTTGCAGCTCTCCTTTGGGCGCCTGTGCAGCTCTCCTTTGGTCGCCTGCGTCGCCTCCGCCCCAGAGGTTTTCCGCCTGCGTCGCCTCCGCCCCAGAGGTTTTCCATCTGCGCCGCTCCACCACTCATTTTCACCTCTGGTGCCCTGTGGTAGGGGAATTAGCTTTGTTTCGGCCCATGGCTTTTTTCTCCTTCAATTCTGCACCGCTCGCAGTAGTCAAGCAATGCCACCTGATACCGTAGGCGGGACACCGGAGACACGCTAGCTAACCGGTTTTGAGTGTGATCCTGGGTCACATTCATCCCTTCACCCCTTAAGGGCTTTTTTATACCAGAACACACCATTAGCTTTGGTCTATTCCAGTTTGGTCTGTAGTCATTCCCCTACTTGAAATTCTCTCTTGTTGATGCTTTGATACTTCCCCATCTCCGTGTCCTGGTAGTGCTATCCCTGCCCCGCCTTCCTGGCTTTGGTGAGGCTGTTCAGGTTCTTTTTTCCACCAGCTTCTATCGACGTTGGCTCCCAACGGGGCCAAGGAACGTGGACCAGTGATTTGTGGGGTAAGTTTGGCCTTTGGGGGAGGGGGGGGGAAATGGGGGCGGACCGTTCCTTTGGTAGTTTCTGGTAGTGTATGCCTATTTTGCTTGTGTCAGGTTTTTTTTTATTCAAGACTCATTCAGGATATTACAGTCAGCTTGTTGGGTCATGACTTCAGGAAAAAGCTGGGTAGGCAATAGGAAAGGCAAGGACCCTGAACTGTCCCAATTGCTGAAATTAGTGTTGGGGAAATTAGGTGAGGGAAGTTCTGAGAGCTCTGGCTCCAAGTCTGAAAGGGAAGAAGCCAGGGTCCTAGGTGACCACCCTAGACGGTCTCATGTGCCTCCCCGTTCTGCTTTCGCACCAGTCTGGCATAGGACTTGGAAGCAACCCCATGCCCTTCCTGCAAAGGTGGTTATTGAGTCTGTACAGCAACCCACCCACTCCCCCGCTTACTACAGTATCACAACCGATCGCCCCTAGGGTGGGTGTTCAGGGGGGTCCTTCATCCCAAACCAATGTTAACCCCCCCACAATCCCCTTTGGTAGGGTGCTTTCCCGATCCTCAGGGACCACCTTCAGCGGATATACAGGGGCCCTGCGCCATCTTGGCAGACATTAGGCGCGCACTGTGGGCCTTGTCCACGGCATCCCCGGGGGGCACTGCTGGCTGTTTTCAGACCAATGCATCTCCTTCCATGGCGGCTGTTCCAGCGCAGGCCCCCCAGGCTCCATCTATGATCCCTATGACCCCAGCGCATCCTTCGTCCTCCGCCCAGGGGCAGCCTACTGGTTTCCATGACATCACAGCTCAGGCTTTCCTTTTAGTGGCCCAGTTATTGTCCAAGCTGGATATTCCCCCAACCCCAGTGCCACCTACCAACCCCTTGGCGCCTTACGATGTCATGAGGAATGAGGCTGCTGATCTTAGACAGCAAGTAGATGCCATCAGTGTGATGCATTTCTCTGGGACAGCAGGTCCTTTGACAAAAGCTCGGGTGACATCCTGTCTCCAGGTGGGAGGGATCCCCCTCAAGATGGATTCTGAACCAGGTAAGGTCACGGACCAGAGTGCGGATAAGACAGGTGCTCTATGTGGTCGATGGGCATGGGTCAGGATACATTATTGTCTCGGGCAGGGAAGCTAGCGTCTCACGTCCCTTCTAACATAAAGGAAAAAATTTGGTAAGGGGAGATTGTTGATTTTTTCTCACTAATTAGGACTAAGAGAAGGGAAGCAGATCAGAAAGAAAAAGATGGTAAAGAAACCTTATCAAAGGATAAGAAACCCATGGTTGAAGAAAACGTAATAAATTGGTTATTTGGTTTTAATGTTTACATGTCTGTGATGCTAGAAAAAAACCTGAGTTGGCAACTTCCATGATATTTTATTCAAATAAGATATTAAAAGCACATCACATTTATGGGGGCACCGCATGGTTGGATTACGATTGGGACTTCAGGTGGGCAAAAGTGGAGGATCCTGATACAGGTTGGGACCAGACCGAAGTCAATGTGTGGTTTTGGAGTGTGAATAACAAGATACCTGTGAAGCAGCCTTTTGGCCAGCAACACACAGATGACAGGAAGGGCTCTTGTTGGGCCTTTTTTAGATAGGTGTGCTCCCACCCAGCTGGGTCCTGCTAGTACAAGCATAGTTGCTCCTTTTGTGGGCACCCATCTCATTCATAGTTTAAATGAAATAAAAAGTCCAAAGAGAAAGGCAAAGACGGAAGTAAGCTCTCAAGCTAAACATGTGTTGCCCACCCCATTCCAGATTTCAGGATTGATCCTGTAGTTGCATTCATATCCCAACAAAGACATGGCAGAGTTAGTGTGTATGGGGTTCTCTTCTGGTTTCAGGATCCCTGCCCCCATTTCTCATTACAGTAATCTTTTGTTAGCATCGGGAGGTAATAGCTAGGAAGACTGAGAAGGAGAGGTCTTTAGGCAGAGTAGTCAGCCCCTTTCCCACTACTCCTCTAGCAATGTTTGTATGTTCACCACTTAGAATGGTTCCCAGAAAAGAACCTGGGAAATTTAGGCTGATTCAATATCCTTCTGCTCATAGGAGGTTTCTCGGTAAACAACGCGATCAATCCTCAGCTATGTTCGGTCCGAAATGCATCAGTAGACCAGGCACTAGTGAGGCTGCGTAATCTGGGCCGGGGCACCCTCCTAGCGAAAACTGACATAGAATCTGCCTTTCGGTTACTCCCAGTCCACCCTGACGATTACCACCTTTGAAGGTTCCAATTTGCGGGCTCCGATTATAATGATAAATGCATGCCAATGGGGTGCAGTGTGTCCAGCACGTACTTTGTAAGGATAGCAGATGCCCCCTTATGGCCCACCCCTTAAGTCTCCTCCTGTCCAACCTCCATAGGGTCTGTGCTTCCCCATATGAGGTGCCTTTTGCATGCGTGAATTAGTAGGATCGTCTAAGATAGATTTTTATAGGGGACTGCAGTGGGCTGACATCCGACTGGGGCCTGGCTGGATAATGATTTGGTTAAGAAAGTCCAAAACTGATCAAGAGGGGAAAGGGGCAGCAATCAAACATAGGGCAGCGCTGGGTTCCCCCATGGCGTGTGGACCCCTTGGGGTCTTATTTAGTGGTGCGGCCAGCTACAGGTGCCCTGGCATTGTTCCTTCATGTGAGCGGGGATTGCTTGTTGCGTTACCAGTTCTCAGCAGTTCTACCCCAGAGGCAGCTGGAGTAGACCCGGTTGGCTATTCTTCACATTCATTTCTAATAGGGGCAGCCACGGTAGCGGCAGGCGTAGGCATGTCAACTGAGGAGGTGAAAACAATGAGCCAGTGGTTATCAATGTCTTACAAATATTACATTTGTCCTGATTTGCAATGACTGAGTTTCATTTGTTCATAGAGTACTCACGCTGCTGTCTTTTTTGTTTCAGTAGTATGCTGTCTTGTGTAGTATTGGTTCTTGGTCACACCTTTATCCGGCGGGTGGCCTACAGGTTGACGCTGCTCCATAAGCGCAAGCCCCTATGTGATGTGTCCCTCTGGTGGTGTGGGATCTGCGTGTCGCACAGCTTCAAGCTCCAAGATGGCAAAAGGTTGGAGTGACTCCAGTTCCCGGATCTCAACATTATACATATAGGAGGTAATGACTCTGTGTACCTGGGGAGCAAGGCCCTCAGGGAGGCAATTTTAACTGTCAAAGGACTTCCCGGCGGCAGTCTTCACATGTTCTCACATGATACCATGCTGCTACTGGGTAAATGACATAAGGTCAAGGACAATGAATGTGTTGGTGCAACGTTTGAACTCAGAACTGGCTAGGCTGTGCTCTAGACCGGGCACCTACGGAACATACCACATGGGTGTAAAGGGCGAGGACATGTTCCACAAAGATGGGGTGCATCTTTCGGATGCACCCAACATCCACGGACGGAGTCCAGGTGGCCCACCAGGCCAGAGGAGGTCCCAAGGAGATTCCGACCTTAAGTCCATCCTTGGTTGACCCCTCCTGGCCACCACAAAAACGGCTGCAGCCTGAATCCAGAGGCTACCCTTGACCGCAACCAGATCCTACAAAGATTCCCAACGCCTAGAGGTACCCCTACACCTGTAGCTCCCTGGCCTTGGGGAATACGACCGATGGTCCAGCAATGTCCAGCAGGCGCCTCTCCTACCTGTCAAGCCTTTGGTTTCCCAGAAACGCCCCCCTGGACCCTGCCTGCAGCCTCTTTTGACCTATGGGGTTCCCTCACTGAGAGGCATTGGGCGCCCGACGCTGTGTTTGCACCCTGCAGCCGGCTGCCCCTGTGCCGCTGAGGGTGTGTTTTTGGTGCTGACCTGTGCCCACCCCCCGTTCTGACCTAAACCCCCCAGGCCTGTGTCCTGAAACCACGGGTACTTACCTGCAAGCTCTCTTCAAATAAGTCCCCCCAATCCTCATAGGATTCCATTGCAAACCCAACACCAACTTTGACCTCCGCACCTGACCGGCCCATGTTGCTGGTGGTGTGCTTTTGGGGTCAACATGAACTTTGACTAGTGGACATCCTAACCCTTGAAGACTGGAATCGTAAGTTATGTACTTACCTGTTTTCTGTGCTAACACCCCCCCCACCCATGACTCTGTTGACTCCTATGAAAAATTGCACTGTGTCAACTTTTGAAATTGAAAATTGTTACTTACTTGTAAAATGTTTTACCTGCAAAATCTAAACAAAGTACATTTGATACATATGCTTGATTCATACTTACAACTGTACTTACCTTCAACTGAGATCCTTTGGTTCTAGTAATAAAATAAAAAATAACAATTTTTGCTATATAAAAACGACTGGCCTGGAGTTAGTCATTGAGTGTGTGTTTCATTTATTCACTGTGTGTGTACAACAAATGCTTTGCACTACCCTCTGATAAGCCTAACTGCTTGACCACACTACCACAAAAGAGAGCATTAGTATTATCTACTTTAGCCTCTGTTAAGCCACTCCACAAAAGAGACCATTAGTATTATCTACTTTAGCCTCTGTTAAGCCTCTGGGGAACCCCTGGACTCTGTAGACGCCATACCTCATTTTGGTATAGTATATACGAAGCCATTTTCCTACACAGAGGTCAGCAGACCCCTGCAGCCAGACATTGTTGCCTTAGGTGACTACAGATGTGGGAGAGTGACTCCATCACTCCAAGGGAGATTCTTTCTTGCTCCTTTGGTGCAGTTGAAGCCTTGTCGACCCCAGAGGATGCACAGCCGTGGAAATGTTGCAAATTGCTGACAGGAGCAGAGGAAACAATGTTGCAAGGAGAGGTTGTCTCGGTGTTGCAGTCTTGTGTGGTTCCTGTGAAGTCCAGCAGTGGTTCCAGTGACCAGGAGCAGAAGAGGTTTTTGCAGAAGAGTCCTGGTGGAGTCTTGCACACCAAATCTGGGGACCCACTAGCAAACGAGTCCCTAAATAGTCCAAAAAGGTGGCTTGGTCACTTTGCAAGGTGACCACTTGTCAGAGGGGGATCACTGCCATCATCTGCCTAACCTGGCCAGTCATATGCTCCCAGAGGCCTCTGCCCATATTGTTTTCAAGATGGCAGAATCAAGTGGCCACCTGGAGGAGTTCTGGGCACCACCCCTGGGGTGGTGATGGAAAGGGGAGTAGTCACTACCCTTTCCTTTGTGCAGTTCCACACCAGAGCAGGGACCAGGGTGTCCTTGGACTGGTACAAACCGGATTATGCAAGGAGGGCACCAAATGTGCCCTTCAAAGCAAACCAGTGGCATGTGGAGGCTACCCCTCCCCAACCCTGTAACGCCTATTTCCAAGTGAGAGGAGGCTGCATCCCTCTCCCACAGGAAATCCTTTGTTCTGCCTTCCCCTGCTTGAGCTGGTCAAGCAGCAGGAGGGCAAAATCCTGTCTGAGAGTATGCAGCAGTGTGGGCTGCTCAAAGACCCTGGAAGACTAGATTGACAGATATGGGAGCCAAATGCAATGCTCATGACACCACACTTAATGAAACTGATGCAACTACAAATGCTGCACATCATCCTATAGGTGAGATTGCATCTCACAATACCCTTGCTACTTTGCAGATACAATTATGCATTTAAAATCATTTGCTGGTTAGTTTATGTGCTTTATTTGTTACATTTTGTATTTATGTGCTGTTGTAAATATTATGTAGACACAGGCACTGTATTTGGTGTGCAAGTTACTGTTTGAATGACTGTTGTGCGAGTAATACAATATGTTCCTAACAATTATTTATTGTGGTTTTCCAATTTTACTTTGTTACAATAACTGCACTTCAATTATGCTTTTTAGGTGAATTTCTGAGTTTTTTTAAACATATGTTGAGGTGATAAAACCAAAGTTAACTACAGCTTCACGTTCACCTTCGTTTTTTTGTATTTTAAAAAGAGAGAGAGCATGTGTTAGGTTACACACAGTTACCTTTTCCACTTTTCTTCTTGTTCTCAACTGGCTTGAAATGGATGCAAGGAATGGCGCACACTAGCTCCATTGGCTCAGCCTCTAGGAGACATGCATTCTTCTTGTCCCACCCGGCTCCTTCTAGGTACAGACCTCTTACCCATACTCCATCCTAAAAACAGGAAGCAACAGTCACAAGATAAGCAGAGTACAAGCCACATAATTTATTAGTGTCAGAAAGAGACATCTGCACAGGACAGCGAACAGAGCATAGGCATCACAGCATAGTCCTGCACCACTCATGGTTTTTCACCATTGTACTTCATTCCCAGGCGTTCTTCCAAATGTTAGACGCCGATGAAACAGCGACAAGTAGGGATCTTTTACAGTTTCCTTCAAAACCTGGATGAAATCTGATCAATTCCGTTGGTGCTGGGCCCACTGAGACTTCAGATGCTACTGCAGAGGCTATATGTGCCATCTGGCATGGTGGACGTGCAGGAAGCAGGAGTCCAAAAGACCAAATTCAAAGTCATAGCACTGAGATCCAGTGGCGAGGATGAAACATCTGGATCATAGCCCAACTGTCCTGGACTCGTTGATGCTGAAAAAAGGCCTGAAGTGCACTGTACCCAGAAAGGTTCTGAAGAAAGGTAACATTGCTTCTGAACCCCAGAAATGTGAGGAGGTTTGCAGTCATCTGGGGGCATGGTCCAGAACAGACAGTGGAGAACCCACCTTCAACAGGCATTTTGTCAATGTAGGGAATGACTGGTTCCCCCAACTTCTGAAGGTATGCTGTGCCAATGCTATCACTTTCGTGAACATCCAAAGGGGACTGGTGAGGCCAAAGAGATCATTGCAAACTGAAAATGCCTATGGCCCACCTTGAACCACAGGTAGCGCCTGTGAACCTGCAGGATAGGGATACGGAAACAGGCATCCTGCAGGTCCAACTACACCATCCAGTTTCCTGGATACTGGACAGATAGATCCCGCGCCAGAATGAGCATCTTGGTTTTGTCCTTCCACAGGAAGAAATTGAGGGGTTGAAGATGTAAATTGTGGTGAAGGCCTCTGCTATTTTTTGGCACAAAGAAAGAAAGGGAGTAGCATCCACTGCTGATCTCTGAGGCCAGGACCCTATCTATGGCTCTTTTGTCCAAAATAACCTGAACTTGCAGCAAAATAGACAAATGGTGCTCCAAAAGCTGCTCTGATGTGGGTGGAAGATGTAGCGGGATGGACTATCAGCAGGATCTATTTGTCAAATGTTATAGTTTGTCACCCATGGAGAAAATGATCAATCCTGCCTCCCACAGGGTGGTTGCGCACTGCTCACAGCATACTAAAGTGCTTTACTCACTGCTGCAGGAGGGCACAGGACTAGGAGGTTTGCTGTTTATGCAGACCTGGACTTTGTCCGCTGGATCCTCTACCCCAAAAAGGCGTGGGTATTTCTTGTTTGGTTGGTGGGCACCAACGCTGTTTGTAGGGGAAACCCCTAGCAATGCCTCAAATGGGGCAAAACTGTTGGGTATACTAACTTTTGGGTATGGTGTGACCGAGGAGGTGTGCAGTGGCTCTACTCTCTATGAAGAGCTCAAGGACTGAGTTGGCCTTCTCTACAAAAAGGCTGTCAAACTGAAATAAAGCTTACCTGAATCACTTAAAACCGCACAATGAAGAACCTTTCCTTTTAAAATGATTAACACTGTTAATACGTATGTTATAAATGTTTATCTCAGGTGATATGTGATGTCCATAGACTACTAGATGGCAGAATGGCTTGGAAAACACACTGCATATTTCACAAACGATCTCACAAATAAGAGAATTTCCCACTGAAATAACAGAGCAACCACAAATGTAAGGTCACCAACTGAATGTATATTTCACATGATTACCAGGTGTCCTGTCTTTTATTATTAAATTCCACTTACTTTAGGTTTATACAGTAGATTAACGTCATCAGAAGTAGAGACAATGAATTCCCAGGAGAGGGTGTCGACAGATATCTGAAATAGATTTCAGAGTAATATCACTTCTTGTACCTTCAAACATTACAATAGCATAAGAAAAGCAAGAACCATATGGAACGATTAGAAGCTAGCCACTTTAGGATACTGAGTAAATTGGCACAAATTCTGCAAGCCACTCAGTGTGTAAATGATTTCAAAGAGACATTAGAAATGGAACAGTGTGCCATACAGGGTTTATCCAAATGACACACGTGTCTTAATTTAGTGCAAGATGATGTATTAATAATTATTTTTTATGCAGCTTTAATCTTCATTAAAGAAATATATTCTTAGATGTTGTTCTTGCTATCCACAAATATTGCTTTTAAAGTTTTGAAAAGTCCAGTTGATACAAAGAAAACAAATACTGTTGTTTTTGTGACTTCTCAACCGCATCTTGATTTAGCATTCTAGTCTTGTAGAATCTCAAATCACCGACTACACTTACAACAGCACGCTGAGCTGTTACGATTTGATCCACTTCATCTGGGTTAGTTAAACTTCAGAGCCTGAAAACTGGGATCCAGTGAACAAAGAAGGTACATTTCTAAGTCTGCACTTTGCATAACAGGCCGGGTTTCAGACTGTATACTTTTACGAAACCAAAGGGTATACTCTCAATGGTAAAGATAATTGTGTAGATTTACTGCTAGTAAATTTACTCTTACAATTTTTTGTAACTTTAGTGCTTTGGGCTATTCACAAAATTGAAGCGTAAAGTTACTCAGAAGTGTAGATTTACCAAGGATTGGGCCAAATTTATGAGTGTAAAGTTACTACTGCCAAAAGAAGCAGTGGTAAGTTCAGCACCATGGCCAGCACTAGTAATGCAACACCCTCCCATGGAAATAATGGAGGTAGGGACTTAAAATAAAACCCCATAGGAAATAACAATAAATACGTTAAATTATTTAACCAGATTAAAATTATAAATACATTTAATTGTAATTTAATGTAAAACAAAGCTAAAAATATATTTTTTATTTAAAAATATTTTACTTTTTTAATAAAAATAATAATGTGATATTAGTTTTTATTAAAACATAATTAAATGAATACATTCTAAACAGGTCTTTAAATATTGTTTAATAAATAATACAAAAATATATCTTTTAACCATGAATGGGATTTTTTCAACTTTAAACTTCAGAAAAGAATATCATTTCATTTATTCAAAATAATTATATATGAAAGTAGCATTAAGTTAATAATGCTGTACCATTTTTATTATGTTATATATTTAAAATAAATATGTAAAATGAATTTGCAATAATATTTGACTGACATGAGGACCGGGACGGCTCCAACATCCACACCGCTAAAAGCGCTTACAGTGCTCCTGCAGAGCCTTTGGTGAGAGACACCAACAGGAGCCACACTCTTCAGCATTGTGATGCTCTCCGAAGCACCACATACAAAGTGGGGGTTCATAGCCGACATTTGTCGTCCACAGGACCCACAGACATGGACAGTAAAGGCACACTGTTCCTTCAAGGAAAATGTCAAAGTAGGTCGAAAACAGTCTAACCAAACATTACCGGATCCACGCTGCAAGCATGGAAAAGAAGGAACTGACGCCGGCGTGTCGGAGAGGGGTTATATGAACTTCCCCGACATCACATCCAGTGGACGATATCGATACAGAGTCGAGCGACGCCCTCTACCGACGCGCAGACGTACTATGGGGAAAAAAGTTTCCGGATCCAGGCTCACACCAGGGGAGGATTCTAAAGTAAGGAGTCTGTGGCTAGATGTCTCTATCAGATAAGAAAATTAGTTACTTACCTGTAACTGCAGTTCTCCAGTATTGGTATCTTTCATAGATTCACATGCTTGAATCATCCCCGTCGTCGAGGTGGGAGCCTCACGGTAAACTTAAATATATAAAAAGGAGTAAGTCAGTAAAAGTAAAACCAGTAGGCCCTAGTAGGCCTCATAGGGTATTTTACAGTCTATCCACTTTGTTTTGTGAAAAGACCCAAACTTGAGTATCAACCAATCAGGATTCAGCCCCTCCCAAACACTCCCAACAGAGGCTGAATTCCCTCAGATTTTCTAGTAGGAGTGTGAAGTTTAATATCTGTATAATAGGGGAGCCTCTGAGGGGAGGAGGGTGGGTCGCATGTGAATCTATGAAAGATACCAATACTGGAGAACTGCAGTTACAGGTAAGTAACTCATTTTCTTCTCCAGTATTGGATCTTTCATAGATTCACATGCTTGAATCAGAGTAACGAGCAGTAATGTTTTCTTACTTACTGAATTACATTGACTGTAATTCCATCGTAATTCTATACGTGATGTGATTCACATTAGTTCAGTTTTAAATATGCACTTACATATAATTATATTTATATTCATAGACATCCGAATATAAGAGGAATAAAAGGTGTGTGGCAAGAAATCCTGACACAATTTATGCTATTATTATGGAGAATACGACACGTTAAACAGTATAAGAAAATGAACCATTAATGACCATATCTCGAGTGTGGTGGTGGGATGTGTAAGAGGCTCACCTTAACGAAATAGATGCCTCAGCACTGCTTGTCCCACTGATGTATCGACCTGGTTAGTCTCCTCTAGACAGTAATGTCTTGTAAATGTGTGTTGGCTGGACCATGTCGCTGCTCTACAGATGCTATGTAGTGGTACACCTGCAAAGAGTGCAGCTGAAGTGGCTACCGATCTTGTAGAGTGGGCTCTCACCCTGGTGTGGAGCGGCTTTCCTGCTTTTGAATGGCAGAATTGAATCGCCAGGCCAATCCATCTTGCTAAAGTCTGTTTGGACACCGCGTGTCCCTTCTTTGTTCCGCCGAATGCAACAAATAATTGATCCGACTGGCGGATGGCCTGAGTTTTCTGTAGATAAAACTTTAAACATCTTTTAATATCGAGAGAATGTAATGTTTTTTCCGCCACTGTTTGCGGATTTGGAAAAAAGGTTTTTAAGATGACTGGTTCATTTAAGTGAAATGTTGAGGGAACTTTCGGAATGAATTTAGGATTTGTCCGCAGGATGACACCTGAGTTTGTAAACTGGAGGAACGGCTGTTTGATAGTGAACGCCTGAATGTCACTGACTCTTTTTGCCGAAGTAATAGCTAACAGTAACGCTGTTTTCCATGCGAGGAATTTTAGGTCAGCTTTGTGGATCGGCTCAAAAGGAGCTTTCATGAGCTGCATCAACACGACATTCAATGACCATAGAGGCGGAGGTTTCCTAATTGGCGGGAAGACCCGAAAAAGGCCCTTCATAAATTGTTTGACAATTCTTGTGGAACACAAAGAGAGTCTGTCTGGTGATCTGCGGTATCTGGAAATTGCTGCCAAATGTACCCGTATGGAACAATATGCAAGTCCTGATTTTGCCAGGAGCAGGAGATATGGAAGTATCTGTTCCGGAGTAGAAGATAAAGGATGTATATTTTCCGCTGCACACCAAACACAAAACCGTTTCCATTTAAGTCTATAGGTTTTGTTGGTAGTGTCAGCTCTAGCTTTTGCTAAGATGTCTCTACACTCTGGGGAAATTTTGAGATTTAAGTATTCATTGTGTTCAGGAGCCAAGCCGACAAATGAAGAGACGACGGATGTGGGTGTGTGACTTGTCCCTGGTGCATCGTTAAAAGAGTCGGACTCTGTCTGAGTGGTAGATGTGGTCGTTCGGAGAGCATGAGGAGCTCCGTATACCATATTTGTCTGGGCCATCTGGGAGCTATGAGTAGAAGTCGACACCCCTCCGTCTTCATTTTTCTGATGACTCTCGGAATGAGCGGGATCGGAGGAAAAGCGTAGGCATAAACTCCTGACCATCTCATCGAAAACGCATTCCCCCACGAATCTTTTTGGGGAAGCCAACTTGCGTAGAACTGGCATTTCTTGTTCTCGAGAGTGGCAAATAGGTCTAAGTTTGGTTTGCCCCATAATAGAAACAGGCCATTGAGAGTTTTCTGGTCTAGCTCCCACAGCTCCCACTCGTGATAAGGAATCACTGTCCTGCTCAGGGTGTCTGCTAGAACATTGATCTGTCCTGGCACATGCTCCGCTTTTAGTGAAATATTGTGTTTGATGGCCCATGTCCAAATTTGTTGGGCTAGCTGCGAGAGTTGTAGGGATCTTGTGCCTCCTTGCTTGTTTAGATAAAACATGCTGGTCATGTTGTCCGTCCGGATTAAGACGCTTGAACATTGTATCTTTGGCAAGAAAGCTTTTAGAGCTAAGTGTATTGCTTTGAGTTCTAGATAATTGATGTGGAGCTGGCTCTCTTGCTGATTCCAGATTCCGCTGATTTGCAGGTCCTGGCAGTGTGCACCCCATCCTTCTAGAGAGGCATCCGTTGTTACTATGTAACTTGGTGTTTGAAGAAGAAAAGACAGCCCTTTTGAGAAATTGGTTGGAGTCGCCCACCACCTCATAGTGTTCTTCATTAGAGGCGTTATGCGAATCTTGTCTTCGAAGGAGCCGTGGACCTGTGTCCATTGTATGTCCAATTGCTCTTGCAGGGGTCGCATATGGAGCCTGCAATCTGGGACTAGCGGAATGCACGATGATATCATTCCGAGCAATGATTTGTAGATGCGGACTGAAACAAACTTTTTTCTGAATAGGTTGTCTGCCAAAGAGGTTAACTTTTGTTTCCTCTCGTGTGATGGGTACGCTTTGCTGCGTACTGTGTCCAAAATTGCTCCCAAGAAACTCAATTCTTGTTTGGGGTATATCTGAGATTTCTGGTAGTTGACCACAAACCCCAGGCTGTGTAACAATTGAAGGCAATAGGAAATATGATTTGTTACTTGGAATTTTGAGGGTGCCTTTATAAGCCAGTCGTCCAGGTAAGGGAAGACCTGGATACCTGACTGGCGAAGATGTGCTGCTACTGGAGCTAACATTTTTGTGAAGATTCTGGGGGCTGATTTGAGACCGAATGGTAGAACCCGGAATTGGAGGTGCATACGTCCTACCCTGAACCTTAAAAATTTGCGATGTTTGCGATATATGGGGATATGAAAATAAGCATCCTGGAGGTCTAGGGATGCCATCCAATCTCCCGTATTTAAGAGACGCAGGACATCCTGCAACGTTACCATCCTGAACGATTGTTTCTTTAGAAACTTGTTTAGTGCTCTCAAGTCCAGGATGGGGCGCCAGTCTCCTGAGGGTTTCTTTAGAAGGAAAAACCGGGAGTAGAATCCTTTGTTCTTTTGAGATAAAGGGACTGGTTCTATTGCTCCTTTTGTTAGCATTATTCTTACTTCCCTGAGAAGTTGGCTCAACCTCGGAGGCGGTGTACCCGATGGAGGGACACTCGGTGGTGTTTGCATGAATTCCAGAGTATGACCTCTGGTCACTACATCTAGTACCCATCTGTCCGATGTTATAGCCTTCCACTTGGGGAAATAAGAATTGATGCGACCTCCGACCTTCAATATTGATTGGGGAGGTGTTGAGATTATCCGCTGGTCATTGCTTTCTGCCTGTATCTCTTCCTCGGGCAGCTCCTCTTCCTCTAGCCGGATGTTTGTAAGCTGCGGCTGGTGGTAATCGATAATGCTGCTGTTGTTGATGGTGCTGATGTCCTAGTCCTGTGGAGGAAGATGGATATTGTGACCTGTATTGTTGGTATCCACCTCGAAAGGAGTAATTACCTCTACCCCTTGCTCCACGAAAAGGTAGTTTTTTATACTGCAGGGTACCTAGGGATTTTGCTGTATCGGTATCCGTCTTGATAGCCTGCAGCATGTCGTCGACATGTTTGCCAAATAAACTCTCTCCATCGAAGGGCATGTCGAGAACACGAGTCTGGACTTCTGGTCTGAATGAAGTAGCTTTAAGCCACCCTTGTCTGCGCAGGACTGCTGCTCCAGCTAATTGTCGAAAACCAGTTAGGGAAATATCTATTGCACTGTCTATTATCTCTGCGGAGACCCTTTCTCCCTCCTGCAAGACCTTTTTAGCTTCCACCTTGAGATCTTCTGGCAGTGAATCTACAAAAGCGGACATGTCTGCCCACATCTGGCGATCGTACCTTCCCAGGATGGCGAGGGAATTGGCCGCCTTGTCCGTTACTGCAGCAACCGAGGAGAATTTCTTACCAATATTGTCTAGTCTCCTTCCCTCTTTGTCTGGGGGAGACGCAATAGGCGTAGAGGGGTTTTTGGATCGTCGTTGAGCCGCCTGTGATATAACCGAGTCAGGTTTCGGCTGTGAGACTCAACAGGCCGGAGAATCATCTGGGGCCTTGTATTTTTTCTCTAGCCTTGGCATTTGTGGAGGCACTGTTGCCGGGTTTTTCATTGCCTTCAAACCCTCCTGCCATAAGAAATCCACAATCGGTATGGCTCTTACAGATCTCTTTGATGGCTCTTTAAAGTCATACAAAAAACACTCAGTTTCATGGGAAACAATTGCCAGGCCAAAACGTTTCGCCGCTCTCTCTATGATATTATGGAAACCTCCTATGTCTTCTGGAGGAGAATCCACTGGAGCTGCTGGAGGTGGAGATGGTGTGGGAACGAGATAATCGTCCCATTCACTAGCCGCTGAATCTGCTAGCTCGCCCTCTTCCCTTTCGTCGTCCGACGAGAGGTAAGCTTCCGGAGCTTGGCTAGTTACAGGTCTACTAGCCTGTGGCTTTTCGGAAACATTAGTATTTTGAGCTTGCTGGTAACTCTGAGGTCTAGGTGGCGTGGACTGAGTTGACGGTGGGAACCTTTTATAGTAGTCCTTCAACATATGTTGTAAATCTGTCACTAATGTGCTAGGCATAGCTAGTGGCGATGGTTGGTTTGCCTGTGGATAAGATGTTGAAGCATAACTATGCTGGTAATGTTGATCCTCTTCTTCATCAAACTCTTGACATTTGACGTTTAGTTGGGACGGGCTACTAGCTGCCCCAAACATTCCTTGATCCTCATCATCATCATCGTCCAAAAGATGTTGCGGTGGGTATGGCAGCACTTTACTTGGTGATGTATGTATCGGCAAAATGTCAGATGGCTTGTCCCCTATATTAATAAGGGAAAGGGGTAAGAATCTGGTGGAGTCCTCATGATGGTATGAGGAATGATCTGGTGAAATGTCCCAAGGTTTGGAAACTGTTAATGCTGTGGTGATCGTCGGTTCCATCGTCGACGGTTCCCTCGTCGACGGTTCCCTCGTCGACGGTCCTGTCGTCGACGGGTCTCTCGTCGACGGGTCTCTCGTCGACGCTTCCGTATATGACTGCGTCTTTGTCGACGGTCCCTTCGTCGACGGGTATTTTACCGACGACGGTCGCTTCGCCGACGTATCTTGCGTAGATGGGAGTGCCCTGGATGATTTATGAACCCAGGAGGCCTCCGCTGTCGACGCTGTGGTTGCCGACGAAGCTCTTTTGAAGATTTTTGCAGTAATAATCGTCGTCGATGACAACGGCGACGACGTCATAATCATCGGTGAGGATGGTGTTGTGAACGTCGACGATACCGTGGTCGCTGTTACCGTCGACACTGTCATCGACGGGGCGGTCGTCGACGGTTGTTTTTTCACCGACAAGAGTTTTTCTGGCTCTTTTTGTGGTGACAGAGACAGGGATGGTTTCTTTGAGGTGCTTTTCCGGTGTAACGGCGTAGTAGGTTCTGAATGAACCTTTTTTGGTCCATGTTTAACTGCCTCTTCAGTTAAGACTTGTTTTGTCTTTTTGTGCATTTTTCTTGGTGGTTCATCCGCACCTCTATCTCTCTCACCTGTTCTTTTCTGAGGGCGAGAAGTTTGTGGTGACTCTTCGCTGTCTGATGAAGGATGCTCTAAGGCTTTCTGTTTTTGCAGCCATAAGAGAAGTCTACCCTCTCGGTCTTTGAGGGTTTTTTGACTAAAGGTGCGACAGATTTTGCAGTCTCTCACCTTATGGTCTGGATGAAGGCAGTAAATACACTTCTTGTGGGGGTCCATCAATATGTAGTCTCTTCTTCCCACAGTTGTCACAGTCTCTGAACAGACCCTTCTTTGCCTTTTCAGACATAGTAAAGTTGTAACTAGTTTCCTGAGAGAAAAAACAATCTTCAGTCAGAAAATAGGAAAAAAACTGAGCAGAGCTCAGGGAGACTCCCTTCACACGACGTGCGGTAGAAAATCTGAGGGAATTCAGCCTCTGTTGGGAGTGTTTGGGAGGGGCTGAATCCTGATTGGTTGATACTCAAGTTTGGGTCTTTTCACAAAACAAAGTGGATAGACTGTAAAATACCCTATGAGGCCTACTAGGGCCTACTGGTTTTACTTTTACTGACTTACTGCTTTTTATATATTTAAGTTTACCGTGAGGCTCCCACCTCGACGACGGGGATGATTCAAGCATGTGAATCTATGAAAGATCCAATACTGGAGAAACATTTTTACATTTTCCTACGTTTTACCACAGGGAGATCACTTTTCATGGTGTAGCACCTTCTCTATGGGTTCCTATTTAAGAATTTGTCAGATTTTTTCTTTGAGTTCCTTTGAAGGGCTTGTATTTCTCGAGTGTTAGTGGGTTAACTGTAGGTTTATCTACAAACTGTAGTACAAGTCTGTGATAAAAAATTTCCGATCCCCAAGAGTCTGATGTTATTTCCTTGCACTCTCCATGGTCCAACCACTGTCTGTATGGCTACCAATTCAGCACACTGAGAAAGCTACCTTACAAATCAAGGACAATGTCCTCTTGACTATAGACAAAGTCGAAACATACAAAAAGATGAGATGAATGCTTGCAATTTGTCTAAACACCGGTAATCGCACTGGGTAGCATTTCAACTCATTTTTCTTTTGCCCAACATGCAACTTCAGATTAGACCCAGCTACCTGAAAATCAGCCTTGAAATTGCTACAACAGGCATGGTCCAACCAAAAATGCCACGCCAAGTTGTCTCATAACCGGAACACAAGCAACCCAAGACCGGATACAACCTGACTGGGGATTGTTAGTCAGATGCAGCTTGGTTCCAATGGCGCTGTCAAAGTCAGGTGCATCAGCTTCTCTCTTAGCCCTTTCTGTTGGAAGGATCGCTTGGCTTTCATTGTTGCATTCCTCCTGATTACCATGATACCCCGTACCTGTGAGTAATAACCTTTTTTTTTCTCACCTTGAAAATGCCCCAAGTGGGTAAGGATAGCCCAGGGAACTTTTACCCCTTTTATTAGGGCATGCCCAGAAATCATTCCCACCCACCACTACCTAGTGCCAGGAATAAATGTGGCACCGCCAGGCACCCACTTCAGAACACCTGCCTAATCGGTAGAAGATCAGAAGAGGACTGGATCTGTGGTCTGTGACCTAAGAGGAGCTCTGAAGAACTCCTTCTTAAACCCAGGACAAACTAGTGTACTCTGAACCTCATAAGACTGACCTCCTGTTCAATCTACAGGGATAACACAAGCTATAGGAGACCTTTTCCCAGAAGTACCCAGCTGACCAGTGCTAACTGATTTGGATTGGATTTAGCTTTTTGCCACTGTCTGACACCCATTCACTAATTGACTCCGCTGAGGTCTTGGTGGTAGGGTGGTAGAAGTATACTCCAGCAGTGAATAAGACTTAAAAGACTGAGGGCCTGATTTAGAGTTTAGCGGATGGGGTTACTTTGTCAGAAATGTGATGAATATCCTGTCCTCTGTATTACGATTCCATAATATCCTATGGAAATCGTAATATGGCAGACGGGATATCCGTTAGTGACTAAGTAACCGTCTGCCAAACTCTAAATCAGGTCCTAAGTCAGAAGGAAACATCTCTGGGTGAATGTGGTTGGTGTAGCTGACCCTCGCTCCATTGCGGTTTTGCCTGAAATTGAGGGTAGGCTCCGATTCTACTCGACTATGGACTATCATTTGCATGTTGCACATTTTGACACTAGTACTACTTAAAAAAAAAAAAAAAATCATATTTCAGGGCCCCGCTTTTTGAACTGTTGTCATGTTGGTGTACTTTTATTACTTTTACTCTATTTTTCTTATTTGGTTTGGGATTATTATGTTGGCACTGCTTACTTTAGACACTGCTTTAATTTAAGCCTGTCTGTTCTGTGCCACAGCTATCAAGGGGGTTTATCTCAGATTAATTTAGAGACTTAAGGGTTCCTCTTGGAAAGGTCGGTAGTCATTCATCCCAAATAACACTAATTTGTTACAGTGAAAGCTACAGAGGGCTCTGAAGACATATTTTTTGATGGGGGTGCTTCCAATGTGTGTGTTTTTTAGCCAACATAAAATGTTTCTCTGAAGATGCCCGTGGAGATATGCATTTAGCAGATTTACTAAAAGTTGCACAGCTATCACAGCCTCATGGTTTATCACCTGATTTGCACAGAAAAAAAACATTTTTTGTACTAAGTCATCAGCACAGACCTTTGTGACCCCACAAATCTCACAAGGTTTAGAAAGAGTCCTTTTGTGAAAGAATTCAGCCAATATCCAAATGAAAAAAAATCAAAAGAAATTGTACTTCCATTCCTTTTAGGGGGAAAAAAACGGTATCTGCTGTCCTGGAGTGTTGATTTAGTCAAAACAATTCTGATGAGTAACAAAAGAGCAGACTTCAAAAGGATACACTGTCGCTTGATTCCAACAGATAGAAAATCTGGCAATTGGAGCCCTGAGCCTGTCTGTAGGAATCTGGCTCTGTATATACAATACTAAAATGAGGTATGGTGTGTACAAAGTCCAGGCATTTCCCCGAGACTTAACAGAGGCTAAAGTACATAATACTAATGCTCTCTTTTTGTGGTAGTGTGGTCAAGCAGTTAGGCGTATCACAGTGTAGTGCACAGCATTTGTTGTACACACACAATGAATCAATGAGGCACACACACTTAACTCCAGGCCAATAGTTTTTATATTGCAAAATATTTGTTGTTACTTTATTACTAGAACCAAAGGATCTTTGTTGCAGATAAGTACAGTTGTAAGTAATTATCAAGCATATGTATCAAATATAATTTTATTGGATTTTGCGATAAAGCAATTTATAAGTAAGAAACACTTTTTAATTTTAAAAGCTGACACTGAGTGCAATTTTCCATTTGACTCCATAGAGCCCTGGGAGGGGAAAGTGTTAGCACAGAAAACAGGTAAGTATACAACTAACAATTCCTGTCTTCAGAGGTTAGAATGTCCACAGGTCGAAGTTTAAATTGACCTGTAAAGTGCATCAACAGCAACACAGGGCTGGCAGTGTGCAGAGGTCAAAATTGGGGTGGGGTTTGCAATGGAATCCTATGAGGATTGGTGGACTTTAAAAGAAGAGAGCCCTGGGGGGCCACAGGTCAGCACCAAACATACACCCTCAGTGGCACTGGGACGACTAAGTGCAGGGGCAAATACAGCATTGGGCGTCCAATGCTTTTCAATGAGGGAACCCCAGGGGTCACATAGATGCTGCAGGCTGGGTCCAGAGGGTCGGTTCCGGGAAACCAAAGGCTGGACGGTTTCCTCATTTTTAGAGGCCAAACCCAAGCATCCACCCGGTTGGCATGCCCCCCGGAAGTCCTGACATAGGATCTGTCACAAACATCTTGGTGTGACAATCCGTACAAAGGTTAGACTCAGTTGTTTTAGGAGGGGACATTTCTCTTGCACACTGTTATAATGTCTAAAAAATTAACTTAAGAAAACCTTGTCATAGACAAAGGAGTAGAGCTTCGGATCTGTGTCTGAAGGCATGGAAAGAAAGCATCTGATGTAAGCGCACGAGTGGCACCTAAATGAAGTTCCGTCGTCATTACTGGAGCAGAACAACATCGACGTGGAGTTGCACAATGCCATCTACTAAGACGTCGAAGTACTGCTTTTGAGTTTTCTAGATACAGTCTGGAGCATGGGTAGTACACTGCTCTGGTGCATTTGTGGTACTCCTCAGCAGTGTGAAAGAATGTTAAAGAAAAACTACACAGTACCAGCATGTGGGTGAGGTATTCAAATCTAATGAATTTGCAGAACAAACAGCGTCCCTTAAAATAAAAATGTTATGAATGCCTCCTTATGAATGGGATCTGTATTTTTCTGTTTAGTAGGCCTTAACTACCATTGAAAAACCCATCACCTTTTAATATCTACTATGTGTAATTTAAACTTATTTTGAAAGCAGTACAGAAATCTGGAACATTTTAGTTTATCTTAACCTTCTGGCTTGCAGGCCTGAGCCCCCGTCACCTAGTGACTTTTAACCTACTCAGCCTGCTCTGTTTTAGCGCATTTATTTAATTATTTCTTCCAAGAAGCCTGCTATGATTATAGTTAGAAAGATGTTTTGATTTCACGCTATTAGTGCCACTCTGTGAAAGCGTAACTATCAGCGTCAAAGACAAATGAGATACGTAGGTATTCTCATCATGTACTTTCCCACTTACGTGTGACAGTAACATAATGTACCTTTTCAGGGAATTGTGTAATTGCTGCCCGAAGCATGCCTCCTTATCTATTGTTTGGGAACATACCTATGTCAGGGGTCCGACAAGGTCTGTATAAATACATCTCCTGCAGACAGGGTTATCAGAGGGATTCCTACCGGATGCCATCAACGCTATCTATGCTACACGTCGCTTTGATGCAGACCCAGCCTTTGTGTCCCCACGAAGTTTGATCTAGAGACCTCATTCCAAGGTAGGGAGTTGGGGGGATCTTCTCATGGAAATTGAATTGGGAGATTAGGTTTATCACACGTAGCTCTCTTTAGGTCAGAGATTAGGTTTATCATGCTAGGGTATTAGGGTTAATTTCACATCTACATCACATCTTATGTTATTACAAGATGGTGGGGTCTTTGTATTAATGACTTCCGTTTTTACCATTCTGTTTCTTGCATTGTTCATTATCTTAATCATTGCAGCCCATGAAATTTACAGTAGATTGCAGTCTTGTTAATAAAAACTACTGAAAACTTCACTGCATCTCCTTTATTGCCTGTGTGTGACTGAGACTTATTTTATTGCTCATGTGAGGAAAGGGTAACCTCCGTTTAACCACGACTCCCCTGAGATGTCGCACTCGATTCCAGGTATAAAGGTTGCCACAAATCATCTTCTACTATTTGGGTTTTTGGTGAGGTACTGCTTGCGAACCAGGAAAGTTGGACCAACAATTGAGACTTGTTGTAGGATTGGCCTAGTCGCCTACAAACAAAAAGTGCTATCATCCCAAAACCAGCAGTCTTGCCTAGAGCAAGAGTCGAACTACAACACAAAAGACCAAGTTACTTATCTTCGGTAACTAATTATCTGGTAGAGACTCTATCTAGCTGCAGATTCCTTACACCCACCGAAGCCTCCCCGCTCTGCGGATATTTTTATACATATATATAATTATGTATATATGTTTTTTGGCATTTTTGCCTTTCTGAAAGGCATGTAAGAATTTTTACTTCAAACAGTCAAGTGAAAATGATAAAATCAATAATTGTTAGTTATTCCATGACTGCGCTTCTGGCATGGAAAGTTGTGGGAAAAGAACTGAGGTACACGTGCCGAGGCGGCATTTATATAGACAACCGTGATGTCATAGACGGCTCCAACGACGCTGACGAAGCATGCAGAGCCGGACGACGCACGCGGATCCGAATGGCGCCACCGACGGCGCGCGCAGGGTACTGCTCAGCAGAAAAATTCCGGATTTGGAGCTGACGCCAGGGAATTCTAAGGTAAGGAATCTGCAGCTAGAAGTCTCTATCAGATGGAACCATATAAAATTAGGGCTAATAGGCAAAACATTCTGAATCTGATAAAAGGTCTGTTAAGTGGTAGAGTTATAAAAATGATATGCTACCACCACTGTTTAATGTCAACAGCCCAAGACATAGACAGCAGTCTTGTGTTAGCTAGATGTCTCAGAACCAGGCTATAGACCCCAGCGTCAAGAGAACTGGCATGTGCCTCCGGCCACACACTGGATCAACATGTTGGGTCAAAAATAGTCAGAATACCAAATATCACATGCAGTTGTGTCATTCAGGGTAGGAGTGCATGCCTGTTTATTATGCAGGGAACATGCCTGTTCCAAAAGTCTTTCATCTAAATGTAAGGCAGGCATCTTGATTAAGAAAAATAAAGATTTCAACGTCATATCAAAAAAAGGAAGGCTGACCACTGCACTGAACGAGTGTTTAGCTTTAATTTCTAAATTAGCCAGTCATTCCACTTCTGTTTCTTTCGCCCAGAAGTGGCTTGGTTTGATCATATCAAACATTTATTTAGCTGCGTTGATTTTGACCTGGATTCAAAGAAGGGCTCAACCAAACAGTGAAAGTTCAGTTTTCACACATCACTTTGTAAAGCTACTGATGTTAAGACATTTATAAGCCTGCTGTAACTTTCCAAAGATATCCAGTTTTTCTCCCTTTTGTTTCAGTCACTGATAGTCGTGGCACAATAACTATGTTGCTATCAAAAATATTCCCTTTGAAATATGATTAGTCTTTTTAACCATACAACTACCTCAACTCTATTTCAAACAGGTCTCTGTCAATCATTTTTTTATATCATCCCACCCTTCCACCCACAGGAGTTCGCCCCTACTTTGTACATACTGTATTTTGTCGCGCGGACAACTGCAAAACAGCAGTTAGGAACCCAGTGGGGAAGGTGAATGCTGATAGCCAGAAAACGGGTGGAGGATGAGCTGTCTCTGCCCACTTCGCAAACTGGTCAACTCGCTCTCTTAGGTCTCTGGTCCAGGATGCTAGAAGCTTATTGGAAGGGTAAGCCTGCACAAAGAAAAACAAACTGATGAATGAAAAAGGAAATATAATTTTGAAGTTAACGATATTGCTTGTGGAATATTAGTATTTACCCTCTCAACCTGTTGTCTTTGTCATCCCACAGTGAACATAACTGATTAGTAAAAATCTCCACAGTGATCTTACCGTGGGGCACCTCTACTTAACTCCCATACTTTGCTTGTTCCACTCTTCTTATGTTTTATCACGTGCTACCTCAACTCCTACTGGTCCATAATCTGTTCATGGATCACTTGTCAAAGCGTCACTTAATTCCCTTCAAATGAACCCACTATCTTGCCCTCTTCTCATATTTCTCAGCCTTTGTAATTAGGTGTTGATTGACTAGGCACTGTTAAACTCACTTGATAACAATGTGCCGATGTCTGCCTAAACTTGATGCCCTTGCTGTCCCGAGAGCATTGCAGTATTATGAATTGTCAGTTTACCTTCGCCCATAGTGAGGGCACACGAGCATCAAAGATACAGTTAAATGTTTCTTCCAGACTAGTGGACATTACAACCAGACCTTGAATTCCCTTTTCCAGCTCAATCAGTGAGGACCTAGCAAAGAAAACAATATGACAGAGCAGTTAGCGTACATCTGAGTGTTAGGTAGAAGAAAATGCCACAGAACAAACAGAAGTCAAAAAAATCTAAAAGTGTACACATTTAGGCCACACAATTTAGAGTTCTGTTAATTACAACTGGCAATCAAAGCCATCAAGAAGAGGAGTCTTTAGAAGAATCCCCTGATCTGGAGAATCAGGAGGCACAGGATGTGAGGACTGGCATTTGTTACGAACTTATCAGATGTTATGAATTGGGTGACTTTACCTAGAAAAAAACATTTAGCACAGGTAGCACAGATTGTAGCTACCACAGAGGCATTCAAAACGGCAGGCCCTAGATTCAAAGCATGATTGCTGTAAAAAAAAGGCATGGTGTGCAGGCGGTATGAAAGTACAGGACATTTGCAAGGCAGCTGTAGGAAGCTGGCCTGGTGTGTGGTGGGTACCCAAATTACTTACACCTTATACCAGGTCCAGGTATCCCCTCTTAGTGAAGTGTAGACAGTGTCTAGAAGTCAGGCTCTCTAGAGGTAGCAGTGGATGAGCAGCCAAGGATTATCTAGGACACATGCAAACACTCATGTAATACCACTGTAGTCACACAGCATTTACGCACATGAAAGAAAACACTCAGTTGTACAAAAATAAAGGTACTTTATTTTTGGCACAACTCACCACAAAATACAGACAGGTGTCCCAGTGCAAAAAGTAATAGCCAATAGTGACCCTAGGGGAGGAGCACAAACCATATACTAAAAAAATGGAATGCGAACAAGGTGCCCCCACCAATGTATGTAAACTGTGTACAGGGGAGCTGGGGGTATTAGAAAAACACAAACATAAGTATCACAGTACCCCCCAGCAACCAGGAATGCAGGAGTGAAACACTGGATTTTCCCCAAACCACCCAAAGGAGGAAAAGAAGAAAAAGAAGGCACCCAGAGAAGACTGCAGGAAAACCAGCGGTGGATTCCTGAAATAAGAAGACCTGTGGAGAGAGGGGACCAAGTCCAGAAGTCACAGCAGTGTCTGGTGGGAGCCCCTAACCACCACACTGAAGATGCAGGAGTTGGTCGACAGTGAAGAAGAACAGGTCAGCACTGCAGCCCTGGTGCCAGAGAAGAGTTCCTGATGGATGCAGAAGGTGTCCCACACTGGAAGAAAGATTGCAGACGGGTGTCGGTGCAGGAATTCCACCAACAGGCCTTGGCAAAGGCAACTTCGCAGTAAGAGGAAAAGAGGTGCTGCTGGACACCAGCAAGGCCCAGGAGGACTCAACCCAGGAGGGGGAGTCACAGGGAACCCTCAGCATCGCAGACAGTCCACAGGAGCAGAGGCAGCACCCACAGGAGCCCCACAGGACAAGGGCTCAGAAGGTGCAAGAAGGAGCACAACAAAAGAGGATCCCATGCCGCAGGAGAACCATGCAGGAGGCTGGGATTTGCAGGAAGGAGTGATGGGGACTGGAGCTGCACGTTGCCTGAAGATCCCTTGGAGGAGACGCAAACAAGCTTTCGCAGCTACCAGAAACGTGGTGCACGGGGGTATTGTCCTATGTGGGAAGGCAAAGGCTTACCTCCACCAAAGTTGGACAGCTGGCAGAGAGGACCAAGAGGACTACTCTGGACCACCACCTGTGATGCAGGACCCACGCAGCTCAGCAGGACAGGGGATCCATGCAGCCTGTCGTCGCTTGTTGTAGGTGCCTGCGGTTGCAGGGGAGTGACTCTTTTACTCCAAGGGAGGTTCCTTCTTCTTCTTGTGCAGGCTGAAGAGTTCCAGTCTTCTGAGGATGCGCGGTCAGGGAACTGTTGAAAAGCTTGCAGGAACCCTGGATGCAATGTTGCAGAAGAGACTTCTTCGTGTATCTGCAGCATGTAGGTTCCTGGAGGGTCCAGTTGCAGTTCTGGTGGCCAGACGTCGAAGCAGAGGTTGCAGAGGAGTCCTGCTGGAATCTTGCAAGCCGAATCTGAGGACCAACCCCAGAGGAAGACCCTAAATAGCCCTGAAAGGGGGACTAGTCACCTAACCAGGTAAGCACCTATCAGGAGAGGGCTCTGACGTCACCTGCCTGACCTGGCCACTCAGATGCTCCCAGAGTTCCCTGCCAACCTTAGAAACAAGATGGCGGACCCAGGAACACTCTGGAGGAGCTCTACGCACCACCCCTGGGGTGGTGATGGACAGGGGAGTGGTCACTCCTCTTTCATTTTTCCAGATTTGCACCAGAGCAGGGGCTGGGTGTCCCTAAACCGGTGTGGACTGGATTATGAATGGAGGGCACCAAATGTGCCCTTCAAAGCAAAACCAATGGCTTGGGGAGGCTACCTTCGCAAGCCAGGCACACCTATTTCCAAAGGGAGAGAGTGTAACACCCCCCTCTCAAAGGAAATCCTTTGTTCTGCCTTCCTGGGCTTCAGCAGATCAAGCAGCAAGAGGGCAGAAACCTGTCTGAGGGGTGGCAGCAGCTGTGGGTGCCCGGAAAACCTGTAAGACTGGTGGTAGCAATGCTGGGTGTCCTCTAAGGATCCCCCAGAGTGCATGGAATCATACAACTAATACTTGCAAAGGTATTGGGGTATGATTGTGACATGTTTGATACCAAACATGCCTAGGTTCAGAGTTACCATTGTGTAGCTGGGCTTAGGTAGTGACCTATGTCAAGTACACTCATAAAATGGCATCCCCGCACTCACGAAGACCAGGAAAATGGAGCTGGAGGTCGTGGGGGGCACCTCTAATGTTGCAGGGGAGCCCTCACACACAGGTACTTGCACCCTGCACTGTGGGCTAGGAGGGCCTGCCATAGGGGTGACTCACAGTGACCTGGTAGTGAAAGGGTGCATGCACCCTTTCATGCAGGCTGCAATGACAGGCCTGCAGAACACTTTGCATGGGCTCCCTGTGGGTGGCATAATACATGCTGCAGCCCATAGGGATCCCCTGGTACCTCAATGCCCTGGGTACCTATATACCATATACTAGTGACTTGCATGGGGTATCAGTATGCCAAATGTGAGGTGAAAAAGGTTCTGGCAACCAAGTTGGAAGGGGGAGAGCATAACAACACTGGGGTCCTGGTTAGCAGGATCCCAGTGAACACAGTTAAACACACTGACGAACAGGCCAAAAGTGTGGCTAACTAAGCTAGAAAGAGGCTACTTTCCTACAGCAGCCTCTTGGAGGTCCGTCCATACATTCACAAAGCACTACTGCTTGGACACTGACACTCTAACTGATTGTCAAGTTGGACAAGAAACATTGAGAAACCTTTCCAAATAGATTATCTTGTCCTCCTAGGTACAATTTACACTTTCTTAAACCTATTTGATACCAAATAATTTTGCTTGCGGTCTCATAGTGTATGATTACTGACAGCCGCTTCAGAAGGATATTTGTTAGCTTGCTGCTCTATTCTAAGTTAATGACTATTAGGGAAGATCCTACGATGCAGAAGGATAAGTTACTTACCTGTAAATCCTAGTTCTCTTCCAGGGGTATCCTCATCAAAGTCATAAACATTGAATATTCCCGCCCTTGTGCGGGGACCCCGGAGCATATATAAAATACACACATATTATACATGTGTAGAAAACAGTCATGCAGGCTATAATGTTAAAAACAGGCTAAAATGCTTTATTTCTATGAAGTTTTTTTAAATTTATATTATAAAACTACAATAGAGCATAAATATCTACCCAAGCTCCTAAAACTAGGCTTAGGAAAGTAAGCAGCAGCAAACTCTAGAGAAAAAATAGAAAAAACTGCATTGAAAACAATGAAGCATTCTTAGCCAATAGGCTGCATGCAGGTTAACACAGGAGACCCATAAAAACTTTGGCACCGTGCCTTTAAGACCCTGAGCACCTCCAGTATCCCACCATGCCTCGGGTGAAGGAAAGGTGACAGTTGGTTCACAGTTAGGTCAGTTCTTTTTACGGTGACAATTTGTATAACTGATTCAAAATACAGTCTGCCCTGCACTTCTAGGAGACGTGCGTCCGGGGAGGAGGGTGGGTTGTTTATGACTTTGATGAGGATACCCCTGGAAGAGAACTAGGATTTACAGGTAAGTAACTTATCCTTCTCTTCCAGGGGATCCTCATCAATAGTCATAAACATTGAATAGATTAGCAAGCCCATCCCTAAATCCAGCGGACTGTCCGATAGAAGTGCAGGAATAGATAGATATTACGCAAATAGATTTCTTAGAGAGGCCTGCCCCACTTGGGCATCCGCTCTTGCATCTGAGTCTAAACAGTAATGTCTAGTAAACGTATGGACAGACTTCCATGTAGGAGCCTTACAAATCTCAGATATAGGAACATTGTTAAGGAGGGCAGTAGTAGCCGCTTTTCCCCTTGTGGAATGCGCTCTAGGCCGCGCTAGTAATTGTTTATTAGCTAGCTGGTAAGTATTAACAATACAAGAAACTATCCATCTTGATATTGTTCGTTTAGATGCTGCCTCTCCTGTCCTCAAATGACCATAGTTTACAAACAAACGGTTAGAGTGTCTAATCGATTTTGTCTTATCCAGAAAAAATTTCAGCACTCTTTTCAAGTCTAAGGAGTGTAATGCTTTCTCTGCCGGAGTCTCCGAATTGGGAAAGAAAGTCGGTAAAGATATGGTCTGATTGATATGGAATTCTGACACCACCTTCGGAAGGAAAGATGGGTGAGTTCGTAGAACCACTCTATTGTCATGAAAAACTGTGTACGGTTCTTTGGAAGACAAGGCCTGGATTTCACTGACCCTCCTCGCTGAAGTAATGGCCACTAGAAAAGCCGTCTCCCACGTAAGGTGTTGTAAAGAGGCCTTATGTATAGGCTCAAAAGGAGGGCCCATAAGCTTTGCCAAGACTATGTTCAGTTCCCATGGAGGAGAAGGTCTCCGAATGGGCGGAAAAACTTTCTTCAAACCTTCTAAGAAATCCTTGACTACAGGTTTCGTAAAGAAGGATTCCTGAGAAGGTGACTTGCGATAGGCTGTAATAGCAGACAAATGTACCTTAATAGATGATACCTGCAGACCGGACTTCGCTAGATGAAGAAAATAGGACAGTATGACATCCTCCTGAGCACGTATGGGATTATGACCTTGCTGACAGCACCATATGTAGAATCTCTTCCACTTAAAAGCGTAAGAACGCCGCGTGGAAGGCCGTTTGGACTCTTTCAAGATGTTCATGCACTCCTGTGAGAGCCCTAGGTGCCCATACTGTAGGAATTCAGGAGCCATGCTGTTAAGCTCAGAGAGGGTAGGTTGGGATGTAGAATTCTGCCCTCCATTCTGCTCAGAAGATCCGGTCTGCACGGCAGCCTCCTGTGAGGTTTTTCCGACAGGTTGAGGAGATCTGTGTACCAGAATTGACGGGGCCATTGTGGCGCTATAAGAATCATTCTGGTCCTGGATCTGTAAAGTTTGCTGATCACTGCCGGAATGAGGGGAATCGGCGGAAAAGCGTAGAGAAATATCCCTGACCAGTCGATCAACAGGGCATTCCCTCGAGATCCCGGACGGTAAAACCTGGATGCGAAGTCTGGGCATTTCTTGTTTACTTCGTCTGCGAAGAGATCCAGTTGAGGCCGACCCCATTGCGCGAAGATGTATTCTGCGACTTCGCCGTGTAGGACCCAATCGTGAGCGTCCTCTAGGTGTCTGCTCAGAAAATCTGCTTCCACGTTCTGCTGACCTGGCAGGTGCACCGCTGTAATTGACATTCCTCTGGCCAGGAGCCAATGCCATATCGCTTGGGACTCTCGCGATAGGGGTAGGGATCTCGTTCCCCCTTGTTTGTTCAAGTAATACATCGTGGTTGTATTGTCCGTCTGTATTAAGAGCGTTTTCCCCTGAATTAGTGGTATGAAAGACTTGAGAGCCAGATGGACCGCTCTGAGTTCCAGCAGATTGATGTGGTACTGCTTTTCCTTGTCTGACCACAGACCCTGCGCTTAAAAGGGACCCAGATGAGCCCCCCATCCCTGAAGAGACGCATCCGTTACTAGGGTGTCGGATGGAAACACCTGGTGAAACGGAGCACCCACTGACAGGTGAGGTCTGTGCATCCACCATCTCAATGACTGAAGTGCTACCGCCGGTAACTGCACCGTCTCCTCCCAGCGACCTGTCCTTTGGCTCCAGTTGGTCTCCAATGCCTCTTGGAGGGGTCTCATGTGGAGTCTGGCATTTGGGACAATAAAAATGCATGATGCCATGGAGCCCAGTAGCGATGTCACCTGACGTGCCGTAGGTGCGTTGGCTCTCAACAGGTCCTGACACTTCCTGCCTATTGAGGATAGTCGTTCCTCCGAAGGATACACTTTTTGGAGTTCTGTGTTTATGATAGCTCCCAGGTAGTGAAGATTCTGTGTTGGAATCAAGGTTGACTTTTGGTAATTGACCTGAAGACCTAGAGCTTCGCAAACTCCGAGTACAATGTCCCGATGGCTTCTCGCCTGCTCCGGAGAAGAAGCCTTTAGTAGCCAGTTGTCTAGGTATGGATATATGTATATCCTTTGTTTTCGAAGATGCGCCACCACCACTGCCATACATTTCGAGAAAACTCTTGGGGCAGATTTCAGGCCAAAGGGTAGAACTCTGAACTGGTAATGCTGTAACGCTACTCGGAAGCGCAGGAATTTTCGATGTTTGGGAGCTATTGGGATGTGAAAGTACGCATCCTGCAGGTCGATGGAGCACATCCAGTCTCCCTGATGTAGTTGAGGGAAAATCTGGTGAAGCGCTAGCATCCTGAACTTCTGTTTCCTTATGTATTTGTTCAGTAGCCGTAGGTCCAGAATTGGCCTGAAAACGCCCTCTCGACCCTTCTTCGCCACCAGAAAGTAACGGGAGTAGACTCCCTGTCCTCTGTGTGCAGGTGGAACCTTTTCTATGGCATTCTTTTTTAGGAGGGCGAGAGCCTCCTTGCGTAGCAAGCTGAGATGAGATGGATTGTCTTTGGTTGGTGGCAAGTGTGGTGGAGGCTGTTTGAAAAGAAGAGAATAGCCATGTTCGACAATATTGAGCACCCATTTGTCTCTTGTGATAGAGTGCCACTCGTGAAGATAAGCTGTAATACTTCCCCCACCGGAGTGGTGTACAGTGTCGAGGGAAGCGAGATTTCATTGCTTGGTGGGTGCTTTCGGAGTGGACTGTTGAGGTCTACTTGACCCTCGCTCCCTTGTGTTTCTCCGTTGAAAAAGAGGGCGTCCCTGTCGTTACTGTGACCTTTGAGACCAATGAGGGGTTTGAACCCTCTGCTGGAAAGGGCGCCTGTCATACGGCCTGTACCTCCGCCTGAAATCTTTCTTTCTTTCCAGGCCCACTGCCCTCATGGTATCCACCTCGGTCTTCATGCGGGCCATTTCTTCGTCTGCATGGGCACCGAATAGAGAGTTCCCGGCGAATGGGAGATTCAGGATGCGTTGCTGTGCTTCCTGTTTCAAACCAGTGAGTCTCAGCCCGGAAGATCTCCTTGCACAGATTCCATGTGCGTACCCATGAGCAGCTAAATCCGCCCCATCTGCTGCCGCGCTGATAACCTGGTTGGATACCAGGCATCCTTCTTGCAGTATCTCCTGGAAATCTTGTCTGTCCTCTCTGGGCAATTTTTCTGTGAATCTAATGAGAGAGTCCCACAGAGAACGATCATACCTGCCCAGAAGCGCAGAAGCACTGGAGACTTTCATTGCCGAAGCCGCCGTCCCGCATATCTTTCTCCCCAGAGAGTCTAGATGCCTGCCCTCTTTATCCCGGGGTACCGTGGATGAAGATGCCACCGAGTGGGTCTTTCGGGCGGCAGCTATTATAACCGAGTCCGGCGGCGGATCCTTCCTGAGGAACAAAGGGTCCTGTTCAGGAGCCTTGTATTTTTTGAGAATCCTAGCCGGGGCAGATTTAAGCGAGGCTGGGGCCAGAAAAGTGTCCATGGTTGGCTGCAACAAACCAGGCACTAGAGGCAGCAGCTTTTTTGATGCTGATCTCTGTTGTAGAGTCTCAAAGATGACCGATGAGGAGGTAGATGGCTCTGGAACCTCTATGTTGAGTTTCTGCGCTCCTCTTAGCAGCACCTCGTTAAACATGGTAATGTCATCCACCGGTGAGACTCGAGCAGGTGGTGAATCTGTTAGGGTGGGTGAGTAACGCCCCACAGATGAACCTGATGAAGACCAAGAGGGTGATCTTCTTCTTGAACGAGACCTGGATCTTCGTTGAGAACGAGACCTGCTGCGAGACGCTGTAGCAGAGCGCCTAGGCCTCGCCGCCGGTTGGCGAGGAGCAGAACGAACCCGTCCTGCCCTGGCTGTCGGTGATGGCGTTCTTGGCAGGGAGGCAGTAGGTGAATACATTCGCGAATATTGCGAATCTGGGGAGGCCGCTGGTCTGTTAAGGCTCTCCAGCCATCTCGGAGATAGATTGATGGGCGAGACATGCCCAGATGATGCCGCTCTTGACCGAGAAGAGTCGCTCGGTATGGAGACCACTGGAGATGGCGCGGCCTTGTCTGGCGTGGGGCGATGTTCTACTCCCTGTGGGACAGGTAAAACCTGTGTCGACGTCGATGGCTGTGTCGACGTCGAAGGGCGCCCAGCCGGTTGCTCTTGCCTCGACGTTGAGTGCCTCGACGTTGAGTGCCTTGACGTCGAACGGCGATCCTTGGACCTCGACCTGCTCGCCATCGTGTGCCTCGACGTGGAGCGGTGGGAGGTCGACGGCAGATGCCTCTCATGCCGTCGTGGTGATTTCGACGCCGTGTGTCCTGACATCGGGGGGCGCACAGCCTTTGGCGGCAACCGGGCACGCCGGCGATGGCTCGACGTCGATCGGCGGGCTGCCGTCGACGGAGACCTGCCCCTGCGATGATGTTCCCTCGACGCCGTTTCCTTCGACGGCGATCTATGCCGGTGAGACGGTGGTAGCGACGACGTCGACGGTGAACAAACAGGTACTTTCCTACCTGCTGACGTCGACCGAGCCATTCTCTCCTGAGAATGGCCTGCTGGTTGTCTGGGAAGTGAGGAGGACGATGTTCTTTGCCTCTCCTGAAGCCCATGTAGCCGGATCTTCTCTCTGTCTTTCAGAGTCCTCTTAGACATATTCTTGCAGTACTTACAAGTGTCAGGGCAGTGACTCTGAGGCAGGCACACTATACACAGAGAGTGGGGATCTGACTGGGCCTTCTTCTTCCCACAAGCAGGGCATTTGACAAAAAGTGAAGGCATTTTTCTGTCAGGAAAAAACTGCCTAGCTCAGACAAATTGTTATTTGTCGAGTGAAAAGTGAAAAAACGCTTTTTTAAAGAATTTTTCTGAGAAAAACTCAGAAAAACTGAGAGCTCAATGCTCCAGGATTCTCTCAGAAGAACCCAGAAAAAAGAACTGACCTAACTGTGAACCAACTGTCACCTTTCCTTCACCCGAGGCATAGTGGGATACTGGAGGTGCTCAGGGTCTTAAAGGCACGGTGCCAAAGTTTTTATGGTTCTCCTGTGTTAACCTGCATGCAGCCTATTGGCTAAGAATGCTTCATTGTTTTCAATGCAGTTTTTTCTATTTTTTCTCTAGAGTTTGCTGCTGCTTATTTCCCTAAGCCTAGTTTTAGGAGCTTGGGTAGATATTTATGCTCTATTGTAGTTTTATAATATAAAAAAAATAAAAAAATAAAAAAAAAAACTTCATAGAAATAAAGCATTTTAGCCTGTTTTTGACATTATAGCCTGCATGACTGTTTTCTACACATGTATAATATGTGTGTATTTTATATATGCTCCGGGGTCCCCGCACAAGGGCGGGAATATTCAATGTTTATGACTATTGATGAGGATCCCCTGGAAGAGAAGGAAAAGTTACATACCTGTAGCCATAGTTCTGCATTGTAGGAATCTTCATTAAAGTCATAAACACTCTTCCTCCTCCCTGGCTTTCAGATCAAACAACATTCTATGATCACCATAAAAATGAACTGACTCAGGCAAACTGCCACTGCAGTGCATTCTGGGAAGGGGTCTCTCAAGTGTCATTAAAGGTACAGTGTAGGAAGGCTGGCCCAGTGGTGTTACACCTTATACTGGGTCCAGGTAACCCTTATTAGGCAGTGGCTATGTAGCCAGGGCTCCCCAGTGGTAGCTGTGATGAGCAGCCAGGACTTATCTAGGAGGAGTGTGAAGCACTTGCAGTACCACAGTTGTCATACCGTGTTGCAAAAAAAAGGTACTTTATTACAAGAACACCAAACTAGATTACTATAGGCAAACCCCCTTCTGGAGGTAGGTACACACAAAATATACACAGGTATTAGGAAATAGCGAAAAATAGCAAGTGCCCTATTGGGGCGCCAAACCATATGCTAAAGTAGTGGAATGCAAGCATGTCTCCCCCCCCCTCCCCCAGAAGGTGTGGAGTAGTTAGCCAAGGGCTGGGAGAGACTGGAGCCCCAAGAGATAAGTATCTTGGAGACCCCCAGCGACCAGGATAGCAGAGGTAAGTTACTTGGTCGTCCCATTGGCTAACATGGGGACTCATAAATGGAATATTGCAAAAACAGGACCAAGTCGGTGGAACCCAATGGTGGATTCTGGATGAAGAGGACATGGAAAGAAGTGGACAGAATCCAGTCCATGCAGGAAAGTCCAGGTGGGACAGGAGGCAATGCCCACCTTTCTGTGGGTGAAGATCCGGGTCGACGGTGGTGGATGATGTCCAGCTGCAGAATCCCAGAGCTGCAGAAGGATCTCTGAAGCCATCTAGGAGCTGTCCCTCGCCAGTCGCCAGATTGCAGACGGGTTAGTGGTCAGCAGGACCACTAACAAGCACAAGCAAATGCAACTGGAGCTATTGGAGATTGTTAGAGCTGAAGAAGACCAGCAAAGTCCTGGGGAATCGACCCTTGGAGGGGAGTCCGGGCTGAACCTAACAAAACAGGACATCCAGCGGAAGCAGTCTGAGTCCCAATGAGCAACCCACTGACAGCAGGCACAGTAAGTTGCAGTGAGGCCCAGGCAGCACACCTGAAGAGGAGTCCCATGTCACTGGAGTAGCAGAGAGGAGAATGTCCTTGTAGAGGTAGAGTGCTGGGGGCCAGGGCTACTTGAAGCCTCAAGATTCCTTGGAGCAGGTGTCAACAAGCCTTGGTTGCTGCAACAGTCATGGTACACAGGGATTCCATCCTGCAAGGAGAGGCAAGGGCTCACCATCTCCCAAGTTGGATAGAAGGCAGAGAGGACCAAGAGGACCACTCAGAACCACCACCTGTGTTGGAGGATCCACGCAGTTGCAGTGGAGAGCAGATCTCAGCAGCCAGACATCATTGCCTTAGGTGCCTGCAGATGCAGGGAAGTGACTCCTTCAATCTAAGGGAGATTCTTTCCTGCTTCTCTGGTGCAGCTAAAGTCTTGTCGACGGCAGAGGATGCACAGCCGTAGAAATATTGCAATTGCTGGAAGGAGCCAGAGAAACAAAGTTGCACGGCGAGGTTGTCTCAGCAGTTGCAGACTTGTTTGGTTCCTGTGAAGTCCAGCAGCAGTTCCGGTGGCCAGGAGCAGAGGAGGTCAATGCAGACGAGTCCTGCTGGAGTCTTGCACACTGAATCTGGGGACCCACCTGCAAGGGAGTCCCTAAATAGCCCTAACATGGGGTTTTGTCATTCTGCAGGATGACCTCCTATCAGAGGCGGTCACTAACATCAGTTACCTGTCCTGATCAACCAGATACTCCCAGGGGCCTCTGCACATCTTGTTTCCAAGATGGCAGAACCAAGTGGCTACCTGGAGGAGCTCTGGGCACCACCCCTAGGGTGGTGATGGACAGGGGAGTGGTCACTACCCTTTCCTTTGAGTGGTTTTGCACCAGAGCAATGAAAGGGGGTCCCTGGACTGGTGTAAACCGGATTATGCAAGGAAGGCACCAAATGTGCCTTTCAAAGCAAACCGGTGGCATGCGGAGTTTACTCCTCCTCAGCTTTTTAACATCTATTTCCAAGTGAGAGGGTGTTGCATCCCCTCTCCCACAGGAAATCCTTACTTCTGCCTTCCTCTGCCTGAGCTGGTCAAGCAGCAGGAGGGCAGAAGGCAGAATTGTTTCTGAGGGGCAGCAGCAGTATGGGCTGCCTGCAGACCCTGGAGGACTGGTAGGAGCAAATCAACATGTCTGATACCAAATTTGCCCAGATTCAGAGTTACAATTATGTAGCTGGACCACAGGCAGTGACCAGTGGCCAGTACATAGCTAAAATGGCTTCGACACATTCAAAGTCAAGTGCATTGGAACTGGAGTTTGTAGGAGCACCTCTGCTCAAGCAGGGTTGCTCTCACACACAGGAACCTGCACCATGCCCTTTAGACTTGAATGCGCTACCATAGCGATGACTTACAGTGACCTGGTGTAGTGACAAGCAGTGAAAGGGTGCATGCACCTTTTCATATTGGCTGCAATGGCAGGCCTGCAGACAAAGTTTGCATGGGCTCCCATGGGTGGCATAATAACTGCTGCAGCCCATAAGGGACCCTGGGTGCACCAATTCCCTGGGTACCTAAGTACCGTATACCATATACTAGAGACTTACAGGGGTACACCCAGTCACGGCTTGTGGGGATTACTAGGGGTGGGGGAGGGAGGGGTGGAGAATTAATAACATTAAAAAAAATGTTTTAAAACTTTTCTCCACTACTGCGCCGTGCCACTCCTCTGCTGCAGGATTGGTTGGGAGCGCCCAGCCAGGACACTCCCAGGCAGACTGGGAGCCTGTGCAGGTTCTCTCCAGCCCAACAACTGTGTTGCTGGTCTGGAGAGAGCTCTGTGCGCATGTGTGTTTGGCCGGCCCGAGACGGCCGGCCAAACACACATGCGCTCTGAAGGGTGCTCACATGAAAACTGGAATAGCAGATGCAAATGGTACAGATGATAATCAAGCATGTGTATTTAGCTTCTCAGTGGCTTACACTCACACACAAGGGCAACAGCAAATGGGAAATTGGAGTCTAAGGGCCTGATTTAGAGTTTGGGTGATGAAGGGTACTCCATAGGGATGGCGGAGATTACCTCCACCCACCAAATTTAGAGTAGTACATGGGGCCCGCTGACAACACTGTACATTGACAGGAGCTGCTGCCATGGCAGTTCATGCCAATGTATGAAAAGTCTGACTTTTTTCTTCCAAAACCCCCAAAAGACCCGCAGTGGTTCATACTCAAGAAGGAGAAAGAGAAAGTAATCTAGTGGGGCTGTACAATACAACCTCCCTGACTAAATTTATACCACAAAAAGCTATCCTACAACCCTTGCATTCCGAGACCTCAACAGTAGTGTCTGGGAACGTTCACAGTATGTCCTCATGGCATCTTTTTGTGGTACATGTGAAAAGTTTGACAGACACTATCATCAATCATGAAGGCCAACCCTTAAACTTTTAAAGTCTAAAGACCCTCAGACCTGGGAGGTTGCTTCCTAACAGGGGAGTCAATATTACTTTTTTCCTGTCCCTTAGAGCCAGGTCTTTGCCGGCAGTGATTGACAGGAAAAAATAGCCTTTAAACGGTCCAGCCTAAATAGGGCGGACAGTGTAAAATCCTTCCTCCAACGGCTCTGATGGACTATCTGAGGAAGTATTTTTTCGACTGAGCCAACAAGAGGGTCTGACGACAAAATGCTTTTGATCTGCCTGACTCTAAATGAGGCAGGCAGTCCGTCAGGTTTGCAGACAGGGTACTTCGTTGCCTTTGTGACAGAATACCCTGTCCACCAAACTCTAATCCAGCTCTATATACTACGTTGCTGATGGTGGAGGTAAGATTCTACTGCTGCAAAACAAATCTATGTGTTTAAGGGTGTTATTGATATATGCCTGGTTTCTGGACCAATATAATCAATGGTGGCGTTTTTAGCTTTGCTTCACAGCTCAGGATCACATCATCTTTTAGAATTCCTAATCTTTTTGAGCTTCTTCAGCATTAGGTTTTAAAACACCACCTCAAAATGTTTTTTTATTCTTAAATATGTATTCACAACTTGGAGCATAGAACGGTGTAATTCGAACTGAACTCATTTGCGTATTGGGAGCCAGTGGAGCTTCATGAGGTGTGATGTCAAGGATGAGTCTGGATAACGATTTCTAGATGATTTGTGGTCTTCTGGTGAGTTGCTTGGTGACTGGTTTGAAGGTGTTTCTGTAGACCAACTGGGTAGTGGCAAGGGTGTGCATCATGATTTTTCTGGTGTTGCTTTTGAGCCATTTTAAGATCTTCCTCAGCATCTCTAGGATGAGGAAGCAGTGATGATGTTGATATGTGCAGTAATGTCCAGTTTTCTGTTGATCCTGAGGTTCCTGGCATGGGTTGGGTCCAAGTTCGGCTGGCTACCACTTGGGGTCCTGTGGCGAGGTGTTCTTGCCAAATGCCAATACTTCTGTCTTGTTTGTGTTGAGCTTGAGACAGTATCCCAAGTAAGCATTGTCACTTTGGTTTACTTTATACCCCCTACGGTGTGCTCCATGACCTTCCGACCTCACTCACTACTCAGAACCTAAAGCTATCATGAAAGGGGCTCACCAAACCAGCATTCACAGGGTGCCTCGCAAGCTTAACCACATAAAAGGGTCCCAGACATAAGGGGCCTCCAAGGAAAAAAGAGCTAGAAGTGCTGTTTGGAGCAGAAGGGGCAGTGACATGAGAATTGGCTGTAGTTTCTATGAACAAGGCCTGCTCCCCTCATACTCCCAGCTGACCTTGGTGTCAGAACTTCAGACCACGACACATTTGACAAATCATCTGGGAAAGAGGAGGGAGCCAGTGCACATGTATAACAGTCATGCTCCTCCCCTTCATGCACGATCCAGCTCCAACTACTTTGGTTAGTACTTTTGCCTTGCAGCAATGATTAATGTTCTTGCCTGTTTGATTTTCATTTTTTATTTAGTCCTGCCTACTGATAGATTCACCCTGTGTCACTTGTGCACGTGGCCTTTTCAGATGCTGGACAATTCTCTGACCGGTGATTTTTAAAAACATTTTGTAGGAAATTGTAGGATGAATTCCTAAACCATGATTGCTCACGAACAGTCAGTCAACCCTTGGGGTTCCTTTACAAGTTGCTCTGAATGCCATAGGTGCAGATAGAGGGCCACAATTAACCATTTCAGTCAAACTGGTATCTCCCCCATCTGATAGCTGGTTTTAAGATTTAAAGTCCCTGGAATAACACTGGGTCCTTTACCACATATGGATACCCAGTTCTTCTTGGAACCTGAATGCAGGCATTATCGACCTGCTCTGAGTAAGCGGAAAATACTAAAAGCCTCACAAATGGCGTTACCAGGTGAAGAAAAACATCAGTTAAACCAGAACCTGTATTCCTATTTCCATTAATTTGGGTTGTGAAAACACCGGCTGCTTAAAATTAGTCAGAGCGGTAAACCTCTAGAGATACATATCTGGCGTACTTGTGCTAAGCGCCTTAGTGGGGGGGCAAACCTTTTATACACACCACTTCAAACACTAGAGCCTACCTCAAGGTACTTTTTAACATATTATTTTCATATTTAAACATTTACTTAAAGTACTCTTCTACTATACTGAACAATATGTTTCTTTGTGGCACTTAACTGTGCCGGGGTCAAGACAAGCATAACATTTACAGCAGATTATTTTATCACATTTGTTCTCTGACTGAGCTGCAGTTGCAAGGCTGACTATGAATATAGTAGTCAGAGAGACTAGCGTCCATCTTCTAGCTGTTTGCCAACTGTTGAAATGAGGTAATCCTGAATTTTGGCACATTGACAGCCTAATTCCACACTAATACACTAAAGGCAGTAAATACCAAAGGCCCCTCCTACCTAAACAGGCACATCTCCTCACAGCAACCATCCAGGCAACTCCGCTACGCCTGACTCCTACTTGCACAAATTCCACCCGTACACAGACCTGGATTCGGAGGCTGGGTATCTCGTATTTCATTTTTAAAGCATGGAATACCCTCCCTATTTCATATCAGAGCCTCCTCCTCTCTTCCTAAATTCTGCAAGAAGCTGAATATTTGACTCTTTGACTAACCATGCTGCCTTGGCCAAGGCTAGGAGCAAGCACTTGCCCAGCACCAGGATACCCTCATGGGTGAAAAAGTGCTCTGCAACTACATAAAACACTGGGAGTGTGTTGGTTCTGAAGATTAAAACTCAGCCTATTATGATAAATGTTGAGGGGATAGGAAAGGAGCGGGCCGTAAAGAAAGGAACTTTACAAGAGGGAGTGGAAGAAGACAATAGAGTACTGGCTGTATGTCTGAAACAGCGGCACTTGGAAGATCATCTAAAATCAGATTCAAGTGATATTTTTTTTTTGAATTTAGTAAATGTATTCACTATTTCTCTGCATAAAATAGTTTAAAAATATGCTGAAGCCTTGGTACGCATGTGACCCAAGGCCTCCCACCCCATATCTGCCTCCTGGCTTCCAGGTGCATAGAAGCCAGTAGATAGTCAGATAAGAGGCATTGGTTTCAAGAAAGGTGACCAAAGAATTACCAGTGAAGATGTGACAGAGTAAGAAAATTAGTTACTTACCTGTAACTGCAGTTCTCCAGTATTGGTATCTTTCATAGATTCACATGCTTGAATCATCCCCGTCGTCGAGGTGGGAGCCTCACGGTAAGTTTAAATACATAAAGCAGTAAGCCAGTAAGTTAAAACCAGTAGGCCTTATAGGCTATTTTACAGTCTATCTACTTTGTTTTGTGAAAAGACCCAAACTTCAGTGTCAACCAATCAGGATTCAGCCCCTCCCAAACACTCCCAACAGAGGCTGAATCCCCTCAGATTTTCTAGTAGAAGTGTGAAGTTTAATATCTGTATAATAGGGGAGCCTCTGAGGGGGGGAGGGGGGGTCACATGTGAATCTATGAAAGATACCAATACTGGAGAACTTCAGTTACAGGTAAGTAACTAATTTTCTTCTCCAGTATTGGATCTTTCATAGATTCACATGCTTGAATCAGAATAACAAGCAGTAATGTTTGAGAATTAGCAAATTAATTTGACTGTCATTTTATCGTAATTCTCTAAATGATCTCAATCATGTTAGTATACATTTATTTATATATATCTAGATATATATATATATAGATATATATATCTATATATATATATAAAAAAAAAATATATATATAACAATAATAGAAAAAAGCTGTATGGCAGAAAATTATGATACAATATGTGTTGTTGTTGTTTTGAGGTCTACAACATGTTAACACAATCTGAAAAGCGTTGATCGTACGACTAATTTGAAGCAAAATCTTAGAGTAAACCACGCTGTGATATAAAATTAGATATTCACAAGACTGAGAAACAATATCGAACATACCTTGAGTGTGGTGGTGGGATGTGGAAGAGGCTCACCTTAACAAAATAAATGCCTCAGTACTGCCGTCCCACTGCTGTATCAACGTTACTCGTTTCTTCGAGACAATAGTGCTTTGTAAACGTATGCTGGCTGGACCATGTGGCCGCTCTGCAGATGCTATGTAGTGGTGTAAGGAAATGCCTCCTTGGCATGGTTACCCCCTGACATTTTGCCTTTGCTGATGCTATGTTTTGAATTGAAAGTGTGCTGCGGCCTGCTAACCAGGTCCCAGCACCAGTGTTCTTTCCCTAACCTGTACTTTTGTTTACACAATTGGCACACCCTGGCATCCAGGTAAGTCCCTTGTAACTGGTACCCATAGTACCAAGGGCCCTGATGCCAGGGAAGGTCTCTAAGGGCTGCAGCATATCTTATGCCACCCTGGGGACCCCTCACTCAGCGCAGACACACTGCTTGCCAGCTTGTGTGTGCTGGTGAGGACAAAACGAGTAAGTCTACATGGCACTCCCCTCAGGGTGCCATGCCAACCTCACACTGCCTATGCAGTATAGATAAGTCACCCCTCTAGCAGGCCTTACAGCCCTAAGGCAGGGTGCACTATACCATAGGTGAGGGCACCAGTGCATGAGCACTGTGCCCCTACAGTGTCTAAGCAAAACCTTAGAAATTGTAAGTGCAGGGTAGCCATAAGAGTATATGGTCTGGGAGTCTGTCAAACACGGACTCCACAGCACCATAATGGCTACACTGAAAACTGGGAAGTTTGGTATCAAACTTCTCAGCACAATAAATGCACACTGATGCCAGTGTACATTTTATTGTAAAATACACCCCAGAGGGCACCTTAGAGGTGCCCCCTGAAACCTTAACCAACTACCCGTGTAGGCTGACTGGTTTTAGCAGCCTGCCACACTCGAGACATGTTGCTGGCCACATGGGGAGAGTGTCTTTGTCACTCTGTGGCTAGTAACAAAGCCTGCACTGGGTGGAGATGCTATCACCTCCCCCAGGCAGGAGCTGTAACACCTGGCGGTGAGCCTCAAAGGCTCACCCCCTTTGTTCCAGCACTACAGGGCATTCCAGCTAGTGGAGTTGCCCGCCCCCCTCCGGCCACGGCCCCACTTTTGGCGGCAAAGCCGGAGGAGATAATGAGAAAAACAAGGAGGAGTCACTGACCAGTCAGGACAGCCCCTAAGGCAACCTGAGCTGAAGTGACTCTGACTTTTAGGAATCCTCCATCTTGCAGATGGAGGATCCCCCCAATAGGGATAGGAATGTGACCCCTCCCCTTGGGAGGAGGCACAAAGAGGGTGTAGCCACCCTCAGGGCTAGTAGCCATTGGCTACTGCCCTCCCTGACCTAAACACACCCCTACATTCTGTATTTAGGGGCTCCCCTGAACCTAGGAACTCAGATTCCTGCAACCTAAGAAGAAGAGGACTGCTGAGCTGAAAAACCCTGCAGAGAAGACGGAGACACCAACTGCTTTGGCCCCAGCTCTACCGGCCTGTCTCCCCCCTTCAGACGAAAACTGCTCCAACGACGCTTTCCCCAGGACCAGCGACCTCTGAATCCTCAGAGGACTGCCCTGCTCTTAAAGGACCAAGAAACTCCTAAGAACAGCGGCCCTGTTCACCCAAGACTGCAACTTTGTTTCCAAAGAAGCAACTTAAAGACAACTGCTTTTCCCGCCAGAAGCGTGAGACTTGCAACTCTGCACCCGACGCCCCCGCCTCGACTTGCGGAGAAACAACACTTCAGGGAGGACTCCCCGGCGACTCCGAGACTGTGAGTAACCAAAGTTGTCCCCCCTGAGCCCCCACAGCGACGCCTGCACAGGGAATCCCGAGGCTCCCCCTGACCGCGACTGCCTGATTCCCAGATCCCGACGCCTGGCAAAGACCCTGCACCCGCAGCCCCCAGGACCTGAAAGATCGGAACTCCAGTGCAGGAGTGACCCCCAGGAGGCCCTCTCCCTTGCCCAGGTGGTGGCTACCCCGAGGAGCCCCCCCCTTGCCTGCCTGCATCGCTAAAGAGACCCCTTGGTCTCCCATTGATTTCAACGACAAACCCGACGTGTGTTGGCACACTGCACCCGGCCGCCCCCGTGCTGCTGAGGGTGTACTCTCTGTGCTAACTTGTGTCCCCCCCGGTGCCCTACAAAACCCCCCTGGTCTGCCCTCCGAAGACGCGGGTACTTACCTGCTGGCAGACTGGAACCGGGGCACCCTCTTCTCCATTAAAGCCTATGCGTTTTGGGCACCACTTTGAACTCTGCACCTGACCGGCCCTGAGCTGCTGGTGTGGTAACTTTGGGGTTGCTCTGAACCCCCAACGGTGGGCTACCTTGGACCCAAACGTGAACCCCGTAGGTGGTTTACTTACCTGCAAGAACTAACAATTACTTACCTCCCCTAGGAACTGTGAAAATTGCAGTGTGTCTAGTTTTAAAATAGCTATATGTGGTTTATTTGATAAGTATTTATGCTATTGTGATTATTCAAAGTTCCTAAAGTACTTACCTGCAATACCTTTCATGCAAAGTATTACATGTAGAATTTGAACCTGTGGTTCTTAAAATAAACTAAGAAAATATATTTTTCTATACAAAAACCTATTGGCCTGGAATTGTCTCTGAGTGTGTGTTCCTCATTTATTGCCTTTGTGTATGTACAACAAATGCTTAACACTACTCCTTTGATAAGCCTACTGCTCGACCACACTACCACAAAATAGAGCATTAGTATTATCTCTTTTTGCCACTATCTTACCTCTAAGGGGAACCCTTGGACTCTGTGCATCCTATTCCTTACTTTGAAATAGTGCATACAGAGCCAACTTCCTACAAGTGGCACTCCCGCAAAGAGTGCAGCTGAGGTGGCTATCGATCTTGTAGAATGGGCTCTCACCTTGCTGTGGAGCGGTTTACCAGCTTTAGCATGACAGAATTGAATTGCCAGGCCAATCCATCTGGCTATAGTCTGTTTGGACACCGCATGTCCCTTTCTCGTTCCGCCAAATGCAACAAATAATTGGTCAGACTGACGGATGACTCGTGTTTTCTGTAGGTAAAACTTTAGACACCTTTTTATATCCATGGAATGTAATGTCCTCTCAGCTACTGTTTGTGGGTTTGGAAAAAAGGTTTTCAGGATGACTGGTTCATTCAAGTGAAACGTTGAAGGAACTTTCGGGATGAACTTAGGATTTGTTCTTAGGATCACCCCGGAATTTGTAAACTGGAGGAAAGGCTCTTTGATAGTGAAAGCCTGAATGTCGCTGACTCTTTTGGCTGAAGTAAGAGTTAGTAGTAACGCTGTTTTCCATGAGATTAATTTTAGATCGGCTCTGTGAATCAGCTCAAAGGGAGCTTTCATGAGCTGCATTAATACAACATTCAGGGACCATAACAGCAGAGGTTTTCGAACTGGTGGGAAAACACGAAAAAGGCCCTTCATGAATTGTTTGACAATTCTTGTGGAGCATAATGAGACAATGTGTGGTGATCTACGGTACCTCGAGATTGCTGCCAGATGCACTTGAATGGAGGAATATGAAAGTCCTTACTTTGCCAAAAGCAAGAGATATGGAAGTATCTGCTCTGGAGGAGCGGAAAAGGGATGTATACGTTCTGCTGCACACCATATACAAAAACGTTTCCATTTAAGTCTATAGGTTTTGTTGGTAGTGTCAGCTCTAGCGTTTGCTAAGATGTCTCTACACTCCGAGGAAATGTTCAGATTTAGATACTCATTGTATTCAGGAGCCAAGCCGACAAATGAAGAGATGATGGATCTGGATGCCTGATGTCCCTGGTGCATCGTCAAGAGAGTCGTACTCTTTCTGAGTTGCACATGTGGCTGTTCGGAGAGCATTAGGAGCTCCATGTACCAGACCTGTCTGGGCCATCTGGGAGCTATGAAGAGGAGGCGACACCCCTCTGTCTTTAGTTTGTTGATGACTCTCGGAATGAGCGGGATCGGAGGAAAAGTGTGGCATAGACCCCGGACCATCTCATCGAAAACGCATTCCCCCACGAACCTTTCTGGGGAAGCCAACTTGCGTAATACTGGCATTTCTTGTTGTCTAGTGTGGCAAATAGGTCGAGGTTCGGTTTGCCCCATAATAGAAAAAGTTGATTGAGAAGTTTCTGGTCTAGCTCCCACTCATGATAACGTATCACTGTCCTGCTCAGGGTGTCTGCCAGAACGTTGGTTTGTCCTGGCACATGCTCCGCTTTGAGTGAAATATTGTGCTTGATGGCCCATGACCAGATTTCTTGAGCTAGCTGCGAGAGTTGTAGGGATCTCGTGCCTCCTTGCTTGTTTAGATAAAACATGCTGGTTGTGTTGTCCGTCCTGATTAAGACGCTTGAATTTTGTAGTTTTGGCAAGAAAGCTTTTAGAGCTAAGTGTATCGCTTTGAGTTCTAGGTAATTGATGTGGAGTTGAACCTCTTTTGCATTCCAGGATCCGCTGATTTGCAGGTCCTGGCAGTGTGCACCCCATCCTTCAAGAGAGGCATCCGTTGTTACTATGTAACTGGGTGTTTGATGAAGGAAAGAAAGTCCGTTTGACAAATTGGTTAGTGTCGCCACCACCTCATGGTGTTTTGCATTAGAGGTGTTATGCGAACCTTGTCTTCGAACAAACCGTTGACCTGGGTCCATTGTATGTCCAATTGCTCTTGCAGGGGTCGCATATGGAGCCTGCAGTCTGGGACTAACGGAATGCAAGATGAGATCATCCCTAGCAATGATTTGTAAATGCGGACTGAAACAAACTTTTTTGTAGAGAGTCTGCGTGCTAAGGAGGTTAGTTTTTGTTTCCTCTCGTGAGACGGGTACGCTTTGTTGTGGACCGTGTCTAGTATTGTTCCTAGGAAGTTTAATACTTGTTTGAGGTGAAGCTGAGACTTTTGGTAGTTGACTACAAACCCCAGGCTGTTTAAAAATTGAAAGCAATACGAAATATGACGTATCACTTGCAGCTTTGAGGGTGCCTTTATGAGCCAGTCGTCCAAGTAAGGAAAAACCTGGATACCCGACTGGCGGAGATGCGCTGCTACCGGAGCCAACATTTTTGTGAAGATTCTGGGGGCCGATTTGAGACCGAATGGGAGAACTCGAAATTGGAGGGGCATACAACCCACTCTGAACCTGAGGAATTTGCGGTGGTTGCGATGTATGGGAATATGAAAGTAAGCATCCTGGAGGTCTAGGGATGCCATCAGATCTCCAGCATTTAAAAGACGCAGGACATCCTGAAGTGTTACCATCCTGAACGACTGTTTCTTTAGAAACTTGTTTAGTGCTCTTAAGTCCAGGATGGGGCGCCAGTCCCCGGAGGGTTTCTTTACGAGAAAGAAGCGGGAATAGAATCCTCTGTTCTTCTGAGAAAAAGGGACTGGCTCTATCGCTCCTTTGCCCAGCATCACTTTTACTTCCTTGAGGAGTTGGTTCATCCTCAGGGGTGGTGGGCCCGATGGAGGAACAGTTGGAGGTGTTTGCATGAATTCCAGAGTATGACCTCTGGCCACTATATCGAGCACCCATCTGTCTGATGTTACAGCCACCCATTGAAGGAAATAGGAAGTGATGCGACCTCCGACCCTCGATATTGGTGGGGGGGAGAGTGCTGGAATGACTGGCGGTTCATTGTTTTCTGCCCGTATCTCTTCCTCGGGCAGCTCCTCTTCCTCTAGTTGGATGTTTATAAGCTGCGGCCGGTGGTAACCTGTAATGCTGCTGTTGCTGGTGGTACTGGTGTCGTGATCCTGTGGAGGAAGACTGATACTGGGATCTGTACTGTTGGTATCCCCCTCGAAAGGAGTAACCTCCTCTTCCCCTTGCTCCACGAAAAGGTTGCTTTTTATATTGAAGGGTACCTGGAGATTTTGCCGTATCCGTATCCGTTTTGATGGCTTGTAACATGTTGTCGACATGCTTCCCAAACAAACTCTCACCATTAAAAGGCATGTCGAGAACGCGACTCCGGACCTCCGGTCGAAATGATGTAGCCTTTAGCCATCCTTGCCTGCGCAAGACTGCTGCGCCAGCCAATTGCCTGAACCCAGTTAGAGAAATGTCTATTGCGCTGTCTATAATCTCTGCGGCAACCCTTTCTCCCTCCTGCAACACCTTTTTTGCTTCCACCTTGACGTCCTCTGGCAGAAGATCCAAAAAAGCAGACATGTCTGCCCACATTTGGCGATCATATCTTCCCAGGATAGCGAGGGAGTTAGCCGCCTTAACTGTGACCGCTGCTACAGAGGAGAATTTTTTACCAATGTTGTCTAATCTCCTCCCCTCCCTGTCTGGGGGAGATGCTATAGGCGCGGAGGGGTTTCTGGAACGTCGCTGCGCTGCCTGTGATATTACTGAATCAGGTTTTGGCTGTGACACTAAACAGGCCAGAGAATCATCCGGGGCCTTGTACTTCTTTTCTAGTCTTGGCATTTGTGAAGGCACTGTTGCAGGATTTTTCATTGCCTTCAAGCCTTCCTGCCATAAGAAATCTACTATGGGTATCGCTCTTACCGATCTCTTTGATGGCTCTTTGAATTCGTACAGAAAACACTCTGTTTCATGAGAGACAATTGAAAGGCCAAAACGCTTTGCCCCTCACTCTATCTGATTATGAAAACCTCCTATGTCTTCTGGAGGCGAATCTACTGGCCCTGCTGGAGGTGGAGATGGTGTGGGGACGAGATAATCATCCCATTCACTAGTCACAGAATCTCTTAGCTCACCCTCTTCTCTTTCGTCGTCTGACGAGGGATGAGCTTCCTGCGTTTGGCTAGTTAGTGGTATGCTAGCCTGTGGTGTTTCCGGAAGACTAGTAGTCTGGGTTTGACGAGGTGTCTGGTAGCTTTCAGGTCTAGGTGGCGTGGTCTGCGTTGAAGGTGGAAACCTTCTATAGTAGTCATTAAGCATATATTGTAGGTCCGCCACTAGTGTGCTAGGCATGGAGAGGGGCAATTGTTGCTCTGCCTGTGGGTAGGATGTTGAAGCATAACTAGGCTGGTTATGCTGTTCGTCTTCATCATCAAAATCCTGGCACTTGACATGGAGTTGAGACGGGCTACTCGCTGCCCCAAACATTCCCTTGTTTTGGGAGTATGCGTCATCATCATCGTCATTTAAGAGATGTTGTGGGGGGTATGGCAATACCTTGCTTGGGGAGGTATGCATTGGCAGAATATCGGAAGCTTTGTCCCCCATGGTGATAAGTGAAAGAGGTAAGAACCTGGTTGAGTCGTCCTGAGGATAAGGCAGACTAGTTGACGATTGGTGAGGTGGAGTACCCAGGAGGGTCGATGGTCTATACATTGCCAGTGCTGTGGACGTTATGCTCGTCGACGGTTCCCTCGTCGACGGGTCCCTCGTCGACGGTTCCGTCACAGACGGTGTCTTTGTCGACAGGCCCTTCGTCGACGGGCCCTTCATGGACGGATCTTTTGTCGGTGGTTCCTTCGTCGACGGGCCCTTCATGGACGGATCTTTTGTCGGCGGTTCCTTCGTCGACGGTGTCTTCGTCGACCGTTGTTTCGATGACGTATCCTCTGTAGGTGCCGTCGTCGGCGGTGTTTTCTTAAACCTCATTGAGAGGTGCTTCATAGACGGGAGTGCCCTGGTCGATTGGTGGACCCAGGAGGCCTCCGCCGTCGACGATGTGTTTGCCGACGAAGCCTTTTTAAATATTTTTGCCGTAATTATCGTCGTCGACGATAACGCCAACGACGTCATGATCATCGGTGAGACCGCCGTTGTGAACGTCGACGACACTGTAGTAGATGTCACTGTCGACACCGTCGACGACAGGGTGGTCGTCGATGGGTGTTTTTTCCCTGAAGAGACTTTTTCCGGCTCTTTCTGGGGTGACAGAGACAGGGATGTCTTTTTTTAGGTACTTTTCCTATGTAAAGGCGTAGTAGGCTCTGAATGAACCTTTTTTGGCACATTTTTGTGTGTCTCTGAATGGGAAACATCCTTTTTTGTCCCAGTAGAGACTTGTTTTATCTTTTTGGCCATCTTCCTTGGTGGCTCATCAGACACTCTCCCTCTCTCACGTGTTCTTTTCTGAGGGTGAGAAGCATGAGATGACGCTTCACTTTCATCTGAGGAAGGATGCTCCATGGCTTTCTGCTTCTGCAGCCATAAGAGAAGTCTACCCTCATGGTCCTTGAGGGTTTTTTGGCTAAAGGTGCGACAGATCTTGCAGTCTCTCACCTTGTGGTCTGGATGGAGGCAGTAGATGCATTTCTTGTGGGGGTCATCAACATGTAGTCTCTTCTTCCCACAACTGTCACAGTCTCTGAACAGACCCTTTTTTGTCTTTTCAGACATGATGAAGCTGTAAAGCTAGTTTCCTGAGAGAAACAATTTTCAGTCAGAAATAAAGTAAACTGAGCAGAGCTCAGGGAGACTCCCTTCACACGACGTGCAGTAGAAAATCTGAGTGGATTCAGCCTCTGTTGGGAGTGTTTGGGAGGGGCTGAATCCTGATTGGTTGACACTGAAGTTTGGGTCTTTTCACAAAACAAAGTGGATAGACTGTAAAATAGACTACAAGGCCTACTGAGGCCTACTGGTTTTAACTTACTGACTTACTGCTTTATGTATTTAAACTTACCGTGAGGCTCCCACCTCGACGACGGGGATGATTCAAGCATGTGAATCTATGAAAGATCCAATACTGGAGAAAAGTAGGTTCCTGGTCTGCAACTGGAGCCATCTAGCATTGATATATTTAATAAATCTGTTTAGAATATTAATCATCAGTTCAGAAGCAGATAGAGTTTATGTGCAATTTCACTTTAATAGCCCATATTCCTGTTGGGCATTTCAGCTGATGATTGAATTGGCAACTAGGCCCTGGCATAGGCAGATGTGTCAGATACTTCTTAGCAGAATGTACTATCAAGGCGTACTTGACTTAGCAGGAGGTGGGGTGGTGTTACGTGAATACTTAAATATAACTAAGTTATTTAACTCCAGCAGTGATCATTTTTGATTTACTGCCATGCCTTTCAGACTAGAGTATCAAGTACTATCATCCCGGTATGCAGAGCTGTAGCTGGTATCCAACCTGAAAAGACACTTCAGGTGAAGTCTGGCTGGAAAAGCTCTAAAGAGCAACATCCTCACCAGATCCATGGAGAGTCCATGACTCCTGCTAAGTGGAGCAGAAGGCTTTGAAGCTGATGAATCTGGGGAGGATCAGATTCCAGTTGCACATATGTTGAATACTTGGCATATATTCCACCAATAAGGGATACACTATTTAAAAGCAATGAGCCCTTCGAAAGTGTCAATAAAAGGTCTGAACCTAGCCCAATCAGAAGTAACATAAACCAGCCAAGAAGGCCAGTTGGAACCACAGCAGCCGTTGACATCATGCGGCAAGATGCAAGTCTCAAAAGTATGTTGCAATGGTTTTCTGTATAACAAACACTATGTGGTGTTTTTTTATTCTGCAGCAATCCCCATGATTCCACCAACCTACCTCTACAGCTTCAGACTGAAAGTAGGGAGCTGTATTTATCCACACTATAGTAGCAAATGTTAATGTGCTGTGGATGAACAACAAAGGTGTGAGTGGCACTGCTATTCAATGCTATGGTACATGCAGGGAGAAATGATTCACAGTCTGCTCATGCAGTAGCGAACACCTTCACACTTGCTCAGCAAGCTGTACAATCTCGGAAACGAAGTGCAGCAATGACTCATTTAATGTGCAGTGGCAGTTGTGCCTTGAGTCACACCCATGTGTTTTCAAAGAATGACACAGCTTCTGGTGGAGCCTGACAAATGTATTTGAAAAACCAAGGCTGCGACATGTGCCTTGAGTCAGAGCCATGTGTTTTCAAAAGATTAAACAGTTCTTTGTGCACTCTACGTAATGTACTTCAGAAGAACAAGTTACTTACCTTCAGTAATGCTCCTTCTGGTGGATACTTTAGCTAATCAAATATTACTCACCTTAGTAAACTCCCCAGGTGCCAGACTGGATCAAGAGACTTTTTCATAGCAATGCGCCCGCACTTCACTAGGTGGCATTGAGCAGCTCCATAATGCCCTGAAAGTGAGAATGCCGAGCCACATATAATCCCTGCCCATTTGTTGACAAGTTTCTTATCTGCATACTTTCTGCGCCATTGGATGGGGGGGCCGAAACAACTGGTGGAATAGTGTGCTGAATATTAACTTTTTAGATGTTAAAAAAACAAGCCACTCCACAAAACAGCAAGGTGGGCGGGCGATGAGGAATCCAACTTGTTCTTCTGAAGATACTTTTAACCACAGATTTTATACCAAAGATGCATCTGCCCTAGGAAGAGGGTCTGTGGAGTGGACTTTGTTCAAAAAATCTTGTAGGACTGAGGAGGTGACATGTCCTTCTCACATGATCATGTTATCAAAGTATTAGTGCTTCATGAACATATGCACTGACCCCCAAGCGGCAACCTGGCAGAAGCGACAGACCAACATTCTGCATGCCATTGCATTGAAGCAGCCTTAGTCCGAATAAAATGGGCTTTCAGACTTTTAGTGGATTTCTTATTGGCCAGGGTTTATCAGATCTTAAAGAAGAGGACAATCCACCTCAACAAGGTCCTCTTCTGCAGTCTTCCATTTCTTTGCTCCAGTGAACCCCACGAACATCTGATCGTCCACTCTAGGGTTCTTTATACAATCAAAGTAAAAGCTTGAAGCTCTTTAAGGTCAGGAGATTCAACGAGCAGGCATGTACTGGCTCGAAGGGCATACACATGAGAAATGTTAAGATCAAGTTAAGGTTTTACTGTGGCACCACACAGCTTGGGAGGAAACGTGTCAAATCTTTTATAAATCAAAACAGGTGATTTGAACATGTATGATGGGTCTGGCAAACTGAGAATGGCAATAAGCGCCACTAAATATCTGTTTATAGTGCCCAGTGCATGGTCTTGTAGGGTTTAGTCCGCAGTCGTCAGCACTGCACATATTCAATTGTGGATAAAAGATCTATCCAGCGTCCTCTCCAGTGTTGTGAGATGCCCTGTGCACCTTGAGATCTGGAATCATGACCATCTGAGGAATATGTTCCGTGGCTTTTGACTCAGAAGGAGTGAAACTGGCTGTGTAACATCCCCAGCCTTCTCTTTGGAGTCAGAGTGCTGGATAGGGTTGAGTCCAGTTTAGTTTTCCTATGTTTGCATTTACACTTTGACTTAGTACTTTGGGCGCACAGCTGAATGGCTGCATGAGAGGCCTTTGACCAGGACGGGGCTGAGTCCTAGTCCGCAACCTTAAATGGGCCTACATAAATGCCCTGACTTCTTCCTGCATTCACTGACATAAAACTTCACCTCTAGAACCAATGTGATGCGGATATGTAGGTGAGCAGAGACTCGATAAGTCAATGTACATGTAACCACTAGCCTCGCTGACACCGCAGGCACAGTTCATTGGATGTTACTTATTAATCGGCTCAATAATACACTGTTACACAATATCCTTATTCTGGCATTAGCAATAAGGAATCCTGCTCAGATGGTAACTCCGGGGCATTGCATGGCATCAGGAGTGCAACCGGCAAACATTATACCTATAGGTTCCAATTTTGGTATGGTAGATTCTTTCTGTTTGAATGCGGTCACTCTGGAGCAGTAATATGTCATACAGGGCTTCTCCAATGGTCCAATACACTCCATTTATTGTTTATAATGGTAAGATGATTTGAACAGGTGGTTAAAAGGAAAAACTAAATAGAACAGTGAATACCCTGTCCACTGGTAGGCTTTCACCCTGGGGACAACCAGTAAATGTATATACATATACAAGTTTTACTGTGTCTGCTAACACCAGGCACCTTCACATTAGTTGCTACTCAATGTTATTGACTCCACCTCTCCTTTTTTCATCTTTTTTCAGGTTTGTTGTGAACTACAGGTGATATTCTGGTCCTCTAATTCTGAGGATCTTGCCTTGAAAAGATGCAGCAATTACACATGTTGGTCAGACATAACCCACAAGTTGTAACATGTAGTAGTATGTTTATAGCCATGCACCTAGGCACCATATAGTTAAAGTTTGGCCCCTAGGACTCATTTTTAACTTTCATGAGACTAATTGTGTGTAAATGTCTCTCTGAACAGAGGACCAGACAAGACAGATAAAAACGTATGTACCTAACTAGTACATTGGGCTGATGTACGGTCAGACACACCGCCCTTCTTCCCTGCATGCTTAGAGGCACAGCTACGATAAGAAGCCCATGCCAATGGAATCAACATCCCATGGTGCTAATGTGGTTGCTTATGTGAGGTGTCTCCTATTATTTACAGTCATCGCCACTGCTTTAATTCTATAATCATTAGCATTTGTTATGAACCAGACGTTCAAAACACTGCAACCACAACACTCTCTTTGTTCAAAACATGTAAGAAATAGTCCATATCATAAGTCTTTCAGACCAATCCGTCTTGTGCTGCCAGGTCTTCTTTTATTATGGAACTTTGATTCAGTTCATGTTTCCATATAGTTCTTCATTACAGTTGTTTAGTATTTGACAGCCAACATGTGTTTTATCACAAAGTGACTTTATCAAGGCTGTGGGATATATAAATGAACATATGCACATGGAACAAGTGTACAAGATGGACACTGGCTTAATGTGACGTGACTTCAGGACAATAATCACTGGCATGCCTACACCAGGTGTAATACATAAATATGTAAAAAACAAATATTTTGTGAAGATTATATAAGAAGAAAAAAGAAAGATAGATATAGTGCAACGTATGCCCCCCGTACATGTGTAACGATCCTAATCTGAGGGATAAAGTTCATGCAAAGACAGATTTAGGTAACTACAAGTCAGAGTAGACAGTCCCTTAGGTGTCCATAAAAAGAAAACCTTTGGAAAAGACAAGTCACTACTTTCACCTTCCATAGTTTCTAGTGCTCATTAATTCCCGATAGTTGGTGGAGAAGAAAAGGTATCAGGGTCTTTTTTCTATTGTACTAAGTAATGAGTATTCTGAAGGCCCAAAGGAAACTTGTAATTGTGTCTAAAATAGTGCTTCCCTGATTAAATAATCCAGTCAGGAGACAGTGTACTCCAAAGAAGGTTGCCAATAAAGTGGTTGGTACGAAGGGTATTATAGGAGTAATGTCCTTGAAATAGTAAATTCAGAAAAATATTGTTTTTATTCTTATTAATAGACACAGGCCATGATAATCCCAGACGTTGGCTGGTCTAAGAAATCCTTGCAGTTTAAATAATAGGCAAACGGTGATGCTTATGGTGTAAATATTGGGTGTGGGAGAAGGGGTTTGCTATGACTGTTTAACTGTATGAGTGGAGGGCCCCCGTTTAGCCTCAGCTCCTTCTTGGGTGTAATGCCGGTGGAACAATGTCTGTTGCAAAGTGGGTATGAACTGTGTACAGTTAGGTCATAAACCACTTTCCATCTCTTGGAGGCACATTGCTGAGTGGTGTGTGGAAGAACTAAGCATCCCCAAGCAAAGCGTGAGAAGTACACTGTCTACAAAGAGCAGGAGGCTAGCACTTTCTTCAATGACATAAGGGCACAAGAGTGAAGGAAGTTACCTTTATTTCATGGTAACACTCTATCCTGGTTTTCAACAGATTCTTTATCTTAGAAAACTGGCAGCAGAAAATACTTAAACTTGTGACTCTGAGATGGATCGCATGTCAGGAAATAAAAAAATGTGTTACCTTTTAAGAGTAGTTTTCCAGTGTAGGCAGATTCTATTTTGAATTTTAAGAGAGCGCATTACATTATTCATTTTACACTGCACAAGTTGAAGCATATAAATATTTCTAATGCATAATCTGAAAAAAAAGAACGTTGGCAGATCATCCTTTACAGGAGAATATCATGGTTGCCTTTAAATTCCAGACGTTACTCCTTTCTTAGCTGACTAGTTTTGCATTTTAAAGGATGGCCAACTTCTCTCTTTTGTTATGTCTCTTACTGTACCAGGTAATTTGTAATGCCTGCTTCTGCTGCACTGGTTATCAGTGAGATTGGAGGGGAGGAGTCAATGTTTAGATGCTGCTAAGGGCTTTCACGCAGAAATTAATTGTTGTCGGACTCCTATCCCATGTAAAGGTTTCCTGTGGTGAAAACCAGGCAATTGTTGTGTCTGGTGAAGAGATGCCTGCTGCTGTAGTATCAGAAATGTTGAAATGAGGAGCATAACATCACAGTGCTAGTACAAAAGAGACCTTCAACACTACAGTCAATTCTATTGCATTTTCGAGGACGCTGATGTCCCATCCTCTGTTGGAGGGTCCACACAAATATTCATGATTTGACACTCAACCAAAACCAATCTTGGCCTTGACATTTTGGGGCCCGATCAGCTAAGTGTCTCTCTGCTTACTCGTAACCCATATTAATTTCATGATATTTCCATGTGGGGACTTTTGTCACCCTTTGCTCCATTCATTGTTTCTACCAGAAATGATTATACCCCCTTCCTAATCATCAAATGCTATACTAGTAAGCACCAGCCCAGTGATGAACCATAATTGCTTCACCCAGGGTTTAAAACATTGAACCAAAAGGGGTTGACGTTTGTGTCTTACAATGCCATCAACTGGTTTTCTTCTTTATTAATTACTTATTTCCTCATTTGTATACGATAATGATTGTTGCAACTCCCATATATTTCCACATGCTATTTTTCATTCACTTTTCTGCACAAGCAACTGTTTAAGCAGAGCGCCACAAATTCTCTATTAACTGCTTGAGCAAAGTGAAGTATATAATGCTAAGTCGTACAAAACAATATGAATAATTGGAATATTTTTTGTGCTATGTATGCGTTAATATAAGGAACTGTTTAGGAGTGTGACAATAACCAGACCTTAATTTGATGATTTTCTACAATTTATTTGACTTGATTCTTTGAAGTGACCCAGAATATCACGTTTTTCAAAAAACATTCTTGGCAGAATAATTTGTTGATCCATTGTTTTTTATGTTATGAAGATTGGATGGGGCATATGTCCCACACTTATTTATGCGCCTAGGCTCTACGCTGGCTGACTTGGTGCTATTCATTCTCTAATATACTACCTGCACAGCCCAAGAGGTGGCCTCTATCCTAGAGACTGAAAGAGTCAGCAGGTGGGCCTGCCTAGTTAGGCTGGAACTGTCCACAGGAAAAGCAAGACTTAACACACTGCTACAAGTCTACATAGTGTTTGATGAACTGAGAGCTGGTTTCAGGAAGGGGATTTGCTTGACCTCTTGGTGCAGTGGGTCTCCAGCACCACATCCAAAAGGAGAGACTGGCTGGACAGCTCTGGACTCTTGTGAGAAGGTGAGGAGCTGAGCTTTTATCAATGGTGCAACAGAGGCTCTGGAGCAGAAGACAGTTTAGTCCTCAGATAGCGCTAGGTAACTTTTCATAGGACTTTTGCAAGCAGATGCAGCTGAGGTTGTCTGATACTTTCACCTTTTCAGGGTTACTTGTTTAGAAACAGTGAAGATGACTTCAGGGTAAGAAGGGGAGGAAAGGTGCCTCACTACCTCTACAGCACAAAGAGTGCTCTGGCCCTGTACCTACCTTCTGCTCTACAGCACAAAGAGTGCTCTGGCCCTGTACCTACCTTCTGAGTCTTCTTCTATATGATGAAATATATCTCGTCTGGGAATTCCACACCCAAAGCTTGCATACAAGCTAAGTCGTTCCAAACAGATGGCTTGAACCTGTGGTAGAAAACAGCACGAGTGTGCAGCAGCTGACAATTCCCCAAATGAGATATGCAGATGTTTTGCAGGGCAGCTATAGAAGAAAATAAGTTACTTAACTGTAACTGTGGTTCTCCAGTATTGGTATCTTTCATAGATTCACATGCTTGAATCATTCCCCGTCGTCGAAGTGGGAGTCCCACGGTACATAGAAAGCAATAAATAGATAAAGAAAAAACTTTTTTTTTTTTTTTTTTCACTGTAGTCAATAGGAAAAAACATTCAGTTTTGTAACTATCAGCCTCATTAGAAAAGGCCCAAACTTCAGCCAATCAGGCGAGACCACCCCTTTAGAATCCTCAGCACAGAGGCTCAGTCTCTCAGATTTCTCCGCACTAGTGGTTACACGAAAAATAAAAGAGGTGAGCCCCTATGGGGAGGAGGGTGGGTCGCATGTGAATCTATGAAAGATACCAATACTGGGGAACCGCAGTTACAGGTAAGTAACTTATTTTCTTCTCCAGTATTAGGGTATCTTTCATAGATTCACATGCTTGAATCAGAGTAATCAGCAGTAAGAAAGATGGTTGAGTTCTGAACACCAGAAACATGTCTGTTCACAATTCTTCCTATGTGGACTCACATAGGTAGTTAAATTATGCTAATCAACCTTGCAAGAGATTATATACATGAATATATACATATACAGATATATATATCTACATGAAAAATATTAGTCTGGTAATACATAGAGGATGGAGGGTAAAGAGATTATTGGCTCACCTTATGCAAATAAATTACGTAATACTGCTTGTCCTACCACGGAATCCATTCTGTCAGTAGCTTCCAGGCAGTAGTGCTGGGTGAAGGTGTGGGCACGTGTCCACGTTGCCGCTCTGCAGATCTGGCTCAGAGGGACTCCTGCGAATAGAGCTGCCGAAGTGGATACCGCTCTAGCGGAGTGCGCTCTGACATTGGATGATAACGGTTTCCCTGCTAACTGGTGGCAGAGTTGTATGGCAGAAGAGATCCAGCGCGCTATGGTCTGCTTAGTAACGGCCTTGCCTTTATTGATCCGCCCATAACTAATAAACAGTTGCTCAGATTTACGGAAACTGTTAGTCCTTTGTATATAGAATTTTAAACATCGTTTAATGTCTAGAGAATGTAATGCACGCTCCGCTGGAGTTTGCGGATTTGGAAAAAAATTTCTCAAAACCACCGGCTCATTTAGATGAAAAGTCGATGGAACCTTGGGGATAAATTTTGGATTAGTTCTTAAAATGACCACCTCTGATTTGAATTATAGAAAAGGTGGTGAGATTGTGAAAGCCTGGATATCACTAACCCTCTTCGCTGAGGTGAGAGCCAGAAGGAGGGCTGTTTTCAAAGAAATATATTTGAGGTCTGCCTTATGAATGGGCTCAAACGGATGTTTCATTAATTGGGAGAGCACAATATTTAAATGCCACGGAGGTGGAGGACGGTGAATCGGTGGAAACATCCTGAACAATCTCTTTAGAAATTGCTTTATTATCCTGGATGACCATAAAGATGGTGAGTGAGATGTTTGTCGGAAACGGGATATAGCAGTGAGGTGAACCTTGATAGACGAATGGGAAAGGCCTGATTTAGCTAAATGCAACAGATATGGTAGAATCTGTTCAGGAGAGGAGTTTAGAGGATGAACGTTGGAAGTTGAACACCATATGCAAAACCTTTTCCACTTGAACTTATACGTCCTGTTTGTAGATTGAGCCCTGGCACAGGCAAGTACCTCCCTGCAATCTGAAGGGATATCTAGGCCGTCAAATTCATAGAATTCAGGAGCCAGGCTGATAATCGAAGAGATGTCGGGTTGGGATGATGGACCTGCCCCTGATTCGTTGTTAACAAGTCCGGCAGTGTTCTGAGCCGTATGTGAGGCTGCTCCGAGAGTAATAGAAGTTCTGTGAACCAAAACTGGCGTGGCCATTTGGTAGCAATTAATAGAAGCCGGCATGGCTCCCTCTTCATTTTCTACAGAAGTCTCTGGATTAGTGGAAGTGGGGGAAAAGCGTATGCATAAATCCCTGACCATCTGATCAAAAACGCATTCTCCTTTGATCCCTTCTGTGGTCGCCAGCTTGCGAAGTGTTGGCATTTCTTGTTGTCTCTGGTCGCGAACAGATCCAGACTGGGCTTGCCCCAACGACGAAAGAGGCGGTCAAGAACTGACTGATTGAGTTCCCACTCGTGGCAGCTGGTTCGAGTCCTGCTTAAGGCATCTGCCCAGGTGTTGGAGATCCCCGGAAGATGTTCTGCTCTGATGGATATCTGATGTTGAATCACCCAATGCCACAGTTTCTGTGTTTCTAACGACAATGCCTGCGATCTTGTGCCCCCCTGTTTGTTGAGGTAATGCATGACTGTGGTGTTGTCTGTTCTTATCAAGACTGAGGAACCCCTGATGTTGGTGAGGAAGGCCTTGAGTGCCAAGGCAACTGCTCTTAACTCCAATACGTTTATGTAAAGAGTCGACTCCTGAGTGGACCATTTCCCTCTCAATGATAGATCTTGCAAATGTGCGCCCCATCCCTCTAAGGATGCATCTGTTGTTATAATATGCACTGGCTTGTCCTTCAGGAATGAGAGACCTTCCGAGATGAGGGGGGTATCCTTCCACCATTTGAGAGCTTGTTTTGCTGATGGGGTTATCCGAACTACATCGTCGAAAGATCCTTCTACTTGTTTCCATTGATTGTCTAATTGCTGTTGAAGTGTTCTCATGTGCAGACGACAGTTTTCTATCAATGGAATGCAAGACGAAAGCATCCCCAGCAAAGACTTGTAAGTCCGAACAGAAGCGGACCTTCTTTTGCTGAGACGTGTTGCTAGATCTTGAAGTCTCTTTCGTCTGTCGTGCGAAGCAAAGGCTCTTGCTTGGACTGTGTCCAAGACGGCTCCTAGAAAGGTGATGTTCTGGGAAGGATCTAGATGAGACTTGGGGTAATTGACTGTTAAGCCTAGTGTCCCGAAGAGAGATAGACATGTCTTCGTGTCCCTGGCAGCTTTTGACATTGTTCGTGCCTTTATTAGCCAGTCGTCTAAATACGAGAACACCTGTATCCCTAGTTGCCAGAGGTGGGCTGCAACTGGTGCCAAAACCTTGGTGAATACTCTTGGTGCCGATCTGAGGCCAAAGGGCAACACTCTGAACTGGTAATGAGTGCCTGCAACCCTGAATCGTAAGAATTTCCGATGACTGGGGTGAATGGGGATGTGGAAATATGTGTCTTGGAGATCTAAGGATGTCATAAAATCCCCCCGGTTGAGTAGGCGTAGGACGTCTTGAAGGGAGATCATGCGAAAAGATTGCTTCTTGAGGTATTTGTTGAGAGAACGAAGATCTAAAATAGGTCTCCAGTCGCCTGTTTTTTTCCGTATAAGGAAGAAGCGGGAGTAAAAACCTGTTCCCCTCTGGTACTTTGGTACGATCTCTATTGCTCCCTTCTCCATTAAGATAGCAATCTGCGCCAGAAGTTCGTTGAGATGGGCCGGCGGGGGACCTCTTGGTGGTACATGAGGGGGAGGCTGATTGAATTCTAGTGTATGTCCTCGGTTGAAAATATCGAGCACCCATTTGTCTGAAGTAATTTGGGACCACTGGTGGAGGAACTTGGAAATTCTGCCCCCTATTAGAGTGTTGATATAGGGGTTGGATGCAGGCATCTGATGAAGGTCAGTGCTTTCTTGCTGCCTCTTTGGCTTTGTAAGTCGACTTTCCTCTCGCTTGCTGTCTGAAATGTGTGGATGACTGTTGTAGAAAGGAATGTGGTTGTTGCTGGCCAAAGGTGGAACAAAACTGTCCCTGGTAAGAGGAGTATTGACGGTACTGATGTGCTCCGCCTCTATAAGAAAAGGTTCCTCTCCCTCTCGCTCCCCAAAAGGGCTGTCTTTTGTATTGTAATGCTGCCAGAGATCTGGCTGTCTCAGTGTCTGTTTTGATAGATTGCAAAGCATCATCTACATGCTTGCCGAACAAGAGTTCACCATCATATGGCATGTCTAGTATCTTTAATTGTACCTCTGGTCTGAACGATGTAGCTTTCAGCCACCCTTGACGCCTGAGTACGGCTGCTCCGGCTAGCTGGCGGAAACCTGTAGACGAGACATCTATGGCGCAGTCTATTATCTCAGCCGAGATCTTCTTACCCTCCTGTAAAATTTTGCGGGCTTCTGCTCTACTATCTTCAGGTAACAGATCTATAAACTGCGACATATCGGACCACATCTGGCGGTCGTACCTTTCTAGGATTGCTAGGGAATTTGCTGCTCTAACTGTAGTGGCCACCATCGTTGAGAACTTTTTCCCAATCAAATCCAACCGACGTCCCTCTTTATCTGGGGGGGCAGTCAAAGGTGAAGATGGATTTCTGGACCTTCTCTGAGATGCCTGCGATATGACCGAGTCTGGTTTAGGGTGACTAACCAAACATGCTGGAGAATTGTCCGGTGCTTTATATTTTTTCTCAAGTCTTGGTAATACTGCTGGTATGGAGGATGGAGTCTGCATGACCTTAAGACCCTCTTCCCAAATGAAGTCAACAATGGGTATAGCTCTTACTGACTTCCTAGTATCCTCCTTGAAGTCATACAGAAAACAGTCTGACTGCTTTGATGTTATTGGCAGTTGAAATCTTTTTGCAGCTCTTTCCATTACACTATGAAAACCACCAATATCCTGCGGTGGAGAGTCTACTGGTGGAGGCGTAGAAGGAGATGGTGTTTGAATTTGATATTCATCCCATTCTGGAATGATTGAGTCAGTGTCCTGAATTTCACCTTCTTCCTGCTCATCCTCAGACGAAGGTGGATCAACCTCCTGTCCAGATGAAGGACCTGGGATAGGTTCCGTAGATTCAGATGGTCGAACAGGGGTGGATATTGGTGTATGCGAAGGTTGTACCGGAAATCTAGAATAATAGTCCTGCATCATTTGCTGTAGGTTAGCTATCAAAGAGACAGGCATCTGGACCGTCTGCTCCTGCTGCTCTTGAGGTTGCAGGTGACTCTGCCTCTGCTGATCTAAATAAAGCTGGTCACTTTCTTCTTCATCCTCCTCCTGACATTTAATCCGTAGTTCTGAGGGGCTACGTGCCACTGGGAAAAACCCATCATCCGAATATACATCATCCTCCTCCTCCTCGTCAGCAAAGAGATGTTGCAGAGGTACTGGTGTGACTTTACTAGGTGATGTATGGGATGGAAGTAGGAGAGAAGACTTGCTTTTTATTGGTAGAATTCTCTGAGGTAGGTAAGGAGATGCTCCAAAATGCTTGGGTATAGGATCAGGAAACTGAGCCGTCGACGGAGTCGTCGTCGACAGTGCGTTCGTCGATGGTGTTCTCGTCGACGGTGTAGGCGTCGACGGAGCCGTCGTCAGGGGAGACGTTATCGGTGATGCGAGTGTCGACGAAGTTGCCGTTGACGGTGCCAATGTCGACGAAGTTTCCGTCGACGGGGCTGCCGTCAACGGAGGTGCCGTTGACGGGTGTGTCGTTGATGGAGTAATCGTCGCTGAGGGCAAAATGGATTGCCGCGCCGTCGCTGCCTCCGTCGGTGGGATCATCGACGAAGAGCCCCGGAATTTACCCATCGATGAGTGCGTCGACGATAGAGACTTAGAGGGTTATTACAACTTTGGAGGAGGTGTTAATCTGTCCCAAAAGTGAAGGTAAAGTGACGGATATACCACCAGCCGTATTACGAGTCCATTATATCCTATGGAACTCGTAATACTGCTGGTGGTATATCCGTCACTTTACCGTCACTTTTGGGACGGATTAACACCTCCTCCAAAGTTGTAATAACTCCCTTAATCTTCTTACCCGTTGACGGTTTCTTTGTAATCTTCAAGGTGTGAGCAGGTGATGGACCGTATTTTAAGCTCACCGACGTTATAGTCGTAGATGACAGTGGAGACGAGGTAACAATCATTGGAGACGACGGAGCCGTAAACGTGGCCGTCGCTGTTGTCGTCGATGAAGGAAGACCTGCCGTCGACGATGCGCTCGTCGACGGTGTGGATTTCCTGGACGTCGACGGTGGCAGGGAACTCAAAGATCTTTTGAGCTTCTTTGAGGAGGAAGCAGGTGTAGATGGCTCTGAACGAACCTTACCACCAAGTTCCCTGGATGTTGAAGCGTGTTCCTCAGGTTTGTCCTTAAATGCATGCAGCTTCTTGGCTGACTTACTGCTCTTGGGGGAGAAGCTCTCCACAGACCTCTTCCTCTTCTTTGAGGCCACTGATGTGTCGCTGTCCTCCTCCTCAGAAAGAGCTTCTCTGGCTTTTCTTTTCTGAAGCCAAAGTAAGAGCCTGGCTTCCCTGTCTCTCAGAGTCTTGTTGGGGAAAGCCCTGCAGATTTTACAGTCCTTGACCTTATGCTCTGGATGGAGACAGTATATGCATTCCTTGTGAGGGTCCTCACAATGAAGCCTTAACTTTCCACAGGTCTCACAAGGTCTAAACAAACCTTTTCTTGCTGTAGACATGATGGAAAAAGTACTACAGTAAGAACAAAAGTGAAAGTTGAAGAATATCTCTTGACGAGAAAGTAAACTGAGCAGAGCTCAGGGAGACTCCCTTACACACGACGTGCAGTAGAAAATCTGAGAGACTGAGCCTCTGTGCTGAGGATTCTAAAGGGGTGGTCTCGCCTGATTGGCTGAAGTTTGGGCCTTTTCTAATGAGGCTGATAGTTACAAAACTGAATGTGTTTTTTCCTATTGACTACAGTGGAAAAAAAAAAGTTTTTTCTTTATCTATTTATTGCTTTCTATGTACCGTGGGACTCCCACTTCGACGACGGGGAATGATTCAAGCATGTGAATCTATGAAAGATACCCTAATACTGGAGAAACTGCCAATGATTCAATATGTATGACATCAGATCGTGTGGCATAAACATCCTGGTCAGAAGAATGCAGCCGCTGAAGAAAAAAAAAGCTGTGAAAAGAACAATGCCCCAAAGGGTAAGGGGAAATTGTTTAGTGTCAAGAAATTGTTGAGGGTTCACGAATGGAGGTATGATCAACACCATTTTGTAAAGAAAAGGGAAAGTGGTGAAAAAGACACATAGATCTAGGGAAGATAAGCAGGCCTTTCACTTATGAAGCTAACGTGTGAGCTATACTTGTGTGCAAAACCCTGTATTAACAGCTCAGGGTCAGTATCTGTTACTGTCACTCGATAACAGGGTACCCACAAGTTGAGAATGGAAAAGAGCTATGACAAAAAAGTAATTTGGAAATACAATAAGTGGTGATGGCTTCAGTAAAAGCTTGAAATTTTTCATTAATAGAAATAAATAAGCCAAAAACGAACAGTATAATTCCAATATGTTCCCTTTACAGAGAGGAAAAGGGCTCACGGATGTGGCATGCCTTGTGTCTGGTAAAACAGTCACCATGGAAAAGTCAAGAGTGGACAGATTAAGACAAAACCACCCAACCAATCATTTAGAACTTGAAGATTCTTCTGTATTTTGGAAAATGAAAGTGCATTTCTAAGACAAACTAGTTACATATGTCTGGACACAGCCATTTCACCTAAATTTCACACAAATGTGGCAAAATCCATAAATGTGAACCAGAAAAATCACACTGTGCAATCTGCACAGATTTCATCTGCAGAACTGAAGAGTAAGCGTCCAACTGAGCAGCTGAACCTCTAACCTTCAATCTTGATTTCAAGTTCTACAAAATGGTCAAACACAGGTTGGCACCATTGCACAAATGCCAATAGCATTTCTCAGTACTTTAGATCTTGAAGTAAAATGGCTCATACGTTCCTTTAGGAGGTTTAACATAAAAGTTTATCAATAATTAACAACCAACCTCATAGTTTCAATTAAAGAATTGTAGCGCTGGATTTCCTGAAGAAGCACCACATTCAGAGGGGAGGGGTCATCAGCTAAAACTGTATTTGTTGTCTCATAGTCAATCGCTTCAGGGATCTTCTGCCGCACGTCTTCCGACAGCTCTAGGACCTACAGGAACCAGACAAACCTCATGTATTGAAGCACTACAGAACAGCAGGGCAACAAAATAAACAGCAATGTGGTGTGGAGATTAATAGCTGGACTGAGTTAAAATGTGCATTTAAAATGACTGAACACATCTCACTCAGTGTCTTATCTACTAACATCCTATGCAGAATTTGTATGTGAGCTAGCCTCTTAACACATTAGGTTTCCCTCAATCCATCATGCAGACTTGTCATCACACTTAGGCATGGGGCCCAAAATGTCAATGAGGGCCTCATCCAGGATATATTTTCTGGATCACCATCAATTATTCCATTACATAAAAGTGGATATTTTAGGCTCAGCCCCAACCTACTTACCAGTGACTGGTCCTTCTAGGCCCTGTCCGACCTGGCACCTCACCTTGAGGCTCCTGCCTCGCTCCATCTGCTGTGTATCCATCTTTGTCCTTCTCACCCAAGATCCTCTCTCTCCTCTGTCTCTCTCTCCCACCCACTCTTTTTCTGTCAAAACACACTTTGTGCATGTTTACTGCTTTATTTCCACTTTTTAGGCTTTCTCTCTTTAGTATCATGCTCTTTTTTGTGCCCACTTTTTACTCCTTCCTGCCTTTCTATCATTTGGGTCTTTCTCTCCTTTGAAGCCTTGCCCACCTCCCTTCTCCTCTCTCCTCCCAGGACCTACTTAATGCTGGCCTCTGCGCAACCACACCTCCACCCATCTGCATCTGGGCTAAACCAAGTGCCAGGAACCCAGGCCAGGCGGCTCCCCTCCCATTCCAGTGATATTCCCCAGCTCTCCTTTGGTTGCTCAACCTGGGACACTTCTTCCCCCCTTTGCTGTTGAACTATGCCACACAATACCATAGGAGCCTTCTCCTGCATCCACAGATGGTTCTTCTACAGCCAACCACACATAAACCCTAAGCAAAAGCCAATAACACCTCCAAAACTCCTACCCAACAACACACACCACAGCAAACTCACACAACAATACTCACTCTTATGCATGTTACTCCGCACAAAATGAGTCAGCAAACACAATATAGAAATCTAGGACCTACTGAGCAGTGACACACCGGACCTTCTCATGAAAACCTGGCACAGCTCCAGATCGGCACCAGGCATTAGGGATCACCATGGCTATTCCAACAGGTTACAAGATTGAACGACGGGAGGAGGACTCACAGCCACCCTTAAAGAATCCATCAAAATGCTCCACATCAGCAGAGAATGCCAAAAGTTCACAGGACACCTGCACTTCAAGCTGCAAACCCACACTGAACGGGACCCTTGCACAGTGACCTCTCAGACCACAAGCCTCACCACAGACTTCGTCGCTCTGCTCACCACACATTTCAGAGCCAACATGCTACTCAGCGACCTCTACTTTCACCTCGAGGATAGAACCAACCTCTGGTCCACGGCACCCTTCAAAAACCTGGTAACACAGGCTTCACCCTACTCGTCCCAGGACCCACACACACCGCAGGACACATTCTGGACCGCATCTTCAACACCAGCAACAGTATAAAATAGAACCCTATCACACCACTCACATGGAGCGACCACTACATCCTCCACTTCCATATTTACACACCAAAAATCAATACACCCACCTGCACAAGCCTACCCAGCCACAGCTGGGGAAAAATCTCCAAAACTGATTGGCTTAGCGCTTTAAGAACAGGTCAACCCAACCCCACAGGGACCAACATTTCTATTACACTCTGGAACTCGTTATCAGCACATGTAATTGCTTCTCTCCAGTGTTGTAGGAAAGTCCCTCTTTTGACATGGTCACCCTCCACCCCCCCACACCCCACCACACACACACTTTTTGCCTGGTTTCTGGTGGAATTTCGACTGAAAGTGCACTATGTCTATGCTAAACACATTCCCGGTGCCAGATCTCTTTCCTTAAAACAGCACAGACATTTTTTCCAATTGGCAAACCTTTAGATGCCACTTTAAGTCCATAGTAAAGATTACCCCTGTTACCTAGGGGATGGGGTACTAAAGGAAGGCCCCTGAGGGCTGAAGCACAGATTGTGCCGTCCTCAGGGATCCTCTCACTAAGTGCACCCAGTGTTGTTTTCGCAGACTGCGTGTCTTGGTGCAGACCTAAAATGAAAACACGTCATGGCATACATCCTGTGTGCCCTGTCATATGCACACTGCATGCAATATATGTAAGGTGCGGGTGTGAGTCAAAAACCGAGCACAGAGCAAAGCACAGGATAAAAAAGAAAGTGGAGTTAGAGCTTGGGGTAATGGCCCAACCTACCAAGAGAAAAGGCATGAAAACTGGGGAGCCAGCTTCCAAACAGATCAAAGAGCAGGACCTCTCTCCTCAGAGAGAGAATCTAAGAGCCTCAGGAGCTTAGGCCTTACACAACAGAGATCCTATGACCAGATCTGAGCCAGGAACAACAAACCTGTCCCACTCTTGAATGCCTGAGGCAGCAGGTTGCTGAACAGGAGAAAGGTGATGTTAGTGGCACCCACAGGACCTATTCGGAGGAGGGAATCCTGTATACTGAGTGAAGAGACCTAGTGCCTCAGCAAAGCAGCAATGCAGAGAGTTCCTCCTACCATTGTCCCATGACATCCCCATAGCTGGGCATCTTTGCCATACAAAAATTTGGAGTTGGTTAGTCAACCATTTGAACTAGCCTGCCATGTCCCAGAAAGTAAAGGAGTTTTGCAGCGCCTGTGCCGCCTGTCAAGCCAGAGGCCAGACAGGTGGCCTATCAAAGGACCCGTTAATTCCACTTCCAGTGGTTGGGGTTCCCTTTGAAAGGGTTGGGATTGACATTGTTGGTCTCCCTGACCCTCCAACAGCATTAGGGAACAGATTTATACTAGGTATAGTGGATCATGCCACCAGGTACCCTGAGGCAAACCCCCTACGGACTATTATTGCCCCTGCAGCAGCTAGATCCCTCATTGTTTTTTTCGAGTGGGTTTTTCTAAGGAGGTATCAACTTCATGTCTGGCTACCTGAAGCGCATGTGGGCTGAGTGTGAAGTACCCTATAGGTTCACCACCCCCTATCATCCCCAGTTCAATTGTCTTGTTGGGAGATTTAACAACACTCTCAAAGGAATGATTAGTGGGCTCCCTGAAAAACTCAGAAGGAGATGGGATGGCCCACTTCCATGCCTGCATTTCGCCAACAGGGAAGTGCCAGAGAAGGGAGTTTGGGCATTCTGTTAGGGGGCCATTTTGCCTTGTGAAGGAAGGGTGGGAGAGACCTCCCAGAAATCCCAAGCAGGACGTAGTGGATTATGTGCTTAGCCTTCATTCCAAGGATGGCTGAGCACATGAAAAAAGCAAACAAAAACCTTGAGGCCAGCCAAGAGCTCCGGAAGCTCTGGTTTTGACCAAAATGCTGCACTGGCTGTATACCAACCTGGGCACAAGGTATGGGTATTAGGGCCTGTGGCCCCTAGGGCCCTCCAAGACAAGTAGAGTGGACCCTAATGTAGGAAGCTGGCCTGGTATGGGGTAGACAACTATGGTATTTGCACCTTATACCAGGTCCAGGCAACCCCTATTAGTTAGTGAGACAGTCTCTAGGATGCCAGAGCTCTCTAGTGGTAGCTGTGGTGAGCGGCCAAGACTTATCTAGGAGGAGTGTAAAGCACTTGCAATACCACAGTAGTCACCCAGTAACTTATCTCACATGAAAGGAACCACACAGTGTTGCAAAAATAAGGGTAATTTATTACAGTAACAATGAACTAGATTACTTATAGACAGTCACCCAACTAGAGGTGAAATACACACTATATATACATGGTAAGTATTCGAATTTAGCATTGAGAAACAACAAGCATTGGCAAGAAATAGCAGAAAACAGCTAGGGACCTATAGGGAGGCCAAATAATATACTAAAATAGTGAAATGTGAAGTGAAGTCCCCCATCCAAGGAGGTGGAGTAGTTAGAGGGGAGCTGGGAGAACTTGGGACTCCCAAAGGTGAGTACCTAGGTGACCCCAAGCGACCAGGCGAGCAGACTTACGTTACCTGGTCTTCCCAAAGACTAACAAGGGGTCTTGGAAAAGGAAGATTGCAAGAACAGAACCAGTCCAGTGGAACCCAGAAGAAGAGGACCTGCAAAAAAAGGGGACAGCATCCAGTCCACGCAGGAATGTCCAGGTGGGGCTGGAGCCACTGCCCACACTTCTGTGGGTGAAGAACCGTGTCGAACGTGGAAGATAAAAATTAGCTGTGGAGCCCAGGAGCTGCAGAGAGGTACCTGGTATCGTGAAGAGGATGTCCCACGCAGGTTGCCGTGTCGCAGATGGATTGGTAGTCAGGACGGCCACCAGCAAGCCTTGGCAAGTGCAAATCTGGACAGATGAGGATTTGCAGAGCTGAAGACAAACAGCAAGGTTCAAGGGACTTGACTCTTGGAGGGGAGTCTTAGCTGACCCTCAGCAGTCGGGAACCCCAGCAGAAGCAGTTGTAACCCCCACAGGTAACCTACTGGTAGCCAGCACAGTAAGTTGCAGTGAAATCCCAATCAACAGACCTGGAGAGGAGTCCCACGTCGCTGGAGCAGCAGAGAGAAGACTGTCCTTGCAAGGATGAAGTGCTGGAGGCTGGGACTACTTGGAGCCTGAGGATCCCACGGAGCAGGAATCAACAAGCTTTTGTTGCTGCAAGAGTCCCAGTGCACAGGGATCCTGTCTTGCAAGGAGAGGCAAGGGCTCACTGTTTCCCAAGTTGGACAGAAGGCAGAGAAGACCAGGAGGACCACTCAGAACTACCACCTGTGTTGGAGGATCCACGCAGTTGCAGGTTGCAGTAGAGAGCAGATCTCAGCAGCCAGACGTCATTGCCTCAGGTGACAGCAGAGGCAGGGGAGTGACTCCTTCACACCAAGTGAAATTCCTGCTTGCCTCTTTGGTGCAGCTGAAGTCTTCTCAACACCAGAGGATGCACAGCCATAGCAGGCGAGGTTGTCTAGTGAGTTGCAAGCTTGTTTGGTTCCTCTGAAGTCCAGCAGCAGAAAAGGTCGATGCAGAGGAGTCCTGGTGGAACCTTACACGCCAAATCTGGGAACCCACCCACATGCGAGTCCCTAAAAAACAAGTTACTTACCTTCGGTAACGAGGTATCTGGTAGAGACTCTATCTAGCTGCAGATTCCTTACCTTAGAATTCACTGGCGTCAGCTTCGAATCCGGAGTTTTTTCTGAGCAGTACCCTGCGCTCGAGCCGTCGGACGGCGTCGTTCGGATACACGTGCGTCGACCAGCTCCGTGTGCGTCGTCAGCGTCGTTGGAGCCATCTATGACGTCATGGTTGTCTATATAGACGCCATCTCGGCGCGCATACGTCAGTTCTTTTTCACAACTTCCCGCGCCAGAAGCGCAGAGTCATGGAAGAACCAACCAATACACTTTTAACCTCTTTGACTGTTTGGAGTAGAAACACTTTCATGCCTATAAGAAAGGCAAAAGTTGCCAAAATCAAAAATATGCATATGTACACATAAAAACATATATACATATGTATACACATATCCACATGAGAAAAAATTTCCCCAGAGCGGGGAGGCTTGGGCGGGTGTAAGGATTCTGCAGCTAGATAGAGGCCCTCATTCTGACCCTGGCGGTTCTCTACCGCCAGGGCCAACGGGGGCGGGAGCACCGCCGACAGGCCGGCGGTGCTCCCTTGGTCATTCTGACCGCGGCGCTTTGGCCGCGGTCAGAACGGGAAAACCGGCGGTCTCCCGCCGGTTTTCCACTGACCTTAGAATCCTCCAAGGCGGCGCAGCTCGCTGCGCCGCCGAGGGGATTCTGACCCCCCCTACCGCCATCCTGTTCATGGCGGGAAAGCCGCCATGAACAGGATGGCGGTAGGGGGGGTCGCGGGGCCCCTGGGGGCCCCTGCCGTGCCCATGCCATTGGCATGGGCACGGCAGGGGCCCCCGTAAGAGGGCCCCGCAAAGTATTTCAGTGTCTGCCTTGCAGACACTGAAATACGCGACGGGTGCCACTGCACCCGTCGCACCTTCCCACTCCGCCGGCTCGATTACGAGCCGGCATCCTCGTGGGAAGGGAGTTTTTCCCTGGGCTGGCGGGCGGTCTTTTGGAGACCGCCCGCCAGCCCAGGGAAAAACTCATAATACCCTCCGCGGTCTTCTGACCGCGGAGCGGTATAATGGAGGGCGGGATCCTGGCGGGCGGCCTCCGCCGCCCGCCAGGGTCATAATGAGGCCCAGAGTCTCTACCACATACCTCGTTACCGAAGGTAAGTAACTTGTTCATCGGATAGAGACTTCTAGCTGCAGCTTCCTTACCTTAGAATAGATACCCAAGCTATAACCCATGGTCGTGGGTCTGAAGGAGATTTTATTTTATTTTTTTAAACTAGGAAGTCCTGCAAGACAGAACAGGCAAAATGCCCCTCTCTTCTCACCTGGCTATCCAGGCAGTAGTGTTTCGCAAACGTGTGTAAAGAAGCCCACGTTGCGGCCTGACAGATGTCCCCCACCGGTATGCCACGTGCTAACGCAGTGGTAGCAGCTTTCCCCCTAGTGGAATGAGCTCTCAAGCCCTCAGGAGGCTGCTTCTTCGCCAAAGCGTAGCATATTTTTATACAGAAAACGACCCAGCGCGAAATGGATAGTTTCTGTACTGCCCGACCCTTCTTTGCACCAACGTACCCCACAAAGAGTTGGTCGTCAACCCGGAACTCTTTAGTGCAGTCAAGGTAGAACGATAACGCTCTTTTTGGGTCCAGTCGATGGAGACGCTCCTCTTCCTTAGAGGGATGCGGTGGTGCAAAGAAGGTGGGCAGGGTGATACTTTGACCCAGATGGAAAGGGGTCACCACCTTGGGGAGAAAAGAGGCACGAGTTCTTAACTCCACCTTGTCAGGATATATCATTAGATAAGGAGGTTTAGAGGATAAAGCCTGCAGCTCACTCACTCTCCTGGCGGATGTAATTGCCACCAAAAAGGCTGTCTTAATAGTGAGCAGCCGGAGAGGACAGTTATGCAAGGGCTCAAAAGGCGCACACATAAGGAAGGTAAGAACCAGATTAAGATCCCACTGGGGCATAACAAAAGGCACAGGCGGAAACAGATGTACAAGCCCTTTCAAAAATCTCTGTACTATAGGTGATTTAAACAGAGATGGTTGATCAGGCAACTGAAGAAAAGCCGATAAGGCTGCAAAATAGCCCTTGAGAGTCCCCAAGGAGGAACCCTGCTGGGTGAGAGACAAAATAAACAAAAGGATGTTAGACAGAGAAGAAGAAAGAGGATCAACAGACCTCTCTGAACAATAAGAAACAAAATGTTTCCAACGGCAGGCGTAGATCGACTTAGTAGAGGGACGCCTGGCGGCCAGAATAATATTACAGACTTCGGGAGGGAGGTCATAAACCATCAACTGTCGCCGCTCAATCTCCACGCATGAAGGCACAGAGTTGACAGGTTTGGGTGGAGAACCTTCCCCTGCTGCTGCGACAGAAGATCCTCCAGAAGAGGCAGCCTGATTGGAGGACCGATGCTCATTTTGAGAAGCTCTGGATACCAAACTCTCCGTGCCCAATCCAGAGCCACAAGGATTACTTGGGCCCGGTCGTTCTTGATTTTTCTTGAGAACTCTGGGCAGTAGTATAGGCGGAAAAGCATACAGGAGGCCTGAACTCCACTCGCGACGAAAAGCGTCGCCTAGCGATAGCCCCCTTGGAAACTCCAACGCGCAAAATTGCTGACATTGCGCGTTCTCTGCGGAGGCGAACAGATCTAACCAAGGCTCTCCCCACTGCTGAAAGAGTCCTTGCGCCACCTCCGGATGGAGACACCATTCGTGATCCTCTAAGCATTTTCTGCTGAGTTCGTCTGCTCTGGCATTCAGAGAACCTGCCAGGTGTTGAACCACCAGGGTCATGCCCTGCTGTTCCAGCCATGTCCAGAGGAGTAAAGCCTCTTGACAAAGGGTCCACGAGCCCACACCGCCCTGCTTGTTGCAGTACCACAATGCGGTAGTGTTGTCCGTGAACACCTGCACCACCTTCCCTTTCACAACAGGAAGAAATGCTTTTAATGCTAGCCGGATCGCCCGAAGCTCCAACAAGTTGATGTGGAGCCCGGATTACGCCGGAGACAAGTGACCTCTGATCTCCACCTCCCCCAGATGGCCGCCCCATCCCAGAAGTGACACATCTGTCACCACCGTTAGATCTGGTTGGGGAAGGGAGAGGGGTCTGCCCTTGACCCACTCGCAGTTCACTAACCACCACTGCAGATCTTCCGCAGTCCTCTCCGAGATCTGAACCACGTCGGTAAGATTTCCCTGATGCTGTGCCCATTGGAACTTCAGGTCCCACTGCAGAGCCCTCATGCGCCATCTGGCATGCTTGACCAACAGGATGCAGGAAGCCATGAGTCCCAGCAGCCTCAGAGTCTGTCTCACTGAGATCCAGGATAGAGGCCGAAACATCGGAATCATAACCTGAATATCCTGAACCCGCTGATCAGGAGGATAAGCCCGATACTGCACTGTGTCCAGAACAGCTCCGATGAAAGAGAGCTTCTGAGAGGGAGTCTGGTGTGACTTCGGCACCTTTATAGTGAACCCCAGCGAATGCAAGAGGTCCGCCGTCATCTGGAGGTGGGTGACGAGAGCCTGGGGCATAGAAGCCTTCAACAGCCAATCGTCCAGGTAGGGGAAGACTGAAATCCCTGACCTGTGCAAATGAGCCGCCACTACCGCCATCACCCTTGTGAACACCCGAGGGGCACGTGAGACCGAAAGGAAGCACAGTAAACTGAAAGTGCTAGTGGCCCACCTTGAACCGCAGGTAACACCTGTGGCTTGGCAGGATAGGAATATGGAAATACGCATCCTGCAAATCCAACGCTACCATCCAGTCTCCTTGGTCTAGGGCAGACAAAACCTGAGCAAGAGTGAGCATCTTGAATTTATCCTTCTTGAGGAAGAGATTGACGTCCCTTAAATCCAAAATAGGGCGAAGGCCTTTTTTCTTTTTGGGAATCAGAAAGTAGCGGGAATAACAACCACTGCCTACTTCTGATATCGGGACTCTTTCTATGGCTCCCTTGGCCAAAAGAGCCGAAACTTCCTCGCGGAGCAAAGCTAAATGGTCCTCCATCAGCCATTCCTTTGTCGGAGGGATAGAAGGAGGGAAAGACTGGAAGGGAAGGGAGTAGCCCTTCCGTATGTTCTGCAGGACCCACTTGTCCGTGGTGATGGAAAGCCAGTGAGGGAGATGAAAATGAATCCCCCCTCCAACTGGACAGACGTGATCCCGCAGAACCACACTAGGAGGGCTTGGGCGCAGTAGCGGGGGGCTGTGTGGCGGTCGACCTCTGGCCAGACCCTCTGGGTCTGATGGTACCACGTCCTCTTCCGGGACGCTGTGAAGCCTGAGGACGGTGGCTAAATTGTAGCTGGCGTGGCACCACGCCCATCCCGAAGCCTCAGAAGGGGCGAAAGACAGACTGCTGTTGTGCCGGCATTGAAAGGCCCAAGGATCTGGCCATGGCTCGAGAATCCTTGAACCTCTCAAGCGCGGAGTCTGCCTTTTCGCCAAAAAGGCGAGAGCCATCAAAGGGCATGTCCATCAAGCTGGACTGGATATCCCCTGAAAAACCAGTAGAACGTAGCCAGGCGTGGCGATGAAGGGCCACTGACGATGAAACCGCTCTGCCCAGCGAGTCGGTCGTATCCAAGCCACACCGGATTGTACACTTGGCTGCATCTCTCCCATCCTTTACAGCCTGGGTGAGAGTGTCCTGTATGCCCTCCGGGACCTGGGGCAGCACTTGCGCCACCGTATCCCATAAAGTATGGGAATAACGGCCCAATAAGCAAGAGGTGTTTACAGACCGCAATGCCAGGCTGGAAGAAGAAAACATCTTCTTCCCAAGCTGATCCAGCCTCTTGGATTCCCTATCCGGGGGAGTGGAAGGGAAGGCACCACGTGAAGTAGAGGCTTGGACAACCAAGCTCTCAGGAGTGGGGTGTTGTGTCAGGAAACTAGGGTTGCTGGGAGCGGGTCTATGGCGGCGGCTGACCGTCCTATTCACAGGAGCCCCTGTGCTGGGTTTGGACCACGTACCCAGATGGAAGTCTGTAAGAGCCTCATTGAAGGGCAACAACGGTTCCGATGTTGACACCCCCGGCTGAAGCACTTCTGTCAGGATATTTGTCCTGACTGGCACCGTAGGCAAATCTAGGTCCAAGACCTCAGCTGCCCTACGCATCACCATAGCGAAAGAAGCCCCCTCCTCCGTAGCCACATTAGGAGGAGAGAGCATACCAGTATCTGGAGATGTGTCCAGTCCACTGGCCTCCCCTAGATCCTCATACCAGTCCTGATTCTAGAGGGTCCTCAGACCCCTCCCATTCCTCTCCTGCGTCTGGCTGTTCCAAATAATGCTCAGACAATGATCTGGGCCGAATCGGCTCCGTCGAAGTCGTACGACGTCGCTCCAGCTCCGGATCATCCGGAATAAGGATGGGGCTGCCACCGGTGGGCGCCGGTGGCGGAATCGTCGACGTCGGACCCGGCGCCGAAGGAGGTCGTCTGTGAGAAATCCGCCGGCGTCGAATCCGAAGGGGCCCCTGCTGACCGCGCGGGGCCCAAAGACCCACCCAAGGGTACAGCCCGCTCAAAGACGAGATGCATGGCCTCGTAAAATTCTTTAATTTGAGCGGGGGTCGATCCGGTCCCCGGAAAGGGGGAAAGACGCGGAGTCGACCCTGGCGACGGCTCCGCAGAACCGCGCTCGGAACGTCGACGTTCCCGAGACGCCTCGACGGTCGACGGGCGTGGCGAAGACGAAGTCCGCTTGGACTTCTTCTTGTGCCTCTTACCTTCCGATGACCTCGAATGCGAGGAAGAGGACTTGGGGCTCCGGGAGCGGTGCTGCGACCTCCTCCTACTGCGAGACCGTGACCTCCGTGGAGTCGCGCCGACCGAAGACGAATGTCGGGCCGCAAGAAGCTTAAGGGATCTCTCCCTCAAGGCCTTCGGCGCCATGGCCCGACAATCGGTGCACGAGGTGGAATCGTGGTCCTTGTCCAAGCACCAAAGACAAACTCGGTGCGGATCCGTCACCGACATGGTGAGATGACACGCACCACACGGCTTGAATCCTGTCTTTCTCGAAGACATGACTCCAAACAGTAAAAAAAAAGCGTTGACAAACCGTCGAAGCAGGGTAGCTCTTTCCAAAACTGCGCTTAACCGGCGCGGAAGGAAAAGAACTGACGTACGCGTGCCGAGACGGCGTCTATATAGACAACCATGACGTCATAGATGACTCCAACGACGCGGACGACGCACGCGGAGCTGGTTGACGCACGCGGATCCGAACGACACCATCCGACGGCGCGCGCGCAGGGTACTGCTCACAAAAAACTCAGGATTCGAAGCTGACGCCAGGGAATTCTAAGGTAAGGAAGCTGCAGCTAGAAGTCTCTATCAGATGAAATGTGTTATGCTCTTTTTGATATAGTAAGAAGTGATCTTCCTCCTGACATATGGTGCCCCTTTATATTGCTCCCCGTAGTGATAAGTAAAAGAATGGTGGATACCTCACACTGACAAAAAGTAGATTGAATAAACGAATCACACTGTAGATCCCACTAGATGTGCAGATTGGTCTAAGGGGTGGGTATGTACCCACACTGGACGGGTGCTAGATCCATGTCTTCAAACAATACCGGGAGAATGTGAATGGTTACCTTATCCTATTAAATGGCACAGATTTATATCAGATAGGGACAGAGAGTATATGTTATGTCATTAATCATCCCGTACTTATTAACGGATTTATACAAACCACCGGAGAGCAAGTAATGTGTACGCGCAATATTACCAGCATTATTGACATAACCACTCACATCTTGTACCAACCAAGTTCACCATAACCACATTACAGACGCAAATGCATGCGCAGTTAGAGTGGAACATCTTGCTTGTGGTTAAGCTACCCAGATAAGAGGCAATCAGGCACTACGCACAAGTTACCTTTGCTAAATTTGATATGGCAGCTAAATACACCAAGGATCCAGCCATACTGATGATCATAAACACTAAACAGCTTATGCACACTGCTTCATGCATCGAGCAAATAACTGAGCATCATTGGTATGACATCTTCTTAGGCTGGGCACTAGGAGCTATAAAGACGCTAACTATAGTGTTACAACAGCTAATTTGTGTTACGCTAATGACTATACTATGTAGACTATATGTATGCACAAAGCAGTTTAATACTAAAGATGCAAGCGCTTAGAATAACGTTGATCAATATTAGTAGCAACCTAGCTAGCGGACTGTCAAAGTAAATGATATCCGTTTCAACATGCATCACGCTCATCTAAGGGGTGGAGTGTTCAGTATAGGGAAAGATGCGGAAGACATTGTAACGTGAAGGGTTAATTAGCTTGAGCAGTGTAGATGAGTGTAATGCCTGTTGAAACCCCCTCCCAAACATCGTGGAAAAGTGCATGATATTATTTTCAAGCTTGTTTGTGTAGAAGACTCCGTCTCAACCTTGAGAACGAGAGTACAGGGAGAAGATGGAATGAAAACAAAGGCTGGAGAAGAGCAGAGCAGCCACCTACTGATAACATAGCTAGAAAATGCCAGAATGAGATAGAATCCAAGCTTCGAGTTATTTAAGCACTGAACTGTGGGTGAGGATTTGGAAGCTCGCAGATGGAATTGTGGAAGCTGCCATGGCCCAGCGCTGCCTCCCTGTTTGCTTGTGGTGCTTGAGGGGGAGAGAGGTCCAAGCAGTCGGTAGAGGGCTTCCCAGCATGTTGTGGACTAAGTTAAATTTCCACACAGGGATGAAAGGCCTTTGTTTCTCTGCTCTATTATTATGACTGATTATTTATGCTTGCACTGTGTTTATAACCTGAAGTATTCAGCTCGTTTATATTTTGTCTCCTGAACATCGTAGTGAGAGCCTGCTGCAGTAATTGAAACATGCATTTTGGTGTGCAGTAAATCAAAGCTTATCTGAAGTATTCAGTTTGATTATATTTTGTCTCCTGAACATCGTAGTGAGAGCCTGCTGCAGTAATTGAAACATGCATTTTGGTGTGCAGTAAATCAAAGCTTATCTGAAGTATTCAACTCATTCATATTTTGCTTCCCGAATATCGTAGTTTGATGCATTTTAGTGCAGTTAATCAAAACTTATATCTGTCAATGAACTCTTTGCTTATGTGTATATATATATATATATATATATATATATATATACACATAGATGCTCCTTGTAGTGTACTTATATATAAATAGATGCTTATCATTGCTATTCTTATTCTAATATTGTTAATGTGCTAAATGCCTACATTTTATCTGCAATTCTAGTAAAGCTAAATTGTATTTATAATTGGCGTGTGGTCCTTCATTCAGCGTCCTTATTGACTTATACCGAACAGGTGTCAACCAGTCACCGGGATAAGACACCTTCCGATGACCTCGAATGCGAGGAAGAGGACTTGGGGCTCCGGGAGCGGTGCCGCGACCTCCTCCTACTGCGAGACCGTGACCTCTGCGGAGTCGCGCCAACCGAAGACGAATGTCGGGCCGCAAGAAGCTTAAGGGATCTCTCCCTCAAGCCCTTCAGCGCCATGGCCCGACAATCGGAGCACGAGGTGGAATCGTGGTGCTTGTCCAGGCACCAAAGACAAACTCGGTGCGGATCCGTCACCGATATGGTGCGATGACACACACCACACGGCTTGAATCCTGTCTTTCTCGAAGACATGACTCCAAACAGCCAAAAAAGCGTCGGCAAACCGTCGAAGCAGGGTAGCTCTTTCCAAAACTGTGCTTAACCGGCGCGGAAGGAAAAGAACTGACATACGCGCGCCGAGACGGCGTCTATATAGACAACCGTAACATCATAGACGGCTCCAACGACGCTGACGACGCACGCGGATCCGAACGATGCCGTCGGACAGCGCGCGCACAGGGTACTGCTCAGATAAAACTCCGGATTCGAAGCTGACGCCAGGGAATTCTAAGGTAAGGAAGCTGCAGCTAGATGTCTCTATCAGATTAGCCCTAACAGGTGGTTTGCTCACTCTGCAGGGTGACCAACTATCAGAGGGTGTCACTGAAGTCAGTCACCGGTCCTGACCAACCAGATGTTCCCAGAGGCCTCTGCACATCTTGTTTCCAAGATGGCAGAATCAAGTGGCCACCTAGAGGAGAGCTCTGGGCACCACCCCTGGGGTGGTGATGGACAGCAGAGTGGTCACTCTCCTTTCCTTTGTGTGGGTTTGCGCCTGAGCAAGGACCGGGTCCCTGGACTGGTGCAAACAGGATTATGCAAGGAGGGCACCAAATATACCCTTCAAACCAAGTCAGTGGATGGGGGCAACCCCTCTCCAGCCTTGTAACACCTATTTCCAAGGGAGAGGGTGTTGCATCCCCTCTCCCACAGGAAATCCTTTGTTCTGCCTTCCCCTGCTTGAGCTGGTCAAGTAGCAGGAGGGCATAAACCTGTCTGAGGGGGTGCAGCAGCATGGGCTGCCTGCAAATCCTGGAAGACTGGCAGGAGCAATACTGGGGAATCCTCTAAGGAGCCCCCAGAATGCATGGAATCATGCCACCTATACTGGCATCAGTGTTGGGGTATGATTCTGACATGTTTGATACCAAACATGCCTAGGTTCGGAGATACCATTATGTAGCTGTGGCCAGTACACGAAAAATGGCTTTGCAGCACTTACAAAGTCCAGTGCATTGGGACTGATGTTCGTAGGGGCACCTCTGCTCATGGAAGGGTGCACTCACACACAGGGACCTGCGCCATGCCCTCTGGACTAGGATGATCTACCATAGGGGTGACTTACAGTGAACATCAGTGAAAGGGTGCAAGCACCTTTTCACGCAGGCTGCAATGGCAGGCCTGTAGACACAGTTTGCATGGGCTCGTGTGAGTGGCATAATACATGCTGCAGCCCATGAGGGACCCCTGGTGTACCAATGCCCTGGATACCTAAGTACCATATACTAGGGACTTACAGAGGTACACCAGTATGCCAATTGTGGTGTTATAAAGGGTAACCACATATAAAGGAGAGAGCACAGTCACTGGGGTCCTGGTTAGCAGGATCCCACTGAAAACAGTCTAAGCACACTGATAAAAGGCAAAAAGTGGAGGTATCCATGCCAAAAAGATAGACTTTCCTACAGTGGTCTGACCCCAAGTCAAACAGCAAGCTAGGCCCCTTGACTCTGTTGGTCATGGTGGGGTTACTCCATTTGTGGGGGACCACTTTGGGTAAGCTGGGGGTTGCCCTAGCTAAGAAATGGTTAGCAGAGGTGGGCATCTCTCATCCCAAAGAAAGGGAAAATGCAAACAAAGAGCATTTGAGATATGGTCCTAACACATTAGGGGTAGGTCAGCTTCCCAAAGGAAATGACCTGGACAGTAGTATGTGAGACAGACTAGATCCTACAACAATGCAGCCTGCTCCCTTATTCTTCCTTGCCTGACAGAGAAGGAAGGCTCTCCCAGGTTTGGCTGAGTCTCCTGGCATGTTGGATGGGGGCTTATGTAGGGAGCTGGGTTCTGGTTGCAGTACCCACTCCCCACACACTTTTTGTCTGTTTTGTTAAGTAACTTTAGTTGAAGTGTACTGGGTTCCTGCTAACTAGTTCCTCAGTGCCAGTGTTCCTTCCCTAAAGCAAGGCACCTAGTCACTTGATCGCCAAGTGATCAGGCCCTTCAGCTCCCTGTAAGTCCCTAATAGATGACACCCTTGGTACCTAGACATGGGTACTGAAATAGGGCCCTCAGAGCTGCAGCATAACTTGTGCCACTCTGAAGGCCCAGCACCAACCTTATGCAGACTGCCATTGCAAGCTGTGTGACAAGGTACTGCCAAAACTGAAAACACGACACAGCACACAGTCTGTGTGCCATGTCCCCTCACACTGCATGTCATACAAGCAAGTCCTCTAGCAGGCCTAAGGCAGGGTGTATTACATTACATGTGAGGGAACATCTTCACAAGCAGAGATGCCCCTGCTATGTCTCTGTCGATTCTCAGACATAGTAAGTGACCAGGGAAGCTATTTTAAATGCATGTGCTGGACACCTGTCACTATGAGCGTGCCCAGCTCATGATGGCTTCTCTGAATATGGGGATGTCTGATATCAAACATCTCAGATAAATAAACCCTCACTGATGCTAGTGAGGGATTTATTAATAACTGCACCCAGAGGTCATCTTCGAGGTGCCCATGAAAACCTAACAGCTACTAGTGGGTTGACTAACTTGTACTGACCAGTTCAGGCACAGCAGACGTGTTTCTGGCCCCCAAGGTGAGAGCCAGAGCTCTTGAGGGCCAAAGACAAAAGCCTGCACTAGGCGTGGGTGTTAGCAACTCACCCAGGCAGTATGGACATTCCAGGGAGGGGAGCTTCAAAGGCCTAGCCGCCTTTTTAATGTGACCCAAGTCTCCCCAGATGGCGGAGGCGGATAAATTAGGCAAATTAGGAGTGCCCACTTCATGCCAGTCCCACCCTTAAGGTGGATGAGCTAAAGTGGACACTATTTTTAAATTCCTCCATCTTGTTTGGAAGGAATTAGGCCACTAGGGTTAGGGTTATACCCACTTCCCAGTGGAAGTGATCATAAGCTGGGTCTAGTCATCCTAAGGTGGGCAGCCCATTGGCTACCGCCTGGCACTCCCTATAACACCCCTACATTGAGCATGTAGGTGGCACCCCTTAACCCTAGAACACTGATCTTAACTACCTACGAAACAAAGTACAAAGAAGAATAGCATCCGCAGAAGAGAAAAAGAAGAAGCAGCTGACTTGGAACCAACCCCTCCTGCTGACGTTGACGGACTCTGCTCTAAAGACAACTCATCCTGCAGCTGAGCCTTCAGGAAACCCATAAGGGCTGCCTGCCTTCTGCAAAGGCTCGGACTCCTGTGAACAGCGAAACTGCTCTGCAACAAAGTTTCAAGAAAGTAACAGCAAGGACCAAAAGTGCCCTCTGCACCCCACACAAGGTGAAACCAACCAACGGTGCCGGCCCAGCCCCCCAGCTGAGTCCGAGTCTTTTGAGGTTTCACTGCTCTTGGATTCTCCCAAGTTGCCTGCAGCCTCTGCACGCAGGCCCCCCTCTCCTGCAGCCTTGTAGTGAGAGACCAGCACCTCCAGCAACCACTGCACCCTATGAACGGACCTGGAATAGTCATTACCATGTATCTGAAATACTAATGCTTGCCGGTGGGATCCTCACCCCTAAGTATTGATTTTTGTCCCTTTTTTCTTCTTCGAAGAACTGTACCTACAACTGGATCACTTTATCTGTTCCCGGTGCTCTGCTCCTGTACATCTGGTGCTCCTACACATTGGGAGCCAGGTTCTTCTACAATTCTTATCCACTTGTATGTTTTTTATACCACTTTACCTTTATCCTCGATGGGTGACCCTTCAAGGCGACCACTCTTGCTTCCATGTATAAGTATTAAGCAACACAGTGGCTGCTACAGGAAGGAGCCACCTTTACATAAAGAAGACTGCGCAGCTGTTAAGTTTAGTTATTAGCAGTTTTTCTGTATTGTGAATTTGAACAGTCATGGAAAGAAACACTGAAGTAAATGTTTGGTATGAATCAAACGGGTTTGATTACATTTTAATTATCCAAATATACCTTATAAGAAATGTTATGGTTGCATGTGAGTGATGAAGCATCAGGCGAGTGAATTTCATTCATTTCCACTGGCTCCTTATTGACATTTATGACTGATGCCTCAAATGTTGAAGGTGGTACACTTATACCAGCACAGGCTTCTAAATTCTCTAAAAGCATGGCAGCACCGGTACTGTCCAACTACAGTACCAGTGGGCCAAGTATATGGTGATTTGTTCTGAATGGCGTTGTTTGGCTTATGCAGACAACAATGAAGCGTTTTCACTAGCAGCATTGCTTCTCCTCCCTACCTAAAATGACTGCATCAGAAGCGAAGTGTAGGTGGAAGCTGGGGATGATCTCTACAAGTTCAATTTTCAGCAGCTCCCTGAGGATCTACTTAGGAACAAGGAATAACCCTGGAATTAGGATTTACTGCATCCAACCCCCCTCCTATTTCGTTTGGAGATATTGTCTATTTCGAACAGCTTAAATCCATGGGGCACATTGAACAGGTCTGCGGTTTTCCTGCATAAAACATAATCCTGATGGGCTCAGTAATTCCTGTTGATAGACATATGGGAGATTACGAGGTACTACTAATGAGGCCCAAGGTGGGTCGTCTAGGCTGGTCAGTGAAACTAGTGTAAAAAAAAGGGACCCTTCTAACAATTTCTTGTGTACTGGTCTCCTCAGCTTCATTATTTGGTGGAAGATACCACTGGCCTTACCTTGTCTTCTCGGCTCTGGCCCCCAATACCACTGGGTGTGATCTGTGGCTGAAGCGACAACAGTGTCTCAAATAGGGTGCGAGCCTCTGTGATCTGGCTAGCAATGTCTGCATTTGGGTGCTGGCCAAAGGCCTCTGGATGGTCCATATTGGGCAGCAGGTTGATATAATCCAAGTAGTGGGCAAGGTTTCCATCCTTGGGAATGTAGTAGGTATCCAATATTGACAACCTGAAAGAAAAGGCAGAGCTTGAGATTACAAAGAAACCAATGCTTGGTTATTTCGAAGTGTTTCTGTAGTGAAACTAGAGACATTGACAAGTAGAATACAGACCTCCAACCTCATATGCATGAATGTTTGTATGTACGTGGTATTTATGTAGTGCCAAAAAGCAGCGGAGCACTGTAGGGGGTGAAAGGCAAGCATACAGCCAACAAGTGACAGGAGAGTAGACTGATTCTGGGAGCAGAAGTGTATGATTACTGCTCCATCGACATACTTCAAGAAGTTACATGACTAGAGGAGAGTCTTGCCCGCTGCTTCTACAGTGGTCTTCACGGTGCATGCAAATTGTTACTGGTGAAAGCATTTGTATGGTCAGTACTTAGTTTGTAGCTGCAAAGTATTGGTTCCACCTCATTACTCTTTCACCCATCACCAAGCATTTCCTACCCCTTTATCTCACCCTTGTAGGATGTATTTCATCCCTGCTTTCTGCCTGTCACTGTTTTTTCTGTCTTTCTCTTCATTCGTCTTTCCCGCTTGCATATTTTTCTCTCTCTCGGTAAAAGTTTGTTGAGGAAAAATAGGTACCGGTCCCCAAACATGGGTGCTGGCGAACTCCACCAGCTCAAATTAAGCAATGGGGATGAATGATGTCTCAACCCATGTGTCAGCCCCTACGCTGAAGGAATGAGTTAGCGATATGTAGGTAAAAGTAGTGAGTAGGTTGGTGTTTGAATGAATGTGCCTGCAGTTTTCTTTTCAATATTTTTTGCACAACTGTCTTCCACAGACCTCATACTGGTGTGAGATATAATGCAATAGTGAGTTATACCATTTCAGGCCCCAGATACTAGTGAGTGCTTGCAGAGTTTATTCATTGTCTTATCAGGTTACTGCTGTTTTATTGGAGGTTTGGGGTCAGACAAGGCACCTGATGCACCTAACGAGCACTTCCCCGTGGCGCACCTCAGGGTACAAGTGACGAACACTGTGGAGGCCTCCTCCTCCATACTCAAACTCGCTCAACGGACTCTCATTCTTCCAAGACATTTTGGCCCACCCATTCACCTGAGCAATCACAAGCCACTCTGTACACACTTAATAGCAGAAACCCTACTGATGACATGGAGAATCTCACTTTCTGCTGCGCTGAAACTACGCTATGGGGGGGGGGCAAAAGGAGCAAGCACACAGAGCACGTTCATCCTAGTAACACATTAATTCACATGCCTAGTCACATGTTCACCTGTTCCCTCACTCCATTTGCGGTTTCGCATTTCCGGTTCCAAATAAGAGAAAAAAAATCACAAAGGTAAGAGCTACTCACAGCTGACACAAGGACCCATGAGTTCTCTGCGTGCAGAACTCTTGGAGTGCCCATAGACATTTCTGCTTGAGTAAAACGAAGGCCAGTCAGTGAGAGCGAGTTCTTCCATTTCGGGGAAATCTCGGGTGAATAATGGTGATGTGCGCTAGAAGAACGAGTTACTTACCTTCGATAATGACTTTTCTGGTGGATACATTAGCTACCTGTGGATTCCTCACCTAATGAATACTCCCACTGCGCCAGCACTCGACGGAAATCTTCTTCCTAGCTTCTGCACGTCGACGAGGACGTCACAGTTGCCCACGCGACGCCATCTGACGTCATACAGGCAATAAGAGGTACTCGCCGACGTGCCGACGTCAGTACCAACATTTTTTACGTGCCTGAGAATAATAGGCCATTGAGATGAAAGAACAATAGTAATATTTAATGATATTCCAAACAAACATCATTCTGAGAATTCAACCTACCATTTTTTTTTTTTTTTTTAAACAAGTAAATAAATATATGAACTATATATATACATATAAACATATATACATAATATATACCAATCCTCAAAACCAAGAGGAGCACACTCAATAATTACTTGGTTAGACCAAACAGGCAATGGGGAGGCGGGTGGGACCGTGAGGAATCCACAGGTAGCTAATGTATCCACCAGAAAAGTCGTTACCGAAGGTAAGTAACTCGTTCTTCTGATGGATACAACTACCTGTGGATTCCTCACCTAATGAATAGAGTCCCAAAGCAGTACCGCACTCGGTGGTGGGTGCCTGAATGGTCAAACCAAGAAATCCTGCAGCACTGACCGTGCAAAATGGCCGTCCCTTCTGAACTCAGAGTCCAAGCAGTAATGCTTCGCAAAAGTGTGAAGGGACGACCAAGTTGCGGCCTTGCAGATGTCGACCACAGGAACACCCCTAGCCAAGGCCGAGGAGGCCGACTTAGCTCTGGTGGAATGAGCTCTTATACCATCAGGGGGATCCTTCTTTGCTAAAGAGTAACACATTTTAATGCAAAGAACAACCCACCTGGAGAGTGTTCTCTTGTGGACTGCCTTTCCTCTCCTCTTTCCCACGTATCCGATGAAAAGCTGATCCTCCAGCCTGAAATCCTTTGTCCTGTCTATATAAAAGCTTAACGCCCTCTTTGGGTCCAAGCGGTGTAGTCTCTCTTCTTCCTTTGACAGATGAGGTGGAGGAAAAAACGTGGATAGAGTAACTGTCTGGGCCAAATGAAAGGGTGAAACAACCTTCGGAAGGAAAGCAGCCTTGGTCCTCAACACCACCTTATCCCCATAAAAAGATGTATAAGGGGGTTTTACCGATAGAGCCTGCCACTCACTCACTCACTCTCCTTGCAGATGTAATAGCAACCAGGAAAACCGTTTTAAGAACTAACTATCTTATGGGGCAAGAATGCATAGGCTCAAAAGGGGACCCCATAAGGAAAGTTAGAACCAAGGACAAATCCCATTGAGGCATAACAAAAGGATTTGGAGGAAATGTATTCATAAGGCCCTTCAAGAATCTAAGTGCTATTGGAGATTTAAATAAAGAAGGCTGGTCTGGAAGACAAATAAAGGCTGACAAGGCAGACAAGTAACCCTCAACAGTAGCCACTGCACAACCCCTCTGTGCTAAAGACAAAGCAAAAGATAAAACATCCGACAAATGAGCACGTAAGGGATCAATCTGCCTCTCTCCACACCATACCACAAATTTAGACCACCTATTAGCGTAGATAGATTTAGTGGAGTGTCGCCTGGCCGATAAGATAACATCCACTACCTCAGGCGGGAGAGAAAAGGAACTCAGGTTGCCCCGTTCAATCTCCAGGCATGAAGGTGTAGGCTCTGGAGGTTGGGGTGTAAAACCTGCCCCTGCGACTGCGAGAGGAGGTCTGCCCTGAGAGGGAGACGGAGCGGAGGGCACAGTGAGAGTTGGAGAAGGTCGGAATACCACACCCTCCTCGGCCAATCCGGAGCAATTAAGATGACTTGGGCCCGGTCTTGGCGTATTTTCCTCAATACTCAAGGAATCAAGGGTATGGGGGGAAACGCGTAAAGCAACTGGTCGCACCAGGTTATCTGAAACGCTTCCCCCAACGCTCCTTGTACCGGATACTGGAGGCTGCAGAATAACGGGCAGTGCGAGTTCTCCCGGGTGGCAAACAGATCTATCCGAGGAAACCCCCACATCTGGAAGATTAGAAGGACTTGATCTGGATGGAGACGCCACTCGTGGTCGGACGAGAAACGGCGACTGAGACTGTCCGCACATACGTTCAAGACTCCGGCCAGATGATTTGCTACCAAGCAAATCTGATGGTCCTTTGCCCAAGACCATAGCCGAAGAGCTTCCCTGCAGAGAAGCTACGACCCTACCCCTCCCTGTTTGTTTATATACCACATCGCTGTAGTATTGTCCGTCAGGACTTGAACCGACTGACCGCAAAGGGATGGGAGGAAGGCCTTGAGAGCCAGACGTACAGCCCGTAACTCCAACAGATTGATATGAAACATCTGTTCCACTGGAGACCAAAGCCCTTTGATCTCCAGGTCCCCCAGATGAGCTCCCCACCCTAGAGTGGAAGCATACGTTATTACCGTGGTCACTGGTGGAGGCTGCGTGAACAGCCTTCCTCGGGAAAGATTGTCGCCCGCAATCCACCACTTCAAATCCGTGGCAGCATCTCTGGAGATCTTTACCGAACCTTCGAGATCCCCTTTGTGTTGAGACCACTACCTCCGGAGACACCACTGAAGAGCCCTCATGTGCCAGTGAGCATGCGTGACCAACAGTATGCAGGAGGCAAACAGACCGAGCAGACGTAGGACCTTGAGGACTGGAATGACCGCTCCACTTTGAAACATTGGAACCAACGCCTGGATGTCCTGAACCCGCTGGGGCGGAGGAAAGGCTCGATTCAATGTCGTGTCCAATACTGCCCCTATGAACAGGAGGCGTTGAGAGGGCAACAGGTGAGATTTGGGCACATTGATAGAAAAACCCAGGTCGTACAACAACTGAGTTGTCAACTGGAGATGACGCTGCACGAGCTCCGGAGTCTTGGCTTTGATCAACCAATCGTCCAGATAGGGAAATACCGCTATCCCCCTTCTTCTGAGCTCTGCCGCTACCACAGCCATCAGCTATGTGAAGACTCGAGGTGCTGAAGGAAGACCAAACGGGAGGACCGCAAACTGATAATGCTGCGATCCCACCACAAACCGGAGATACTTCCTGTGCGATTTGAGAATCGGAATATGAAAATATGCGTCCTGCAAATCGACAGACACCATCCAATCTCCTTCGTTCAACGCCAAAAGAACCTGTGAAAGGGTCAGCATTTGAACTTTTCCTGCCTGAGGAACCAATTCAAAGCCCTCAAGTCCAGAATCGGTCTCAACCGACCATCCTTTTTGGGGATCAGGAAGTATCTTGAATAACAGCCCTGACCCCTCTCCTGCTCGGGAACCAACTCTTTCGCGCCTTTTGTCAATAGGGATAACACTTCCTGTTGTAATAGGAGAAGATGGTCTTCCAAACAGAAGGATGGGCGGGGAGGGAAGGGAGGAGGGAATTCCCGAAAGGGAAGAGCGTACCCCTTCTTCACAATGTCGATGACCCAGGAGTCCGATGTTATACCCTCCCACATCGGAAGAAAATGGGCAAGTCTCCCCCCTACCGGAGACAAGTGGACAGGGAGTGGAGGAGGACTACGGCTGCTTTCCTTGCTGCACCCCTCCCTAGGAAGAGGAAGAGGCAGAGTGCTGCTGGGTGGCTCCTCTTGTTAGGACTCTGCCCCGCCCCTGAAAGATCTGTATGGCAGGGTGCTTGCAGTTTGTTGTGGTCCTTGAAATCTGCCATGAAAGGAGGAGCCACGTCCAAAACTCCTAAACCTCCTATAAGCTCTAAAGGAGGATGAGGCAGTTGACAGAAGCCCTAGAGACCTCGCTGTGGCTCTGCTCTCCTTAAATCATTCTAGAGCAGAATCCGCCTTTGTTCCAAAGAGCTTCTCGCCATCAAAGGGCAGATCCAGGAGAGTAGTCTGTACATCTGATGAAAAGCCTGATGAACGCAGCCAAGATTGTCGCCTAGAAGCTATGGTCGTGCCCATAGCCCTTGCCACTGAGTCTGAAGTGTCTAACCCTGACTGGATCACCTGGGTCGCTGCCGCCTGAGCGTCCGCCAGGAACTGCAACATTTCCTGGGGCAAGTTCGGATGGCCTTTCGCTTCCTCCATAAGGGCATGGATATAACGGCCCAAAATGCAGGTCGCGTTGGTTGACTTTAAGGCCATACTACATGAAGAAAAGGCCTTTTTGGCAGTATGGTCCATTTTCTTCGATTCCCTGTCCCCAGGTGGTCCGGGAAACGAGCCAGGAGAGGACCTGGATGAACAGGAGGCCTGAACCTCTAAGCTCTCCGGTGTCGGGTGCTTGGAGAGTAAAACAGGATCACCTGGTGCCGCCAGATAGCGTTGTGCCACCGCCCTGTTGACAGCAGCTGTAGACACAGGTTTTCTCCAGATGTCTATGATAGGATCCAGAAGTGCCTCATTAAAAGGCAAGAGAGGCTCTGCCGTCACAGAAGTTGGATGCAATACCTCCATCAACAGGTTCCTCTTAACCTCCGCAGCTGGAAGAGGGAGATCTAAGAAGTCCGCAGCCTTCCGAATTACTGCGTGGAAAGATGCAGCTTCCTCAGTGTACTCCCCAGGGGAAGCTAGATCCCACTCCGGGGAGGTATCTATGCCACTCGCTGTATCAAGACCTTGAAAGTCACCGGAAGGCTACAAAATCTCACCCTCATCCAGGTGCTGTCTGCTGTATCCTTCCTCCTCCAGAAGGCGCAAAGCCAGACGTCTAGATCGAAGCCTTGATTCGAAACCCGGCGTCGATAAGGCGTCGGCCGACGCCGAAGATCTCCGTTGGCGCTGAACCTCGGATCGGCCGACGCCGGACCCTCCGGCTCCACGGGAACCTTGACTGTGGATTGGATCCGAGGCGAATCCAACGGCGCCATAGCAGGTGTAGTAAGCCTAGGCGACGTCAAGGGCATCGGCGCCGCTTCAGGTGCAGCAGACAAAAATGGTGTGAAAGGCGTCGATTTTTAAGACATCGGAACGCCCAAATTAAAGGCCAAAGGGCCAGACGGACCTGCTTGACCTCCACCCGGCACCATGGTAGAAAAAATGTTAAACATGGCATTCAAAAACGCTGCATGATCCGTTCCCGGAGTCGGGAAAGCCGGGTATTGCTGTTGCACCGGCGCCGGCATAGACGCTGTAGAAGGGCCAGGTAACTCCTGGCTAGGAGAACCCTCTGGCCTCTGAAGAGGCTTGGCCTTGAAAACCGGCCCGGGTGAAGTCGGGGTCGTAGGAGGTGGAGGGGTGACGGTCGGGCTAATCTCCCACGTCAGACGGCACCGAGCTGACGGAGATGCCGATCTGGACCTGGACCGTCCCTTACTCGATCGGCACCGGGAGTCGTGACGGCGCCGAGAGTCACCATGGCGATGATGGGTCCTCGAGGATCTTGAAGAGGACTCCCTCTGATGACGCCTCTCCTTCTTTTTCTTGGAACGGGCCAAGAACAATTTTGCCTCCCTTTCTTTGAGTGCCTTCGGGTTAATGCGCTGGCAGGAGCCGCATGACTCGACCTCATGGTCGGAGCTAAGGCACCAGAGGCAATTCTCATGGGGATCGGTAACCGACATCCGACCCCCGCACTGGTTACATGGCTTAAAGCCGGATTTCCTTGGCTGCAACATTGTAACCGTCGACTCGAAACTGTAGCTCCCTGTGAGCCTCGAAGAAAAAACGTTACTCGGAGGCACGGAAAAAAGGGAACTGACGTCTGCACGTCGACGAGGGCTTCTTATTGCCTAGATGACGTCATACGGCGTCGCGTGGAGTCGGGCGATTGTGACGTCATCGTCGACGTGCAGAGCTAGAAGAAATTTCCGTTGAGGCTGGCGCGAGGGGAGAATTCTTTAGGTGAGGAATCCACAGGTAGGTGTATCCATCAGAAATATTAATTCTTCCACCTACCTTGACAACAATGCCAACAGTGAACTAAAGAGGCAAGTCAGCTGTTATGTGCACTTTTTGGGTGGCCTGGGTTCCTATTGTATATGACCAACATTACAGTTTATTAAGTCAAACACAGGAGAAGATTTTGTACAGCACACATCCTGAAGTCGTGCATTTTAAGGTCCTCTAATATGTGATAATGAAGAAAATGGCTGTAACAGGAAGAACATCAGTTACTTACGTCTAACTGTGGTTCTCCAGTATTGGTATCTTTCATAGATTCACATGCTTAAATCATTCCCCTTCGTCGAAGTGGGAGTCCCACGGTTAATAGAAAGCAGTAGATTACATTTTTAACATTGAAATCAATGGAAAAATACATTCGCTTTAACAGTTTATCAGCTCCATTATAAAAGACTCAAAGTCCAGTCAATCAGGCGAGCCACCCTTAGAAACCTCAGCACAGAGTCTCCAGTCTCTCAGATTTTCTAGCACAAGTGAAGTACATAGGAAGGAAAACAAGAGGTGAGCCTCTATGGGGAGGAGGGTGGGTCACTTGTGAATCAATGAAAGATACCAATACTGGAGAACCAGTTACAGGTAAGTAACTTATTTTCTTCTCCAGTATTGGAGTATCCTTCATAGATTCACATGCTTGAATCAGAATAATTAGCAGTAAACAGTATATATATATATATATATATATATAAATACACGAAAATTAGAGGATGGTGGGTAAAGAAATAGACTCACCTTATGCAAATAAATTATGCAAAATGGCTTGTCCTTCCACTGCGTCCATTCTGTCTGCAGTGTCTAGGCAGTAATGCTGAGTAAATGTGTGGCTGCTAGTCCATGTTGCCACTCTGCAAATCTGTTGTAGAGGCACTCGTGCAAAGAGAGCTGTGGAGGTAAATACAGCTCTGGTGGAATGAGCCTTGACGTTGGTTGTAAATGGTTTCCCCGCTAGATGGTGACAAAATTGTATAGGGGTGGCTATCCACCGGGCTATTGACTGTTTGGTAACAGGGTACCTTTTTCTGAGTTGACTATAGGCCACAAAAAATTGATCACTTTTACGAAAGCTGCTAGTTCTTTGTATGTAGAATTTTAGACACTTTTTGAAGCACTCTTTCTGCTGGAGTTTGGGGGTTAGGAAATAAAGTCTTTAATATAACTGGTTCATTCAGATGAAAGTTCAAGGGAACGTTAGGAATTAATTTTGGATTAGTTCTAAGGATAACCATGTCCGGTTTAAATTGAAGAAAAGGTTGCGAGATTGTGAAAGCTTGAATGTCACTGACCCTCTTAGCAGAGGTAAGTGCTAGAAGCAGCACCGTCTTCCAGGAAATATATTTCAATTCTGCTTTGTGAATAAGATCAAAAGTATGTTTCATCATTTGTGACAGCACAATATTGAGGTGCCAGGGAGGAGGAGGGAGTTTAATTGGAGGAAATAATCTGAATAATCCCTTTAGGAATTGCTTTACTATTCTGGAGGACCATAAAGATGGTAAAGCAGCAGTACGGCGGAATCGAGAAATGGCTGCCAGGTGAACTTTGATGGATGAGTGAGAGAGACCTGATTTTGCCAATTGAAGAAGATACAGAAGGTATAGTTTCTTACCTGTAACTCCAGTTCTCTCGTAGGGGTATTTCCATGATAGTCATAAGCGTAGAATAATTCACCGCCCGCCTGCGGGGACCCCGGAGCACTTTTTCCAATATCACTTCTTAAGTGTCCCTGTTCGCCTTACTTCGCGAAGTCTTGTCAAGACACTCAAGAATGTTCCCATGCAGCCTATAGAAAAAGCTACAGTGTTCAAGCTTCTGCATTCAGATTGACCTGGAAGTACAAATATTAAATGCTTGACAAATAAAAGCCATTTTCCAGACCAACTACTTCCAAAAACTTATTTTATTTCACAAAACCTCTAAGAAGGAGTGCAGAACAGTGTAATCCATAGGCTGCAATTAGAAATGAAGAAAAGGGATACTGTGCCTTTAAAAACAGCCAGTCCTCCAGTATCCCATCATGCCTAGAGAGAGGCTGTTACCTCAGTTCTTTTTGCAAGTTGTAAGGAAATGCCTCCTTGGCATGCTTACCCCTGACTTTTTGCCTTTGCTGATGCCAAGTTATGATTTGAAAGTGTGCTGAGGCCTGCCAACCAGGCCCCAGCACCAGTGTTCTTTCCCTAAAACTGCACCTTTGTCTCCACAATTGGCACACCCTGGCATCCAGGTAAGTCCCTTGTAACTGGTACCCCTGGTACCAAGGGCCCTGATGCTAGGGAAGGTCTCTAAGGGCTGCAGCATGTCTTATGCCACCCTGGGGACCCCTCACTCAGCCCAGACACACTGCTTGCCAGCTTGTGTGTGCTGGTGGGGAGAAAATGACTAAGTCGACATGGCACTCCCCTCAGGGTGCCATGCCAACCTCACACTGCCCATGGCATAGATAAGTCACCCCTCTAGCAGGCCTTACAGCCCTAAGGCAGGGTGCACTATACCATAGGTGAGGGCATAGGTGCATGGGCACTATGCCCCTACAGTGTCTAAGCAAAACCTTAGACATTGTAAGTGCAGGGTAGCCGTAAGAGTATATGGTCGGGGAGTCTGTCATACACAAACTCCACAGCACCATAATGGCTACACTGAAAACTGGGACGTTTGGTATCAAACCTCTCAGCACAATAAATGCACACTGATGCCAGTGTACATTTTATTGTGAAATACACCCAGGGGGCATCTTAGAGATGCCCCCTGAAAACATATCCGACTTCCTCGGTGGGCTGACTAGTTTTGCCAGCCTGCCACACACCAGACATGTTGCTGGCCACATGGGGAGAGTGCCTTTGTCACTCTGTGGCTAGTAACAAAGCCTGCACTGGGTGGAGATGCTATCACCTCCCCCAGGCAGGAGCTGTAACACCTGGCGGTGAGCCTCAAAGGCTCACCCCCTTTGTTACAGCGCCACAGGGCATCCCAGCTAGTGGAGATGCCCGCCCCCTCCGGCCACGGCCCCACTTTTGGCGGCAAGGCCAGAGGAGATAATGAGAAAAACAAGGAGGAGTCATTGGCCAGTCAGGACAACCCCTAAGGTGTCCTGAGCTGAGGTGACTCGGACTTTTAGAAATCCTCCATCTTGCAGATGGAGGATTCCCCCAATAGGATTAGGGATGTGCCCCCCTCCCCTCAGGGAGGAGGCACAAAGAGGGTGTAGCCACCCTCAGGGCTAGTAGCCATTGGCTACTAACCCCCCAGACCTAAACACACCCCTAAATTGAGTATTTAGGGGCCCCCAGAACCTAGGAAGATAGATTCCTGCAACCTGATGACGAGGAAGGACTGCTGACCTGAAGCCCTGCAGAGAAGACGGAGACACCAACTGCTTTGGCCTCAGCCCTACCGGCCTGTCTCCCCACTTCAAGAAAAACTGCAACAGCGACGCATCCCCCAGTGTCCAGCGACCTCTGAAGCCTCACAGGACTACCCTGCATCTAAAAGGACCAAGAACTCCTGAGGACAGCAGCCCTGTTCCACAAAAACTGAAACTTGCAACAAAGAAACAACTTTTAAAGGACTCCACGTTTTTCGCCGGAAGCGTGAGACTTTCCACTCTGCACCCGACGCCCCCGGCTCAACCTGCGGAGAAACAACACTACAGGGAGGACTTCCCGGCGACTGCGAGCCCGTGAGTAGCCAGAGTTGACCCCCCTGATCCCCCACAGCGACACCTGCAGAGGGAATCCAGAGGCTTCCCCCTGACGCGACTGCCTGCTTCAAAGAACCCGACGCCTGGTAAAGACACTGCACCCGCAGCCCCCAGGACCTGAAGGATCTGAGCTCTAGTGCAGAAGCGACCCCCAGGTGGCCGTCTCCCTTGCCCAGGTGGTGGCTACCCCGAGGAGCCTTCCCCTTGCCTGCCTGCTTCGCTGAAGAGACCCCTGGGTCTCCCATTGAAACCAATTGCAAACCCGACGCCTGTTTGCACTCCGCACCCGGCCGCCCCTGTGCCGCTGAGGGTGTACTTTTTGTGCTGACTTGTGTCCCCCCCCGGTGCCCTACAAAACTCTCCTGGTCTGCCCTCCGAAGTCGCGGGTACTTACCTGCTGGCAGACTGGAACCGGGGCACCCCCTTCTCCTTTGAAGCCTATGCGTTTTGGGCACCACTTTGACCTCTGCACCTGACCGGCCCTGAGCTGCTGGTGTGTTAACTTTGGGGTTGCCCTGAACCCCCAACGGTGGGCTACCTTGGACCCAACTTTGAACCCTGTAGGTGGATTACTTACCTGCAAAACTAACCAATACTTACTTCCCCCAGGAACTGCTGAAAATTGCACTGTCTAGTTTTAAAATAGCTTATTGCCATTTTTGCTAAAACTGTGCATGATATTGTGTTGATTCAAAGTTCCTAAGATACCTGAGTGAAATACCTTTCATTTAAAGTATTGTTTGTAAATCTTGAACCTGTGGTTCTTAAAATAAACTAAGAAAATATATTTTTCTATCTAAAAATCTATTGGCCTGGAATTGTCTTTGAGTGTGTGTGTTCCTCATTTATTGCCAGTGTGTGTACAAAAAATGCTTAACACTACCCTCTGATAAGCCTACTGCTCGACCACACTACTACAAAATAGAGCATTAGAATTATCTCTTTTTGCCACTATCTTACTTCTAAGGGGAACTCTTGGACTCTGTGCATGCTATTTCTTACTTTGAAATAGTACATACAGAGCCAACTTCCTACACAGGTAGACACTGGCTGACAATCGGAATAAACATAATCAAGATATCTAACTGCTCCCCCGGGGAGGAGGGAGGGTTGCTTATGACTATCATGGAAATACCCCTACAAGAGAACTGGAGTTACAGGTAAGAAACTATACCTTGTCTTGTAGGGGATTTGCATGTATAGTCATAAGCGTAGAATAGAATACCAAGCCCATCCCAGAACCAGCGAAGGAGCAGTTAGAGTAATCCATGCATATGTTCTCAAGCAAAAAGGTGTTTAAGAGAAGCCTGGCCTACTTGAGCATCTGCTCTAGCGTCCGAATCTAGACAATAATGTTTAGTAAAGGTGTGAACTGATTTCCAGCTTTACAAATTTCTGCTAAAGGAACATTGCGCAATAGAGCCGTGGTAGACGCTTTTCCTCTGGTGGAATGGGCTCTAGGCTTACCCTGTAAGGTTTTCTTAGCTAATTGATAACACAATAAAATACAAGAGACTATCCATCTCGCTATTGATTGCTTGGAGGGGGCTAAGCCAGTACGTACAGATCCGTAATTAACAAACAGTTGTATAGTTCTCCGTAAAGGATTGGTCTTATCTAAATAAAATTTCAATACTCTCTTAACATCTAAGGAATGGAGAGCCCTCTCAGCTGGGGTGGAAGGGTTTGGAAAGAACGTGGGCAAGGAAATCGACTGGTTAATGTGGAAGTCGGATATGACCTTAGGCAGAAACTTCGGATGTGTCCGTAAGACTACTTTGGAAGAATGAAATATTGTGTAAGGTTCGTGAGCACAGAGGGCCTGGATTTCGCTGACCCTTCGTGTTGAAGTGATCGCTACTAGAAAGGCTGTCTTCCAAGTGAGGTGTTGGAGGGATGCCTTGTGTATGGGTTCAAATGGGTGCTGCATTAAACGTGAAAAGACCACATTAAGTTCCCATGGTGGCGAAGAGCGTCTAATTGGAGGAAAGACCTTCTTTAACCCCTCTAGAAAATCTTTTATCACTGGGATTCTGAAGAAAGAGGTTTGTGAAGGAGTCTTCCTATAAGCAGTTAAGGCTGCCAAATGCACTTTATTGGAAGAGAGCTGAAGGCCCAATCGTGCCAGATGCAACAAGTAAGGCAGAATGATATCTTCTTTGCAAGATGTAGGATCTATCCCTTTAGAAGAACACCAGATGCAGAATCTTCTCCACTTAAAGGAGTACGCCGAACGGGTAGACGGCCTCTTTGCCTCCTTTAAAATGTCCATACAATCCTGTGGCAGGTTGAGGTGACCGTACTGGACTAGCTCAGGAGCCATGCTGCCAAATTCAATGATGAGAGATTAGGATGCCTCATTTGTCCACCGAACTTCGTCAGGAGGTCCAGTCTGCAGGGTAATCTGAGATGGGGCTGGAGTGATCTCTGAAGAAGATCCGGGAACCACCACTGTCTTGGCCACTCCGGTGCAATGAGGATCATTGTGGCTGATGTCATCGACAGTTTGAGGAGGACTGCTGGGATCAGCCGAATCAGTGCAAAGGCGTACAGAAATGTTTTGGACCAGTCTATCCACAGAGCATTCCCCTGAGACTGTGGGTGGTAAAACCTGGCGGTGAAGTCGCAGCATTTCCTGTTTTCTTCTGTGGCGAATAGGTCGATAGAAGGTGTGCCCCACAAACGGAAAATGTTTCGAGTGACGTCTTCGTTGAGCACCCACTCGTGGTTGTCTTCTAGAACTCTGCTGAGGGCATCCGCTTCACTGTTCTGAACCCCTGGCAGATGGGTAGCCACTATGTTCAATTTTCTGGCTAGGAGCCAGTGCCATATTGTCTGGGATTCCTGAGACAGGATTCTGGATCTGGTGCCCCCCTGTTTGTTTAGATAGAACATAGTGGTAGTATTGTCTGTCTGCACCAGCAAGTTGTCTGCTGTGATTGAGGGTAAGAACACCTTGAGAGCTAGGTGTACCGCTCATAGATCTAGGAGATTGATGTGGTATAACAGCTCTTTCTGTGTCCATCGGCCTTGTATTTGCAATTGATCCATATGAGCTCCCCATCAGAGGAGAGAGGCATCTGTCACAATCGTCTGCGTCGGAGGCTGTGCCCGGAATGGCACACCCTTTGGGAGATTGGTTGGAGAGCACCACCAAGTTAGAGATCTGATTGCATGAGTGGAGAGGCAAATTCGATCTTCCCAGCTTCCCGATCACTGATTCCACTGGTCCTCCAGGCATTCCTGAAGCGGACGCATGTGGAGGCGAGCATTGGGTGTCAGGTAAATGCCGGATGCCATGGATACGAGAAGTGAGGAGACTGTCCGCACTGTTGGGTGACGCATTGATTGGAGATCCCGACACTTCCGGAGAATAGATAAGCGTAGTTCCTCCGAAGGACACACTTTTGCCTGCAGTGTGTCTATGGTAGCTCCTAAGTAATGTAACCTCTGGACAGGTACTGTCATTGACTTTTGAAAGTTGATATGAAGATCTAATCGGTACAGAAGGTCGCAGGTCATCTGGAAATGCCGTTTTGCTTCTGCATAAGTGGATGCTTTGATTAACCAGTCGTCGAGATACGAGTATATGAAGATTCGTTTCCTCCGGAGGTGAGCTGCCACTACCGCCATGCACTTGGAAAAGGTCCTGGGAGCAGACTTGAGACCGAAGGGCAGGACCATGTACTGGAAGTGATCTTGACCTACCTGAAACCTCAGGAATTTCCATGGTTTCTTTGCGATGGGGATGTGGAAATTCGCATCATGTAGATCCACTGAGCAAAGCCAGTCTCCTTGCCGAATCTGAGGATATATCTGGTGTAAGGATAGCATCCTGAACTTCTCCTTTCGGATCCACTTGTTGGCCATTTTGAGGTCTAGAATGGGTCTGAATTTGTTCTTGTCCTTTTTTGGTATGAGAAAGTATTTAGAGTAGATACCCTTCCCCTTTTGGCTGTGGGGAACCGATTCCACTGCTATCTTTTCGCGGAGGATGGAAACTTCCGCCTTTAGGAGATCGAGGTGTGCAGTTGTCTGTTTTGGCGGGATGGCCGGAGGTGGTGACGAAAATCTGAGACAATATCCATTCTGCACAGTGTCTAAGACCCAAGCGTCTGTTGTTATCTGTTGCCACTCTACCAGGCAATTGGTGACGCTTCCCCCACCGGAGTGGTAAACGAAGTTGGGGGGAGGGAATTCTCAGGGCTTTGAGGTGGTAGGCTGTCGGGTGCTCTGAGTGGACTAATGGGCTGATCGTCCCCTTTGCGCCTTACGCTGGTGCTGGTAGGGCCGCTGGTACTGCTGGTGAGGCCTCGTAGGGGCCCAATGAGGGGCTTGAACCCTCTGCGTGGTGTAGCGGCGATGGAAAAGACGGAAGGACCTACGTTGCTCTTTAGGTTTGTCCAATCCTACTGCCTTTATTGTATCCACCTCCGCTTTCATCCTTGCCATTTCGTCATCTGCGTGTGATCTGAATAACGTGGATCCTGAAAATGGCAGATTCAAAATTCGCTGCTGCGCATCCGGTTTTAATGATGTGAGCCGCAGCCAGGAGTGTCTCCCCAGCGTCACACCATGGCAGTACGCATGTGCTGAAAGCAGCAACGCATCCGCTGCCGCGCTTATGATTTGGTTGGAGACTATGGCGCCTTCTTTAGCTACTTCTAAAAAGTCCTCTCTGTGGTCTCTTGGGAGATGGTCTGCGAACTGCAAGATGGAGTCCCATAAAGATCGTACCTGCCCAAAAGGGCTGTGGCGCTCACCGTTTTCATAAAGGATGCCGCCGAACCACAGACTTTACGGCCTGTCGAGTCCAATCGCTTACTCTCCTTATCTGGAGGAGAGGTGGAGGATGGAGAAGTTGCGTGAGCCTTGCGTGCTGCCAAAATAACTACTGAGTCCAGTAGCAGATCAGAGCGCAAGTAGAGCGGATCCTGCTCCGGAGGGCGATACTTCTTCTGCAGCCTGGACGGTGCAGGCCTTGTTGATGCCGGTGTAAGGAAAACCTCCATAGCGGGCTCCAAGAGGCCCGGCACTAGGGGTAGCAAGGGTCTGGAAGCTGACCGCTGTCAAAGTATTTAAAAGATTACAGATGCCGATGGCGTAGGGGCAACCATCGGTATACTTAGTTTTGTCGCACCTCGGACTAGTACCTCATGGAAGGTGTTAATGTCATCAATCGGTGAGGACCGAGGAGGAGGAGAGTCCGACAAAGTAGGTGAATAGTCTCTGGTGGGAGACCAAGAGTCTCTCTCTCGTTCCCTTGAACTTGATCTGCGCCTCAATCGGCGGTGCGATCTTGATCTGGAGGAATCATGGCCATGGCGTGAACGATGACGCGATGTAGAGCGCGGCCTAGGCAGTATACTAACTGGTACTTGAGGTGCTGGGAGCAGCGTTGGTTGTGCAACTCTAGGCCCGTTGACTGAGGCGGCGTTGCCAGAAGTTTAGGAGGAGGAGACCTAGGCGGAGAAGGACGAGACGAAGGAGACTAAGGCAGTAGCACCACTGAGGAAGAGCGCTTCGATGAGGAATAAATTCTCCGTCTCTTGTGGCTCCTCAACGTCGATGGCCTCCTCGATGTCGATGGAGTCCTCAACATTGACCTCCCTCTCCGCCTCGACGTCGACGCTGTGCGAGGCGTCGAGCCATGACGTCTACATCGACCTCTCGACGTCGACTCCGCCGCCGCTGATCTGCTCCTTGACGTCCTACGCCTTGTGGTCTTCGACGTCGTACGGTGCCTCGAAGTCGACTGGTGAGTTCTGTACGACGTCGAACCGGACTTTGACAGCAAACATGTCGGCGCCGTACCTCCTCTTGACGTCGACCAGGACCGATGTCGTTTTTGCCCTGAAGAGCGTCTCTCAGACCTCCCACGACCACTGGAGGCTGAGGTATGAGCCCTGGTGGAAGACTGACCTTCCCCTCGCTCAGAGGTCCCACTGGTTTCTTGGCGTCTTCTCTCTGCTCTCCCTTGAAGGCAAATTTTCTCTCTGTCATGTAAAGTGCGCCTGGAGAACGTCTTGCAGATGCTGCAGGAGGCAGGAATGTGTGATGAGGGCAGACAAATAATACAGAGCTCATGAGGGTCTGTTTTAGCCTTTCTTCTGCCACAGTTAGGGCACTTGTCAAACAAGGAAAGCATTTTGATGAAAAAAGCCTTAAACTTCTGTCAGAAAACTTGAAAATGTAGTAGAGAAAGACAAAAGACGTCGAAGGAAGCCTTTTTTCTTAAAGTTTCTCTGGATTTTTGAAGGAAAAAACCTAAAAAGTTCGAGTTCAATGCTCCAGGGTCCTGTCAGCAGGTGCTGGAAAAAAGAACTGAGGTAACAGCCTCTCTCTAGGCATGATGGGATACTGGAGGACTGGCTGTTCTTAAAGGCACAGTATCCCTTTTCTTCATTTCTAATGGCAGCCTATGGACTACACTGTTCTGCACTCCTTCTTAGCGGTTTTGTGAAATAAAAGAAGTTTTTGGAAGTAGTTGGTCTGGAAAATGGCTTTTATTTGTCAAGCATTTAATATTTTTACTTCCAGGTCAATCTGAATGCAGAAGCTTGAACACTGTAGCCCTTTCTAGAGGCTGCATGGGAACATTCTTAAGTGTCTTGACAAGACTTCCTGAAATAAGGCGAACAGGGACACTTAAGAAGTGATATTGGAAAAAGTGCTTCGGGGTCCCCGCAGGCGGGCGGGGAATTATTCTCCGTTTATGACTATACATGGAAATCCCCTATGAGAGAAGTATCTGTTCTGGAGAAAATGTTAGAGGGTGGATACTAAAAGCTTTACACCATATACAGAAACTTTTCCATTTGAGTTTGTATGTCTTATTAGTAGACTGGGCTCTGGCATTGGCGAGCACTTCTCGACAGTCTGGTGGAATATTTAAGTCAGCAAATTCATAGAATTCAGGAGCCAGGCCGATAATCGATGAGAAGTCGGGTTGGAATGACGGACCTGGCACTGAGTCATCGTTAGTAAGTCCGGTATTGGTTTCAACCGAGTGTGCGGTTGTTCCGAGAGGAGCAGGAGCTCCGTGAACCAAAACTGGCGAGGCCATCTGGGAGCTATCAGTGACAGTCAGCAAGGTTCCCTCTTAATTTTTTTGTAGAACTCTCAGGATTAGCGGAAGCGGGGGAAAAGCATAGTGTAGGAAAATTCCACTATTGGCATGATCACCCCTCACTTTTTGCCTAACTGTTGATGCCAGCTTTGATTGGAAGAGTGCTGGGTCCCTGCTAACCAGGCCCCAGCACCAGTGTTCTTTCCCTAAAACTGTACCTTTGTTTCCACAATTGGCACAGCCCTAACACATATTTAGGGGCCAGATGTACGAAGCTTTTTGCATGGTGCAAACAGCGAATTTCGCTGTTTGCGACATGCAAAAAGCACATCGCGATGCTCATTCCCATTTTGCGAGTCGGTAACCTGGTTACTGACTCGCAAAATGGGAATGCTACTCGCAAATAGGAAGATGTGTTCCCCTTCCTATTTGCGATTCGCATTGCGATGCAGAATTGCTTTGTGACCGCGAACGCGGTCGCAAAGCAATTCGCAGTTACTACCAGTGTCACACTGGTGGTAACCCAATCGCAAAAGGGAAGGGGTCCCCATAGGACCCCTTCCCCTTTGTGAATGGCTCTGAAATCATTTTTTCAGAGCAGGCACTCCTATGGACCACTGTCTGCTCTGAAAAAATTAAACAAAACGTTTATTTTTTTCGTTTGTATTGCAACTCGTTTTCCTTTATTAAAAAGCAGTCACAGACATGGTGGTCTGCTGTCTCCAGCAGGCCACCATCCCTTTGAGTGCTGCGAATCGCAAGGGGTTCGCAAATTGCAACCCACCTCATTAATATTAATGAGGTGGGTCTTTGCGACCCCCTTGCAATTCGCAGAAGGTGTCAGGGACACCATCCTGCATCCGGGTTTGTGACTCGCAATTTGCAAGTCACAAACTCGGAAGTTGCTACATCTGTCCCTAAGTCCCTTGTAAAAGGTACCCATGGTACCAAGGGCCCCGTGGCCAGGGAAGGTCTCTAAGGGCTGCAGCATGTATTATGCCACCCTCAGGGACCCCTCACTCAGTGCATGTACACTGCTTTGCTGCTTGTGTGTGCTGGTGGGGAGAAAACACAAAGTCGACATGGCACTCTCCTCAGAGTGCCAAGCCCACAAAACACTGCCTGTGGCATAGGTAAGTCACCCCTCTAGCAGGCCTTACAGCCCTAAGGCAGGGTGCACTGTACCACAGGTGAGGGCACAGCTGCATGAGCACTATGCCCCTACAGTGTCTAAGTCAATTCTTAGACATTGTAAATGCTGGGTAGCCATACTAAGCATATGGTCTGGGAGTTTGTCATTAAGAACTCCACAGCACCATATTGGCTACACTGAATACTAAAGGTTTGGTATCAAACTTTTCAGCACAATAAACCCACATTGATGCCAGTGTGGGATTTATTGAAAAATGCACACAGAGGGCATCTTAGAGATGCCCCCTGTAGGTTAGCCTAACTGCTAGCGCAAGGCTGACTGGTCTGTGCCAACCTGCCACTTTCAGACATGTTTCTGACCACATGGGGTGAGTGCCTTTGTGCACTCTGTGGTCAGAAACAAAGCCTGTCCTGGGTGGAGGTGCTTCACACCTCCCCCTGCAGGAACTGTAACACCTGGCGTTGAGCCTCAAACACTCAAGCCTGGTGTTACAGTACCCCAGGGCACTCCAGCTAGTGGAGATGCCCGCTCCCCGGACTAGCCCCCACTTTTGGCGGCAAGTCCAGAAGGATAATGAGAAAAACAAGGAGGAGTCACCCCTCCAGCCAGGTCCACCCCTAAGGTGACCAGAGCTGAAGTGACCCCACCTTCTTGAGAAATCCTCCATCTTGCTTTGGAGGATTAGGACCAATAGGGATAGGGAAGTGCCCCCCTCCCGCTTTAAAATCTGTCAGAGAAATATTATACTAATTGAATGGCTGTTAATTTATAGACCCCCGGGCTCCTACTCTACTTTTTTACAACACTGGCCATCTATTATTGAGTAAATAACGATGAACCCTAGATCTATAGTACTGGGGGACTTCAACATTCATTTCGACAATAGCCAGGATTCCCATGTTACTGATTTTCATGATTTTATGGCAGATTTTGATTGGAATCTAAAAGTTATGTCAGCTACTCAAATGGCTGGCCATATACTTGATGGAATGTTTGCCCGTAACAATGATTTTGTTATTATATTATAGATAACAGGGCACTGGATTGGACCGATCACCACCTTCTCAGTTTTAGGCCGATTAATCTCTCTGCCTTTCAGACAGCTAACCCCCTCCCCCTGAAGCCAGTCAGGCATTGGAACAGTATTAAAGAGTCACAACTAAGGCTTGCTCTGGTCTCAGGCTGGAAAGCTGCAGATGACCTTCCTTTATCAGCCTTAGATTCAATCAGGGGATTAGAATAGCCATGGACCAGCTGGCCCCTTGTAAACCTCCTCGGTTTTCGAGGAGGAAAAAGGCTAACTGCCCGTGGTTTACGAATGATAATAAAAACTGGCAGAGGAAATACCGACAACAAGAACCGAAATGGAGGTTAGACCCTACTCCTATGGAAAAGACAAAACTTAAAGCTATCCTTAGTCTGTATAAAAATGCCATTAATATTGCTAAAACAGAATATTATTCTTGTAGAATTGAGGAAGCTATTAAAACTCCTAGAGAACTTTTTAGAGTAGTATTCTCTCTCACCATTTCTGACAGGCCTACAGATTTTGAGAATTCTCAAGATTTGTGCAGTAAGGTGGCAACGTTTTTTTAATGTAAAATCTTACCTATTCATGCGGATTTTCCACAACCCGCAGATACACATGATTTACATGAATCCCTGAATAGTTTCATAAAGGATGACAGCCTTACACTGACAAATTTTTAGCTACTCTGCTTAGAGAAGATAAAAAAGCTAATGACAACCATTTAATCTGGCTCCCCTAGTGATCCTTGTCCACCTCATATTCAACAGCTTGTCCCTGATTTAGTTTCTACTGCCCTTGTCCCTATGTTTCAGGAGGCCCTGACCTTGGGTGTGTTTCCTTCCTTTTGAAAGGAAGCAACGGTGATTCCCTTGAAAAAGAAACTAGATGGTAAATCTAATAACTTTCAGAATCTGTTACCTATTGCTTTACTGCCTTTCCAATCTAAGATCTTCAAAAAACACATCTATGAAGAATTGGCCAAGTTTCTTCAAGACTCAGGTAGTCTAGATCCTACTCAACATGGTTTCAGAAAGAACCATAGTACGGAATCCGCACTCATTACCACTTTGGATACTATCTGGAAATTAGTTGATGAGGGAGTTGGTACTATTCTAGTGCTTTTAGACTTGTCAGCAGTGTTTGATACCATTTCTCCTCAAATTATGACGCATCGCCTGCATCAGGCAGGCATTAGAGGCACAGCTCTAGACATACTGAAGCCTTTTTTTGAAGACAGATCTGCCATAGTAACTTGTGGAGATTATAAAGCAACCTCATATCAGCTACCATGCGGTGTACCTCAGGGTTCCTCGCTTAGTCCCACCTTGTTAATTCTATCACTAAAACCTGTTTCTGGATACTGAAAACTCTGAAAAAAATATTTCCATATTTACAAGAGAAGCTCAGAATTATGGTGTCTCTTGCTTTGGTAATCTCTAAAACAGATTACTGCAATGCATTATTGCTTAGTATGAACACGTTTTCACTTAGTAAACTTCAACTTATCCAGGACACTGCTGATCGTCTAACACTCAATCTTCCATGCTCCACTTCGGCCAGTGCTACTTTGAGGCAACTACACTGGTTACCTGTGAAGAAACATATTGTCTTTAAGATAATATGTTTAACACATAAAGCCTCATATATCAGCAGCCCAGAACATCTGACTTCGGGGCTTTACTGGTATACCCCTAGCCGTCAGCTTAGACCTGCAGACTCCAATCTGGGCTATGTACCACGGACTCGTAAGGTTAGATGGGGTGATAAGGCATTTACGGTGGCCGCAGCTAAACACTGGAATATGCTTCCTCCCATGATGAGGAAAGCACACAATTTTCTGGCCTTCAGCAAGAAGCTAGAAACGTGGCTCTTTCCACAGTAGACATGGCCATGTTCTCTATTTGTTCTGTCATTCGTGGTACTTTCACTCTTGTTCCTAGCGCTTCGATGCCTTGGCAGGAATGCACATTATAAATATAAAATACATCCATACATAGGGAAAGGGATGTGCTCCTCTCCCCAGAGGGAGTGGGCACAAGGAGGGTGTAGCCACCCTCAGGGATAGTAGCCATTAGCTACTGCCCTCTGACCCTAACACCCCCCCAAATTTAGTATTTAGGGGTGACCCTGAACTAAGCTCTTCAGATTCCTGACAGTCTCTCAAGAAGAACTGCTGAGCTGAGAACCCCGCATAGAAGAGAAGGAGATGACAACTGACTTGGTCTCAGCCTTACCGGCCTGTCTCCTGCTTCAAAGACCCTGCAACCGAAAATCGACACGTTCGACAGGACCAGCGACCCCTGAAAAGCCTCTAGGGGACTTTCTGCATCATCGAGGACCAAGAACTCCTGTGAGCAGAGACTCTGCCCAACCAGAAGAAAAGACATCCATATTTAAAGGGACTCCCACCTCACTACAGAAGTGTGAGTCCCCACTACTCTGCATCCGACGCCCCCGGCCCGTGTCCAGAGAAACCAACTATGCAGAGAGGACCCCCAGGCGACTCCGTGATGTGTCCACCCTGGGCTCACCTCTCTGCATCCCCACGATGACGCCTGATGAGGGAATCCCGAGGACCCCCTACCTGCGACTGCCCGGGACGAAGATATCCGACGCCTGGAGAAGCACTGCACCCGCAGCCCCCAGGCCTGAGAGAAACCGACCACCGGTGCAGCAATGACCAGCAGGCGGCCCTCACCCTTGCCCAGTCGGTGGTTTGCTCAAGAGGCCCCCATGAGCCCTGACTGTAGCGCCTAAGTGACCCCTGGGTCCCTCCATAGAGTTCTGTTGAGAACCCGATGCACTGTTTGCACACTGCACCCGATCACCCCGTGCCGTTGAGGGTGTGGTGTTTGTGCCTACTTGGTGCCCCTCCAGTATTACTCCAAACCCCGTGGTCTGTCCTCTGACAACGTGGGTACTTACCTGCAAGCAGAATGGAACCGGAGTACCTCCGGTCTCCATAGGCGCCCACGTTATTTTGGCTCCTGTTTGACCTCTGCACCTGACCGGCCCTGTGTTGCTGATGGTGGGTGTTTGGGGTTGCCTTGAACCCCCAAAGGTGGGCTACCTATGCCCCAGGGACTGAACCTGTAAGTGTGGTACTTACCTCTGAAATTGTACTGTACTTACCTCCCCCAGGAACTGTTAAAAATTGCACTGTGTTCAATTTTAAAATAGCTTTTTGCCATTTTATTGAAAACTGTGTACAATATTAAATCTATTCAAAGTCTCAACTATTACTATGCAAAGTACCTTTCATTTAATGTACTTACCTGCTAAATGAATCTTGTGGTTCTAAAAATAAATTAACAAAATAATATTTTTCTATATAAAAACCTATTGGCCTGGAGTCATTGAGTGCATGTGTTTTCACTTATTGCTTGTGTGTGTAGAACAAATGCTTAACACTACCCTCTGATAAGCCTAACTGCTCGACCACACTACCACAAATAGAGCCTTAGTATTATCTATTATTGCCTCTGTCAAGCCTCTTGAGGAACCCCTGGACTATGTGCACACTATATCTCATTTTGATATAGTACATACAGAGCCAGCTTCCTACATGTAGGCATAGATTCCTGACCATTTGATCAAAAATGCATTCCCACTCGATCCTCTTTGCGGTAGCCAGCTTGGGTAGTATTGGCATTTCTTGTTTTTCTTTGTCGCAAATAGGTCCAGGCTGGGTTTGCCCCAGCAAAGAAAGAGATGGTCAAGAGTTGCCTGGTTGAGCTCCCACTTGTGGCAGGTCGTTGGGGTCCTGCTGAGTGAGTCCGCCTAAGTGTTAGATATTCCTGGGACGTGTTCTGTCCTGAGAGCTATGTGATGATGAAGTGCCCAATTCTATATCTCCTGAGCTTGAAGAGACAGCGCCAGAGATTTTGTACCTCCCTGCTTGCTGAGGTAATGCATACTTGTGGTGTTGTCGGTTCGGATCAAAACTGATGAACCATTGACCCTGGTGAGGAAGGCTTTGAGTGCTAGGAGCATGGCTTTCAGTTCCAACAGGCTGATGTGGAGCATTGTTTCATGGGTATACCATTTCCCTCTCACTGTCAGGTCTTCGAGGTGCGCGCCCCATCCCTCCAGAGACGCGTCTGTAGTCAGAACATGCTCCGGTCTTTTATTTCCTAAAGCAAGACCCTCGGACATGTGGGGAGTCTTCCTTCACCATTCCATGGCTTGTTTCATTGGTGAGGTTATTTGGACAATATCGTCGAAGGATCCGCTTATTTGCTTCCACTGACTGTCTAGCTGCTGCTGTAGTGTTCTCATGTGGAGACGGCAGTTTGGTATTAACGGAATGCACGAGGACAGCATCCCCAGAAAAGATTTGCAAATCCGGACAGGAGTGGACTTTCTTTTGCTGAGGCGGAGCGCTAGACTTTAAATCCTCTTCTGCCTGTCTTGAGAGGCGAAAGTTTTGACTTGCTCCACATCTAATACAGCTCTTAGAAAGGTAATGTTGTTTGATGGTATTAGGTGTGATTTTTATTAGTTGACTGAGAGGCCTAATCTTTGGAAGAGGGAGAGGCATGTTGCTGTGTCTCTGGCTGCCCTGGACACTGTTCATACTTTTATTAGCCTATCGTCCAATTATGGAAACACTTGAACTCCCATTTGTCTGAGGTGGGCTGCCACTGGAGCTTAGACCTTGGTGAAAACTCGAGGAGCCAATCTTAGGCCGAAAGGCAACACTCTGAATTGGTAGTGGGTGCCTGCAACTCTGAAGCGTAAGAATTTCCTGTGCCTGGGGTGGATCGGGATATGGAAATAGACGTCTTGGAGGTCCAAGGTTGTCATGAAATCCCCTTGGTTGAGCAATCGTAACACATCCTGTAGAGTGGTCATCCGAAATGACTGTTGTTTCAGGAATTTGTTTAGACATCGAAAGTCTAAGATAGGACTCCAGTCTCCTGTCTTTTTCAGGACGAGGAAGAAGCGAGAGTAGAAGCCGGTTTCCCTCTGAGACTTTGGTACGATCTCTACTGCTCCCTTGTCTATCATATTGGAAATTTGTACAAGGAGCTCTTTTAAGTGGGCAGGTGGGGGTCCTCGTGGTGGTACCTCCGGAGGAGATTGTTGAAATTCCAGGGTATGCCCTTTGTTGACAATATCGAGGACCCATCGGTCTGAGGTGATCTGGGACCATTGGTGGATGAAGATGGAAATTTTGCCCCCTTTCAGAGTGTTGGGATAGGGGCTGGAAGCAGGCACTAAATGGAGGTCCCTGTTTTCTGGCTGTGTCCTTTCCTCTATAAGAAGACTGTCCTCTTGTGGTATGCCTGTAGGGTGCAGATGGTGGTTGTCGACAGGACTGCTGCTGTTGTTGACTGGTGGTTGTACAAAAGTGGCTCTGGTAAGGCTGGTCGTTAATATTGGTGCAGGCCGCCTCTGTAAGAATACAGTCCTCATCCTCTTGCCCCACGAAAGGGCTGCCTTTTGAACTGGAGAGTACCTAGCGATCTAGCTGTGTCTGTGTCCACCTTTATAGATTGCAGCGCATCATCGATGTGCTTACCAAATAATAGTTCTCCATCATATGGCATATCCAGGACCTTCATCTGAACCTTTGGGCGCAAGGAGGTGGCCTTTAGCCAACCCTGACATATTAATACTGCCGCTCTGGCTAGCTGGCGGAAACCTGTAGATAACACATCAATTGCACAGTCTATGATCTCGGCAGAGATCTTCCCTCCCTCCTGCAATATCTTCTGAGCTTCAGCCTTAGCACCCTCGGGAAGGAGATCGATGAATTGGGAGATGTCCGATCACATTTGTTGATCGTATCTGCCCAAATTGCCAAGGAGTTTGCTGACTGTTGTAGCCGCCACAGTGGAAAAATGTTTCCCTATAGAATCCAAGCGCCTTCCTTCCTTATCTGGGAGCGCAGAAATGGGGCAGGATGGATTTCTGGATTTGTGCTGGGCTGTCTGAGATATTACTGAGTCAGGTTTAGGTTGACCAATTAAACAGGCTGGTGAATTTTCCGTTGCTTTGTATTCTTTGGCCAACCTAGGAAGCACCACTGGAATGGAAGATGGGGTCTGCATTACTTTAAGGCCCTATTCCCAGATAAAGTCTACAATTGGGATCGCACAAACTGATTTTCTGGTGTCTTCCTTAAAGTCATAGAGGAAACAATCCAAATGTTTAGATATGATGGGGAGCTGGAACCTTTTACCTGCCTTTTCCATTACACTATGGAATCCCCCAATATTCTGTGGTGGAGAATCTACCAGTGGCGGCGTAGAGGGGAATGGTGTTTGCATTTGGTAATCATCCCATTCTGTGAGGAGTGATTCAGTGTCCTGTATCTCACCTTCTTCCTGTTCGTCTTCCGAAGAAGGCGGATCATTTTCGGGAAGTGGCGACGGAGTTGGTATGGGTACCACAGGTACTTGAGAGGCTGAGGGTTGGTCTCTGGGAGGAGGACTCAACTGCATTTGCGGATGCTGCAGAGGAGTGGTTGATCCTGGTGGTGAGAATCTAGTATAATAATCTTGCATCATAAGCTGCAAATTGGAAATCAATGACATTGGCATTTGCACTGTTGGCTCGTGTTGTTGCTCTTGGGTGCATGATTGTTGTTGTTCTTGAAATGAGTGCTGAGTATATACCTGCTCATTCTCTTCTTCCTCCTCTTCTTGGCATTTTATCCGTAGGTCTGAAGGACTACATGCCACCGGAAACACCATTGTCAGAGTAATCATCTCCATATTCATCATTGTCCTCATCAAGGAGATGTTGTGGAGGTACGGGTGACACCTTACTGGGCGAGGTATCGGAAGATAGTAACGTTTTCTGAGTAAATTTACATTTGATTGCCATAATTCTTAAGGGCAAGAAAGAAGATCCTCCAGAATCCACTGCTGCCGATGGTGAGAAATGCGCCGTCGAAGAAGCTGTTGTTGGCGGTACGCTCGTCAACGGTGTGGTCGTCGATGATGTGGTCGTCGACGGTGTGTTCGTCGACTGTGTGATTGTCGACAGAGTGCTCGACGGAGTGAGTGCTCGTCGGCGGTATGGTAGTTCTTGTAGTTGTCGACAGAGCTGCTGTCGACGGAGTTTTCATCGACGGGGGTTTAGCCTGTGGCTCACCTATGGACGTTGACGGAGCTGTGGACGGTGTGCGCGTCGACGATGTAGATTTTAATTTCCTACCTTTCGACGACAAGAACTTCTTTGATATTTTTATTGCCTGTGTAGATAAAGAGCCATACATGTTATTGTCGTCAAAGACAATGGTGACAACGAACGAGTTACTTACCTTCGGTAACAACTTTTCTGGTGGATACATTAGCTACCTGTGGATTCCTCACCTAATGAATACTCCCATGGCGCCAGCATTCGACGGAAATCTTCTTACTAGTCTCTGCACGTCGACGAGGACGTCACTCTAGCCCACGCGACGCCGTCTGACGTCATACAGGCAATAAGAGGAGGAATCCACAGGTAGCTAATGTATCCACCAGAAAAGTCGTTACCGAAGGTAAGTAACTCGTTCTTCTGATGGATACAACTACCTGTGGATTCCTCACCTAATGAATAGAGTCCCAAAGCAGTACCACGCCCGGCGGTGGGTGCCTAAATGGTCAAACCAAGAAATCCTGCAGCACTGACCGTGCAAAATGGCCGTCCCTTCTAACCTCAGAATCCAAACAGTAATGTTTTGCAAAAGTGTGAAGAGACGACCAAGTTGAGGCCTTGCAGATGTCGACCACAGGAACACCTCTGGCCAAGGCCAAAGTGGCCGACTTAGGTCTGGTGGAATGAGCTCTAATGCCCTCAGGAGGATCCTTCTTTGCCAAAGAGTAACAGATTTTAATGCAAAGAACAACCCACCTGGATAGTGTTCTCTTGTGGACTGCCTTTCCTCTCCTCTTGCCCACGTATCCAATAAACAGCTGATCCTCCAGCCTGAAATCCTTTGTTCTATCAATAAAGAAGCTCAACGCCCTCTTTGGGTCCAGACGGTGCAGTCTTTCTTCCTCTTTGGAAGGATGAGGCGGAGGATAGAACGTGGACAAAGTAATTGCCTGAGCCAAATGGAAAGGTGAAACAACCTTCGGGAGGAAAGCAGCCTTGGTCCTCAACACCACCTTATCCCCATAAAAAGTTGTATAAGGGGGCTTTACTGATAAGGCCTGCAACTCACTCACTCTCCTTGCTGATGTTATAGCTATCAGGAAGACTGTTTTTAAAACCAAATACCTTAAGGGGCAAGAATGCATAGGTTCAAAAGGGGACCCCATAAGGAAAGTCAGGACCAAGGACAAATCCCATTGCGGCATAACGAATGGCTTTGGAGGATATTTATTTAGAAGACCTTTCAAGAATCTGATAACAATAGGGGATTTAAATAAAGATGGTTGGTCTGGAAGACATATGAAGGCTGACAAGGCCGATAAATAACCCTTAATGGTAGCCACTGCACAACCTTTCTGCGCTAGAGACAGAGCAAAAGACAAAACGTCCGATAGATGAGCATGCAAAGGATCAATCTGCCTCTCTCCACACCACGCAACAAATTTAGACCATCTATTAGCGTAGATAGATTTAGTGGAGTGTCGCCTGGCCGCTAATATAACATCCACTACCTCAGGCGGGAGAGAGAAGGAACTCAGGTTGCCCCGTTCAATCTCCAGGCATGTAGGTGCAGACTCTGGAGGTTGGGGTGTAAAACCTGCCCCTGCGACTGCGAGAGGAGGTCTGCCCTGAAAGGGAGACGGAGCGGAGGGCACATTGAGAGTTGGAGAAGGTCGGAGTACCATACCCTCCTTGGCCAATCCGGAGCTATTAGGATGACTAGAGCCCGGTCCTGGCGAATCTTCCTCAATACTCGAGGAATCAAGGGTATGGGAGGAAACGCGTAAAGCAACTGGCCGCACCAGGTTATTTGAAACGCGTCCCCCAACGCTCCCTGCATCGGATACTGGAGGCTGCAGAATAACGGACAGTGCGCGTTCTCTCGAGTGGCAAACAGATCTACCCGAGGAAACCCCCACCACTGGAAGATTAAACGGACTTGATCTGGATGGAGACGCCACTCGTGGTCTGCCGAGAATTGGCGACTGAGACTGTCCGCACGCACGTTCAAGACTCCGGCCAGATGGTTTGCTATCAAGCAAATCTGATGGTCCTTTGCCCAGGACCATAGTCGAAGAGCTTCTCTGCAGAGAAGGTACGACCCCACTCCTCCCTGCTTGTTTATGTACCACATCGTGGTAGTATTGTCCGTTAGGACCTGTACCGACTGACCACGAAGGGAAGGGAGGAAGGCCTTGAGAGCCAGATGTACAGCCCGTAACTCTAACAGATTGATGTGAAACATCTGTTCCTCTGGAGACCAAAGGCCTTTGATCTCCAGATCCCCCAGATGAGCTCCCCACCCTAGAGTGGAAGCATCCGTTATGACTGTGGCCACTGGTGGCGACTGCTGGAACGGCTTTCCTTGTGAAAGATTGTTGCTTGCAATCCACCACTTCAAATCCACAGCAGCATCTCTGGAGATCTTGACAGTACTCTCTAGATCCCCTTTGTGTTGAGACCACTGCCTTCGGAGGCACCACTGAAGAGCCCTCATGTGCCAGCGAGCATGCGTGACCAACAGAATGCAGGAGGCAAACAGACCGAGCAGACGAAGGACCTTGAGGACTGGAACTACCGCTCCATTTCGAAACATTGGAACCAAATCCTGAATATCTTGAATCCGCTGAGGCGGAGGAAAGGCCCGACCCAATGTTGTATCCAGTACTGCCCCTATGAACAGGAGGCGCTGAGAGGGCTCTAGGTGAGATTTGGGCTCGTTCACCGAAAAACCCAGGTCGAACAACAACTGGGTTGTTGACTGCAGATGATGCGACACAAGCTCCGGGGACTTGGCTTTGATCAACCAGTCGTCCAAGTAAGGGAATACTGCTATCCCCTTCCTTCTGAGTTCTGCCGCAACCACCGACATCACCTTCGTGAAGACTCGAGGTGCTGAAGTAAGACCAAACGGAAGGACCGCAAACTGATAGTGCTGCGATCCCACCACAAACCGGAGATACTTCCTGTGTGACTTGAGTATCGGGATATGAAAGTAAGCATCCTGCAAGTCGACAGACACCATCCAGTCTTCCTTGTTCAACGCCAAAAGCACCTGTGCTAGGGTCAGCATCTTGAACTTTTCCTGCTTGAGGAACCAATTCAAGATCCTCAGGTCCAGGATTGGTCTCAAACGACCATCCTTCTTGGGAATCAGGAAATACCTTGAGTAACATCCTCGACCCCTTTCCTGCTCTGGGACCAACTCCACCGCGCCCTTTGAAAGGAGGGCTTGTACCTCCTGTTCTAGCAACAGGAGGTGTTCTTCTGAACAATAAGAAGGGCGGGGCGGGATGAGGGGCGGGAACTCCCGAAAGGGAAGGGTGTAGCCTTTTCCCACAATACTGAGAACCCAAGTGTCCGTTGTAACAGTCTTCCATTTGGTGAGAAACTGCTGTAATCTTCCCCCTACAGGAGAGGAGTGAGTGAGAAATGGTGGAAGCCTAAGGCTGCTTTCCCTGCTGCACCCCTCCAGAGGACGAGGAAGAGGCAGAGTGCTGCTGAGAGGCTCCTCTGGTGCGGACCCTACCTCTCCCTCTAAAAGATCTATAGGGATGGGAAGAGGCAGGTTGCTGATATCTTCCCCGAAAGGAAGAGGAGGAAGAGCCACGCCCAAATCCACGAAACCTCCTGAAAAATCTGGAAGAGGCCGTGGAAGAAGGAGCTTGGAGCCCTAACGACTTAGCCGTGGCCCTGCTCTCCTTAAAACGTTCCAAGGCCGAATCAGCCTTGGCTCCAAACAGTTTGTCCCCATCAAACGGGAGATCCAACAATGTGGACTGTACATCCGCAGAAAAGCCCGAGTTACGGAGCCAGGCCTGCCTCCTTGCCACCACAGTTGTGCCCATTGCTCTGGCTACCGAGTCGGTCGTATCCAGTCCAGTCTGGATAATCTGGGTCGCAGCAGCCTGGGCATTTGAAACAACATCCAAAAGACCCTGGGGAAGCTCTGTAAATGATGAGGAAATGTCATCCATCAGAGCATGAATATACCTCCCCAGGATACAGGTTGCGTTGGTGGCCTTCAACGCCAGACTGCAGGACGAAAAAATCTTCTTGGACTGCGCCTCTAGTTTCTTTGAATCTCTGTCCCCAGGCACCGTCGGGAAAGAACCAGGCGCTGACTTGGATGAACAGGAGGCCTGCACCACCAAGCTCTCCGGCGTAGGGTGCCTAGACAGAAAACCAGGGTCAGTCGGAGCCGCCCGATACCTCCTGGCCACGGCTCTGAGAACTGCTGGGGAAGATGCCGGCCTCTTCCACACCTCTAACACCGGATCCAGCAGAGCGTCATTAAATGGCAAAAGAGGCTCCGCCGCAGCTGAGGCCGGATGTAGCACCTCTGTTAGAAGGTTTTGTTTAGCCTCCACCACCGGCAAAGGCAGGTCCAAAAAACTAGCTGCCTTCCGTACCACTGCGTGAAAGGAAGCAGCCTCCTCAGTATATTCTCCCGGGGACGAAAGATCCCACTCAGGGGAAGTGTCCAGCCCACTGGCCGACTCCAGACCACGCAGCCCATCACCCGAGTCCTCTAGCTCTCCTTCCTCCAGGGCTCGTTGGTACTCCTGCTCCTCTAATACACGGAGAGCACGTCTCCTCGAATGAAGCCGTTGTTCAATACGCGGAGTCGACAATGCCTCCGCCGAAGTCGAAGATCGGCGCCGATCTTCAGAAGCCACCGACGCCGCGTCCGGCGCCACAGGTAACTTCGGCGCCGACGAAAGAGCAGTCGAAGCAGATGGACCCACCGGAGTCACAGGCCGAAATCCCGACGTCGACGGGATGGAAATCCCCGGGGCCAATCCCTCTGAAGCCACCGGAGCGGCCACCGACGCCGACACCGGCGCCGAGCCCACGTTCCCAAAAGGGAGAAAGGGCATAAAGGGTGCCGGCCGAAGAGGAGCAGGATCACCCAATGAAAAGGCCAAAGGCCCAGCCGGAGCACCCCCTGGAGCCATCTGTTGGAATATGGCATACATCGCATTCAAGAATGCGGAACTATCGGCTCCAGGGGTGGGAAAAGCCGGATACTGGGGTGCCTGTCTCGGAGGCGACCCCGATGCCGGCCTCAACGTCTGCAACGCCGGAGAAAACACCTGAGGCTCCAATACCTCAATCACCGACGCCTGTCCAGGTGAAGTCGGAGACGCCGGAGAGGGCAACGGCGTCGAAGGATGCGGCCTAACCGTGGGACTGATCTCCCATGTCCTTCGGCGCCGATCCATAGACCTGGAACGAGTCTCCTTTGAATGACGCCGAGATTCTCTACGGCGCCGGGAGTCTCGATGACGCCGATGTCTTGGTGAAGAAGACTTCTTGTGATGCTTCTCCTTCGATTTCGCCATAAACAGCTTCGCCTCACGTTCCTTGAGGGCCTTTGGATTCATGTGCTGGCATGAATCACAAGTCGAGACGTCGTGGTCGGAGCTCAAACACCAAAGGCAATCGGAATGAGGATGGTCACTGACATCTTGCCTCCACACTCACGACAAGGCTTGAATCCAGACTTTATCTGCGACATTATTACCACAGCGAAAGACTACGCAGCAAAAATACACTGTAACCACAAAAGTAACAGTTGCTCCCTCGAAGATAACCGTTTCGAATGCACGGAAAAAAGGGAACTGACGTCGGCACGTCGTCGAGGACCTCTTATTGCCTGTATGACGTCAGACGGCGTCGCGTGGGCTAGAGTGACGTCCTCGTCGACGTGCAGAGACTAGTAAGAAGATTTCCGTCGAATGCTGGCGCCATGGGAGTATTCATTAGGTGAGGAATCCACAGGTAGTTGTATCCATCAGAAATTACTATTATGGGCGACAATGGAGTTGTGAAAGTTGCCGTCGCTGTGGTAATGGATGATGCAAAACTTGTTGATGACGGCCTCATCGACGGTCTCGTCAACAGGACTGAACTTCTTGAGGTCGACGCTGGCAAAGAGCTAGATGGCTTCCTAAGTTTCATTGAAGTGGCAGCTGGAGTGGAAGGCTCAGAACAAACTTTTTCGCCATGTTTCCTTGAAATAGAAGGAATTTCTTCAGCTTTTTCCTTCAAAGAGTGCACCTTTTTGGCTGCCTTACTTCTCTTTGGAGAAAGATTGTCAACAGATCTTTTCCATTTTCTTGATGTCACAGAGGCGTCGCTGTCTTCAACATCAGAGAGGGTTTCTTTAGTTTTCTGTTTTTGAAGCCAAAGCAGGAGCTTGGCCTCTCTGTTCCTCAAGGTCTTGCTAGGAAAGGGTCTACACATTTTAAAGTCTTTCACCTAGTGCTCTGGGTGAAGACAGTAAATGCAGTCCTTGTGAGGGTCCTCACAGTGAAGCCTTAGCTTACCACAGGTGTTGCAGGGTCGAAACAAATGTTTCTTTGCTGTAGACATGTTATAGAAAGCGGAGTTATCGATTTAGAACAATATTTGGAAAAAAATTCCTGTGAGGAAAAGTAAACTGGGCTGAGCTCAGGAAGACTCCCTCACACAGGACGTGCGGTAGAAAATCTGAGAGACTGGAACTTCTGTGCTGAGGGTCCTAAAGGGTGGTCTCTCCTGATTGGCTGGACTTTGGGTAAGCTGTTAAAGAGAATGTATTTTTCCATTGATTTCAATGTAAAAAATGTAATCTACTGCTTTCTATTTACCGTGGACTCCCACTTCGATGACGGGGAATGATTCAAGCATGTGAATCTATGAAAGATATCCCAATACTGGAGAAATAAAACAATTGCCTAGGATCACACAAATTGGTAAAGTGGTGTAGACGGGATTAATCTCAGGTTTTCTGATTTTGCATTGTTCAGTTCACCTATTAGTTGTATATGCTTCACTTACTCTACACCCACCTTACTAACAATCCCCCAAGCCACTTCGACCAATCTTCATCCTGCTGGCATCAATGTAGCCCTCAGGCACATCACAGACCAAACTTTTTGGTCCCTGGGAAAATGTCTGCGAGTACCGATGCTCAAGAGGGAAAGGCCATTCATTATCAATGCCTAGAAAGTTAGACTATTTTAAATCTGTGACACAGGATTTTCATTAGAAAATACAAGCGGCTTCCCTGAGAGAATCTCGTACTTGTAGAAGGGGGTGGCGATGCTCTGCTCACAGAAGTAGTCATTGATGTAGGTGGTAAGCAGCCGTCGGTCCCAGTCGTCAGTCACATGGCCTCCGTAGTTGACTCCTGAGATAAGGTACTTCAGGGCATCCCATGGAGTCTCCTCGTACTCATTCAAGTAGATGTTTAGTAGGTTCTCGGACACCTATAAAAAGATTACATTAAGATTAAATGATTCAGAACAAAACATAAGAATGTTGCCAAGAGAGTGAGACAAACCGAGGGAGCAACAACATCCTTCATTGCAGAGAGTTAGCTTTAGAGAAAGAATGTTTGTTCATAAGGTACAGTCTAGCGGAGGGGAATCAGATAGCTGGAAGACATGCAGCACAGTGTGAGAGAAAGGCCCTAGTGAGAGATGACATCCATGACAGGAGGTAGGAGAGTTTATTGGAGGTGTGAGTGGCCTACAGAAGTCAGACCAGCTGAGTGAGACTGCTTGGATAACCGCTTAGTCTCAGGAGCAGAAATCATCATGGAATGGTCTTTCATTGAGGATTTACCAAGAAAAGGGATTGTAGATGCTGGGAGCAAGGAAAATGGATGGATAGAATGTCTTTAAAATAATAGTTAAACTGTTGCCAACAGGCATATCTTAACCAGTTTTCCACAATAATGTAGATTTTCTAGGAGAGGAGATTCCCAAATCCTTGGCCCAAGCATTTAAAAATGTGAAACCCTAAAATGGAACCCACTATGATATTTTGTCTATTCCTTACTTCTACATCTTTTCCTCATATAGAGGGTCTTACAGGGCTTCCATGCAGGCCCTTCAACGGTTACACTGTACATTTCCCCATTACTCGCCTCCACTTTCAGGTTCTCGAGTCACCTCTTTGTAGACGGCTTTAACATCTTCGTCTGCTTCCCCAATTTCATTCCTTTAGTCCAACTACCATCAGTCACTGGACAGCCTAAAATTAGTGGGTCAATAGAAAATCCTGACTATGGTTTGGACTATGTCCCACCAAAAGGTATCCTATTGTACAAAGTATAAAGCTTGACCCTAACAAGTCCACATAAGAAATAAGTTAGTTACATGTAAGTATTGGAAGCTTTCATAGATTCACATGCTTGAATACTTCCCTGTCGTCGAGATGGGAGTCCCCGGTGGAAAATATAACCTAGGCCTGAAAATGTACATATACAATACATGGTCTAGGCTTCAACAGAATAACCTATCATAGGTGTTTTGTAAAATAGACCCTAACTCAAATTTGAACCAATCAGATTGCCTCACCCCTTAGAACCTCCTGTGAGGAGCTGCCTTCCCTCAGAATTTCCGAGCATAAGTGCTGTAATAATAAAGAACACTGAGAAAAGAGATAAGGTGAGCTTCCCCAGGGAGGCATGTGGGCCGCATATGAATCTATGAAAGATTCCAATACTGGAGAACTAGAGTTACAGGTAAGTAACTTATTTCTTACTCCAGTACTGGAACTTTCATAGATTCACATGCTTGAATAAGAGTAGCAAGCAGTAACCAACACATTTTCTGTACTGACAAACACTGTTCATCTCATCATAAGACATTGTTCACATTAGACAGGTAAATGCAAAGCAACAAAAGTTAACCTTCTGAAACATAAATGAATATGCATGAGAGGTACGTTAATACTCAACAGAAATGTGATATTATATCAGAAGCGGATGGTGGGAAAACAAACAGCTCACCTTATCGGAACAAATGTCTAAGGGCTGCTTGACCCACCGCTGCATCTCGGAGCGTCTCAGCATCCAGACAGTAATTCTTCGTGAAGGTGTGTGTCGTTCTCCACATGGCTGCTCGACAGATGTCCGGCAGTGACACCCCAGAGAAAAGCGCACAGGATGTAGAGACTGCCCTGGTAGAATGCGCATGTACTCTGGTGACCAGGGGTCGACGAGCCCTTTGATGGCAAAAGGCTATTGCGCTTGAGATCCATCTAGAAATTGTCTCTTTAGTAACAGGATGCCCTCTTCTAGGCGCACTAAATGCCACAAATAGTTAATTTGATTTCCAGATCGAGGATGTTCGCTGCAGATAGAATTTAAGGCATTGTTTGACGTCAAGGGAATGCAGCCATCTTTCTGCCCCAGTCTGAGGCCATGGAAAGAAAGTCCTTAGCACTACTGGCTCATTCATATGGAAGTCTGACGGCACTTTGGGGATAAACTTAGGGTTTGACCGCAGGATGACTATCATCCGCAAACCTCATGAAGGGTTCCTGGATGGTAAATGCTTAGATCTCGCTTACTCTACGAGCAGATGTTAAAGCCAAGAGGAGTGCTACCTTCCAGGTGAGATACTTAATGTCTGACTTATGAATGGGCTCGAATGGTTCCTTCGTTAGCTGACCCACGACTCTATTTAGCTGCCAAGCTGGAGGCGGTGCTTTGACTGGAGTAAAAGATCAGAACAGCCCTTTCATGAATTGCTTGATAAGCCAATGAGACCAGAGGGATGGTCCTTTAGAAAGCCGTCTATATCTGAAGATAGCAGCTGGGTGAACTTTAATGGATGCATGCACGAGACCAGAGCGTGCCAGATGAAGTAGCTACGGTAAAACCTGCTCCGGAGCAGATGTAAGCGGATCAATGCCCTTTGGGGCACACCATAAACAAAAGCGTATCCATTTTAATTTTTACGTTTTACTAGTGCTTTCAGCACGTGCCTTAGCTAAAATGGTTTGGCAGTCAACAGGAATATTCAAATGGCCAAACTCATTGAACTCAGAGCCATGCACGTAATCTGAGTGACTTGGGATCCGGATGCCTCACTTGGCCCTGGCTGATGGCTAGTAGCTCCGGTATAGGTGCTAAACTGATGGGAGGACAGCAACAGACGTTCTGTGTACCATGGTTGACGTGGCCAGGCTGGAGCAATTAGGATTATCTGGCAGGGTTCCGATTTGATCTTGCCGAAGGAAGAGCGTAGGCATAGATCCCTGACCATGCTATCGAAAGGGCAGTTCCCCACGACCCTGGTTGGTGATGCCAGCTTGCATAAAACCGGCATTTTGCGTTCCAGGACGTCGCAAAGAGGTCCAGGTTTGATTTTCCCCACCTGAGAAATATTGCGTCCAGCGTCCTCTGATTCAGCTCCCACTCGTGGGAAAATGTGCAGAGCCTGCTTAGTGAGTCTGCTGTGGTGTTGCTCACTCCCGGAAGATGTTCTGCTTGCATGTGTACTGAATGTTGAATGCACCAGGTCCAAATGGTTTGAGCTTCTGTGGACAGCAAATAAGACTGAGTTCCTCCTTGTCTGTTGATGTAGTGCATGGTGGTCGTATTGTCTGCTCATAGAAGCACCGATGAGCCTTGGATTCTTGGCAGAAAAGCCTGCAATGCCAGGTACACAGCTCTGAGCTAGAGGAGGTTGATGTGAAGAGTAGCATGAAAGGGGGGCCACAAGCCACTCACTTGAAGATCCTGAAGGCATGCACCCCATCGCTCCAGTGAAGCATCCATTGTTATCGTAAACGGAGGGACCTGAGCTAAGAATCCTAAACCCTTCGAGATGTTTGTCGGTGTTGACCACCAGTCGAGGGAGTCGACAATCCTTGCTGTTATCTGTATGATGTCCCCGAAGGAACCTTGTGTCTGTTTCCACTGTTTGTTGAGCTCTTCTTGAAGAGGGCGCATCGGAAGACGACAGTGGGAAACTAGATTGATACAAGAGGACATCACCCCCAGTAACGATTTGAACTTTCGAACTGAAAGAAACTTTCTTTTTTGAATTGTATCTGCTAGGGTGACGAGTTTGAGTTGTCATTCCTCCAATGGGAATGCCTTTATTTGAGTCTTGTCCAGTATAGCTCCCAGGAAAACTATTCTTCTGGTAGCGTGAAGATGGGACTTGTCTCTGTTGAGAGTGAGACCTAGTTGATGGAATAGGTGTAACGTGGTCTCGAGAGAGTGGCGCAGAGTGTAGATGTCTGAAGCCTTCAGTAACCAGTCATCTGTTGTCCAGATATGGGAATATCTGGTGTTTGAAACACCTCAGATATGCTGCAACAGGGGCTAAGCATTTTGTGAAAATCCGGGGAGCGGATTTGAGTCCGAAGGGTAGCACTTTGAATTGAAAGTGCCAGCCGGCTACCATGAATCTTAAGAATTTTCTGTGCTTGGGGTGAATGGGTATGTGGAAATAGGCATCCTACAGATCTACGGAAGCCATTAAATGCCCTCTGTTGAGAAGTTGCAAAACATCCTTCAATGTCACCATGCGGAAGGATTGCTTCTTTAGATATTTGTTGAGCTGCCTCAGATCCAGGATGGGTCTCCACAAACAAGACTTCTTCCTGATGAGGAAGAAGCGAGAATAGAAACCGCTTCCTTTTTGAGAAGAAGGGACTACCTCTATCGCCCCTTTGGATAACATAACATCTATTTCCAAAAGGAGAAGATGCAGATGTTGTTGACGTTGCTGGGAAGGCGGAGTCTCGGGGGCATGCATGTGAACTCTAGCAGATGACCATAAGTTATTATGTCCAGAACCCACTTGTCGTTTGTGATCTGATGCCAATGTTGCAGGTGATGTGTCAAAGAAGGAGAGGTAGCCGACCCTTGGAGGCTGTCATTGCCTGCGGGAGGTGCCCTTAGATTGTCTCCCCAACTTCCCTCTAGGAGGAGGTCTGTTGTATGCTGCCGCCATAGGTTGTCTCTGGTGGTATTGGGGTCTGGAAGATTGGTACTGGGAGGAATAGATTGAGTACCTTAAAGATTGGTAGCCACCTCGAAAGGAAGAGTGTCCTCTACCCCTGGCTCCTCGAAAGGGTGTGCGCTTATACTGCAGTGATCCTAAAGACCTGGCAGTATCCGTATCTGTTTTGATTGTTTGAAGAGCATCATCCACATGTTTACCAAACAGGTGTTGTCCATCGTAAGGGAGGTCAAGGATCTTGGTTTGGACATCCGGTCTAAAATTTGTGGCTTTAAGCCACCCTTGGCACCTTAGGACAGCTGAACCAGCCAGTAGCCGAAACCCCATAGCGGCAATGTCCAAAGCACAGTCAATAACCTCTGCAGATGTGCGTTGACCCTCCATGAGGATCTTTCTCGTATCTGACCCGCTGGAATCTGGAAGATCGTCGACAGATTGCGAAATGTCCGACCAAAGCTTCCTGTCGTATCTGCCCAGGAGCACCAGGGAGTTTGCGGCACGGACCACAATGGCAGACATAGAAGAAAATATTTTACCAATGTTGTTGAGGCGCCTACCATCCTTGTCTGAAGGTGCAGATAGAGGTGCTGAAAGGTTTCTGGAGCATCGTTGGGCAGCCTGAGAAACCACTGAATCTGGTTTTGGATGACCCACCAGGCAGGCAGGGGCGTCCTCAGTCGTTTTATATTTCTTATCCAGCTTTGGCAATACCGCTGGCACCGTCGCTGGGTTCCACATAATTTTTAATCCCTGTTTCCATACATGATCTATTATAGGGATTGCTCTAATTTGCTATGCGGCTCCTTAAAGTCATATAAAAAGCAATCCTGCTGTGTGGATGGCATTTGGAGCTCAAAATGCCCAGCTGCTTTTTCTAACAGATTGTGAAAAGAGCCAGTATCCTCTGGAGGGGATTCAACTGTTGTTTGCTCCGGTGAAGGGGGTGCTGGGAGTACATAATCATCCCATTCATCCTGGTCTGAAAGAACTTCTCCTTCTTCAGCCGCTTCGTCCAGTAAAGGGGATGCTGGGAGTACATAAACATCCCATTCATCCTGGTCTGAAAGAACTTCTCCTTCTTCAGCTGCTCTTCCAAAAGAGGCTTGGGCTTGAGGACTCTGTGGAGCTTGAGGAGGAATTTGCGGCACAGCAGGAAGAACTGGTAAAGGTACTGGAGTACATGGTGCAGTCACTACTGGTGTATGATCTTTTGCCGACTGAAGATGGAAGCGCTCCCTATAATCTGCCAGCATGGCCTGTAGGTCGGAAACAAGACCAGAATACAAGCACACCATTCCATGTTGTTGCTGTGGGACTGGGTCATAATAATGCTGATCATAATAGGAGTCATCATCAGAGTACTCCTGACATTTAACATGCAACTGGGAAGGACTCCTAGCTACTCCAAACAATGCATCCTGATCTGATTCCTCATCATCGTCGCAATCTAAAAACCTAGCTGGCAATACAATGGCAATGTTGATGGTCTTTGCCGCTTTGTTTTCATAGTCGATGAGAAGAAACCTGTTGTCATTGACGGGGGCGTCCACGATATTGTCGTCACTGAAAACATCGTCGACGGAGGCACCGTCGACGGGAGCATCGTCGTGAGATCGATCGTCGACGAGAGTAGCGTTGACAAAATGGGGCGACCCGTCGACGAGGATGATAGCTTCGTCGACGAGGATCTTGCAACTGCTGCCGTCGACACTGAAAGAGTAACCACAAGCGGCGTCAGTGATGAAATAGCCGTCGACTAGAGTACAGTCAACGATAGCGCAGTCGACGGTGCTGAACTTGGCTTCCTAAACTTGTGGAGAACCTTAGGAGGTGGAGTAGCCGGTTCAGAAGCAGTCTTTTTTAATGATTATTTTAGGGTTTCTGTGCCTGCTTTCTTCCTCTGTGGAGAGCTATGACTTTTATTAGATGTCCCTGCGGATTTTTGTGCCATTTTTTGTAGGTGGCTCTTGAATATCCGAGCCCTCTTGCTTTCTCTTCACAACTGTTTTAGGAGCAGAAACAGAGGAGGAGGCACTCTCCTCATCAGAGGCTGAATGTCCAGACTTACCTCTCTGAAGCCAGAACAGCAGCCAACCCTCTCTGTCTTTCAAAGTCTCTGTAGAGAATTTTCTACATATTTTGCAGTCCTTTGTTTTGTGGCTGGGTTATAGGCAGTAAATGCATTCCTCATGTGGATCATTCACATATAATCTTTTCTTCAAGCAAGAGGCACAGGATCTAAAAAGGCCTTTCCTTGGTGTCTCTGACATGGCAGCCAGTTTGAAGTACCAGAGAAGAAAAGAAATGTTGTAGAGCTGAAGTAGTAGATATTCTGAGAGAAAATATTGAGCAGAACTCAAAGGAGACTCCTCAGCACAACATGCGGTGGAAAGTCTGAGGGAAGGCAGCTCCTCACAGGAAGGTTCTAAGGGGTGAGGCAATCTGATTGGTTCAAATTTGAGTTTGGGTCTATTTTACAAAACTACTATGATAATTTATTATTTTGAGGCCTAGACCACGTATTGAATATGTACATTTTCAGGCCTAAGTTATATATTCAACCAGGGACTCCCATCTCGACGACTGGGAAGTATTCAAGCATGTGAATCTATGAAAGTTCCAATACTAGAGTAATTTCTTTTTTTTTGTAAGACCTTCACACACCCTATTGGTGTCATGCTTCATGATCGGGTCTCATTCTGGTCCCTACAAAACCAGGATAGGCTTGACCATATTTTAGGGAACACTTTGGATATCCTCCAGCAAGGGTCTTAGGATAAAAGTACCTTTAGTCACCTGGGAATCCTTTTATTCATGGTGTTCCTGGTATGAATAAAATATAAAGGAAGGGGGTGCCTATGAGATTATGATCCTACATTCTACATAAAAGTAAAAAAGTTTCAGGCCTAAAGTATAATGGCCGTAGGGTCTCGGCTTTCATCAGTACTGGATGAGGTATATGCCCTGGAAAAATGTAGTTTAGAGATGTTTGTTAACATAAAACGACATATAACATAAATGGCATGCAAATGTTAAGGACAAAGTCACCCTTTCCCCACTACATTCTCGTCCTGAGTCCCTGGGTTATCAGGATAATATGCTCCATAGGAGGAGTGCGGGCATGCCCCTGTAGTCACACATTCATCAAGGGTGTCATGTCACATGCAGCACCTACCTGAGTTTTGTCACCTCCTTATCAGCTTCCCATTCAGCTCTTATAGTTCAACTACCATCAGTCATTGGATGGCCTACAATTAGGGGGGCAATAGCAACTTCTGACTATGGTTTGGAGTACACTTTCTGGTCAGGCGAACATTGTGCTCTGTGATAAACGTCACAAAAATGGCAGAGCAATTCCTGTAGATGCACACATTTGAGTCCACAGTGAAAAAAAACATAGGCCATTCAGAAAAGCTGAACAGCAGAGGCTGGCATAATTTCCAAAATCATGTGATTAATTCTGTCCCTATACCAAACCTGGGGAAAAACTGGGACATTAGGCACTGTTCTCTGAAGCAAAACAGCTCAAATATGGAAACCCCCGGAATGGATGGAAAAACCCTTCTGAAATTCTAATTGAACAGGACAAAGATGTTCAGGAAGTCAGATCAACTCAACAAAAGTTTACCATTACTGAAACAGGACACGGAGTTCCTGGGAAAATATTTAGCTCAATGAGGTGAATAGGCTACATATAGTCTATGGCTGTTTCCAACATCATTTGAGTGTATGGCTGCTGCTTTGCTAACAATAGCTACCGAGATTTCTTTCTCCAGCGGTAACAGATATGGAAAAAAGGGGATTTTGGAACTGGCATTGGGCTGTTGCCGAAATGACAGTTTATTTTGAGCTGATTGAGCAAGAAGGTAGACAGAGAGTCATTAGATTTGTAGGTTGACTACGAAGGTTGTACCAGTTGCAGGATGTTTCATTCACGGTAAGCCTTTGTCCCACAGATGATAAAGCAGTGGATTAGCTGAGAACAAATATCTGGATTTGTCATGTAAAACAAAAAGGAAAGGTGTTTTCTCTGCAGCTGAAACTAGTAATTTGAGTTTTTGAGAGGCTCAGTCATTGAGGCAATGAAAATTATGTATTGCGTCTGCTAGTAACTCTCTGGGGGGGGGCTCAGGAATTGTCTCATCACTTATCATATACTCTTCAACTTCCTGTGCAGCTTTCTGAGGTCAGATGCTCTTCTGATCTCCTGCCTGTCTCTTTGCTGATGTTAGCATCCTAAGCTTATCCTAACACATCCAAATCTGAAAAGGAAAAACATTACTTACCTCTAACTCTGGTCCTCCAGCTTTGCCATCTTTCATAGATTCACATGCTTGAATTATTTGCCATCGTCAGCCTAGGAATCCTTGATAAACAACGATAATATAGCAGTGTACATTACACTGGAAAACAGTGAAATTCACACAGACCATTTACCTCCCATTCATGTTACTGTAAATGACCCAAACTCCAGTCTGAGACCAGCACCCACAGCCCTCTTCCTAACATAAGCTTCCAACTGCCAGATTGTCTAGCCCATTCAGCGCTTTTTCAGTAACTGAACCCAAATGAAAGGGGGAGTAGGTGGGTTGCCAGACGGTCTATGAAAGATACAAATGCTGGAGAACAGAAGTTGCAGGTAAGTAATGTTTTCCTTCTCAGGCACTGGATCTTTAATAGACTCACATGGTTGAATTAAGATAACCAAAGCAGTCTACTGAAAAAGTAGCGGCAGAGAGGAAGTTTTATCTTAAGTGAAAAGGACTGCTCATCCCACTATTATTTCCTTGTCTTTATTAAAATGGATGCATTAGTGCTTCATGAAAACATGCATCATCTTCCTTGTAGCTTCTCTCAAAATATCCTTAAATTGAATTTCTGCAAACAGGGGAGTTGCCCACTGCCCTAGCTGAATGAGCTTTTTAACAGGTCTACCTACCAGCTAATGTTATGCAGGACAGAATCCATTTTGTTAGAGTTAATTTTGTTGTTGGTCTTCCTTTGGTACAAGGACCAAAAGCTATAAATAACTGACTGAAGTCAAACTTCAAATACAAGTTTAGACAGCTTTTGATGTTAAGGGACTGTAGCACCCGATCAGTTGATGTGGCTGGATTTGCAAAAAGAAATAGTAAGTGAACTATTCTGGTTTAAATTGTCAGCACATTAGGAATGAATTTAGGTTCATACTCAATATACCCTTATCTTTAGAGAAGCATAGATAACATTTCTTGCATGAAAGAGCCTGAATTTCACTTTCTCGCCTAGCCCGAGCCGACGTTAAAACTAGAAAGAAAGCAGTCTTCCTCAAGAGGTGCTTTATGGTTGCCTTGTTGGACATGATAGGCTACACAGCTCTAAGAACCGATGCTGGCATGACCATGAAGGAGCAATTAAAATTACCTTGCGTTGTTCCATTTTTATTTTGTATAATGCTCTGGGAATAACAGATATTGGCAGAAAGGCATATATGACCTTCCCCATACAGCGGATCGCAAATGCATTGTCATTCTGATCCTAAGCTGCTACATCTGCATTCAAATCTGTGGCACTTCTTATCCTGGTGAGTTGTGAATATGTGTCAGAGGGGAATTCCACATCTCTGTAACACTAACTGTGCTCTGCTACTTCGTTCTGCATCCTTGGAACAAGTTCTGCTGTCAAATGTATATTCTGGTCAATTGCCTACTGCCACAGCTTCTACGCCTCCTTTGACATTAGAAGGGTTCTTGTGCCATCTAATTTGCAGATATAAAACATGATCGTAGTATGTCCATATTGATCATTACATGGGATTTCTGCAAAACGGGGAAAATTGCCTTGAGGCCAAAGTGACTGCCCTGAGTTCCAGAAGATTTATGTTGAACTGCAGCACTCTTTTGTATCTCAAGCCGTTGACAGGCCTCCTCATCCTGAAACACCTGTGGATGCGTCTTCGCTCTTGTGACCAATCGTCCAAATAAAGATAGACAATACACCCTTCTCTTCTCATAAAGGCTGCCGCTAGAGCTGTGCATTTTGTAAATACACAAGGTACGTCTTGAGGCTGAATGATAATGCTTTGAATTGGTTGTGACAACTTGCAAGCAGGAAATGTCAAAACTTACTGTGCTTTGCATGCATCAAAATATGGAAGTAAGCATCCTCCAGGTCAAGAGATGCTTTATCCTTTTTTTGATAAAGGGAAGATGTTCCTGGAGTGTGACCATCCGGAAGCTGTTTAGATTTCTCAAATTTCTCAAATCTGACATATGCTGCAATTCTCCTTGTTTCTTTAAAATCAGAAAGAATGTGGAGTAAAATTGCCGGATCTTCTAATGTCATTTCTGTGTCAGCATCTTTCACTTCCTTCCCAAAGATATGTTGACTATTGAATGCAATGTCCATTATTTATGACTGAACCACTATTTGGAAGATGTACTCTTTACCAATTCAAATTTTCTCATAACCACTGCATTCCCTATCTGTCTGAATGCATATGAAGAAGCATCCATCTCTTCATTAGTTGCCCATCAAATCTTGCCTGTCATCACTGAAGCATTAGATATTTTCACAGAATCTGCAACTAGCACATTAACTTGTATTCCCACAGAGTCCTTTTTTCTGCCCTCTTTGTCTCTGGGGGCTGTATATGGGGTAGATAGGGTTCGCAACTTCAGCTGCACTGCTGCTGATATGACAGATTTAATCTTGACCTGAATAAGGGTGCACACTGGATCTGATGATTGTACCTCATATTTCTTTTCTAACCTTATGAGATTAACGGCTGCTGTGGCTGGATTTAGAATCATATATTGACAAGAGGCCTAATATAGGAATGGACCTGGCTGGCCGTTGAGATTTCTCCTTAAAGTCTAACAAAAAGCATGACTTCATTATTTCTGATGTTGGAAGGCTGAAATGTTGAGAAGTTTTTTCAGTTATTGCAAACAGAGAAACACTCTTTTTTAACGTTTTTATAGAAGAAATCTTACAGATGTCACATTTTGATGGAATATGGTTAGGATGCGGACAGTAGAAATCAATGTGTATGTGGATTATTGTCATATCTTCTTTTTTCCACAGGCTTTGCAAGTCTTGAAAAGTAATTTGTCCTATACTATACTCAACCATGGTAAAGTTAAAAGTCCTGAATCCAGTAGTCTTTTGACAAATTGCTTTAAGTTTGAAAAATTCTTTAAAAGAAGAGAACTCTTCTGAGGATTCCTCACACTGAACGTGCAGTAGACTATCTGGCAACTGGACGCCACTATCAGGGAGAGGGCGGAGGGTGCTGGTCTCGGATTGGCTGCAAATTTGTTATTTACAATGACATGAATAGGACGTAAATGGTCTACGTAAAGTTCAGTGTTATTCATTTGTCCACTATGTTAACACTGTTTATGAGGTATCCCAGCCTCGCAACAGCAAAAAATGTAAGCGTGTTATATTTAAAATGCTAGAGATCTGTGGTTTGTCTGACACTTGAGGTGCAAGATGTGGACACTCGGATGATGGATCAACTGGAAGTGCTGGCTCAAGTGGCGACTGATGCACTAGTAGTTACTGTTGCACACTAGCAGGTGTAGTTACGGGTACCGGAAATGGCTACTGTGGACCTGGAACGTTTGCCATTTATTGCAGTAGAAGTCAGAGTGGCTGAAGTTGAGGAGCATAATGTCCAGGGGTGGCTGGGCGGTCACAAAAGTCTAAGATTTTGTTATACGATTCCAGGAAATCCATTGGTGCCTGTAGCATAGGAGACTGCTGGTAATCAAAACCCAACGGATGACCATACAGTTGTTTGTCATCTGAATCACTTGGCATCAGAAGAAATGTAAGTTTCTGAGGGTTTGTCCATTGATAATTTGGGCCTACGCTGTCTTGGTCACTTTAACATTAATACTGTAGGTTAGAATCCTGATAGTCACTCTCCAGAACAATGATGTCACCGCCTTCTGACGAAGGGTTTTCTAGGTTTTATAGTGAAACTATTTGGGTTACATCAATTGGCAAAGAATAATGCAACAAGGGTAGGTTTCAAGTCAGAGGACCCCGAAGAATAATTAGAAAAACCATCATAGACAGTGGTGCAATCAACAGTGAAATGGTTAATGAGGATGTCACTGGTTGTGCCATCAATGGCGAGGTTCCTGACAAAGATATTGTCTGTAATATCATTAATGGTGGAAGCAAAGAAGGGGTCATTGTGGTTGAAGGCATCGACGAAGATTACATTATCATCATTGACAATATTGTTCTAGTTGCCAAGGTCATCTTCAGGTGGCCACCGATAAGAGGGGAACCTTTGATGAGGAGGGTGTTGTCATTCACGGCAAAGCCAGCTTGCTTCCTGTTGTTGATGGTACAGTTGTCAACTAATCTTCAGTCCCTTCAGTATATTGCTTCATCAACAACTTACTTGATGTTATTGACAGCATTGCTGATGGTTGAGAAGTTCCTTTGAAACTGAAGGCTCAGGAGATGCTGTAAGTAGGAAATACTGACGCATACATAAAAGTGAAGGATGAAATGCTTAAATTAATCTTAGCCACTGCTAATTTCTTGGCCCACATCGTAACCCATCGATATTTTCCACAGTATGCTGCCTCAGTTTTAACCCAGCCATATGCAAATCAATATTGACCCTGCTCTAATGGAAACAGTCCAGCCCGAACTGCTAGGCCTGGTCCTCCCTGAACCAGGACACACACAAACCCAAGACCCGCTTTTTATTGCTCATCAGTGAGGTATAGCTTGACTCCCGTCGCCCAGTGTGAATGGGACTCATGTCAGGGCACAGCCATCTCACCTAAGGTGTCATACTGTTGTATACAAAAAAGTGATGAATGAAATGCTTGAATTAATCTCACCCACTAGTAATTAACTGGGCCGATTCAGTCATTGTTATTTTGCACACGGTGCTCCCTCAGTTTGAGCCCAGCCATATGCAAATCGATCTTGACCCTGCTGCAGTGGAAACGGTCCAGCCTAAACTAACAGGCCAGGTCCTCCTGAACTGGAAACAAAAATAACCCTAGACTGGTATCACCCTTACTAGGGCTCATCAGCCAAGTATAGCTTAGGTCCAGTGGCACAGTGTGCATGCAACCCACATCAGATCATAGCCGTCCCACTTAAGGCGCCCTACTGAAGTATACAAAAAAATGATGGATGGAATGCTTGAAATAATCTCAGCCACTGGTAATTACTCTGGGCCGTATCCCAGCCCATCATTATTTTGCAAACCACACCACCTCAATTTGGACCCAGACATATGCAAATCAGTCTTATCATTGCTTCAATGGGGGAAAGACCATCTTGAACTGCCAGGCCTTCCCTGAACTGGAACTCAATCAATCCAAGACCAATTTCGCCCTTATTAGGACATATCAACCAAGTATAGCTTGGTTCCAGCAGCACAGTGTGCATGCGAGACACTTCTGGACAACCCGCCTGACTTAGGGCCTCATACTGTTGTATGCCAAAAAGTGATGCTAGAATTAATCTCAGACACTGATAATTACTCAGGCCACATCCAAGTCCATCCTTATTTTGCACAACCGGCCACCTCAGTTTGGACCCAGCCATATGCCCTTGACTCTGCTCCAATGGAAACAGTCCAGCCCAAACTGCAACTGCCAGGCCAGTTTCTCCCTGAAACGGAACACAAACAACCCAAGACAGGTTTCAACCTTATTAGGGCTCATAGGTCAGGTATAGCTTGGTTCCATTGGCTAAGTGGTCAAGTAGGAAAGGCATCAGGTTTTGAGACCTTTGCTATCAGCTTTCAGCCCAGGCCAGAAATCTGCACATTAGAGGAAGGCTCAGACATCAAACACACAGAAAGTGATGGGAAGAAGGCTCTTAATGGTCTGACTACTGGCAATTACTTTTTTTTGGTCACTGATCAGATGGGCTGCTAAGTCCCTTTAAGGAGGAAAACAGCAATGCAGGGTCGAGGCAACTGAAGAGTGTGCACAATCGTCTGTGCATGTGTGGTGTTTGTGGTGGCCACGGCCTAGCACTATGGGGGTCATTATGACCCCGGGGATGGCTTTAATATGGAGGAAAGTGCTGCCAACAGGCTGGCTGTACTTTTCTCAATATTAAGACATTGGCGGTTTGGCTAAAGCCAAACCGCCAATGTACCACACCAACCGCCACAGCAGTAACGACCACCGAGCTGGAGACTTCAGTCTCCAGCCCGGCAGCTGTCACTTGCCCACCTGCAGGATTATGACCCCGCCTACCGCCATGGTTTTCGTGGCAACCTTACTGCCACGAAAACCATGGCGGTAGACACTATCAGTGACAGGAAATCCCTTCATGCACACACGAACACACGCATCCCACACTAATACCCACGTTCATCCATGCATGCATACATCCATTCACACACACTGACATACATACAAATACACACGCATTCACACAACACAACATACACACACTCACACATCCATACATGCACACACACATAACACGCATCACACACCCGCCGACACGCACGCACAGAAATACACCCCCACACAAACACAACACCCACCACCCACTTCCCCTGTCGGAGCACCCGACTTACCTGACGTCAGGGGGTCCTACGGCAGGAGACGGGACAGGGCGCTGCTGCCAGCAGCAGCGTCCGCCAGCAGAACACCGCCAGGTCGTATCATGGGTCATGATACGGTCTGCGGCGGTCTACTGGCGTGGCTCTGCTGCTGGCAGCAGCGCCCCGTTACCGCCATCCGCCGGCATGACCACAGCCAGATTTCCGCCAACCTTCTGGCGTAAATCCGTCTGTGGTCATAATAGGGCAGACAGCTGGTAGCCGAGACAACGATCTTTTGGCAGCTGTCGCTGCGGCAGTAGGCGTTTTTTACCGCCGGGTTTGTAATGACCCCCTGAGTGTTTACTGCTCCATCAAAAAGGTGGTTTCCACTCCCTACGATTTTATGGCTGCCAACCACAGCATCTATTGGCCACACCTCCTCCCCCACGGTATGGAATAGAGTGATGCTGGCATATAGGGACCCCTCCTTGGAATAACTCACACATTCTAGGCATTACGATGGCTATAAGGAAAGCCATCTTGGAATATTGTGCACTCCCTCTGCAGTAACGTGGATGTTCAGTCAATTAAGGTTCAGAAACCCCGTTTTGTGGGTTAACAGTACTAAAGCACCAGTCCAAGATGTTCCCATTACTGAAGCACTAATACCGCAACAGTAAATCCAGACATGCTCAATCTTTGAACGGAGGCCCAAGGACTACTGTGACCTCTTTAGGATTTCACTCTAGAAGGCTAATCACTTTACACTTTAGTTACAACAATGAGAGCTTGTTTGGTTGAGATCCACAGCAAGAACACTTGTGAATTAACTCTTGAACAGAATCTAGTTTGCAAAGGTTGTCCTTTACCAAGTGGACCGATGTCTTGAAATTAATTATAGGGGGACTGCACAAATGCATAAGTTCAGGGGTTACACTCCTCACAATAAGCTAAGGTCCATGAAGCAGACAAGGTGCAGATAGACAAAATCAACTTGTGATTACACCTAGTATGCCGTAACTCTTATCAAGATGCAACAGCTTCTCTCCATCTACAAAGTCCAAGGTCTCTGATGCTACTGTTACCTGTCAGAATATTGATAGGAGACAACTCCTCAGTAACCTTGGTTGAATTGTAGTACTGAAAACAGAAGCACCTATTAAATTCTGGTTTTCTACCAATGATACAACCGAGGAGTTGTGGGGTTAGCTAAAAAAACTGCTTGTGGAATCTACTGCAATACTTGAAATCTTTCATACATGCCATGCATGACAGAAGGTGGCAGGTCCTCTGAAAACAAATGAAATTGAAACTCAATCAAAAACTGGGTCATTCTAGGAAAAAAAGATAATGAAATTACACAAAGCACCACAACTTAAAAGAGGGGAGCTTCGAGGAAGTCAGTCTGTGCGACTTGCTAGTTAGGTGAAACAATTGGTGTGGCGGTTGGTGACAAGAGCATAATTGTTGGAGGTCACAAGAACCCACAGATTCTAAGACACATGCTAATCATATAACAAAAACAGTGCAAAATGTATCATTCAATAATAGCATCCTATCACATCTTCATCAAATTGAAGTAACCCCAATACAAAGATATACAAAATGATCAAAATCCTTAACATTTACTAGATATTGTACAACAAAGTATAGCAATTAGTGTGCCTCTATCACCATTGTTACCTGCTACTCACCAACATAAGTCTCCCTAAACACTGTGACATGTCCACACAAAACATATGCCACCTAGTGCATTCAATAATTACCATTAGGCATCACGTTCTTTGAATATATGGTTAAAGCTATGAAAAAATAATGTGGTTAAAATTGACTTCTGGTAATTAGATTGTGCAATATACCTATACACAGATACCTATACCCATTCAGAGGGACAGCAAAAGCAACAAGATGGTAGGGAAAGGCCTCAAACACAACAAGGTACCTCAAAGTCGGAGTCGTTGAAGCCATAGATGATATTCCATCCCAGTTGAAGGAACTTTTTGCGCTCAATCAGGATGCTATGGAAGAAGCAAAGTGCAAAGAACAGCTTCTTATACTTGGTTGGCTTGGTGCAGCGATTGAAGTGTTGCTCAGTTACCAGGCTGTACATGCGTTTCATGTTGGCCTTGAGACCCTAAAAGTGAAAGGACAACAACCTTGGATTTAGTGTCTGAAATTATGTGCTTCCGGTTTATAGAGCCAATGAATTAAACCTTACATGTACCACAGATACAGTTCAGCAAGGAGAGTGCTCATGCTTTCACACACTGTCCTGCAAATATTTTTCAAGTATGTACTGCTTGAGACATACATCAATCTGCTCCACGTTTCTACTGGGATTCCTAGTCTTCCAGTAAGGGAGTCTCATACATCTTAGCCAGTGCACCACAGTCTTCTCCCATAGCCCCAGTGACCACCAAAAAGACCTTATAACACACAGCTGTTAAAAAACACCACATCTATTGATGACTTTCTGCTCAGGGACCTGAATGGGAGCAAAGAGTAACCGGGCAATGCTTTATGTGCCATTGAAGGTTTTCCCTCCCTCCGAGGTAGTCTTTACCTTAGGTGGTTCTGTAGTCATCTTGAGGCTTGCCTGAAGAATGGAGATGGGAAAGTCGGGGTGGGGGCTTGAGCTCAGCCAGAGGCGGAAGGTGGGGTGTGGCTCTTCTAGCTGCAGTTGTTCTACCAGCTTATCCAGCTGTGGCATCCAGGAGAGAGAGAGATGGCAATTTGCAAGGAACACCCAGTTACCTATTGACAATCAGTAGAGAATTAATCTCACAAAGAGTCTGTTTTTCCTACAGCGTTTTTATCAGTCTTAACATTCCAAAACCAGTTGTGGGTGGATAGGCTCACCTCTCATGCTATCTCCACTCTATATTCTAGATGCCAGTAGTTTCCTCAGTTAAAAATAATGTTATTTTTCACACGGGGCTTGAACAATTGTGGGTGATGGCCATTCATTGGTGAAGAGAGAGACTTGAGTACTTACCATCTCTGACTCCTTCTTTGATCATACGTGTTGCAATCGGGGCCTGTCCTTGCCCCAACGAAAGGGGCTGGAACTTGTCTGACATTCCAGACTGCTCTGCTAACTGGCGGAGAGAGCTGGTTGGGTCCACACCCGACGAAAGCACAAAGATCAGAGGAGTCTTCGTTGTGGAGTCATCAACAACCTGTAGACAAAGAAAACATAAGATAATTGAAGGACCAACTAATGCTATGAAAAGACAGCAAGACATATGTTGCACAGCAGTAGAGAACAAAGAATAACAGTTGTAAATCTGAAAAGTAAGAGACAGGAGCTGAATGGTATGTCATAATATGATTTAAAGGACTACTACTGAATGATGTGTCCTTCAAAAAGCACTGGCAAGCAATACTCAGCCACGGATCAAGAATGGGAACATACATAGCTTTTAGTAGGAAGAGAAACCCCGGTGTTGTGTTTGTATGCATGTCAGCCAATCACAGAAGGATGCTTGAGAATATCCTGGAATGGATGTACATCAAATGCAACTGACCAAGGGGCTGAAGGCTGTAGCCCTTCATAAAATAATCAATGAATGATGCAGATTTACCATTTACTAACAGCCTGCATGAGTAATGGAGAGAAAAGATCAACATTGTCAGTGAATGATGAAAGATATATTAAAACTGGGATAGAAATTCTACCACTGGATGAAACCAGCAAAATCAGATATTTCTGGAGCACCTAGAAATTCAATGGAAGATCATCGAGAAGGGTAGAAGTGAAGTAAAGATTTTTTTTAGATCAGTTTAATTCCAAAATTGTTGATATTCTGCTGAACAATGTAAATGACCTCTAACCCAAGATTTCAGAACAGGGCAGCAAACTTTCAGCAAAACATCTACTTTTTAGAAATCACCACCTTTTTATGTTCCATGCTAATTGTAGTCACCTTAGACCTCCACCACACCATTATCACTGCACTTAACGTCTCAGTATTTGGATGTGACACACACACTTTCCAATCTCTGTGGTGTTTGTTCATATGCAAATCTACCTAAATCACATGAACCACTGGGGTACACCACCCTGTTAATCGACATCTAAGGTTCCTGGTGCTCGTACACTGACTGCTATAAAGCAGACTTCTGAGTGGAGAGTTAGGCTCAACAGATCAATGTAATTTGATCTAGATAATATTTCACCAACAATATTTCTTTGAAAACCATTTTAACGGAAACATCAGGGTCTGCTGTACAATGGAATATACATTTTGTTGAAAAAATATTTTCATGATAAAATGTTCTATATTTTCATTGAAATACCACAACCCTTTCGTGAATTATAATTTCGGAGATTTCTTTTGAAGTGGTTTAGAAATACTCTGAAAACTAATCTTATCCATTACCTATGTCTCTAATCCAAATGATAAATCTGTCTGAAACTAAACCATGTTTCTAACTTTTAGCTTTACTCAAACCCTAATCTTGACCTTAATCTTTACTTTGACTTGAAAAGGTTGTATGACATAATGAACAAGTTACTTATCTACTTGCTCCCATAGTGGGATCTGAGCCATGTTTAACGGTATCTAGGGGACCAGAATCAACAGGCAATGCCACTGAGCTATAGCTCTTTGCCACGGAAAGACATTAGTTTAGTCAAACTTGCTCTGTAAAAGCAGAGAGAAAAGGGGGGAATCAAAGAATCCATCTTTGATGGAGAAAGCATTGAACAATCCTTAAACAGAAATATGTCAGAGACAACACAGAAAAGAAGAATAACTGCCTATGTAATGACAAAAAGAAATATATATACAACTACTATGATGATGTTATATATATATATATATAAAAAAAAAAAATATATATATATATATATATAATTTGCCAGCTTAACATTTAAGTTAAAGATGCCGCACTTACAGAATTGTGATTGATCCTGTTTTATTTAATGAAAAAACAACCCCACCAACTAACACCAACGCGTTTCGACCCTCTCGGTCTTGATCACGGTAACTCATTACTCCAATCCATGTTCTATTTATACTTTTCCACTAAGCTATGCCTTTATGTGGCATTCTGTGATATGTAGTTATATATAACAAATCTAGTGCTACAATACTTCACCAATAAACATAAACTTACCACAAAAGTGTTACTAATATAACAAAAAGAAAACAAGTGAATCGCTGTACACCCAGAATATTAAAACAGTCATGTGATAACAAAGTACAAACAACAATGAAAATAAGAAAACCTATGGTTCCTACTACTCCATACATATAGTATTATCTATAATATAGTATACTACTGTCATGTTACTAATTCTAAATAATCAATCTCTATGACTTATTCATCAACGGCCAAACTTATGTTGTACTTTGCTTCATTCTGGGGATACTGATCCCCCTCCTTTTTAATCAATTTTACAGCAACAATATAACAGCCTTTTCTTAATTTAATACAAAAACAGTAGTGTCTCATTGTTTCAAAATCATAAGTGACAAAATAACTCCTCATCGTAATTAATTCCATATGGCATCTTCGTTTTTAGTTTGATGATATATTTCGACTCCAAACGTCTTAGTTTCTGAACCCTATCACCCCCTCGTTCATGTTTTTGTATTGTTGCAATACCATAGTATTTCATGGTCATCCAATTCGAATCCGAGTGAGTTTTAAGATGTTTCGTTATAGCGTACGTCATATCCTCATTCTTTACTGCCCTTATGTGTTCTAAGATACGCTTTCTTAGGGGGCATATGGTACTGCCCACATATTTCAAACCACATCGGCATTCCAAGACATATACCACAAAGGAAGTTTCACATGTAATTCTTTCTTTGATCACTAAGGGGCTGATTCTAACCTTGGCGGACGGCGGAGGCCGTCCGCCAAGGTTCCGCGGTCAGAACACCGCACCGCGGTCGAAAGACCGCGGCGGTGATTCTGAGATTTGCCCTGGGCTGGCGGGCGGCCGCCAAAAGGCCGCCCGCCAGCCCAGGGCAAATCAACCTTCCCACTAGGATGCCGGCTCAGAATTGAGCCGGCGGAGTGGGAAGGTGCGACGGGTGCAGTTGCACCCGTCGCGTATTTCAGTGTCTGCTAGGCAAACACTGAAATATTTTGTGGGGCCCTCTTATGGGGGCCCCTGCCGTGCCCATGCCAGTGGCATGGGCACGGCAGGGGCCCCCAGGGGACCCGCGGCACCCCCTACCGCCATCCTGTTCCTGGCGGGCGAACCGCCAGGAACAGGATGGCGGTAGGGGGTGTCAGAATCCCCTATGGCGGCGCAGCAAGCTGCGCCGCCATGGGGGATTCTAAGGGCAGCGGTAAACCGGCGGGAGACCGCCGGTTTGCCTCTTCTGACCGCGGCCGAACCGCCGCGGTCAGAATGCCCTGCGGGGCACCGCCGGCCTGTCGGCGGTGCTCCCGCCGACCCTGGCCCCGGCGGTCTTAGACCGCCGGGGTCAGAATGACCCCCTAAGTCTCTACCTCTGAAATCAGTTACGAACTTTTTATCACAGCCAATTTTACATGCTTTACATTTCCTACAACAGAAAAAACCTTTATTGCCCCCTGTTAGCCAATCAGAAGTTTTAGGTGACTCAAAATGACTTTTTACTAGCATGTCTTTCAAAGATGGTACTTTCCGATATGTGATGGAAGGACAAGTACCAACCCGATGTCCAATATCACTATCTTTTTGGATTAAATGCCAATATCTTTTCAATATTTTTACAATTTGATGGTTTTCTTTACTGTAATCCAAAATTAATCTAATCTCATTCTTATTCTGTTCTGGATGTTCTGAGACATTACTTCTTTTAGCCAACACCTGATTGCGTTTTTTTTTCCTTGCCATCAATTCTCCTTGCTTTACTGATTTCAACGTGTATCCCCTATTGATAAACCTTTGTCGAGTTTCACTAAATTTATCGTTCATGTCCTGTTCATCCGAACAGTTCCTTCTAATATGAATGAATTCACCATAAGGGATACTTCTGATTAGAGATTTAGGATGAAAACTAGTACCATGTAAGATACTATTAGTTGCAGTGGGTTTCCTATATAATGTGGTCTGTAATGTTCCTGCTACAATATATACTTGCACGTCTAAGAATTCAATTAGGCTGTTGCTGATTTTATATGTAAATTGTAATCCTACGTCATTGTTATTTAGTATACAAAAAAATTCCTCAAATTCTCTTGTAGTTCCATGCCAAATCAGGAACAGGTCGTCTATGTAGCGAAGCCACATGATCACCTTATCCATGTATCTATCATTTTCTTGAACCCAAGCTACGCAACTCTCCCACCACCCCATAATGAGATTTGCATAACTCGGGGAAAAGGTCCCACAAATTTGTTTATAGATTTGATGATTAAACAGGAAAATGTTATTGTTGAGACATATTTCTATCATTTCTAATAACATCTCAGAATGTTTCAGGAAATTAATACTTTTTTGCCACAGAAAACATTTCACTGCATTTATCCCCACCTTATGTGAGATGGAGGTATACAGTGACACAACATCTATTGTGACCAACAAATAATCAGATTGCCACACTACACCATCCAATGCTCTTAAAAAATCACCCGCGTCTTGTATGTATGAATTCAGACCTTTAACCATTGGGGCTAGAAAATAATCTATATAGTTTGAAATACCTTCATACAACGAGCCACAACTTGATATGATGGGCCTGCCAGGAGGTTTAACTAAAGTTTTATGGATTTTAGGCAGGAAATAGATTGTTGGCATAATTGGATTATTATTCGTCATATATAATTTTTCATCATGACTATTTAGTCCTTCTGAATACCATTTTTCTAATCTCTCATCCAGATCCCAAATTAGATCATTGATAGGATTATGCGTCAATTTACAATAGTTCGCATTCATATTCAATTGTCTCAGTGCTTCTTCTATATACTCATCCTTATTTAAAATTACAATATTGCCCCCCTTGTCAGCAGGTTTAATCACTATTGTTTGATTGTCCATTAAGCCTTTCAGGGCTTGTTGTTGTTCCTTCGTCAGGTTTTCCTTGTCTTTTTTGTGCAGGGATTGTAAGTTCTCCAAATCATTAACCACCAAATCATGAAATATGTTAATTTTGTTTCCTGGGGAAAGGGCTGGGCAGAATTTGGATTTGGGTTTAAATTTTGTTTTGACACTGTAATCTGTCTCAATGCCCAATGTAGCTAGTATTGCTGTTTCAGTCAGCTCTTCATCTCTCAAATTGTGCGTCAAATCATACATTGTTTTTACATTGAAACCTTGTTCAATATTTAGATCTAATTCATCATGTAGCCGATCTACTTCTGATGTCACAGTAGGACCTAATTTAGAAAAGTATTTTGCCAATTTTAATTTCCTATGGATTTATACAAATCAATTCTTGTTTGGACGAAATCTTGGTGTTTCTCCGGGCAGAAGCTTAGTCCCTTTGATAGCACTGCTGTTTCAACTTACTTAATACATAATTTGACAAATTGACAATCAGGCTTTCTGACTGTCCAACTATAGATTTTAAGGGCTTTAAATTTATTGATCTTTCCGACTGCTTAGCATACAGTCTTTTCCTTTTGCTGCGCCTCGTCTTCCGCCTCCTGTAGGGTCTCGCCACCCCTGGCCTCTGCCTCTGCCGCCTCTTCCTCTGCTCCTCGGTGTTGTTTGATCCAGGTATACCAATTTCATTTTGTCTAAAAAAGTTGTTTTTCTTGTAATTTTATTTGTGCTTTTGCCTTCACCCAGATCTGTTTCCGATCCACTTGTTTCCGTATTTTTAGTCTGATCCAAATCTATCTGTCCCGCGTGAAGCTGTTGTTTCAATATGTCAAATCTTTTGGCAAACGTAAGAATTCGTCCAGATTCGTAGTCTTGTGCATCTCTCAGAAACTTACTTTTTTTACGTTCCTCAACTTGATTTTCATATTTATATAATCCTTAACAGATGGAAGGATAACCATCCGACGGCTGCACCAATCCCTTGGTTAGATCCGAACCCATGAAACGGGGTCAGATACAACAATGTTGAATTGAGTTAGTTCAGATTTATTCCTTATAATGGTTACACAGAGTCCTGTGATAGAATGTCAACGCGTTTCGGCAAAAACGCCTTCTACTGGACAAATCCGGCCAAGAAACCGGCACCATATATACACAAAATAAAATCCATCATTTGTTTTCATTATATTATAGTGTGCTCCAATACAGCAGCCATCTTGGAACATACAACAACCTGAGTGTGATCAACATATCTAAACCCAGTTTTAGCACTGCAATGTTAATATGAACTACTTTCAATGGTCTAGACATTAAAACACTGTATATTCTGTATATATTTTATAAATACATAAAGCATATCCATAATATAATAAATATGGAAACTTGACAAAAAATGTATTAAGAGTTGAAAATTTGAAAATTGTGAATAATAGTTAACAATCAATAATATGTCTCATTAAGATATTAGCCTAACGTGTGACTATATCCTTATATATAGCTCTGTCATCATTGTATTATGCCAAAGTTGGCATTTTGAGGAACTTACATTGTTACACCTATTTGGCCACTGTCATCAATGTCTTCTAGTCGGCAATATATATATATATATATATATATACACATATATATCTGAAGACGGAGCTAAGTAATCAGCAAGACAGTACTAAAAAGTGTGGCGGACATTGCACACCCCACTAAAGTCAAGTCTGCAAAGCATTTAAACCAATGCCAAGTGACTAAGTAGCCCACAATTAGGATGCTAATATTATAAGCTTGAAAGAAGAGAGCAGGAGTGAAAAACAAAACCTTGCTAGTATAGAAAAAACAAGGTAACAACTTGAATCTACAAGAAGGTCAAAGTGAATTAAAGGCCAACAAACAGAAGGCCTAGAACAGGTATTCAGTATCAACACCCAAAGGTAAGTGATATCAGACACAAGAGGATCTGGCTGAAGTACGGAACGAAAGGTAAAATACATTGTCCTCTAGCGACAAACCTCCACAAAAGGGAAGTCTAAAAACTAAAAACAAGGTAGTAAAAGCTGAATCAACTACAGGAGTGGCAACCTATAGCATAGCAACAATAGTTGATTACAGGAAATAATGTCCCTGCAGGAAATAGGAGGCATTAAAATTACCAGAAGGTATAAGACAAAGCACACCTACACCCTTCAATAAACCAATGTATATGGACGTCTTCCAAAGGAAGCGAGGTACGCAGCAAGAGAGGCATATTCCCCTATGAAGTAAGGAACCCTAATGATAACGCAGAAGTGTTATAACTACCTCAGAAGGGCTAGAAATAATATGACACCCTGAGAATAGAATGAAAGGAACCAACCAGGGAGACTGTGCCTGAAGGGAGTAACCAATCCCCATTACAAACTATTCCCAAGAAGGACGGAACTATAATGTTCAGGAACAAATACATGAAACCCTCCTTGACCGGGAATCGATCTCGGCCATGGCAGTGAGAGCGCCAAATCCTAACCACTAGATCACTATTGAGTTTTGCATAAATAACCAGTTGTCCACCGTAAGATGGAAGATAGCCACCAATACAGAAGATGGCAACATGGCAGTGCCTTAAGAATACATTTGTAGACATCTTGAGGGCCTGGGTTGGTGTGGACTCTTGCATAAGAGGTACCTGTAGCAGCAAAGGTACAGGACCTTACCTCTAAACGATAAATAAGTATTGTACATCTCCTTGCAGTGAAGAGTCAGTGTAATGACAAGATCAGCGGCAAAAGAGAAGAGTGCTGCACAGACTAGGAATGTAGGCAAGATGCCACAAGAAAGAAAAACAGGCAGGATACAAGAAGGAAGGAAAGATCCCATTCCATATATAACACAGGAGGAAATGTGAACCTGTGTACCTCCAGTGCCAGAGAGACCAGTGGTAAGGATCCATCCTGCTGACGTAAAGCAAGAGCAGCTCACTAAATAAGAGCAAGGATGAATGGATGCGGGATTGCGTTACCATTTGCCCCACTGCTCCATATGGGAAAGAAGAGTCTCTCAACAGAAGTAGAACATGTATGAAAGTAACATTCTTTGCATGGTTAGCACCCACTTTTTGCCTGGTATCTGATGTAATTTTGACATAAAGTGCACTGGGTTCCTGCTAACCAGGTCCCCAGTGCCAGATCTCTTTCCCCAAAACTACACAGTTGTTTCCCCAATTGGCAAAACCTTTAGCACCCCAAGTCCCTAGTAAGTGGTACCCTTGGTACCTAGAGCATGGGGGACTAAAGAGAGTCACTAAGGGCTGTAGCACAATTTGTGCCACCCTAAGGGACCCCTCACCAAGCACTTGTCCTGCTATTTGATGGAGTTTTGTTTTGACCAATGACTTTGTGTTTCACCACTGCGCATATTAGTTGCTCAATGTTCACCAGTAGCACATGGTATGTTTTGTTCAGTTTAGCCGCCTATTGGCTTTGACATGGCATTAGCCATTACTTTCTGTATTCAGTTTAGCCGCCTATGGGCTTTGACATTGCATTAGTCTGTATTCTGCCTATTGGCTTTGACATGGCATTAGCCATTACTTTCTGTATTCAGTTTAGCCGCCTATGGGCTTTGACATTGCATTAGCCATTACATTCTGTATTCTGCCTATTGGCTTTGACACGCTGTATCCAGTCTAGCCGCCTATTGGCTTTGACATTGCATGCCTATTGACTTTGACATGATGTATCCAATTTAGCTGCCTATTGACTTTGACATGCTATTAGATATTCTGCCTATTGGCTTTGACATGATATCATATATTACATTTTGTATTCAGCTTAACTGCCTATTGGCTTTGACATGATATTATACATTACACTTTGTATTCAGCTCCGCTGCCTTTTGGCTTTGACATGATATTATACATTGCATTTTGTATTCAGCTCAGCTGCCTATGGGCTTTGACATGATATAAGACATTGTATTTTGTATTCAGCTTAGATGCCTATTGGCTTTGACATGACACTAGACATTGCATTTGATATTTAGGTTAGCTGCCTATTGCCTTTAACATGACATTGCATTTGATATTTAGGTTAGCTGCCCATTGCCTTTAACGTGGAGTTCTGTATTTTTCCAAGCTGTGTTTTTGCACCAGAGAACCAAGATGTTTTGCTCTCACAGTAGACTAGACCTGATAAGAGAGAGTACATGGGCGTCGTTTCTCTTCCCTTGAGCTTGGGAACAGGAGTAGTCTTGGAGACCTGGCCAGTCTCCAAAAGGCTTGCTCAGTTTCCCAGGTCTGGGAGGAGGGGGCACACCTTTGTAACGAATGTAACAGGCTGCAGAGAGTCAGATTCGAATCTGCCGGACCTCGTGCTGGAGCTTGGCGCAGGCTGCCAGCAATCCCGTGTGGGTAGATGAATCTCTCTTTCTCGCGGCTGACAGGGGTCCTCAGCTTGCAGACCTTAGAAAGATGAAGCTGTGAATAGTTCCCACACGGTGAAGTATTTGTTTTGCTTTGCATTCAATATCTTATAAATATAACCTGCTGTGTATATTGCAAACTGATATATTTTGTTTGATTAACGCGGACTGGAAAGCTACTAATTCGTCATTCATTCATAAACATTGTGGTTGGGGAAGAATAAAATAACAATAAAAGTCTTCTTTGACCTCAGAAGTGCATTTCTGTTGTGTTATGTTAGTGCTTAGAAACTAAATAAGAGGAAAGCACTACAATTGGTACCTGGAGTCGTGGGGTGTCGGTCATTAAGAGGTGATTAAAGGGTTTGACGAGTTAGTAGATTTCTAAGTGCACACTTTAAAGGTGTAATTGTTTTTTGTTGTTTGGAGAATTACAGAAATTGTTCTGTTTGGAGAATCACAGTAGCACGGCAGACCATGTCTGAGAATACATGTGTTGATGAACTGCCTGATGGTGCTAAGAAAAACTGTGAATTGTTTTCTGTTTGGGGAATTACAGAAGAAAATGCATGTGTAGCTAAAATGCCTGATGTTGTTTTGAGAAATAATTCCCGTTGTATATATGTAGAAAAAGTGTGTTTTGGAAGTAATGATGACAGAAAGGTCTGGATACCTTTATCTGCTTACAGAGAAATGCAGGAGAAATGTAGGAAGTTGGAACATGAAAATAGGAATTTACGTGAGCAAATTAGCCAGGATACAATAATTCAAAATAAGACTGAAAGTTATAAAAGGGCTGTTTTTGAAGAATCTTTCTTGTCCCATTCCAGTAATGAGGGGGTTAAGACAGCTCCGAGCTGCACTGAGTTTCCATGTGAGCCAGGGTTTTTGGCAGCCAAAGTGCATTCCTTAACTGATAACACAGAGGAGAGAGACCAGAATGTGATTTACGAGTTACCGTTGCAAAATGCACAAGTAAAACAGATTTTAGAGCAAGACACCCCGAGTTTCATTAGCTTGTTTGATTTTTGGAAAAAGAATAGCCCTCATTTGAGAGAAATCCTAACACTTTTGTATATGGTCACTGTGAAAAATTATATGCAGTTGCGCGCTTGTGATTTGGCAAATGAAATAATGCAGACTTTAGGTTTCTGCGCAGTGCAAGAAGGAAATACTTATGTACATTTAAATCATGAACAAGGAAAGAAAATAGTGCCCCTAGCTAGAATCATACAATGGATCTGGTACTTGCAAGACAGGGCTAGAGTACCACAGGTAAAAGAGTTACCAATGAAGTTGAATGCACCATTTGAATTCGTGTCCACTGAAGATAAAAAGCATGTTTGTTTTACTAATGATTCATTGACTGAAATGTTGTTTTCTGGCACAGTAGAAGGAACAGCGTTGTATAATGTGTGTCAGATTTTAAAGCAAGAGCTACGTGAGATGTGTCATTTTTATGCTGATTTTTGGTTCTTTGATAATGTTTTAGCCACATGGCTTGTACCTAACTGGTTCAATTACCTTGCAGATGTTAATGAGAAAAATGCAGAGAGAGAAGTGTTCACCCAGAATTCTGCCTTAGTGGGGATGGCTATGTGGGTGCCCCAGAAATGTGAAAAGGCCACTTACAGGTGGGCAGAGATGAGAGAGATGCACATTCCCCTAGATTTGATAAAAACTGTGCAGCACGCACAAAAGCAATCTGTCATGCAAGCAGTCACAGAGCAGTTGGGGAGAGGAAAGTTACCAGAACAGAAATGGCAAATTGATCAGGTTTTAGGGAGAGTGATTGCTGCAAATTACCAAGGAAAAATCGAAATTATGCTGATACCTAGAAAAGAATCTGATTCATTCATACAAATTGGAGACAGAATGGCCCAAATTGACAAAAGTGCAGTGAATGGAGGTTTGGTAAAGAATGAGTCTGCCCCAGCCCTTCTGACAGTGCAAGAAAAGGGAAGCTGTGGCGCAGCAGATAAAAACCTCAGTACTGATGTGTGGGCTGAAGCCCCAAGTGACCCTCCAGAACCTGCAGAAAATATAACAAAGGGCCCCAAAAACGTCCTGCTGATTATAAAACAGGGAAAGAAAGAGGAAGGGTGCAGTTTAAATGAAAAATGTTATTTGCAAGAAAAGTCATACTTGTTTCTTTTGCAGATCCGACCACGTTTCGCCACTGTCCCTGAGTGTGCTGTGTGGTCCCCCTTCCGGTGTGTGCGTGTGGGGTCGGGGAAGGGACCGAATCCCCAACCTGAACCTGGCTGAGTAAAGTGCCAGCACCATGGATCCATTTTGCGCAAACTGCGCCTTCAGTTCAAGTTCAACTTGTTTGCTGTGTTTTTTTTTTTTTCCCCTCTCGTATGGAACTCTGACTTTTGCTTATCTTCCAGCAAACCTTTCAAGTGGACCGTGCATCTTTACATGAGTAGAACTCATGCCACATCAAATTGCTAACACTGTTGAATTAGAGACTCATTCAGAAAAAAAAATTGCCCAGTCTTTTCTATGTAGATGTATCTGATGTGAAAGGTTATGAGATCAATGTGTTAATTCACTTCTATTGCTTTACAGGGATTGCTTTGATCATTGAAATTTGATTTGATCATAATGTTTTTTTTTGTGCTGATGTTTTTTTTGTTTGTTTGAAATATGAGATATGTGAAACAAAAATTCATTGGTCAAAGGGCGGAATGTCCTGCTATTTGATGGAGTTTTGTTTTGACCAATGACTTTGTGTTTCACCACTGCGCATATTAGTTGCTCAATGTTCACCAGTAGCACATGGTATGTTTTGTTCAGTTTAGCCGCCTATTGGCTTTGACATGGCATTAGCCATTACTTTCTGTATTCAGTTTAGCCGCCTATGGGCTTTGACATTGCATTAGTCTGTATTCTGCCTATTGGCTTTGACATGGCATTAGCCATTACTTTCTGTATTCAGTTTAGCCGCCTATGGGCTTTGACATTGCATTAGCCATTACATTCTGTATTCTGCCTATTGGCTTTGACACGCTGTATCCAGTCTAGCCGCCTATTGGCTTTGACATTGCATGCCTATTGACTTTGACATGATGTATCCAATTTAGCTGCCTATTGACTTTGACATGCTATTAGATATTCTGCCTATTGGCTTTGACATGATATCATATATTACATTTTGTATTCAGCTTAACTGCCTATTGGCTTTGACATGATATTATACATTACACTTTGTATTCAGCTCCGCTGCCTTTTGGCTTTGACATGATATTATACATTGCATTTTGTATTCAGCTCAGCTGCCTATGGGCTTTGACATGATATAAGACATTGTATTTTGTATTCAGCTTAGATGCCTATTGGCTTTGACATGACACTAGACATTGCATTTGATATTTAGGTTAGCTGCCTATTGCCTTTAACATGACATTGCATTTGATATTTAGGTTAGCTGCCCATTGCCTTTAACGTGGAGTTCTGTATTTTTCCAAGCTGTGTTTTTGCACCAGAGAACCAAGATGTTTTGCTCTCACAGTAGACTAGACCTGATAAGAGAGAGTACATGGGCGTTGTTTCTCTTCCCTTGAGCTTGGGAACAGGAGTAGTCTTGGAGACCTGGCCAGTCTCCAAAAGGCTTGCTCAGTTTCCCAGGTCTGGGAGGAGGGGGCACACCTTTGTAACGAATGTAACAGGCTGCAGAGAGTCAGATTCGAATCTGCCGGACCTCGTGCTGGAGCTTGGCGCAGGCTGCCAGCAATCCCGTGTGGGTAGATGAATCTCTCTTTCTCGCGGCTGACAGGGGTCCTCAGCTTGCAGACCTTAGAAAGATGAAGCTGTGAATAGTTCCCACACGGTGAAGTATTTGTTTTGCTTTGCATTCAATATCTTATAAATATAACCTGCTGTGTATATTGCAAACTGATATATTTTGTTTGATTAACGCGGACTGGAAAGCTACTAATTCGTCATTCATTCATAAACATTGTGGTTGGGGAAGAATAAAATAACAATAAAAGTCTTCTTTGACCTCAGAAGTGCATTTCTGTTGTGTTATGTTAGTGCTTAGAAACTAAATAAGAGGAAAGCACTACAGCACTTGACAGACTGCCATTGCAGACTGCTTGTCTTGGTGCAGACAAAAGTGAAAACATGACATGGCACACTGCCTGTGTGCCAAGTCCCCTAACATTGCATGTAATCTATGTAAGTCACCCCTCTAGCAGGCCTTACAGCCCTAAGGCAGGGTGCATTATATAACATGTGAGGGCATATCTGCATGAGCAGATATGCACCTGCTATGTCTATGTTGATTCTCAGACATAGTACATGACCAGGGATGTCATTTTAAAAACATGCTGGACACTGGTGACTACGAGTTCCCCAGTTACTGATGGCTCCATTGGAGATAGGGATGTTTGGTATCAAACATCTCATATATACCAAACATCTCATATCGGTGAACCAAAACTGATGTCAGTGTTGGATTTACCAATACATGCCCACAGAGGGCACCTTAGAGGTGCCCCCTAAAATCCTACCAACTACTAGTGTATTACCTGTCTGGTCCTAACCAGTTCAGGCACCTTAGCCATGTTTCTGATCCCCCAAGGTGAGAGCCAGTGCTCTTGGGGTCCAGAGACAAAAGACTGCACTGGGCGGGTGTGTTGACACTGCCTACAGACAGGATGGACATTGCAGGACGGGAAACTTCAAAGACCTTGCCATCTTTGTAATGAGACCCAGGTCTCTCTAAATGGCGGTGATAACCATCCGCCCTGACCTGACCCCACTTCTGGTGGCAAGACAGGCAGGAATATTAGGCAGATTAGGGGGTGTGCCCCCTTCATTCCAGTCCCACCCCTACGGTGGACAAGCTAAAGTGGACACCACTTTTTAAGTTCCCCCATCTTGGTTTGGAAGAAATTAGCCACTAGGGTCAGGGTTATGCCCACGTCCCAAAGAGAGTGGTCATAGGAAGGGTGTAGTCACAGAAAGGTGGGAAACCCATTGGCTGCCACTTGGCACTCCCTGTAATGCTCGTAAACTGAGTATTTAGGTGGCACCCCTGAACACTATTACTCAGATCCTGACAACCTAAGAAGACCAAGGTCAACCCCGCCGGCCTCTATTTAACCCTGCCCCAAAAGACGGCTCATCCTGCAGCTGTACCTCTAGAAACCTGGGACAACTGCCTTCCCTTTGAAAAAGACTAAAGTTTCCCATGAGCATCATACCTGCTCCCTAACCAACTCCAAGCAAAGGACTCTGCAACCTCCGGGACCGCAAAGACCCAACACTTGAAAACACCACTGCATCCACTGTCACTGACCAGAGTGGGAGTCGACATCTGGTGCCGGCAAGTTCCCCCCGCTGTCCAAAGTCAGAGTCCATCATGAGTTCATCCCTCCTGGACTCCTTGAAGTAGCCTGCAGCCTCTGCACGCAGGCCCCCACTCCCGCAGCCTCTGTGGTGAGAGAAACCAAACACCTAAAGCAATCACTGCACCCGTTGCCACCGGCCCAAGTTGAAGTAGACCACTGGTGTCAATGACGTCTGCTAGCTCTCCTGACCTCAAGTCCACTGTGGTTTCAACCCTCCTGGACTCCCCGATGACACCTGCAGCCTCAGACCATGTGGCCACCCAACCACGAGTGCTCCTGGACAAGTAAACCAGATGCTAAAGGACACCCCTGCATCCATTGCTCCTGGGCCTTGGAGAAGAGTACCAAAGGTGCACCTATGTCCCCGAAGCATCCCACACTTGTGACTAACCTGTTGGTTGTCCCCAACTACCCCTGCAGCCAGAGCCTGCAGCCTAAATCCACGGAGATCAACCCCTATTGAAATACATAGGGCACCCAACGTGTATCTACTTTTACCTTTGCAAACCAATTGAGGATCCACTGGACTCTCTTCACAGTGCATTTTTTAGTGTACCATATAGAGAGCCAGCTTCCTACAGAACATATCTAGAAAAAGAAGCATAAGTAATGCTCCAAAGCATAAAGCACGGAGAAATGAGAGATTCACAGTAAATAGGCTCTTGGGCAAAGTGATGAGCCATGTACAAAGGACCCAGAGAGTCTTTATTATAAGCTCCCTATAAGGAATACTAAATGTTGCCTACAGGACCTGTTGTTCCCGGTCTCCCATCCAAGTACTAATGAGGCCCGACCCTGCTTAGCTTCCTAGATCGGGCACAATGAGGGAGGTATGGCTGAAGGCTACCTTGTAAAGCTTATAAGGCATACAGTAGATGCTCTACACAGAACAGGGAACATACCATGCAGGCAGTTATCTCTTGAGCTTAAAGCCCGTCTTCAGAGAAAAAGAAAAAACCCTGTTCCATCAGACATTAAATCCACTTAGGGTCACAAAGAAAATACATCCCAGATAGCCAGAGCTATAAGCTGTCATCGACAGGCCTTAATAAAGAAGTCTAGGAGCAACACAAACCATATACTAAGAAAGTGGAATGCAAATCATGAATTCCCCCCTAGACAAGTGTAGTGTGTGTAGAATCACTGGGAGAGTAAGAATACAGTAAAGGTAAGTACATTACCCTACCCCAGAGCCCGGAAAAGCAGGAGTAAAGTACTGCAAGTTTCCTTAGGACACACTACACCTCGTGATTGGGATTCTGCAGTAACCAACCAAGTCTGCAAACGACAACTGCTGGATTCCTAGACCTGAAGACCTGCAAAAGAAGGGGACCAAGTCCAGAAGTCGAAAGAAGTTCCAGGAAGAACAGGAGCCCCTGCCAACCCAGAAGAGGGTGCAAAAGAAGAGTCCACGGTTAGTTGAAGACTGCAGAAATTCATCCTAGGAAGATACTAGCGGGTTCCTGCATGATGCAAAGGATGTCCCACAACGTGAAGATCGTTGCAGAAGTGATTTCGTGTTGGAAGTTGCCAACAAGCCTTGGCTACGGCAAAAGTGCGTTTTGCGTCAAAACAGCGCTGGATGGACCCAGGAGGGAACTGGGGGCCTCAACGCTGTGTGAGGAGAAAGAGGGGGCTCTCAGCTCTTTAGAGAGACCTCAGGATGCCAGCCAGCACCCCCGGGAGTCCCAGGACACGGGGACAAAGGAGGTGCACAATGCTGTTGATGCAGCACAACAAAGGAAGGCCCCTCGCTGCCGGAGAATAACTCAGCGAGTTGAGCGTTGCAGGATCGAGTGCTGGGGACCTGGGCCAGGCTGTGCACGAAGGAATTTTGCAAATAGTGCACAGAGGCCTCAGGAAGTGAAGAAGGTGCAGTACACAGGGGTACTGTCGCTCTTTGGGAAGGCAAGGTCTTACCTCCTTCAAATTGCGTCAGCAGGACCTCAGACAGTCTACGTCGATGATGTCCACCCTCTGTGTCCTTAGGAGCACGCTCGTCGTTGTGAGAGGAGTCAATGGTACCGGTCATTGTCTTGGAAGATGCCTGCTGGAGCAGGGGAGTGACTCCGTCACCCCACGGGAGATTTCTTCGATCCTTCTGGTTCAGGATGAAGATAGGGAGTCCCCAGAGCGTGCACACCGTGGAAACTGTTGCAGTTGCTGACTTGGAGCTGAGGTTGCAGGAGAAAAGTATCCCTTGTGGATACTTTGTTGCAGTTACAGCGGTTCCTGGAGCAGGCTGCGGTTGATTCACGGTCAGAGGATGATGAAGTTGTTGCAGAGGATTCCTGAAGGAAACTTGCAAGCAGAATTTGAAGAGAACCCACAGGAGAGACCCTAAATAGCCCTGAGAGGGGGATTGACTACCTTATCAGGAGGGGTCTCTGACATCACCTGCTGGCACTGGCCACTCAGAGGCCTCCAGAGTGTCCCCACACCTTGCAAAGCAAGATGGCTGAAGTCTGGGACACACTGGAAGAGCTCTGGGCACTACCCCTTGGGTGGTGATGGACAGGGGTGGTCACTCCCCTTTCCTTTGTCCAGTTTCGCGCCAGAGCAGGGGACAAGAGGTCCCTGAACTGGTGTAGACTGGCTTATGTAAGGGTCTGTGCCCTTCAAAGCATTTTGAGAATCTGGGGGAGGCTACCCCTCCCCAGCCCCTAACACCTATTTCCAAAGGGAGGGGTGTAACACCCTGTTCTCAGAGGAAATGCTTTTTTCTGCCTTCCTGGGACTGGGCTGCCCAGACCCCAGGAGGGCAGAACCCTGTCTGTGAGGTGGCAGCAGCTGTAGCTGCAGCACAAGCTTCAGAGAGCTGGTTTGGCAATACTGGTGGTCCATGGTGGAGCCCCCAGGATGCATGGAATTGGCTCCCCCATACCAGATTTGTAATGGGGGGGACAATTCCATGATCTTAGACATGTTACATGGCCATATTCGGAGTTACCATTGTGAAGCTACATATAGGTATTGACCGTGTAATGGCGTCCCCGCACTCACAAAGTCTGGGTAAATGGCCCTGAACTATGTGGGGGCACCTTTGCTAGTGCAAGGGTGCCCTCACACTTAGTAACTTTGCACCCAACCTTCAGCAAGTGGAGGTTAGACATACAGGTGATTTATAAGTTACTTAAGTGCAGTGAAAATGGCTGTGAAATAATGTGTGTGTTATTTCACGCAGGCTGCAATGGTAGGACTGTGCAAGGGTTTGTCTGAGCTTCCTATGGGTGGCAAAAGAAATGCTTCAGCCCATATGGATCTCCTGGAACCCCAATGCCCTGGGTACCTAGGTACCATATACTAGGGACTTATAAGGGGGGGGTCCAGTGTGCCAATTGAAATTGGTAAATGAAGTCAATAGCCTACAGTGACAAATTTAAAAGCAGAGAGAGCATAAGCACTGAGGTCCTGATTAGCAGAGTCTCAGTGACACAGTTAAGCACTACACAGACACACACATTAGGCCATAAACTATAAGCACTGGGGTCCTGACCAGCAGGATCCCAATGAGACAGGCAAAAACATACTGACATACAGGTAAAAATGGGGGTAACATGCCAAGGAAGATGGTACTTTCCTACAGTATGGGAATGGCCACCCAAAAGGCATGCGGTGTTTACCGACTGCAGCGCTCAACTGGCAGAAGAAAACATTTTCTTCCCCAAATTATCCAGTCTTTTTGATTCCCTTTTTCAGGGGGGGTGGAAGGGTAGGGAATGCGCCAGAGGAAGCCTAGATCATGAGGCTCTCAGGCGTGAGGTCTTGGGTGAGGAATTTCGGGTCTGTCGGCGCAGGCCTATGGCGGCAGGCAATCTTCCTATTCACAGGAGCCCCTGTGCTGGGTCTGGACCAAGTACCCAAAAAGATGCCTGTCAGTACCTCATTAAAGGGGAGAAGAGGTTCTGATGTGGACGACCCCGGCTGAAGCATGTCGGTTAGGATATTAGGCCTAACCTCCATAGAAGGTAGCTCAAGGTCCAAGACCTCAGCCACCCTTCTCACCACCATGGAGTATGTGGTGCTCTCCTCCGTAGCCACGGTAGGAGGAGAGAGCACCAGTGTCAGGGGAGGTGTCTAGACCACTAGCATCAGCCAAATCCTGCACCCAGTCAATATGGGGGTCAAGCTGGTATTCTAAGGGGTCCAGTGGCCCCTCTAAACTCTCCCCGTATCCATACCTGTAAGTATAAGGGTCTGGATCAACCCTGGGCCCAGGAAAGCCCACAGAGAACAGAATTGGCGTCAAGCGACATCGTTCCGGCTCTGGGTCGTCGGGTATGAGAATATGATCGACGTCGATTGTGGGCCCAACCGATGTCGGGAGCAGTGACGTTTGACCCGACGCCGGGAAAGGTCGATGTGGCCGACCGGTGTTGGGACAGATCCGAGATTGGATCCAGAGAAGCCCTCCAGAGCCGTGGCTGAAGCCGACGACTTCGAACCCGAGGGGGCCCTCACCGACCCGCCTGTGCCAGAAGGCGCTGAAGGTGGGTCAGTCTGCCCAAAAATGAGACGCATTGCCTCATAAAACTCTTTTAGCTGCGCAGGGGTGGCTCCGGCTCCCGGGAAGACGGGGAAGCACGGGGCGGACCCAGATGGAGGCTCTATGGATGGAGGTCTAGAGTGTCAGCACTCTTTCCTCGCCACATCGTCCGAGCGGCGGGGTGAAGTCAAAGAAAGTTTGTTCTTCTTTGACTTCTTTTTCTTATGACGCGAATGTACCGATGATTTCGAGGACGGAGATTGGTGGTGACTCCGCGGCCGGTCTTGAGACCTTCCTCTCGAACAAGACCGTGAGCGCCGCTGAGTTGAGTGTCAGGCCGCCATTAGCTTCAGGGACCGCTCCCTCAAAGCTTTCGAGTTCATGGCCCGACACTCAGAACACGACTTAAGGTCGTGATCGCACTCCAGGCACCAAGGACACACGAGGTGTGGAGCCGTCACCGACATCATTCAGTGACAGGAGTCGCAGGGCTTAAAACCGGTCTTGCGGGACATCCTTCAACGCATCCAAAACCTTGTCAAAATTGTTTGACAGAAAGTGACTGAGGTAGCTCCTCTCCGGATCTGCACGTAGGCTGGCACAGAAAGAAAAGAAATGACGTCAGCGTGCCTGGGTGGTGCCTATATACGACTGCGACATCATCACGGTGAACACTACGCCACTGACGCCTGCTGAGTTGACTGACGCCACGCAGAGGTACTGCTTGAAGAAAAAGTCTCCGGATTCAGTCCGATGCCTGGGGGGAATTCAAAAGGTAAGTAATCTTCAACTAGAAGTCTCTATCAGATTTTAGGAGCAGTTAGATGAGCCTTTCCCACTCTAACAAATAGTAGGGAAAGTGTTGAAGGTCAGAGGTGCTACATTTACTATTTCCATTCCAGTCCAAGCAAAGGAGAGAAAGTGCTGGATTTCAGAGCAATTAGATTTAGTATTCACACTTCACTCTAAGCAACGGCAGGGAAAGTGTTTGACTTCGGAGGAGCTAGGTTTACTATTTTGACTCCAGTCTAAGCAACAGTAGAGAAGGTGTTGGACTTCGGAGGGGTTAGATTTACTATTCCCACTCCAGTTTGACCAAAACTATGGAAGGACTTGGACAGAAGAGATACAGTACAATTTGCACTCCAATGTAGTCCATTTACATACAATTGCAGACATAATTAAAATGTATGCACAGAAATAAATACCAAATATGAATACTTATAAAAAATAAAATGAAAATAGCCAAAACGTTTTAAACTTTAAAATTATTTATCAGAACTAAAATCTAAAACTCATAAAAAAATACATACCTTTAAATACAAACTTCTTCCCTCTATTATAAACCAAAACACACTAAATCACAAAACAGTTAACATAAATAAAACTATAACATGAAATTACTATCTTAAAGACACTTATGAATCAATTGATAATTCAATTTAAAAAATAAATAATAAATGAAAACATAATTAACTACAATTTTAATATTTAAAAAAAAAAAAAAAAAAAAATAACGAATAACACCCTCTCACTGTATCCCCCCACAAACCAATAAACCACAGCTAAAGTCTAAAAGTAAATAAACATAAGACTTTTAAAAACTACTTTTATACTTAAATTTCAATTAAATAAATCAATAAATGTAGATCATTAATAACCAAATACATATTTAAGTTACATTAACAAATGAAGAATACAAAAATATATTAAGTTTAATTAACTTCCCTCCCTATTCCCCTACAAACCCAAATACCCAATAAGACTATCTAAAATACTAATTAATCTTCCACAAAAATAACAAAATGTTATACTTATATGTAAAAATAATCAATAGACACATGTACATATTGCAACATCATTTAAGTATTTAAATGTAAATAAAAAAATGATTAATTGAAAACAGACAATTTTCTTAACCTAGCTTCAAATGCAATCTGAACATTGAATGTAGCATTTAAACTGATTTTAAACCTGATTGCTACTTGTACTCATGAGCTTATCCTTCACATCTTATACTAATTTTGATTAAATGTATGTTTCTAGTTTTGTGCTTTTAAAATAATTTTACAATATATCAAGTGTCACCCTATTCAAACGTGAGGGCTGTCCATAGGTAGAATATAATCAAGAGATATACATAATTCATTTTCCAGGAGCAGTATGGTATTAGTGGGACCAGAAGGGTCATGCTGTGCAGCAGGTTTAGGGATTGAAGAAAAGGGTTTAGTTCATTCAATGCTAAAAACACTCACCGACTTCATATTGAGGACTGGTGGCTCCACAAACTTTGAACCCAAGTTGTTGATTATGAATGAAGTCACGCAGAAAGCCACTCTGTCCTGCCGTAAAGATCGGACGATGAGCATCCTCTGCATCTCATTGCAGGCATTTTCCCACTCACCTGGGGAGTAATGCATTAGATCATGTTATATAACAGAGAAAAGAAAAGGTACACTAAAAAAAGAGAAGAAATATGTTACATATCCCTAACTGTAGTTCTTCATGGAGCCACCTACTTGAATAATTTCCAGGTGAAAAGGTGGGAGCCTCTGGGCACCTTTTAAAGCAGAGCGCAATATCAGCAATAAAAAACTAACTAAAATGTATCCACTTTAGTAGCCCTTCCAGCTCATATGAAATCAGCCCAAACTCCAGCAAATGAGGTGATGTACTTTGAGCTCCCCCACCGCCTGAGGCCATCCTAGTTCAGATTTCACAACACTTATAGGAGACAGAATAACCAACCAATTAGCCTCTAAGTGGAGAGGAGGAAGAGCGGCATGTGAATCTATGAAATAATACCAATACTAGAGAAGGAAAAGTTACTACCTGTAGACAAACTTCTGCATCCTAGGTATCTTCATTGAAGCCATACATTTGGAATAATTAATGTGGCAGGAAAAAATCATGTTCAGATGTCCATAAAGTATGTGTGGTATATTTGTCTCATCAACATACAACTAACGGCTGTGACATTTGTAAGAAGATGTCAAAAGGAACTCTCAAAGATAGAGAGGCATAAGACTACGTGGCTGGATGGAAGACATGAGACAAGGACAAGAAAGGAAGAAAAAGAGGAGAATGGAAAGGTCATCTATAATTATCTCCTCTTAAAAGAAGAAAAAATCAGGTACAGACTCCCACAGCAGGAAATCTACTTCCAAAAGCTCTCCATCTTGACACCGTCCCCACCACCGTTCTCATCGACAACATAGAATAACGTCAAGGCACTCACCATCTCCTTCACAAGGTATGGTGTCATCCTGTTCGCCATCCAGGCAAGGATCATTGTCGATGAAACACTAACATCATCACCGATCAAAATCACTGTCCACAGCCAAACTCCCGACGATGCCAGAAAGCTTAACCCGCACTACCTCCCTGGTGCGGGTCACGACCAGTGGCCGACACCAGGGAGGGGGTTAATAAATCCTCGGGTGCGAGGATTTTGTAATTTTTTTTTTGTTCCCCGGGAGACACGCAAGCTCTTTTGTGTCTCCCCCCGCCCACCATCCGGCCCTTTGTGACGTCAGCGTCACTTTGTTGATTTCCCCATCGGAGCAGGAAGCGGCCTTGCGGCCGCTTCCTGTTCCAATGGGGAAAACGGCCACAAACGGCCTTCCCCACGTTCGGGAAGGCCTCGTAAGAAAGGGGAGACTCTCCCCTTTCTTACAAGGCCTTCCTGAAAGTGTTTCCTGGTCCCAGATCGCAGCACAGCTGCGATCGGGGGCCAGGAAACACCACTAGACACCAGGGATTTCACTTGAGGGGTCGGCCCCCTCGGAAAACGGGCCGGCCCCCCTCCCCCTCCCCCTCCGGGGCATATTTTTTTAAAAAAAAAAGGTAGGTGCCCCCTGGCTAAATGTTATTTTATTTTTTTTAAAGAAAAAAGGAAAAAAATATCTATATCTATATATATATATATATATATATATATATATATATATATATATAGATATATCTATGTAGATATATCTATCTACATGGATATATCTATATACAGATCTATAGATATATATAGATATATATAGATCTATCTATAGAAATATCTATGTAGATAGATATATATATAGAGATAGATCTATATCTATCTATATATATATATATATATCTATCTCTATATATATATCACTTTTGTCAATATGTGTGTGGTTTCCCTGGGGGCTGCGATCGGCCCCCAGGAAAACCAGACCCACACATATATATATATATATATATATTTGCCACCAGTTGTCTTGCAGTTGCAGCTTGCGTTTTCAAAGCAATTTACATATTTCAACTGACGCTTTTCAACCGTAGCTTTTAGGCAGTAATAAAAAAGTCAAGTAAGTATTGTAATTATGTTTCTGCTACAAAAGGGTCAGACTTGTCTAGTGGCAGTTTTAGTGCCATAAAGAAGCGCAGAAGGTTTATATGCTTACTGCAAAGAGCAAATCTGTATTTTATGTAAATAGCTGAGTACATTAGTAAAGTCAGTTAGTTAGTTTTGTGACTGTCTACGTAGGCTAGTGTTTTAGAGCAACAGTTTAGCCAATAGCAGAGATGGCATCTTGATGGATGACTGCTGCCGTCACTCGGGTTATAGAGGACAGCTCTGACATAGGATCAGAGACTGAGACATCAGATACTGAGACAGCATCTGAGGGATAGGACAATGGCGCAGACTCTGGGAGCGATTTTTCAGTCGGAGGAGTCCCATTCGATAACTCCTCTTCCAGTAAATTATGAGGGAGGTGATGAGGACAGTCCTGCTGTCCCTTTCGCAATCAGTCTGTGCAACAGGGTAATAGTGGATTAGCCCAACCGAGAGAGCAGGTGAATGCGGCGGCAAGCAGAGAGAGAGAGTGCTCTCTTGGGAGCTCCCCAATTTAGTTCAGCCCCAAATTCCACCGCCCAAATCGGATTGTGGAGACATCAAAATTATCTATCGCAAAACAAACTGGTTTTGTAAGGCAGGCACTTGTGTTTTTGGTCCTGGGTTCGGTGGCCATATAGAGAAACACACTAAACCCAAACATTTCTGGAAACTAGACATTCGGGGGAGTCCACAGAGGTGTGACTTGTGTGGATTCCCCAACGTTTTCTTACCCAGAATACCCTGCAAAGCTGAAATGTTGAATAAAAACTCTATTTTTCTCGCATTTCTGTCACACAAACTACAGGAATATGCTGGGATCCACAAAATTCCTACCATCCAGTGATTCCTCACCTGTCCTGATAAAAACACTACCCCACTTGGGTGCCTACACCTAGTGCCTGCATCAGGAATGGATCACCACAGGGTCAACAGCTGCCTCATGTAAGGACCAACATTGACCGTTGTGTGATCTATTCCTGTCGTGGGCACCAGGCCTACCCACACAAGTGAGGTACCATTTTTATCAGGAGACTTGGGGGAATGCTGGGTGGAAGGAAATTTGTGCCACCTCTCAGATTCCAGAACTTTCTGTCACCGAAATGTGAGGAAAATGTGTTTTTTTTAGCCAAATGTTGAGGTTTTCAAAGGATTCTGGGTAACAGAACCTGGTCAGAGCCCCACAGGTCACCCCATCTTGGATTCCCCTAGGTCTCTAGTTTTCAAAAATGCGCTGGTTTGCTAGGTTTCCCCAGGTGCCGGCTGAGCTAGAGGCCAAAATCCACAGGTAGGCACTTTGTAAAAAAAAAACTCTGTTTTTTGTGAAAAAAAGTTGTGTGTCCACGTTGTGTTTTGGGCCATTTCCATTCGTGGGCGCTAGGCCTACCCACGCAAGTGAGGTACCATTTTTATCGGGAGACTTGGGGGAACGCTGGGTTAAAAGAAATTTGTGACTCCTGTCAGATTCCAGAACTTTCTGTCGCCGAAATGTGAGGAAAAGTGTTTTTTTGGCCAAATTTTGAGGTTTGCAAAGGATTCTGGGTAACAGAACCTGGTCAGAGCCCCACAAGTCACCCCATCTTGGATTCCCCTAGGTCTCTAGTTTTCAACAATGCACAGGTTTGGTAGGTTTCCCTAGGTGCTGGCTGAGCTAGAGGCCAAAATCTACAGGTAGGTACTCTGCAAAAAACACCTCTGTTTTCTGTCAAAAAATGGGACGTGTCCACGTTGTGTTTTGGGGTATTTCCTGTCGCGGGCGCTAGGCCTACCCACACAAGTGAGGTATCATTTTTATCGGGAGACTTGGGGGAATGCTGGGTTAAAGGAAATTTGTGACTCCTGTCAGATTCCAGAACTTTCTGTCGCCGAAATGTGAGGAAAAGTGTTTTTTTGGCCAAATTTTGAGGTTTGCAAAGGATTCTGGGTAACAGAACCTGGTCAGAGCACCACAAGTCACCTCATCTTGGATTCTCCTAGGTGTCTAGTTTTCAAAAATGCCAAGGTTTGCTAGGTGCCGGCTGAGCTAGATGCCAAAACCTACAGCTAGGCACTTTTAAAAAAAACACGTCAGATTTCAATGTAAAAATGTGATGTGTCCATGATGCGTTTCCTGTCGCGAGCATTAGGGCTACACATGCAAGTGAGGTACCATTTTTATCGGGAGACTTGGGGGAACACAGAATAGCAAAACAAGTGTTATTGCCCCTTGTCTTTATCTACATTTTTTCCTTCCAAATGTAAGACAGTGTGTAAAAAAGACGTCTATTTGAGAAATGGCCTGTAATTCACATGCTAGCATGGGCACCCCGGAATTCAGAGATGTGCAAATAACCACTGCTTCTCAACGCCTTATCTTATGCCCATTTTGGAAATACAAAGGTTTGCTTCATACCTATTTTTCACTCTTTATATTTCAGCAAATGAATTGCTGTATACCCGGTATAGAATGAAAACCCACTGCAAGGTGCAGCTCATTTATTGGCTCTGGGTACCTAGGGATCTTGATGAACCTACAAGCCCTATATAGCCTTGCAACCGGAAAAGTGCAGCACACGTAACGGTATATTGCTTTAAAAAAATCTGACATTGCAGGAAAAAGTTACAGAGTAAAACATGGCGAAAAATTGCTGATTTTTTCAGCTCACTTTCAATATTTATTTATTTCAGCTGTTATTTTCTGTAGGAAAACCTTATAGGATCTACACAAATGACCCCTTGCTGAATTCAGAATTTTGTCTACTTTTCGGAAATGTTTAGCTTTCCGGGATCCAGCATTGGTTTCACCCCCATTCCTGTCACTATCTGGAAGGAGGCTGAAAGCACCAAAAATAGTAAAAATGGGGTATGTCCCAGTAAAATGCCAAAATTGTGTTGAAAAATGTGGTTTTCTGATTCAAGTCTGCCCGTTCCTGAAAGGTGGGAAGATGGTGATTTTAGCACCAGAAACCCTTTGTTGATGCCATTTTCAGGGAAAAAACCACAAGCCTTCTTCGGCAGCCCTTTTTTCCCATTTTTAAAAAAAAAGCCAAAATCTTCACTATATTTTGGCTAATTTCTTGGTCTCCTCCAGGGGAAACCACAAACTCTGGGTACAATTAGGATCCCAAGGATGTTGGAAAAAAAGGACGCAAATTTGGCGTGGACAGATTATGTGGACAAAAAGTTATGAAGGCCTAAGCGCGAACTACCCCAAATAGCCAAAAAAGGGCTCAGCACTGGGGGGGAAAAGGCCCAGCAGCTAAGAGGTTAACACCGACTCCAGCATGTGCGCCATCGACATCGAGATCCCATAGATCTCCGTTGGTAACATTGAGATCTATGTCAATATCATACCATCTGCCATCGCAATCACATCACTCAACGTCGGTGCCTGAAACTCACTCGATGTCCAAAATGCACATGTCACTGCTAACAGGTACATCTTCCTCTAAACGACGTCCTATGACATCAACACCCCAATCGATGTCGAGACCATTTCACACAGAGACTTTTTCGTCATCATCTCACTGGGCAGGTTCTTCGCAACATTCAGAACCATCTTCACCTGAACAGGGCTTAAACCTACCACCTATATGTCCAGTAATTTACTCTGAGGATCTCCTTCAAGTTCACTGGTCACCATTAAATGTCTCACCAGTAAGACAATGCAATAGGGTGACTTCTATGTCTCCAGTTAGAAAATGGAAGGCTCCATCATCAGCCAAAACAACACCTACTAGACCGTTTTCTCCCAGAACATCTTCGCCATCTTTGCGGTCCAGATCACCAAACCCAACGGCCTCTTCATATAGTTCGACTTTTCCAGCGCAGTCTCCAAATAGAGTATCGCCAGTAGATGATATCATAGCAGTAATAAGGGAAGCCTCTAAATTAATTATTCAACTGGATACTCCTCAACCATCGGTATCAGTAATTTTGGAGAGACTGCAACCTAGCTTCTCCGCTAGAACCCTTCTACAGATGCTTCAAGGTGACATGGAGATAGCTCAAGAACAATTTTCTAACCCAGCTACAGTAAAAGCAGCAACTCCATGGCTACTTAAAAAATACAAACCACCACAACAGGATCCGGACTTCAAGTCGGATCCGAAACGGGATTCAGTAATTGTAACAGCTGTTCGAAAGGACATATGCATCTGCTTCAGAGACAACAGCCCCACCTGATCAAGAGAGCAAGAGAATGGATGCAATAGTAAAGAAAATGTGCGGCACAGCTACCACCCATCCACGCTATACCAATTCTGCAGCTCTACCAGGAAGGTATCATTGGGAAATTTGGGCGGGTATGAAGTAATTCATGGATGAACTCCCCACTCATTGTCAACAAGACTCCCTACAGATGGTTGAGGAGGGATCCCTAGTTTCTAACCAATCCATCTGTGCAGCTATGGATTCAGTGGAGCTATCTGCCACGGCGTTTGCAACATGGCATTTCTCTTAACGCACGTACTGGCTAAGACTCTCATCGTTGAAACTTGATGCACAATTAAAAATTGCCAATCTGCCATTCTCTGGATCCTCCTTATTCGTACAAGATACGGAGGAAGAAATGGTATGAATGAAAAATGAAGCAGAAACCCTCAAGGCTGTAGGATTGGAAGAACAGAAAAAGTTCTTCAAGCAATTTAAGCCAATGGACAAACAAAATTACTATCACAGGGTTCAAACCCCTAGAAGGCCTTACCAATACCAACCACAAAGGAAACTGCAAAGGTCATACCAGAGCAGATATCAAAGGTAATGATCTCCTACATGTCTTCTCACTCCAGAGGCAAAAATTCTCAATCCAAGCAATGAGAAGTGTCCACTTCCTCCACTGTTACCCACTCCTGTGGGGGAGCTGTGCATTGTTTCCTGGAAGAGTGGTGAAAGATCACAACAGACAGATGGGTTCTAAACATCATTCGACAATGGTATGCTCTTTATTTCTCAAACACTCCAACACCAGTCCCTTCAAAACAAGTTTCTACACCCCATTTGCACATACTCGAAAAAGAAGCATCTCCTTTACTGCAGAAAAAAGCAATAGGGAAAGTTCCTCATCATCAATAGAACCTAGGAGTATATTCAAGATATTTCCTAGTTCAAAAGAAACATCAACCCAACCAGTTTTGGCATATACTAGATCTCAGGCTGCTCAACAAGTTTATAAAGAGGAAAAATTCAGGAAGCTGTCCCTTCACCAAATTTTTCCTCAGATACAGAAAAACTACTGGCTTTGTGCAATAGATCTCCAAGATGCATATTTTCACATCCCAATAATTACACCACACAGACCATTCCTACGGTTTGTAGTAGGCAGTCATCACTACTAGTACACAGAGCTCCCTTTCCGCCTAAAGTTAGCTCACCGAACCTTTTCCAAATGCATTGCAGCAGTTTCAGCACAACTAAGGAAAAGAATTTGTCTTTGTATATGCATACCTGGAAGACTGGCTAATGAGGGAACATTCTCTGCACAAAGCCAAACAAGCCTACGCCATGACAACATCTCTTCTAACATCACTAGGTTTACAAGTCAATTCAGAAACATCAATATCAATGCCAGTGCGACATCTCAACTTCCTAGGATCAACATGAGACACTCAACAAGAAAAAGTGTTTCCTTCAGAAGAGAGTGTTATCTAAACAAAAAAAGTGTACACATCTTCCACTTCAGTCCAGGCTGACAGTAAGGCAAGTAGCATCCTTACTGGGGTCAAGGGCATCATGCATTTACATAGTACCGAACGCACACCTGTACATGAGACTACTTCAGATATGCTTGGAAGACCACCGGTTGCAAAACACAGGCCTTTGAGAAGACCGAATTTTGCTCAAAACCAAAGCTAGCCAGTCACTCAAATGGTGGGCCAACACATCTAATTACCTACTGGGAGTCCCATTCCAGAAACCAATTCCGACTCAAACAATTGTCACTGATGCCTCATTGACAGGCTGGGGTGCTCATATGAAACACCCGACTATCCAAGGTGTCTGGTCCCAAAAAGAAAAACAATATCACATAAATTTATCAGAACTGAAAGTTGTTCATCTGGCTCCCAAAGCTTTTCTTCCAGCTTTTAAATCAAATGACCTGCTGATCCAGACAGACAACACCACCTCAATGTTTTATATCAACAAACAAGGCAGAACAAGGTCAAGGCAGCTGTCTCGTCAAGCTCAAACAATGCAGCACTGGGCCCTGGCAAGAAGACTCTCCATCACAGCCTTCCACATACCAGGGGTACAAAATTTAGATGCAGATTTCCTCAGCCATCATCACGACGACTATCACGAATGGGTACTCAATGACAAGGTACTTCAAGATATCTTCGAAGATGCCAACATTAGATTTTTTTCGACAGCTGCTCAAAACAAAAGAGATACTGGTCAATTCCATTTGTTTACGCCTCTCCACCAATTCCACTGATCCCGAAAGTAATCCATAAACTAATCGCATCACAGGTCATAATGATTCTAGAGGCTCCGGATTAGCTGAGACATTGGTGGTACACAAATCTCATTCACCTATTCATAGCCCAACACAAACGTCTACCATGCAGACCAGACCTGCTATCCAAGCTCCAGGCCAAGATTCTACATCCAATGATTAAGTCTTTGAATTTGGCAGCATAGCTCCTGAGATCACCCAGTACGGACAACTAAATCTCCCTACAGAATGCATGAACATTTTGAAAGAAGCTAAACGTCCATTCACTAGGACATGTTATTTGTTTAAATAGAAACGTTTCTGCTTATGGTGTCAAGTGAGAAATTACAATCCCATTGCTGTACAAGATAATGTAATTCTACCGTATCTATTAAATTTAGCCAAATCAGGACTCCAATTCTCTTCAGTTAAAGTTCACCAGCAGCCATTACAGCTTACAGAAAAAATCCAGCACAACAATCTTTTTTACAGATTCTAGTAGTCAAAGATTTCCTAGAAGGACTCAAAAAGCTATTTCCCTCTGTAAAGAGACCATCACATCCTTGGGAACTAAATTTAGTATTATCGAAACTAAAGTCCTCCCGTCCCCCACTTTTTGGCAATCCATAAGGCATCTCTACAGCACTTGTCATGGAAAATGGCCTTTCTAGTTGCAATAACCTCAGCTCGAAGAGTTAGTGAATTGCAGGCTCTCTTTTCAGTAGAACCATTAACAGTTTTTCACCATAACAGAGTCGTACTACTCACACATCCTTCTTTTTTACCCAAAGAAGTCTCTGACTTCCATATCAATGAACCTATCACACTACCTGCTTTTTTTTCCAAATCCCTCCATTCCAGCAGAAAGAGCACTGCATTGCCTAGACCTGAAAAGAGACCTATGGTTTTATTTGGACAAAACAATATCCATTAGGAACGCAAATCACCTTTTCATAAATTATGACCCTATCAGAAAAAGTTCTAGCAACTTCTAAACAAACTATTTATTGCAAGGTGGATTGTGTCTTGCATATCCTAATGCTCTCAAATAGCAAGTAAGTCTCTACCATATAAGCTAAGAGCACATTCAACTAGAGGAAAATTCGCCACCACAGCATGGATGAGACACGTCTCTATACAGGACATTTGCAAGGCAGCCACTTGGAGGTCCAAAATACTACTGCTTAGACACCAACACTACCTGATTGTCGAGTTGGGCAAGAAACATTGAGAAACCTTTTAAAATAGATTAACTTGTCCTCCTAGGTACAAGTTACACTCTCTTAAACCTATTATAAATAATTTTGCTTTTAGCCTTATAGTGTATGATTACTGACAGATGCTTCAGGAGGATATTTGTTAGCTTGCTGCTCTGTTCTAAGTTTATAACTATCAATGAAGATCCTACGATGTAGATGGAAAAGTTACATACCTGTAGCCATAGTACTGCATTGTAGGAATCTTCATTGAAGTCATAAACACCTCTCTCCTCCACGGCTGTCAGATCAACCAAAGTTGTATGATCACCCAAAAAATAACTGACTCTCTTAGGCAAACTGCCACTGCAATGCATTCTGGGAAGGGGTCTCTCAAGGGTTCTTAAAGGTACAGACTCTATCTTCAAGTTTTCAGTGTTAGTCCATCAGGCTGTTTTTTCCTTTCATGCTACCTATGTCAGGGCCAGCCTTTTTTTTCTATGACAAAGTATAGCAGATTTTTAAAAAGGCCTTTGTTTCCTCTCACTTCTGTCTTTTCTACACTACTTCAGCATTTCAAGGAAAAATACATCACTGATAGTCTACATTGCAACAGTGGAGAAAATGACTCAAGTGATCAATATGATTAAGACTTTTATAAAACATAAAAACATATTAAAGAATTTGTTCCGGGGGGGGGGGGGCGCACAGGCACCACAGAATAATTCTAAGTTTATGACCATCAATGAAGACCCTACGATGCAGAACTGTAGTTACAGGTAAGTAACTTATTTTTTCGCCATAGGTATGTTTCATGTTTGAATCAGAACAGCAAGCAGTATGAGTGACAACGTATCTACTGAAAGGAGGGAAAGGCTTGCCTTATTGAAGGAGGTTGCGAAGAACTGCCCATCCAACTGCAGATTCCCTTGCTTTTTTCACGTTCAGACAGTAGTGCCTCGTTAGTGTCACTACAAATGTCACTGAACAGATCCAAGTATACAGGTCTTCTATTACAGCAATACTTCTCATGAAATGTGCTCTGACTCCTGCTGATAGGAGTCTGTTGGCTGTCATATGCTAATATGTGATCGCTGCAGAACTACAGTTGGTAATTTCTTGTTTAGATAGAGCTTTAGCTTTACTGAAATTACCATAGGAAACAAACAGTTTATCATTTTGTCTGAAGGAACAAGTCCTAGCCAAACAGACTTTGAGACATCTCCTGATGTGAAGAGATTGCAGAGCTTTTTCAGCACCCTCTTTCAGCAGTTTGGGAAAAAGATTTAGGAATGACTGGTTCATTAAGATGTCAGTTTAAGGAATGGTCAGGTCCCTTTGCACAGGAGCATTTTTCACTGTGGGAATGCCCTGAAAAGACATCTGAGAAATGCTAAGAATCAATTTGCATGACAAAAGTATAGATGCTGACCCCCATTAACAGTATTTTGAAATGGCTGCTCAAAGCACTTTAACCGATGTATATTTAAGCCCTTATTGGTTTCACTGTCCTCAGGTGTCAAGCTATCAAAGTCACTGCAATTCACTTCCTCTCAGTTTGGGTAGCCATTGTCCGGTGGTGAAGAAGGATAAGTTACTTACCTGTAAATCCTAGTTCTCTTCCAGGGGTATCCTCATCAAAGTCATAAACACTGAATATTCCCCCCCCTCGTGCGGGGATCCCAGAGCATACATAAAATACACACATATAAAGTATGAAATATGCACAAAATATATATATATAGCATTTTTAGTAGACAAAATTTTCATACTAAACTCCTATATACATGTGTAAAACAGCAATGCAGACTATAATCATAAACAGGCTAAAATGCTTTATTTCTATGGAGTTTATTTTTTTTTTAAACAGTCCTTTTCAAAATTACAATAAAAGAAAAAAACATTTTCCAAAGCCCCATAACTGGGCCTAGGGAAAGAAGCAGTAGCAACATCAGCTAAAAAAGAGAAAAAACTACATTGAAAACAAAGGAGCATTCTTAGCCAATAGGCTGCATGCAAGTTAACACAGGAGAACCATAAAAATTCTGGCACTGTGCCTTTAAGACCCTGATCACCTCCAGTATCCCACCATGCCTCAGGGGTGAAGGAGAGGTGACAGTTGGTTCACAGTTAGGTCAATACTTTTTTACGGTGACAAGTTGTGCAACAGATTCGAAAGACAGTGACTCCTGCACTTCTAGGAGACGTGCGTCTAGGGAGGAGGGTGGGTTGTTTATGACTTTGATGAGGATACCCCTGAAAGAGAACTAGGATTTACAGGTAAGTAACTTATCCTTCTCTTCCAGGGGATCCTCATCAACAGTCATAAACATTGAATAGATTAGCAAGCCCATCCCTTAACTCTGCGGACTGCGTAATAGAAGTGCAGGAATAGATACGTATCATGCAAACAAATTTCTCAGAGATGCTTGCCCAACTTGGGCATCTGCTCTGGCATCTGAGTCCAAACAGTAATGTCTAGTAAATGTGTAAGTACAGACTTCCATGTAGCAGCCTTACAAATTTCAGAGATTGGAACATTATTAAGGAGGGCAGCCGTAGCCGCCTTTCCTCTTGTTGAATGCGCCCTAGGCCTAGCAAGTAGTTGTTTGTTAGCCAATTGATATGCAGTAACAATACATGAAACTATCCATCTAGATATGGTTCGTTTTGAGGCTGCCTCGCCTGTTCTCAAATGACCGTAATTTACAAATAAGTGGTTAGATTGTCTAATTAGTTTGGTTTTGTCCAAGTAAAATGTTAGCACTCTTTTCAAATCTAGGGAGTGCAAAGCTTTCTCCGCCGGAGTATCCGGATTGGGGAAAAAAGTTGGTAGTGAAACAGTCTGATTGATGTGAAACTCTGACACCACCTTCGGTAAGAATGATGGATGAGTTTGTAGAACCACTCTATTCTCGTGGAAGACTGTGTATGGTTCTTTGGAGGACAAAGCCTGAATTTCACTGACCCTCCTCGCGGAAGTAATGGCTACCAGAAAAGCCGTCTTCCACGTAAGGTGTTACAAAGAGGCTTTGTGTATAGGTTCGAAAGGAGGGCCCATAAGTTTCGATAGTACTATGTTCAGCTCCCATGGAGGGGAGGGTTTCCGAATGGGTGGAAAAACTTTTTTCAAACCTTCTAAGAAATCCTTGACTACTGGTCTTGTAAAAAAGGATTCCTGAGAAGGTGACTTACGATAGGCTGTAATGGCAGATAAATGTACCTTAATAGATGACACTTGCAGACCCGATTTTGCCAAATGGAGTAGGTAAGACAGTATGACCTCCTTCTGGGCCAGTATGGGATTCTGACCTTGCTGACGACACCATATGTAGAACCTCTTCCACTTGAACGCGTAGGAACGCTGCGTGGAAGGCCGTCTGGACTCCTTTAAGATGTTCATGCACTCCTGTGAGAGCCCTAGGTGTCCATACTGCAGGAATTCATGAGCAATGCCGTCAAGCTCAGAGAGGGAAGGTTGGGGTGAAGTATCCTGCCTCCCAGCCTGCAAAGGAGATCTGGTCTGCATGGCAGCCTCCTGTGAGGCTGTTCCGATAGGTTGAGGAGATCTGTGTACCAGAACTGACGAGGCCATTGCGGAGCTATGAGAATCATTCTGGTGCTGGACCTGTAGAGTTTGTTGATCACCGCAGGTATGAGGGGGATCGGTGGAAAAGCGTAGCGAAATATCCCTGACCAGCCGATTAACAGGGAATTCCCCCGAGATCCCAGACGGTAGAACCTGGACGCGAAGTCTGGGCATTTCCTGTTTATCTCGTCTGTGAAGAGATCCAATTGAGGCCGACCCCATTGAGCGAAGATGTCTTCGACGACCTCGTCGTGAAGGACCCAATCGTGGGCGTCCTCGAGATTTCTGCTCAGGAAGTCCGCCTCCACATTTTGTTGCCCTGGTAGGTGAACTGCTGTAAGCGACATTCCTCTCGCTAAGAGCCAATGCCAGATGGCCTGAGACTCCCGAGATAGGGGCAGGGATCTCGTTCCTCCTTGTCTGTTCAGATAATACATTGTCGTCGTATTGTCCGTTTGCACTAGAAGAGATTTCCCCTGAATCGACGGAGCAAAAGACTTGAGAGCCAGATGGACTGCTCTGAGCTCCAGCAGGTTGATGTGGTACTCTCTTTCGTTGTCGGACCACAGGCCCTGAGCTTGAAGGGAACCCAGATGAGCTCCCCATCCCTGAAGCGACGCATCCGTCACCAGAGTGTCGAACGGGATTAACTGGTGAAACGGAGCTCCTACTGACAGGTGAGATCTGTGCATCCACCATTGCAACGATTGCCTTGCTCCTATCAGAAGTCACATTCTGTCCTCCCATCGACCTGTGCTCTGGTTCCAGTTGTTTTCTAGTGCCTCTTGGAGAGGCCTCATATGTAGCCTGGCATTCGGGACAATGAGGCCATGGAGCCCCGTAGAGATGTCACCTGACGAGCCGTAGGTGCGTCGGATTTCAGAAGGCCTTGACACTTTCTCTTTATTGATAACAGTCGTTCCTCCGAAGGATACACTCTTTCGAGCTCTGTGTCCAGTATTGCTCCCAGGTAGTGGAGCTTTTGCGTTGGAATCAGGGTGGACTTTTGGTAGTTCACTTGTGGACCTAGAGACCTGAAAACACTGAGCACAAGGTCCCGATGGCTTCTCGCCTGCTCCGGAGAGGAGGCTTTCAGTAGCCAGTCGTCTAGGTATGGGTAAATGAAGATTTTTTGCTTCTTTAGATGAGCCGCTACCGTTGCTACGCATTTTGAGAAAACGTGAGGGGCAGATTTCAGGCAGAATGGAAGCACCTTGAACTGATAGTGCTGGGAGCCTATCCGGAAGCGTAGGAATTTCCGATGCTTGGGAATGATCGGGATATGAAAGTACGCGTCTTGCAGGTCTATGGAGCACATCCAGTCTCCTCGATGTAGCTGAGGGAAAATCTGGAGAGCCAGCGTCCTGAACTTTTGCTTTTTTATGTACTTGTTCAGTAGTCGTAAGTCCAGAATCAGTCTGAAAACTCCTTCTCGACCTTTTTTTGCTACCAGAAAATAGCGGGAGTATACTCCCTTCCCTCTGTGCGCGACTGGGACTTTTTCTATTGCTTTTTTTCGTAAAAGGGCGTGAGCCTCTGCGTAATAGGCTCATGTGAGCCGGACTGCCTTTGGTTGGTTGCAAGTGAGGAGTAGGTTGTCGGAAAAGAAGAGAGTACCCATTCTCTACAATGTTGAGCACCCATTTGTCTTTTGTTATGCCACGCCACTAGTGAATGAACGCTGTGATACTTCCCCCCACCGGAGTGGTGCACGGTGTTAAGGGAAGCGAGTCCTCATTGCTTTGCCGGAGCTTTTGGTGTGGACTGCTGTGGTCTGCTTGACCCTCCATCTCTCGTGGTCTTACGAGATTGGAAAAGTGTGTGCCCTTGTCTCTGTTGTGGCCTCTGGCACCAATGAAGGGTTTGAACCCTCTGCTGAAAAGGGCGCCTGTCGTAAGGTCTATACCTTCGCCTTAAGTCCTTTTTTCTCTCCAGGCCCACTGCTCTCATGGTGTCCACTTCCGTCTTCATACGCGCCATCTCCTCATCTGTATGGGTTCCGAAAAGCGAGTTTCCGTTGAACGGAAGGTTTAGGATACGCTGCTGCACTTCCTGCTTCAATCCTGTCAGTCTCAGCCAGGAAGACCTCCTCGCACAAACGCCATGCGCGTAACCTTGTGCAGCTAAGTCTGCCCCATCTGCTGCTGCACTGATGACCTGATTGGAGACCAGACACCCCTCCTGAAGGATCTCCTGAAAATCCTGCCTGTCCTCCCTAGGCAATTTTTCTGCGAACCTGCTCAGTGAGTCCCAGAGTGAACGGTCATATCTGCCTAGGAGTGCGGAAGCGCTGGAGACCTTCATCATGTAAGCCGCCGTGCCACACATCTTCCTCCCCAGAGAGTCCAGGTGTCTACTCTCTTTATCCGGTGGAACCGTGGAGGATGATGCCACTGAGTGCGTCTTCCGTGCTGCGGCCAATATGACTCAGTCCGGCGGTGGATCAGTCCTGAGAAACAGAGGATCTTGCTCAGGTGCCTTATATTTCTTCAAGATCCTAGCAGGAGCTGATCTGAGGATGGCTGGTGCTAAAAAAGTGTCCATGGTTGGTTGTAAAAGACCAGGCACTAGCGGTAGCAATTTCTTTGAAACCGCTCTATGTTGCAGGGTTTCAAAGATCACGGACAAGGAGGTTGAAGGTTCCGGGACCTCTATATTTCGTTTTTGTGCTCCCCTGAGAAGCACCTCGTTAATGGTTGTGATATCGTCTACCGGGGAAACTCTAGCTGGTGGAGAATCCGTTAAAGTCTGGGAGTACTCCCTTACTGAGGACCCCGACGATGACCAAGAAGGAGACCTTCTGCGATGATGTGACCGTGATCTAGATCGCCTCTGGGAGCGTGACCTGCTCCGAGATGCTGTAGCAGCGCATCGAGGCCTCGTGGCTGTCTGGTGAGACGCAGAACGAGCCCGTCCTGCCCGCGCTGTTGGCGATGGTGTTCTCGGGAGAGAGGCTGAAGGTGAATACATCCTCGAGTACTGCGAGTCTGGGGAGGCAGTCGTTCTATTAAGGCTCTCCAACCACCTTGGCAACAAGTTGATGGACGAGACATGCCCAGACGATGCAGCTCTCGACCGCCCAGATGAACCACTCCTTATGGAGACCACCGGAGATGTTGGGGTGGTCTTATCCGCCGGCGGAAGCCTCCGCTCTTCACCTTGCAAGACAGGCAAAACCTGTGACGACGTCAACAGCTGCAACGACGAAGGGAGTGACGTGGGTTGCTCTGGTCTCAACGTCAATCGTCTCGCCGGTGACCGGCGATCCCTTGACCACGACCTGCTCGACGTCATGTGCCTCGCCGTCGAGAGATGGCCTGTCGACGGCGGATGTCACTCTCGCCGTTGAGGTGATTTCGATGTAGTTTTCCTTGCCGTCGAGGGGTGCGAGGCCTTCGACGGCGAATGGGCACGCCGGTGCTGGCTCAACGTAGATCGGTGGGTTGGCGTCGACGGAAATCTGCCCCTGTGGTGGCCATGTTCCTTCGACGTCGTATCCTTCGACGTCGGTCGTGTCGCCGTCGACAGCGATCTATGGCGGTGTGATGGTGGCAGTGATGACGTAAACGGGGAACAAACAGGTACCTTCCTACCTACTGACGTTGATCTAGTCTGACTCTCCTGAGAATGGCTTGTTGGCTGCCTGGGAAGCGAAGAGGACGATGTCTTCTGCCTCTCATGAAGACCATGAAGTCTGATCTTCTCCCTGTCCTTCAGAGTCCTCTTTGACATGTTCTTGCAGTGTCTGCAAGTGTCAGGGCAGTGACTCTGAGGCAAGCACACAATGCAGAGTGTGTGTGGATCTGACTGGGCCTTCTTCTTCCCACAGGAAGGGCACTTCACAAAAAGAGAAGGCATTTTTCAGTCAGGAAAAAGTTTCTTGACTCAGACAAAAGTGTTAAATGTCGAGTGAAAGCAGAAAAAACACTGTTTTAAAGTATTTTTCTGAGAAAAACTCAGAAAAACTGAGAGCTCAATGCTCCAGGATCCTCTCAGAAGAATCCGGAAAAAAGAACTGACCTAACTGTGAACCAACTGTCACCTCTCCTTCACCCCTGAGGCATGGTGGGATACTGGAGGTGCTCAGGCTCTTAAAGGCACGGTGCCAGAATTTTTATGGTTCTCCTGTGTTAACCTGCATGCAGCCTATTGGCTAAGAATGCTCCTTTGTTTTCAATGTAGTTTTTTCTCTTTTTTAGCTGATGTTGCTACTGCTTCTTTCCCTAGGCCCAGTTATGGGGCTTTGGAAAATGTTTTTTCTTTTATTGTAATTTTGAAAAGGACTGTTTAAAAAAAAAAAAAAAATCCATAGAAATAAAGCATTTTAGCCTGTTTATGATTATAGTCTGCATTGCTGTTTTACACATGTATATAGGAGTTTAGTATGAACGTTTTGTCTACTAAAAATGCTATATATATATTTATCATGCATATTTCATACTTTATATGTGTGTATTTTATGTATGCTCCGGGGTCCCCGCACGAGGGCGGGAATATTTAGTGTTTATGACTATTGATGAGGATCCCCTGGAAGAGAACTAGCATTTGTTTGTCCTCTGTTGTGAGAGGTTGAGTGTGTTCCAATCCACCAATGGAACACTGTGCTTTATCATGTGATGATTTAACCCACACTCACAATATTCTCCACGGAGCTGTTGAACATAACTGCCAGGGTTGTAATGTGATGGTCGGTGCGCCTAGAGTGCGGCGGTCCGACCATCAACACGAGTCTGCAGTCCTTGGACAGCTAGACTCATAATGTTCTTCTAGTTTCTTCTGATAGGATTTGTGGACACGCAGCCCCTCGTTAGTTCAGATGGAGTACTTTATATTGTGTTTACATTTGTAGTAACTGACTTCACAGTTTTTACTTTAAGGGCCAGATGTAGCATTATAACATTTTGCGACTTGCTAATTGAGAGTACTAGCGACTCGCAATTAGCAAGTCGCAAAATGTTATGCAGAAAGGTGTCTCAGACACCTTCTGCAAGTCGGTATGGGGTCGCAAAGACCCACCTCATTAATATTAATGAGGTGGGTCGCATTTTGCGACCCCATACCGACTATGGGCACTCGCTAACATGGAGGCCTGCTGTAGTCAGCAGACCTCCATGTTAGTGACTGCTTTTAAATAAAGCATTTTTTTTTTTTTTTAAGTGTAGCCCGTTTTCCTTAAAGGGAAACGAGCTGCACTTAAAAAAAAATCCGAAACCTTTTGTTTCGGTTTTTTTTCAGGGCAGGTAGTGGTCCCTTGGACCACTACCTGCCCTGAAAAAATGTTTTGGGGTCCATTCACAAAGGGGAAGGGGTCCCATGGGGACCCCTTCCCGTTTGCGAATGGGTTACCATCCACTTCAAGTGGATGGTAACTGCGACTCCATTTGCGACCGCATAAGCGGTCACAAATGGAATTGCATACCATTGCGAATCGCAAATAGGAAGGGAACACCCCTTCCTATTTGCGATTCGGAAATGCATTTTGCGAGTCGGTAACGACTCGCAAAATGCATTTCTGCATAGGAAACACGCATTTGCGAGTCGCAAACGGCAAATTTTGCCGTTTGCGACTCGCAAAGTGCTTCCTACATCTGGCCCTAAATCCCTTATAATTTAATTTATCATAATCTTAACTTTAAAAAAAATTCTTAATTTATGTTTACATTTATAAACTATGTATATTCACATATTCATAGAAGGATAAGTTACTTACCTGTAAATCCTAGTTCTCTTCCAGGGGTATCCTCATCAAAGTCATAAACATTGAATATTCCCGCCCCCGTGCGGGGACCCCGGAGCATATATAAAATACACACATATTATATATGTGTAAAACAGCAATGCAGGCTATAATGTTAAAACAGGCTAAAATGCTTTATTTCTATGAAGTTTTTTTTTTTTTTTTTTATATTATAAAATTACAATAGAGAATAAATATCTACCCAAGCCCCCAAAACTGGGCTTAGGGAAGTAAGCAGCAGTAAACTCTAGAGAAAAAGAGAAAAAACTGCATTGAAAAACAATGGAGCATTTTTAGCCAATAGGCTGCATGCAGGTTAACACAGGAGAACCATAAAAACTTTGGCACCGTGCCTTTAAGACCCTGAGCACCTCCAGTATCCCACCATGCCTCAGGGGTGAAGGAAAGGTGACAGTTGGTTCACAGTTAGGTCAGTTCTTTTTTACAGTGACAATCTGTGTAACTGATTCAAAATACAGTCTGTCCTGCACTTCTAGGAGACGTGCGTCCGGGGAGGAGGGTGGGTTGTTTATGACTTTGATGAGGATACCCCTGGAAGAGAACTAGGATTTACAGGTAAGTAACTTATCCTTCTCTTCCAGGGGATCCTCATCAATAGTCATAAACATTGAATAGATTAGCAAGCCCATCCCTAAATCCAGCGGACTGTCCGATAGAAGTGCAGGAATAGATAGGTCTTACGCAAACAGATTTCTTAGAGAGGCCTGCCCCACTTGGGCATCCGCTCTTGCATCTGAGTCTAAACAGTAGTGTCTAGTAAACGTATGGACAGACTTCCATGTAGCAGCCTTACAAATCTCAGATATCGGAACATTGTTAAGGAGGGCAGCAGTAGCCGCTTTTCCCCTTGTGGAATGCGCTCTAGGCCGCGCTAGTAATTGTTTATTAGCTAGCTGGTAAGTATTAACAATACAAGAAACTATCCATCTTGATATTGTTCGCTTAGATGCTGCCTCTCCTGTCCTCAAATGACCATAGTTTACAAACAAGCGGTTAGAGTGTCTAATCGATTTTGTCTTATCCAGATAAAATTTCAGCACTATTTTCAAGTCTAAGGAGTGCAATGCTTTCTCTGCCGGAGTCTCCGGATTGGGAAAGAAAGTCGGTAAAGATATGGTCTGATTGATATGGAATTCTGACACCACCTTCGGAAGGAAAGATGGGTGAGTTCGTAGAACCACTCTATTGTCATGAAAAACCGTGTACGGTTCTTTGGAAGACAAGGCCTGGATTTCGCTGACCCTCCTCGCTGAAGTAATGGCCACTAGAAAAGCCGTCTTCCACGTAAGGTGTTGTAAAGAGGCCTTATGTATAGGCTCAAAAGGAGTTTTGCCAAGACTATGTTCAGTTCCCATGGAGGAGAAGGTCTCCGAATGGGCGGAAAAACTTTCTTCAAACCTTCTAAGAAATCCTTGACTACAGGTTTCGTAAAGAAGGATTCCTGAGAAGGTGACTTGCGATAGGCTGTAATAGCAGACAAATGTACCTTAATAGATGATACCTGCAGACCGGACTTCGCTAGATGAAGCAAATAGGACAGTATGACATCCTCCTGCGCCCGTATGGGATTATGACCTTGCTGACAGCACCATATGTAGAATCTCTTCCACTTAAAAGCGTAAGAACGCCGCGTGGAAGGCCGTTTGGACTCTTTCAAGATGTTCATGCACTCCTGTGAGAGCCCTAGGTGCCCATACTGCAGGAATTCAGGAGCCATGCTGTTAAGCTCAGAGAGGGTAGGTTGGGATGTAGAATTCTGCCCTCCATTCTGCTCAGAAGATCCGGTCTGCACGGCAGCCTCCTGTGAGGTTTTTCCGACAGGTTGAGGAGATCTGTGTACCAGAATTGTCGGGGCCATTGTGGTGCTATAAGAATCATTCTGGTCCTGGATCTGTAAAGTTTGCTGATTACTGTCGGAATGAGGGGAATCGGCGGAATAGTGTAGAGAAAATGTCCCTGACCAGTCGATCAACAGGGCATTCCCTCGAGATCCCGGACGGTAGAACCTGGATGCGAAGTCTGGGCATTTCTTGTTTACTTCGTCTGCAAAGAGATCCAGTTGAGGCCGACCCCATTGCGCGAAGATGTATTCTGCGATTTCGCCGTGTAGGACCCAATCGTGAGCGTCCTCTAGGTGTCTGCTCAGAAAATCTGCTTCCACGTTTTGCTGACCTTGCAGGTGAACTGCTGTAATTGACATTCCTCTGGCCAGGAGCCAATGCCATATCGCTTGGGCCTCTCGCGATAGGGGTAGGGACCTCATTCCCCCTTGTTTGTTCAAGTAATACATCGTGGTTGTATTGTCCGTCTGTATTAAGAGCGTTTTCCCCTGAATTAGTGGTATGAAAGACTTGAGAGCCAGATGGACCGCTCTGAGTTCTAGCAGATTGATGTGGTACTGCTTTTCCTTGTCTGACCACAGACCCTGCGCTTGAAAGGGACCAAGATGAGCCCCCCATCCCTGAAGAGACGCATCAGTTACTAGGGTGTCGGATGGAAGCACCTGGTGAAACGGAGCACCCACTGACAGGTGAGGTCTGTGCATCCACCATCTTAATGACTGAAGTGCTACCGCCGGTAGCTGCACCGTGTCCTCCCAGCGACCTGTTCTTTGGCTCCAGTTGGTCTCCAATGCCTCCTGGAGGGGTCTCATGTGGAGTCTGGCATTTGGGACAATAAAAATGCATGATGCCATGGAGCCCAGCAGCGATGTCACCTGACGCGCCGTAGGTGCGTTGGCTCTCAACAGGTCCTGACACTTCCTGTCTATTGAGGATAGTCGTTCCTCCGAAGGATACACTTTTTGGAGTTTTGTGTTTATGATAGCTCCTAGGTAGTGAAGATTCTGTGTTGGAATCAAGGTTGACTTTTGGTAATTGACCTGAAGACCTAGAGCTTCGCAAACTCTGAGTACAATGTCCTGATGGCTTCTCGCCTGCTCCGGAGAAGAAGCCTTCAGTAGCCTGTCGTCTAGGTATGGATATATGTATATCCTTTGTCTTCGAAGATGCGCCGCCACCACTGCCATACATTTCGAGAAAACTCTTGGGGCAGATTTCAGGCCAAAGGGTAGAACTCTGAACTGGTAATGCTGTAACGCTACTCGAAGCGCAGGAATTTTCGATGTTTGGGAGCTATTGGGATGTGAGAGTACGCATCCTGCAGGTCGATGGAGCACATCCAGTCTCCCTGATGCAGTTGAGGGAAAATCTGGTGAAGCGCTAGCATTCTGAACTTCTGCTTCCTTATGTATTTGTTCAGCAGCCGTAGGTCCAGAATTGGCCTGAAAATGCCCTCTCGACCCTTCTTCGCCACTAGAAAGTAACGGGAGTAGACCCCCTGTCCTCTGTGTGCGGGTGGAACCTTTTCTATGGCATTCTTTTTTAGGAGGGCGAGAGCCTCCTTGCGTAGCAAGCTGAGATGAGATGGATTGTCTTTGGTTGGTGGCAAGCGTGGTGGAGGCTGTTTGAAAAGAAGAGAATAGCCATGTTCGACAATATTGAGCACCCATTTGTATCTTGTGATAGAGTACCACTCGTGAAGATAAGCTGTAATACTTCCCCCCACCGGAGTGGTGTACAGTGTCGAGGGAAGCGAGATTTCATTGCTTGGTGGGTGCTTTCGGAGTGGACTGTTGAGGTCTACTTGACCCTCGCTCCCTTGTGTTCCTCCATTGAAAAAGAGGGCGTCCCTGTCGTTGCTGTGACCTTTGAGACCAATGAGGGGTTTGAACCCTCTGCTGGAAAGGGCGCCTGTCATACGGCCTGTACCTCTGCCTGAAATCTTTCTTTCTTTCCAGGCCCACCGCCCTCATGGTATCCACCTCAGTCTTCATGCGGGCCATTTCTTCGTCTGCATGGGCACCGAATAGAGAGTTCCCGGCGAATGGGAGATTCAGGATGCGTTGTTGTGCTTCCTGTTTCAAACCAGTGAGCCTCAGCCAGGAAGATCTCCTTGCACAGATTCCATGCGCGTACCCATGAGCAGCTAAATCCGCCCCATCTGCTGCCGCGCTGATAACCTGGTTGGATACCAGGCATCCTTCTTGCAGTATCTCCTGGAAATCTTGTCTGTCCTCTCTGGGCAATTTTTCTGTGAATCTACTGAGAGAGTCCCACAGCGAACGATCATACCTGCCCAGGAGCGCAGATGCACTGGAGACTTTCCTTGCCGAAGCCGCCGTCCCGCATATCTTTCTCCCCAGAGAGTCTAGATGCCTGCTCTCTTTATCCGGGGGTACCGTGGATGAAGATGCCACCGAGTGGGTCTTTCGGGCGGCAGCTATTATAACCGAGTCCGGTGGCGGGTCCTTCCTGAGGAACAAAGGGTCCTGTTCGGGAGCCTTGTACTTTTTGAGAATCCTAGCCGGGGCAGATTTAAGCGAGGCTGGGGCCAGAAAAGTGTCCATAGTTGGCTGCAACAAACCAGGCACTAGAGGCAGCAGCTTTTTCGATGCTGATATCTGTTGTAGAGTCTCAAAGATGACTGATGAGGAGGTAGATGGCTCTGGAACCTCTATGTTGAGTTTCTGCGCTCCTCTTAGCAGCACCTCGTTAAACATGGTAATGTCATCCACCGGTGAGACTCTAGCAGGTGGTGAATCTGTTAGGGTGGGTGAGTAACGCCCAACAGATGAACCTGATGAAGACCAAGAGGGTGATCTTCTTCTTGAACGAGACCTGGATCTTCGTTGAGAACGAGACCTGCTGCGAGACGCTGTAGCAGAGCGCCTAGGCCTCGCGACCGGTTGGCGAGGAGCAGAACGAGCCCGTTCTGCCCTGGCTGTCGGTGATGGCGTTCTTGGCAGGGAGGCAGTAGGCGAATACATTCGCGAATATTGCGAATCTGGGGAGGCCGCTGGTCTGTTAAGGCTCTCCAGCCATCTCGGAGATAGATTGATGGGTGAGACATGCCCAGATGATGCCGCTCTTGACCGAGAAGAGTCGCTCGGTATGGAGACCACTGGAGATGGCGCCTTGTCTGGCGTGGGGCGATGTTCTGCTCCCTGTGGGACAGGTAAAACCTGTGTCGACGTCGATGGCTGTTTCGACGTCGAAGGGCCCCTAGCCGGTTGCTCCTGCCTCGATGTTGAGTGCCTCGACGCTGAGTGCCTTGACGTCGAACGGCGATCCTTGGACCTCGACCTGCTCGCCGTTGTGTGCCTCGACGTGGAGCGGCGGGAGGTCGACGGCGGATGTCTCTCATGCCGTCGTGGTGATTTCGACGTCGTGTGTCCTGACGTCGGGGGGCGCACAGCCTTTGGCGGCGACCGGGCACGCCGGCGATGGCTCGACGTCGATCGGCGGGCTGCCGTCGACGGAGACCTGCCCCTGCGATGTTGTTCCCTCGACGCCGTTTCCTTCGACGTCGGGTGTGTCGCCGTCGACGGCGATCTATGCCGGTGAGACGGTGGTAGTGACGACGTCGACGGAGAACAAACAGGTACTTTCCTACCTGCTGACGTTGACCGAGCCATTCTCTCCTTAGAATGGCCTTCTGGTTGTCTGGGAAGTGAGGAGGACGATGTTCTTTGCATCTCCTGAAGCCCATGCAGCCGGATATTCTCTCTGTCTTTCAGAGTCCTCTTAGACATGTTCTTGCAGTACTTACAAGTGTCAGGGCAGTGACTCTGAGGCAGGCACACTATACACAGAGAGTGGGGATCTGACTAGGCCTTCTTCTTCCCACAAGCAGGGCATTTGACAAAAAGTGAAGGCATTTTTCTGTCAGGAAAAAACTGCCTAGCTCAGACAAAGATGTTATTTGTGAAAAAAACGCTTTTTTAAAGAATTTTTCTGAGAAAAACTCAGAAAAACTGAGAGCTCAATGCTCCAGGATCCTCTCAGAAGAAGCCGGAAAAAAGAACTGACCTAACTGTGAACCAACTGTCACCTTTCCTTCACCCCTGAGGCATGGTGGGATACTGGAGGTGCTCAGGGTCTTAAAGGCACGGTGCCAAAGTTTTTATGGTTCTCCTGTGTTAACCTGCATGCAGCCTATTGGCTAAAAATGCTCCATTGTTTTTCAATGCAGTTTTTTCTCTTTTTCTCTAGAGTTTACTGCTGCTTACTTCCCTAAGCCCAGTTTTGGGGGCTTGGGTAGATATTTATTCTCTATTGTAATTTTATAATATAAAAAAAAAAAAAAAAACTTCATAGAAATAAAGCATTTTTGCCTGTTTTAACATTATAGCCTGCATTGCTGTTTTACACATGTATAATATGTGTGTATTTTATATATGCTCCGGGATTCCCGCACGGGGCGGGAATATTCAATGTTTATGACTTTGATGAGGATACCCCTGGAAGAGAATTAATACTTACACACAAAGATATTCAAACATTAACATGGTTACTTTTTTTTTACTCATTTAATTTTAATAAATAAACCTTTAATTTTAATGTTTTATTTACATTATTCATTGTTTACATAATAAAATATTTATTTTTGGAAGTTGAATAATTTATATTACTTTTAAAATACCACTTCCTATACATTTACGTTAGCTTACTACTCCTATGCACAGCCCAACTATAGGCCCCAAAAACACCTTCGACTCATATACACAAGTTGTTCCTGAACCTTAAATGTTCCTTACTACCCCTATACACTACTCATCCCTAAACCCTAAAAATCTTACTACCAACATACATAATCCATCCCTGAGCCCTAATAATTCCTTACTGTGCCTATATACAACCATCCCTGTACCATAAAAACTCTTTATTACCCCTATATACTACTCGTCCCTGAGGCCCAAAAACGTGTTACTACCCCTATACACAGCCCATCACAGAGGCTTAAAAACTCTTGATTACCCCTATACACTACCCATCCATTAGCCATAAAAACATTTATTACCCCTATATTCTATCCATAAAAATGAACTACTTTTTATTTATTAACTTTGTACATTAAATAACAGAAAGCAATAAACGTAATGAATAATTACTGAAATATAATCATGTAAAACTAATGTTAAAGTATGTTTAGCCTATTATTTTTTCAAAGGCCTGATTTAGGGTTTGGCCAAAGAGGGTACTCCACCGCAACTGCAATGGAGTACCCTCTATGCCAAACCCTCAGTTCACCAGTCTATTTTACAAGAGAGAGGACCTAAATCATGACAGTAACAGAACCTACTACTCCAGCTTGACCAACGGCGTACTCCTCTGACAGCCAGAAAGAGTATGGGCTGGATGAGGTTCACATATAACACCATCCACACCATTTAAAGTGGACGGTGTATTTTTTTTTAGTGTTTGTCATGCCAGGTTTTACTTGGCAGTGAAGGACAATAAATAAAAAAGTATTGACCCTCAAACCACTCCTTTGGTGTGGCGGCAATAGTTTTTGCTTTTTTAAAAATAAAATTGGACTTTAGGACAAAACTTGTTAGAAGTTTGATGGGCAGCCATCATGGTTGATGGAGCGGTCTGTCAAACCTTTAACACCTTGATAGGAACTACTGTGGTGGTGGTCCCTACCAATTTTAAGAGATGTCCGGAGGGCTGGTGGAAATCTTTAAATGTGGAAAACGGTACTCATAAGGACAATGAAGTATTTTACTCCGTCACCCCGATGGAGTAAATTTCATACTCTGCACTTTAAATCACGCTTAAAGTATTTAACATTTATTATGTATATTATTAATTTATTTAAATGTAATTTACTATTACAATAAATTAATTGTATATTGTGTATACATATATAAAACATATAGCAATATAAAAAACCCAAAATGGTGTGTGTATATATATATATATATATATATATATATATATATATATATATATATGCATACATATATATATATGCATATATATATATATGATAGATAGAGTGACATTTATATATTAACAATTATAAATATGTATCTAGCAATATCTACATTTAATCTATAGCGGTCACGATTGTGATGTAATAGGCCAGAGTTTTCATAGAAAGAGTGTTTTTTGTAGCGCTAATAACTTTAGGACTGTTCGACGAATATTCACAAAACGTACTAAAGAAAAGTGGACACATACCAGCTCTGTTGTGGAAATGTTTGTGGTGGTCCTTTAAGAGGGGACCAAGAAAAAGAGGTAGTCTCAAAATGTTGATTTCCCATGTCAACAAGCTAATACTGAAAAAATGGCTGGACAGAATTACATCAAATTTGCCAGAAAGTTAGCACTGTAATCCAGCAGCAGCGAGACGCCAGTAGACCGCCACCGACCGTATCATGACATAGGATATGGCCTGGCGGTGTTCCGCTGGCAGATGCTGGTGCTGGCAGCAGTGCCACATCCCATCTCCTGCTGGAGGACCCCCTGCAAGCAGGTAAGTCAGGTGCTCCGACAGGGGAGGGGGTGTGTGTGTGTGTGTGTGTGACTGTTTTTGTGTGCGTGCATGAGGCGTGTGGAATGCGTGTGTGAATGAATGGGTGTAAGTGTGCATGTATGTTGTGTTGTGTGAATGTGTGTGTGCTAGGATGTATGTCAGTGTGTGTTGATGTGTGTGTGAATGTATTCATGCATGGGTTAATGTGTGTATGCGTGAGTATGTCTGTGCATTTAGGTGTGTGTATGTCGGGGGTTGGGAGGGGTAGAGGTAGGGGGAGAGTGGGGGAGTACTCTGGGAAGGGGGAGACCCCTATCGGTGTCAGGGAAGAACTCCCTGGCACTGACAGTGCATACTGCCATGGTTTTCGTGGCAGTAAGATTGCCACGAAAACCTTGGCGGTTGGCGGGGCCATAATCCCTAGGGTGGGATTGTGACGGCCGCCTGTCTGGAGACCGAAGTCTCCAGCCCGGTGGCTGTTACCGCCCTCCGCCGCCATGGCCATGATCATAGCTGGAATTCCGCCAGACTTCTGGAAGAATTCCGGCTCTGGTCATAATATGGCAGACGGTAGGTAGCAACGGCGACGGTCTTTTGGAGGCCGTCGCCATGGCGGTAGGCGGCATTTACCGCCATTGTCATCATGAGGTACTTAGTCCTATTTCTAGGTCTGTGCCTGTATCCCGCTTTTTAGTTCTGAAAATCGGGTCACCCTATGCATGAGAGCAGGGTGAGCATCTGCGGGGCATGTGGGGTGATCCCAATAGGACTTCCTCTTGATTGGATGGCCACAACATGGCAAAATGTTGTGGCAGCAATTACAGGACTCAACATCATTGTCCCTGTTTTGTCATAGAAACTATGGTTAGTGCTCTAGCAAGTTAAAATGAGGGCATATTTTCTATGAGTTCTCAAATGTACTTCTCATCCTTGTCAGTAAATCATTCTGACATGCAGACTGAAACATGTACTTTCAACACCAGCAGCAGTCTGTCAATTAACTCCCCAGTGTTCTACTGCAGCTGCCCACACTGTTCTAATAAAATACTAAAGTGCTAATATTTGTTTTTATGACAAAACTGTGGCACACCTGAAAAACATAAAAAATTTGCTTTAGTAACGAACAAAACAAGGGAGTTAATTTTGCCACAGAAATTAAAGTTAGTGCTCTAGAAAGCTAAAATGAGGACAAGCAGGTGGCAGAGACAAGTGAGGGCAATTGGGAGAATGCAAGGCCACGCACATGGACAACGGAGAGTGGTGGAACGGAGCAGGGGCAGCAAGCTGACAAGAGGGCAGGTGGGAGGGGCACACAGACAATGAACAGAGGACAGGCAAGAGAAGGACAGGAGCAGCATGTTGACCACAGAGTGCTGGCTGACTTGACCAGAGACAGCATAACAGACCATTAAGGGCAGGGACAGGGGCAGCAACCTGGCTATGGAGGATAAGTCAGAAGTGGCAGCACTAAGGACCACAGAGGGCAAGAGGGAGGTGTAGGGGCATGCAGAAGAAGAGAGGCAGCAGGGGCAGCAAGCTGACCACAGAGAGGAGGCTGACATTAGCACAATAAGCAAGCAGGCGGAAAGGGGGTGATTACATTGCCACCTCTGCCTGCCCTCCGTGTCATACACACTAAGAGTTGGATGTCCACCCGTAACTCTTTTTGTGCGGTCCAGGGAGCACGACAAAGCTCGGTTTTGGGTCTAGCCGGTGGAGATGCTCCTCTTCCTTCGAGGGAAGAGGGGGAGCAAAGAAGGTTGGCAAGGTGACAGTCTGACCCAGATGGAATGGGGTCACCACCTTAGGAAGGAAAGAGGCACGGTGAGTAGCACCACCTTTTCCGGAAACACAGTGAGATATGGTGGCTTAGATGATAAGGCCTGTATCTCACTCACCCTCCAGGCAGACGGTATTGCCTCTAAAAAGGCTGTCTTCATGGTTAGCAGCCAGAGGGGTCAGTTGTGCAATAGCTCAAAAGGAGTGCACATGAGATATGGGAGAACTAGATTGAGATCCCACTGAGACATTATAAAGGTGGCAGGGGGAAGCATATTTACTAGCCCTTCAAGAAACCTATTTACAATAAGGGATTTGAAAAAAAGAGGGTTAATCAGGCAGCTGCAAAAAGGCTGATAGAGAAGAGAAGGTGCGGGCATCTCCACTAACCAGAGTGTTCTGGGGCACCGTAACAGGAGGCCTGAGCCTTCTAGGCTCACCACCAAGTGTTGCGGTTCCTGCATGGGTGAGGTGTGAAGCAGCTCCCCCATAGCAGGCTTTGTTCGTGACACAAGCGAGTACACAGGCTCTCACCCCATGGGGTCAGAAACGTGTTTGGTAGGGGCAGCCTGGCACAGACTGGTCAGAACTACACTAGAGACTTGGGTAAAATACAGGGGGCATCTCTAAGATGTGACAGGTACCATGTGGTTTGAACCTAGCCTTTCTCAAGACTTCCTCAACGCACTCAAAGAAAAACACGACAAAATGTCAAAGAAAAAAGGCCTATGAAAAAGTGACAGAGGGGTAGCTCGCTCCGAATCTGTGCCATCTGGAGCAGAAAGAAAAGAACTGACACCCGTGCGCCTGGGTGGCACCTATACAGGTGACCGCAACAAATAATAAACATTACAGCTGGGAAGACCTCTTCCCACCAGGGGAGAGAGATCTCTAGACTTCCTACCACCGTAGTTTAGTATGTGTACAAGCAATGTGCCCATGAGTCCTTAGGGGTGCCAGATTAAAGTGCCCTTATGGACAGAAGCAGTGTTCTTACTGTTACTGGAGAAGAACCTGGTGTTATTGATAGTATGTACGGGAGTTCCTTAGTACAATATCTGGTAATGAGAGAGTGTATGCCTGAGATACGAATGTTATAGTTGTTGTTAATTGTATGAGGAGCCACTGTGTGGGAAGGCCTTGCAGACTTTATTTAGGGGACAATCAAAAGATGTTGTGTTGCTGCAGTAGAGAGAAGGGGACCTTTGGTGGCTTAAAGGATGGAAAGCTTGACAGGCCAGCAATGCTGGCTCAAAGCAAGATGGGCAGATTCCTTTGGTCTGCTCTGGTCAACGGTTGTCCCAGCAGCCAGTATGGAGATGATATGGAGCCAAGACAAAATTAAGTCTTCAGACTTTAAGTAAGACAATACGTGCACAAAGAATGATATGTCACCACTAAAGGAACATCAAGTGGATGAGGATGGGTGAGGCTAAGTACTACTCCTGCATTCTAGGTGGGGGGGGATTAAATTAGGGCCCAGTAACTAGCCAGGATAGGTCTTGGATTCCCTCACAAGGGTTTCTGAAATGCCAGATATTTACGGAATGAGTGGACTTTGTCAGATATTTTTCAGCGGCCCCGGGTAAACAGAGATTACTGGGCCACAATTGAGGTGGCTGGTGGGAGCTTACCAGTGCTCTTGTGTGACTTGACTTACTATGCCACTGAAAAATAAGCATCACTTATGCCCTTACAGCACTGCCCCGTGATAGTGATGCAAGCTGTCCAAAGCTTCTCAGGTGTAGGTAGCAGAAGAACGAGTTACTTACCTTCGGTAACGACTTTTCTGGTGGATATATTAGCTACCTGTGGATTCCTCACCTAATGAATACTCCCATGGCGCCAGCATTCAACGGAAATCTTCTTCCTAGCTTCTGCACGTCGACAAGTACGTCACATTTGCCCACGCGACACCGTCTGACGTCATACAGGCAATAAGAAGTCCTCGCCGACGTGCCGACGTCAGTACCAACATTTTTTACGTGCCTGAGAACAATAAACTAATGTGATGAAAGACAAAAGCAACATCTCATAACATTGCAAACCACACATCATTGCAAGAAGATGGCTATAAATTTAATATATATATATATATATTTTTTTAAATAAATATATACACTAAATATATATATATATACAAATATATATATATATATATATATATACACATATAAACATATACATCTGTCCATATATACATAATCTATTGTAGTCCTCAAGACCAAGAGGAGCACACTCAAGAATTACTTGGTGAGACCAAAAAGGCAACGGGGAGGCGGTTGGGTCCGCGAGGAATCCACAGGTAGCTAATGTATCCACCAGAAAAGTCGTTAGCGAAGGTAAGTAACTCGTTCTTCTGATGGAACTACCTGTGGATTCCTCACCTAATGAATAGAGTCCCAAAGCAGTACCGCGCTCGGTGGTGGGTGCCTGTATGGTCAAACCAAGAAATCCTGCAGCACTGACCGTGCAAAATGGCCGTCCCTTCTGACCTCAGAGTCCAAGCAGTAATGCTTTGCAAAAGTGTGAAGGGACGACCAAGTTGCGGCCTTGCAGATGTCGACCATAGGAACACCTCTAGCCAAGGCCGAAGTGGCCGACTTAGCCCTGGTGGAATGAGCTCTAATACCATCAGGAGGATCCTTCTTTGCTAAAGAGTAACACATTTTAATGCAAAGAACAACCCACCTGGAGAGTGTTCTCTTGTGGACTGCCTTTCTTCTCCTCTTCCCCACGTATCCGATGAAAAGCTGATCCTCCAGTCTGAAATCCTTCGTTCTGTCTATGTAAAAGCTTCACGCCCTCTTTGGGTCCAAGCGATGTAGTCTCTCTTCTTCCTTTGAAGGATGAGGCAGAGGATAGAACGTGGACAGAATAATTGACTAGGCCAAATGGAAGGGTGAAACAACCTTAGGAAGGAAAGCAGCCTTGGTCCTCAACACCACCTTATCCCTGTAAAAAGTTGTATAAGGGGGTTTCACTGACAAAGCCTGCAACTCACTCACTCTCCTTGCAGATGTTATAGCAACCAGGAAGACTGTCTTAAAAACTAACAATCTTAAGGGGCAAGAATGCATAGGTTCAAAAGGGGACCCCATAAGGAAAGTTAGGACCAAGGACAAATCCCATTGAGGCGGCATAACGAAAGGATTTGGAGGATATTTATTCATAAGGCCCTTCAAGAATCTAAGTACTATAGGAGATTTAAATAACGAAGGTTGGTCTGGAAGACAAATGAAGGCTGACAAGGCAGACAAGTAACCTTTAATAGTAGCCACTGCACAACCCCTCTGTGCTAAAGACAAAGCAAAAGATAAAACATCTGACAAATGAGCACGTAAGGGATCAATCTGTCTCTCTCCACACCATACCACAAATTTAGACCACCTATTAGCGTAGATAGATTTAGTGGAATGTCGCCTGGCCGCTAAGATAATATCCACTACATCAGGCGGGAGAGAGAAGGAACTCAGGTTACCCCGTTCAATCTCCAGGCATGAAGGTGCAGACTCTGGAGGTTGGGGTGTAAAACCTGCCCCTGCGACTGCGAGAGGAGGTCTGCCCTGAGAGGGAGACGGAGCGGAGGGCACAGTGAGAGTTGGAGAAGGTCGGAATACCACACCCTCCTTGGCCAATCCGGAGCTATTAAGATTACCTGGGCCCGGTCTTGGCGAATTTTCCTCAATACTCGAGGAATCAAGGGTATGGGGGGAAACGCGTAAAGCAACTGGTCGCACCAGGTTCTCTGACACGCGTCCCCCAAAGCTCCCTGCACCGGATACTGGAGGCTGCAGAATAACGGACAGTGCGAGTTCTCCCGGGTGGCAAACAGATCTATCCGAGGAAACCCCCACAACTGGAAGATTAGATGGACTTGATCTGGATGGAGACGCCACTCGTGGTCGGCCGAGAAATGGCGACTGAGACTGTCCGCACGTACATTCAAGACTCCGGCCAGATGATTTGCTACCAAGCAAATCCGATGATCCTTCGCCCAGGACCATAGCCGAAGAGCTTCTCTGCAGAGAAGGTACGACCCCACTCCTCCCTGTTTGTTTATATACCACATCGCGGTAGTATTGTTCGTCAGGACCTGAACCGACTGACCGCGAAGGGATGGTAGGAAGGCCTTGAGAGCCAGACGTACAGCCCGTAACTCCAACAGATTGATATGAAAAATCTGTTCCTCTGGAGACCAAAGCTCTTTGATCTCCAGGTCCCCCAGATGAGCTCCCCACCCTAGAGTGGAAGCATCCGTTATGACCGTGGTCACTGGTGGAGGCTGCGTGAACGGCCTTCCTTGGGAAAGATTGTCGTCCGCAACCCATCACTTCAAATCCGTGGCAGCATCTCTGGAGATCCTGACAGAACCTTCGAGATCTCCTCTGTGTTGAGACCACTGCCTTCGGAGGCACCACTGAAGAGCCCTCATGTGCCAGCGAGCATGCGTGACCAACAGTATGCAGGAGGCAAACAGACCGAGCAGACGAAGGACCTTGAGGACTGGAATGACCGCTCCACTTCGAAACATTGGAACCAACTCCTGAATATCTTGAATCCGCTGAGGCGGAGGAAAGGCTCGATCCAATGTTGTATCCAGTACTGCCCCTATGAACAGGAGGCGTTGAGAGGGCTCTAGGTGAGATTTGGGCACGTTCACCGAAAAGCCCAGGTCGAACAACAACTGGGTTGTTGACTGCAGATGATGCAACACAAGCTCCGGGGACTTGGCTTTGATCAACCAGTCGTCCAGGTAAGGGAATACTGCTATCCCCTTCCTTCTGAGCTCTGCCGCAACCACCGACATCCCCTTCGTGAAGACTCGAGGTGCTGAAGTAAGACCAAATGGGAGGACCGCAAACTGATAGTTCTGCGACCCCACCACAAACCGGAGATACTTCCTGTGCGACTTGAGTATGGGGATATGAAAGTAAGCATCCTGCAAGTCGACAGACACCATCCAATCTCCCTTGTTCAACGCCAAAAACACCTGAGCTAGGGTCAGCATCTTGAACTTTTCCTGTTTGAGGAACCAATTCAAAATCCTCAGGTCCAGGATTGGTCTCAACCGACCATCCTTCTTGGGAATCAGGAAGTACCTTGAGTAACAACCTTGACCCTTTACCTGCTCTGGAACCAACTCCACCGCGCCCTTTGAAAGGAGGACTTGAACCTCCTGTTCTAACAACAGGAGGTGTTCTTCTGAACAATAAGATGGGCGGGGCGGGATGGGGGGCGGAAACTCCCGAAAGGGAAGGGTGTAGCCTTTTCCCACAATGCTGGTAACCCAGGGGTCTGATGTGATGACCTCCCACTTGTGAAGAAAATGCAGTAACCTTCCCCCTACAGGAGAGGAGTGAGTGGGAATTGGTGGAAGCCTAAGGCTGCTTCCCCTGCTGCACCCCTCCAGAGGACGAGGAAGAGGCAGAGTGCTGCTGAGAGGCTCCTCTGGTACGGACCCTACCCCTCCCTCTAAATGATCTAAATGTGAGAGAGGAGGTAGGTTGTTGGAATTTTACCTGAAAGAAAGAGGAGGATGAGCCACGACCAAATCCTCGAAACCTCCTAAAAAATCTGGAGGAGCCAGAAGAAGCGGCTTGCAGTCCTAACGACTTTGCCGTGGCCCTGCTTTCCTTAAACCTCTCCAAGGCCGAATCTGCCTTGGCACCAAAAAGTTTGTCCCCATCAAACGGGAGGTCCAACAGGGTCGACTGCACATCCGAAGAGAACCCTGAGTTGCGAAGCCAAGCCTGTCTTCTCGCAACCACCGCCGTGCCCATTGCTCTAGCCACCGAGTCAGTTGTATCCAACCCAGATTGGATAACCTGGATTGCAGCAGCCTGAGCATCCGACACGAGATTCAAGAGTCCTTGAGGAAGCTCTGTATGCGAAGATGTTATCTCGTCCATCAGAGCATAGATGTACCTCCCCAAGATACACGTAGCGTTGGTGGACTTTAACGCCATGCTACAAGACGAAAACACTTTCTTCGACTGTGAGTCCATCTTTTTGGAGTCTCTGTCCGCCGGCACTGTTGGAAAAGATCCAGGCGCAGATCTTGCAGAACAGGAAGCCTGGACCACCAAGCTTTCCGGCGTAGGGTGTCTGGAAAGAAAGCCAGGGTCAGATGGTGCAGCCCGATACCTCCTGGCCACAGACCTATTGACAGCCGAGGAAGATACCGGCTTCTTCCAGACCTCCAATACCGGTTCAAGCAGCGCCTCGTTAAATGGCAAAAGAGGCTCTGCCGATGGAGAGGCCGGATGTAAGACCTCAGTCAGTAAATTTTGTTTCGCCTCAGCCACCGGTAAAGGCAGTTCGAGGAAGTTAGCCGCCTTCCTTATCACAGCATGAAAAGTGGCTGCCTCTTCAGTATACACCCCTGGAGATGACAAGTCCCACTCAGGGGAAGTATCAAGGCCACTAGCTGTATCCAGTCCATGAAGACCTTCGCCAGAATCCTCAATTTCTCCTTCCTCCAGGACCCGTTGATATTCTTGTTCCTGCAAGAGACGGAGAACACGTCTCCTCGAATGTAACCTCTCCTCAATTCTCGGCGTCGACATGGCGTCTGCAGAAGTCGAGGAACGACGGCGATCACCGGATCCGTCCGACGCCGGGTCAGGCGCCACAGGAAGCTTTGACGCCGAGCCAGGAGTCGGATGAAGAGAAGTGTGTCTCGGAGTCTCAGAAGGCCCTGCCGGGGTCACTGGCCGAAACCCCGAAACGACGTCGACGGAGAACAAACAGGTACTTTCCTACCTGCTGACGTTGACCGAGCCATTCTCTCCTTAGAATGGCCTTCTGGTTGTCTGGGAAGTGAGGAGGACGATGTTCTTTGCATCTCCTGAAGCCCATGCAGCCGGATATTCTCTCTGTCTTTCAGAGTCCTCTTAGACATGTTCTTGCAGTACTTACAAGTGTCAGGGCAGTGACTCTGAGGCAGGCACACTATACACAGAGAGTGGGGATCTGACTAGGCCTTCTTCTTCCCACAAGCAGGGCATTTGACAAAAAGTGAAGGCATTTTTCTGTCAGGAAAAAACTGCCTAGCTCAGACAAAGATGTTATTTGTGAAAAAAACGCTTTTTTAAAGAATTTTTCTGAGAAAAACTCAGAAAAACTGAGAGCTCAATGCTCCAGGATCCTCTCAGAAGAAGCCGGAAAAAAGAACTGACCTAACTGTGAACCAACTGTCACCTTTCCTTCACCCCTGAGGCATGGTGGGATACTGGAGGTGCTCAGGGTCTTAAAGGCACGGTGCCAAAGTTTTTATGGTTCTCCTGTGTTAACCTGCATGCAGCCTATTGGCTAAAAATGCTCCATTGTTTTTCAATGCAGTTTTTTCTCTTTTTCTCTAGAGTTTACTGCTGCTTACTTCCCTAAGCCCAGTTTTGGGGGCTTGGGTAGATATTTATTCTCTATTGTAATTTTATAATATAAAAAAAAAAAAAAAACTTCATAGAAATAAAGCATTTTTGCCTGTTTTAACATTATAGCCTGCATTGCTGTTTTACACATGTATAATATGTGTGTATTTTATATATGCTCCGGGATTCCCGCACGGGGCGGGAATATTCAATGTTTATGACTTTGATGAGGATACCCCTGGAAGAGAATGAATACTTACACACAAAGATATTCAAACATTAACATGGTTACTTTTTTTTTACTCATTTAATTTTAATAAATAAACCTTTAATTTTAATGTTTTATTTACATTATTCATTGTTTACATAATAAAATATTTATTTTTGGAAGTTGAATAATTTATATTACTTTTAAAATACCACTTCCTATACATTTACGTTAGCTTACTACTCCTATGCACAGCCCAACTATAGGCCCCAAAAACACCTTCGACTCATATACACAAGTTGTTCCTGAACCTTAAATGTTCCTTACTACCCCTATACACTACTCATCCCTAAACCCTAAAAATCTTACTACCAACATACATAATCCATCCCTGAGCCCTAATAATTCCTTACTGTGCCTATATACAACCATCCCTGTACCATAAAAACTCTTTATTACCCCTATATACTACTCGTCCCTGAGGCCCAAAAACGTGTTACTACCCCTATACACAGCCCATCACAGAGGCTTAAAAACTCTTGATTACCCCTATACACTACCCATCCATTAGCCATAAAAACATTTATTACCCCTATATTCTATCCATAAAAATGAACTACTTTTTATTTATTAACTTTGTACATTAAATAACAGAAAGCAATAAACGTAATGAATAATTACTGAAATATAATCATGTAAAACTAATGTTAAAGTATGTTTAGCCTATTATTTTTTCAAAGGCCTGATTTAGGGTTTGGCCAAAGAGGGTACTCCACCGCAACTGCAATGGAGTACCCTCTATGCCAAACCCTCAGTTCACCAGTCTATTTTACAAGAGAGAGGACCTAAATCATGACAGTAACAGAACCTACTACTCCAGCTTGACCAACGGCGTACTCCTCTGACAGCCAGAAAGAGTATGGGCTGGATGAGGTTCACATATAACACCATCCACACCATTTAAAGTGGACGGTGTATTTTTTTTTAGTGTTTGTCATGCCAGGTTTTACTTGGCAGTGAAGGACAATAAATAAAAAAGTATTGACCCTCAAACCACTCCTTTGGTGTGGCGGCAATAGTTTTTGCTTTTTTAAAAATAAAATTGGACTTTAGGACAAAACTTGTTAGAAGTTTGATGGGCAGCCATCATGGTTGATGGAGCGGTCTGTCAAACCTTTAACACCTTGATAGGAACTACTGTGGTGGTGGTCCCTACCAATTTTAAGAGATGTCCGGAGGGCTGGTGGAAATCTTTAAATGTGGAAAACGGTACTCATAAGGACAATGAAGTATTTTACTCCGTCACCCCGATGGAGTAAATTTCATACTCTGCACTTTAAATCACGCTTAAAGTATTTAACATTTATTATGTATATTATTAATTTATTTAAATGTAATTTACTATTACAATAAATTAATTGTATATTGTGTATACATATATAAAACATATAGCAATATAAAAAACCCAAAATGGTGTGTGTATATATATATATATATATATATATATATATATATATATATATATATATATATATATATATATATATGCATACATATATATATATGCATATATATATATATATATGATAGATAGAGTGACATTTATATATTAACAATTATAAATATGTATCTAGCAATATCTACATTTAATCTATAGCGGTCACGATTGTGATGTAATAGGCCAGAGTTTTCATAGAAAGAGTGTTTTTTGTAGCGCTAATAACTTTAGGACTGTTCGACGAATATTCACAAAACGTACTAAAGAAAAGTGGACACATACCAGCTCTGTTGTGGAAATGTTTGTGGTGGTCCTTTAAGAGGGGACCAAGAAAAAGAGGTAGTCTCAAAATGTTGATTTCCCATGTCAACAAGCTAATACTGAAAAAATGGCTGGACAGAATTACATCAAATTTGCCAGAAAGTTAGCACTGTAATCCAGCAGCAGCGAGACGCCAGTAGACCGCCACCGACCGTATCATGACATAGGATATGGCCTGGCGGTGTTCCGCTGGCAGATGCTGGTGCTGGCAGCAGTGCCACATCCCATCTCCTGCTGGAGGACCCCCTGCAAGCAGGTAAGTCAGGTGCTCCGACAGGGGAGGGGGTGTGTGTGTGTGTGTGTGTGTGACTGTTTTTGTGTGCGTGCATGAGGCGTGTGGAATGCGTGTGTGAATGAATGGGTGTAAGTGTGCATGTATGTTGTGTTGTGTGAATGTGTGTGTGCTAGGATGTATGTCAGTGTGTGTTGATGTGTGTGTGAATGTATTCATGCATGGGTTAATGTGTGTATGCGTGAGTATGTCTGTGCATTTAGGTGTGTGTATGTCGGGGGTTGGGAGGGGTAGAGGTAGGGGGAGAGTGGGGGAGTACTCTGGGAAGGGGGAGACCCCTATCGGTGTCAGGGAAGAACTCCCTGGCACTGACAGTGCATACTGCCATGGTTTTCGTGGCAGTAAGATTGCCACGAAAACCTTGGCGGTTGGCGGGGCCATAATCCCTAGGGTGGGATTGTGACGGCCGCCTGTCTGGAGACCGAAGTCTCCAGCCCGGTGGCTGTTACCGCCCTCCGCCGCCATGGCCATGATCATAGCTGGAATTCCGCCAGACTTCTGGAAGAATTCCGGCTCTGGTCATAATATGGCAGACGGTAGGTAGCAACGGCGACGGTCTTTTGGAGGCCGTCGCCATGGCGGTAGGCGGCATTTACCGCCATTGTCATCATGAGGTACTTAGTCCTATTTCTAGGTCTGTGCCTGTATCCCGCTTTTTAGTTCTGAAAATCGGGTCACCCTATGCATGAGAGCAGGGTGAGCATCTGCGGGGCATGTGGGGTGATCCCAATAGGACTTCCTCTTGATTGGATGGCCACAACATGGCAAAATGTTGTGGCAGCAATTACAGGACTCAACATCATTGTCCCTGTTTTGTCATAGAAACTATGGTTAGTGCTCTAGCAAGTTAAAATGAGGGCATATTTTCTATGAGTTCTCAAATGTACTTCTCATCCTTGTCAGTAAATCATTCTGACATGCAGACTGAAACATGTACTTTCAACACCAGCAGCAGTCTGTCAATTAACTCCCCAGTGTTCTACTGCAGCTGCCCACACTGTTCTAATAAAATACTAAAGTGCTAATATTTGTTTTTATGACAAAACTGTGGCACACCTGAAAAACATAAAAAATTTGCTTTAGTAACGAACAAAACAAGGGAGTTAATTTTGCCACAGAAATTAAAGTTAGTGCTCTAGAAAGCTAAAATGAGGACAAGCAGGTGGCAGAGACAAGTGAGGGCAATTGGGAGAATGCAAGGCCACGCACATGGACAACGGAGAGTGGTGGAACGGAGCAGGGGCAGCAAGCTGACAAGAGGGCAGGTGGGAGGGGCACACAGACAATGAACAGAGGACAGGCAAGAGAAGGACAGGAGCAGCATGTTGACCACAGAGTGCTGGCTGACTTGACCAGAGACAGCATAACAGACCATTAAGGGCAGGGACAGGGGCAGCAACCTGGCTATGGAGGATAAGTCAGAAGTGGCAGCACTAAGGACCACAGAGGGCAAGAGGGAGGTGTAGGGGCATGCAGAAGAAGAGAGGCAGCAGGGGCAGCAAGCTGACCACAGAGAGGAGGCTGACATTAGCACAATAAGCAAGCAGGCGGAAAGGGGGTGATTACATTGCCACCTCTGCCTGCCCTCCGTGTCATACACACTAAGAGTTGGATGTCCACCCGTAACTCTTTTTGTGCGGTCCAGGGAGCACGACAAAGCTCGGTTTTGGGTCTAGCCGGTGGAGATGCTCCTCTTCCTTCGAGGGAAGAGGGGGAGCAAAGAAGGTTGGCAAGGTGACAGTCTGACCCAGATGGAATGGGGTCACCACCTTAGGAAGGAAAGAGGCACGGTGAGTAGCACCACCTTTTCCGGAAACACAGTGAGATATGGTGGCTTAGATGATAAGGCCTGTATCTCACTCACCCTCCAGGCAGACGGTATTGCCTCTAAAAAGGCTGTCTTCATGGTTAGCAGCCAGAGGGGTCAGTTGTGCAATAGCTCAAAAGGAGTGCACATGAGATATGGGAGAACTAGATTGAGATCCCACTGAGACATTATAAAGGTGGCAGGGGGAAGCATATTTACTAGCCCTTCAAGAAACCTATTTACAATAAGGGATTTGAAAAAAAGAGGGTTAATCAGGCAGCTGCAAAAAGGCTGATAGAGAAGAGAAGGTGCGGGCATCTCCACTAACCAGAGTGTTCTGGGGCACCGTAACAGGAGGCCTGAGCCTTCTAGGCTCACCACCAAGTGTTGCGGTTCCTGCATGGGTGAGGTGTGAAGCAGCTCCCCCATAGCAGGCTTTGTTCGTGACACAAGCGAGTACACAGGCTCTCACCCCATGGGGTCAGAAACGTGTTTGGTAGGGGCAGCCTGGCACAGACTGGTCAGAACTACACTAGAGACTTGGGTAAAATACAGGGGGCATCTCTAAGATGTGACAGGTACCATGTGGTTTGAACCTAGCCTTTCTCAAGACTTCCTCAACGCACTCAAAGAAAAACACGACAAAATGTCAAAGAAAAAAGGCCTATGAAAAAGTGACAGAGGGGTAGCTCGCTCCGAATCTGTGCCATCTGGAGCAGAAAGAAAAGAACTGACACCCGTGCGCCTGGGTGGCACCTATACAGGTGACCGCAACAAATAATAAACATTACAGCTGGGAAGACCTCTTCCCACCAGGGGAGAGAGATCTCTAGACTTCCTACCACCGTAGTTTAGTATGTGTACAAGCAATGTGCCCATGAGTCCTTAGGGGTGCCAGATTAAAGTGCCCTTATGGACAGAAGCAGTGTTCTTACTGTTACTGGAGAAGAACCTGGTGTTATTGATAGTATGTACGGGAGTTCCTTAGTACAATATCTGGTAATGAGAGAGTGTATGCCTGAGATACGAATGTTATAGTTGTTGTTAATTGTATGAGGAGCCACTGTGTGGGAAGGCCTTGCAGACTTTATTTAGGGGACAATCAAAAGATGTTGTGTTGCTGCAGTAGAGAGAAGGGGACCTTTGGTGGCTTAAAGGATGGAAAGCTTGACAGGCCAGCAATGCTGGCTCAAAGCAAGATGGGCAGATTCCTTTGGTCTGCTCTGGTCAACGGTTGTCCCAGCAGCCAGTATGGAGATGATATGGAGCCAAGACAAAATTAAGTCTTCAGACTTTAAGTAAGACAATACGTGCACAAAGAATGATATGTCACCACTAAAGGAACATCAAGTGGATGAGGATGGGTGAGGCTAAGTACTACTCCTGCATTCTAGGTGGGGGGGGATTAAATTAGGGCCCAGTAACTAGCCAGGATAGGTCTTGGATTCCCTCACAAGGGTTTCTGAAATGCCAGATATTTACGGAATGAGTGGACTTTGTCAGATATTTTTCAGCGGCCCCGGGTAAACAGAGATTACTGGGCCACAATTGAGGTGGCTGGTGGGAGCTTACCAGTGCTCTTGTGTGACTTGACTTACTATGCCACTGAAAAATAAGCATCACTTATGCCCTTACAGCACTGCCCCGTGATAGTGATGCAAGCTGTCCAAAGCTTCTCAGGTGTAGGTAGCAGAAGAACGAGTTACTTACCTTCGGTAACGACTTTTCTGGTGGATACATTAGCTACCTGTGGATTCCTCACCTAATGAATACTCCCATGGCGCCAGCATTCAACGGAAATCTTCTTCCTAGCTTCTGCACGTCGACAAGTACGTCACATTTGCCCACGCGACACCGTCTGACGTCATACAGGCAATAAGAAGTCCTCGCCGACGTGCCGACGTCAGTACCAACATTTTTTACGTGCCTGAGAACAATAAACTAATGTGATGAAAGACAAAAGCAACATCTCATAACATTGCAAACCACACATCATTGCAAGAAGATGGCTATAAATTTAATATATATATATATATATTTTTTTAAATAAATATATACACTAAATATATATATATATACAAATATATATATATATATATATATATATATATATACACATATAAACATATACATCTGTCCATATATACATAATCTATTGTAGTCCTCAAGACCAAGAGGAGCACACTCAAGAATTACTTGGTGAGACCAAAAAGGCAACGGGGAGGCGGTTGGGTCCGCGAGGAATCCACAGGTAGCTAATGTATCCACCAGAAAAGTCGTTAGCGAAGGTAAGTAACTCGTTCTTCTGATGGAACTACCTGTGGATTCCTCACCTAATGAATAGAGTCCCAAAGCAGTACCGCGCTCGGTGGTGGGTGCCTGTATGGTCAAACCAAGAAATCCTGCAGCACTGACCGTGCAAAATGGCCGTCCCTTCTGACCTCAGAGTCCAAGCAGTAATGCTTTGCAAAAGTGTGAAGGGACGACCAAGTTGCGGCCTTGCAGATGTCGACCATAGGAACACCTCTAGCCAAGGCCGAAGTGGCCGACTTAGCCCTGGTGGAATGAGCTCTAATACCATCAGGAGGATCCTTCTTTGCTAAAGAGTAACACATTTTAATGCAAAGAACAACCCACCTGGAGAGTGTTCTCTTGTGGACTGCCTTTCTTCTCCTCTTCCCCACGTATCCGATGAAAAGCTGATCCTCCAGTCTGAAATCCTTCGTTCTGTCTATGTAAAAGCTTCACGCCCTCTTTGGGTCCAAGCGATGTAGTCTCTCTTCTTCCTTTGAAGGATGAGGCAGAGGATAGAACGTGGACAGAATAATTGACTAGGCCAAATGGAAGGGTGAAACAACCTTAGGAAGGAAAGCAGCCTTGGTCCTCAACACCACCTTATCCCTGTAAAAAGTTGTATAAGGGGGTTTCACTGACAAAGCCTGCAACTCACTCACTCTCCTTGCAGATGTTATAGCAACCAGGAAGACTGTCTTAAAAACTAACAATCTTAAGGGGCAAGAATGCATAGGTTCAAAAGGGGACCCCATAAGGAAAGTTAGGACCAAGGACTAATCCCATTGAGGCGGCATAACGAAAGGATTTGGAGGATATTTATTCATAAGGCCCTTCAAGAATCTAAGTACTATAGGAGATTTAAATAACGAAGGTTGGTCTGGAAGACAAATGAAGGCTGACAAGGCAGACAAGTAACCTTTAATAGTAGCCACTGCACAACCCCTCTGTGCTAAAGACAAAGCAAAAGATAAAACATCTGACAAATGAGCACGTAAGGGATCAATCTGTCTCTCTCCACACCATACCACAAATTTAGACCACCTATTAGCGTAGATAGATTTAGTGGAATGTCGCCTGGCCGCTAAGATAATATCCACTACATCAGGCGGGAGAGAGAAGGAACTCAGGTTACCCCGTTCAATCTCCAGGCATGAAGGTGCAGACTCTGGAGGTTGGGGTGTAAAACCTGCCCCTGCGACTGCGAGAGGAGGTCTGCCCTGAGAGGGAGACGGAGCGGAGGGCACAGTGAGAGTTGGAGAAGGTCGGAATACCACACCCTCCTTGGCCAATCCGGAGCTATTAAGATTACCTGGGCCCGGTCTTGGCGAATTTTCCTCAATACTCGAGGAATCAAGGGTATGGGGGGAAACGCGTAAAGCAACTGGTCGCACCAGGTTCTCTGACACGCGTCCCCCAAAGCTCCCTGCACCGGATACTGGAGGCTGCAGAATAACGGACAGTGCGAGTTCTCCCGGGTGGCAAACAGATCTATCCGAGGAAACCCCCACAACTGGAAGATTAGATGGACTTGATCTGGATGGAGACGCCACTCGTGGTCGGCCGAGAAATGGCGACTGAGACTGTCCGCACGTACATTCAAGACTCCGGCCAGATGATTTGCTACCAAGCAAATCCGATGATCCTTCGCCCAGGACCATAGCCGAAGAGCTTCTCTGCAGAGAAGGTACGACCCCACTCCTCCCTGTTTGTTTATATACCACATCGCGGTAGTATTGTTCGTCAGGACCTGAACCGACTGACCGCGAAGGGATGGGAGGAAGGCCTTGAGAGCCAGACGTACAGCCCGTAACTCCAACAGATTGATATGAAAAATCTGTTCCTCTGGAGACCAAAGCTCTTTGATCTCCAGGTCCCCCAGATGAGCTCCCCACCCTAGAGTGGAAGCATCCGTTATGACCGTGGTCACTGGTGGAGGCTGCGTGAACGGCCTTCCTTGGGAAAGATTGTCGTCCGCAACCCATCACTTCAAATCCGTGGCAGCATCTCTGGAGATCCTGACAGAACCTTCGAGATCTCCTCTGTGTTGAGACCACTGCCTTCGGAGGCACCACTGAAGAGCCCTCATGTGCCAGCGAGCATGCGTGACCAACAGTATGCAGGAGGCAAACAGACCGAGCAGACGAAGGACCTTGAGGACTGGAATGACCGCTCCACTTCGAAACATTGGAACCAACTCCTGAATATCTTGAATCCGCTGAGGCGGAGGAAAGGCTCGATCCAATGTTGTATCCAGTACTGCCCCTATGAACAGGAGGCGTTGAGAGGGCTCTAGGTGAGATTTGGGCACGTTCACCGAAAAGCCCAGGTCGAACAACAACTGGGTTGTTGACTGCAGATGATGCAACACAAGCTCCGGGGACTTGGCTTTGATCAACCAGTCGTCCAGGTAAGGGAATACTGCTATCCCCTTCCTTCTGAGCTCTGCCGCAACCACCGACATCCCCTTCGTGAAGACTCGAGGTGCTGAAGTAAGACCAAATGGGAGGACCGCAAACTGATAGTTCTGCGACCCCACCACAAACCGGAGATACTTCCTGTGCGACTTGAGTATGGGGATATGAAAGTAAGCATCCTGCAAGTCGACAGACACCATCCAATCTCCCTTGTTCAACGCCAAAAGCACCTGAGCTAGGGTCAGCATCTTGAACTTTTCCTGTTTGAGGAACCAATTCAAAATCCTCAGGTCCAGGATTGGTCTCAACCGACCATCCTTCTTGGGAATCAGGAAGTACCTTGAGTAACAACCTTGACCCTTTACCTGCTCTGGAACCAACTCCACCGCGCCCTTTGAAAGGAGGACTTGAACCTCCTGTTCTAACAACAGGAGGTGTTCTTCTGAACAATAAGATGGGCGGGGCGGGATGGGGGGCGGAAACTCCCGAAAGGGAAGGGTGTAGCCTTTTCCCACAATGCTGGTAACCCAGGGGTCTGATGTGATGACCTCCCACTTGTGAAGAAAATGCAGTAACCTTCCCCCTACAGGAGAGGAGTGAGTGGGAATTGGTGGAAGCCTAAGGCTGCTTCCCCTGCTGCACCCCTCCAGAGGACGAGGAAGAGGCAGAGTGCTGCTGAGAGGCTCCTCTGGTACGGACCCTACCCCTCCCTCTAAATGATCTAAATGTGAGAGAGGAGGTAGGTTGTTGGAATTTTACCTGAAAGAAAGAGGAGGATGAGCCACGACCAAATCCTCGAAACCTCCTAAAAAATCTGGAGGAGCCAGAAGAAGCGGCTTGCAGTCCTAACGACTTTGCCGTGGCCCTGCTTTCCTTAAACCTCTCCAAGGCCGAATCTGCCTTGGCACCAAAAAGTTTCTCCCCATCAAACGGGAGGTCCAACAGGGTCGACTGCACATCCGAAGAGAACCCTGAGTTGCGAAGCCAAGCCTGTCTTCTCGCAACCACCGCCGTGCCCATTGCTCTAGCCACCGAGTCAGTTGTATCCAACCCAGATTGGATAACCTGGATTGCAGCAGCCTGAGCATCCGACACGAGATTCAAGAGTCCTTGAGGAAGCTCTGTATGCGAAGATGTTATCTCGTCCATCAGAGCATAGATGTACCTCCCCAAGATACACGTAGCGTTGGTGGACTTTAACGCCATGCTACAAGACGAAAACACTTTCTTCGACTGTGAGTCCATCTTTTTGGAGTCTCTGTCCGCCGGCACTGTTGGAAAAGATCCAGGCGCAGATCTTGCAGAACAGGAAGCCTGGACCACCAAGCTTTCCGGCGTAGGGTGTCTGGAAAGAAAGCCAGGGTCAGATGGTGCAGCCCGATACCTCCTGGCCACAGACCTATTGACAGCCGAGGAAGATACCGGCTTCTTCCAGACCTCCAATACCGGTTCAAGCAGCGCCTCGTTAAATGGCAAAAGAGGCTCTGCCGATGGAGAGGCCGGATGTAAGACCTCAGTCAGTAAATTTTGTTTCGCCTCAGCCACCGGTAAAGGCAGTTCGAGGAAGTTAGCCGCCTTCCTTATCACAGCATGAAAAGTGGCTGCCTCTTCAGTATACACCCCTGGAGATGACAAGTCCCACTCAGGGGAAGTATCAAGGCCACTAGCTGTATCCAGTCCATGAAGACCTTCGCCAGAATCCTCAATTTCTCCTTCCTCCAGGACCCGTTGATATTCTTGTTCCTGCAAGAGACGGAGAACACGTCTCCTCGAATGTAACCTCTCCTCAATTCTCGGCGTCGACATGGCGTCTGCAGAAGTCGAGGAACGACGCCGATCACCGGATCCGTCCGACGCCGGGTCAGGCGCCACAGGAAGCTTTGACGCCGAGCCAGGAGTCGGATGAAGAGAAGTGTGTCTCGGAGTCTCAGAAGGCCCTGCCGGGGTCACTGGCCGAAACCCCGAAGCTGATGGAGCCGAAACCTCCGGGGCCGAAACCTCTGGAGCCACCGGAGCCGACACCGGCGCTGAGCCCACATTCCCCAAGGGGAGAAAGGGCATGAAGGGTGCTGGCCGTAGCGGCGCCGGAGCACCCAAGCTGAAAGCCAACGGACCCGAAGGACCAGTCGGAGCACCGCCTGGAGCCATCTGCTAGAAGATGGTAAACATCGCATTTAAAAATGCTGTATTATCAGCTCCAGGGGCCGGGAAAGCCGGATACTGGGGTGCCTGGATCGAAGAAGACCCCGACGCCGGCCTAGACGTCTGCGACGTCGGTGAGAACACCTGAGGCTGTGGCACCTCAAACACAGAAGACGTCTGCCCCGGCGAAGTCGGTGAAGCCGGAGAAGGCAACGGCGTCGATGGATGAGGAGTGACTGTGGGACTGACCTCCCAAGTCTTCCGACGCCGAGCCGATGGCGACCTCGATCGAGACCTCTCCTTGCTCGAATGGCGCCGTGAGTCCCGACGGCGTCGGGAGTCTCGATGACGTCGATGAGACTTCGGCGAGGAGGATTTTCTATGGTGTCTCTTCTCCTTTCTCTTCGACTTCGCCATAAAGAGTTTGGCCTCTCGCTCCTTCAGGGCTTTCGGATTCATGTGTTGACATGAATCACACGTGGCCACATCGTGGTCGGAACTCAAACACCACAAGCAGTCCGAATGTGGGTCAGTAACCGACATTTTGCCCCCACACTCTCAACAGGGCTTGAAACCAGACTTCCTCTGAGACATAGTAATCTCAGAGAAAAAACACGCAGCAGAAAAACACACTGTAACTCGAAAAGCAACAGTAGCTCCCTCGAAGATAACCGTTTCGAATGGCACGGAAAAAAGGGAACTGACGTCGGCACGTCGGCGAGGACTTCTTATTGCCTGTATGACGTCAGACGGCGTTGCGTGGGCAAATGTGACGTCCTCGTCGACGTGCAGAAGCTAGGAAGAAGATTTCCGTTGAATGCTGGCGCCATGGGAGTATTCATTAGGTGAGGAATCCACAGGTAGTTGTATCCATCAGAAATTCATGGCTCAACAAACACAGCATACAGCAAAGTAATGGCTGTCCAAACCAAGGCTTAACTTTTTGGAGAAAAAAAAGTACTTTATACCCACTATACAATACTATACAAACATGATATAAACAGTGGTACACAGGGGAAAAAGGGGTCTAATGATGTTCTGCTGCTAAAGAGAACTAAGGCAAGACAAAAAGCAGTCTCTGACAGAATGGTTCATCTGCACTACAAAGGTGACCACTGATTCCACCTTTTCACACCCTCCAACAAATCTAATGGGACTGTTCAGCAAGGAATAATCAGGCAGAACTCAGCTGATCGGTGACTGCTCTATTTCAAAAGCCGGCCCTGTCTCGGTCTTTTCACACTTAAACTTCTAGTACATCTCAAAACCCTCCGGAATGGCAGCAATACACTTTGCTTGTCTGGGAGGCTGTGGCCTAGCCTCCACCTTGTGCAATAGATTCCACTATTCTCATGTCATGCACTCATCTGCCATACAGGTTCATGTTATCAGTCACCTTATACTCTCATTATCCACATACCAAGCACATGGGATGTCAGTGCAAGGACCCCGTCATAGCGCTTGACCTTACAGAGTGAGGTCAGTAGGCTATATGTGCATTACCAGAAGCAGGGAAGAGGGACCTTTCTTCCACTATTAATTCCAAAATGGTATGTTGCCATGATTAGAAAGCCTGTGGAAGCCAGTACACGGACAGTAGCGTATGTAGGAAGGAAGCATGAGCAGTGTACCCCTGCAGACAACAGCTCCACTCTGGGTACCACTATCTTTACTCCTGCGATGCCTCACATCGATTGTCATGCGTGGTAGGCACCTAAAAAAATCAAGATTATTGTGGGAACTTGCAGTTGGCTAACTTGGAGGAGGGGTGCATGCCTGCAAAAACCCATGCGGAGGACATTCCTATACCAACAAAATGAACAATGGAAGTTTAGTCTACCCCACCATCTCTGAGACTCCACTGGCCTAAAGAACTTACATGTCAGTTACTAGCTCTATGGTACATGAGAAGCCCCTGTCCTCAGATGAATTAAGAGAGGAGCTGATAACCTTAGGACTCCGAAGGCAGACGGAATGTGGAGTGATTAGCGCACCCTATGTGAGTTATTACTGTATTGTCTGCCTAGCTACCCAACTGTCAGTGGCTCCATTTTATAGCAGCCACTGAGATGGCCAATGCAACCTCCTCTGTCTTAGAGATTTACAAGGATGACCCAGGGTGAAAGTTTAGTAATGTATTTTTAGTACTGAATGGGGTCCTCCACGCACAAACTAGTGTGTACATTTGTGCTAAAAAATACTCTCTCTTTCAGTGTGGGTAGTGACTGAGAAAGCGGAGGAGAGAGAGAGAGAGAGACGGGGAACACTCTGAATAAACATGTACAGGTTCATATATTGTGTTCTAGTTAATCATATCCTCCCATATGAACCTGAAACCCTTGGGTACATGTTGTTCTGTAATACTCTCAAGGCAAAAAGAGGTTGATTTCTGGGCAAAGACCATCCACAAATTTCCTCGAATACATTTATCTATTTTGCATTTTCTTCACCTAGCTCAGCCATCTCATTTCAGGTAGCATGCTAATCAGTGGCCCAAGAGGCAGAAAGGCAAGAGATTTATACCTGGCAACATGGCAGTCTCTGGTACAGAACTAGTGTACCATATGTTCCAGTCTCTGGAGTATTGCTCAAAAGAGTTCATGATGCCATGGAAGTTCGTCAACTTGTCTAGCTCAGTGATGTTGTCCCAGTTAGAATCAGCCAACCACCTGGAGCAGGGGTTATCCATCTGCCCTTCCCTGTCAAGTACCTGCAAGGGAACAGCAAATGTTAATATAGGTTAGATTTGTATTGTTTCAAATGGAATAGCACAGGTATAACTGGGTCTTTCAGACAGTTTTGTAATCTAACGTCCACCTTTCATAAAGATTAACAGGCGCTAGGGGACAGTTAAATCCAAGAAGTAGGCTAAATAAATATATACACTATCCCATTCACTTGGTGTACCCTGTTCTGTTATGTAGTAGCATGAAAACAAACAACAGATGTTTTGACAATATGAGGATATTCTTTTGGATGATAGAGCTTTGCCTCCAGTCTTTCCTCAGGGTCACGAGTTCCAGCAATATGAGGCCACACCTCTTCACATACATGTACCAGCACTCCTCCTCCAAGAACGTACTCCTCACGTTAACAAGCTTAGAGTATTCCTAAACAGCATGACGACCCTACCTGCCCACAATAGGTGAAATATTTGCAGCTTTGGTTTCTAAGCTAGATCTCAAGCTTACACTAGCTCGCCAGATTCTTTCAGAGCTACACAAACTTTTAGCAATGTCAAGGCACGGCCCCTGGGTGTTACAAGTTACAAGGAATAGCCATTTTGCAGCTTGTAACATTAGTGTAACTAAAGTGTATAACACTGGAAGTGATTATTCTTTGTTGACCTTTTTCAGTATTCACAAACCTGCAATTTAATAGTAAGTTTACAATTGCAGAGGCTCAGCAGTCAAAGCGGAGAACTCTGCACATAAGAAGAAAGGACTGTCCTATCTTTTCACATGCACAATTCTCTGCTCCGGCTACTGAGCCTCTGCACTCGTAAACTTAATATTAAATAGCAGTTTTCTATAGATTATATTTTTTATCTTGAAAAAGACACAAAAACGAATAAAATCGGATAAGGGGACCGAGATATTAAATTTTAAAGAATTATTTTTTTCTAGCACCTAGAAACAAAAAGCACCTCAACCGGGGCAAAGTCAAAGTTTAAGGCCGACTGCGATGGAGCTACTCAGCTACAGCCCGCGGGAGGCCTCGGTCAAAAGTTTACCTTAGGACTTAGTCGTTTTTCAGAAGATTTTCCTCAGCAGGACGAACCTGCCAGTCCAATCCGACCTCCTGGAACTCTTCTTCGGATACGTGTCGCGGGAGGCCTTGGTGGAGATTTTTACCTTCAGACTTAGTCGTTTTTTCGAGGTGAAAATCCTTCGACCGGGGCAAACCTGGATCTTGATCCGACGTTCTTGGAGCCCTCCTCAGAAACGCTGGCTGGGAGGTACCGGTCAACTTCCTACGTTCGGACGTAGTCTCTTTTTGGAGATTTTCTTCACTGGGACGAACCTGCAAGTCAGGCCGGGTCGCGGTTGAGGCAAGCCGGCTAGAGTTGCCGTGGGGGGTCGGTCCCTCTATGGAGCTTTTTCTCCAAACTTCTGGATCTTCTTCCAGATGTTCCTTTAAGGTTCTTTGGGGGTCCACAGCTCACCCCAAAGTTCGAGAAGCTCTGAGATGATCCTTGGGGGTGTGGACTACAACTCCCAGAATGCACCTGGCGCAAACTCCTTTTTGGCCGCTGGACAGTGGTCAGCTGGTTGAGTTCTTCAGGAGTTGGTGCAGGGGACTCTGGTTAGAAATTTTTCACCTGTAGCAAACAGGGAGTCCCTCCTTGAACCAGTTGAAGCCAGGCAAAGTCCTTCTTGTGGTGAAGCCCAAGTGTGCAGCTGGTGCAGTCTTTCAGAGTGCAGGGTCCAGGTGCAGGCCAGGGGTCCAGAAGGCAGTCCTTCTTCTTCTGTAGTTCTTTCCGTAGGGATCTGTTAGGGAACTGAGGAGTGGGTGCAGGTCTGCCAGTTTTATCCCTGCTCCTGGGTGAAAAACAGGGGGGGGCTGGTTCTCCAATCAGGTGCAGGGTCCTTCCCCCTGTGATGACCACTTCCTGTGAAGTGTGGCAAAAATTAATCCCAGGAGGCAACATTCCTCAAAAATCCATCATGGCTGAAAGTGATTTTTGGAGGTTACATCTGGCTGAGCCCACCCACTGGTGTGGCTAAACATCCTAAACACACCCCTCTCCTGCCCTCTCCTAATCTAATCAAGGGGGCACCTAACTGTCTGGGTTTTCAGGATGTGGGGGTGTAGCTGGGTTGCTCCAAATGTCCTTCTCTGCCTTTGAAGACCAGTTTGGCAGCCCTCCCCCTTCCTGCCTTACCATCTGCTGAGGGGAGATCTCCTCCCACAGGCACATCTCTTTGTGTGAAGCCAGGCCACTTCACACCTCATCAAGGCAACCTGGCCAGGCTGCCAGAGGCTGGCCAATCACAGCACAGCAGCATACCAATGCAGGGCTGAAGTTGGCAACTTTTGAGGTAAAGTTTAAAACTCTTTACCTGAACAAGTTATATTAAATCCAACAACTGGAAGTTGTGGGAATTATTATAACAATTATTTTGATACCAAACTTCTGGTATCTGTTACTTAAGGGGACTTTTAAAATTAAAATAAAGTCTCCCCGTTCTAGCCTATGGAGGCCATTCACTACAATGAGGGAAAAACAAATTTGGCTGTTTTACCTCACCAGGGCCTATACAACTATTTTTATAAGGTCCCTGCTTTTAGTTACATGGCACCCAGCCCTAGGGGCACATAGGGCACAACTTAGGGGTGACTTAAATGTAAAAAATAAGGTAGTTTAAGACTTTGGAACTACTTTTAATTCCAAAGTCGAATTTGCATATAACTTTAATTTAAAAGCAGCCAGCAAGGCAGGCAGGAAGCTGGCCCTCTACGTAAAGTGAGCCAGTTGGGTAACCCTTATATGTGTATCCACCCTTGGTGTAATGACTACCTCGAACTGAGTGGTGGAAGATGTATGGGGTGTGACGATGGAGCATGTCTTTAAGCACGAGGAGGTAATGAGGGGAGTGCTCGGTGGAGGTCGACTGCTGGGCTGACAGGAGCTTCAGGGATCGTTCCCTAAAAGCTTTCGGAGCCATGGTCTGGCAGTCGGAGCACGAGTTCGAATGGTGCTTGCGCTTGAGACACCATAGACATACCTGGTGTGGATTCATAACCAACATGGCACAATGGCAGGCGCCACACAGTTTGAATCTGGTCTTTCCTGAGGTCATCGTCACACAGACGCAGAAAGTCTTGACAAAAAGGTTGAAAAAGGCCTGCCAAAAAAGACAGAGGGTAGCTCTGTTCCAGATCTGTGCTTAACCGGCACAGAAGGATAAGAACTGACTTATGCGCACCTGGGTGGTGCCTCTATAGGCAACCGTGACATCACAGATGGCTCCAATGGGACTGGCGACGCCACAAGTATCTGAACGACGCCACCCGATTGCGCACACAAAGGTATTGCTCAGCAAAAGTTCTGGATTCCAAGCTTACGCCTGGAAATTCTAAAGTTAAGGTATCTGCAGCTAGAAGTCTCTATCAGATAAGAAACTTTTCCTCTAATGGCTCAGTATGTAGATCATTAGAACTGATAAACAGACTGTGAACTTAAATAGCACTATTACTCTAGATTTTGTTTGTTGGCATCTTAGCACATTTTTGTTTCTTTTATTATATTATGTCAGTGTTCTACTCTCTTGAGGTGGCCCCTCCTTCAATCTGTGTGCATGATATCTTACAGTGTTGAGGTGTTATGAGGTTACTCTGGTGTCTTTTTACTACTCCTCTAATGGAGGTATTTCTTACTGAAAATAATACACTGGATTTTAGTACTAATCATGCTGCAAACAGCCAGCACATTCTGTTTGCTGTTCTTTGTAGCATTTTAATTCTCACTCCTTGCGCAAAAATGTTTGTAGAGATTTCTAAAAGATGACTATCTGGTTGGTGAAATTAATTAAAGTCATCATAATAGCACCTCCGTATAATTTTCAGTTATTGTCTTCGTCAAATACATGGTTTGCTTTTTACTTGTGGCCTGAAATGAGCCAACCATTGCTGAAACGTTCAGTAATGTTAATTCAAGTCAAGACTACTCAGAACCCTGCGTTAAAAGGTTCTCATGCAGGAATTATTGCAGCTATAATAATGTAACAGTGCAAAAAAACATCTTAAAGATCCATGGACTAACTTACCAGATCTGGCACGGGGAAAACTTGTGTGTGTGCAAATTCAACTGTACCTGTGATGACCAAGTTATCTCTAGCAGTACCAAAGGAAGATGGTACAACCGCTCATTAAATAACTAGCTAGGGCCTTGGCAGTACAGAAGGAGAAGAAACAAGAGGTCTCACTGTATCATAAAGTGAGTTTTCTAATAGATACCGATGGGAAGACTCTAGCAATAAAAGTATTCCAATATCTCAGCAGGAACACATCAGACAATAGCTCTTCAATGTGGGTACAAAAACGAGCAGTTGACAAGAGTTGGGTGTCAAAATATAGCTACCAACCATTTTGTTATTATTAACAGAGATTGTAAAGTTTGTGGGTTGTTACTTCCCTAAAAGTTGTTGCCATTACAAAAACACGTTTTGAGGCGCCGGATGGCCTGGGAAGAAAAGAATGGCAATAATTTGCTGCATAGTATCACTGCTCAGTACAGGTCGCATGAAAGATTTATGCCACATGTTCAGAGGAAGCACGCAGGATAACGTTATACACAATGGCACTCATTACAACATTGGCAGTAACTACCGCCACAGCGACGGCCGCCAACATCCCGCTGCCGTGGCTACCAGCTGTTTACGAGTATCATGACCGCCGACGGTATACCACCAGAATGCTGGCGGAACACCACCAACGGTCATGGCGGCGGACGGCGGTAAGGCGGCGCTGCTGACAGCAGCACAGCCACGCCACCAAAACACTGCCGACTGTATCATGAGCAATGATACGGCTTGGCGGTGTTTTGCTGGCGAACGCTGCTGCTGACAGCCGGAGGACCCCTTGAGGGATGTTGTGTGTAAGGGTGGGGTGTATGTTTTGGAATGTGTGCATTCGGGTGTGAGTTGCGTTGAATCCGTGCGTGAATGAGTGATTGTGAGTGTTGCGAATGCATGTGTGTGACAAGGTATGTTGGTGTGTGTTGCAGTGTGTGGGTATGTATGTGTGCATGCGTGGGTGGTGGTGGGTATGCGTGCGTGCATGTGTGTAAATGGGTGCGCGTGTTTATATTTGTGGGGGGCGGGAGGGGAGGGTGGGGAGAGCTCTGGGGAGGGGGAGACCGCTATCAGTGCCAGGGAAGGGATTCCCTAACATTGATAGTGCCTACCGCCATGGTTTTCATGGTGGTATGTATGGCACAAAAACCATGGCAGTAGGCCGGGTCCTAATCCCGAGGGTGGGATTGTGACGACCGCGGGCTGGAGACCAAAGTCTCCAGCCCAGCAGCCGTTACCACCCTGGTGGTCAGTGTGTTAAAGTGGCGGTCTTTGATGGCGGTTACCACCAGTGACAAAATCCCTTTTCTTTTTACCGCCGGCCTGTTGGCGGTCTTAATGCCACTTTAACACTGACCGCCAGGGTTGTAATGAGGGCCTATATATCTAAACTGCAATCAACCGCATACTCTGTAGCTGTTTTGACAATCTAATATGTATGTATGTATGTATACAGCACGTCCAAATCTCCGTTGGACGCCCCTGCTGCATGGGAAATTTAAGAACACGTTAAAAAGCAGTGATGGATTTCTGAAATGGGAGCACTCTGGAACCATTGTTACCACAAAGAAAACCTGTTTTAGGGTGAATATGAAAACAGAAAAATGGGAGTCAGGAATGAAAAATAACAAAACAAATTAATTAAAGTCAGGTATTAATAAAAGCTAAAGTAACCTGCCCAGGATAAAACAATGTTTAAAGAGAAGACAGCACCTTCCACTCCACATTGGAAATAAATGAAAAAGGATGATACAGAGGCTAGCTGGGTGCTACGGTGGTATAATATGGGTGGGACGAGCCAAGCACTTTGAGGCTAGTAAAATTTCAAACGTGCTCTCTCGTGCCAGACTGTGAGAGGACTTTCCATTTATAGGGCTGGAAGGACTGGGTGTAACAATAAGTAAGAAAATGTAACAAAGAGTACGCTTGGTCATCTGATGGAAAAACCTTTATAAAGCAGCAAACAAGAGGTCAGGTGTTCTGAGACTATCTGCCAAACAAGAGAAAGTAGATTTTAAAGATGTAGTATTCAATGCAGAAACCGACCACTGTGTCCTCACAGGAGGTACTCGCAATGAAAACGATGAACTGAAAAACTGTTATAGACGGGGTAAAATTCACTTGCTACACCTCACACTGAGGACAATATCTTATTCCAAGTAGAGTGCAGAATACTGCTCCTAAGGCACTCGATCTTTTTTCCTCGGGCCAAGTAATAAACCCTACAACATAACATTAACCACATCACCTGCAGCAAGAAACAATACTTTAAAGATATGTATTGAAATACTCACCACCCCACCTCTCAGGAGGAAGTTGTACTCATCCATGTTGAGCTTGCCAGACATCTCCATAATTTTCGCGCACATTTGGAAACTGAAGAGCAGCTTGTGACGTTCAAACAAGGCACGGCAAGTGTACCTGCAGAAAAAGAACGAATATTATATGATTATAGCCTTATGGAAAAATGATTGGAATGATAGGAAGAACACAATGGATTAAAAAAATCACCAAACACGGAGTAAAAACAATCACTCAACATCCTGTACCTTCATAAATATAATTTGGTCCTGGACAATGGCTTGGGGCCACTGGAGTTTTAATTGAAGAAAAAACTTATGAAGAGGATCATGGGTTTTGCAGCATTAAGAATCATCATTCCATGCTATGCTGCGGGTGATGTGTAAGAGATTTTTATATTCTCAACTGAAGAGTATCCAGGTGACGTCTACATGCATTAGGAATTTCAGAAGGAGACAGATTTTGTTTGACAATGGCTAAAATGTTTTACATTTGCACTGAAAAGCAAAGAGCATAAAGCTGACACTTTTGGGACTCCACAGGAGGTCCAAAAATCTACAGGCAGGATAATCACTACGTATATGAATTATATTTATACTATTGCACGTAAAGTTATCATTTATGACTATCATCAAAATCTGTTAAGGATCTATCCTTCTTGGACCAACAGAGAACACCTGTAGGCTACATTTTAGTAAAACGCTAGCATACAAAAGGAAATATAAAATGCAGTTTAGAGGGAACCTTAAGATGTCCATGTGACCTTAGGTGATTGAATGAGCGGTATGCTGTTATGCCAATAAGCAGAGTGGCACGTTTTGAGGCCTTCATTTACATTCATACCAAGCATCCAGCAAGAAATGTGAGGCCTGGAGTCACTCGTGCAGTAATTCTGCTTTGTGTAGCCCAGCAAATGGCTTGTGATCTATATATTAATTACCGTACCTATGCTCACTAATGAGGTCATATAGAGTTTGGTAGAGTGGGAGCACCAAACTAAATCAGGAGAGCCACCAAACTCACAGCTTCCTAGCCCCACTTAGTGTTTAGGGGATGCCCTGCTTTCAACAGCGTAGGCTTAGCTAGTTACAGGCAACTAGAGCATAAGTTTAATTTCTGTCTGTTTTGTAAGATGGATGACTCCTCTTAGTCAGGCACTCACCTCCGGACAACGTATAAGTTTGCTAGAAGGTGAGTCTATCCACCGACTGATGCTACAGGATCCATGGGAGGTGTATGTGGCCGGAGTGGTTCTGGCTAATGTTCAGAGCCTATCAGAGAACTTACTTTGGTCCTGCAACTTACCTGTAGACAGCGTAGGTGTGGTAATCATTCAGGTTAGTAATTCGCTCATCGAGCTTCTGACTGCGCTTGCTCTTTTCAATGCTGAGGTTGAAGAGGTCAATGTAGGCGTCCAGGGAAAACTGGTACATTGGGTCAATCCGGCCCATGTCATTCAGGACAAAAAAGAGAATGGAAGCCCTCTGGGCACAAGAACGATACGCCTGAAGGAGAAAGATTCAGCACATTGGAACGGAAAAAAGATAAACTGTCAAAATCATATACAGTAAGACTAATCTGTTAAAAAGAGGCACTTTTTTACTACCTTAAGAAAGCACTTGTGTACCTAAAAGACTGCATGGCAACTTTCACTAGAACATCCCAGTTTATTATTTTGTGTCTACCCAAAACTGAAAATAAAAAATCTACTCTCTGCTTTGAAAAACCTAGCAATACGTCTACAAATGAGTCAGCCACTTACTAACACAAAGTAAATGATTACCTCTGCATGTGACGGCCACTAAAACATTTCCATTTCTACTCACATATAAACATTTAATCTGCCTGCAAGTTTGACTTCTTTGTAAGTTTATTCCATTTAACCCCTGAGTTTCCAGCCATGTGGTCATGCATGCTGTCATTTTTAGCTGCCTGGACCACTCTTTGTAGTTAGGTCCCCCCACTTAATTGTTAACTCGCCTTATTCACATTCATCATGCCGGAGTGCAACTTACTTTTAAACCTCTAACACATTCTCACATTTCTCCTCACAAGCACTCTCATCACGTCCTTGGTGTACCCAAGCAATTGTTTTTTTAAATCCATATTATATATGCATCGAGCTTACCACTAAACTGTCCCTTTACTTGTAATCATTTTCAGGCATGTGTCCTGTTGCTCACTTCACTTATCCTTTGCCAGGTTCTTAATGATTCCTTCATTTTGCCTAATAAGCATGGGCAGCTAATCTTTCTCTTACTCGGCACAAAGATACTTAAAAGACGCCACCTGGATCTCTTTTAGATCTAAATTACATTATTTTCTTTTAAATGGCTTACTCCATCTGTTACATCATTCTAGTTAGCTTTCTCATCTTGCTCTTATTCCAGCCTTTTTTGTATTTCATCCCCTTCAACCCTAGTGCCAGGATACCATTTTGGGAAACCACTCTCTCTTATAAACTCCTTATCCTCATCATTGTCTTTAAGCACTGGACTCTTTGTCAAGAAGAAGATCCTTACCCTCAGCAACACTGGATTGATTATACTGCAGCATGGACGTGCTCACCAAGTTCAAGCTCATGTTTATGTAAATGCATAGTTAATAAGGATAAGTTACTTACCTGTAAATCCTAGTTCTCTTCCAGGGGTATCCTCATCAAAGTCATAAACATTAAATATTCCCGCCTTTGTGCGGGGACCACGGAGCATATATAAAATACACACATATAAAGTATGAAATATGCACGAAAAATATATATAGCATTTTTAGTAGACCAATTTTCATACTAAACTCATATATACATGTGTAAAACAGCAATGCAGGCTATAATCATAAACAGGCTAAAATGCTTTATTTCTATGGAGTTTTTTTTTTTTTTTTTTTTTTTTTTTTTAAATTCTTTACAAGATTACAATAAGAGAAAAAATATTTCAACCAAAGCCCCAAAACTGGGCCTAGGGAAATAAGCAGTAGTAATCATCAGAGAAAAAGAGAAAAAACGACATTGAAAAACAATGGAGCATTCTTAGCCAATAGGCTGCATGCAGGTTAACACAGGAGAACCATAAAAACTTTGGCACCGTGCCTTTAAGACCCTGAGCACCTCCAGTATCCCACCATGCCTCAGGGGTGAAGAAGAGGTGACAGTTGGTTCACAGTTAGGTCAGTACTTTTTTACAGTGACAGGCTGTGTAGCCGATTCGAAAGATAGTGTGTCCTGCACTTCTAGGAGACGTGCGTCCGGGGAGGAGGGTGGGTTGTTTATGACTTTGATGAGGATACGGCTTCATCATCACAAAAAGATCTCCGGCAAAGAGCCCCCCCTTTTCGGGGTGGAGCCTGTCAGACATTGCAGCGCCAGTCTGACGAGGAGCTGCTCCGATGATGAAGCATGACATCCTTCGGGATGTGTGAGGTGTCTTGCTCCTAAAATTTAGGACCCCCTTCACGATAGCCCCCAGTCTCCTTGCACTTCTTTTGGAACAGTGTATCATATGTTTTTGATGAGGATACCCCTGGAAGAGAACTAGGATTTACAGGTAAGTAACTTATCCTTCTCTTCCAGGGGATCCTCATCAATAGTCATAAACATTGAATAGATTAGCAAGCCCATCCCTTGACTCTGCGGACTGTCCAATAGAAGTGCAGGAATAGATATGTATCATGCAAACAAATTTCTCAGAGAGGCCTGCCCAACTTGGGCGTCTGCTCTTGCATCTGAGTCCAAACAGTAATGTCTAGTAAATGTATGTACAGACTTCCATGTAGCAGCCTTATAAATTTCAGATATTGGGACATTATTAAGGAGGGCATCAGTAGCCGCTTTTCCTCTTGTAGAATGTGCTTTAGGTCTAGCAAGTAGTTGTTTGTTAGCCAACTGGTATGCATTAACAATACAAGAAACTATCCATCTTGATATGGTTCGTTTAGATGCTGCCTCTCCTGTTCTCAAATGACCATAATTTATAAACAAATGGTTGGAATGTCTAATCAACTTTGTTTTATCCAAATAAAATTTGAGCACTCTTTTCAGACCTAGAGAGTGCAACGCTTTCTCCGCCGGAGTCTCCGGATTGGGGAAGAAAGTTGGTAGAGAAATAGTCTGATTGATGTGGAATTCTGACACCACCTTCGGTAGGAATGATGGGTGAGTTCGCAGAACTACTCTATTGTCATGAAAGACTGTGTACGGTTCTTTGGAGGACAAAGCCTGAATTTCACTGACCCTCCTTGCGGAAGTAATGGCTACCAAAAAAGCCGTCTTCCACGTAAGGTGTTGCAAAGAGGCTTTGTGTATAGGTTCGAAAGGAGGGCCCATAAGTTTTGACAGCACTATGTTCAGTTCCCATGGAGGGGAGGGTGTCCGAAGGGGCGGAAAAACTTTTTTCAAACCTTCCAAGAAATCCTTGACTACTGGTTTCGTAAAGAAGGATTCCTGAGAAGGTGACTTACGATAGACTGTAATGGCAGACAAATGTACCTTAATAGATGATACCTGCAGAACGGACTTTGCCAGATGGAGTAAGTAAGACAGTATGACGTCCTCCTGAGCCCGTATGGGATTTTGACCTTGCTGACAGCACCATATGTAGAACCTCTTCCACTTAAACGCGTAAGAACGCCACGTGGAAGGTCGTTTGGACTCCTTCAAGATGTTCATGCACTCCTGCGAGAGCCCTAGGTGCCCATACTGCAGGAATTCAGGAGCCATGCTGTCAAGCTCAGAGAGGGTAGGTTGGGGTGCAGTACCCTGCCCTCCATCCTGCTCAGAAGATCCGGTCTGCACAGCAGCCTCCTGTGAGGTTGTTCCGATAGGTTGAGGAGATCTGTGTACCAGAATTGACGGGGCCACTGTGGAGCTATGAGAATCATTCTGGTGCTGGATCTGTAAAGTTTGTTGATCACTGCCGGTATGAGGGGAATCGGTGGAAAAGCGTAGAGAAATATCCCTGACCAGTCGATCAACAGGGCATTCCCTCGAGATCCCGGACGGTAGAACCTGGATGCGAAGTCTGGGTATTTCCTGTTTACCTCATCTGCGAAGAGATCCAATTGAGGCCGGCCCCATTGAGCGAAGATGTCTTCGACGACTTCGCCGTGTAGGACCCAATCGTGGGCGTCCTCTAGGTGTCTGCTCAGAAAATCTGTGTGGCAGACTGAACGGCATAAACCAGACTGAGATTGGATAGTAGGGTAAGTAACACGAGAGTTTATTTGTTTTCTTCCTTTTCTTTTCCCTTTAAGTCCAATCAAAACAAAAACCAAACGAAAATTATAGTCCACACTGGGGTTCTTTAGGGTTGTGGGTTCTTCCTTCCTTGTTACACTGTATTCCTTCTTTTCTCCTAGGTCGGCGAATGCAGAGTACTGCGGCTGGCTCCAGTGGATTACCGGCAAAAGACAAACAGAACAATGCCAAGGTAAGTGGTGGGTTGTTTTCTGGGGTTATTTTCCTTATAACGAGGGGGAAGGGTTGTGAGGAATAAGGTAAGGTGTGGGGTAACCGTGCACAGGACCAGGAATCGCAGTGATGGGGGTTTTATCGTGCACACCGGGGTTTTAAAGTCTGCGTGTGAGAGTCCGTCTCCTTTTCCTTAACCCTCTTCCCCTTGTGGCCCCTCCTTTATTGCCTTCCCCAACTCCCCGGTTCCCTTCCCCACTGTCTTCTTTAATTTAAACTCCCCCGTTCCTAGAATGGATCGTACCTTTGTAAGCCACGACCCTCCGGGGCCGTGGCTGGCTTCTGGGTGTTCCTGCTCCGGTCTTTTCCTCTCCGTGGCTCCTCCTTCGGCTCCTTCCTCCAGGGATTCGGTACTCCGCTCCTCCGTCTCCGTCCGTTGTACGACCTCTGTCTCCTCGCTCCACACGTCCTCCGTCTCCTTTTGCTGTACGTCCTTTGTCTCTCCTACTTCTCTCTCCCCTGGCTGTCCGCAGGGTCCCCTTTTACCGTTCTCGGCGTCCCGGATGTGTTCTGGCGTTTCCCTGGCAACAGGGAAACGCGTCAGCAATGCCGAGGGCGTTCCCAAGGCAACCTGGAGACGCGGAAGTGACGTCTCGGATTCATACGTCCCAGAGACTGTTGCCGGTGCGAGAGTTGAGTTTGGCTCGGCCCGGCCACAATCTGCTTCCACGTTTTGTTGACCTGGTAGGTGAACCGCTGTAATCGACATTCCTCTGGCCAGGAGCCAATGCCAGATTGTTTGGGACTCCCGAGATAGGGGTAGGGATCTCGTTCCCCCTTGTCTGTTCAAGTAATACATTGTGGTTGTATTGTCCGTTTGTATTAGGAGAGATTTCCCCTGAATCAATGGAGCAAAAGACTTGAGAGCCAGATGGACCGCTCTGAGCTCCAGCAGATTGATGTGGTACTTCCTTTCGTTGTCGGACCACTGGCCCTGAGCTTGAAGGGGACCTAGATAAGCCCCCCATCCTTGAAGAGACGCATCCGTTACCAGAGTGTCGGATGGAATTACCTGGTGAAACGGAGCTCCTACTGATAGGTGAGGTCTATGCATCCACCATTGCAATGACTGACGTGCTGCTATCGGCAGCCGCACTCTGTCCTCCCAGTGGTCTGTCCTTTGGCTCCAGTTGTTTTCCAACGCCTCTTGGAGGGGCCTCATATGTAGCCTGGCATTCGGGACAATGAAAATGCATGATGCCACGGAGCCCAGCAGAGATGTCACCTGACCGTAGGTGCGTCGGATCTTAACAGGTCTTGACACTTTTTCTTTATTGAGAATAGTCGTTCCTCCGAAGGATACACTCTTTGGAGCTCTGTGTTTAGTATTGCTCCCAGGTAGTGGAGGTTCTGCGTTGGAATCAAGGTGGACTTTTGGTAGTTGACTTGAAGACCTAGAGACTCGAAAACCTTGAGCACAATGTCCCGATGGGTTCTCGCCTGCTCCGGAGAGGAGGCTTTCAGCAGCCAGCCGTCTAGGTATGGGTAAATGAAGATTTTTTGTTTTCGAAGATGTGCCGCTACCACTGCCACGCATTTCGAGAAGACGCGGGGGGCAGATTTCAGGCCGAATGGTAGCACTTTGAACTGATAGTGCTGTGAGGCTATCTGGAAGCGCAGGAATTTCCGATGCTTGGGAACTATCGGGATGTGAAAGTATGCATCCTGCAGGTCGATGGAGCACATCCAGTCTCCCTGATGTAGCTGAGGGAAAATCTGGTGAAGAGCCAGCATCCTGAACTTTTGCTTTCTTATGTACTTGTTCAGAAGCCGTAAGTCCAGAGTTGGTCTGAAAACGCCCTCTCGGCCTTTTTTCGCCACCAGAAAATAACGGGAGTAAACCCCCTTTCCTCGGTGCGCGAGTGGAACTTTTTCTATTGCCTTCTTTCGTAAAAGGGCGAGAGCCTCTTTGCGCAATAGGCTGACGTGAGACGGATTGCATTTGGCTGGTGGCAAGTGCGGTGGAGGTTGCCTGAAAAGAAGAGAGTAGCCATTTTCAACAATGTTGAGCACCCATTTGTCTTTTGTGATAGAACGCCACTCCTGAAGAAAGTCTGTGATACTTCCCCCCACCGGAGTGGTGCACAGTGTTGAGGGAAGCGAGTCCTCATTGTTTGGCCGGCGCTTTGGGTGTGGACTGTTGTTGTCTACTTGACCCTCGTTCCCTTGTGGCCTTACGAGACTGAAAAAGAGGGCGTCCCTGCCTTTGCTGTGGCCTCTGGGACCAGTGAGGGGTTTGAACCCTCTGCTGGAAAGGGCGCCTGTCATAAGGCCTATACCTCCGCCTGAAGTCCTTCTTCCTCTCCAGGCCTACTGTCCTCATGGTGTCCACTTCAGTTTTCATGCGCGCCATTTCTTCGTCCGTATGGGTACCAAACAGCGAGTTCCCGTTGAATGGAAGATTTAGGATGCGCTGTTGTGCTTCCTGTTTTAATCCAGTCAATCTCAACCAGGAAGACCTTCTTGCACAGATCCCATGTGCGTACCCATGTGCAGATAAGTCTGCCCCATCTGCCACTGCACAGATGACTTGGTTGGATACCAGACATCCCTCTTGAAGGATCTCTTGGAAGTCCTGTCTGTCTTCTCTAGGTAATTTTTCTGTGAACCTGTTGAGAGAGTCCCACAGTGAACGGTCATATCTGCCTAGGAGTGCAGACGCGCTGGAGACCTTCATCATAGATGCCGCCGTGCTGCACATTTTTCTCCCCAGAGAGTCTAGATGTCTGCTCTCTTTGTCCGGTGGAACCGTGGAGGATGATGCCACTGAGTGAGTTTTTCGGGCTGCGGCCAATATGACTGAGTCCGGCGGCGGATCCGTTCTGAGGAATAAAGGATCTTGTTCAGGCGCTTTATATTTTTTCAAAATCCTAGCAGGAGCAGATTTGAGGGTGGCTGGCGCCAAGAAAGTGTCCATGGTTGGCTGCAACAGACCAGGCACTAGTGGCAGTAGCTTTTTCGAAACCGCTCTATGCTGAAGAGTCTCAAAAATGACTGATGAGGAGGTTGATGGTTCTGGAACCTCTATGTTTAGCTTCTGTGCTCCCCTGAAAAGCACCTCATTAAAAGTAGTGATGTCATCCACCAGTGAAACTCTAGGTGGTGGAGAATCTGTTAAGGTGGGGGAGTATCGTCTGACGGATGACCCTGACGATGACCAAGAGGGCGACCTTCTGTGTTTTGATCGTGACCTAGATCGTCGCTGGGAACGTGACCTGCTGCGAGACGCTGTAGCAGAGCGCCCAGGCCTCGTGGTCGGTTGGCGAGAAGCAGAACGAGCCCTTCCTGCCCGCGCTGTCGGTGATGGCGTTCTCGGGAGAGAGGCAGTAGGAGAGTACATTCATGAATACTGCTAATCCAGGGAGGCCGTTGGTCTGTTAAGGCTCTCCAACCATCTTGGTGACAAATTGATGGGTGAGACATGCCGGACGATGCCGCTGTCGAACGAGATGAACCACTCCTTATGGAGACCACTGGAGATAGAGTCGCCGTATCTGCTGGCGGAAGCCGATGTTCTGCTCCCTGCAAGACAGGTAAAACCTGCGTCGACGTCGACAGCCGTAATGACGTCGAAGGGAGCGCCGCCGGTTGTTCCTGCCTCGACGTTGAGTGTCTCGATGTTGAGTGTCTTGACGTCGAACGGCGATCTCTGGACCGCGACCTGCTCGCCGTCGTGTGCCTCGACGTGGAGCGGTGTGCGGCCGACGGCGGATGTCCTCGCTCTCGCCGCTGGGGCGACTCCGACGTCGTGTCTCTTGACGTCGAGGGGTGCGAGGCCTTCGGCGGCGAATGGACGCGCTGGTGATGGCTCGACGTCAATCGGCGGGTTGCCGTCGACGGAGATATGCCCCTGCGATGGCCATGTTGTCTCGACGCCGTATCCTTCGACGTCGGTCGGGTCGCCGTTGCCGGCGATCTATGACGGTGAGATGGTGGCAGCGACGAAGTCGACGGTGAACAAACAGGTACTTTCCTACCTGCTGACGTCAATCTAGCCAGTCTCTCCTGAGAGTGGCTTGTTGGCTGCCTGGGAAGCGAAGAGGATGATGTTTTCTGCCTCTCGTGAAGCCCATGAAGCCTGATCTTTTCTCTGTCCTTCAGAGTCCTCTTTGACATGTTCTTGCAGTGTTTGCAAGTGTCAGGGCAGTGACTCTGAGGCAAGCACACAATACAAAGAGTGTGTGGATCTGACTGGGCCTCCTTCTTCCCACAGGAAGGGCATTTCACAAAAAGTGAAGGCATTTTTCTGTCAGGAAAAAACTTCCAAACTCAGACAATGATGTTAGATGTCGAGTAAAGTAGGAAAAAACGCTTTTTTAAAGTATTTTTCTAAGAAAAACTCAGAAAAACCGAGAGCTCAATGCTCCAGGATCCTCTCAGAAAAAGCCGGAAAAAAGAACTGACCTAACTGTAAACCAACTGTTACCTCTCCTTCACCCCTGAGGCATGGTGGGATACTGGAGGTGCTCAGGGTCTTAAAGGCACGGTGCCAACGTTTTTATGGTTCTCCTGTGTTAACCTGCATGCAGCCTATTGGCTAAGAATGCTTCATTGTTTTTCAATGTAGTTTTTTCTCTTTTTCTCTGATGATTACTACTGATTATTCCCCTAGGCCCAGTTTTGGGGCTTTGGTTGAAATATTTTTTCTCTTATTGTAATTTTGTAAAGAATTAAAAAAAAAAAACTCCATAGAAATAAAGCATTTTAGCCTGTTTATGATTATAGCCTTCATTGCTGTTTTACACATGTATATATGAGTTTAGTATGAAAATTGGTCTACTAAAAATGCTATATATATTTTTCGTGCATATTTCATACTTTATATGTGTGTATTTTATATATGCTCCGGGGTCCCCGCACAAAGGCGGGAATATTCAATGTTTATGACTATTGATGAGGATCCCCTGGAAGAGAAAAACCATTACATTAAACATGCTCACATCAATTTGTAAAATATTAACATATAGATTCACTATATCTAACCTAGAGATCTTCAATTTGCATTTCATAGCTATATATGTATATATTAATAATATATACTATTAATTGTCATTACTAACAAAAACCTATTTGAAATACTTAAAGTTTTTAATATCATTCTACCTTTAAAAAATTACATATTGTATTATAAAATTATTTATAATTTAGTTGGTACTCTGAAGGCACAAATACCACCATGGATTCTGAAAGGGGAAACATAAAAACAGCATAATCTTCATCTTATAGGCCAGAAGAACGAGTTACTTACCTTCGGTAACGACTTTTCTGGTGGATACATTAGCTACCTGTGGATTCCTCACCTAATGAATACTCCCATGGCGCCAGCATTCGACGGAAATCTTCTTACTAGTCTCTGCACGTCGACGAGGACGTCACTCTAGCCCACGCGACGCCGTCTGACGTCATACAGGCAATAAGAGGTCCTCGACGACGTGCCGATGTCAGTACCAATCATTTTTTACGTGCATGAGAACAACCAGGCAATGCAATGAAAGAGCAAGGGAACATCCCATTACATTGTAAAAATACACAACATTGCATGAATAACTGTAAATCTTTTATATATATATATAACTCTCTCTTTTTAAAATATATATATACACATCAAGTATATACACAAAGATATATACATATATACATATATATAAATATAATATATACAACATCTATTGCACCCTCAAAGACCAAGAGGAGCGTACTCAAGGATTACTTGGTAAGACCAGAAAGGCAACGGGGAGGCGGGTGGGACCGTGAGGAATCCACAGGTAGCTAATGTATCCACCAGAAAAGTCGTTACCGAAGGTAAGTAACTCATTCTTCTGATGGATACAACTACCTGTGGATTCCTCACCTAATGAATAGAGTCCCAAAGCAGTACCACGCCCGGCGGTGGGTGCCTAAATGGTCAAACCAAGAAATCCTGCAGCACTGACCGTGCAAAATGGCCGTCCCTTCTAACCTCAGAATCCAAACAGTAATGTTTTGCAAAAGTGTGAAGGGACGACCAAGTTGCGGCCTTGCAGATGTCGACCACAGGAACACCTCTGGCCAAGGCCGAAGTGGCCGACTTAGCTCTGGTGGAATGAGCTCTAATGCCCTCAGGAGGATCCTTCTTTGCCAAAGAGTAACAGATTTTAATGCAAAGAACAACCCACCTGGATAGTGTTCTCTTGTGGACTGCCTTTCCTCTCCTCTTGCCCACGTATCCAATAAACAGCTGATCCTCCAGCCTGAAATCCTTTGTTCTATCAATAAAGAAGCTCAACGCCCTCTTTGGGTCCAGACGGTGCAGTCTTTCTTCCTCTTTGGAAGGATGAGGCGGAGGATAGAACGTGGACAAAGTAATTGCCTGAGCCAAATGGAAAGGTGAAACAACCTTCGGGAGGAAAGCAGCCTTGGTCCTCAACACCACCTTATCCCCATAAAAAGTTGTATAAGGGGGCTTTACTGATAAGGCCTGCAACTCACTCACTCTCCTTGCTGATGTTATAGCTATCAGGAAGATTTTTAAAACCAAATACCTTAAGGGGCAAGAATGCATAGGTTCAAAAGGGGACCCCATAAGGAAAGTCAGGACCAAGGACAAATCCCATTGCGGCATAACCAATGGCTTTGTAGGATATTTATTTAGAAGCCCTTTCAAGAATCTGATAACAATAGGGGATTTAAATAAATATGGTTGGTCTGGAAGACATATGAAGGCTGACAAGGCCGATAAATAACCCTTAATGGTAGCCACTGCACAACCTTTCTGCGCTAGAGACAGAGCAAAAGACAAAACGTCCGATAGATGAGCATGCAAAGGATCAATCTGCCTCTCTCCACACCACGCAACAAATTTAGACCATCTATTAGCGTAGATAGATTTAGTGGAGTGTCGCCTGGCCGCTAATATAACATCCACTACCTCAGGCGGGAGAGAGAAGGAACTCAGGTTGCCCCGTTCAATCTCCAGGCATGTAGGTGCAGACTCTGGAGGTTGGGGTGTAGAACCTGCCCCTGCGACTGCGAGAGGAGGTCTGCCTTGAAAGGGAGACGGAGCGGAGGGCACATTGAGAGTTGGAGAAGGTCGGAGTACCATACCCTCCTTGGCCAATCCGGAGCTATTAGGATGACTAGAGCCCGGTCCTGGCGAATCTTCCTCAATACTCGAGGAATCAAGGGTATGGGAGGAAACGCGTAAAGCAACTGGCCGCACCAGGTTATTTGAAATGCGTCCCCCAACGCTCCCTGCATCGGATACTGGAGGCTGCAGAATAACGGACAATGCGCGTTCTCTCGAGTGGCAAACAGATCTACCCGAGGAAACCCCCACCTCTGGAAGATTAAACGGACTTGATCTGGATGGAGACGCCACTCGTGGTCTGCCGAGAATTGGCGACTGAGACTGTCCGCACGCACGTTCAAGACTCCGGCCAGATGGTTTGCTATCAAGCAAATCTGATGGTCCTTTGCCCAGGACCATAGTCGAAGAGCTTCTCTGCAGAGAAGGTACGACCCCACTCCTCCCTGCTTGTTTATGTACCACATCGTGGTAGTATTGTCGTTAGGACCTGTACCGACTGACCACGAAGGGAAGGGAGGAAGGCCTTGAGAGCCAGACGTACAGCCCGTAACTCTAACAGATTGATGTGAAACATCTGTTCCTCTGGAGACCAAAGACCTTTGATCTCCAGATCCCCCAGATGAGCTCCCCACCCTAGAGTGGAAGCATCCGTTATGACTGTGGCCACTGGTGGCGACTGCTGGAACGGCTTTCCTTGTGAAAGATTGTTCCATTTGGTGAGAAAATGCTGTAATCTTCCCCCTACAGGAGAGGAGTGAGTGGGAAATGGTGGAAGCCTAAGGCTGCTTCCCCTGCTGCACCCCGCCAGAGGATGAGGAAGAGGCAGAGTGCTGCTGAGAGGCTCCTCTGGTGCGGACCCTACCTCTACCTCTAAAAGATCTATAGGGATGGGAAGAGGCAGGTTGCTGATATCTTCCCCGAAAGGAAGAGGAGGAAGAGCCACGCCCAAATCCACGAAACCTCCTGAAAAATCTGGAAGAGGCCGTGGAAGAAGGAGCTTGGAGCCCTAACGACTTAGCCGTGGCCCTGCTCTCCTTAAAACGTTCCAAGGCCGAATCAGCCTTGGCTCCAAACAGTTTGTCCCCATCAAACGGGAGATCCAACAATGTGGACTGTACATCCGCAGAAAAGCCCGAGTTACGGAGCCAGGCCTGCCTCCTTGCCACCACAGTTGTGCCCATTGCTCTGGCTACCGAGTCGGTCGTATCCAGTCCCGTCTGGATAATCTGGGTCGCAGCAGCCTGGGCATTTGAAACAACATCCAAAAGACCCTGGGGAAGCTCTGTAAATGATGAGGAAATGTCATCCATCAGAGCATGAATATACCTCCCCAGGATACAGGTTGCGTTGGTGGCCTTCAACGCCAGACTGCAGGACGAAAAAATCTTCTTGGACTGCGCCTCTAGTTTCTTTGAATCTCTGTCCCCAGGCACCGTCGGGAAAGAACCAGGCGCTGACTTGGATGAACAGGAGGCCTGCACCACCAAGCTCTCCGGCGTAGGTTGCCTAGACAGAAAACCAGGGTCAGTCGGAGCCGCCCGATACCTCCTGGCCACGGCTCTGTGAACTGCTGGGGAAGATGCCGGCCTCTTCCACACCTCTAACACCGGATCCAGCAGAGCGTCATTAAATGGCAAAAGAGGCTCCGCCGCAGCTGAGGCCGGATGTAGCACCTCTGTTAGAAGGTTTTGTTTAGCCTCCACCACCGGCAAAGGCAGGTCCAAAAACCTAGCTGCCTTCCGTACCACTGCGTGAAAGGAAGCAGCCTCCTCAGTATATTCTCCTGGGGACGAAAGATCCCACTCAGGGGAAGTGTCCAGCCCACTGGCCGACTCCAGACCACGCAGCCCATCACCCGAGTCCTCTAGCTCTCCTTCCTCCAGGGCTCGTTGGTACTCCTGCTCCTCTAATACACGGAGAGCACGTCTCCTCGAATGAAGCCGTTGTTCAATACGCGGAGTCGACAATGCCTCCGCCGAAGTCGAAGATCGGCGCCGATCTTCAGAAGCCACCGATGCCGCGTCCGGCGCCACAGGTAACTTCGGCGCCGACGAAAGAGCAGTCGAAGCAGATGGACCCAACGGAGTCACAGGCCGAAATCCCGACGTCGACGTCGACGGGATGGAAATCCCCGGGGCCAATCCCTCTGAAGCCACCGGAGCGGCCACCGGCGCCGACACTGGCGCCGAGCCCACGTTCCCAAAAGGGAGAAAGGGCATAAAGGGTGCCGGCCGAAGAGGCGCAGGATCACCCAATGAAAAGGCCAAAGGCCCAGCCGGAGCACCCCCTGGAGCCATCTGTTGGAAGATGGCATACATTGCATTCAAGAATGCGGAACTATCGGCTCCAGGGGTGGGAAAAGCCGGATACTGGGGTGCCTGTCTCGGAGGCGACCCCGACGCCGGCCTCGACGTCTGCAACGCCGGAGAAAACACCTGAGGCTCCAATACCTCAATCACCGACGCCTGTCCAGGTGAAGTTGGAGACGCCGGAGAGGGCAACGACGTCGAAGGATGCGGCGTAACCGTGGGACTGATCTCCCATGTCCTTCGGCGCCGATCCGAAGACCTGGAACGAGTCTCCTTCGAATGACGCCGAGATTCTCTACGGCGCCGGGAGTCTCGATGACGCCGATGTCTTGGTGAAGAAGACTTCTTGTGATGCTTCTCCTTCGATTTCGCCATAAACAGCTTCGCCTCACGTTCCTTGAGGGCCTTTGGATTCATGTGCTGGCATGAATCACAAGTCGAGACGTCGTGGTCGGAGCTCAAACACCAAAGGCAATCGGAACGAGGATCCGTCACCGACATCTTGCCTCCACACTCACGACAAGGCTTGAATCCAGACTTTCTCTGCGACATTATTACCACAGCGAAAGACTACGCAGCAAAAATACACTGTAACCACAAAAGTAACAGTTGCTCCCTCGAAGATAACCGTTTCGAATGCACGGAAAAAAGGGAACTGACGTCGGCACGTCGTCGAGGACCTCTTATTGCCTGTATGACGTCAGACGGCGTCGCGTGGGCTAGAGTGACGTCCTCGTCGACGTGCAGAGACTAGTAAGAAGATTTCCGTCGAATGCTGGCGCCATGGGAGTATTCATTAGGTGAGGAATCCACAGGTAGTTGTATCCATCAGAAAACATATATTTTGTTTATAGTGGTTAATGGATATATGATAGTGTTTTGACCATCAAATGCATAAGCTTTATAAATCTGGCGTTTAGGGTATAGTCAAGGTTTAAAACAAGCTATTACCGCTTCTCTTCAGGGCTGTATTCCCCTTTGATTAAAGGCTGTTTTTAGTAGAGTCTTACGCTCATTCAGCATTACAGATCCAGATCAGATGAGTAATGTCTTCCACTCCACACCCACATAGCCTACACTGGAAGATTGCTTCAGTACGTTCCCATGGGGGTAGGTGAGCGCCTCAAGGAATAAGTCCAAAACGATGTTTGATAAAAAGATCCTTATTAGCTTTTAACTACCCAGCCTCAAGGTATGGTTGGCATTTCAAAATGTTGTACTCGTTTATGACCATCCATGAGTGCGAGCTGGTTGCTAATAGGCTCTTATCCATAAGTACTGATATTTTCTTTGCTATTTGATTTAGGATTTATTTTTAAAGTGCAATAGGAGAGATTTGAATCCCATAGTTTCTGTGCTGAATCTTCTAGGGACTGATCTAAATACTGTCTAGCTTTGGTTGTAGGGTTTATGCTGATCTCATTCCAGAGCACCTTATTGTAGGTGTTTCCATGTTTTGATGTAGCTGCATTTCCTAGCTATATTTTGGTTTAAGTACCCAAACTCCAACCTAATTTGAGCCTGCGAAACATATCCTGGTAGTTGGAATAGAAACCTAAATATTTTTCTAGCTATACAACATTAGATTGATTTTACTGCAGCATGGACGTGCTCACCAGAAGAAGGCTTCTAAGGTAAGATATACTGGTCTTTAGAGGGTCAGCAGCTGTCAAGAAGGAACTGTTGCACTTTAAGCATTTCTTGAAGCCTGTTACATGTAGCATGAGGGAAGCGATCATTGCAATTGTATCCACATAGAATGGAAAAAAATATTTCAGAAAGTAAGCTATTAAAAAGGTACACACAAGAAGAGGGAAACCAGAAGAAGACTGTGATGGAAAGTGTGGTGAGGCATGAATAGGGAACTGATGTTTGGGTACAAACACTGCATCCTCTTTCAATAATCTCTTTCTCTTCCTGTCTGCGGCACAAAGAATTACCAACTAAGTGGGAAGAAGGCAGAGTAGGGAAAATGAGGCAACCTTTGGCAGATGCTTAGTTGTTTAAGAGCCAAGAATACACAAAACATCCTATACTACTGAGGTAGCTTATTTAGAACAAAAACACTAGATAGGGTCTTGAGGTCATCCACAAAGAAGAAATCAGTTCCATGTAATAGTGAAGGAAAAAGGGTACCACCTATCAGTTCAAGGAGAAGCTTTAAGAGACAAAGGGGGTCATTCTGACCCCGGCAGTCTCAGACCGCCGGGGCCAGGGTCGGCGGGAGCACCGCCGACAGACCGGCGGTGCCCCGCAGGGCATTCTGACCGCGGCGGTTCGGCCGCGGTCAGACTAGGAAAACCGGCGGTCTCCCGCCGGTTTTCCGCTGCCCTACAGAATCCTCCATGGCAGCGGAGCGCGCTCCGCCGCCATGGGGATTCTGACACCCCCTACCGCCATCCTGTTCCTGGCGGGTCTCCCGCCAGGAACAGGATGGCGGTAGGGGGTGCCGCGGGGCCCCAGGGGGCCCTGCAGTGCCCATGCCAATGGCATGGGCACTGCAGGGGCCCCCATAAGAGGGCCCCACAAAGTATTTCAGTGTCTGCATTGCAGACACTGAAATACGCGACGGGTGCCACTGCACCCGTCGCACCTTCCCACTACGCCGGCTCAATTCTGAGCCGGCGTCCTCGTGGGAAGGTTGATTTGCCCTGGGCTGGTGGGCGGCCTTTTGGCGGTCGCCCGCCAGCCCAGGGCAAATCCCAAGATATCCTCAGCGGTCTTACGACCGCGGAGCGGTATTTTGGTGGGGGAAGTCTGGCGGGCGGCCTCCGCCGCCCGCCGGACTTAGAATGACCCCCAAAATCATTGCAGAGTCTGGCAGCAGATGAAAAGGTCCCCTGGGTACAGATATAATGATCACCTATTATTCAGCTCTTTACTGTGGCATCCAAAACACTGAAGGCAGGTTTTAAACCACAAAACTGCACAAATATCTTTTCTCTTGGCAGCAATTCACCACAAGTGCTCACTGTCTTAGACATAGATAACAGATCACTTGATCAGTTTCCATCCTAGCATCACTATATAAATAAGTTACTTACCTGTAACTGTAGTTCTCCAGTATTGGACACTTTTATAGATTCACATGCTTGAATACTTCCCCGTCGTCGAGATGGGAGTCCCCGGTTGAATATAAAACCAGGCCTGAAGATGTATGCACACAATACATGGACTAGGCCTCAATACAATAACCCATCATAGTAATTTTGTAAAATTGAGCCAAAGTCAAACTTGAACCAATCAGATTCCCTCACCCGTCTAGAACCTCCTGTGAGGAGCTGCCTTCCCTCAGATTTTCCGAGCACAAGTGCTGAAAAGAGAGGTGAGCTCATCAGGGGAGGCAGGCGGGCCGCATGTGACTCTATGAAAGTGTCCAATACTGGAGAACTACAGATACAGGTAGGTAACTTATTCCTTACTCCAGTATTGGAACTTCCATAGATTCACATGCTTGAATAAGAGTAGCAAGCAGTAAGTAACACATTTTCTGTATCAAGAAATACTGTCTATCTCAATCATTATAAAACAGTGTCATTAGACAGTTACATGCAAAGCAATAAAATAATGCTTTAAAACATATATGAATATGCAAGAAAGGTATGTTAATAATAACCAGAAAATGTGATCAAATCAGAAGCTGATGGAGGGAAACAAACAGCTCACCTTATCTGAACAAATTGAGGATGTCCACTGCAAATAAAATTCAAGTCATCATTTGACGTCCAAGGAATGCAGCAATCTTTCTGCCCCAGTCTGGGGCCGCGGAAAGAAGGTCTTTAGCACTACTGGCTCGTTAATGTGGAAATCAGTTGGCACTTTAGGGATAAATTTCCGGTTTGTCCGTAGGTAAAGGCTTGAATCTCACTTACTCTGCCAGCGGATGTTAACGTTAATAGGAGCGCTACCTTCCAGGTAAGATACTTAGGGCCTGATTACAACTTTAGAGGAGGTGTTAATCCGTCCCAAAAGTGACGGTAAAGTGACGGATATCACCAGCCGTATTACGAGTTCCATAGGATATAATGGACTCGTAATACGTCTGGTGGTATATCCGTCACTTTACCGTCACTTTTGGGACGGATTAACACCTCCTCCAAAGTTGTAATCAGGCCCTTAATGTCTGATTTATGAATAGGTATGAATGGCTCCTTCATCAACTGACTCAGGACTGTATTCAGTTGCCAAGATGGAGGAGGTCGTTTGGCTGAAGGAAAGGATTGGAATAACCCCTTCATAAACTGCTTTATAAGTCAGTGAGACCAGAGGGACGGTCCTTTGGATAGTCGTCTATGTCTGGAGATAGCAGCTAAGTGGACCTTAATGGATGCATGGGCAAGACCAGACTTCGCCAGGTGGAGAAGGTACGGTAAAACCTGTTCTGGAGCAAATGTAAGTGGATGAATGTTATTTTGCAGTACATCATAAACAAAACCGCTTCCACTTTAATGTCTACGTCTAATTGGTGCTATCTGCACGTGCTTTAGCTAAAACTGTTTGACAGTCAATGGGAATATCTAGATGGCCGAATTCATTGAGCTCAGGAGCCATGCACATAATCTGGGATGCTTGGGATCCGGATGCCTCACTTGGCCCTGGCAGATGGTGAGCAAGTCCGGTATGGGTGCTAACCTGATGGGAGGACACGAGGACAGCAACAGAAGCTCTGTCCACCACGGTTGATGTGGCCAGGCTGGAGCAATTAGAATTATCTTGCAGGGCTCCAATTTGATCTTGCTGATGACCCGTGGAAGAAAGGGTATCGGAGGAAAGGCGTAAGCATAAATCCCTGACCATGCTATCGAAAGGGCATTTCCCCACGACCCTGGTTGGGGATGCCAGCTCGCATAAAACCGGCATTTTGCGTTCTAAGACGTCGCAAAGAGGTCCAGGTTTGGTGTCCCCCACCTGTGGAAGACTGCCTCCAGCGTTGTCTGGTTCAGCTCCCACTCGTGTGAACATGTGCTTAGCCTGCTTAGTGAGTCTGCTGTAGTGTTGCTGACTCCCGGGAGATGTTCCGCCCATATGTGCACTGAATCCTGAATGCACCAGGTCCAGATGAGTTGAGATTCTGTGGAAAGCTAGTGAGACCGAGTTCTGCCTTGCTTGTTATGTAGTGCATGGTGGTTGTATTGTCCGTCTGGACCAGCACCGACGAACCTCGGATTATCGATAGAAAAGCTTGTAGTGCAAGGTACACAGCTCTGAGTTCGAGGAGGTTGATGTGTAGCGTTGCATGAGAATTGGGCCGTCTGCCACTGACTTGCAGATCTTGGAGACATGCTCCCCACCCCTTCATCGAAGCGTCCATAAACGGGGGGATTTGATTCAGTAACTCCAGACCTACTGAAATGTTTGCAGGCGTTGACCACCACTGGAGGGAGTCGACCATCCTTGGTGTTATGTGAATGATGTCCCCGAAGGACCCTTGCGCCTGCTTCCACTGTTTGTCGAGCTCTTCCTGAAGAGGGTCACATTCGAAGATGACAGTGTGGAACTAGGTTGATACAGGAGGACATCATCCCTAGTAATGATCTGAACCTCTGAACTGAAAGACTTTTTTCTTCAAACTGAGTCTGCCAGGGTCAAAAGCCTTAGTTGACGTTCTTCTGCAGGAACGGCTTTTACAAGAGTCATGTCCAATACAGCACCCAGAAACACTGTCCTTCTGGTAGGTTGAAGCTGTGACTTGTCTCTGTTGAGAGTGAGACCTAGTTGCTGGAAGAGACGTAACATGGTTGTGAGGGAGCGACATAGGGCAGAGATGTTCGGAGCCTTTAGTAACCAATCATCCAGATATGGGAATACCTGGTGCTTGAGACGTCTCAAATATGCAGCCACTGGGGCTAAGCACTTTGTGAAAATCCAGGTGGTGGATTTGAGTCCAAAGGGTAGCACTCTGAATTGAAAGTGCTGGCCGGCTCCCATCAATCTCAGAAATTCCCTATGTTTGGGGTGAATGGGAACGTGGAAATACGCATCCTGCTGATCTAGGGAAGCCATGAAATCGCCTCTGTTGAGTAGCTGTAGTACATCCTTCAAAGTTACCATACAAAAGGGTTGCTTTTTGAGATATTTGTTGAGCTGCCTCAAATCCAGGTGGGCCTCCACAAACAGGACTTCTTTCTGAAGAGAAAGTATCAAGAATAAAAACCTCTTCCTCACTGCAAAGAGGGTACTACCTCTATCGCTCCTTTGGACAACATGCCCTCTATCTCTAGGAGAAGATGTAGATGTTGTTGACGCTCCCGGGAAGGTGGAGTTTCGGGAGGCCTGGAAGTGAAGTCTAGCAGATGACCATAAGTTATGATATCCAGAACCCACTTGTCGCTTGTGATCTGCCTCCAACGTTGCAGGTAATGACTCAGGGAGGGAGGGGTAGCCAGCCTCTGGAGGCTGTCAATGCCTACGTGAGGTATCCTTGGACTGTCATCCCAATCTTCCTCTAAGAGGAGGCCTGCTGTATGTTGTTGCCGGAGGCTGCCTTTGATTGGTACTGGCGTCTGGATGACTGATACTGGGAGGAGTAGGCTGGATAACGAAAAGACTGGTAGCCACCTCGAAAGGAGGAGTGGCCTCTACCCCTGGCTCCCCGAAAGGGAGTGCGCTTGTACTGTAGGGATCCCAACGAACTGGCGGTATCAGTATCAGACTTAATCGTCTGAAGAGCATCGTCAACATGCTTACCGAACAGGTCTTGGCCATCGTACGGGAGATCCAGGATCTTTGTTTGGACATCCGGCCTGAAATTAGTTGCTTTGAGCCATCCCTGGCACCTTAAGATGGCTGAACCAGCCAGAAGACTAAACCCCATGGCCACAATGACCAGGGCGCAGTCAATCACCTCTGCAGATATTTGTTGACCCTCCATGATGATCTTTCTTGCTTCCGACTTGCTGGTATCTGAAAGATCCTCCAAAGAGTGGGAGATGTCAGATCACAGCTGCCTGTAGTATCTGCCCAGTAGTGCCAAGGAATTTGCTGCACAGACCACAATTGCTGACATAGAAGAGAACCTCTTCCCGATATTGTCCAGGCGCCTTCCGTCCTTATCAGGAGGAGCCGATGAAGGCGCTGAAGGGTTCTTGGAGTGTCTCTGGGCAGCTTTGAAAACCACAGAGTCTGGTTTTGGGTGAGCCACCAGGCATGCAGGAGTGTCCTCTGTTGCCTTATACCTCTTGTCCAGCTTTGGTAACACCACTGGCACTGTTGCCGGGTTTTTCATTACCTTCAGCCCTTGATTCCAGACATGGTCAATGATCGGGATAGCCCTGACCGATTTTCTGTGTGGCTCTTTAAAATCATACAGAAAACAGTCCTGCTGCGTAGATGGCAACTGCAGCTCAAACATCATTGCAGCTTTCTCTAAGAGGTTATGGAAAGAGCCAATATCCTCAGGAGGAGATTCGACTGTTAACGGCTCCGGTGAAGGGGGTGCCGGGAGTACATACTCATCCCATTCGTTCTGGTCGGAGAGAGCCTCCCCTTCCTCTGCCGCTTCATCAGAAGAGGCCTGGACCTGAGGACTCTGCGGAGCCTGAAGAGAGATTCACATGCGACCCACCCGCCACCCCGGAGAAGCTCACTTTCACCTCTATCTCTCTTTTGCCATGGTATACGCACTTGTGCTTGGAGAATCTGAGGTACTGAAGCTTCTCTCAGGAGGGTTCTAGAGGGTGGTGTCATCTGATTGGTGGATGCTCAAGTTTGGTCCTTTTTCTTAAAATGACTCTGATAGACTGTTAAATTAAGAGGCCTAGGGCCCTTATATTATATCTATTTCAACACTACTTAGTTAATTAATCCGGAGGCTCCCATCTCGACGACGGGGAATGATTCAAGCATGCGAATCTATGAAAGTTCCAATACTGGAGTAAGACATCAGAAGCAGAGTGTCCAGTCTTACCCCTTTGTAGCCACAACAGAAGGCAACCCTCCCTGTCCTTCAGGGTCTTAGTAGAAACTTCCTGCACATTTTTCAGTCCTTAGTCTTGTGGCTGGGTTACAGGCTGTAAATACACTCCTCATGTGGATCCTCCACATATAACCTCTTCTTTAAACATGAGGCACAGGATCTGAAAAGCCCTTTCTTTGGTGTCTCTGACATGGCAGCCAGTTTGAATCACCAGAGTAGATAGAAATATCCAACAATATGTAGAAACAGGTCTTCTGACAGAAAATGTTGAGCAGAGCTCAAAGGAGACTCCTCAGCACAATGTGCAGTGGAAAATCTGAGGGAAGGCAGCTCCTCACAGGAGGTTCTAGAGGGGTGAGGCAATCCGATTGGTTCAAGTGTGAGTTTGGGTCTATTTTACAAAACAACTATGATGGGTATTGTATTGAGGCCTAGTTCATGTATTGTGTGCAGACATCTTCAGGCCTGGTGTTATATTCCACCGGGACTCCCATCTCGACGACGGGGAAGTATTCATGTATGTGAATCTATGAAAGCTCCAATACTGGAGTAAAAGTGAGTTCCTTCCTACCTTCAATATTGACATCATAGCATCTCATAATAAGAGCCCTGAGGCACTCTCTCATGATAGTTCCCTGGACAGATTTGTTACGCTGGGTTACGCTATTAAGGAGCTGACCTCTCTTGCAGTGTCAATCTTAATCTCGGTCTGCTCGCTGGTTTGCAGCTGCTCCACCACTTCATTTGCTGTGACCTTGGAGGTCTGCAGGGTGTTCACCAGCACCACATCATCCAGGAGTGATCCAGTTGCCTCATTTAGTAACCTGTAAACTCAAAAAGAATGTCTATCAGCTTTCAACAACTGAGGCTTACCACAATATCACTGACAAAAAAATGTTTCTGTAACGTTGAAGTTATTTCAGTAACACTGACAAATGTTTTTATGAGTTCTTCACACTTCCTGGGTATTTGTAATTTTATCAATCATTCCCAGGAACAAGACTGGTGCAGGAAAATAAGTTTATCACCCTATAATCCTAGTTTTCTTCCATGGGAATCCTTTTCAAAGTCATAAGCACTGAATTCTCCCACTCCCCTTAGCACACTGCAAACATACATACATCTATTATTGAATAAGCCTCTCCCTGGTAAGCCTAGGGCCACTCAACTAGAGGAAAAGCAGGTACAACAGCGCCATTGAGGATTCTGCACTTCTCAGAGATTTGTAAAGCTGCTAAGTGGAGATACCCACATACCTCTACTAAACATTATTGCTTGGATTGAGACTCAAGCAGATGCCTAAGTGAGGCAGGCATCATTGAGTAATCTTTTTGGGTGACACAGAGGGCAGTTTTTTTGTTATTGCCTGTGGAATGAGTATGCTATGTTATTCAATGCTTATGACTATTGATGAGGATCCTCAGGAAGAGAAGGAAACACATATGTAATTCTATTTTGCTTACAGCAGAATCCTCATCAAAGTCACATGCAACTCTTTCTCCTCCTCGGACAAAATGTTGGAATAGAAGTAAAAATGAACTGACAGACTGTCATCTCTGGGGCAGGACGGGAAACTGATGGAAGGATTAGGCTCCTAAATGCACAATGCCAGTTTATTGGATTTGCCTTTGCAGAATGCCAGTTAGCACTGCCCTGCATTGCCTTTATTCTTACTTTCTGTAAAAACAAGATTTGTGAGAGAAATGTCCTGTCGCTTTCATTGTGATGTCTATTTTTATACAACTGAAGACATTTTTAAAAGAGAAAATAAAATACCTTTGGTCATTTCTGGTCCTTCTTAGGCTGCAAAGACAATTATTTTTCATTTATATTCACATGTTTATTTCTACAAAATTGGCTTGTGAGTATATATATGTATACAGATGTGTATATATGTATATATTGTTAGGTACACGTTTTACCCACACACAACCATAGAAATTCAGCAGTTATAGTTATACTTGTTATGAAACTATAACTTGTAGTCTAAAGTTAATTTGTGGCAAGTGTTAAAGTTTCTTCAGATAAGAAAAATAATTTAGAACTGCTGAATTTCTATGGTTTTGTGTGGGTAAAACATGAATCTACCTATAACGTCCCTTAACCTTTGTTTTTTTCAGTGAATATCTATGTTTTTTTTAACGTAACGTAATATACAAATACCATACGTTAATACAATCACTGCTGCAGCAGGGACTGGCCGAAGGCTCTGCTGCCACCTCCCCCCCCCCCCAAACACACACATGCAGCTACCCAGCCGTTCACAGCAGGTACATTGTGTGTGAGGCTTTTCCCCCCAAAGGGCTTCCGTGTAGATATCCATATGTTTTCCTTTAATAACTCCGAAACTACTGAACATATTTACACCAGAAGCACGATCTGTGGACCAGGATTTAGCTTCCTGCCAAATCTGGCATATTTTCATTCAGCGGTTCGGGTTGTAGCTGTGTCTAAAGAGTGCAAAATCCCCACAGATACAGGATGGGGAGAATGTGTTTTGGGACACCCCCTTCATTTTGGCCTCCGCTTGACGAATCACCTCAAAACTTTCCAGACAGCAGTTGAAGTAAATGGTACACTAGTTTTGGAAATTTGTAAAGTTTTGTTTAACAGTGCCAAAGTTATTAGCAAAACAAGGGATGCTTCGACTATGGGAAAAGTTAGTCTAAACTATAACTACCTGCTGGCCATATATATTTTTATATATGTTTACAGTAGTGCAGTAATTTTTGGGTATTACCAAGGTACTCCGAACACTTTTTGTGAAAAAATTAAATATGTAAAAAATTGAAGGCATACTATTCTACAATATATTTTGCAAATGTAGGAAAATATAGTTTAGAACAGTGTATTGTCACATTTTTGACATACTTAGTTTTTTTAAGTACAGCTTTACTTCATAGAAAGTACTACAGTACTCAATACTTTAAAAGAAAAATTATACTTATTTATAAATAATTTCCCCTACCTAATAATACTTTAGTAAAATGGTAATAAGCATGGAAAGAATATAAAACATAATACTTATCTAGATCTATGGGCATAATGCAGAACTCAGCCAAAGTGTACTGAAAAAAAACATGGCTGACTTCAATATTTGTAAGGCAGTCATTAGCCAGTGACATAATGGCTTGTCATCGCTATGTGTCACAGTATTTTCGTTAAATACAGCAAAAGAATATAGTACCCTACCTACTTGTAGTACCTAAAAGGATCATCTGCACACCACAATCTCTATCTCTGCCAAATTTGATTAAAACCAGGTCAGCCACTTTTGTGGTATGCATGAGTATCAAGTCTATGGAAAATGCATTGGTGCCAAAACAAGTTGTGGTCTTTGCACCCCCTTGATGAATCTCTACAAAACGTTCCATAATCCGGCAACGTAGAAAAAGGAATAGGTCAGGAAAATATTGTGGAGATTTGTCAAACAAGCACACAGTAATTAGCAAGTACAAATCTAAGAAATTCCTATCTGTGGGAATCTAACAAGCACTACAGAGTGGCTATCACTGGTGCTGTAGGGTGCTCTGTATTGTATCTGCTGTCCACTCAACTCAGACACTACCCAGAGTACCTTGCTTCCTTTTTTGCATAATTTATGCAGCACTCGAAGCCTGAAAGGGTACTTTTTTTTAACTTATACTGGTTGCACCCTTGTGTCTGGACAGAGCTACACCTCTCTGAAGAGCTCTTAACGACAGAAAAACAAATGTCACGGGTTTCTATTATTCATACCAATTTGCCTCAGGTGGTATTTTACCCAACCAAAGCTGTAACACTGTGTCTGGAGTACTAAAAGGCTTTTGTCATTTTCGGCTCTGTATGGGTGGCACTGGCTTATCCTAAACGTAAAGACTTTGCTGTAAAAATGGCAAGAGACTTTGGGGGTGATTCTGACCGCGGCGGACGGCGGTCGCCGCCCGCCACGCGGTTCCCGCCGAAAGACCGCTCCGCGGTCAAAAGACCGCGGCGGTCATTCTGGCTTTCCCACTGGGCTGGCGGGCGACCGCCGAAAGTCCGCCCGCCAGCCCAGCGGGAAACACCCTTCCCACGAGGACGCCGGCTCAGAATTGAGCCGGCGGTGTGGGAAGGTGCGACGGGTGCAGTTGCACCTGTCGCGAATTTCAGTGTCTGCTAGGCAGACACTGAAATTCTTTTTGGGGCCCTCTTACGGGGGCCCCTGCAGTGCCCATGCCATAGGCATGGGCACTGCAGGGGCCCCCAGGGGCCCCGCGGCACCCCCTACCGCCATCCTGTTCCCGGCGGGAGAACCGTCAGGAACTGGATGGCGGTAGGGGGTGTCAGAATCCCCATGGCGGCGGAGCGCGCTCCGCCGCCATGGAGGATTCTCAAGGGCAGCGGAAAGTCGGCGGGACACCGCCGACTTTCCGTTTCTGGCCACGGCTGAACCGCCGCGGTCAGAATGCCCAGCGGTGCACCGCCAGCCTGTTGGCGGTGCTACCGCCGACCTCCGCCATGGCGGTAATTACCGCCAGGGTCATAATGACCCCCTTTGTCACTTTCTAGCCGGTGTGGATGGCGTGTGATATATCTAAAAACTCTGCTTGAAAAACAGATATTTTTTGATGGGCAGATTCAGAGTGTTGCTGGTGTTATAGGGTTCTCTATATTGGAGCTTTAGTACAATCCGAATCGAACCAGCCCTTTTTGTCCCGCTGCCCGCAAAATCTAGCGTATGTTCGCAAATTAACTGCTTCAAAAAGCCATGTGGCTCTATTTGGGACCATCAAAATGAATTCCCCTTACGCGAGGCTTATTCAATGTCATTTACCAAAGCATTACTATCCTGCTGGGGCTGTGTGGTATATTTGAATGAAATCTGTAAACTCTGCAGAAAATGATCACTTATTACTATATCATGAAGTAAATATTTGGAAAGATAGTGTGGAAATTAATACATAATCAATCACTGTGTCTGCTCCCCTGCAATTAAAAGTTGGGTTAAACTGCGGATACTTTTCCAAGATATACAGCCCTGTCTCTGACTCAGACTTATTTGATTCTCCAACTAGTGACTCTACTCAAAAGAATCCACATGTGATTATAACACCTCAGTTTGGGTTAGAGGAAGTAGTAGAAGCCATTAATGCAAGTAAAGCCGGAAAAGCCCTGGGCCCTGATGGCGTCCCAATAGACTTATATAAGGCCAACATACATTTATTGGCCTCCCTGTTGACCTAGGTGTTGAGGGCTTGTTACACTTTAGGACCTTTACCATCATGGTTAGACTCTAACATTGTCTCCATATATAAAAAAGGTGACCGTCTTAATCCAGCCTGTTACAGACCCATCTCACTACTCCATTCATTAGCCAAAATAGCTGGGAAAATCACGCGAAACAGATTACAAGACGGGGCTGAGAAAAACAACACTTTATCCGAATTACAGTACGGATTTCGCACAGGAATAGGCACCGTTGAACAGGGACTGAATTTAAGTATTATAATCGGGAAATATACAAAGATATTTATAAATAGTTCAGTTAATACGGGAACAGTATTCAGGCAGTAGGGCGAGGGTGAGATACGGGATGGTGGGGAAGGAATGGTTTCTTACCTGTAACTCCAGTTCTCTCGTAGGGGTATTTCCATGATAGTCATAAGCACTGAATAGTTCCGCGCGCCTGCGGGGACCCCGGAGCACTGTTGTGTAGTATATTCTTAAGTGCAATCATCAGCTCCTTGACAAAAAAGGTCTGTGAAAAACACTTAAGAATAACAATGTGCAGCCTATGTGAACAACTACACAGACCAAATTGTTAGAAGAAAAAACAGTTGTAGTGTAAATTCACGTTTAAACCTCTATTTATTCTATAAATACATAAATAAATACATTCTCATATTTTATTTACACCTCTCATGAGAATAAAACAATGTAGGGCAGTGTAGCCCATAGGCTGCCATTATACAGAATGAAAATAGAGCTGTGCCTTTAAGAAAGTAAAGTCTTCCTGTTTCCCATCATGCACAGCAAAAGGCAGTTGCCTCAGTTCTTTTTTGGAGGCTATTAACCTGACATGAAGAAAAACAAAACATTTGTTGGAGTACCAACCTCCATAATATTCATGTTCTATGTCAACTCCACCGGGGAGGAGGGAGGGTTGCTTATGACTATCATGGAAATACCCCTACGAGAGAACTGGAGTTACAGGTAAGAAACCATTCCTTCTCTCGTAGGGGATTTCCATGTATAGTCATAAGCACTGAATAGAGTAGCAAGCCCATCCCCATAACCGCGGTGGAGTAGATATAAGAATACTGAGAAAAAGCATGAATCATGCAAACAAATTCTTGAGCAAAGCCTGCCCAACCTGAGCATCTGCCCTATCGTCTGTATCAAGGCAGGAATGCTTAGTAAAGGTATGGACCGACCTCCAAGTGGCAGCCTTGCATATTTCTGCCAAAGGGACATTTCTCATCAAGGCTACAGTAGCTGCTTTCCCTCTGGTAGAGTGGGCTTTTGGCCTACCACCAAGGGATTTGTTTGCTAACTGATAACATAACATTATACATGAAACAATCCACCTGGATAACGATTGTTTAGATGTGCCCAAACCTGTTCTGATTGGGCCATAGTTAATAAAAAGCTGTTGTGATTTTCGAAAGCTTTTTGTCCTGTCCAGGTAAAATTTCAAGACTCTCTTTACATCCAGAGAGTGCAGAGTTCTCTCAGCAGGGGTAGCTGGATTCTGAAAGAAAGTCGGTAATGAAATTGTTTGGTTCACATGGAAGTCGGAGACTACCTTAGGTAAAAATTTTGGATGAGTTCTCATTACCACTTTCGCAGAATGAAAAACCGTGTAGGGTTCCTGAGCACAAAGGGCCTGGATTTCGCTGACCCTACGCGCTGAAGTGATTGCCACCAGAAAAGCAGCTTTCCATGTGAGATGCTGCAGCGATGCCTTATGTATCGGCTCGAATGGCGGCAGCATCAGACGTGATAAGACAACGTTCAGTTCCCATGGAGGAGAAGGCTTTCTAATGGGAGGAAAAACCTTCTTTAAACCTTCTAGGAAATCCTTAATAATCGGAATCCGAAAAAAGGAAGTTTGTGAAGGACTCTTTCTGTATGCCGTTATCGCCGCCAAGTGAACTTTTATTGACGACAGTTGTAAGCCCGATTTTGCCAAACTTAACAAGTATGGCAGGATGGATTGTTCCCCACAGGAAACCGGGTCAATGTTGTTGTGTAAACACCAAATGCAGAATCTCTTCCACTTGCTTGCATAGGCTGATCGTGTGGAAGGGCGCTTTGCTTCCTTCAGAATTTCCATACAGTCCTGAGGTAGGTTCAAGTGTCCATATTGCACTAGCTCAGGAGCCATGCTGCCAAACTCAACGATGAGGGGTTGGGATGAGATATCTGCCCTCTGAACTTCGTGAGAAGGTCCGGACGATATGGTAGCCTGATGTGTGGTTTGAGTGACCGGTGAAGAAGGTCTGGGAACGACCACTGGCGTGGCCACTCCGGAGCAATTAGGATCATTTTGGTCTGAACATTGGACAGCTTCTGGAGGACCGCCGGAATCAGGGGAAGCGGTGGAAAGGCGTAAAGAAATGCTCCTGACCAGCTTATCCACAGGGCATTCCCCAGTGTCCCTGGATGGTAATATCTGGAGGCGAAGTTTTGGCATTTTTTGTTTTCTGGGGTTGCGAATAGGTCTGTAGAAGGGGTACCCCAGAGTGCGAAAATGGAATGAACGACGTCGTCGTGTAGTACCCATTCGTGGTTCTCGTCCATTACCCGACTGAGGGCATCCGCTTGAACATTCTGGATGCCGGGCAGGTGAGTTGCCACTAGTGACAGGTTCCTGGCTAGAAGCCAATGCCAGATTGTCTGAGCCTCTCTGGATAAAATTCTGGACCTGGTGCCTCCTTGTTTGTTCACGTAGTACATCATGGCCACGTTGTCTGTCTGGAGAAGGAGAGTTTCCGTTCTCAGAGAGGGAAGGAAGGCTTTGAGCGCAAGGTGGACTGCGCGAAGTTCCAGCAGGTTGATGTGATAGAGACTCTCTCTCTGTGACCACTCGCCTTGGACTCGAAGATGTTCCATGTGCGCCCCCCATCCGATCAGTGACGCATCTGTTACGATGGTTTGAGATGGAGGCCGTTGTTGGAACGGAATCCCCACCAAGAGATTGCTGGGTAAACACCACCACTTGAGGGATTGTAGGGTGTGAGGAGAAAGAAGGACTTTGTTCTCCCAATCGTCCCTCAGTTGACACCACTGATCCTCCAGATTTTCCTGCAATGGTCTCATATGGAGGCGAGCATTGGGAACCAGATGGATACAAGACGCCATCGAGCCCAGTAGAGAAGCTATTATTCTTGCAGTGGCTTGAGGTCTTTCCTGCAGTTGTTTGCACTTCTGGAGAATCGATAACCGTCGTTCCTCCGAAGGAAACACCTTTCCTAGCCTGGTATCTACAATGGCCCCTAAGTAATGCAACCTCTGAACAGGTGTTGCTGTAGATTTCAGGAGATTGACTTGAAGACCAAGTTTTTGCAGCAGTTGTAGAGTCCATTCAAAATGTTGCTGTGTCTCGAGACAACTGGAGGCCTTTATGAGCCAATCGTCTAGATAGGGGTAGACGAATATTCGCTGTTTCCTCAAGTGGGCGGCTACTACCGCCATGCATTTGGAAAAAGTTATTGGCGCTGATTTTAGGCCGAAAGGTAGAACTGCAAATTGGTAATGGCGTTTTCCGACGGTGAACCTTAGGAATTTTCGATGTTTCTTGGTTACTGGGATATGAAAGTAAGCGTCGCAAAGATCTATCGCACATAGCCAGTCGCCCTGACGTAGATGTGGATAAATTTGGTGTAAGGCTAACATCCTGAATTTTTCTTTGCGAATCCATTTGTTTGCTGTCCTCAGATCTAAGATGGGACGAAACTCTTGTTTGTCTTTTTTCGGTACAAGGAAATATCTCGAATAAATCCCCTTCCCTTGTTGGCTGATGGGAACGGGTTCTATGGCTCTTTTTTGCAATAGGATATTGACCTCTAACTGTAGAGCTTCGAGATGGCGGTTGGCTGTTTTGGGTGAAACAGATGGTGGAGAACTGGTGAATCTGAGAGCGTAACCATGTCTCACAATATTCAATACCCAGGCGTCTGTTGTGATGCGTAGCCACTCGTCCAGATGATTTGAGATACTTCCCCCTACCGGAGTGGATAACGGAGGAGGGGGAAGCAAAGATTTAGGGCTTAGACGTGGGAGCCTGTCGAGTTGCCTGAGTTTGAGGTGTTGAACGACCCCTTGTCGACCTTCGCTGAGTAGAGAAACCCCTTTGATACTGCTGTTGTTGCTGCTGCTGGGGGCGCGAAGACATCCAGTGTGGCGACTGATACCGGTGGGTGAAAAGTCATCGTTGATATGGCCGGAAAACCTTTCTTTGTTCTTTCGGTCTTTCCATGCCTACCGCTTTCAAGGTATCTAGTTCAGCTTTCATTCTAGCCATCTCGTCATCGGCATGAGAACCGAACAAGGTGGAGCCCGAGAAAGGCAGGTTTTGTATTCTCTGCTGCGCTTCAGGTTTGAGTGATGTAAGTCTCAACCATGCATGCCTTCTGAGCGCTATCCCGTGTGCATAATTGTGTGCGGATAGCACCGAAGAGTCACCTGCAGCACTTATAATTTGGTTAGACACCATGGCTCCCTCGCCCACGACCTCCAGGAAATCTTCCCTTTTATCCTTAGGAAGATGTTCCGCAAACTGCATTAAAGAGTCCCAGAGGGCACGGTCGTACCGCCCTAATAACGCAGTAGCGCTGGCTGCCTTCATCGTGACGGCTGCAGTAGAGCATACTTTTCGTCCTGCAGCATCTATCTTTCTGCTCTCTTTATCTGGAGGCGAAGAAGAAGATGGTGAGGTTGAATGCAGTTTCTTTGCCGCTACTATGACCACCGAATCAGGAACTGGGTCCGACCTCAAGAATAGAGGATCTTGTTCTGGTGGACGATATTTTTTAATAAGTCTGGAAGGAGCAGACTTTGTTGCGGCCGGTGCAAGGAAAATATCCATTGCTGGTTCAAGGAGACCTGGAACCAGTGGAAGCAAAGGTCTGGAAGATGTCCTGTGATGCAAGGTCTCGAAGATCACTGACGTCGATGGGGCAGGTACCGCCAGCGGCATGTTCAGCTTGGTTGCCCCTCGTACTAAGACCTCTTGGAACGTATTCACATCATCTATGGGGGACACTCTCGGGGATGGTGAGTCCGATAGGGTTGGAGAGTAGTCCCGTGTAGACGAAGAAGAACGCCTGTGATGTGAATGCTGAGATCTCTGTGAGTCATGACGGTGCCGAGAGGAAGAAGAGCGTCTAGAGGAATGTCCCGAACGTCTTACAGACCGCGTTGGAGTCCTCAAAACAGACTCTGAAGGCGGAGCCGGAAGAGGCGCCGTAGGTTTTACCGGCGTCTGTGGCAATGGTGATTGTCGAGGAGAGAGTTGTGGAGACGCTGGAAGGAGGATGAGTGAAGCCGAGGATTCTGAGGTTGTATAAACCCTCCTAGGTCTTTTTGATTGTCTCGACGTCGACACACTCCTCGACGTCGAAGTACGGTGACGGCGAGTGCCCTTCGCCGTCGATTCTTCTCGCCGTTGAGAATCTCTCGACGACGACCCTCGACGTCGCCGTGATGACGGTGAACGTCTACGACGTCGATCACCCCTCGACGTTGATCGATCTCGCCGTTTCGACGGCGAACCGGATTCAGATCTCCTTGACGTGGAACGTCCTCGCCGTGTCGACGGTGACCCAGATCTCGACGGCGAAAGTCCACGCCGTCTCGACGGCGAAATCGTCGTCGACGGCGAGCGATGTCTCTTTCTCGCCGGCGAACCACTCCTCGACGGCGAGCATGTTGGCGCCGTTCCTTGCCTCGACGTCGACGCCCTCGACGTCGTCGGAGACCTGTGCCGTTTTTGAGCCGGTCTGGTCGGAGTTATAGAGGAACCAGTGTGAGCCCTGGTAGAAGACTGACCTTCTCCTCGCTCTGTGGTAGAATGACCACTTTTCCTCCTGTCCTCTTTCGCCTGGAGTCGGATCTTCTCCCTGTCACGAAGGGTCCTTCTGGAGAAGGTTTTGCAGATGTCACACGACTCCGGTTTGTGGCTGGATGGAAGGCAAATTATGCAGACCCGATGTGGATCTGTTTTGGCCTTTTTTCTGCCACAAGAAGGACATTTGTCAAACAGTGAAGGCATTTCTGAAGTAGAAAAACCTCAAAATTCTGTCAGAATCTAACAGAAAAAAGCAGAAAATTATCACTCAATGTTAAAAACGTCGAGTGAAAATGAAATTCAAAAGATTTTAAATGAATTTCTGTCACAAAATGATTTTGTGAGGTAGAGCTCAATGCTTCAGGGTCCTGTCAGAAAGGAGCCGGAAAAAAGAACTGAGGCAACTGCCTTTTGCTGTGCATGATGGGAAACAGGAAGACTTTACTTTCTTAAAGGCACAGCTCTATTTTCATTCTGTATAATGGCAGCCTATGGGCTACACTGCCCTACATTGTTTTATTCTCATGAGAGGTGTAAATAAAATATGAGAATGTATTTATTTATGTATTTATAGAATAAATAGAGGTTTAAACGTGAATTTACACTACAACTGTTTTTTCTTCTAACAATTTGGTCTGTGTAGTTGTTCACATAGGCTGCACATTGTTATTCTTAAGTGTTTTTCACAGACCTTTTTTGTCAAGGAGCTGATGATTGCACTTAAGAATATACTACACAACAGTGCTCCGGGGTCCCCGCAGGCGCGCGGAACTATTCAGTGCTTATGACTATACATGGAAATCCCCTACGAGAGAATGTACTAAATCTTTTGGTATACAAAGAGGTGTACGCCAAAGTTGCGTATTAGCACCTTTTTTATTTTCAATATATATAAACAAGTTAGAATTAGAATTAATAAGTAAATGTAAAGACCTCCCCTAAATAGGTCATCGTCCGATCCCGGCCTTGCTTTATGCAGATGACGTAGTTCTTATGGCCCGGACCCCGCTAGCCCTTCAAAGACTTCTAACAACTTGCGTAACATATATGGCAGATTTGGGCCTTAATGTCAACCGCTCTAAAACTTTTATAATGAAATGTGTTGGAAAACCAATTAAGATCCGTGATATTATCATGCAAGGTGGAACGATCGACATTACTTCAACATTTTCCTATCTGGGAATAATGTTTGATAAAGAAGGTTCTTGGGCTCAGTGTGTAAAGATCATCTAAATCAGGTAAGTACTTTTTAAGTTATGAATTTGTGAAGTTTAGCTTTTTGTGCGTAATTACACACCATAGGAATCAATGGAGAAGTACTTAAAAAATATATATAAAATCAGGCAATGTGTTTACCAATGCCTCCTTTTGCAGGTATGTCAAGGTCGTCTCTGGGCACTATGGACCAGCTGGTGAAGTTCAGGTGGCTCCCAATTATAGCGGGAGCAACCGCAGAAGGATTTTTGAGCTAGTGCCAGGCCAATGAGGGGGACCACTTGAAAAAACACTGCATAGGTGGGCTTAAAGCTAAGTCTGTGGGTCCCCTTGGGCTGTCGAGGTCGCAAAGGGCGGGGGACACTTAGGGAACAGCTGCATCTTCGGTGCAGGCCACAGGCACAGGGCGGCTGGGTGCAGAGCGAATTGGCGAGCCAGGAGATGTATGCAAAGGTGCCCTTGGAAGCAGGATGTAGGTCACTTTGAGGGTCAATTGAAGATCAGCAGGGGCACTCTGGTGGGAGGTCCTGGTGGTTCCTGATGTTGCGCCGCGTGGTGCGGCGCGAGCCGAGCATTCGGCTCGCGCCGCGCAGTGCGTTCTCAGGAAGCGGCGCGCCCCGAGTCTTCTTTGTACAGCGCGAGGCCCCAGATATTATTTTGGGCCTCGCTCTGCCTTCTGTGGTGTCCCTGTTCTCCCCTGACCCCTCCTTACCTGTTTCTTTTTCTTTCTTCTTCTTCTTTTTCTTCTTTACTTTTTCGAGGCATTTTCTGTCCTTTCTTTATGTCTTTCCCCCTTCCCATGTTAACTTTTTCTTCCCAGCATTCCTTGGTCCCTATTTTCTATGGTTCCTGTTCTATTCTATCCTATGTACTTTTTCCCTATCTAAAAGGGTGTCTTTTTACTTCCTGTTGGTCACTTCCTGTTTCTTGGTATATAAGGGCTCTGTTTTCTCCCTTTCCTTGCGCTGCATCACTTTCTGCTCAGATTGTGTCTTCGCTCCTGATTCTTAGCCTTCGGTTCTGAATCTTTTCAATTTTGCATTTACCTGCATATTGTTCCTGTTTGATTCCTGGTTTTGTTTTCGTTTCAGGAATCCATTTTTTGGAGATTTTTTCCCCTTTATTGGGGTCTTTTCCCTCTGGCACTAATTCTAAAGGACACGGTCTGTTCTTGGCGTTTCCACTGCCTGCAGCACCGTGGCTACTAGAAAGAGTCGCCCCTTTCTGGGCCAAAGCCGAACCCTCAAGACCTACGCCACTAGATCTGCGGTTTCCAGGCGCCAGCAGCACGTGAGTCGTGACAGAATGCAGCGCCAAACCATTCCGACATCTTCTGATACTATGGATGACACAGTGGCGGCGGCTGCAGATCCTGATTCATCTTTTTTGACTACTATTCAACAACAAGCTCAGGAATTGCAACAATTGCGCAACGAGAATGCGGTCTTACGACAGGCTTTGGCCCTCCGCAGTGGCGATGTTCCGACTATCTCCGCCTCAACGCCTCGCTTCTCTGGTGAATCAACTAAACTGCGTGAATTCCTGGATGCATTAACGGTTTACTTCGCCTTCAGACCTAGCCAATTCTCTCATGACAGGACAAAGGTGGGATATCTTATTAGTGCATTATCCGGTCCTGCCTTGGCCTGGGCAACCCCGATGGTGTCATCCAACGATCCAGTATTGTCGGACTATTCTGCCTTCGTGACCCGCTTCAAACAAATGTTTAGTCGTCCAGGATTGGAAGCCTCGGCAGAGGAAGCATTATGTGATATCCAGCAAGGTTCCCAGGATGTCCTCCGATATATTACACGTTTCCGTCAATTAGCGGCAGAGACCACTTGGGTAGAGCGTACCCTGGTAACTTTGTTTCGCAGAGGACTTAAGGAAGAAATTAAGGATGAATTAGTACATTCCATCAGAGTTGAAGATCTTCGTGGCCTCATGGATCAAGCACTTTCCATCGAGTATCGTCTTCAAGAACGACGAATGGAGAAGAGAAGGAGTAGAGGAGCGTCTCAGCCAAGCTCTTCACGGATGTATCCACCTCATCCTGAGGAATCTCGTCCTCCTGCTAAAGATATAGAAGGGGAACCCATGCAAGTGGATACTGCTCGAGGGCCAATCTCTGCTAGTGAGAAGGAAGACAGACGGAAGAAGGGATTGTGCCTCTACTGTGGTTCTGCTGGTCACCTGCTTCGTACATGTCCTGTACGTCCACCTAGACCCTTGGGAAACGTCACCTCCCGTCCTCTGTAAGAAGGGAGGGGACGGGATCATCGGCTATACCTTCTATCAGCTCATTCAACGACAATACAACTTACTTGTTCGTGTTACCAGTCATATTACAACTACCTGATGGCCACCAAGAAAGAACTATGGCATTATTGGATTGTGGTGCTAGTGGTATATACATGGATAAGACATGGGCCACTAATCTGCAAATTCCCACTCAACCCAAAGACATTCCTGAACAAGTACACACCGTGGATGGATCTTTAATATCCTCAGGTCTAGTCGATATTACGACCTTGATGTTAAATTTACAGTTTGGTAATCATCAAGAACACCTCTCTTTTGATCTCATTTCATCTCCCAACCATACCATTATTCTCGGAATTCCATGGTTTACTAGACATAACCCATATGTGAACTGGGTAACCCGGACAATTTCTTTATCCTCACAGTTTTGTCAAGAAAATTGCTTTGCTTCCGATAAATATTGGTCACCAAACAGATTAACACCTATGAAGAGTACTACGGAGTATTCCATCAACACTGTCCAAGGGGTTCCTGAACATTATTTAGAGTTCCAAGACGTGTTTCAAAAACCATCCAGACCTGTATTACCTCCACATCGAGAGTACGATTGTGCTATTCCTTTGGAACCTGGAACAGTCGTTCCCTTTGGGAGGATGTATTCTCTCACGGAACCTGAAAAGGAAGTTCTTAAGGAGTATCTGGAGGAAAATGTACAGGGTGGTCTCATTGTTCCATCATCTTCTCCAGCAGGGGCTCCTCTCTTTTTTGTACCTAAGAAGACCAAAGATCTTCGTCCTTGCATAGACTTTCGAGGCCTAAACAAGATAACTATAAAGGATCGTTATCCTTTGCCTCTCATTAGGGATATTTTAGAGGCAGTCAGAGGGGCTCAACGTTTTACCAAGTTGGATCTTCGGGGAGCTTACCACCTTTTACGTATAAAAGAAGGAGACGAGTGGAAAACAGCATTCAGGACACCGTTCGGTCATTTTGAATATAAAGTCATGCCCTTTGGTCTTACGAACGCTCCTGCTATATTTCAAAGGTTTAAGGACTCAATATTTTCCGATCTCTTGAACCAGACACTCGTAATCTACTTAGACGACATCCTTATTTTTTCCAGACACCCCGAACTCCATTCTTCTCATGTGAAACAAGTCCTTCACAGACTCCGAGCACATCAATTATTCTGTAAACCCGAAAAGTGTGAGTTCGATAAGACGGAAGTCAAATATCTGGGTTATCATTTAAGTTCCACCGGCATAGCTATGGACCTAGAAAAGGTACAAGCAATTCTAGAGTGGCCTTCTCCCTCTTCTATCAAAGAAACACAATGTTTCCTAGGATTAGCAAATTTTTACCGACAGTTCATTCAAGACTTTGCTAAACAGACCAGCCATATAACCCATACCTTAAAGAAGGAAAATCTAAAACAGGGGTTTGTCTGGACCAAGGCGGCTGAAACAGCTTTTCAAGAATTAAAGAAGGCATTCACTCAAGCTCCCATCTTGAGACATCCAGATACCAATAAACAGTTTATCGTAGTTACCGATGCTTCCGAAAAAGCTATTGGAGCAGTCTTGCTTCAACTTCAAGAAGATGATGGTCTTGAACATCCTGTTTTCTATTTGTCCCATATTCTCTCTTCAGCTGAACAACATTACTCTGTACTAGAAAGAGAGTTGTTAGCTCTGAAGACAGCCTGCATCGAATGGAGACAGTTTCTGATGGGATCCAAGGAGCCTTTCGAGGCGAGAACAGATCACCGTAATCTGCAATGTCTACGTAATTTTGTGTGCCAAAATAGTCGCCAGGCGCGTTGGGCCTTTTTCTTTAGTCAGTATGACTTTTACATCACCTATATTCCTGGATCTCAAAACATTCTGGCTGATGCTCTGTCTCGACGCTATCCAGATTGTACTCCTTCCCCATCTCAGTTTCTACTGGAGCCTAGTAAGATCATTGGAGTTGCTCAATCTTTTCTGGATGAGGTACAACTGGAGTATTCCAGCCTGTCTAATAGCGAAATAGAGAAATTAAGAACCTTTTTATGCAAGAAAGAAGGATTCTTTTTTCATCAGAAGCTGTTATTCCTCCCTACTAACAGAGTGCGAGACAAAGCATTACAGATGTGCCATGATTCACCGGTTGCTGGACATAGAGGTATTAAGGCCACACAAGAACTTCTTTCGCGTTCTTTCTGGTGGCCTACCTGGAAATCAGATGTCGAAAGATATGTTCAGGCTTGTCCCATATGTGCCCAAGTCAAGATTCCCCGTAGCAGACCTGCAGGATTACTACAGCCTTTGCCAGTTCCACCAACGCCATGGCATACTATTTCCACTGACTTTATGTGTTCACTTCCGCCATCAGCTGGAAACCAGGTTATCATGGTCACTGTTGATTCTTTCACTAAGATGGCCCACTTTACTGCTCTAAAGAAATTACCAACATCCCAAGAATTGAGCCAGATATTTATCGACCATATTTTCCGTCTCCATGGACTTCCACATACCATTGTGTCTGACAGGGGTCCCCAGTATATTTCCCGGTTTTGGAAACATTTTTGCAAGACACTGAATATCAATATAGCACTATCATCCGGTTTCCATCCTCAGACCAATGGACAAACTGAGCGTTTGAATCAAGGACTAGAACAATACCTTCGTTGTTTTTGTAATTCCACCCAAAGCAACTGGAACGCTTATCTTCCTATTGCTGAATATTCCTACAACAATTCTGTCCATAGTGCCTCCAAGGTCACTCCCTTTTTCTGTTCCTATGGCTATCATCCGACCTCTTTTCCTACTGCTCCTCAATCTACCTCTCCTCTGCCTGCCATTACATCTTTTTCCAAACGTCTCCTGCAACTCCATAAGCTCATTAGATCTAATTTATTGCACACTAAGAGGTATATGAAGAAGATCGCTGATAAGAAACGTGGACCCACTCCTGATTATCACCCTCAGGATAAAGTCTGGCTTTCTTCTAAATTCTTGCCCTCTCGTCTTTCTCTGAATAAGTTCACGCCTCGCTATTATGGGCCTTTTCGTATTCTTCAGTTGCTCAATCCTGTCACTGTTCGTCTTCGCTTGCCTCATACTTGGAAAATTCATCCGGTCTTTCATGTATCCCAACTCAAACCTTATGTCCCTGATCCTTTCTCTCGTCAGTTTCCTTGTCCTCCTCCTGTGTTGGTGAATGATGTCCCTGAATATGAGGTTCAAGAAATTTGAGACTCTCGCCTTTTTCACCGGCGTCTTCAGTATTTGATTCACTGGAAGGGTTATCCTCTTAGTGAATGCTCTTGGGAAGATGCTTCTTCTGTTCACGCCCCTCTTTTGATTTCTCATTTTCATCGTTTGTTTCCCTTGAAACCTGGACCTTCGGGGGGGGGACCTACTGTTGCGCCGCGCAGCGCGTTCTCAGGACGCGGCGCTCCCCGACTCTTCTTTGTACAGCGCGAGGCCCCAGATATTATTTTGGGCCTCGCTCTGCCTTCTGTGGTGTCCCTGTTCTCCCCTGACCCCTCCTTACCTGTTTCTTTTTCTTTCTTCTTCTTCTTTTTCTTCTTTACTTTTTCGAGGCATTTTCTGTCCTTTCTTTATGTCTTTCCCCCTTCCCATGTTACCTTTTTCTTCCCAGCATTCCTTGGTCCCTATTTTCTATGGTTCCTGTTCTATTCTATCCTATGTACTTTTTCCCTATCTAAAATGGTGTCTTTTTACTTCCTGTTGGTCACTTCCTGTTTCTTGGTATATAAGGGCTCTGTTTTCTCCCTTTCCTTGCGCTGCATCACTTTCTGCTCAGATTGTGTCTTCGCTCCTGATTCTTAGCCTTCGGTTCTGAATCTTTTCAATTTTGCATTTACCTGCATATTGTTCCTGTTTGATTCCTGGTTTTGTTTTCGTTTCAGGAATCCATTTTTTGGAGGTTTTTTCCCCTTTATTGGGGTTTTTTCCCTCTGGCACTAATTCTAAAGGACACGGTCTGTTCTTGGCGTTTCCACTGCCTGCAGCACCGTGGCTACTAGAAAGAGTCGCCCCTTTCTGGGCCAAAGCCGAACCCTCAAGACCTATGCCACTAGATCTGCGGTTTCCAGGCGCCAGCAGCACGTGAGTCGTGACACCTGAAGTCCCTGAACTGGGGCTTCCTCCTGGTCCTTTTACAGTCTGAAATTTACTGTCCTTCGGGTAGAGTTTGGTTTAGCTGCGGTGTCCGGTTCCTTAGTCAGCAGTCAGTCAGTGAAGGGGCCATCACAGGGTCTTAGGTTCCTTTTTGCAGTAGAGTGATGCCTTCCCTCTGAAGGGAGATCTTTGTCAATTTTCGAAAAGTGGAGGTGGATTTGTAGAGTCCTTCCAACATCCAAGCAACCCCTCAGCAGCAATTGGGTTTGGCGCCTTTTCTTGGTGCAGCAGGACTTCTGTTCTCGAGCCTTGGGTCTTCTTTGTTGCAGTCTTGTTTTGTCCTTGGAATCTGAATCTCTTGGTCTAAGGATGCCCACTAAATACTGTATTTTGTGGGCGTATAGAGGAGTACTTAGTAGTGACCAATGGGTCATCTAACTTAGGGTGGCTACACCCACTAAGTGACAACTTCCTGTGGGTAGAGGTCACTTCCCTACACCTGATTGGCAATTTTCTTCCATGCAAGATGGAGTCAAATAAAATGGAGGGGTTACCTTGCATGCAACACCTTGGGGGGAGGGGGGTGCAAGCCAGGACTGACCACTCCTCCTGTCCTTTGTCTGGTTTCCTGCCGTTGCTCCCGCCAAAAGTAAGGGAATGCAACAGGGACAGCCATCTGCTGCTAGCAGCAGGCCAGGGGTCGAGTTTCAAGGGTGGTAAGCCCTTTGAAGCTCGTTAGCAGGGCAGCGAAAATTTCTGAGGGGGGTTGTTATCACTCCCACCCAGGAAGCGCTTTGTTCTGAGTCCCAGAGAGCAGGATCTCTCACCCAAGGGGCTCAGAATTTTGTCTGGTGGTGGCAGGCTGGTGTGATTGGCCAGCAACCATACCAGGTTGTTAGCTTTTGCAGGGGGTACCTCTAAGTTGAACCCTGGGTACATTTTGTAATAAATCCAATACTGGTATCAGTTTGGATTCATCATTCTGAGTTGTTTGATACCAAACAATCCAGGGCTCATAGTAGCCATTACGTAGCTGTGAAACTCGTACTGAGCAGTGTCCAGCGCATGTATTAAAATGGCGGCTCTGTTCACTTACTATGTCCCAGGTTTGGCAAGGACACAGTAGGGGCAAATTGCTAATGCATCTATGCCCACACATCCAATATAGTGCACCTTGCCTCAGGGCTGGAAGGCCTGCCAGAGGGGTGACTTACCTATAGTGCATGCAGTGTGTAGTGGACAGGGCATACAGGCTGTGTGCTATGTCGAGTTTGTCTTTTAGGTTTGCATCAGAACACTCAGCCTGCAATGGCAGTGCTGGTTGTTTCTAGATGCATGGCCTTCGAGGATGGCACAACATGTGCTGCTGCCCTCGGGGAACTACCCATAGTACCCCAGGACATGGGTACCTAAGTACCATTTACTAGGGACTTTCATTGGCAGCTAAAGGTGTTGCAAATTATGCCAATGCTTCACAACAGTTTTAGGAAAAAATATCTGGCCCATGTAACCTGGTTAGCAGGGGCCCTGGGCACCAACAACTTTGAGACTACATCAAATAACAGGCAAATAGTGGGGGCTGGCTATGACAAAAGAGGCATTGTCTCACACTGAGCCAACATGAGCATTTTGAATTTCTCCTTCTTGAGGAAAAGAATGAGGGCTCGTAGATCTAGTTTAGGGCGAAGATCTTTGTCATTGTAAAGAACCAGAAAGTAGCAGGATTGGCAACCACAGCCTACCTCTGGCACCAGAACCCTCTCTATGGCTCCCTTGGCCAAGAGAACCGCAACCTCCTCGCAGAGAAGGCACAGATGATCCTCCATCAGCTGGTCATGAGATGGTGGCTTGGGCGGTTGGCTCGAAGGGGAGGGAAACGGTAGCCCCTTCAGACAATCTGCAAAACCCACCCGTCTGATATTATGGACTGCAGTGGGGTAGGTGATAGAGAATCCTGTCATCAACTGGGAGCCCATGGGACTAACTAGAAGGGTTTGAAGGCTTCTGTAGTTGGCGGGTGGGGGACTGTCCAGACCGCTGGCCACTTGACCTACGAGGTCTGTGGGTACTGCCCCCTCGTCCACACACAGGCTGGGAAGCATGTGCAGCACAGGGGCTGGGCATGAATTGGAGCATCTGGAAGCCCCTTCCATAGCCACAAAAGGAGCAAACAGTAGATTGGGGATGCCATGGTGCTGCCTTGAGTCTCAAGGACCGGGCTGTAGCCTGAGAGTCCTTGAAGGGCTCCAGCTCCTAATGTGCCTTGTCGCCAAAGAGAAGGGTGCCATTGAAGGGCATGTCCATAAGGGAAGCATGGACATGCCCACCAAAAAAAGACGTCCTCAGCCAGGCGTGGCACCTCAGGGCCACTGTTGTGGGAACTGCTCTGCTTGGCAAATCAGTTGTGTCAACTCTGCAATGAATTGTGAACTTTGCTGCATCCCTCCCATTGATAACAGCATGGCAGAGGGCAGTCTGGGCCTCCTCAAGACCCTGTGGCAGCACTTGCACAACCGTGTCCCATAGAGAGAGTGTCTGAATAACAGTCCAAAAGGCATGCAGTGTTCGTAGACCACCATGCCAGGCTGGCGGAAGAAAACATCTTCTTCCCAAATAAGCCCAGCCTCTTGGATTCCAGATCCGGGGGAGTTGTAGGGAAAGCGCCTTGGGAAGTCGAGGCTTTTAACAACAAGCTCCCAGAAGTAGGGAGCTGCATGAGGAAGGTTTGGTCCCCAGGTGTGGGGCAATGGTGGACGGCAATTGTCCTATTCACAGGAGTCCCTGTGTTGGGTTTGGACTAGGTACCCAAAAGGACATCTGTGAGGGCATCTTGAGCTGGAGAAGAGGTACGATGTAGAGACTTTGGGTTGCAGCACCTCTGTCAAGAGAATAGTCTTCTCTGCCACTGAGGGTAGCTGAAGATCCAGGACTACAGCTGCCTTCCACAACAATACTACGTAGAAAGCTCCCTTCTCCGTAGGCACGGTAGGGGGAAAAAGCATACCAGTATCAGGAGAAGCATCCAGTCCACTGGCTTCACCCAGATTCTCCTTCCCCGAGGCCTAGCCTAAATGAACAGGTCTCAGGCTCTGATCTAGGAGGCAAGACTTCTGTCTGCATTGGAGTCACATTGGCGACGCCCATCCAGATCCATGCTGGAGGTGACTATAGGAATGGCATCGACAGTGGGTGCTGGGAGCATTGCATTGGGACCGGTGGCGGGAAGGGTTGAGATGGTATGACCTGCGCCGGCTCGGATCAGGACTTGATCTTTAGGTGTCCATCAGCACCAGGGTCTAAACCGCTGGTGCGGAACTCGAAGGGGTCCCTTCTGACCGTGTGGGGCCCGAAGCCATGCCAACAGAGTCGGACTGCCCAAAAATGAGGCGCATGGCCTCATAAAACTCCTTAGGTTAGGCAGGGATCACTCCGAGACCATGAAAGTCGGGGAGGTGCAAAGTAGGCTGAGGTGCGGGTTCTGAGGAACGAGGCCTAGAATGCCGATGCTCCTTCGTCGCATTGGCTGATAGACGAGAAGTCATCGAAGACCACTTTGACTTCTTGCTCTTTTTCTGGTGCCTTGACTTACCTAGGACTTGGAATGGGACGACGACTTTGGACTTCGTGACTGGTCCTGGGACCTTCCCCTCAACGGGGACTACAACTTGTGCAGACTCGCCTGCCGGGCGGCCATGAGCTTTAGGGACCACGCCCTCAAAGCATTCAGGTGCATTGTCAGCAATCGGAACACGTTTTTGGGTTGTGTTAGCACTCTAAACACCACAGGTAGACAAAGTGTGACTCTGTCACTGACATCAGCCAGTGACCAGCCACACAGGGCTTAAAACCAGTCTTACGCGATGACACCCTCGACACACCAGGAGGAAAAACCTCTAAACTGTTGACAAAATGTCGAAAAAGTCCAGTCAAAAAATGACTGAGGTGTAGCACTTCTCTGTATCAGCACTGGCTTGGAAAGTAAGAACTGACACCAGCGCATCTGCGTGGTGTCTATATAGGTACCATGATGTCACTTCAGGCATGGAGCGCATTGATGCCACCTACTGGCACGCAGGGTACTGCTCAGATCCAGTCTGACAGCTGGGGAGAATTCAAAGGTATAGAATCTGTGGCTAGAAGGCTCTAATTAATTCATATCTACATCAGCCAAAAGGACACTAAAAAACACCCAGTCTGCGGACCGGGGCTCGTTCGGCCCACCGTAATTATCGCTCCTTTCCACCCAGCACTACACTGTTCTCTGGAAAAAATTAGCCACACCAGCAGGATCAGTTCACAAATTTACTGGCAGAAAGTAGGAAACCAAGGTGGGCATGTCATAACTTGTAAACTCATCCTGCTGGTGTGTCTCGTTTTTCCAGAGGACAGTGTAGTGCTGGCTGGAGCGGAGCAAAAAAATAATATATATATATATGTAAATATATAAATAAATAAATATATAAAACACAATAACACACAGTCGTCAATGGTTAGCTATAGTTAGAACTACATTTCTGTAGGAAGTGGATTTTTTGGCTTGCTTATAACTTTTGTTTGACAAATTTGCATTAAACTTTCAAAAAATGTCTCACCTACTTCAGCTCCTTCCTAGAAAGTTTCAGAAAGATCTGTTAAGAGGAGACCAAGGAAAAGGGGGGGGGTCCCAAAAATGCTTTTTCCCCATGCAATTTTCAATAGGAAAATAGAACAGCTACACTGCAAAAACAGCTGAACAGAATTTAAACAATATTTGGCAGAAAGTTAGAGGATCTCTGGACCCAACAGATCTAAAGATAAGATCTGATTGGCTACCATGATATCAATAAAGATGTTACAGCAACCATTTATGGATTTGGGGACTCTGCCCAGCATCCTAAAAAAAAGTTATAAAAAAACCATAGGGTTGAAATGTAGGGGTTCCCTGACCACCTTGGCCAGTGGAGAGGTCCCTCTAAGACCCTACCCGGGGCCAAAAGCATAAGGTAAATGTAAAGTTTTTTAAAAAAACGGGGTCCCATCCTTTTCAAATAAATGCACCTTGTGGTGGCCAGGGCATGTGGGGGCAGGAAGGGTGGGGTGTTGTGGGGGGGGAGGGGGGGTTATATGTTGCCTACTTGAGCCATTTAAAGGCCCAGGAGAACGCATTCTTCCCACAGCAGTTATTTTTATGGGGAGGGTGAACGTACAGCTCCAGGGAACCCAACCCCCAGAGAAAATGTGCTTATTTTTCAGAGGAAATCTGTGCCACCCTACCCAAGCCACAGGATAGCTTGGGGACCACATACGCTGGGGCCTGAAGATTGTCAGTGTCCCGGGAACTCTATTCCCCGGGACACTGACTTGGTCCCTGCCTGGGAGAGCAGGCCGAGAATACAAATCTAATTCCCTGCCAGCACTCTCCAGGGCAACAAACAGTTATTTGCTTTTGCAAGGCGGGAGCAGAAATAAAAGCTAAGTTAACTAAAACTGTCTCCCTTGGAATGCACTGCTAATTACCTCACATAGTGCATCACACTACATGTTCTACGAAATCCTTGATAACATCACTGCAACATCTGAAATTACATAATTGATGACAACACTGCATGGCAGGGGGAGAGTTATAGTTACTTGAGATAACAATAACTGGTGAATTTCAGTGGCTTTGTTAATTTAAAACATTATGTTTAACTGATATATTCTCCTAAATATAACATCCTTTTAACCTTTGGTGTTTCCAGTTAACTTCAAAGGATTTTTTTTAAATGTAAAGTAAGATGCTATTTCAACTCCTAACGCAATCCCTAACTATAATGTCACTTTAACCTTCATTTTTTCAGTAAGAACATATACACATATTGCTCTGGAATCTCACAAGTAGGCAGGACAATGAAGTGCTTATGAGTATTGACGAGGATTCCCTGAAATAGAACTCTATACACAAATGTTGGGGTGTGATAGTTCCGAAAGTACCCAGCAGTGCAGTGTGGTACCACAGGAGATTTCTTCAGGATATTATGGCCACTGTTTCTGCCTTCGACCCTTAATTACTCATAAGAGGACACTGCATTTACCAGTACTGTGCCATGAAGGACAAAGGATGAGGACATGAAGTGATCTGCATGAAGAAAGCATCCATCAAAAGAAAATCACCAATAGCAGGTTTGTCAATTAGAAAGTCCAGGAATTGCTTTCTAAAGTAGAAAACGTGGGTTACCACTGCACTGTTTGATCTAAAGTTAACTGCAAACACATTTAATTTGTTGAGGAAAACTGGACCCACCTACCCTGTGCATTCCTCTTTCTGTCCTAACAATGTAAATATCAATTTGTCCGCAGCTTGGTCTTTTACTCTCATGTTTCTGTCCTAGGTTTTCTGCACTCCATTTCATAAAGGATCTAGGCACATCTATCATCCCTTTGTGAACTCGGGTGACTTCAGGATCTAAGACATATAGGTACAATAGCTTGCAATGCTGCACCAGTCATGTGGCCCTATCTCTCTCATATCGGAGCATCTCAGACTTAAATGCACCATGGATTATCAGTGCTCCAGTTGCTTGGATCTGTCTCTCCTGTAGCTAAGGATTGCAGAGAAAAGTATCTAACTCTCCCGTACCTTGGCATCTCAAACTTAAAAATACGAGGGATTTCCAGTCCCTTACAGGCATGTAGGCCAATCCCTTCTGTACCACTGGGTTCTAGACTTGGAAACACATGAATTACCAATGCTTGGACAATAGCATGGCCCACTCTCTCCCATACATCTCAGACTAGGAAATATTGAGGATTGATATTGCTTCACCAGTTGCTCGGCCATATCTGTCCCACACCTGAGGATCTCAGAGTTAAAAACACCATGGATTGCCAGTCCTCGACCAAAGGTGGGCCCTGTCTCCCCCATAACAGAAGGTCTACACTTAAAAGGACTAGTTACTTACCTTTGGTAGAGACTCTATCTAGTCATAGTTTCCTTACCTTTGAACAGTGGTTACCAACCTTTTGACTTCTGTGGACCGCTACTTCATCATTACTGGAACCTGGGGATCCCCACTGAATCATTATTGGATTCAGGGGACTCCTACAGAGTCATTACTGGAAGTTGGGGACACCGGACTAAACATTGTTGATGAATTGAAACGAAAAACAATACACAAAAAATACAGAAACAAGCATTCATTGAACACATACACAAATGAAAACACATTTTATTTAATTTGCAAATAAATATAAATTAAAAAGAATAATTTTTAATAGGAAGGTTGGAGCTTTTCTAAATTTAACTGAAGCCACACATCGTCCATACTATATTTTGTTTGATGCACCTGCATTGCTCCCACGTATCAATCTGAGGATACTAATTTAATTTTTAGCCTCCAATTTCAAAATATTTGACATTTACAATTTGTCTTAAAATTTTAAATTGCATATTTAGCCACTTTATTCATATACACTTTATTAATCTGTTAAGATCATTTAATTTTCTAAGCGTCCCAGACCCTGAGGAGGCTTCACGGATCCCCAGGGGTCCCCTGAACACAGGATGGAAACCACCGCCATAGAATATTTCCTGGGTGTCAGACTGGATCCGGAGTTATTTAGCAATCGGCTTCTGTGCTGGTAGGTGGTGTCGTCGGGCCCCGCATGGCGATGTTGGCATCATCCGCATTGCCTATAAGGCTCCACCCCAGACAACTGTCTTTAGTTCTTGACTGTTTTTTTGCATCAGAAGCAGGGAGCAAAGCTGAAGGGGAATGACTAGTGTGCCAGAGTGAGGTCCTGAAGGATCTCTTTCATGTGGTAAGACAGTATGCAGAACGGGTAGGATGGGATGGTCAGTAAGGAATCTGTGGCTACGTACAGTCTCTACCAGATAAAGCATTACTGAAGGTAAGTAACCTGTTGATCTGATAGATTTCTAGTAACATATTCCTTACCTTAGTAAACATACCAAAGACATGTTATGTTAAAAGATTTAATTTAGCACATACGATTGACACTGGAAGGAGTGTCTCAGCGCTCCAGCAGAATCAAAAAGGAAAGGCAAAATTTCAGAAAAGCAGGGTTTTCAGGCGGAGAGTGGACAGTTTCAGGTGCAGTACCTTCCCCTTTTGCTTGAACAGAAGATCCATTTGAAGGGGCAACCTGAATGGTGGAGAGATGCTCATGCTCAAGAGTTCAGGATAATGTACTCCTTGTGCCCTGTCCGGAGCCACTAGAATGACTTGGGCCTTGTTGTTCTTGATCTTCTTGAGAACTTTGTACAGGAATGGTTTTGGCAGGAAGGCGTATAGGAGTACTTAACTCGACGCTAGCTAAAATAGGTATTCAACCGAGAGCCACCTTGGAAACTCCAGCGAGCATAAGTGCCAACATTACGCATTCTCGGCTTTGGGGAATAGATATAATCAAGGTTCTCCCCAGTCTTGGAAAATAACTTGCACCACCTCCAGATGGAGACACCATTTGTGATCTGCTAGGCATTGACAGATGTGTTTGCCACCTCTGGCATTCAAAGACCCCCGCCACATGTTGAAACACCAGGAAAATGTCCTGCCATTCCAGCCATGTCCAGAGACACAGAGCCTCTTGGCATAGGGTCCAAGGTTCCACCCTACTTTGTTTGTTGCAGCATCACATAGTGGTGGTGTTGCCAGTGAGCACCTGAACCAGCTTTTCTTTGATGGAAGGAAGAAAGGCTTTCACTGCTAGTTGGATCACTCTCAGTTCCAACAGGTTGATATGAAGGTGGGACTCTGCCAGAGACCAGAGTCCTCTAATCTCCGCCTTTCCCAGGTTGCCACCCCAACCCAGGAGTGGCACATCTGTCTCCACTGTAAGTTCTGGGTGGAGAAGAGAGACAGGTCTGCTGCTGACCCAATTGCAGTTCATGAGCCACCACTACAGGTTTTCTGCAGTCCCTTTCGATATATGGATCAGGTCGGAGATATTTCCCTGTTGCTGTGCCCACTGGTCTTCATGTCCCACTGCAGAGCCTGCATATGCCAACCAGCATGTTTTACCAACAGGATGCAGGGGGCGATGAGGCCAAGTAGTGTGTTAGTCTCACCAAAATCCAGGATAGAGACTAAAACATTAGTATCATAGCCTAAATATCCTGGACTCGCTGTTCCGGGGAATATGCCTGAAACTGCACTGTATCCAGAACAATCTGATGAAAGGGAGAGTCTGAGAAGGAGTCAGGGGTGGCTTTGGCACAATGATAGTGAACACTAGCGAGCGCAAGAACTACGTCATAGTCTGGAGGTGGGTATGACCGCTTGAGGCGAGTCCACCTTTAACAGCCAATCATTAAGGTAGAGGAAGACTGGAGCCCCTTACCTTCACTGATGTGCTGCAACAACCACCATCACCTTGGGGAACACCCTAGAGGCACTAGTAAGGCCAAAAGGTAGCACAGCGAACTGATCATTCTTGTGATCTACTGTGAAGCGCAGGTAGCACCTGTAGGAAGGCAGGACGACAATGTGGAAATAGGTGTCCTGCAAGATAAAATCTTCCATCCAGTCCCTAGGGCAAAGAAGCTCTAAGCCACGGTTAGCATGCCAAATCTTTCACATCTGATCATGAACTTTGCTGCCCATCACCTGTCAGCAATAGCTTCGAAGAGTATGGTCCGGGTCTCATCCAGAACCATGGGAAACGGTTGCGCACACAGTATGGGAATAAGGGCCTAGTAAGCATGCACTGCTCGATTACCCCAGTGCCAGGCTGGTGGAAAAGAAAATTCTCTTAGTGGTGGCGTAGTAGTGAATGCTCTGGGATTGATTTGGTAAGTGGATCTGGTAAGTTGGTCCGGGAAGTTGAGGCCTGGACCACCAGGCTTTCTGGGGTTGGGTGTTGGGAGACAAAGGTTGGGTCCCCAGGTAAGCGATGATGGTGAGCAATGATCCCATGAACAGGTGGGGAGGGAAGGGGGGGGGCTGTTCAGGACGTGGCCCAGGCCCTGAGCAAGACATCAGTGAGAGCTGTGTTGAAGGGTAGTAAGGTTTCTGAAGGGGATACCCCTGGATGAAGCACCTCTGTCAAGACACCGGTCTTCACTTGTTCTGTGGGCAACATTAGGTCCAGGAACTCAGCCACCCTCCGGACCAACCTATCAAAAGAAGCTCCTTCCTCCGTAGCCAGTGTGGGAGGAGAGAGGAGTCTGGTGTCTGGTGAAGAGTCCAGACCACTGGCATCAACCAGGTCTTCATACCATTTGTCTTCAGCCATGGGCTCTGCTAGGGGTTCAGGGTAGGAATAGGGATCCTCAGATCCCCTCCATTCATGTTTCACAGTGAGCACTTCAGTGAAATGGGGCTCCATCTCCAATTCAGGCTGTGTGGGCCTGGTTGGTACCGGAACCAATGTAATGCGATGCCGGTCAGGCTTCGTATCTGAGTTGAGAATCACAATGGGCTTGGCACCACCAAAGGGTGCCAGCAGCGCCAAGAACCACAGCACTGAAACAGTTTCCAGAGGAAGGCTCAAAGCCACTGCCGAGGCCGATCTGGATTTGCCAATGGATCCTGAAGGGTCGACTGACACCGAGGGCAGACCCCTCGGCATAGCCCCAGTTGAAGAATCTTTCGAACCCATAGGACCCGATAGGGAGCCATAGGCGTTTGGCTGTCCAAAAATAAGGCTCATGGCCTCATAAATCTCTTAGAGTTGGGGTGTGGAGGGGTTGCTTCCATCCCTGGAAATTCAGGGAAGCGCAGAGAAGACCCAGTTTCTGATGCTGGCTGCACAGGAACCACCTGAAAGCAAGGTCAGGACTTGTGGTGTTGTTCTCTTGCACCATTCGAAAAATGGGAGTGATGCGGAGAAGTAAAGAGTGCTTCATCTTCTTGGACTTATGGGATTTATCTGATTAAGTCCGGAGCGCCACGAGGATGAACGCAAGCGACTCCAGGAGTGGCCTGAGACCTGCCACATGACTGAGCCCTGGAGCAGTGCAGAGTTACATGGCGAGCGGCCAGGAGCTTCATGGCCTGCTCGTGGATGGCCTTGGGGGTTTATGGTCCTGCACTCCACACAAGGCGCAGTCATAGTCCCCCTACAAGCACCACAAATACACCAAGTGGGGATCCGTCGACAGGCTCCAAAAGACTTGAACCCGGTGGGTTTCTTCAAGCACATCTTCTAAAAAATTAGAAAGAGTCACACCAGTCGTCGACAAAACGTTTAAAGAATTCAGTCATAAAGTGACTGAGGGGAGCTCAATCTAGTTCTGCGCTGATGGCAAGGATTAGAAGGAATTGAAGTCAGCATGCTGGGATGGCACCTAAATAGGCACTGCGCATGTCACTTCCAGCACAGACCATGCCAATTTCAGGGTCCAGTCTGACACCTGGGGAATATTCTAAGGTAAGGAATCTTTGGTTAGCATTCTCTATCAGATATATTGTGTATTGCCAGTACTTCAACATATCTCTTCCATACCTGAGGATCTCATCCTCAAGCTCCTGTAGTTTTCGCTTGCCAGCTGCAATGTTAATAACCAGTGAATCCTTTTGTTCTTCTAGCTCAGGGCGTTCTTTCCGCACCACAATTCCCAGCAGTTGAGCCTCCAAGCCCTGAAAAGGAAGAAGGGAGTGAAGCGTAGCTATGAATATACCTGCACAGTTTTCTTCCACTTAACTTATTTACAAAACAAAAGAGGAACACTAAAATTTCAAAGCCAGCCTGTGAAGCTTCTGTCATTTTTAGGTTTTCATTGGAAATCTGCAAATATATAAAACAGGTAAATGAGGCAATTTAATATGATTAAAAATATTAGTGATCTGTGATCCCACACAAAGGCAGAAATATTACTATTCATAAATTTAGTGACAATCCCATGATGGAGAAAGGACTGTCAATCACATCTTTGAGATTATCCATTCCTTTTGGCCAGCAGTGCTCTGATTCAATACCCGAATTCTATTATGATCTAACAACCATAACTTGTTTAGTTTACACAGTTTCAGTTTATGTGCTTCAAGACTCCAAGGATAGCAACAAAACATTTAAACATACAAGAAAGATAATATTTAAAAGCTATTTAAAATTACAATTTCCATACAATTTTAAAAATACTTTAGTCAAAGTTAAAAAAGGTGGTAACAATAAGAAGGTTCATATGGACCATAATATATGATAATGCTCCTATAGCGCTTGTGATGCTGTTGCTAGTGAACACTGGTTGTAGAAGCTTTAAAACAACATTTTTTAACAATATCCATCAAAATAATAGCAAGATTTAGATCCTGAATCGCTTCTTTATGGCCTAGACTTGCAAATTCACTAACAACTGATTGAAGGGGAAGCCCCCTTGTTCACAATAAAAACGTGAACCTCTGTACTTTGTGATTCAGCAGCATTGCTATATAAATCTAAAGCTCTTTTAACATTGCATATTGTTCCTGTTCTGTACAATGTCAGCCTATAGCAATGTAAAATGTTTGCTTTTAAACAGTGTTTTGTAATCCTATTCTTCATATCCACTTTCATTTGACATTTTGTAAATCAGCTTTGAACATCAAACAGGGACAAACTGATATGTTGAAATTGTACATGAATTTCTGATCACTACTGGTGTTCAATGCTAGCTTCTCCTTAACTAAAGTTTGTAAGGAATTATTGGAACCAAGATGTGTTTAGCACATCCAGAATATTATTGTCCCTAAGGCGTTCAAATAGTTTATTCACTAAGCTAAATTCTAGCTGAAAGGCTTCCACCAGTACAATTTATTTCAAGGAACATAAGCTTTTCAATACATTATCCTCTATTTTACTGAACAAGGAGAAAGGCACAACATCTATATGTTTAATCATATATAAATGCATAGTATGCAACTTAATATTATAAGCCCTTAAAAGAAGGAAAAAATGCAATTGTTCACAGATCTGTTATAGGCATGAGTGCCCCGCAGTCCAGTAGAGCCTTCTAGTTAAGTTTTCAATACGGAGACTATTGGGCAGATTCTAAGTGAAAAAAAAGCTTAAATATACATAATAAGATAGCCTTTCTAATAATTCAGTCCTTTAACAAAAAGAGATGCATTTCTGGTGCTTTGTAAAAATCATTATTTTATACTTAGAAACCACTGAGGTGCTATTAAGAATACATCAGTTAATATCTCAATCACACTGAACTCTAATCTCAGTGAGATAGAAAGTGATTGTATCATCAGCATATCTTCAAGTGTGGACTGGAGTGGAGCCTGGGGGGGGAGGGGTAGTCTTTCTTATGCACTAAACGTTTGTGGAAAATCATGTAGGTACAAAACAGAAGCTGGCCAATTGAGACCATTGTTTTAATCCATATTGTGTTTCAGTTGATGCGGTCAAAACTTTGTCTGCTGTAATTAGTACTCTCGAGTACACTGTGTATTAGAAAGCAAGGCAATTAGTAGTTTCAAAAGCCCGGGGGAAACTTTACATGAGCCATTCTTGGACCAGAGAATAAGTTCACATCTTTTCTATTCATTGGTGTTAGGCCTCATAATCATTAGCTTTTTATCTACTACAATTATCTGATACCAACCGCACTTCTTCTCACTTCGTTTTTTTTAAAAGGGACTACATCTGCAACAAGTCTCTTTTTTTGCATCATATGTTTATTTCAAGAGAAGTCTCTTCAAAGCTAATTAGATTAGCATGTCATAGTAGCATTCCTCCACGTGGCCATCATGTTGTACTCTAACGTACAATGAGGAAAATTAACTTACCTGTTCCTTGACAGCAAAGTTGACAATGGTGGTTTTGGACGAAGCCTCAGGGGTATAATGTGGATTGGACAATTTGGTAGTAATATAGAAACGGAAAGCAGGATTGTACGCAATTTCCTTGTCGCCAATCTTTATTTGCAGCCGTCCAGCTGTATAAAAAATGGAAAAGAATCAAAACTTCACCCTGGGACAAATAACAAAATATAAATGACAATAGATGCAAAGACAAACACTAATTATGAGACCCACTTGAAATGTCCACATTTCACATAACTTGTGCAAGCTAAAGCAGGACAAGTGTTATTTTGGTATAAATAGCTGCTGTTAGGTGATACAGAGCTTGACTAGAGCAAGAACATAGACCAAACTCTTAGTGCAAAACACCAGAGTGCAGATGACCAATACAGTAAGAGTAAGAAGCAAGACACAATGGGGCATCTAAAGGAGTATAGGTGAAAGCAAATGGAGGGCACATTGATACATTCAATAAAGGACACAAATGGCATTGAAAGTGGCAAGAAATTACAGATATCTTTTATTTACTGTATACAGTGTAAGGGGAGTCCTCAGTACACCAAAGCAGTTACTTTCTCTAAATCATTTTATGTAGATGTATTAACCTTGGAGAATAAGAGACTGCTGTAAATCCCAACAATGCCATTTAACACCACACAGGGTTTGTTGGTCAGGCAGAGTGGCAGATTAGTATGTTAATAAGAACTTTAAGGGCTATGGCCCTCATTATGACTTTGGCGGTAACTGCCGCCTATCGCCACGGCGACGGCTGCCAACATACTGTTGCCGTGGCTACCACTGCCCACCTGCATGGAATTCCGCCAGAAGGCTGGTGGAATACCGTCGACGATCATGGCAGCTGCTGCCAGCAAAACACCGCCGACCGTATCATGAGCCATGGTACGGCCTGGCGGTGTTTTGCTGGTGGACGCTGCTGCTGGCAGCAATGCTGCGTCCTATCTCCTGCAGGAGGACCCCCTGCAAGCTGTTAAGTCGGGTTCTCTGACAGGAAAGAGGGGTGGGGGTGGTGTGTGCGTGTGTGGGAGTGTTGTGTGTGTGGGTGTCTGTTTTTGTATGCGTGCATGCAGATGTGAGTCGCGTTGAATGAGTGCGTGAATGACTGAATGTGAGACTACGTGTATGTAGTGTGTTGTGAATGCCTGTGTGTGACAATGTATGTTGGTGTGTGGGTATGTATGTGTGCATGCATGGGTGTATGTGGGTATGTGTGTTTGTGTGATTGTGTATGTGTGAGCATGTGGGTGAGTAAATGTGCGGGGGCAGGGGAGGGTGGAGGAGGACTGTGGAGGGGGAGGGAGAACCCCTATCAGTGCCAGGGGAGGAATTCCCTGGCACTGATTGTGCCCACCGCCATGGTTTTTGTGGCAGTACACTTGCTACGAAAACCACAGCGGTAAGCGGGGTCATAGTCCCGAGGGTGGGATTGTGACGGCCGCCTGGCTGGAGACCGAAGTCTCCAGCCCAGCAGCCATTACCACCCTGGCGGACAGAGTGGTACATTGGCCGTTTGGCTGGAGTCAAACCCCCAATGTCATAATTTGGAAAAAGGTACCGCCAGCCTGTTGGCAGTACCTTTCCCCAAATTACCGCCGTCCGCTAGGGTTGTAATGAGGGCCTATATATTTTGATAATTAATGTGTAATTTCACAATTCTTTTTAATTTCTTTACTGTTAAGTTTACTGGAAGAGTCCAATTTTAAGTTATGATTTGTATTTTAGATGACACATAGTGAATGACAACTCTTCTTGGGGCTTGCATCAAGTTCCTATGGCTCTGCTTGATGTCAAGTGTGATGTCATAGTATGATGCCCAGTTCCACAAATGACGTCACAATCTGGACTTAAGTTCCAGAAGTAATGTCACAGCCGGCTCTCTGTATTCTCTACATTTTGTAACTTGAGTCTCAAAAGATGCATGTGTAGCTTGCACTTCTGACCGCTGATTCCTCACTTTGTGAATACCCCTATGCACTAGACTGGATCTGCAGATTCTTCTAAAAACTACATATGCGCACCAGTAGGTGGCATCATCTCTCTCTATGTCTGATCTGCCCCACCCCAGAGTAACGTTGGAGCCACACATATGAGTCACCTCTTGCTCGATGACATCTGTTCTTTTATTCATGTGCTTTTGGAAGTGGATCCAAAACTCACTCTCAAAACATGTTCTCGTCTTATTGACACTTTTTGTCAAATATTTTCTCTACAGAGTGCTAATTATGTGCCATCCGAAGGCTACAGGTTTAACCCTTTAAGGGAATGTCAGAAGCAGAGGTCTGTGAAATATCCCCACCAGGTATAGCTATTGGTCCTAGGCTCTACACATGACTCCAAGTCTTGCAGGGACTGCACCCAGATGAACCTCAAAGCGTTCTGGAATCACAAAGCCAAGCTCTTAGTGCAGTCCTGGTCAAAGTCGAGGAAGTGGACCCATTCCTGTTCCTGAGCCGGTTCAAGCAAAAGGTCCCCTTCACACTCCAAGTTGTAAGGTAAGTCTCAATCAAAAAAGAAACACAAGACATTGAAGCTTGATTCTGTCTCATCCCGTCACTCTCCTTAAAAGGTGCATGGGTGTCAAGGTGCCTACCGATCTCTGTACTGGTCCCCTACCTAGGAACAGATCCCACAGCTTATGCCAATGCAACCTAAATTCCCGGGTCTGTAGGCAACTCTGCAACAAGTTGAGACCTTCAAGGAAGCCATGCTGTGCATTTTTGGCACCCTTCTGGCTTGCCTTCGGGCCTCAAGGACATGAGGCAGTCTACAGGCAGGCTACCATTGGCAGGTCTGTCCTTGATGTAATCTGTCTCTTGACTCTACTGTGGTGTCTGCCACAAATCTGGGTCCAAAACACACCATAACTTCAATCCAGCACCAGATTCTTTGCCTGTCCCTCCTGAGGCATAGCCAGCACTAATGTCTGAGGAAGAGCCCATTGTCTTATTGAATTTGAAAGCAAACCCAATACCACCTCGGCCGAAGTCAGCCCCTTCAAACCATTTGGCGCAGCTGGTCCAATCTCATTTCTTTACCTAGAACGCTCCACATTCCTTTTGTTTCACACTCGGAGCACAGCCAGCACTGGGGAAGCCAGGTTTGATGTATCCCACTATTACAATGAGGACAGTCTGTTCATGTACCTTTAAGAAGCCACTGGGTTAGGCATTTCCTCTAATACTAGGTGGAACTCAACCCATGGCCCATCAACAGAGGAACCTTCTTCTTTTGCTGTGGCAGTCAGACGGATTGCAGAAGTTTTAGACTTACAACTGCCAGAAGTGAAAGCTAATGTCCTACAACTTGGACATATTTCTACAGTACCACTCCTATCTTCTAGTGAAGCCCTGAAGGACACACTCATGGATACTTGGACCAAAACTGTCTCCTTCCCAACAGTCAACAGAAAGGTTGCCAAAAGATACATATCTGCCTCTGGTGATCCTCCTTTCCCAATGCAATACGCTATGCTTCAAAGTTTGGAGGTCCCGACGCTGGCAAGTAGGCTCAACTCTACCTCATTCCCCCTACACCTCAAGATAGAGGATCAAAAAGTTTAGAGGTTTTCAGGAAGAGAATCCTCTCCTCACTTAGCCTCGCTTTCTGCTCTGTAAGTGCCAGTTTGCCTCCTCGGAAGAAACCGGCATGTGTTGTGAGATATGGTCAGCGAGATCTTCCTAACATCACTAAAGAAATCCACATCAACCTTGTGCACATTATCCAAGATGGTCAGGATGCAGCAAAGTATGTCATCCGTTCTGGATTGTCACCACTGATGGCTTGGGCAGGGCATCCAGTGTGGCATCCTGCACCACGCATGGATGAGTTCCCCGGCTTCTCGGGTGACATTTAACCGTCACTAATAGATATTTCATTTGATTGCATCTGTGTCTTTGAAGATAAAATAGACTCAGTCCTAGAGTGCTTCAAAGAAAGCAGGGCCAAAGAATGCTCCCTTGGTTTTCCTGCACCCGTGTGGCAGAATCCCCACATTTTTCCCCCCTATCAAGGCTTCGGAATGGGCTTAGTGTAAAGACAATGCCAGGGTCTACATCTACAGCAACATACATCCCCAGTCCTTTTCAAGGCTGATGTCAGGGATCCGGCCAAAAATATCCAGGCTCTTAGGGGTGACGCACTGCTCCCTGCACAGCATTCTGAAATGTGAACTGGTCTGATAATATGTACATACACCTCTTGCTATGATCTACAACATTATACCAAAGAAAATGTGATATAACAGAAAATAAAGGGATGGGGGAAATAAATATTTTAGCTCACCGTCACTGAAACAGGTTTCGAAGGACCAATTGTCCAACGGCTGCATCCCGAAGTGACTCCATGCTGCGTGAAGGTGTGAGTTGTTCTCCACGTCGCAGCACGACAGATGTCTTTAATTGAGACACCAGCAAACAGTGCACAGGATGCAGAGATAGCTCTAGTAGAATGTGCTCTTACAGTTGTGTTCAATGGCCTTCCTGCTTTCTGATGGCAAAATATGATTGCGTCCTTAATCCATCGGGATATAGTCTGTTTGGTTACCGGGTGACCTTTCCTAGTAGCACTGAATGCTACAAACAACTGGGTGGACTGTCTGAACAACTTTGTCCTGTCCAGGTAGAATTTTATGCATCTTTTTAGGTTGAGTGAATGGAGAGTTCTTTCCGCAGCAGTTTGCGGGTTCGGGAAGAAAGTTTTGAGCACCACTGGCTCATTGATATGGAATTTGGAAGGTACTTTGGGCCCGAACTTTGGATTGGTGCGCAGGATGACTCTGTCCTGTCTGAACTGCAGAAAAGGTTCTTGTATAGTGAAAGCTTGAATTTCACTAACTGCGCGCCAAAGTAAGGGCAAGAAGAAGAGCCAACTTTCAAGTGAGGTACTTAATGTCTGCCCTTTGAATCGGCTCAAAAGGCTCCTTCATAAGCTGGCCAAGGAAAATGTTAAGTTGCCATGCCAGTGGCGGAATTCTCACTGGAGGAAAAGATCTGAAGAGACCTTTGAGAAATTGTTTTACCAATCTGAGAGAGTATAAGGATGGTTTGCCTGGCACTCTTCTATACCTAGATATGGCAGCTAGATGGACTCTGATTGAGGAATGGGTTAGTCATGAACGTGCCAGCTGTAATAAATATGGCAACACTGCCTCCGGTGCGGAGGAGAGAGGATGGACCTTTTTGGTTTCGCACCAAATACAAAATCTCTTCCATTTTAGTCGGTAAGACTTGCTGGTACTAGCCACACGTGCATTAGCTAGCACTTCTCTGCACTCCGACGGTAGATCTAAATGGCCAAATTCATTGTACTCAGGAGCCATGTGTGCAAACTGAGAGATATGGGGTCCGTGTGCCTCACTTGCCTCTGATTGATGGTAAGCAGGTCCGGGATTGGTCTGAGCCTGATGGATGGAGAGGCTGACAGGAGGAGCAACTCCGTGTTTACGGTTGACTCGGCCACGCTGGAGCTATGAGGATCAGTTGGCAGGGTTCTGACTTCATCTTCCTAATCACCCTTGCAAGGAGAGGAATCGGAGGAAAAGCGTACGCATAGATCCCTGACCATGCGATCGAAAATGCATCCCCACATGACTCCTGTTGGTGATGCCAACTTGCAGAATGTTGGCATTTGGTGTTCCGGGAGGATGCAAATAGGTCCAGATTTGTTTTTCCCCACTGGTCGAAAATCCGATCTAGCGTCCTCTGGTGTTACTCCCTCTCGTGGGAGGATGTGGTGAGTCAGCTTAGCAAATCGGCAATGGTATTCTGCAGGCGTGGGACATGCGCCGCAGTGATGTGGATGGAGTGGTGAATGCACCATTTCCAGACGGTTTGTGCTTCTTGGGAGAGTATGCGAGACCGTGTTCCTCCCTGCTTGTTTAGGTAGTGCATTGTGGTGGTGTTGTCTGTCCTGACAAGCACCGCTGACCCTCGTATCCTTGGAAGGAAGGCTTACAGGGCATAATGGACCGCCCTCAACTCAAGAAGATTTAAGTGGAACGAACGGTGAGAGGGTGGCCACTTGCCGCTTACCCGAAGGTCCTGCAAACATTGCGCTCCATCCTGTGTGCGATGCATCCGTCGTGACAGTCCCTGGAGGAACTTGTGCGAAGAAACTGAGACCTTTGGAAATGTCCTCAGGAATCGCCCACCAATTCAGAGAATGAACCAAACGTGGCGTGACGAGGATGGTATCCTCGAAGGAACCTCGTGCTTGTATCCATTGTTTGTCCAGTTCTTCTTAGAATTGGATGCATTCGGAGGCGGCAGAATGGAATGAGGCTGATACATGATGACATCATGTCCAGCAAGGACTTCTACTGCCGCACTGAAAGACACCTTTTTCTTTGACACGCCTTGCCAGATGTGTTAGCTTTGTTTTTCTGTCCGGCGCTAGATAGGCTTTGGCTCGTTGAGTGTCTAGGATAGCCCCTAGGAAGGCTAGACGAGTGGATGGCTGCAGGGACGATTTTTCTTTGTTAAGTGTAAGGCCTAATTCCTCGAAAAGGCGCAGAGTCGCCCTGACTGAACTCTCTGCTGTCTGGATATCTGGAGCTTGGACCAACCAGTCGACGAGGTAGGGAAAGACTTGATGTTTGTTTCTCCTTAGGTAGGCCGCCACTGGCACTAAACATTTGGGAAAGATTCATGGTGCTGAACGTAGGCCAAAGGGAAGGACCTTGAACTGGAAGTGTTTGCCGTTGACCACAAACCTCAGGTACTTTCTGTGGAGCGGATGAATGGAAATGTGAATGTACGCGTCGTGAAGGTCCAGAGAGGCCATGTAGTGTCTGCTTTGTTTAGAAGTTGGAGGACGTCTTGGAGGGTGACCATCAAAAATGTCTGCTTCTTGAGGTATTTGTTTAACTTCTGTAAGTCCAGAATTGGCCGCCAGAGGCGAGACTTTTTTCGGATGAGAAAGAAACAGGAGTAAAATCTCTTCCCCTTCTGGGAATGCGGAACAGACTCTATATCCCCTTTCCTGAGCATGGTAGCTACACTTCCAGGCAAAGTAGACGAAGGTGTTTTTGATGAACCTGTGATGGAGGCAACGAAGGGGGCATTTGGGTGAATTCTAATAGGTGTCCAAAACGGATTCCATCCAGCACCCACTTGTCTTTAGTTATTTGCTGCCAGCGTTGTAGATGATGTTTCAGTATTCCATGATAAATTGTAGGAGGAGAGCAAACAGGCCGTGTCGTTAGGCAGTCATTGCCTACGCATGGATTCTTTAGATTGACGCCCCTGTTTGGTCTTGTGGTAGGGCCTGGTATATGCTGCTGGAGGTGGTTGCCTCGGCTGGTACTGTGTTCTAGCAGGCTGAAATGTGGATGAACAGGATGGGTACCTATATTGTTGGTATCCACCACGAAAGGACGTCTGACCTCTGCCTCTTGCACCCCGAAAGGGCACTTTCCTATATTGCAGAGTGCCCAGGGATTTAGATGTTTCTGTATCGGCCTTGATGGCTTGAAGGGCATCGTCGACGTGTTCGCCAAATAGAGGTTCTCCGTCGCATGGAAGGTCTAGGATTTTTGTCTGTACTTCTGGCTGAAAGTTGGTGGCTTTAAGCCAACCTTGCCGCCTCAACACCGCAGAACCAGCGAGTAGTCTGAAGCCCATTGCAGCTATGTCTAGCACACAATCAATTATTTCCGCTGAAGATCACTGGCCTTCGATAAGAGGTTTTCTAGCTCCTGCTTTGGAGGTGTCTGGGAGCTCTTCTAGTGATTGGGATACATCAGACCAGAGCTGTCGATCTTATCTGCCTAGCAGAGCAAGGGAGTTGGCTGCTCTTACCACAATAGCGGACATGGGGGAAAAACGCTTGCCAATATTATCTAGGTGCCTTCCTTCTTTATCTGGTGGTGATGTTAATGGCGTAGAGGGGTTCCTGGAGCGACGTTGGGCAGCCTGTGATATCACGGAGTCCGGCTTCGGATGTCCTGAGAGGCAGGCCGGGGCATCCTCTGTTGGCTTATATTTTTCATCCAATATCGGCAGAACCGCAGGGACTGTTGCTGGACTCTGCATAATCTTTAGGCCTTGGCTCCACACATGGTCTATGATGGGAATAGCTCTGACCATTTTTCTGTGGGGTTCTTTGAAGTCATATAGGAAGCAATCCTGCTGAGTCGCGGGCATTGGGAGATCGAACCGCTTGCCGGCACACTCAAGCAGGTTATGGAAGCCACCTATATTCTCAGGCGGAGACTCAACCATAGGCGCTGTAGTCAAGGCAGAAGCCGGTATAATATAATCATCCCACTCATTAGTGGCAGGCTGTATCTCACCTTCCTCCATATTCTCATCAGAGGATACCTAATGTCTTGGTGTGGAAAGCACAGACTGCTGTGATCTTGGTTGAGGAGCGTGATGCGGCTGTTGCAAGAGAGGAGTTGCTGGCAGAGGCCGAAGCAACAGCTGCTGTACCGACAAATGCTTAGGTGGAATGCGTTCTTGATAATCCGCCAACATTGCCTGCAAGTCAGAAACTAACCCAGGGAGAAGAGCGACCAATGGCGGCTGCTCATAATATCCTTGGGTGTAGTATGAAGCCTCATCAATTGCGAAAGGCTGCTGGCGACTCCAAAAATACCCTCCTCATCCGAGTCATCTTCATCCAAAAGATGCGAGGGTAAAAAGCAGGAAACCTTGCTAGACAATGTAACAGAGGGCATTAGATGATATTTTTTTGCCCTCCTGCGAGTATCCTGGTCTCCTGACGACAACAGAGGCAACAAATCTGGTCTCCATACGTTTACTGCAGTCTTCGTCGTTGACGAGAGCATCGCTGCATCGACCTTCGGCAGCGGTGGGAACGTCAACAGTAGAGTCGTTGTCGACGGTAAAAGTGTCGTCGACGGTAAGAGTGTCGTCGACGGTAAGAGTGTCGTCGACAGCTGGTGTTCTGTCAATGAAGCCATCGTCGGTGAAAACAGCGCTGATGAGGACGTTGACAGCGGGAATAGCGTCGATGAGGCCATCATCGGTGGGGTCATCGACAGTGTGACTGCCAACGGTGAAGCTACAGGGCGTGTCGTCGACGAGGACGAACATATCATTGACGAGGAGCCGGATCTCGCCATAGAGATAGACATTGTAGCAACTTTAGATGTCATCGTCAATACCTGAGCCATCAACGGCACCATTGTCGACGATGACCCTGTCTATGGCGCAGAAGTTGGTTTCTTGAAAGTATGTTTTACTTTCAGTGGTGGTGTCGACGGCTGAGAAACAGCCTTCTTTTGGGACTTAAAGCCAGAAGCTTTTATCTTCATCTTTGAAGGGCTACCAGACTTTGAGGATGCCTCAGCAGATGTTTTAGCCACTTTTCTTGGTGTTTCTTCTGAAGAGACTTCAGATTGTCGTTTGACAGGTGTTTTCACCACAGAAACAGAAGAAGAGGCACTGTCCTCATCAGAGACAGGGTTGTCCCTAGATTTTAGTTTCTGGAGCCAGATAAGAAGACGACCCTCTCTATCCTTAAGGGTCTTGGTAGAAAAAGTTCTACATACCTTGCAGTCTTTAGGTTTATGGCTCGGACAGAGACAATAAATACATTCTTTGTGTTGGTCATCAACATGCAGCCTTTTCTTCATGCATGTAGCACAAGCTCTGAAGAGCCCTTTCTTAGGTGTCTCTGACATGGTTGTCAGTTTGAATTACCTTGAAGTAATCCTGAAGAGAGAAATATCCAAATCCACTTCAAACAGTACTTCTGAGAGAAAAACTGAGCAGAGCTCAGAGGAGACTCCTTAGCACAACGAGCAGTGGAAAATCTTAGGGAAATCAGCTCCTCACAGAAGGGTTCTAAGGGGTGGTGAGAGCTGATTGGTTGTCTCTTAAGTTTGGTCCTTTTTTATAAAATGACTGTGAGACGTTACTAAATTAGCCTAGTGCCTCTGAGTTTGATATACAATTTAATGTGGTTTTGTATTACACCGGAGGCTCCCATCTCGACGACGGGGAATGATTCAAGCATTTGAATCTATGAAAGTTCTAATATTGGAGTAAAGTCTTGTCTCCACATCAATCTGTTGAAGTTGCAGGCAGTTTGCTTGGTGTTAAAAGTCTTCCCACTGTCCATCAAAGGAAGGCTAGTTCATGACCTCACAGACACTACCACTGCCATGTGATACTGCAACAAGCACAAGGGAGTGGGTCCTGAGTTGGCAGGGCATTTTACTGGTTGTGAAACACCCGTTAGGATCTTGAAAGCCAGGGTGGCTGAACTAATTCAGCAACATCTGGTGGATCATAAATGGCAGTTACATCCAAAGGTGGAAGGTGCAGGACATCTTCCAGCAACGGGGAGTGCCCTGGCTTTCTTTGCCATCGCCAAAAATGTGCAGTTCAACACTTTTGCATGTTGGATTTTCGAAGAAGGCTCTGTCTTAGGGACACATTCCGCCAACAGTGGTGCATTGGACTCCTGTATGTCTACCAGCTGCAACTTCTCATGCCCCAAGTTCTGGAGAAGATCAAGAATGACCAGGCCCAAGTTAATTCTAGCAGCTCTGGATTGGTGTTGTGTCAGAAACTTCCTGCAATAAGCATCTGTTGTCCAATCAGGCTGGTGCTTCATGAGAATATTCTGTGGGAGCAACACAGAAGGGGTCCTGCACCCAGGCTTGTGCAATCTACACCTCCATGTGTAGAGGCTGAGAGGCGACAGAGGCTGAGAGACGACAGAGTCTGAGCGTCAACAGTTGACTGTCTTTGACTTCCCTCCTGAAGTAGTTGATGTCATTCTAGCAGCCAGGTGTTGGTCTACAAAATCTGTTTACAGATGAAGGCTGGACCAAGTTTGTGGCCTCTTGTAATTCCCGCCACACCAACCCATCACAAGTAATACAGTCAGAGATTCTGCTTCTTGTCCTGTGTCTAGCTCAGCAAGGACATAACATAGGCACAGTTAATGGTCATTTTTCAGCTTTTTTGACCTTTTTGCATTTACTAGACCAACTGTCCATTTTAAATCACCTGTTGTGATGCATTTCCTTAAGGGTCTCGTCCATATAGTCCCACCCAAACCTTCTGTAATGCCACAGTGGGACCTTAATTTGCCTTCACATTACTGACGGGTCCTCCATTTGAGCCGATTGCACTCCTGCCCTTTGCATTTACTGGCTCTCAAAACCAAATAGTCTTTCACATAGCGATCATCTCAACCTGCAGCATGAGTCATCAACAGGCTCTCTTCGTTCAACACCTTTTTTCTGGACAAACTGGCGTTGTGGACTAGGGCAGCATTTTTGCAGAAAGCTGCGATGTCCTATCATGTCGGACAATTACCCTTCCAGGATTCTGTGCTCCAAATCATTACTCAAAAGTATGGGACTCCATGGCTTGGATCCCAAAAGAGCACTCAGCTTTTACATCAATTATACCAATGGAATAGAACATGACGTCTTTCTGGGGTTCGGTTTGACAACAAAAAATGTTACAACAGTGCCAAAAAACAAAAGGGCCAATCAAAAAAGTCCCCCCAAAAATTTGTAGCGCGCGCTACTCAACCGTGAGGGTCTCAAGGCGCTGAGGCAGGGGAAACGGGGGGGGGGGGCAGGGAGGGTCACTGATCGAACAACCATGTCTTGAGGTTCTTTCTGAAGACCAGTAGGTCTTTGGTTTTGCGAAGGTCGGTGGGGAGGGAGTTCCAGGTTTTGGGGGCGAGGTAGGAGAAAGACCTGCCTCCTGTGGTGGTGTGTTGGATGCAGGGGACTGTGGCTAGGGCGAGGTCGGCTGATCGGAGGTTGCGTGTGGGAGTGTGGAAGTTAACTCTTTCATTGAGGTAGGTTGGGCCGGTGTTGTGGAGGGATTTGTGTGTGTGGATGAGGATCTTGAATGTGATTCTCTTGTCTATGGGAAGCCAGTGAAGGGATTTGAGGTGTGGTGAGATTCGTTCGTGGCGGGGAGGCCAAGGACGAGGCGAGCGGCTGTGTTCTGGATTCTCTGGAGTTTGCGTTTGAGTGTGGTGCCGGCATAGAGGGCGTAGTCCAGTCTGCTGCTGATGAGTGCGTGGGTGACTGTCTTTCTGGTTTCTGGGGGAATCCATTTGAAGGATTCTTTTTAGAGTGCGGAGTGTGTGGAAGCAGGAGGAGGTTAGAGCATTGATTTGCTGTGTCATGGAGAGGGAGGGGTCGAGGATGATGCTGAGGTTGCGTGCGTGGTTTGCGGAGGTGGGTGCGGGGCCTAGGGCGGTGGGCCACCAGGAGTCGTCCCATGTGGTTTTGTTGGGGCCCAAGATGATGATCTCGGTTTTGTTTGAGTTGAGCTTGAGGTGGTTAGTGGTCATCCAGTTGGCGGTGTTGAGGAGAGCGGCGTGTAGGTTGTTTTTTGCGGTGGTGGGGTTGCGGGTGAGGGAGAGGATGAGTTCGGTGTCATCTGCATAGGAGAGGATAGTGATTCCGTGTGCTCGGAGGATGTTGACTAGGGGGATCATGTAGATGTTGAAGAGTGTGGGGCTGAGGGAGGACCCTTGGGGGACTCCACAGGTGATCTTGGTAGTGTTGGAGTGGAAGGGCAGAAGGCGGACTCTCTGGGTCCAGTCGGTGAGGAAGGAGGTGAGCCAGTCTAAGACTTTGTGGCGAATTCCTATGTTGTGGAGGCGTGTGCGGAGTGTGTGGGGGCAGACGGTGTCAAAGGCTGCGGAGATGTCTAGGAGGATGAGTGCGACGGTCTCGCCTTTGTCGACTTTGGTCCTGATATCGTCAGTGCATGCGATGAGGGCGGTTTCTGTGCTGTGGTTCTTGCGGAACCCAGATTGTGAGGGGTCAAGAGTGTTGTTTGCTTCGAGGAAGTGCGATAGGTGGGTGTTGACTAATTTCTCTACAACCTTGGTGGGGAAAGGGAGGAGGGAGATGGGGCGGTAGTTGGAGAGGATCTCTTGGTCGGCTTGTTTTTTTTTTTTTAGGAGGACGGTGATTTCCGCGTGCTTCCAGGAGTCTGGGTAGGTGGCGGAGTCGAAAGAGGAGTTGATTATGTTGTAGAGTATGGGGGCGATGGTTGGGCTAGCTTTGTTGTAGATGCAGTGTGGACAGGGGTTGGAGGGGCCATATCAAGGTGGTTGGTCCTCTCTCTACAGATCTGCTACAAACAGGCCAAGAGAATCAGTTGCTGGACAGCTCATTCAACTGCAGCTAAGGCTACTATCACTGCATTGGCACACGCGTACCTGTTGTGAGCATCTGTCAGACCCTTCACCTTCAGAAGTACTACTTTGATATCTAGTCACAAAGTCAGAATAAGCGGTACAAAGTATCCATCAGAAAACAAGGTACTTTCCTCCGGTAACGCTCTTTCTGGTTGGTACTCTATCTAACCACAGATTCCTCACTGCCTTCTCTGTTCTATCAAATAGACTCTTCACCATTCACAAAAAAGATCTCAGTCTAGAGATCTGCACACTGTCATCACTTATCAGTTAGTAAGCTTTGCGTCTGCAAGCGCAGAGAGAGTCAAGAAGGATAAGTTACTTACCTGTAAATCCTAGTTCTCTTCCAGGGGTATCCTCATCAAAGTCATAAACATTGAATATTCCCGCCTTTGTGCGGGGACCCCGGAGCATATATAAAATACACGCATATAAAGTATGAAATATGCACGAAAAATATATATAGCATTTTTAGTAGACCAATTTTCATACTAAACTCATATATACATGTGTAAAACAGCAATGCAGGCTATAATCATAAACAGGCTAAAATGCTTTATTTCTATGGAGGTTTTTTTACAAAATTAAATTAAGAGAAAAAATATTTCAACCAAAGCCCCAAAACTGGGCCTAGGGAAATAAGCAGTAGTAATCATCAGAGAAAAAGATAAAAAACTACATTGAAAAACAATGGAGCATTCTTAGCCAATAGGCTGCATGCAGGTTAACAGAGGAGAACCATAAAAACTTTGGCACCGTGCCTTTAAGACCCTGAGCACCTCCAGAATCCCACCATGCCTCAGGGGTGAAGGAGAGGTGACAGTTGGTTCACAGTTAGGTCAGTACTTTTTTACGGTGACAGGCTGTGTAGCCGATTCGAAAGATAGTGTGTCCTGCACTTCTAAGAGACGTGCGTCCGGGGAGGAGGGTGGGTTGTTTATGACTTTGATGAGGATACCCCTGGAAGAGAACTAGGATTTACAGGTAAGTAACTTATCCTTCTCTTCCAGGGGATCCTCATCAATAGTCATAAACATTGAATAGATTAGCAAGCCCATCCCTTGACTCTGCAGACTGTCCAATAGAAGTGCAGGAATAGATATGTATCATGCAAACAAATTTCTCAGAGAGGCCTGCCCAACTTGGGCGTCTGCTCTTGCATCTGAGTCCAAACAGTAATGTCTAGTAAATGTATGTACAGACTTCCATGTAGCAGTCTTACAAATTTCAGATATTGGGACATTATTAAGGAGGGCAGCAGTAGCCGCTTTTCCTCTTGTAGAATGCGCTTTAGGTCTAGCAAGTAGTTGTTTGTTAGCCAACTGGTATGCATTAACAATAAAAGAAACTATCCATCTTGATATGGTTCGTTTAGATGCTGCCTCTCCTGTTCTCAAATGACCATAATTTATAAACAAATGGTTGGAATGTCTAATCAACTTTGTTTTATCCAAATAAAATTTGAGCACTCTTTTCAGATCTAGGGAGTGCAACGCTTTCTCCGCCGGAGTCTCCGGATTGGGGAAGAAAGTTGGTAGAGAAATAGTCTGATTGATGTGGAATTCTGACACCACCTTCGGTAGGAATGATGGGTGAGTTCGCAGAACTACTCTATTGTCATGAAAGACTGTGTACGGTTCTTTGGAGGACAAAGCCTGAATTTCACTGACCCTCCTTGCGGAAGTAATGGCTACCAAAAAAGCTGTCTTCCACGTAAGGTGTTGCAAAGAGGCTTTGTGTATAGGTTCGAAAGGAGGGCCCATAAGTTTTGACAGCACTATGTTCAGTTCCCATGGAGGGGAGGGTTTTCGAATGGGCGGAAAAACTTTTTTAAAACCTTCGAAGAAATCCTTGACTACTGGTTTCGTAAAGAAGGATTCCTGAGAAGGTGACTTACGATAGGCTGTAATGGCAGACAAATGTACCTTAATAGATGATACCTGCAGACCGGACTTTGCCAGATGGAGTAAGTAAGACAGTATGACGTCCTCCTGAGCCCGTATGGGATTTTGACCTTGCTGACAGTACCATATGTAGAACCTCTTCCACTTAAACGCGTAAGAACGCCGCGTGGAAGGTCGTCTGGACTCCTTCAAGATGTTCATGCACTCCTGCGAGAGCCCTAGGTGCCCATACTGCAGGAATTCAGGAGCCATGCTGTCAAGCTCAGAGAGAGTAGGTTGGGGTGCAGTACCCTGCCCACCATCCTGCTCAGAAGATCCGGTCTGCACGGCAGCCTCCTGTGAGGTTGTTCCGATAGGTTGAGGAGATCTGTGTACCAGAATTGACGAGGCCATTGTGGAGCTATGAGAATCATTCTGGTGCTGGATCTGTAAAGTTTGTTGATCACTGCCGGTATGAGGGGAATCAGTGGAAAAGCGTAGAGAAATATCCCTGACCAGTCGATCAACAGGGCATTCCCTCGAGATCCAGGACGGTAGAACCTGGATGCGAAGTCTGGGCATTTCTTGTTTACCTCGTCTGCGAAGAGATCCAATTGAGGCCGACCCCATTGAGCGAAGATGTCTTTGACGACTTCGCCATGTAGGACCCAATCGTGGGCGTCCTCTAGGTGTTTGCTCAGAAAATCTGCTTCCACGTTTTGTTGACCTGGTAGGTGAACCGCTGTAAGCGACACTGCTCTGGCCAGGAGCCAATGCCAGATTGTTTGGGACTCTCGAGATAGGGGTAGGGATCTTGTTCCCCCTTGTCTGTTCAAGTAATACATTGTGGTTGTATTGTCCGTTTGTATTAGGAGAGATTTCCCCTGAATCGATGGAGCAAAAGACTTGAGAGCCAGATGGACCGCTCTGAGCTCCAGCAGATTGATGTGGTACTTCCTTTCGTTGTCGGACCACAGGCCCTGAGCTTGAAGGGGACCTAGATGAGCCCCCCATCCTTGAATAGACGCATCCGTTACCAGAGTGTCGGATGGAATTACCTGGTGAAACGGAGTCCCTACTGATAGGTGAGGTCTGTGCATCCACCATTGCAATGACTGACGTGCTGCTATCGGCAGCCGCACTCTGTCCTCCCAGTGGTCTGTCCTTTGGCTCCAGTTGTTTTCCAACGCCTCTTGGAGGGGCCTCATATGTAGCCTGGCATTCGGGACAATGAAAATGCATGATGCCATGGAGCCCAGCAGAGATGTCACCTGACGGGCCGTAGGTGCGTCGGATCTTAACAGGTCTTGACACTTTTTCTTTATTGAGAATAGTCGTTCCTCTGAAGGATACACTCTTTGGAGCTCTGTGTTTAGTATTGCTCCCAGGTTGTTGAGGTTCTGCGTTGGAATCAAGGTGGACTTTTGGTAGTTGACTTGAAGACCTAGAGACTCGAAAACCTTGAGCACAATGTCCCGATGGGTTCTCGCCTGATCCGGAGAGGAGGCTTTCAGCAGCCAGTCGTCTAGGTATGGGTAAATGAAGATTTTTTGTTTTCGAAGATGTGCCGCTACCACTGCCACGCATTTCGAGAAGACGCGGGGGCAGATTTCAGGCCGAATGGTAGCACTTTGAACTGATAGTGCTGTGAGGCTATCTGGAAGCGCAGGAATTTCCGATGCTTGGGAACTATCGGGATGTGAAAGTATGCATCCGGCAGGTCGATGGAGCACATCCAGTCTCCCTGATGTAGCTGAGGGAAAATCTGGTGAAGAGCCAGCATCCTGAACTTTTGCTTTCTTATGTACTGGTTCAGAAGCCGTAAGTCCGAATTGGTCTGAAAACGCCCTCTCGGCCTTTTTTCGCCACCAGAAAATAACGGGAGTAAACCCCCTTTCCTCTGTGCGCGAGTGGAACTTTTTCTATTGCCTTCTTTCGTAAAAGGGCGAGAGCCTCCTTGCGCAATAGGCTGGTGTGAGACGGATTGCATTTAGCTGGTGGCAAGTGCGGTGGAGGTTGCCTGAAAAGAAGAGAGTAGCCATTTTCGACAATGTTGAGCACCCATTTGTCTTTTGTGATAGAACGCCACTCGTGAAGAAAGTCTGTGATACTTCCCCCCACCGGAGTGGTGCATAGTGTTGAGGGAAGCGAGTCCTCATTGCTTGGCCGGTGCTTTGGGTGTGGACTGTTGTTGTCTACTTGACCCTTGTTCCCTTGTGGCCTTACGAGACTGAAAAAGAGGGCGTCCCTGCCTTTGCTGTGGCCTCTGGGACCAGTGAGGGGTTTGAACCCTCTGCTGGAAAGGGTGCCTGTCATAAGGCCTATACCATCGCCTGAAGTCCTTCTTCCTCTCCAGGCCTACCGCCCTCATGGTGTCCACTTCAGTTTTCATGCGCGCCATTTCTTCGTCCGTATGGGTACCAAACAGCGAGTTCCCGTTGAATGGAAGATTTAGGATGCGCTGTTGTGCTTCCTGTTTTAATCCAGTCATTCTCAACCAGGAAGACCTTCTTGCACAGATCCCATGTGCGTACCCATGTGCAGCTAAGTCTGCCCCATCTGCCGCTGCGCTGATGACTTGGTTGGATACCAGACATCCCTCTTGAAGGATCTCTTGGAAGTCCTGTCTGTCTTCTCTAGGTAATTTTTTTGTGAACCTGTTGAGAGAGTCCCACAGTGAACGGTCATATCTGCCTAGGAGTGCAGACGCGCTGGAGACCTTCATCATAGATGCCGCCGTGCCGCACATTTTTCTCCCCAGAGAGTCTAGATGTCTGCTCTCTTTGTCCGGTGGAACCGTGGAGGATGATGCCACTGAGTGAGTTTTTCGGGCTGCGGCCAATATGACTGAGTCTGGCGGCGGATCCGTTCTGAGGAATAAAGGATCTTGTTCAGGCGCTTTATATTTTTTCAAAATCCTAGCAGGAGCAGATTTGAGGGTGGCTGGCGCCAAAAAAGTGTCCATGGTTGGCTGCAACAGACCAGGCACTAGTGGCAGTAGCTTTTTCGAAACCGCTCTATGCTGTAGAGTCTCAAAAATGACTGATGAGGAGGTTGATGGTTCTGGAACCTCTATGTTTAGCTTCTGTGCTCCCCTGAAAAGCACCTCATTAAAAGTAGTGATGTCATCCACCAGTGAAACTCTAGCTGGTGGAGAATCTGTTAAGGTGGGGGAGTATCGTCTGATGGATGACCCTGACGATGACCAAGAGGGCGACCTTCTGTGTCTTGATCTTGACCTAGATCGTCGCTGGGAACGTGACCTGCTGCGAGACGCTGTAGCAGAGCGCCCAGGACTCGTGGTCGGTTGGCGAGAAGCAGAACGAGCCCGTCCTGCCCGCGCTGTCGGTGATGGCGTTCTCGGGAGAGAGGCAGTAGGAGAGTACATCCGTGAATACTGCGAATCCGGGGTGGCCGTTGGTCTGTTAAGGCTCTCCAACTATCTTGGTGACAAATTGATGGGTGAGACATGCCCCGACGATGCCGCTCTCGAACGAGATGAACCACTCCTTATGGAAACCACTGGAGATGGAGTCGCCTTATCTGCTGGCGGAAGCCGATGTTCTGCTTCCTGCAAGACAGGTAAAACCTGTGTCGACGTCGATAGCCGTAATGACGTCGAAGGGAGCGCCGCCGGTTGTTCCTGCCTCGACGTTGAGTGTCTCGACGTTGAGTGTCTCGACGTCGAACGGCGATCTCTGGACCGCGACCTGCTCGCCGTCGTGTGCCTCGACGTGGAGCGGTGTGTGGCCGACGGCGGATGTCCCCGCTCTCGTCGCTGGGGCGGCCTCGACGTCGTGTCTCTTGACGTCGAGGGGTGCGAGGCCTTCGGCGGCGAATACACGCGACGGTGATGGCTCGACGTCAATCGGCGGGTTGCCGTCGACGGAGATATGCCCCTGCGATGGCCATGTTCTCTCGACGCCGTATCCTTCGACGTCGGTCGAGTCGCCATCGACGGCGATCTATGACGCTGGGATGGTGGCAGCGACGACTGGGAACAAACAGGTACTTTCCTACCTGCTGACGTCGATCTAGCCAGTCTCTCCTGAGAGTGGCTTGTTGGCTGCCTGGGAAGCGCAGAGGATGATGTTTTCTGCCTCTCGTGAAGCCCATGAAGCCTGATCTTTTCTCTGTCCTTCAGAGTCCTCTTTGACATGTTCTTGCAGTGTTTGCAAGTGTCAGGGCAGTGACTCTGAGGCAAGCACACAATACAAAGAGTGTGGGTCTGACTGGGCCTTCTTCTTCCCACAGGAAGGGCATTTCACAAAAAGTGAAGGTATTTTTCTGTCAGGAAAAACTTCCAAACTCAGACAATAATGTTAGATGTCGAGTAAAGTAGAAAAAAATGCTTTTTTAAAGTATTTTTCTAAGAAAAACTCAGACAAACTGAGAGCTCAATGCTCCAGGATCCTCTCAGAAGAAGCCAGAAAAAAGAACTGACCTAACTGTGAACCATCTGTCACCTCTCCTTCACCCGAGGCATGGTGGGATACTGGAGGTGCTCAGGGTCTTAAAGGCACGGTGCCAAAGTTTTTATGGTTCTCCTGTGTTAACCTGCATGCAGCCTATTGGCTAAGAATGCGCCATTGTTTTTCAATGTAGTTTTTTCTCTTTTTCTCTGATGATTACTACTGCTTATTTCCCTAGGCCCAGTTTTGGGGCTTTGGTTGAAATATTTTTTCTCTTAATTTAATTTTGTAAAAAAAAAAACTCCATAGAAATAAAGCATTTTTGCCTGTTTATGATTATAGCCTGCATTGCTGTTTTACACATGTATATATGAGTTTAGTATGAAAATTGGTCTACTAAAAATGCTATATATATTTTTCGTGCATATTTCATACTTTATATGTGTGTATTTTATATATGCTCCGGGGTCCCCGCACAATGGCGGGAATATTCAATGTTTATGACTATTGATGAGGATCCCCTGGAAGAGAAAGAAACTAACATCAGCGGGCAGGCGTGGCATGTTTATATGGTGCCAACATTACTTCGATGGTGGGGTGAAGTTGACACAAAGGTACAAAATGCCACCTACCAGATCTCTGAATAATGCTGAGAAAAATCTGCAGATCCAGACTGGTGCTGGTGACTATTCACAAGGTGAGGAATCTGCAGCTAGAGTCTGAATCCACTAGAAACAGCATTAACCAAAGCTAAACAACTTGTTCTTCAGGTGATATAAACCATGAAGAAGAAAAAGAAAAAACAAAGGAAATAGTGACGTTTAAACATATATTCCCAGGGTAGCTGTTAAAAACTAAGGCTTTGGGATTTTACTTACACACTTTGGTAACAGACTTGTTCAGAACAGGGGCAAGCGAAGGGTCTAGCTCTTCCTGCACGTTCTGCAAAAGAACAGGGTGTCCATGCTGTACGGCAAGCTCCAGCACTTTCATATAGTCCTGCATCTGCATATCAATTATCTTCAAGCCCTGGAGGGAATAAGAAAGTACCTTGAAATGCAGGTCCCATCACACCACAGATGCGTTCACTGAAGTTGTCCTTAATTTCTACAGGAGAATGTGCATGCATAAAGCCCAAACAAGAGCAGTTTAACATGGAGACTTGTGGCCAGATGTATTAAACATTTTAACGGTCCCAAACATTCAAATTTGGCATTTATGACTGCTCAAATACTTTTTTATATGTACTAATTCCAATTTAGTAGGTGGAAAAGTTGTTTTGACTTTTAAAATGGAGACACCAAATGGATACTGATTTGGTATCTGAAAGGAGCAATTTACGTAGATTTCTCTTCTAAACACTGAGGGCCCGATTTAGATTTTGGTGGACGGGTTACTCTGTCACCATTGTGACAGAGTATCCTGTCTGCTGAAATCTAAATCAGGCCCTTAGTTAACGTTTTGTGACTGAAATCCGGTCGCAAAACATTAACAACTCAAAAGAGATTGGAATGCATTTGTAAAAAGAAAGGGGCCCCCTTAGGACCATTTCCCCTTTGTGAATGTAAAAAAAAAAGTTTGTTGAAGAGTAGAAAGTGTTCCAATGCACCACTGCCAAATGATCAACAAACATTTAAATAAAAAGAAAACGTTTTTTAAACCCAGTCCCTTTACCTGTAAGAAAAATTACTTGCCTTTTCCTAAAAGAAAAAAATAGGCTGTTTTAGTTATTTAATTAAAAAGCGACCACAGACATGCTGGTTGCTGACCTCAGCAGGTCACCGTTCTTGTGATCTCCTCCAATTGTAGTGAGTTGCAATTAGCAACTTACCTCATTTATATTCATCATTGTGACCCACTACAATCCCGAATTTTAAGCACTAGTATTAGTACTAGGTCGCTTCTTAAAAGAGTTCGCTGGTTGCAAAAATACTGGCCACAAATTGTAAGCAGTGTTTTGCAAAAAGCAAGAAAATAAAAGACTTACCTGTAACTGTAGTCCTCCAGTATTGGTATTTCTCATAGATTCACATGCTTAAATCATTCCCTATTGTCGAAGTGGGAGTCCCAAGGTACCATAATAAAGCAGTATGTATCATTATCATAGGCTATAATGGCAATGAACAATCACTTTAATAGCTTATGTATGTCCTTTATAAAGAAGAAACAAACTTCAGCCAATAGCGCTCTCCAGAACACTTCCAAGAGAGGCTGAGTCCCTCAGATTTTCAAAGGACATGGGGGAAATAAATCCCAAGCTATAAGGAGAGCCTCTCAGGGGGCAAAGGGTGAGTCGCAAGTAAATTTATGAACAATACCAATATTGGAAGAACCACAATTAGAGTGAGTTACTTATTTTCTTCTCCAGTATTGGATCTTTCAGAGATTCACATGCTTGAATCAGAATAGCAAGCAGTTACTGTATTTGTAAACATTATAGTATTATCACAAATAGCAGATGGGGGGTAGAAATACATACATAACATCTTCCTATGCAATTTAAAATACATATATGTGCATATGGATAAGTTACTTACCTGTAAATCCTAGTTCTCTTCCAGGGGTATCCTCATCAAAGTCATAAACATTGAATATTCCCGCCCTTGTGCGGGGACCCCGGAGCATATATATATAAAATACATACATATTATCATGTGTAAAACAGCAATGCAGGCTATAATCATAAATAGGCTAAAATGCTTTATTTCTATGCAAGTTTTTTTTTTTTTTTTTTTTTCATATTATAAAATCACAATAGATCATAAATATCTACCTAAGCCCCCAAAAACTGGACTTAGGGAAGTAAACAGCAGTAAATAGCAGAGAAAAATAGAAAAAACCACATTGAAAACAATGAAGCATTCTTAGCCAATAGGCTGCATGCAGGTTAACACAGGAGAACCATAAAAACTTTGGCACCGTGCCTTTAAGACCCTGAGCACCTCCAGTATCCCACCATGCCTCAGGGGTGAAGGGAAGGTGACAGTTGGTTCACAGTTAGGTCAGTACTTTTTTACGGTGACAATCTGTGTAACTGATCAGAAAGATAATCTGTCCTGCACTTCTAGGAGACTTGAGTCCGGGGAGGAGGGTGGGTTGTTTATGACTTTGATGAGGATACCCCTGGAAGAGAACTAGGATTTACAGGTAAGTAACTTATCCTTCTCTTCCAGGGGATCCTCATCAATAGTCATAAACATTGAATAGATTAGCAAGCCCATCCCTAGACTCTGCGGACTGTCTGAAAGAAGTGCAGGAAAGAATACATATTCATGCAAATAGATTTCTAAGAGAGGCATGCCCCACCTGGGCATCCGCTCTTGCATCCGAGTCTAAACAGTAATGCTTAGTAAAGGTATGCACAGACTTCCATGTAGCAGCCTTACAACTCTCGGAAATTGGTACATTGTTAAGGAGGGCAGCAGTAGCCGCTTTTCCCCTTGTGGAATGCGCTTTTGGCCTAGCCTGTAATTGCTTATTAGCCAGCTGGTAAGTGTTAACAATACAAGACACAATCCATCTTGATATCGTTCGTTTAGACGCTGCCTCTCCTGTTCTTAAATGACCATAATTCAGAAACAAATGGTTAGAATGTCTAATCGGTTTTGTTTTGTCCAAATAGAATTTCAGCACTCTTTTCAAGTCTAAAGAATGCAATGCTTTCTCAGCCGGAGTCTCCGGATTGGGAAAGAAAGTCGGTAAAGATATAGTCTGATTGATATGGAATTCTGACACCACCTTCGGAAGGAAAGATGGGTGAGTTCGCAGAACCACTCTATTATCGTGAAAAACCGTGTACGGTTCTCTGCAAGACAGAGCCTGAATTTCGCTGACCCTCCTCGCTGAAGTAATGGCCACCAAAAAAGCCGTCTTCCACGTAAGGTGCTGTAAAGAGGCCTTGTGGATAGGTTCAAAGGGAGGGCCCATAAGTTTTGACAGTACTACATTCAGTTCCCATGGAGGAGAAGGTCTCCGAATGGGAGGAAAAACCTTTTTCAAGCCTTCTAAGAAATCCTTGACTACAGGTATCGTAAAGAAGGATTCCTGAGAAGGCGACTTACGATAAGCTGTAATTGCCGACAAATGTACCTTAATAGATGATACCTGCAGACCAGACTTCGCCAGATGAAGCAAATAGGACAGTATGACATCCTCCTGAGCTCGTATGGGGTTTATACCTTGTTGAGAGCACCAGATGTAAAATCTCTTCCACTTAAAAGCGTAAGAACGCCGCGTGGAAGGACGTTTTGACTCTTTCAAGATGTTCATGCACTCCTGTGAGAGCCCTAGGTGCCCATACTGCAGGAATTCAGGAGCCATGCTGTCAAGCTCAGAGAGGGAAGGTTGGGATGTAGGATTCTGCCTTCCATTCTGCTCAGGAGATCCGGTCTGCACGGCAACCTCCTGTGAGGTTTTTCCGATAAGTTGAGTAGATCCGTGTACCAGAATTGGCGGGGCCATTGTGGCGCTATCAGAATCATTCTGGTTCTGGAGTTGTAAAGTTTGTTGATTACTGCCGGTATGAGGGGAATCGGTGGAAAGGCGTAGAGAAATATCCCTGACCAGTTGATCAACAGGGCATTCCCTTGAGATCCCGGACGGCAGAACCTGGATGCGAAGTCTGGGCATTTTTTGTTTACTTCGTCTGCAAAGAGATCCAACTGGGGTCGACCCCATTGACCGAAGATGTCCTCGGCGACTTCGTCGTGTAGGACCCAGTCGTGCGCGTCTTCTAGATGTCTGCTCAGGAAATCTGCCTCTACGTTTTGCTGACCTGGCAGGTGTACCGCTGTGATAGACATTCCCCTGGCCAGGAGCCAATGCCATATCGTTTGGGACTCTCGAGATAGAGGTAGTGATCTTGTTCCCCCCTGTTTGTTCAGATAATACATTGTGGTTGTATTGTCTGTCTGAATTAGGAGAGATTTCCCCTGAACCAATGGAGAGAAAGATTTGAGAGCCAGATGGACCGCTCTGAGCTCCAGTAGATTTATGTGATAGTTCTTTTCCTTGTCGGACCACAGACCCTGAGCTTGGAAGGAACCCAGATGAGCACCCCAACCCTGAAGAGACGCATCCGTTACCAGAGTGTCGGCTGGAATTGTCTGGTGAAACGGAGAACCTATCGACAGGTGAGGTCTGTGCATCCACCATTGTAGTGATTGAAAAGCCGCTGCTGGTAGTCGCACTCTGTCGTCCCAGCGACCAGTCTTTTGGCTCCAGTTGTTCTCTAATGCCTCCTGAAGGGGCCTCATGTGTAGCTTGGCGTTCGGGACAATGAAGATGCATGAAGCCATGGAGCCCAGAAGCGATGTCACCTGACGAGCAGTAGGTGCATCGGCTTTTAATAGTTGTTGACACTTCCTGTGGATCGATAAAAGTCGTTCCTCCGAAGGATACACTCTTTGGAGCTCTGTGTTTAGTATAGCTCCCAGGTAGTGGAGGTTTTGTGTTGGAATCAGGGTTGACTTGTTGTGGTTGATTTGAAGACCTAGAGACTCGAAAGTTCTTAGTACAATGTCTCGATGTTTTCTCGCCTGATCCGGAGAGGAAGCCTTCAATAACCAGTCGTCCAGGTAGGGGTAGACGAATATTTTTTGTCTTCGAAGATGTGCCGCTACCACTGCTACACATTTTGAAAAGACTCGGGGTGCAGACTTCAGGCCGAATGGTAGGACTCTGAATTGGTAGTGCTGTGACGCTATTTGGAAACGTAAGAATTTCCGATGTTTGGATGCTATTGGGATGTGAAAATATGCATCCTGTAGGTCGATGGAGCACATCCAGTCTCCCTGATGCAGTTGCGGAACAATCTGGTGAAGGGCTAGCATCCTGAACTTCTGTTTTCTTATGTACTTGTTCAGGAGCCGTAAGTCCAGAATTGGCCTGAAGATGCCCTGTTGACCCTTTTTCGCCACCAGAAAGTAACGGGAGTACACCCCTTTTCCTCTTTGTGCTGGTGGAACCTTTTCTACAGCTTTCTTTTGTAGGAGTGCAAGAACTTCCTTGCGTAGCAGGCTGAGATGAGAAGGAAAACATCTTGCTGGTGGCAAGTGTGGAGGAGGTTTTTTGAAAAGAAGAGAATAGCCATGTTCGACAATATTGAGCACCCATTTGTCTTTTGTGATGGAGTGCCACTCGTGAAGATGATGCGTAATACTTCCCCCCACCGGAGTGGTGCACAGTGCTGAGGGAAGCAATGCTTCATTGCTTTGTTGGTGTCTTTGCTGTAGACTGTTGAGGTCTACTTGCCCCTCGGTCTCTTGTGGGTCTACGCGCCTGAAACAGGGGACGCCCCTGTCGTTGCTGTGGCCTCTGAGACCAGTGAGGGGTTTGAACCCTCTGCTGGAATGGGCGTCTGTCGTACGGCCTGTACCTCCGCCTGAAGTCTTTCTTACGTTCCAGGCCCACTGCCCTCATAGTGTCCACCTCTGTTTTCATTCGGGCTATCTCTTCATCCGCGTGGGTACCGAACAACGAATTCCCGCTGAATGGGAGGTTTAAAATACGTTGTTGTGCTTCCTGTTTCAGACCAGTGAGCCATAGCCAGGAAGACCTCCTAGCGCAGATTCCGTGCGCATACCCATGCGCAGCCAAATCCGCCCCGTCCGCCGCCGCGCTGATGACCTGGTTAGATACTAGGCCCCCTTCCTGCAAGATTTCCTGGAAGTCCTGTCTATCTTCCCTGGGCAACTTCTCTGTAAATCTGTGGAGTGAGTCCCACAGAGAGCGGTCATATCTGCCCAGAAGTGCTGAGGCGCTGGAGACCTTCATAGCAGATGCCGCCGTACCGCACATCTTTCTCCCCAGGGAGTCTAGGTGTCTGCTCTCCTTATCCGGGGGGACTGTGGAAGATGATGCCACAGAGTGTGTTTTTCTGGCTGCGGCTAAGATAACAGAGTCCGGTGGCGGATCCTTCCGCAGGAATAAAGGATCTTGCTCCGGAGCTTTGTACTTCTTTTGAATCCTAGCCGGGGCAGACTTGAGAGTGGCTGGAGTCAGAAAGGTGTCCATAGTAGGTTGCAGCAAACCCGGTACTAGTGGCAGCAGTTTTCTCGAGACTGATCTGTGTTGTAGAGTCTCAAAGATAACTGAGGATGAGGTGGCCGGCTCCGGTACCTCAATATTTAGTTTCTGCGCTCCCCTTAAAAGAACCTCATTAAAAGTGGTGATATCATCCACCGGTGAGATCCTAGCAGGTGGAGAATCTGTCAGTGTGGGGGAGTAGCGCCCAACAGACGATCCTGAAGAAGACCAAGAGGGTGATCTTCTGTGTGGTGTTCGCGACCTGGTTCTCCTTCGGGAACGAGACCTGCTACGAGAAGCTGTAGCAGAGTGTGCAGGTCTTGTGGTCGGCTGACGAGGAGCAGAACGAGCCCGTCCTGCTCTAGTTGTAGGCGATGGCATTCTAGGTAATGAGGCAGTAGGAGAATACATCCTAGAGTATTGGGAATCCGGAGATGCTGCCGGTCTATTCAGGCTCTCTAACCATCTAGGTGATAGAGTGATGGGAGAAACATGCCCCGATGAGCCCGCTCTGGAATGGGATGATGCACTCCGTATAGAGACCACCGGTGAGGGAGCTTTATCCGCTGGCTCTACTGCCTGTGACACAGCTGAAGGTTGTGTCGACGTCGATTGCATCCTCGACGTCGAAAGATGCGATGGCTCGGCTGATCTCGACGTCGAAGGTTTTGATGTCGGAAGCCTTGACGTTGAATGTCTCGACGCCGAGCGTCGATCGCGGGATCTGGACCTACTCGCCGTCGTGTGCCTCGACGTTGAGTGGCGAGTGGTCGACGGCGGATGTTCATGCCGTCGTGGCGATTTTGACGTCTTATCCTTCGACGCCAAGGGGCGAGACGTTCTCGACGGCGAACGGGAGCGCCGGAGATGGCTCGACGCCGAACGGCGGCCTGCCGTCGACGGAGATGTACCCCTGTGCTGTCCATGCTTCGACGCTTTGTCCCTCGACGTCGGTCTGGACACCGTCAACGGCGATCTATGCCGGTGAGACGGTGGCAACGATGACGTCGATGGAGAACAAACAGGCACAATCCTACCTGTCGACGTCGATCTGGCCATTCCTTCTGTTGGAGGCCTGGGAAGTGAAGAGGCTGTTGACTTTTTCCTCTCCTGAAGCCCATGCAGCCTGATTTTCTCTCTGTCTTTGAGAGTCCTCCTTGACATCTTCTTACAATACTTGCAGGTGTCAGGACAGTGACTCTGTGGCAGGCAGACAATACACAGAGAGTGTGGGTCTGACTGGGCTTTCTTCTTCCCACAAGAAGGACATTTTACAAAAAGAGATGGCATTTTCTGTCAGAAAAGACTGCCAAACTCAGACAAAAGATGTTATCTGTCGAGTAAACAGGAAAAACACTATTTTTAGGGATTTTTCTGAAGAAAAACTCAGAAAAACTGAGAGCTCAATGCTCCAGGATCCTCTCAGAAGAAGCCGGAAAAAAGAACTGACCTAACTGTGAACCAACTGTCACCTTCCCTTCACCCCTGAGGCATGGTGGGATACTGGAGGTGCTCAGGGTCTTAAAGGCACGGTGCCAAAGTTTTTATGGTTCTCCTGTGTTAACCTGCATGCAGCCTATTGGCTAAGAATGCTTCATTGTTTTCAATGTGGTTTTTTCTATTTTTCTCTGCTATTTACTGCTGTTTACTTCCCTAAGTCCAGTTTTTGGGGGCTTAGGTAGATATTTATGATCTATTGTGATTTTATAATATGAAACAAAAAAAAAAAAAAAAAACTTGCATAGAAATAAAGCATTTTAGCCTATTTATGATTATAGCCTGCATTGCTGTTTTACACATGATAATATGTATGTATTTTATATATATATGCTCCGGGGTCCCCGCACAAGGGCGGGAATATTCAATGTTTATGACTATTGATGAGGATCCCCTGGAAGAGAAACACCTGTACCTATCTATATACACATTATATATGTATATATATATATATATATATATATATATATATATATATATATATATATACACATTCTATTTATATATGTATACACACATTCCATTAAACTTTGCATAAATACAGAATCACGTGTAACCCAAAGAGACTCATGCCACAGAAATACGTGGTGTACTACAGTCTGTCCAACCGCTGCATCACTGCACTCTTCTGATTTCAGGCAATAATGCTGAACAAATGTATCAACACTCTTCCAGGTCACAGTATGACATTTCTACAGAGGCACTCCTGCAAAGAAAGCAGCTGAGGCGTACACTGCCCTAGCTGAATTTGCCCTGGTTGTTGTTGTGAGTGGTCTGCCCGCATTTCAGTGGCGAAAAGTGGATGGCAGCTAAGATTTATTGAGCAATGGTTGTTTTTGCGATTGCAGCACTTTTACGAGTGTGTGCATATGAGACCAAGAGCTGGTCAATTTTTCTCAGCTGTTTAGTGCTATGTAGGTAGAACTTTAGACATCTTTTAACATCTAGTGTATGGAGAGGCCTTGGATCTGGGAAGAAAATCCGTAATGAACAAGTTACTTATCTTCAGTGACGCATTATCTGGTAGAAACTCTATCTAGCTGTAGATTCCTTACCTTTCGAATTTCCTGCCGTCAGCTTGGAATCCGGAACTTTTGCAGCGCAATACCCTTGTGCGCGCCGTCAGGTGGTGCCGTTCGGATCCGCGTGGCTTCGGCGTCATCGTTAGAACCATCTGTGACATCACAGTGACCTATAAAGGCACCACCCAGGCATGCGTACATCAGTTCCTTTTCCACTAACTTCCATGCCAGAAGCCATGGAAAGAACGAACAGTTTGTCTGTGCCAAAAAACTAGGGCCCTGAAAGGTACAATGCCTTACCCTAGCAGAAGTGTCTGCAGAGCGGGGAGGCATGGGTGGGTGTAAGGAATCTGCAGCTAGATAGAGTCTCTACCAGATAATATGTTACTGAATGTAAGTAACTTGTTCATCTGATAGAGACTTCTAGCTGCAGATGCCTTACCTTTAGAATAGATACCCAAGCCATAACCCCCTGGCGGTGATTGTGGACAGCTCTTCTCACACTAAAAAGTCCTGTAGGACCGAACGGACAAAGTGCGCGTCCCTACGGACCTGATTGTCAAGGCAGTAATGTCTTATGAGCATGTGCATGGACACCCACGTCACTGCCTGATAGATGTCCAGGACTGGAACACCTCATGCTAACGCAGTGGTAGCAGCCTTGCCCCGGGTAGAATGAGCAACCAAGCCCTCAGGAGGCTGCTTCTTGGCTAGCGCGTAGCAGATCTTAATGCAGAGAATGACCCAGTGTGAAATGTTTCGCTTCTGCCCTGCCCAACCTTTCTTTGCTCCCATGTACCCCACAAATAACTATTTTGTGCGGTCAAATAGGACAATGATCTTTTTGGGTCCAGCCGGTGGAGTCCCTCCTCTTCCTTAGAGGGATGCGGTGGAGTAAAGAAGGTGGGCAGGGTGATGTTCTGACCCAGGTGAAATGGGGTCACCACCTTTGGGAGGAAAGAGGCATAAGTTCTAAGTACCACCTTGTCCGGGAACATGGTGAGATACGGGGGCTTAGATGAGAGAGCCTGCATCTCACTCATCCTCCTGGCAGATGTTATTGCCACTAAGAAGGCTGTCTTGATGCTGAGCAGGCGGAGGGTACAGTTGTGTAATGGCATAAAGGGAGCACACAAGAGAAATGTGAGGACTAGATTTAAGCCCCACTGAGGCATGACAAAGGACGCAGGAGAATACATATGTACAAGCCCTTTGAAAAATCTATGTACAATGGGAGAATTGAATAACGAAAGCTGATCTGGCAGCTGAAGGAACGCAGATAAGGCAGAAAGTAACTCTTTGAGAGGGCCCAATGCAAAGCCCTGCTGGGCAAGGGATAAGACAAAGAGAAGAATGTCAGAGAGAGAAGCAGAAAGAGGATCAATAGATCTTTGTGTACAATGATACACAAAGTGTTTCCAACGGCAGGCGTATACTGTCTTAGTGGAGGGACGCTAGGCTGCCAAAATACCTTTACAGACTTCGGGAGGAAGGTCAAAGGCTGTCAACTGCTGCCGCTCAATCTCCAAGCATGAAGTCGCACAGTTGAAAGGTTCCGGTGGAGAACCTTCCCCTGCTGCTGCGACAGAAGATCTTCCCAAAGGGGCAGTCTGATTGGAGAATTGATGCTCCTTTTCAGAAGCATGGGATACCAAACTCTACATGCCCAGTACGGAGCAACCAGAATTACTTGGGCCCAGTCGTTCTTGTCTTCTTGAGAACTCTGGGCAGAAAATGGATGGGCGGAAAGGCGTACAGGAGACCTGAGCTCGACTCAAAATGAAAATCGCCGCCGAGCGAGTGCTATCTTGGAAACTCCAACGCGTAATACTGCTGACATTGTGAGTTCTCATGGGAGGCGAACAGATCTAACCAAGGCTCTCCCCACTGCTGAAAGAGTCCTTGTGCCACCTCTGGATAGAGACATAATTTGTGATCCGCTAGGCACCGATGGCTGAGTTCGCCTGCCCTGGCGCTCAGAGAACCTGCCAGGTGTTTAATCACCAGGGTTATGTCCATCTGTTCCAGCCATGTCCAAAGACACAAGGCCTCCCTACAAACGGTCCAGAACCCCACATTGCCCTGCTCGTTGCAGTACCACTTTGCAGTGGTGTTGTCCGTGAACACCTGCACCATCTTTCCTTTGACAAGAGGAAGAAATGCCTTCAATGCCACTGGGATCGCCCAGAGCTCCAGTAAAATGATATGGAATCTGGATTCTGCCAGAGGCCTCTGATCTCCACCTCTTCCAAATGGCCGCCCCATCCCAGAAGTGGCTCATCTGTCACTAGTAAAATCTGGTTGGGGAAGGGAGAAGAGTCTGTCTCTGACCCAATCGCAGTTCACTAAACACCACTGCAGATCTTTTGCAGTTCTCTCCGAGATCTGAACTGTGTTGGTGAGATTTCCCTGATGCTGTGCCCTCTGGAACTTCAGGTCTCACTGCAGACCCCTCATATGCCATCTCGCATGTTTTACTAAGAGGATACAGGAGGCCATGATGCCCAGCAGCCTCAGAGTATGTCTCACTGAAATCTAGGATAGAGGCCGAAACATTGGGATCATAACCTGAATATCCTGGACTCGCTCTCGGGAAGATAGACCCGACACTACACTGTCTCCAGAAGAAGCTCCAGTGACATGGAGCATCTGAGAGGGAGTCAGGTGTGACTTTGGAACGTTGATAGTGAACCCCAGCGATTGCAAGAGGTTCGCCATAGTCTGAAGGTGGGTGACAACAGCCTGTGGTGAAGGAGCCTTCAACAGCCAGTCATCGAGGTAGTGGACGATTGAAACCCCTAACCTGCGCGCAGATGAGCTGCGACCACCACCATAACCTTGGGGAAAACCTGAGGGGCGCTGGTGAGGCCGAAGGGGAGCACGGTGAACTGAAAGTGATTGTGGCCCACCTTGAACTGCAGGTAACGCCTGTGGGCAGGCAGGATGTTATGTGGATATACGCCTCCTGCAAGTCCAACCCTACCATTCAGTCTCCTTGGTCTAGGGCAGACAAAACCTGAGCATTTTGAATTTCTCCTTTTTGAGTAAGAGACTGATGTTGCGCCAATCCCTTGTTCTTTTAGGGGGAGGCATTAGGGAAGGGAATAGCCCTTCTGTTTGATCTGCAATACCCATTTGTCCGATGTTATGGACCATCAGTGAGAGAGATGAAATTGAATCTTCCCTGCAATTGGACATACACGGTCTTGCAGAATCACACTAGGAGGGCTTGGATGTGTTGGAGGTGGAAGGCTGGGTGGCGGACAACTTCTGGCCAGACCCTCTGGTTCTGAAGACACCACGATTGCATCCCTGCACAAGATGTTGGCCTGGCAGAGGACGATGGCTGGATGGCTCGGTGCCATGCCCCTTACAAAGCCTCAAAAGGGGCGATAGACAGACTGTTGGCAAGAAGTCGCAGAGAGGCCCAAAGGCGTGGCCATAGCGCAGGAGCCCTTAAAGCGCTCATGCACCAAGTCTGCCTTTTCGCCAAAAAAGGTGGGTCCAATCGAAGGGCACATCCATGAGGTTTGCCTGGACATCCCCCAAACAGCCAGAGGTGTGTACCCAGTCTTGGTGTTGAAGGGCCACTGTTAAGGAAATCACCCAGCCCAGCGAGTCTGTGGTGTCCAAACCACACCTGATGGGTTTATTGTGCTGGGAAGTTTGATACCAAATTTCCCAGACTTCAGTGAAGCCATTATGGAGCTATGGAGTGTGTAATGACAAACTCCCAGCCCATATACTCGGTATGGCCACACTGCACTACCAATGTCTAAGAATGGATTTAGACACTGTAGGGGGATATTGCTCATGCAACTATGCCCTCACCTGGCGGACAGTGCACCCTGCCTTAGGTCTGGAAGGTCTGCCAGACGGGTGACTTACCTATGCCACAGGCCTGAGAGGGGTGTCATGTCAACTTTGTCTTTTTCTCCACAACAGCACACACAAGCTGCAATTGCAGTGTGCATGTACTTGGTGAGGGGTCCCCTAGGGTGGCATAATACATGCCGCAGCCCTTGGGGACCTTCTCTGGCCAGAGAGCCCTTGGTACTATGGGGAGCTTTTACAAGGGACTTAACTGTGTGCCAAATGTGGAAACAAAGGTACAGTTTTGGGAAAGTACACTGGTGCTGGGGCCTGGTTAGCAAGATCCCAGCACACCCTGTCAAGTCAACATCAATATCAGCAAAACGTGAGGGGTAACCATGTCAAAAAGGGGCACTTTCCTACAGTTCATCATCAAAAGTGTTTGGGATGTTTGTAGGTGAATGTAGTTGCATTACGTTAGTAGGAAAAGCTGCATGTACCAATGGTGCCTGGACCACCTTTGTGCTATCAGGATGAAGCAACACAGCTCCGCCTTCATTCTGCTTACAACTTTTATCATTAGAGGTATAGTGGGAAGAGTGTTGGCATAGATCCCGGACCATCTGCTCGAAAAAGGATTTCTACAAACACCTGGATGTGAATGACAATTTGCACAAAACTGGCATTTGCGATTGTCGTTTGTTGCAAAGAGATCTAGCACCGGTTTGCCCCAGAGCAAGAAGATCCTGTTTAGCACTGACTGATGAAGCTCCTATTCTTGGCAGCTGTTCCAAGTTCTGCTTAGCATGTCTGCTAGGAGATTGCTTGTCCCAGGAACATATTCGGCCAAAGATTTATCCTGTGTGTTTTCAGCCAGCTCCAGAATTCCTAAGCTTCCTTGGATAGCTCCAGTGACCTTGTGCCCACTTGTTTGTTCATGTAGTGCATGCTGGTGGTATTATCTGCACGAAATGACACTGCTAAGTGTGGCAGGAAGGCTTAGAGACTGTGATAGATGGCCTGGAGCTCCAGGCGGTTGATATGTATGCTCTTCTGGAGAGGGGACCACTTTCTTTCAATTTCAGTGTCCTGCACATGACCCTCCAAGCCCTTTAGGGAGGCATTCATAGTTATTATGAAGTTGGGTATTTGAGGTAAGAACGTGAGGCCTGCTGACAGGTGGGAGATCTGGGACCATCAGGCTAGTGCTTTTATCACACTGATTGTGATGTTCACCCGGTCCTCAATCGATCCTTCTGTTTGAATCCATGGTATTATATCTGTTACTGTAAGGCTGTCATTTTCAGGTGTGGGAGAGGGATCAGACTGGTTGTTGATGACATCATGCCCAGAGGCTAATTGAACATATGCACTGAAACAGCCTTTTTTCTGGATGGTTTGAGATCCACTTCCTTGAGCCTTCATTGCCAGTCTTGGGATAGAAAGACTTTGTCTTGGACAGTTACTAGTTTGCGCACAGGAACATTAACTTCTTGGATGGAGTAGTTGATGATTTTTGATAATTTACAGGGAAACCTAGAATGAGAACAACCTTAGGCAAGCATCTGTGCCACTGGACGTTGGAAATGCTGTTTGTGCTTTTATCAACCAGTCGTGGAGGTAGGGGAATCCCTGATGATCGTCCCTCCTGAGAGAAGGTGCCACAGGGGTAGGACATTTGGTATAAAGTGGGGAGCTGATTTGAGGCCAAATGGGAGGACTTTGAATTGGTAATGGGTGCCAGCTACGGTGAAGCGTAGCTATTTGAGATGTCTGTGATGGATGGGTTTTAGAAATGGGGTCTTTGGTTGGCAGTCAGGTTTCCCCCTATCCAAGCAAGGACCCTCACTCTAGTCAGGGTAAGTCACACACAATGCAACTTATCCTGTGCCCACCCTTCTGGTAGCTTGGCACTGAGCAGTCAGGCTTAACTTAGAAGGTAATGTTTAAAGTATGTGTGCAATAAATCATGCAATAACACAGTATAACACCACAAACGTACACCACACAGGTTTACAAAAATGTATAATATTTATCTGATTAAATGCAGGTCAAAACAATCAAGATTTGCTAAGCACACACTGAAATATCACTTTATAAAATGGTAAAAAGAGTTAAGTTATTAAAAGCAAAAAGTGTCTCTTGCAAGCACAAAGTACCTGATTTGCGTCTAAATTATCTGCAAGGGGCCGCAGAGGAGGAGATGCGTGGAAAACGGGGAGGTATGCAGTGGGTTCTCCGGGCGCACACAGACGATGCGTCAATATTTTTCACGCTGCCAGGGCCTTGTGTTGATTTCCGGCGCGCAGACTTGGATCCTCTTTGGGTTGCGAAGTATTTGGACACCCCGGGGACGATGCGGAGAAATTCTGGGCGTGCAGGACGAAGTCACAGGAGGTGCGTCGATCCGGGGAAATTTCTGTCCCACGGCAGACGCTGCGTCGATTCTTCCTCGCAGGAAGTTGGGCTGCGTCGTTCCGGCTCAGCAATGTGTCGATCTAGTGGTCCGTGCATCGAAGTTCCAGTCGTAACACTGGCCCTGCGACGATCTCCACTCGGGGAGCCAGGCTGCGTTGTTCCGGTTCGGCGTGCAGTGATTTTCTCAACAAGATGCAGGCTGTGCTTTCTGGCAGGCTGTGTGTCGAATTTTCACCACACAAAGAGTTATTTGCAGAGATTAAGTCTTTTTGGTCCAGAGACTTCAAGGAACAGGAGGCAAGCTCAATTCAAGCACTTGGAGAGCACTTCTCAGCAGAGCCAGAGGGCAGCAAGGCAGCAGAGCAATAGCAGAACAGCAGTCCTTTGCAGAAAAGCAGTCAGGGGAGTCCTCTGGGCAGCCAGGCAGTTCCTCTTGGCAGGTTGCAGGGTCTGGTTCAGAGTTTCTTCACCAGTGTTATCTTGTCCAGAGGTGTCTGAGTTGGTAGGGTCAGAAGCCCTGTTTAAATGTGCCTTTGAAGTGGGGGAGACTTCAAAGAGGGGCTTAGAAGTGCACCAGGTCCCCTTTCAGTTCCATCCTGTCTGCCAGGGTCCCAGTAGGGGGGTTGGCATGCCATGGTGTGAGGGCAGGACACTGTCCTTTGACATGTAAGTGTCAGGCCCTCCACCCTCCCAGCCCAGGAAGACCCATTCAGTATGCAGATGTGTGCAGGTGTGACTGAGCATCCTGTGTTTGGGGTTGTCTGAGTGAAATGCACAAGGGAGCTGTCAACTAACCCAGCCAGATGTGGATTGTAAGGCACAGAAGGATTTAAGTGCAGAGAAATGTTCACTTTCTAAAAGTGGCATTTCTAAAATCGTAATATTAAAATCCAACTTCACCAGTCAGCAGGATTTTGTATTACCATTCTGGCCATACTAAATATGACCTTGTTACTCCTTTCAGATCAGAATCTACCACTCAAACAGTATACAAGGGTAGCCCTAATGTTATTCTATGAAAGGAGCAGGCCTCACAGCAGTGTAAAAACGAATTTATGTGTTTTACACAAACAAGACATATACGCTGCACAGGTACATGTCCTGCCTTTTACCTACATAGCACCCTGCCCTATGGGCTACCCAGGGTATACCTTAGGGGTGACATATGTAGAAAAAGGGGAGTTTTAAGGCTTGGCAAGTACTTTTAAATGCCAAGTTGAAGTGGCAGTGAAACTGCACACACAGGCCTTGCAATGACAGGCCTGAGGCATGTCTAAGGGGCTGCTTATGTGGGTGGCACTATTAGTGCTGCAGGCCCACAAGTAGCAGTTAATCGACAGGCCCTAGGCACAAGTCGTGCACTTTACTGGGGACTTACAAGCAGATTAAATAAGCCAATTGGGTATGATGCCAAGCCAATGTCACAATGGGTATGATGGCAAGCCAATGTCACAATGTTTTAAGGGAGACAGCATATGCACTTTAGCTCTGGTTAGCAGTGGTAAAGTGCGCAGAGTCCTAAAACCAGCAAAACCAGTGTCCAAGAAGTGGAGGGAGGCAGGCAAAAAGTTAGGGGTGACCACCCTAAGGCTGTCAGGTCTAACAATGGGGATTTGGAAGTATGCGTCTTCTAAATCCAGAGTTGTCATGTGGTCTCAGTGGTTTAGGATATGTAAGATATCTGAGAGTACAACCATGCGAAAGGACTGTGTCCATAAATAATTGTTTAATTTCCGAAGATCTAGGATGGGTCACAATTCCCGTTTTCTTGTCTATGAGGACAAAACAAGAATATAAATCCATTCCTTACTTAGAATGTGGGACTTTTTCTATGGCATCTTTGCTTAGCATAGCTAGCACTTCCTTCCGAGGAAGATGGAAATGAGGTGGGTGCCCTCATTTTAGTGGAGTGGTGGGTGGATTTTGGGTGAACCCTAACATGTGACCCTATGTGATGAGATCCAGGACCCATTTAACCGATGTTATTTTCCACCATAGATGAGAATTTATTTTCTTCCACAGGATGGTGTGTTGTAGGGGGCATAACCGGCCCTACAACATTGTCACTGTTTGCTACTTGTGCCTTCTTCCTGCCTCCTCCTTGGTGGTTGCTTGGGGGTAGATTGCTGTCTGGTAAGCTGGCGTAAAGGGTTGGTGAGAGGGCAGATTGGTCTGATATTTCTGGTATCCTCCTCAATATGAAACCATGCCTCTTCCGTGGGGCCCTGTGAGGGTGTTTTTTGAAACTACAATGTGCCTGAAGATCTTGCTGTGTCAGTGTCCACCTTGACTGCTTGCAAGGCATCGTCGACGTGCTTGCCAAACAGAGCGTCACCATATTAAGGAGTATCTAATATTGTTTTTATTTTATCTTAGGTCTAAATGCTTTGACTTTCAACCAACCTTGGCGTTTAAGCATCGCTGACCTTGCCAGCTGTCAGGATCCTAATGAAACTATATCCATAGAGTAATCTATGATTTCCGATGAGGAGCTTTCTCCTTCCTGCAGAATCTTTTTTTGTTTTTGCTTCTGTCCTTTTGCGACTATGAGCTACTTATGTGATGACTAAGTTTGGTTTTGGGTGTTCACAAGAGATGGTGGTGAGTCTTCAGGTGCTCTATACTCCATATCCATCCTTGGTAGGACTGCTGTGACCATGGCAGGGTTTTCCATGACTGTAATTCCTCCCAGGTATAATCAAAAATAGGAACAGCTTTCACAGCCTTTCTCTTTAAAATCATAAAGAAAATAAATGATTGCTTGTTTGTTACTGGAAGTTGGAATTGTTTGGACACCCGTTCCATGAGGGTATGGAAACCACCAGAATCATCTGGGACAGGTCGTTCCGATGATGTACGGCAATATTTGACACTGGTGTCACTCTTGAAATGGCAGGAGCATTGGAGGATGCTGATGTATAGGAGATGATGTGACCTTGTAGGCTCAGGAAGGTGTTTGTAGTAATCCTGTAACAGGCCCTGTAGGTCTAGTACTAGAGCTACAGGACTTGAACCATGCGCTCCGGAGTTGGAGGCGGAGCGAAGTGGTGAAATTGCTCCACATATTGCCTGTCTATATATTGCTGCCTGTTGTAGACATAATCACATTAGACACCTTTATTCTTGACATTAAGTTATGATGGACTATATGGTGTCTTGTTTTTGTTGACAACTACGGTGTTTTCACTGTCGTTTGTGTTGTCGATGAGATTATCATCAGTGAGGTTGTTGTCTATGAGGTTTGTTGTCGACGATGAGCCTAACATTGACAAGACCTGTCTCAGATAAGGCCTGTTGTAGACAATGCCTATTGTAGAAGAGGCCGTCGTAGATGAGGCTGTAATAGTCAACGCGGTTGTGGTCGTCGACATTGTCAACATAATTGTTGTTGACAATTTTGACAGGGGTTTTGCCGTAGACGCCTCATTTTCAGGTTATGTTTCACCATGACTGGCTTCTGAAGATGATTTCCCTGATGTAGTGTCAGTACTGAAGCGGGAGTTGTAGGGTCTGATCTTGCCTCTGAGGAGGTTTTTTCCTTTTTCTCTTTCTAAGAAGTGCCCCTTGAAGACTCACGGAGAGTCTTTTTAAGGCTTTTCTGCTGTGCAACCTCTCCCTTTCGCCTCTCCTGTGAGGTGATGGAATCCTCACTGTCCTCCTCATCAAAACTGACACATTTAAGTTTCTGTTGCCACAATAAAAGCCTCATCTATCTATACGTGAAAGTTTTAGAGGAAAAGGTTAGACACATTGGGGGTCATTCTGACCCCGGCGGTCTTAGACCGCCGGGGCCAGGGTCGGCGGGAGCACCGCCGACAGGCCGGCGGTGCCCCGCAGGGCATTCTGACCGCGGCGGTAAAGCCGCGGTCAGACCGGCAACACTGGCGGTCTCCCGCCAGTGTACCGCCGCCCTATTGAATCCTCCAAGGCGGCGCAGCTAGCTGCGCCGCCGAGGGGATTCCGACCCCCCCTACCGCCATCCAGTTCCCGGCGGTCCGCCCGCCGGGAACCGGATGGCGGTAGGGGGGGTCGCGGGGCCCCGTAAGAGGGCCCCTACAAGTATTTCACTGTCTGCTTGGCAGACAGTGAAATACGCGACGGGTGCAACAGCACCCGTCGCACCTTCCCACTCCGCCGGCTCGATTACGAGCCGGCATCCTCGTGGGAAGGGAGTTTTTCCCTGGGCTGGCGGGCGGTCTTTTGGCGACCGCCCGCCAGCCCAGGGAAAAACTTAGAATACCCTCCGCGGTCTTTCGACCGCGGAGCGGTATTTCGGAGGGGGAAGTCTGGCGGGCGGTCTCCGCCACCCGCCAGACTTAGAATGACCCCCATTGTGTAGTCCTTTACCTTGCGGGCTGGATGAAGGTAGTAGATAGACTCCTAAGGTCTTCAGGGTGTAACCTCTTCTTTTTTCTGCTGTTCTCACATATTAATGCCAAGGTAAGAGAAGTGAAACAGGAAATATAATCTTGGATGATCCAAAACAAGAAATAGCTGAAGAAGCTGAGCAGAGCTCAATGAGACTCCCTTCACATGACATGCGGTATAAAGTCTGAGGGACTCAGCCTCTCTTGAGAGTGTTCTGGAGGGTGCTATTGCCTGATTGGCTGAAGTTTGGTTCTATTTTTTAAAAGGACATAGGTATGCAATAGAAGTGATTGTTCATTGCCATTATAGCCTATAATAATGATACATACTACTTTATTATGGTACCATGGGACTTCCACTTCAACAACAGTGAATGATTCAAGGATGTGAATCTATGAAAGATCCAATACTGGGGAAATAGTATATCTGGCCCTTGGTTTCTAATTATGATGGCTGCTTACTGACCAAATTATGCAAATGGGATAAATGACCATCTCTTAGAACCTCAGTTACTATGTCTGCCACAACTTTTATACATACAGACAGGCCAAACACAAGTACTAGGTGAAATTCATATCTGTATTTTTGTGGTACCCCAAATCTATTTTCTGAGATATCAAACAGACTGCTGATGTTGAATTTCCATACAGTCCTTCCTTTGTTAATCCTTTAAAACATGAGCATTCAAAGAATATAAAGCGACTGATCACACTGTCACCAGTAAAGTTGGCTACTGATGAAGAATGTAACTATAAGCAGGGTTTATTAATACAGTGTGCTTTAACCACTTGCTGCTTACCACAGTTGCCTCCATGTTTTTGATCCATTTTGTAGCCTGTCCTTGAGGATCTATCATAAGCGGCCAACTACAAAGTGTGAAACAGAGAGAAAAACAAAGTGAAAACCCCATATGCAGATTCTCAGCACATTTCTATTGCTGCCTTTCTTATCACATCATTCTTTGAGGCAGCGTTTGCGAAGGGAAATCTCAGCTGGCCTTCATACTTATGAGGTGGTCAAGGGGGACAAGGTTGTGCATGCGTGTTATGGATGAGATTGGGGCAAGGGAGGAAACGTAGTCAATGTAAAAGATGTAGTCTGTCCTGGGTTTTGCCAAGTGGTCAGTATCCATAATGTAGTGTACTCTGCTTGCTCCAAGGGTTAAAATATGAAGCCCAAACAAGGAAATTGTTTAGGGGTGTGACTATCTTACTACCAACTCCATCTCTAGCACAATACAATCTACAATGGACATAAAGCTATAGGTTTCCTTACCGGTGTCCACGGGTGACAATAACACCATTTTCAGTGGAGAAGGCATCTGATGGCAGCCCCTGAATGTTCCAGTCACGTACATTGGTTGGCTTGGCAAGAAAGAAGGCGAACGAGAACTGCGGCGAGTGTGGCAACATGAAATCATGAAGCTAAAAGTGTAACAAACAATACAGACATGGTTATCCTGTTGTTGGTGATGAGCATGCTACCTGTGTGATACGGTCACACTCATCATGTTACAAGTCTTCTACACCACTTTAACATACATATATGATGGAGGCAAGTTCAAGATTCGGAGATCTATTAAACATGCCCAAAGAAAATACACAATGACCACCGCTAATTTCAGGAACCAAATACACGGAAAAATCAATTCACATCTGAATACACTACCTTGTGTGTTTCCCCTTTAATGGGATAGTACATATACGTTTCTGAATTCTTCCATTAACCTTTACGCTACTTAAAGACAAGGAATGACATTGAATATGAAAGGGGTGCTTGCGAATGTCTAAATAGGTATGTTGATATTTAGTAGTGGGGTAGTTCAAACTGGGAGCATTAAATTATGGTTTATGCAGCAAAACTAAAATCTAATGGTGGTGATACCTTATCCAGGGATGATGAGGCCGAATAGATGTTATTATTTCATGAATCTATATAATCTATATAAGACTGATTGTGAGTGTTTATAGGGTTGATGATATTGATAGCCTGAATAGGGTGATGGAATTGTAAGTCACTTTGGAGATGGTCATTTTGAGAATCTATTCAGAGGTAAGCTTAATATGACCAATGGCAAAATCTCAATAATGGCATAATCAAATGTTGCCTGTCCTAGACAAAAAGTTCCTTAGATTTGGTAACAAACTTTCTGGTACATACTTCATCTACCTGCGGATTCCTCACCTGTGAATATCCCCAGGTGTCTGACTAGACCTGGAAAATCTAAGTATTGCTCATTGACGTTGATGGAGGGCGCTGGCTTCATGACAATGTCAGGGATAGTATCTCTGTGAAGTCCCTGCCTCCTATAAAGCACCGGTAGTAGCACACCACTAGCAGTTCCTATATTTTTCAATGCCTGTTGAAGCTGAGACTGAATAACATCATGTTTTACACAGTGCAGAGAAATCTCAATTGGGATCTTATTTTACTATTACTACTAATGTTGGGCATATGTTAACTTTCTTCTAAACAGGGAAGGGTTGATGAGGATTCTTCAGGTAGAATATTCCCCATATAGTTTGTTGCTGAAGGTGAGTAACTTTTTCTTCCAATGGATAGTTATACCTGTAGATTTGTCACCTCTGACTTTAAAGTAATACCCCCCTAGTTGGAGAGTCTGAACAAATGGTCAGACTAGAAAATCTTGAAGTATGAAACATGCAAAGAGACATTGTACTTCAGAATCCAGACAATAATGTCTGCCAATGGTATGAAGGGAGGATTAAGTTGCTGCCCGACATATATCAGTGACAAAAATGACCCTGGTAAAAGCTGAGGTAGAAGTCTTTGCCCTGGTGGCATGTGCTCAGAGATCCTAAGGAAGGTATTTCATTGCTAGAACAGAACATATCTTAATGCAGAGAACTATCCAGCATGGTTTATTCGTTTTTAGAACTCTTTTACTATTTCTGTAGACCGTGTATCCTACAAAAAGCTGCTCATCAAATCTGAAGTGCATTCTTTTGATATAAAAACTGTCTCTTTTGGATCTAGTCTATGCAATCTCTTCTTTTTATTTAATGAATGAAGAGGACAATAAACGGTAGGAAGAGTGACAGTTTGTCCCAAATAAAAAGATGATACCACCTTGAGAAGAAAGGAAGCTTTTGTGCAGAGTTCTAACTTGCCTGGGAAAAACGGAGTATGGAGGTTTGATGCTTCGGGCTTCCAATTCACCAATGCATCTGGCTGATGTAATTGCAGCAAAAATGTTTTTGAGAATTATAATTGTGAAGGGGCTCAAAAAGGGTCTGCATTAAAACGTTAACTAAATCTAAATCCAACTGAAGCATTTAACCCTTTGACAAACAAAAATAACTATGGTTGATTTAAACAATGACAGTGGAGCAGGAAGGCAAAGAAACATTGCCAGTGTTCTACTGTAACCGTTTACCTTGCCCACTGCAAAGCCAAGCAAAAACACAAATCAAACTATCTCAGAAAGGGTGGATTTGAAAGGGTCCATGTTGTTTTCCTTAACAAATACGTTTCACCTTCTGGAATAACCAGAGTTAGTTGAAGGGCAACTATCTAAAAGTGTGACGCTGACCACTTCAGGTTGCAGGGAGAAAGAAGTTAACTGTCCCCATTCAATCTCCAAGCCTGTAAATGGAGACTCTGGAGTTGCAGTGTAATATGTGACCCGCTAACTGGGAAAGGAAGTTCACCCTGTGTGGAAGATGAAGTAGAGGACAACAGTAGAGATGCAGGAGCTCGGTGTACTGCACCCTTTTCTATCCAGGGCAATGAGAATAACTTGTGCACAAGCCTGGTGTACCTTCATCAACATTCAGTAATGAAGAATATGGGAGGTAAAGCACGGGGAAGTGGAAAGTTCCAGTATAACTGATGAAACATGTCCCTCATGGCCCAGTGCAACAAATGCTGGAGGCTACAGAAACTCAGGCAATGGGAATTGTCTGAGGGCAAACGAGTCCACCTGAAGGGTGCCTCACACACAAAGATGTGATGGTCTACATCTAAAATGAAGCCACCACTCTTCATCGGCAAGATAATACAGAATCAGGCTGTTAACTCTTATCCAGGGAGCTTGCCAGATGATTTGTAAAAAAAACAAATTCCTTGATGCTGTGCCAAAGAACAGAATCTCAATGCTTCATGACACAAAGCATGGGACCCTACTCCTTCCTGTTTGTTGACATATGTCATCTGGCTATATTGTCCATCAAGTTCTGAACCAACTGGCTGCCAAACAAGGAAGTCTTTGAGTGGCAGTCACATTGGTTGCAGTTTTAGCAGAAGATTTGAAGAACCCACCCTTCCAGAGACCAGAGTTTCCTGTCCTCCAGATTAGCACAACACCCGAGGTTTGATGCTTCGTCACCGCAGTGGTCACTGTTGTTGGAGTGAGGAAGGATCTCCACTTCAATAGGTATTCCCTCTACCGACCATCAAACTAGGTCTGCAGCAGCATTCCGTGAAAGTATTATAGTGTCAGACAGACTTTCCTTGTGTTAGACCAACTGCCTGCGGAGGCACTACTAAAGTGCCATCGTGCACTAGTGTGCAAAAGTGACAAAGAGGATGCAAGAAGTCTACAGAGCAAGCAAGTGTAAGACCTTCCAGGCTAGAATCTGAACACCTTCCCTAAACAGCTGAATCATATTCGGAATGTCTTGGATACTCTGAAGGAGAGGATAAGCTTGGAAGGATGTTTTGTCCAGTACTGTCCCTAACAACAGAAGGCACTGTGAAGGCTCCAGATGAGATTTGGGTTTGTGATGAAAAAGACCCAACAGGAATAGAAGGGATACTGTTGAATGCAGGTGGTGCAACATTATCTGCTGAGACTGCACCTTGGGCAAACAGTCATGCAAGTATGAAAGCACCAGAATTCCTGATTTTCTGAAAAATGCCACTACCACCATCATCACCTTGATGAAGACTTGAGGTGCTGATGTTAGTGAACATGGAAGTACTGTAAATTGGTAATGAGTGGACCCCACTACAAAACACAAGTACTTCCTGTGTGCTTGCAGGACTATACCTGAGAGCAGTGAACCTATTCGGTGCCGGGGTGGAAGTAGATTTGACCATATATCTTTTACAGGAATAACAAAAGCTTAATTAAGAGAAAAGCAGAGGATTTGCAGCTGAAGTGGATGATTGTAAAATATCCGTGAAGATGTTATTTGTTGACTCAGCTGAAGGCAGGTCAGTTCCAAAACATCAGCTGTTTTCTTAAAGACTCTGTAGTAGGGAGAAGTGTCAGCCGGAGTCGGACCTGAAGGTGGATTGATATCCAGACCCTTAGCTTCCTGTAAAGCACTCTTATGCTCCTCTAGATGTTGTCATTGTCATTAACAGGATCCTGATCTCTTATTGTGGCAGAGTCTGTGCAAAAATATGTTAAATCTGACCTGCATATGACTAGTAGTAGTTGTACCTCCTCCAGGAGGTTCTCTTCTAAAGTGTTGAGTCTTGACAAGAAAAATTGGTACAGTCAGGGCGATGTCGTGGACAGCATCAGAAGAGGTGCACATGCAAGCATAAGTACTGACCCAACAATAATAAAGAGCTGAACCAGATTGACACTAGGCACCAGGAGAGGACCCATAGGCAGGAATCCAAGCGGAGCCCCAGTTAGACCCAGGGGGGCGCTAATACAAAAATATCTTACATTGCATGGAGGGATGCAGAGAGACCCCGTGCAAGCAACTCTGCGTGCGTCGGTGCCGGATGAAAAGGGTGAGGACTGGCACAGCTGGGGATAGGAACGGAGGAGCCATTCCGATTGTTATGGAGAATAAGACTGAATACATTTGTGGTATTTACTTTTTTATTTTGAGGATCTCAAAGAAGGAGAATAAGCCAGACAACTTGTTGTAGATTGAGTGCATTGCCAAGCCTGATGGTTTTCATATAGTAATGTTAAATGTTATCCCTTGTGTTATTATGTTTCTTAAAAATATTTTTTAACAAGCCTGGATGAACCAACAAATGAATTAAGAGGTCACGAAACATGTGTTGGCTTTAGATTTTTGGTAAAGTTCTCATTGAAAACAATTACATAAAAGCATTAAGAACTTTGAGCATCACGTCCCTTCAATGTAAACTTTGGAAACCTGTCTATTATTATACTGACAGCCTATGGAGACATAGACGGTCATTATAAACCGCCATGACGGTGTTGGCGGGTGAAACCGCCAGCCGGCATGGCGGCCCAACCCAGCACATAATGATCCCGAAGCCCTCACTGACTGCCAGGCTTCCACCGTCAGGCAGCCTGGCAGCGGGCGGAAACATTATCCGACAGGGCAGCGGGGCTACCCCTCGGATAATGTTTCCTAATCCTCCAGCCTTTCCCTGGCAGGCTTCCCAACCAGGGAAAGGCTGGCAGAAGGGGTGCACCGGGGCCCCAGTGCAGTGTCCTGTCGCACAGGTCAGTGCCTGATTTTCGGGCAGTGATCTGTGCGATGGGTGCAGCTGCACCCGCTGCACAGAGACATTGGCAGCGGCTCCATATGGAGCTGCTGTCAATGTCCCGGCCAGGCCTTCCTGTGGGCCGGCGGGCGGAAACAATGTTTCCGCCCGCTGGCCCAGAGGAAGGTTCATTATTTGGCCGGTGGGGATCTGGGGACGTTGGCGGTCAGTGTTTTGACCGCCAGCATGAACACGGCGGTAAGGGCCATAATGACAGAGTCTACAATGAATGATGCTGTTGATAGCCAAAATATGAGTGCTGAATTTAGAGACTACATAACTGTTATGATATTGACACCCTGTATAGGAGAGGCTTGACAGGAATGATTTAGACATGTTGTGAAATAGACAGTCAACATGACAGTGAGGGTGTTGAGATTCTATGTGGGGTGATGACATTGAGAACCTAAACAGGAGGGATGAAATTGAGTGTCTGTCTAGGGTTGTATTTGAGTCCCTATACAGCAGTGACATTTGAGATTGCTGATGGCATTGAGAACCAAAATACGAGTGATGACATTAAGAGTATAGGCATAATTATACTGACCACAAAGCAGTAAGACCTTTGAGGAGGGTTATAACACTGACAGTTAAAACAGGCAGCTGTGAAGGCGTCAAGACTCTGTGGGCATGATTACAACCTTGGCAGATGGGATACTCCACCACAGACGTGACGAATATCCAGCTCGCTGTTTTTCAAGTCCCATAGGATATAATGGAACTTGTAATAAAGTGGGCGGGATATCCGTCACATTTGTGATGGAGTATCTCATCCGCCAAAGTTGTAATCAGGCCCAAAATGTCATGATGACACTGATGGCTAAAATAGGAAGCATGGCTCTGAGAGTCCGTAAAGGATTAAGGACACTGAGAGCCCACATAGCAGTCCTTGAGTCTATGCGGGGCTGATGCTGAAAGCCCATATTGGTGACACCACACTCAGAGTCTATACAGGGTTTATGACACTGAGAAACACTGAAGTGATAATGGTAAAAGACTGCATGGGGTGTTAGTCATGAGCCATTGACAGATGTCCTTCTCACACTCGCTGTCAATCTTTCTTGTCTGGTGCAAGGAAAACATTTATGGAAGAGTGCATCTTTAGAATAATTGCAAAAGAGGAATACTTCAGTGTCTTTGTGCTACATGGGCATTAGCATATGCTTTCAACAGGCATACAGTGAAAAAGGAGGCAATCTGGCATAACTGGTCCATGTTCAAAGTCAAACTCCATGCCTGATTCTTGCAACACCTCAGAATTATGCCCATGCCAAATTTGTGGACTACTGGCTGTGACGCACCTCTTTCACCCAGATCTCTGAGACCATTTCCTCCCGGTAGCTGGAGAGAAAAGGTCCTAAGTATGACAAGAAAGCAGATGCCAGAAGGCAATCTCCCACCAGATAGCCAAGGTCTTCCTCGAGGCCCTACAAAGAAACAAAGAAAACATATAATGAAAATGCATTTCAACCCCGGCCAGCGTTTAAAGGTAGAATACTCTTATTTACAAAGTGAATCCAATTAACTTACCTGGCATGGGTTCATTCTACAAATGGCTCTCATTTTGGTTTTGCCATTTTTAGAGGAGATAATATAGTGTACACCATGATAACTGGCAGCAAACACATTAAATGCTGCTGTAAGTGAACACTTCCTTCCGTGTCCGGAATGCATCCATCAACCAACCAAATCATCACAATGTTTATTGTTTAATGCCTTTACTTAGGTATTTTTGCAGTACAGTACTTTGTAATCCCATCCACTGTTCCTAAAAATTTGGAAGGGAACCTAGAGAAGGGGAAGTGAAGAGTAGCAAAACCAACGGGGAAAGTAACAATGAGGTGAGACCAAAAATCTATCAATCTCTTATATAACTTTTCCCTCCAACCTTGTTCAAACTGTAACTGGAGTGGGGCGTAGAATCAAGTAAGCTCAATCTATAAGCAATACATAAAGGGTTGCACCTCCAATACTGCACAAGCTCAACTGGGATCCATTTCACAGATAGAATCCATAAATGTGTAAGCTGCTTCAACCTGTATAAATGTAGAAGGCCTTTGCTTCTCAAAAGACTCAAGGTTTCATTGGGTGTTAACTAGATGGCTAAATGCCGAATTCTAAAAACTCCTTTACAATGTCTTGAAAAGTCATCTTGCATTAAGTCAGAAAATATCAAAATCTTACTACCTCAGGTAAGCATTTCTTTGTTCTTGGAAGCAACATGTAGGATTTCATCCCTCACTTCATTATCCCCGACAACATGATTACAGTTCCTTCCCAACTGGCTTCCCAAATTGACTTTGCGGCATAGCCTGAATGCCCATTAAAATATGTCTTATGAGTTAAGTTTTTCTCCATAACCTTAATGCTTGGGAAGACATCACCGGTTTTGGTTCACATCTGTGGCAAATCCTATTGTTCAGACACTAAATTCCGTTGGAAGACTCTCTAGGCTCCTTCCCCTGCACCCAGTAGACAGAAGCTATTCCACATTCTTTACAGTGAGTAGGCTGTTTTGTCTATATTCAACTGCAGTCAAATTGATCTAAAAGAGCTGGTTCTCATCTCATTCCCTTGTACTGCCCAGTCAGCCCGTCTCTCTTTAGGCGAATGCCCTTTAACATTTTCTCTATTGCAGTCACATTTATTTTGGAGTTAGTAGTACTCTATGAAAGCTTCTGGCTTACACATTTGAAAATCTGCTTGATGTCAACCGAGGCAGTGCACATTTTTCCTGTACCTCTTCCTTTTTCTCTCAGGAGTGGTTGGCTTGAAAACTTTCTTAATTTCAATTTACATTTTCATATTGTCTAGTAATATTTCTCTTAAATGGTGCACTGGATACAAAGAAACCATCAGGGCTCCGCTGTTTGAGGAAATGTTTTTGTGTGATCTTTAGGTCATTTTGTAGCATTAAAATGTCAAGTAGAGCAAATTAGGAGCTAATGAACAGGTCACTGTTTCACTAGTCTCTTGAGCGTGATCAAGATCGCAGAGGTGTTTAGATTCCTGATTGCAGCCAAAAGGATTCGGCCAACCCTTACCAAAAAGATAAAGAGGCAAGGTTGGGTGTGGTATCTATTGAATGTGTCCTTCAATAGCTGTGTCTGCAATTTTCTACAGCTGATATGCAGACAGAAAGGGTATATTCACCCTAAAGCTTGGAACCCAGAATATAGGTGGTTTTCTTCTATGTTTATTGTGGTTGAAGGTAGATTGTATGACTTGTGTGGTGCTGCCTGGGTTTAGTTCACTACCAGGAGTGCAATATAAACAATGCTTAAAATGTGAATTTATTTCATGCATTGATTATATAGGCCCACAGGCAAGGGCTTATCTTCAGATAGCAAGTGCTGAGAAGAGCACTCATGTTTCTTCCTGAAAGCCTTGCATTAGGCAACCTTGATACACCAGAGGCTCTTGTTTAACTCACTGAACAAGTTCAGTATGTGCCTTTGCCTCAGTTCCCGAGTGTCAGTTATTAACAGGACTTATCCAGCTGCTCTGGGAGGATTCAGATCCAACAAGCTCAGAGTCATTTTGCCACCCCTTCCATAATGGATCCTCTTGCTGCATGGTTGAGGTCAGATTTTTTGTGTACAGGCATACCACCACATTGCTTCACATTTATAGCACAGCTTGGCCTTCAGCTTCAACATCGATACGTGTCAAGGACAGGTATTTTTCATTGAAGCATTATGGAAATGGAATTGAAGCCCTTGAATCTTCTCCCACACATCTTTTTTTGAAGTATTGGGAACTTTAAGAGGTTACTTTACGAAAATGCCAGTTAGGGGAAAAGACATTGCAGGATTGGCCCTTTGCTTCACCCTTACCACTGACTCCTTTGTGCCACTCGGGGGCTGGGAGAAGAGCAAACAGTAGACACTAAAGAAAGTAACCAAATCTTTAGCAATCTAGCTAACTGTCATAGACATGCCAGTACCACTTACTTATGATGCCTAGAATGTGGATTCAGAGGACCAGCTGTTACCCCTGGCTACCTCTAATTGATGTTCCTGTAAGAGGTGATTTTCACATTTCTGTATAATACCATGCTGTCATACTCTTCTTGTCTAGTTTGGGACATAAGCCTATGTTACAGTGTCCTATCAATCAAGTGTTTCATAAACAGCTAGATGTACGGCACAGGTGCCTGATGACTAAAGAGATGCCAGGCTGTATACTGGAACCGTTTTTGTTGTTGTAATTGTCTGAAGTTTGCTAACCATTTGTTTCTGAGGGAGAATGGTTGCCTGAATGTTTTGTTTTCAGACTGCCCTGCTGCCCATCTTTCTATGGGACCCCAGCACATGATGTATCTATCAGTGAAATGGAGCTTACTCATGCTAAGGACTTAGAGCAAGGACCCAAATCAGGAAAATGTAAATGTGCCATTTACAGTAAAACAGCATATTTTGAATTGAAGATAAATGAACAATTAAACTGTGTAGAAAACATTTATGCAGAGGACTGAAGCCACTGTTTTTCTGATGTGCACACATCATCAGGCAAAGATCACTATCCACATGAAATCAACCTGATACGTCTTCAAAACCAAGTACACCCCTCCCAAGGCACTTCCATAATCACACTGGAAGCCTCGAAAACCAAGGAAGATGACATCATACTGGTGATCACTGCTCTGTCCAGTGTAGGTGAATTTGTCAGACTTGATCTTAAAAGGCCCATCACTCCCCCTTTAGTTCACAGAGAACGCCTCTAGGCCCATGCAGAGGGCACTTTGCTAGTCGAAGAAGGTATTTGCTGAGGCCCTGGAACATAGATATGATTTTCGTCCACTTTGCTTGGCTGTGCAGATGAAGGAATAGTTTCTTACCTGTAACTCCAGTTCTCTCGTAGGGGTATTTCCATGATAGTCATAAGTACTGAATAGTTCTGCACGCCTGCGGGGACCCCGGAGCACTGTTCTGAAGTGTCTTCTTAAATGTAGATGTTCGCCTTTCTTGAGGAAGGCCTGCAAAGTCACTTAAGAAAGTCAATGTGCAGCCTAGAGGAAAGGCTACAAAGGCCAAATTGTTCATTCTTTTGGTTGAAAAAAGGGTACTGTAGTATGGATATACATTAAAAAACATGAATATTCTAGAGATGATGTAGAAAAAATCTTTCACAGACCTTTTTACAACTTTAAAATAAGGATGAAACAATGCAGGGCAGTGTAGCCCATAGGCTGCCATTATACAGAATGTAAATAGAGCTGTGCCTTTAAGAAGAGAAAGACTTCCTGTATCCCATCATGCATAGCAAAAGGCAGTTGCCTCAGTTCTTTTTGTAGGCTTGTAATGTGACGTGAAGAAGTCTGAAAATATCTTTCATTATTAATATTATTATAATAATTATTATCATGTCAACTTCACCAGGGAGGAGGGAGGGTTGCTTATGACTATCATGGAAATACCCCTACGAGAGAACTGGAGTTACAGGTAATAAACTATTCCTTCTCTCACAGGGATTTCCATGTATAGTCATAAGCACTGAATAGATTAGCAAGCCCATCCCAATAACAGCGGTGGAGTAGACAGAACAATAAAGAAATAATAAATCATGCAAAGAAATTCTTAAGAGAGGCCTGTCCAACTTGAGCATCTGTCCTAGCATCCGAATCAAGAGAGTAATGCTTAGTAAAGGTTCAAAGGGGTGTAGCATCAGAAGCGAAAGGAGATGGACGTCTAGTAGAAGGAAAAACATTTTTTAAACCTTCTAGGAAATCTTTAATGGCTGGGATTTTAAAGAAAGAGGTTTGTGAAGGACTTTTCCTATATGCTGTTAGAGCTGCAAGGTGTACTCTGATTGATGAAAACTGTAAGCCAGACTATGCCAGGTGTAATAGATATGGAAGAATAGCTTGTTCTCCGCATGTCGTTGGGTCAAAGTTCTTGTCCGAACACCATATGCAGAACCTTTTCCATTTGAAGGCATAAGCTGTTCTTGTGGAAGGGCGTTTTGCCTCCCTTAGAATCTCCATTCAGTCCTGAGGAAGATTAAGGTGACCATACTGTACTAGCTCAGGAGCCATGCTGCCCAATTCAAAGACGAGAGGTTGGGATGTCTCATCTGGCCTCGAAACTTCGTGAGAAGGTCGGGGTGGCATGGCAATCTGATATGTCAACGGAGTGACTGGTGAAGAAGGTCCGGAAACCACCAATGCCGTGGCCACTCCGGAGCAATGAGAATCATCTTGGTGTTGGAGTGAGACAGCTTGAGGAGGACTGTCGGTATCAGGGGAAGCGGTGGAAAGGCGTAAAGACATTTTCCTGACCAGTCTATCCACAGGGCATTACCCAATGTTCCTGGATGGTAGTACCTGGAGGCAAAGTCTTGGCATTTTTTGTTTTCTGGGGTTGCGAATAGATCTATAGGGGTACCCCACATGGAAAAGATGGAGTGGACGACATCGTCGTGCAGATCCCACTCGTGGTTTTTGTCCATTGCTCGGCTGAGGGCATCCGCTTGGACATTATGTATGCCTGGAAGGTGAGCTGCTACTATTGTTAAGTTCCTGGCTAGAAGCCAGTGCCAAATTGTTTGGGACAGAGTTCTGGATTGGTGCCCCCTTGTTTGTTCAAGTAATACATGGTGGCCATGTTGTCTGTTTGGAGAAGCAGAGTTTTCGTAATCAATGCGGGGAGGAAGGCCTGGAGCGCAAGATGGACTGGTCGTAACTCTAGGAGATTGATGTGATATAGTCTTCCCCTCTGCGACCAAGAGCCTGGAATCTGAAGGTGATCCATATGCGCTCCCCATCCGAGCAGCGATGCACCCGTGACTATCGTCTGAGTGGGAGGCTGTTGGTGGAATGGCATCCCTTTCAGGAGATTTCTTGGAGAACACCACCACTTGAGGGATTGAATGGCATGGGGAGAAAGAAGGATGCTGTCCTCCCAATCGTCTACTAGTTGATTCCATTGGTTTTCTAGGCACTCCTGTAAATGTCTCATATGGAGGCGAGCGTTGGGAGTGAGACAGATGCAAGACGCCATCGACCCCAGGAGAGAGGATACCGTCCTTGCAGTGGTCGGAGGGATTTTCTCGAGTAGCTGGCACTTCTGGAGGATTGATAACCGTCGTTCCTCCGAAGGAAACACCTTTGCTTGAGTGGTGTCGATGATGGCGCCTAAGAAGTGCAACCTCTGTACAGGTGATGTTGTGGACTTGGAGAGATTGACCTGAAGGCCCAGTCTCTGGAGTAGTTGGTAGGTCCAATTGAAATGCTGTTGGGCCTCTTGGTATGTGGATGCTTTTATGAGCAAATCGACTAGGTAGGGATAGACGAAGTTCCGATGTTTCCTTAAATGGGCTGCCACCACCGCCATGCATTTGGAAAACGTCCTCGGTGCTGACTTGAGGCCGAAGGGTAGCACTGTATATTGGTAATGGCTTTGTCCGACGAGAAATCTTAAGAACGTCCAATGTTTTTTGACCACAGGAATGTGGAAGTAAGCGTTGCAGAGATCTATTGAACAGAGCCAATCGCCTTGATGAAGTTGGGGATAGATTTGGTGTAAGGATAGCATTCTGAATTTTTCTTTGCAAATCCATTTGTTGGCTATTCTTAGAACGAGAATGGGTCGGAACTCGTGCTTGTCTTTTTTTGCTACCAGGAAGTACCTTGAGTAGATTCCCTTTCCTTGCTGGTTCATAGGAACAGGTTCTATCGCCTTCTTTTGTAATAGGGCTCTGACCTCTACTTTGAGAGCGTCGAGGTGGTATTTCACCGGTTTGGGTGGAATAGAAGGCGGAGGGTTTATGAACCTGAGACAATAGCCATTCTGTACAATATTCAAAACCCAGGCGTCTGATGTTATGCGTTGTCACTCTTCCAGATGATGTGAAATACTTCCCCCTACCGGAGTGGGTAACGGAAGAGGGGGAAGTAAGGATTCAGGGTTTAGACGCTGATGTTTGACATCCTGTTTGGGCGGTCTGTGGTGTGGACCGACCCCTTGTTTGTTTTTGCTGGGTCAAAAAAGGTCTCTGGTGTTGCTGGTGCTGGGATCTAGGCAGCACCCACTGCGGAGTTTGAAGCCTTTGAGCAAAAAATCTACGGTGGTAGGGACGGAAAGTTTTCCGCTGTTCTCTTGGCTTCTCGATGCCCACTGCCTTAAGAGTGTCTAATTCTGTCTTCATCCTAGACATCTCATCGTCAGCATGAGACCCAAACAAAGTGGAATCTGAAAAAGGAAGGTTCTGTATCCTCTGTTGCGCTTCTGGCTTGAGTGAAGTAAGGCGTAGCCAGGAATGTCTTCTTAAGGATATGCCATGACAATAACTATGAGCAGATAATATGGAGGAGTCCGCAGCCGCGCTAATCACCTGCTTGGAGACCATGGTGCCTTAGTTTACAATTTCCAAAAAATCCTCCTTTTTGTCTTTGGGAAGGTAATCAGCAAATTGTAGCATAGAATACCAAAGGGCGTGTTCATACCTGCCCAAAAGGGCAGTCGCACTAGCCGCTTTCATGGTGATGGCTGATGTTGAGCAAACTTTGCGGCCTGCGGCATCAATCTTTCTACTCTCCTTGTCTGGTGGAGAGGACGACGACAGAGATGTTGAATGTAGATTTTTAGCAGCCACGATTACCATCGTATCGGGCACTGGATCCGCTCTCAGAAATAAAGGGTTCTGCTCAGGAGGACAGTATTTCTTTATGAGTCTGGAAGGAGCAGTCTTGGTTGTGGATGGTGTAAGAAAAATATCCATTGCCGGTTCAAGTAACCCTGGGACCAGCGGTAGTAATGGTCTAGCCGAAGAGAAGGTTTTAGAAATGTCACAGGCATCAGGTTTAAGAGATGATGGCAGGCAAATAATACAGACTTGATGTGGGTCTGTTTTGGCCTTCTTCCTGCCACAGCTAGGGCACTTATCAAAAAGTGAAGGTATGCTGGTGGAAAAAGCCTTAAATATCTGTCTGAATTTGACAAAAAAAGACAGAAAACAGTCACTCTGGTTGAAAAACATAGAGTGAAAATGAAATCCAAAGGATTTGTGTTGAATTTTAGTCAAAAAACCTATAAATAGATGGAGCTCAATGCTTCAGGGTCCTGTCAGAAGGAGCCAGAAAAAAGAACTGAGGCAACTGCCTTTTGCTATGCATGATGGGATACAGGAAGTCTTTTTCTTCTTAAAGGCACAGCTCTATTTACATTCTGTATAATGGCAGCCTGTGGGCTACACTGCCCTGCATTGCTTCATCCTTATTTTAAAGTTGTAAAAAGGTTTGTGATAGATTTTTTTCTACATCATCTCTAGAATATACATGTTTTTTTAATGTATATCTATAATACAGTAACCTTTTTTCAACCAGAAAAATGAACAATTTGGCCTTTGTAGCCTTTCCTCTAGGCTGCACATTGACTTTCTTAAGTGACTTTGCAGGCCTTCCTCAAGAAAGGCGAACATCTACATTTAAAAAGACACTTCAGAACAGTGCCCCGGGGTCCCCGCAGGCATGCAGAACTATTCAGCGCTTATGACTATTCATGGGAATCCCCTACGAGAGAACTCTGAAATTTCCCAACTTGACCGTCTGTGTCAAAGTCAGGTTGCAAACCTTGTCCTCTGGCTCAGAGGCAGCTGGTCTCCAGAGACACCAAGGAATCCCAGGAAATATACTCTTGGCATAAAGGAACACCTTCCCGATTACACCTGTTCCACACAAAGCCCTGGAACATGAATCTTCTAAAGGAAAATCTGACAATGGTTGGTGATGTCCTTTTGTAACAAATTCAGGCACCATGTAGGGTATCAATAGCGTATAGAAGCTGCAATGGATAAATCAGAGGCAGGGCCACAGTCCCACAAATAAAGACACAATTAACAAATCAGAAAGTCTACTGTGAAATGAAACAAGCAACTCAATTAAGCGTGGTAAAGTCATCACATCAAGAAGAGGCTACCTGGTCAAAGTGAATCTTCATAGAAGGCTGTCATAGCATTCAACCAATTACTCTTCTCACAAAGCAAGACAGCCATGCTAGGAAACATGTAAACTTTTTTCTACTTCACCATTTACTGAGTTCCTCTGAAACATCTACGAAATGCTACACACTTATCCAATCAATTTGCATTCTTGCTTATCTGATGATGGATGTCAGATGAAATCAGGAGCATTTTAGCGCTATTTAGGAGTACACTGAACGTTTTCTGATTGTACTCCATGGCTATCCACTGCAGAGAATAAATGTATTGCACATTATACCATGGAGGTCAAGCACAAGGTAGTTCACTATGGGTGGATTAACTATTAACGCCGAAACTCCAGGTATTGGGGATTTTTGTGCTTAGATACCGAGTAGATGGAAAAAAACGTTTCCTTTCAAAATTCCTGCACATAAATTTGGACTTTGTAAGATAATTCCATGTAATTGGCAATAACTGAGCCAATCCCTTTTTTCCAGACAAAATTAAACAGAGAAATCCAAGTGCTGTGTGCAGTAATACTCCCATTGAGCATCTGCTCCGAGGGGATGGTAATGGGAGTGAGGGGCAGTACAGGGCATGGGGTGGGAGAAGTGAGGTTAGATGGCTCTCAGAGGGAAGAAAAGAATGTTGCCTGGCAGGGAGGAAAATTACATGCTCCTCTTGCTGTAGGAGGGGGTCTGGGGAGAGTTGTGGGTTGAGTCTGAGCTATTATTGCACTGATTTTATTGGTTGGATTTTACAGCCATTAACTAAGGGTTAGGTGTACCCTTACTCCTAAATATTAGACCATTATAGAGTGGAGTGGTATCCCAGCTCTGAATACCTCTCCAACAAACTTGTAATCAGTCTGTAAGAAGGGGAAGAGGCATTCTAGTCATAGATCTCTTTCTGCTGCATTTGACAAGGTCAATCTTGGCATCTTGCTATTACAACTGAAGGCAGTGGGACTCACTGGGCAGGAACGATCTTGGTTCACCTCATTCCTAAAGCACAGATCTCAGTCTGTGATGCTGTATCATTCCGTTCTCTGGAGATCACCTGGCTCTACGTTGATTTCTAGCGTTCTGCTCTGTCCATAGCCTATTAAACTTATATATTCAGCCCCTTAGCAGGCAGATTTGCTCCTTTTGCTTGACACCCTCTTGTACATGGATGACATTCAGCTGCAGCTGAAATTTGATCAAGGCACAACAAATTCAATTGTAAGATTGAAAGACTGACTGATTCCAAGGCATTAAAGATGAGATGCCCCTAATTTGTCTAAAGCTAAATGTTGCTAAAACCTAGGTGCTAGTCATAGAAAGGGTTGTTGAGTGTTGTCTCTTGATCTTTAACCACAGAAGTTGGAAACACATCCTACGCAGGGATCCACAGAAACAAAAAACTGGCAGTGTTGTTTGAATAAGAATTATAATTCCTCTCCCAAATATAGAGGGTCTGGTTAACAAGATACAGCCCCTCAAAACGCTGGAGAAAATGTCTACTTTCCTCCCTGTGGAGAGGCTTGGTCAAGGGGTAGGTGCTTGTATCCTTCGCTCTTGTAGACTGCTGCAAATCCAGCTACATGGGCCTGTCTAACAGCTCTAATGCAAGTTACAGTGCAAACCAATCAAAGCAACGAGAAAAGTGACAGAACTATAAAAATGTGATCACGTCTTACGTGCCAAATTTCAACTAAGTTGGTAACCCATAGGAAAGTGAATCATATTTAAGATAGCTTGTTTTGTCAAACATGCGTATTTTAAAACTGGTCTCCTTTTCCCTCTGAGATGGTCAGTCCTACCTGCCGATCAGAATCCTCCCCTCTAGGGCTGCTATTTTACTTAAAACTTCTCAGAGTAGAAAAACATGTCCAGAAGGAAGTGCCTTCCGGTCACTGGTTCCAAGAGTCTGGAATGGGTTACCACTGGAAATTTAGGCTATCCAAAACTTTGTTGCCTTTAAGGCTGCAACACCCTACTCACCGACACTGTTAGCAACTGTGATGTATTTTCCTGTGCTGTTTTTTTTATTTGTTGTCATGAAGAAGAAGAGGAGGAGAAAGAAGAGGTAGAGGTGGAGGAAGAAGAAGAGGATGAGCAGAAAACTACTCTGGTTAATTTCTCCCATAACTAGGGTGGTAATTTAAATGTGAGCTTACCTTGACTGTCACCTCCCATCGTTCTTTCTCCCCTGCAAGGCCAGATACCAGCTTCCCTGCTCGATCAAGTTTGATTTCCATCACCTCAGACTCCTTCCGCAGTTCCTCCTTTTGATTCAGTTTTTCATCATACTGTTGTTTTAGCTGCTCCAGTTTCTCCCCCACCTGGAGAAGGAATGCACAAAATCTGTTCATTAACAGGCATTCTAGTCTGATGGACAGTGTTTATGTAACAGATTGACAGCCACTGTTCTCAAGACATTTTCTCCACAACTCTAAAGGAATGAGGGACTATGCTCCAAATGTATAAGCCAATTAAAGGGCAGCAGCCTAAAACTTCAAGTTTATACATGTTATATACTTCAAATCTTTCCACAGGTATTTATTAACACAACACTTTCCTTAAGGGGTTGTGTGCATTTTTAGACAATTGAGCTGCCTAGGGCTACAACTCTTTCTCAATCACATTGTAAATTCATAATTCACTTTCATCTTGCACTGAGTGGAGGCAGCATAAATACGGAATGCCAATATAGAAATGCTCAAGGGATATATGAGAAGTAGTATTACCCTTTTCCTGAATCTTTAAACAGAACCTTGAACAACTACAGTCCAGAAAAACTGTAAAAACAAATATATTTGCAAAATACAGTGAATCTGGGGTACAGTGGTTCAAGATTTAGATCTAGACTTCATCTGAAATCTATATTTTAACTACCAGATAGCTGTGATGAGACTCTCAATACACCAACACCCTGGCTTTATGGAACACACTACTCTTTCATTATTCTTTCTGGTTTGCATTTATGCAACAGCTACATGCTCTCTACCTGGCCTGTGGTATTTCCCAGCAATAGATAGCTCCATGTAACGTGATAGGAGGTAAAAATTCATTTCTGTACGAGATGGAAAAAGAGCAACACCTCCTATGGGGAGATGATATATGAGTTGCTGATGTTTGCCTAGGAACTCCAGGAGATCATTTGGTTCTTTAAGTGAAGCTTTGGCAGTGGAAGACCTCTTCATGACTCTAGAAGTTTCACAGTACATCATTAATAGCAACTTACACATTTCACAGAATTTAACTTAAAGAAAGGCAACAATGTATTTGTCATTGCATCTCCAAGTTGTAGGAAGACTGCACCTGAATTTAAATTAATGGTATTTTGTAACGAATGGCACCATAAGATAGGTGAGAAGAAAGATTCTGGATCAATGCTCACCTCGCGAAGCTTGGCTTGAAGTTCCGCCAGAGATTTTTGCTTTTCCTCCAGCTGGGCCATGGCAGCATTCATGCGAGCACGCTTGGGTTCCACTACCCGGTAAATTCGGCCATACATCTGTCAAAAGAAAGAAAGAAGGTGTAAGTAGTGGTGTGGAGAACCCAGAGTATGTCATGAGTAGTAGTAGAAATATTTTTAATTCCACACGCTATCCCTACTTTACAATTTTGAAAGTAACTAGGCAAAAATGTATTAAGCAATACATAGTTTGTAAAATGTTGTGTTAGGCGGGTACATCAGATAGGAAGCCACCCAGTACAAAGCAGCATGCTTGGACAGACACTGCTTGCTAGACTCACCAAGCAAAGCACAGTCACTATAGGACTGGTATTATCTGTAGTCATATAAAGCCTCAATCTTTAAATATTTCACTTGATGCTGTTGAGGATGTACGTCAGAATACCGATAACAAAAGTACTCTTTCATATACATATATAGTGACTTTGATATTGTTTACAAAACTATTACTCTACTGAGTGTAGATTTTCTAGTATTAACCCCAATGGAACTATATTTTTGTAAACAATATTAAAGGCAATATTTTTGTTTTCCTAACAATATTTGTGATGTAAGATTTTAATGAAGCTGTCAACACTGTACAAACAAGACTTCCTGCTTAGCAACCCACGAGGTTTCTTACCATTCTTAAACCTGTCAAAAACTACCAACAAAGTGTCTTGATGAAGCTTTTACGATCTAGAAAATTAAGTACTGTTTGGCCAGGGCTCGGTCTCCAAATAATATGACTATTCTGCGTATGTAGCTCTATCTTGGGGCAAAAAGCACAGGATCGAATTCATAAAGAAGAATACCTTTATACATGAATATAGTTATAGAGAGTCTAATTCAGAGTAAAGTTGTTGAAGAAACACATTTGCAAACAAAACTCTTGAAATGAAATTCAATGAAAGTTAAATTTGTAGAGTGCACTCATCCCCATAGGTGTGTGTCTTGGAGCTAAAACTATTACTGGGAAAACTGACAAGCATAAACAAAACCCCATAGGAAAACAAGCTAAATGGAAAATAGTCGGGTTTTAGAGTCTTCCTGAAAACAGTATGGCTATGGAAAGATCTGATATATAAGGGGATGTTATTCCATGCTCTGTCTGTTCCCAGGAGAAACATCTACCACCCTAAGATGAGTGGGTCCCTTTATGAAATACTACATTCTTAGAGAAGGTAGAACAGAGGTTTCTGCATGGAACTCACCAAATAAATTTCGATCACACAGCCACCAAAATGAGGACCGGAAATTTGAAATTAGAAATTCTGCCTAAGAATAGGATCTCTGTTTCTTTCAGCATTGAGCTTTAAACAATTCTTCTTCATCCAGACTCCATTTTCTTGCATGCATTTATGAAATCTAAGGGACGTCTCTTGTTCATTGCTTAATATGGATGCAATAATCTGCATGTCATCTGTGTATTCACTATTGAAAAATAAAAAGTTCAGATAAGCTTGGCGAGAGAAGAAACAAAGATTGAAGTGCTAGACTAGTGGATGATCCCTGAGGCACTCCACATGGGAGAGAGAAGGTAATAGATGAGACGTAGTTAATGGTAAAATCTTGTTCCCGATCTATAAGGTAAGAGCTCAGTAAGGTCAGAGATTTGTGTTGAATCCCTGGCTGATTCAGACAGGCGATCAACACATAGTGGCTGACAGTGTGAAACGCCGCTGAGATTTCTAACAGGATGAGAACTGCTTTCCCACCGCTATCGATGACAGATCTAATTTTGTCCGTGGCAATGACAATGACCCCTTCTGTACTGCAGTTGCTTCTAAAACCAAACTGAGCTGGATCTAGGAGCTCATGCTTTTCCAGGAAAGAAGACAGCTCTTGACTGATTGCTTTATCTAATATTTTCTCTGGCATGGGTGGGAGTGATACAAAGAGAAATTATTTCAGGACCAAAGAGCAGCCAGGCAGTTTTTTCTAATTAAAGGGGTGACTGCAACTGTTTTACAAGCTTTTGGAAAACTACCTGCACTAATTATATTGTTAAAAATCTCAGCAAAGATTTCAGTAGCAAGATGCAGAATTTTTGACGTACAAGAGTTAGAAAGAGCTCCTGATTGATGTAACAGATACGGTCGGGTACCTGCTTTACAGTAAGAGTAGGAAAATTATGAAAGAAATGGGAAGACTCATGTGGATTCTGTAGCAATAAATGATACAGTGTCCTTTTGATTAGATGATAAAAAAAAATGATAGATCATATTTACTTTGTTTTGAAAGAAACTTGCTAGTTCATTGCAAAATGATTGGATAATTTCATTACTAATATTATTTGGGAGATTCGTGAGAACTTTGATTCTCATGAAAATATCTTTTGAGGAAATTTTTGCTGAGAAGATCTTGTGCAAAAATTATTTATTTTTTTCCTGGAAAATTGGAGCGTTATAGTCATGAATTAACAATTTATATATTTTTCTTTTTCAAAGAGAGGGGTCTTTATTTTTCTTGTTCTTGTCTCTGGCATTTTTGTTTAACAACCCTGAAAGCGTCAGAAAACCAGGGTGCAGTTTGCCTGTTCCGCTTAGTCGCCATTATTTTAAGTAGGGCTACAGAGTCAAGAGTATTAGTAACCCAACATACATAGTAAGTTACAATCTACATCTTCAGCTAGCTGAAGAGTTGAGTTTGTCAATGCCTCAATCAATGTCACTGACGTGAATTTGTACACAGGCGTGAATTTTCCGTGCTTGACCAAAGTTAAATAAGGATGAGCACAGACCTGGTGATTTAAGCTTGAAAATCACCCCTTTATTATCCAACCAAATAAGTGGTAATGTGGAGACACAGCTTAGGGAAGGACTGTTTGAGAAAATCCCATCAAGTGTGTGATTGGCTAAATAAGTGAGGTTGGTAACCAGTTGAGAAATTAAAAAATCTATCCATTATTTCTAGCAAAGCTAGAATATCAGCATTTTTACTACCCTCAAGATGAAAGTTGTAATTCCCTAATCTAGTGATGTTAGTTGTAAGGAAATGCCTCCTTGGCATGGTTACCCTCTGACTTTTTGCCTTTGCTGATGCCAAGTTATGATTTGAAAGTGTGCTGAGGCCTGCTAACCAGGCCCCAGCATCAGTGTTCTTTCCCTAACCTGTACCTTTGTCTCCACAATTGGCACACCCTGGCATCCAGGTAAGTCCCTTGTAAATGGTACCCCTGGTACCAAGGGCCCCGATGCCAGGGAAGGTCTCCAAGAGCTGCAGCATGTCTTATGCCACCCTGGAGACCCCTCACTCAGCACAGACACACTGCTTGCCAGCTTGTGTGTGCTGGTGGGGAGAAAATGACTAAGTCGACATGGCACTCCCCTGAGGGTGCCATGCCAACCTCACACTGCCCATGGCATAGATAAGTCACCCCTCCAGCAGGCCTTACAGCCCTAAGGCAGGGTGCACTATACCATAGGTGAGGGCATAGGTGCATGAGCACTATGCCCGTACAGTGCCTAAGCAAAACCTTAGACATTGTAAGTGCAGGGTAGCCATAAGAGTATATGGTCTGGGAGTCTGTCAAACACGAACTCCACAGCACCATAATGGCTACACTGAAAACTGGGAAGTTTGGTATCAAACTTCTCAGCACAATAAATGCACACTGATGCCAGTGTACATTTTATCGTGAAATACACCCCAGAGGGCATCTTAGAGATGCCCCCTGAAAACATACCTGACTTCCAGTGTGGGCTGACTAGTTTTACCAGCCTGTCACACACCAGACATGTTGCTGGCCACATGGGGAGAGTGCCTTTGTCACTCTGTGGCCAGGAACACAGCCTGTACTGGGTGAAGGTGCTTCTCACCTCCCCCTGCAGGAACTGTAACACCTGGCGGTGACAGCATTTTTGTTACAAAAAAAAGGACCCCCTTTGTTACAGCGCCACAGGGCATCCCAGCTAGTGGAGATGCCTGCCCCCTCCGGCCACGGCCCCACTTTTGGCGGCAAGGCCGGAGGAGATAATGAGAAAAACAAGGAGGAGTCACTGACCAGTCAGGACAACCTCTAAGGTGTCCTGAGCTGAGGTGACTCTGACTTTTAGAAATCCTCCATCTTGCAGAGGGAGGATTCCCCCAATAGGATTAGGGATGTGCCCCCCTCCCCTCAAGGAGGAGGCACAAAGAGGGTGTAGGCACCCTCAGGGCTAGTAGCCATTGGCTACTGCCCTCCCAGACCTAAACACACCCCTAAATTGAGTATTTAGGGCCCCCCAGAACCTAGGAAGATAGATTCCTGCAACCTGAAGATGAAGAAGGACTGCTGACCTGAAGCCCTGCAGAGAAGACGGAGACACCAACTGCTTTGGCCCCAGCCCTACCGGCCTGTGTCCCCACTTCAAGAGAAACTGCAACAGCGACGTGTCCCTCAGGGTCCAGCGACCTCCGAAGCCTCAGAGGACTACCCTGCATCTTAAAGGACCAAGAACTCCTGAGGACAGCGGCCCTGTTCCAAAGAAACTACAACTTGCAAACAAAGAAACAACTTTTAAAGGACTGCACGTTTTCCACCGGAAGCGTGAGACTTTCCACTCTGCACCCGACGCCCCCGGCTCGACCTGTGGAGAAACAACACTACAGGGAGGACTCCCCGGCGACTGCGACCCTGTGAGTAGCCAGAGTTGACCCCCCTGAGGCCCCCCAGCGACACCTGCAGAGGGAATCCAGAAGCTCCCCCTGACCGCGACTGCCTGCTTCCAAGAAACTGACGCCTGGTAAAGACACTGCACCCGCAGCCCCCAAGACCTGAAGGATCCAACCTCCAGTGCAGAAGTGACCCCCAGGTGGCCTTCTCCCTTGCCCAGGTGGTGGCTACCCCGAAGAGCCCCCCCCCCTTGCCTGTCTGCTTTGCTGAAGAGACCCCTGGGTCTCCCATTGAAATCTATTGCAAACCTGACGCCTGTTTGCACTCTGCACCCGGCCGCCCCCGTGCTGCTGAGGGTGTACTTTTTGTGCTGACTTGTGTCCCCCCGCCGGTGCCCTACAAAACCCCCCTGGTCTGCCCTCCGAAGTCGCGGGTACTTACCTGCTGGCAGACTGGAACCAGAGCACCCCCTTCTCCATTGAAGCCTATGCGTTTTGGGCACCACTTTGACCTCTGCACCTGACCGGCCCTGAGCTGCTGGTGTCGTAACTTTGGGGTTGCCCTGAACCCCCAACGGTGGGCTACCTTGGACCCAACTTTGAACCCTGTAGGTGGTTTACTTACCTGCAAAACTAACAAATACTTACCTCCCCAGGAACTGTTGAAATTTGCACTGTCTAGTTTTAAAATAGCTTATTGACATTTTTGCCAAAACTGTACATGCTATTTTGCTGATTCAAAGTTGCTATGATACTTGAGTGAAATACCTTTCATTTGAAGTATTGATTGTAAATCTTGAACCTGTGGTTCTTAAAATAAACTAAGAAAATATATTTTTCTATTTAAACACCTGTTGGCCTGGAATTGTCTTTGATTGTGTGTCTCTCATTTATTGCCCGAGTGTGTACAACAAATGCTTAACACTACCCTCTGATAAGCCTACTGCACGACCACACTACCACAAAACAGAGCATTAGAATTATCTATTTTTGCCACTATCTTACCTCTAAGGGGAACCCTTGGACTCTGTGCATGCTATTTCTTACTTTGAAATAGTACATACAGAGCCAACTTCCTACATTAGTGGAATAAAGGAAAGGTTCCAATAATGCACTCAAAGTTTGAAGAGGGTGATTTATTAAAAGAGCGGCAAAAGTATGGCCCAAAAAGGTTCTTGGTTAACAACAGGACTCCTGAAGCGAAACCACTGTACCAAATTCCTTTGTAGCACAAATGTATTTCTTCCCTCTTCTAAATCAGAACCAGAAACCTCACTCCAAACTGTTTCTTCAAATTAGCCATTTCCCTTGTCATAGCCTTCAATCTAAACGGAATCCAAATACTGTTATCCTTTTTCTTATTACACCAGAAACTTAACTCCAAACTCTATCTTTAAATTAGTCATTGCCCTAGACATAGGCCCTCATTACAACTTTGGCGGGCGGCGGAGGCCGCCCGCCAAAGTTGCGCGTCGTGAATACCGCACCGCGGTCGGAAGACCGCGGCGGGTATTCAGAGTTTTGCCCTGGGCTGGCGGGCGACCGCCAAAAGGCCGCCCGCCAGCCCAGGGGAAAACTACCTTCCCACGAGGACGCCGGCTCGTAATCGAGCCGGCGGAGTGGGAAGGTGCGACGGGTGCAGTGGCACCCGTCGCGTATTTCACTGTCTGCAATGCAGACAGTGAAATACAAAGTGGGGCCCTCTTACGGGGGCCCCTGCAGTGCCCATGCCATTGGCATGGGCACTGCAGGGGCCCCCAGGGGCCCCACGACAAGCCATACCGCCATCCTGTTCCTGGCGGCCGAACCGCCAGGAACAGGATGGCGGTATGGCTTGTCAGAATCCCCTCGGCGGCGCAGCAAGCTGCGCCGCCTTGGAGGATTCAAACGGGCCACGGGAAACTGGCGGGAGACCGCCAGTTTTCCTGTTCTGACCGCGGCGTTACCGCCGCGGTCAGAATGCCCTGCGGGGCACCGCCAGCCTGTCGGCGGTGCTCCCGCGTGCCGCGGCCCTGGCGGTTCTATACCGCCAGGGTCGTAATGAGGGCCATAGCCTTCAATCTCAACTAAATGTGAATACTGCTATCCTTATTCTGAACCGGACATGTACTTTAAACCCCACTCTTACTCTAAATCATCCCTTTAATCATATTACTAAATTTACCTATCCCTTCGCAGCATCTTTATCCCCTTCATTTAAGGTGTTATTTTATAACAATCTCAAAATAAATGTTTTTTTTAATGGGTTTCATTTTTTATTGTGGCAGTCTCAAAGTATTTCTCTGTTTAGATTTCCCTCTAACGGCATAATCACTTAAAAAGAACATGCAACAATGTCTTGGGTACAATGTAATATAATTATAATTTTGTATTATGAAAGGAAAAATCTTAAAAACGGAGTAAATCAATGCTAGGTAATATAAATACATGCTTGCAGGTTTATTGAGGACTTAAAATGACCAGTCAGGGAGACCTAAAGGAGGTATGAGTGACTTCTGCTCTCAAAATGGAGAAAAACAAAGAAAGAAAAATAAAGGCAACACTACAAATAAATATTTGATGAGCACACTCTCTAACTAACAGATCTGAATATACCAGATTTAAGACATGGTGTCAGTGGGCTTTTGTTTGTGGCCAGCAGCCCTGCTACTACCTCACCTCCATAGCGCGCACCCACATGCAGAGAGACTTAGCAGCAAGGGAGACACGCCCAATTATTTCTGGATGGAAGTCAGGCTGAGCACAGTATCCCCCAATTTTCTTCAGCACACGATCTGATATGTTGTCTTTGTCGAAATAGATCAGCTGCTTGATGAAGTTTTGATCACCTTGGGGATAGAAATCAAGGGAACATGCATTACACAAGATGGTTGCAAGACACTGAATTCACAAGATGAATTGAAGTTGCAAAAATACAAATCAGGAAAATCTACTTTTATGACTTTGGTATTCTTAGTCTTGCTCTCCCCTATACAAAGCTGGTTAGGAGCCACCTTCAGCACAGGCAAAACTGGAATACATTTTCAAAAACTGTAGCATCACTTTAACATTTTGACACAGCACTATCTCAAACCATACATTTTGGCGGTCAATACGACCCTGGCGGTCTTCTGATCGCCAGGGCAGTGGTGGCAGTCGGACCGCTGCTTATGTGGCAGTTTGGCAGCCAGATTACGAAAGTGGCGGCTGCGCCACGGTCGGACTGCCAACACTGCCAGATCATGACCTATCATCAGCAGTGCTTAATTTGAGCCGGTGGTCTCCGGTACGGGCCACAGACACTTATTTTTTAAGGGCCGGCACTTATTTTTCTGTACATGTGAAAGACGGAGGAAGAGAAAAGGTATAGTTTCTTACCTGCAACTCCAGTTCTCTCGTAGGGGTATTTCCATGATAGTCATAAGCGTTGAATATTTCCCGCCCGCCTGCGGTGACTCCGGAGCACTGTTTCCAATATAACTTCTTAAGTGTCCATGTTCGCCTTACTTCAGAAAGGCCTGCCAAGTCACTTAAGAATGTTCCTATGCAGCCTATAGGAAAGGCTACAGTGTTCAAACTTCTTCATCCAGTTTGTTCTTGAGGTAAATGCATTTAAATGCCTGAACAAATGAATATATTTTTCAGAAAAAATCCTTCACAAACCTTTTTTATATTAGAAAACCCCTATGAAGGAGTGCAGAGCAGTATAGCCCATAGTCTGCCATTAGTAATGAAGAAAAAGGAGACTATGCCTTTAAGAGCAGCCAGTCCTCCAGTATCCCATCATGCCTAGAGAGGCAGTTACCTCAGTTCTTTTTTCAGGCAGCTCTTAGCTGATAATAATGATTAACCTAATGAAGCAATCTGTCTGCTCCCCCGGGGAGGTGGGAGGGTTGCTTATGACTATCATGGAAATACCCCTACGAGAGAACTGGAGTTACAGGTAAGAAACTATACCTTCTCTCGTAGGGGATTTCCATGTATAGTCATAAGAGTTGAATAGAATAGCAAGCCCATCCCATAACACGCGGAGGAGCAGACAGAACACTCAGAAAACACTCTCTCAAGCAAAGAGGTTCCTAAGAGAAGCCTGTCCTACTTGAGCATCTGCCCTAGCATCAGAGTCAAGGCAATAATGCTTGGTAAAGGTGTGAATAGATCTCCAAGTCGCAGCTCTACAAATGTCTGCTAATGGAACATTCCTCAATAAAGCAGTTGTTGCTGACTTGCCTATGGTGGAATGCACTTTTGCTTTGCCCTGTAGAGTTTTCTTAGCTAGTTGATAGCAAAACAAAATACAGGAGACTATCCATCTCGATATTGACTGTTTGGAGGTGGCTAAACCGGTATGGACCGTACCATAATTAACGAACAGTTGTGAAGTTCTCCGAAGGGAATTAGTCTTATCTAGATAAAATTTTAACACCCTTTTTACATCTAGAGAATGGAGAGCTCTCTCTGCTGGGGTAGATGGGTTTGGAAAGAAAGTAGGTAAGGGAATCGACTGGTTGATGTGAAAGTCAGATATAACCTTGGGCAGGAATTTAGGATGTGTCCGCAGTACTACTTTGGAGGAGTGAAATACTGTGTAAGGCTTGTGGGTACAGAGGGCCTAGATCTCGCTAACCCTTCGTGTTGATGTGATTGCCACTAGAAAGGCCGTCTTCCAAGTTAGGTGTTGGAGAGATGCCTTGTGTATGGGTTCAAATGGATGTTGCATGAGACGTGAAAGGACCACATTAAGTTCCCATGGTGGGGAAGGGCGGCTAACTGGAGGAAAGATCTTCTTTAAACCCTCAAGGAAATCTTTGATGACTGGAATCCTAAAGAAAGAGGTTTGCGAAGGAGTTTTCCTATAAGCAGTCAGAGCTGCCAAATGAACTTTTATTGAAGAAAGTTGCAGGCCAGATCGAGCCAAATGCAACAAGTATGGGAGAATGACCTCTTCCTTGCAAGATGTAGGGTCTATCCCCTTAGAAGAACACCAGATGCAGAATATTTTCCACTTGAAGGAATATGCCGAACGGGTAGATGGACGCTTCGCCTCCTTTAGGATTTCCATACAATCCTGTGGAAGGTTTAGATGTCCGTACTGGACTAACTCAGGAGCCATGCTGCCAAATTCAAGGAGGAGAGATTGGGGTGTCTCATTTGTCCTCCGAACTTTGTCAGGAGGTCCAGTCTGCAGAATAGCCTGAGATGTGGACGGAGTGATCGGTGAAGGAGATCCAGGAACCACCACTGTCTCAGACACTCTGGTGCAATGAGGATCATTGTGGCTGACGTTATCGAGAGTTTGAGGAGGACTGCTGGGAGCAGTGGAATTGGTGGAAAGGCGTACAGAAATTTGTTGGACCAGTCTATCCACAGAGCATTCGCCAGCGATTCTGGGTGGTAAAATCTGGCGGTGAAGGCGCGGTATTTCCTGTTTCCTTCTGTGGCGAAGAGGTCGATAGAAGGTGTACCCCACAAACGGAAGATGTCTCGAGTAACGTCTTCGTTGAGCACCCACTTGTGGTTCTCTTCTAGAACTCTGCTGAGGGCATCCATTTGCACATTCTGAACCCCTGAAAGGGGGGTTGCCACTATGTTCAATTTCCTAGCTAGGAGACAGTGCCATGGGACTCTTGAGACAAGACTCTGGATCTGGTGCCCCCTTGCTTGTTCAGATAGTACATAGTGGCGGTATTGTCTGGCTGTACCAGCAAGTTGTCGGTGGTGACTGAGGGGAGAAAGGCCTTGAGAGCTACGTGCACCGCTCGTAGCTCGAGGAGATTGATGTGGTATAATGATTCCTTGGGAGACCATCGACCTTGAGTCGAGAGGCATCTGTCACAATAGTCTGTGCTGGAGACTGTGGACGGAATGGCATCCCCTTTAGGAGATTAGCTGGAGAACACCACCAAGTTAGAGATCTGATTGCGTGGGTGGACGGACGAATTCGGTCTTCCCAGTTCCCCGACAGTTGATTCCATTGGTCCTCCAGGTATTCCTGAAGCGGTCGCATGTGGAGGCGAGCGTTGGGTGTCAGAAAGATGCAGGAGGCCATGAAGCCGAGAAGTGAGGAGACTGTGCGCACTGTAGGGTGATGCATTGATCAGAGAGCCCGACAGTTCCGGAGAATGGATAAGCGTCGTTCCTCCGAAGGACATACTTTTGCCTGCAGTGTGTCTATAGTAGCTCCTAAGTAGTGTAACTTCTGTACAGGAACTGTCGTTGACTTGTGAAAGTTGACATGAAGGCCTAGCCGATACAGGAGATAGCAGGTCATCTGGAAATGCAGTTTGGCTTCTGCACAGGTGGATGCTTTGATTAGCCAGTCGTCCAGATATGGCTATATTAAAATCTTATTTCTTCTGAGATGTGCCTCCACCACCGCCATGCACTTGGAAAAGGTTCTGGTTGCTGACCTGAGACCGAATGGTAGGACAGTGTATTGGAAGTGATCTTGACCCACAACAAATCTCAGGAATTTCCAATGCTTCTTCGCGATGGGGATGTGAAAATACGCATCGTGTAGATCCACTGAGCAAAGCCAGTCCCCTTGCTGAATCTGAGGATATATCTGGTGTAAGGATAGAATCCTGAACTTTTCCTTTCGGACCCATTTGTTGGCAATTTTGAGGTCTAGAATGGGTCTGAACTCTCTCTTGTCCTTCTTTGGGATGAGAAAGTATTTGAAGTAAATGCCTTTCCCCCATTGGTTGAGGGGACCGATTCCACTGCTCTCTTTTTGAGGAGGATGGAAACTTCCGCCTTTAAGAGGTCGAGGTGTGCAGGAGGGTTTTGGCGGAATGGTTGGAGGCAGTGAGGAAAACCTGAGACAATATCCATTCTGTACAATGTTTAAGACCCAAGCGTCTGTTGTAATTCTTTGCCACTCTACCAGGCAATTGGTGACGCTTCCCCCCACCGGAGTGGTTAACGAAGTCGTCGGGAGGAAATTCTCAGGGTTTTGAAGCTGCAGGTTGTCGGGAACCCTGACTGGACTGATGGGTCGATCGTCCTCTCTGTGCTTTACGCTGAGGTTGGTAAGATCGTTGGTACTGCTGGTGAGATCTTGTAGGGGCCCATTGAGGGGTTTGAACCCTCTGCGTGGTGTAGTGGCGTTGGAAAGGTCGGAAGGACCTTCGTTGTTCCTTAGGCTTATCAAGACGAATAAGTTACTTACCTTCGGTAACAAGGTATCTGGTAAAGACTCTATCTAGCTGCAGATTCCTTACCTTAGAATTCCCTAGCGTCAGCTTCCAATCCGGAGTTTTTTGTGAGCAGTACCCTGCGCGCGCGCTGTCTGACGGCGTCGTTCGGATCCACGTGCGTCGACCAGCTCCGCGTGCGTCGTTGGAGTCGTCTATGACGTCATGGTTGTCTATATAGACGCCGTCTCGACGCGCGTACGTCAGTTCTTTTCCACAACTTCCCACGCCAGAAGCACAGAGTCATGGAAAAACCAACTAATACACTTTTAACCTCTTTGACTGTTTGGAGAAAAACACTATCATGCCTGTAGGAAAGGCAAAAGTTGCCAAAATGAAACATATATATATACAAATATATATATATACACATATATGCATATGAGAAATAATTTCCCCAGAGCGGGGAGGCTTGGGCGGGTGTAAGGAATCTGCAGTTAGATAGAGTCTCTACCAGATACCTCTTTACCGAAGGTAAGTAACTTGTTCATCTGATAGAGACTTCTAGCTGCAGCTTCCTTACCTTAGAATAGATACCCAAGCTATAACCCATGGTGGTGGGTCTGAAGGAGATTTTTTTAAACTAGGAAGTCCTGCAGGACAGAACAGGCAAAATGCCCCTCTCTTCTCACCTGGCTATCCAGGCAGTAGTGCTTCGCAAACGTGTGTAAAGAAGCCCACGTTGCAGCCTGACATATGTCCACCACCGGTACGCCACGTGCTAACGCAGTGGTAGCAGCTTTCCCCCTAGTGGAATGAGCTCTCAAGCCCTCGGGAGGCTGCTTCTTCGCCAAAGTGTAGCATATTTTTATACAGAGAACAACCCATCGCGAAATGGATCGTATCTGTACTGCCCGACCCTTCTTTGCACCAACATACCCCACAAAGAGTTGGTCGTCCACCCGGAACTCTTTAGTGCGGTCAAGGTAGAACGATAACGCTCTTTTTGGGTCCAGTCGATGGAGGCGCTCCTCTTCCTTAGAGGGATGCGGTGATGCAAAGAAGGTGGGCAGGGTGATACTTTGACCCAGATGGAAAGGGGTCACCACCTTGGGGAGAAAAGAGGCACCAGTTCTTAACACCACCTTGTCAGGATATATCATTAGATAAGGAGGTTTAGACGATAAAGCCTGCAGCTCACTCACTCTCCTGGTCGATGTAATTGCCACCAAAAAGGCTGTCTTAATAGTGAGCAGCCGGAGAGGACAGTTATGCAAGGGCTCGAAAGGCGCACACATAAGGAAGGTAAGAACCAAATTAAGATCCCACTGGGGCATAACGAAAGGCACAGGCGGGAACAGATGCACAAGCCCTTTCAAAAATCTCTGTACTATAGGTGATCTAAACAGAGATGGTTGATCAGGCAACTGAAGAAAAGCCGATGCGGCTGCAAGATAGCCCTTGAGAGTCCCCAAGGAGGAACCCTGCTGGGCGAGAGACAAAATAAACAAAAGGATGTTAGACAGAGAAGAAGAAAGAGGATCAATAGACCTCTCTGAACAATAAGAAACTAAACGTTTCCAACGACAGGCGTAGATCGACTTAGTAGAGAGACGCCTGGCTGCCAGAATAACATCACAGACTTCGTGAGGGAGGTCATAAACCATCAACTGTTGCCGCTCAATCTCCACGCATGAAGGCGCAGAGTTGACAGGTTCGGGTGGAGAACCTTCCCCTGCTGCTGCGGTAGAAGATCCTCCTGAAGAGGCAGCCTGATTGGAGGACCGATGCTCATTTTGAGAAGCTCTGGATACCAAACTCTCCGTGCCTAATCCGGAGCCACAAGGATTACTTGGGCCCGGTTGTTCTTGATTTTCTTGAGAACTCTGGGCAGAAGTGGTATAGGCGGAAAAGCGTACAGGAGGCCTGAACTCCACTCGCGACGAAAAGCGTCGCCTAGCGATAGCCCCCTTGGAAACTCCAACGCGCAAAACTGCTGACATAGCCCGTTCTCTGCGGAGGCGAACAGATCTAACCAAGGCTCTCCCCACTGCTGAAAGAGTCCTTGCGCCACCTCCGGATGGAGACACCATTCATGATCCTCTAAGCATTTTTGGCTGAGTTCGTCTGCTCTGGCGTTCAGAGAACCTGGCAGGTGTTGAACCACCAGGGTCATGCCCTGCTGTTCCAGCCATGTCCAGAGACTTAAAGCCTCTTGACAAAGGGTCCATGACCACACACCGCCCTGCTTGTTGCAGTACCACATTGCGGTAGTGTTGTCCGTGAACACCTGCACCACCTTCCCTTTCACAACAGGACAAAATGCTTTTAATGCTAGCCGGATCGCCCGAAGCTCCAACAAGTTGATGTGGAGCCCGGATTCCGCCGGAGACCAGTGACCTCTGATCTCCACCTCCCCCAGATGGCTGCCCCATCTGTCACCACCGTTAGATCTGGTTGGGGAAGGGAGAGGGGTCTGCCCTTGACCCACTCGCAGTTCACTAACCACCACTGCAGATCTTCCGCAGTCCTCTCCGAGATCTGAACCACGGTGGTAAGATTTCCCTGATGCTGTGCCCATTGGAACTTCAGGTCCCACTGCAGAGCCCTCAAGCGCCATCTGGCATGCTTGACCAACAGGATGCAGGAAGCCATGAGTCCCAGCAGCCTCAGAGTCTGTCTCACCGAGATCCAGGATAGAGGCCGAAACATCGGAATCATTACCTGAATATCCTGAACCCGCTGATCGGGAGGATAAGCCCGATTCTGCACTGTGTCCAGAACAGCTCTGATGAAAGAGAGCTTCTGAGAGGGAGTCAGGTGTGACTTCAGCACATTTATAGTGAACCCCAGCGAATGCAAGAGGTCCGCCGTCGTCTGGAGGTGGGTGACGAGAGCCTGGGGCGTAGAAGCCTTCAACAGCCAATCGTCCATGTAGGGGAAGACTGAAATCCCTGACCTGCGAAAATGAGCTGCCACTACCGCCATCACCTTTGTGAACACCCGAGGGGCACTGGTGAGACCGAAAGGAAGCACGGTAAACTGAAAGTGCTCGTGGCCCACCTTGAACCACAGGTAACGCCTGTGGCTTGGCAGGATAGGAATATGGAAATACGCATCCTGCAAATCCAACGCTACCATCCAGTCTCCTTGGTCTAGGGCAGACAAAACCTGAGCAAGAGTGAGCATCTTGAATTTCTCCTTCTTGAGGAAGAGATTGACGTCCCTTAAATCCAAAATAGGGCGAAGGCCTTTTTTCTTTTTGGGAATCAGAAAGTAGCGGGAATAACAACCACTGCCTACTTCTGATATCGGGACTCTTTCTATGGCTCCCTTGGCCATTCCTTTGTCGGAGGGATAGAAGGAGGGAAAGACTGGAAGGGAAGGGAGTAGCCCTTCCGTATGATCTGCAGGACCCACTTGTCCGTGGTGATGGAAAGCCAGTGAGGGAGATGAAAACGAATCCGCCCTCCAACTGGACGGACGTGATCCCGCAGAACCACACTAGGAGGGCTTGAGCATAGTGGAGGGGCGCTGTGTGGCGGTCGACCTCTGGCCAGACCCTCTGGTTCTGATGGTACCACGACCACGCCCTCTTCCGGGATGCTGTGAAGCCTGAGGACGGTGTCTAAATTGTGGCTGGCGTGGCACCACGCCCCTCCCGAAGCCTCGGAAGGGGCGAAAGACTGCTGTCGTGCCGGCGTTGAAAGGCCCAAGGATCTGGCCGTGGCTCGAGAATCCTTGAACCTCTCAAGCGCGGAGTCTGCCTTTTTGCCAAAAAGGCGAGAACCATCAAAGGGCATGTCCATCAAGCTGGACTGGACATCCCCTGAAAACCCAGTAGAACGTAGCCAGGCGTGGTGACGAAGGGCCACTGACGATTAAATCTCTCTGCCCAGCGAGTCGGTCGTATCCAAGCCACACCGGATTGTAAACTTGGCTGCATCTCTCCCATCCTTTACAGCCTGGGTGAGAGTGTCCCGTACGCCCTCCGGGACCTGGGGCAGCACTTGCGCCACCGTATCCCATAAAGTATGGGAATAACGGCCCAATAGGCAAGAGGTGTTTACAGACCTCAATGCCAGGCTGGAGGAAGAAAACATCTTCTTCCCAAGCTGATCCAGCCTCTTGGATTCCCTATCCGGGGGAGCGGAAGGGAAGGCACCACGTGAAGTAGAGGCTTGGACAACCAAGCTCTCAGGAGTGGGGTGTTGTGTCAGGAAACTAGGGTCGCTGGGAGCAGGTCTATGGCGGCGACCGACCGTACTGTTCACAGGAGCCCCTGTGCTGGGTTTGGACCACGTACCCAGAAGGACGTCTGTAAGAGCCTTATTGAAGGGCAACAACGGTTCCGATGTTGACACCCCCGGCTGAAGCACTTCTGTCAGGATATTTGTCCTGACTGGCACCGTAGGCAAATCTAGGTCCAAGACCTCAGCTGCCCTACGCACCACCATAGCGAAAGTAGCCCCCTCCTCCGTAGCCACATTAGGAGGAGAGAGCATACCAGTATCTGGAGATGTGTCCAGTCCACTGGCCTCCCCTAGATCCACATACCAGTCCTGCTGCAAACCTGATTCTAAAGGGTCCTCAGACCCCTCCCATTCCTCTCCTGCGTCTGGCTGTTCCAAATAATGCTCAGACAATGATCTGGGCCGAATTGGCTCCGTCGAAGTCGGAGTCGGCGTCGTACAACGTCGCTCCGGCTCCGGATCATCCGGAATAAGGATGGGTCTGCCACCGGTGGGCGCCGGTGGCGGAATCGTCGACGTCGGACCCGGCGCCGAAGGAGGTCGACTGTGAGAAACTGAGGATCCTGAGGTCCCCGTCGAATCTGAAGGGTCCCCTGCTGACCCCGCGGGGCCCAAAGACCCACCCGAGGGTACAGCCCGCTCAAAGACGAGACGCATGGCCTCGTAAAATTCTTTAATTTGAGCGGGGGTCGATCCGGTCCCCGGAAAGGGAGGAAGACGCGGAGTCGACCCTGGCGACGGCTCCGAAGAACCGCACTCGGAACGTCGACTTTCCCGAGACGCCTCGGTCGACGGGCGTGGCGAAGACAAAGTCCGCTTGGACTTCTTCTTCTTCTTGTGCCTCAAACCTTCCGATGACCTAGAATGCGAGGAAGAGGACTTGGGGCTCCGGGAGCGGTGCTGCGACCTCCTCCTACTGCAAGACCGTGACCTCCACGGAGTCGCGCCGACCGAAGACGAATGTCGGGCCGCTAGAAGCTTAAGGGATCTCTCCCTCAAGGCCTTTGGCGCCATGGCCCGACAATCGGAGCACGAGGTGGAATCGTGGTCCTTGTCCATGCACCAAAGAGAAACTCTGTGCGGATCCGTCACCGACATGGTGCAATGACACGCACCACACGGCTTGAATCCTGTCTTTCTCGAAGACCTGACTCCAAACAGTCAAAAAAGCGTCGACAAACCGTCGAAGCAGGGTAGCTCTTTCCAAAACTGCGCTTAACCGGCGCGGAAGGAAAAGAACTGACGTACGTGTGCCGAGACGGCGTCTATATAGACAACCATGACATCATAGACGACTCCAACAATGCTGACGACGCACGCGGAGCTGGTCGACGCACGCGGATCCGAACGACGCCGTCCGATGGCGCGCACGCAGGGTACTGCTCACAAAAAACTCCGGATTCGAAGCTGACGCCAGGGAATTCTAAGGTAAGGAAGCTGCAGCTAGAAGTCTCTATCAGATCCACTGCTTTTAATGTGTCCACCTCAGCCTTCATCCTTGCCTTTCATCATCTGCATGGCATCCGAATAGAGTGGAGCCTGAAAATGGCAGATTTATAATGCGTTGCTGAGCATCTGGCTTCAGTGAAGTAAGCCGCAGCCATGAATGTCTCCTTAGTGTCACCCCATGGCAATATGAATGCGCTGAGAGTAACGACTAATCCGCCGCTGCACTGATGATCTGATTCAAGACCATAGCACCCTCCTTGGCTATTTCTAAGAAATCCTCTCTATGATCTCTCAGGAGATGCTCTGCAAAATGTAATAAGGAATCCCATAAGGACCTATCGTATCTGCCCAAAAGGGCAGTTGCACTTGCAGTTTTCATGGAGGATGCGGCCGAACTGCAGACTTTACGGCCTGGTGAGTCTTTTACTCTCTTTATCCGGGGGAGAGGTGGAAGACGGAGAGGTAGCGTGAGCTTTGCGAGCCACCAATATAACCACTGAATCAGGTGGAGGGTCGGAACGCAAAAACCCAGGATCTTGTTCAGGAGGACAATACTTTTTCTGAAGTCTAGATGGTGCAGGTCTTGTTGTAGCCGGCGTGAGGAAGACTTCCATAGCAGGCTCTAGGAGGCCAGGTACCAGAGGTAACAAAGGTCTGGCGGCTGTACGCTGTTGGAGAGTCTAAAATATAAATGACGTAGATGGTGTAGGGGCAACCATCGGAATATTAAGTTTTGACGCACCTCGGACCAGCACTTCATGAAAGTTGTTAACATCATCAACCGGTGAGGACCGAGATGGGGGTGAGTCCGATAAAGTAGGAGAGTAGTCTCTGGTAGAAGACCAAGAATCTCTCTCACGACCCCTTGAACTTGATCTTCGTCTAGATCTGCTGTAAGATCTTGAGCGGGATGAGTAATGGTCATGTCGTGGCGCGATGTAGAGCGCGGTCTTGCTGGGACACTGATAGGCACTTGAGGCACTGGAAGTGGTGCAGGTGCCGGTAAAGCCTGATCCGTAGGTTGTAGTGTCTGTGACTGAGGAGAAGCTGGTGGTAAATCTGGTGGAGGAGATGCATGAGGAGATGCAGGAGTAGAAGGTGACGAGGGAAGCAGCACTACCGCAGTTGAGTGCTCTGAAGAAGAATAAATTCTTCTTCGTTTGTGTCTCCTCGACGTCGATCTTCCTCTACGTTGACATTATGCAGGACCTCGACGTCGACACATGACGTCTAAATTTTATTCTCGACGTCGATTCCAATGACGGCGATCTGCTCCTCGACGTTGTGTGTCGGGGAGTCTTCGACGTTGTGCGGTGCCTTGACGTCGAACGGCGACGCCTATACGACGTCGAGCCGGACTTCGACGGCGAGCATGTCGCGCCGTACCTCCTATCAACGTCGATCTTCTCAACGTCGACCGGGACCGAAAGCGTTTTCTACCTGAAGAACGCCACTCAGAACTTCCACGTCCAATGGAGGCTGAGGTATGAGCTCTGGTGGAAGGACTGACCTTCCCCTCGCTCAGAAGTCCCACTGGTTCCCTGGCGTCCTCTCTCTGCTCTCCCTTGAAGGCGAATCTTCTTTCTGTCACGCAGTGTGGGCCTGGAAAATGTCTTGCAGATGTTACAGAAGGCAGGTATGTGTGAAGACGGCAGACAAATGATGCAGACCACCTCGTGAGGGTCTGTTTTGGCCTTCTTTCTGCTACATTTTGGACATTTGTTTAATAAGGAAGGCATTTTTTGTGTAAAAATGCCTCCATTCTTGTCAGAAAACTTCAAAATCCAAGAGAGAAAGTCAAAAGACGTCGAGTAAAGTTGTTTTTTCTCAAAGTTTTTCTTTATTTTTGAAGAGAATAACCTAAATAGGTCGAGCTCAATGCTCCAGGGTCCTGTCAGCAGGAGCCGGAAAAACGAACTGAGGTAACTGCCTCTCTCTAGGCATGATGGGATCCTGGAGGACTGGCTGCTCTTAAAGGCATAGTCTCCTTTTTCTTCATTACTAATGGCAGCCCATGGGCTACACTGCTCTGCACTCCTTCATAGGGGTTTTCTAATATAAAAAAGGTTTGTGAAGGAATTTTTCTGAAAAATATATTAATTTGTTCAGGCATTTAAATGCATTTACCTCAAGAACAAACTGGATGAAGAAGTTTGAACACTGTAGCCTTTCCTATAGGCTGCATAGGAACATTCTTAAGTGACTTGGCAGGCCTTTCTGAACTAAGGCGAACATGGACATTTAAGAAGTTATACTGGAAAAAGTGCTCCGGGGTCCCCGCAGGCGGGTGGGGAATATTCAACGCTTAGGACTATACATGGAAATCCCCCACGAGAGAGATGAAAAATCATGTCAAAGGGAGAAAGCAGAAAGCTGCAACAGTGAGGTGAAGAAACAGGGAGTGGCTGTAAATGGATTAAAGAGGCCCGAGCTGGTTTCAGGGTTATGCTGCCTCAGTATTTTGTGCTCGCACATTTAATTGCAGCAGCCACGTGTTTAAGTGGAGGGCTTTGAGCACCGGCATGTTTTTATTTACAAATTAAGCACTGGTCATCAGTCTGGCAGGGCTGGCAGTCCTGCCCTGGGGATTACAAGTCCCCTCTCCACCAGCTTTTACATGGCAGTAGCACCACCATGAAAAGGCTTGCGGAGATAGTGTGCAGGGGGGCCCCCATGGCTAACCCCGTTGCACCTTTCACTTATGAGCCGGGGTCAATGCTGTGGGCTGTTGCCACCCTCTGACCCAGCGAGAAACTCTGAATAAGGGCCTCAGCACCCTACAGATAATCTGATACTCTGAGGCACTTTGAATTTCAAGGTTATTAACATACATGATTCGAACAGTGTTTTACAGCTGAGAAAACAAATATATTGGTAAAAAAATGAGAAGATTTATTTCATGGGTATAATTAAAAAATTTCAAACAACTGATGGGGCACCCAAAGGACTGCCATGTCTGTATGGAAGATAATAAAAGGACCTGGTATAGGGTGATAACACCATAGGTGCTCACCACACACAAGGCCAGCTTCCTACACTCGTCCTGCCCAGTCCGGAGTCACAAGGATTGGATGGGCCCGGTGTAGGAAGCTGGCCTGGTGTGTGGTGGACACTTATGGTTTTATCACCTTATACCAGGTCCAGGTATCCCCTATTAGTGAAGTGTAGGCAGTGTCTAGGAAGCCAGGCTCTCTGGAGGTAGCTGTGGATGAGCAGCCAAGACTTATCTAGGAGACATGCAAAGCTTATAAAATACCACTATAGTCACACAGCAACCTATCACACATGAAAGAACCACATAGTGTTACAAAAATAAAGGTACTTTATTATAGTAACATAATACTAGAGTACTTATTGGAAGTCCCATCCCCCCCTTCACTGGAGGTAAGTACACACACACTATATATATATATATATATATATATATATATATATATATATATATATATATGCACAATAGCAATCAGCAATTAGCATAGAAACAATAAGCATTGGCAATAATGAACAAGTTGCTTACCTTCGGTAACAAATTATCTGGTAGAGACTATCTAGCCGCAGATTCCTTACCTTAGAATTCCCTGGCGTCAGCTTCAAATCCGAAATTTTTCTGCTGAACAGTACCCTGCGTGCGCTGTCGTTCGGATCCGTGTGCGTCATCTGCCTCCGTGTGGCGGCGGCAGCGTTGTTGGAGCCGCCTGTGATGTCACGGTCTTCTATACAGACACCACCCCGGCACGCATACGTCAGTTCTTTACCACAACTTCCCATGCCAGAAGTGCAGAGTCATGGAAGAACCAACAAGTATTTCAGTTTTAAGTTTGATTGTTTGACAAAAAAGACATGCCCTTGAGGAAGGCAAAAATATAAAACATAATGTATATATCCGCAGAGCGGGGAGGCTTGGGTGGGTGTAAGGAATCTGCAGTTAGATACGGTCTCTACCAGATAATTTGTTACCGAAGGTAAGTAACCTGTTCATCTGATACAGACTTCCAGCTGCAGATTCCTTACCTTAGAGTAAATACCCAAGCTATACCTCCTGGTGGCGGGTCGTGAGGATATATTTCACGCCAGGAAGTCCTGCAGGACAGAGCGGGCAAAATGCCCCTCTCTCCTCACCTGGCTATCCAGGCAGTAGTGTCTTGCAAACATGTGCAAGGAAGCCCACGTTGCCGCTTGGCATATGTCAAGTACCGGCATGCCACGAGCCAATGCAGTATTAGCAGCTTTCCCTCTGGTAGAGTGAGCCCTCAAGCCCTCTGGAGGCTGCTTCTTAGCCAAAGCGTAGCAAATCTTTATACAGAGAATGACCCAGCGTGTAGTGGACTGTTTCTGTACTGCCTGACCCTTCTTTGCACCAAGATGCCTCACAAAGAGTTGGTCGTCCACCCGCAACTCTTTTGTGCGGTAAAGGTAGAACGATAACGCTCTTTTTGGGTCCAGCGACGGAGACACTCCTCTTCCTTTGAGGGATGCTGTGGCGCAAAGAAGGTGGGCAGGGTGATATTTTGACCCTGGTGGAAAGGGGTCACCACCTTGGGGAGGAAAGAGGCACGAGTTCTGAGGTCTACTTTAACAGGATATATCGTGAGATATGGGGGTTTTGATGATAAAGCCTGCAGCTCACTCGCTTTCCTGGCAGATGTGGTAGCCAATCAGAAGGCTGTTTTGATAGTGAGCAGCAGGAGAGGACAATTATGTAAAGGCTCAAAAGGAGCACACATTTGAAAAGTGAGTACTAGATTAAGATCCCATTGGGGCATCAACAAAGGCACAGGTGGAAACATATGCACAAGCCCTGTACAATGGGAGACTTAAACAAAGATGGTTGGTCAGGCAAGCGCAGAAAAGTTGATAAGGCATCAAGATAGCCCTTGAGAGTCCCTAAGGAGGTATCCTGTTGGGCGAGTGATAGAATAAACAAAAGGACATTAGGTAGAGAAGAAGGAAGAGGCTCAAAAGACCTCTCTGTACAATATGAAACAAAACGTTTCCACCGGCAGGCGTAAATCGACTTAGTAGATGGACGCCTGGCTGCCAGAATGACATCACAAACTTCCGAAGGGGATGTCATAAACTATTAACTGTTGCTGCTCAACCTCCACGCATGAAGCCATAAAGTTGGCAGGTTCGGGTGAAGAACCTTCCCCTGCTGCTGCGACAGAAGATCCTCCCGAAGAGGCAACCTGAATGGAGGACTGATGCTCATTTTGAGAAGCTCTTGCTACCAGACTCTCCGTGCCCATTCCGAAGCCGCTAGGATTATTTGGGTCCGGTCGTTCTTAATTTTCTTGAGAACTCTGGGCAGAAATCGTATGGGGGAAAGGCATACAGGAGGCCTGCACTCAACTTGCGGTGAAAAGCGTCACCTAGCTTAGCCCCCTTGGAAACTCCAACAAGCAAAACTGCTGACATTGCACGTTCTCTACGGAGGCAAACAGATCTAACCAAGGCTCTCCCCAATGTTGAAAGAGTCCTTGCGCCACCTCCGCATGGAGATACCATTCGTGATCCGCTAAGCATCGTCAGCTGAGTTTGTCCGCCCTGGCATTCAGAGAACCTGTCAGGTGTTGAACCACCAGAGTTATGCCCTGCTGTTCCAGCCATGTCCAGAGACGCAGAGCCTCTTGACAAAGGGTCCACGACCCCACACCACCCTGCTTGTTGCAGTACCACATTGCGGGAGTGTTATCCGTGAACACCTGCACTACCTTCCCTTTCACAACAGGAAGAAATGCTTTTAATGCTAGCCTGATCGCCCAAAGCTCCAACAAGTTGATATGGAGCCCAGATTCCGCCGGAGACCAGCGACCCCTGATCTCCACCTCTCCCAGATGGCTGCCCCATTGCAGAGGAGTCTCCCTCTGACCCAATCGCAGTTCACTAATCATCAATGCAGATCCTTTGCAGTTCCCTCCGAGATCTGAACCATTTCAGTAAGATTTCCTTGATGCTGTGCCCATTGGAACTTCAGATCCCACTGCAAAGCCCTCATATGCCATCTGGCATGCTTGATCAATTGGATGCAGGAATCCATGAGTCCCAACAGCCTCAGAGTCTGTCTCACTGAAATCCAGGATAGAGGCCGAAACATCGGTATCATAACCTGAATATCCTGGACTCGATGCCCAGGAAGATAGGCCCGATACTGCACTGTGTCCAGAACAGCTCTGATGAAAGTGAGCTTCTGAGAGGGAGTCAGGTATTACTTCAGCACATTTATAGTGAACCCCAGTGAATGCAGGAGGTTCGCCATCATCTGGAGATGGGTGAAAAGAGCCTGGGGCGTCGGAGCCTTCAACAGCCAATTGTCTAGCTAGGTTAAGACTGAAATACCAACCTGCGCAGATGAGCTGCTACCACAGGCATCACTTTGGTGTATACCCAAGAGGCACTGGTGAGACCGAAGAGGAGCATGGTAAACTGAAAGTGCTCTTGGGCCACCTTGAACTGCAAGTAACGCCTGTGGGCGGGCAGGATGGGGTTATGAAAATACGCATCCTGCAAGTCCAACGCTACCATCCAGTCTCCCTGACTAGGGTAGACAAGACCTGAGCAACAGTGAGTGTAGGAAATTGGCTCTGTATATAGTATCTCACAGTGAGAGATCGTGCGCACAGAGTCCAAGGGTTCCCCTTAGAGGTTGATAGTGGAAAAATTAGATAATACTAATGCTCTATTTTGTGGTAGTGTGGTCGAGCAGTAGGCTTATCAGAGGGCAGTGTTAAGCATTTCTTGTACACACACAGGCAATAAATGAGGAACACAAACTCAAAGACATAACTCCAGGCCAATAGTTTCAATATAGAAAAATATATTTTCTTAATTTATTTTAGAACCACAAGATTCAAGATTTGAGGTAAGTACATAAAATGCAAGGTACTTCACACAGGTAAGTATAGATCTTTGATTCAAAGCAGTAGTAAACACAGTTTTAGTTAAAATGGCAATAAGCTATTTTAAAAGTGGACACTGCAAAAATCAACAGTTCCTGGGGGAGGTAAGTTTGGTTAAGTTTCCCAGGTAAGTAAAACACTTACACAGTCAGTCTCCTGGGCATAGGTAGCCCACTGTTGGGGGTTCAAGGCAACCCCAAAGTCACCACACCAGCAACACAGGGCCGGTCAGGTGCAGAGGTCAAAGGAGGGCCCAAAACACATAGACGGCTATGGAGAACAGGGGTGCTCCGGTTCCGGTCTGCCTACAGTTAAGTACCTGCGTCCTTGGGGAGCAGACCAGGGGGGTTTTGTAGAGCACTGGGCGGGAAGAGTGAGTTCTTTAAAAGTTGCTTCTTTGTTGCAAAGATGCTGTTGTGGATTAACAGTGCCGTTGTTCTCTGGAGTCTCTTGGCCCTTCGGGTTTCAGGGCAGTCCTCTGAGGCTTCAGAGGGCGCTGTTCCCTGTTGGATGCGTCGCTGTGCAGTTTTCTTTGAGTCAGGAGACAGGCCGGTAGGGCTGGGGCAAAAGCAGTTGTTGTCTCCGTCGTCTCTGCAGGGTTTTCAGGTCAGCAGTCCTCCTTCTTGTTTCAGGTTGCAGGAATCTCCTTTCCTGGGTTCTGGGGTGCCCCTAAATACTGAATTTAGGGGGGTGTTTAGGTCAGGAGGGCAGTAGCCAATGGCTACTGTTCTAGAGGGTGCCTACACCCTCTTTGTCCCTCCTCCCTGACGGGAATGGGGGCACATCCCTAATCCTATTGGGGGAATCCCCCAATCTCAAGATGGAGGATTTCTAAAGGCAGGGGTTACCTCAGCTCAGGACACCTAAGGGGCTGTCCTGACTGGTGGGTGACTCCTCCTTGTTTTTCTCATTATCTCCTCCAGTTGCCGCCAAAAGTGGGGGCAGTGGCCAGAGGGGCGGGCATCTCCACTAGCTGGGATGCCCTGGGGTGCTGTAACAAAAGGCATGAGCCTTTGAGGCTCACCACCAGGTGTTACAGTTCCTGCAGGGGGAGATGAGAAGCACCTCCACCCAGTACAGCCTTTGTTCCTGGCCACAGAGTGACAAAGGCACTCTCCCCATGTGGCCAGCAACTAGTCTGGTTGTGGCAGTCTGGCAGAAACTGGTCAGCCTAGCACTAGGAGTCGGACTGGTATTCAGGGGGCATCTCTAAGATGCCCTCTGGGTGCATTTTACAATAAATTCCACACTGGCATTAGTGTGCATTTATTGTGCTGAGAAGTTTGATACCAAACTTCCCAGATTTCAGTGTAGCCATTATGGAACTGTGGAGTTTGTGTTTGACAAACTCCCAGACCATATACTCTTTATGGCTACCCTGCACTTACAATGTCTAAGGTTTTGCTTAGACACTGTAAGAGCACAGTGCTCATGCACATACTCCCTCACATGTGGTATACTGCACCCAGCCTTAGGGCTGTAAGGCCTGGTAGAGGGGTGACTTACCTATGCCACAGGCAGTGTGAGGTGGGGATGGCACTCTGAGGGGAGTGCCATGTCGACGTAGTCATTTTCTCCCCACCAGCACACACAAGCTGTGAGACAGTGTGCATGTGCTAAGTGAGGGGTCCCCAGGGTGGCATAAGACATGCTGCAGCCCTTGGAGACCTTCCCTGGCATCAGGGCCCTTGGTACCGGGGGTACCATTTACAAGGGACTTATCTGAGTTCCAGGGCTGTGCCAATTGTGGGAACAAAGGTACAGTTTAGGGAAAGAACACTGGTGCTGGGGCCTGGTTAGCAGGGTCCCAGCACACTTTCAATCATCACTGGCATCAGCAAAAGGCAAAATAGTTAGGGGGTAACCATGCCAAGAAGGCATTTCCTTACATCATGTACTTAATATGGCCACAATGCACTTACAATATCTAAGAATTGACTTATCCACTGCAGGGGCATACTGCTCATGCAGCTATGCCCTCATCTGTGGTATAGGGCACCCTGCCTTAGGGCTGTATGTCCTGCTAGAGGGGTGACTTACCTATGCCACAGGCAGTGGTTTGTGGGCATGGCACCCTGGCAGGGATGCCATTTCGACTTTACATTTTTCTCATAACCAATGAACACAGTCTGCAATGGCAGTGTGCGTGTGATTGGTGAGGGGTCCCTTAGGGTGGCACAATACATGCTTCAGCCCTTAGGGACTCTCCCTGGCCAGAGAGCCCTTGGCACCACTGGTACCTTTTACAAGGGACTTAGCTGTGTGCCAGGGGTGTGTCAATTGTGGAAACAATGGTACAGTTTAGGAAAAGAACACTGGTACTTAGACCTGTTTAGCAGGATCCCAGCACACACTCAGTAAAGTTAGCATCAACATCAGGCAAAAAGTGGGGGATAATCATGCCGGAAGGGGCACTTTCCTCCAATACATATTTCTACCTATTACCTAGTGGCGATCACCACTAGTGTTATAGTAGTTATAGTTAGAACCTAGTTTCTATAGAAAAAGCTGTTTTTAATTGCCTATATCTTTGCCGCTGCTTGGAGAACCTTCATAAAATTTTCCAAACAAATTCGACAGTCACATGAGCTGGTGTTTGGAAGGTTTCAGGGTGATCGGTCAAGCAGGGGCCGAGATAAAGCAGGGGGTCAAAATTTGAGTGTTTTCAATGTTAATTCCCACTGGAAATTTTAAACAGCGATAGCGCCAAAACCACTGGACGGAATTTCACAAAATTTGATAGAAAGGTAGCTCTTGGTCCAGAAAGAGCCCTTTTTGTTGTTTGCTGTAAACCCATTCAGTAGTTCTTGAGATATTAAAGAAAATCCAAATTTGTGCATATGAACGAGTTACTTACCTTTGGTAACAACTTTTCTGGTGGATACATTAGCTACCTGTGGATTCCTCACCTAATGAATACTCCCATGGCGTCAGCATTCGACGGAAATCTTCTTCCTAGTCTCTGCACGTCGACGAGGACATCACTCTAGCCCACGCGACGCCGTCTGACATCATACAGGCAATAAGAGGTCCTTGCCGACGTCAGTACCAACATTTTTTTACGTGCATGAGAACAACAACCCAATGCAATGAAAAAGCAAGGCAACATCCCATAACATTGTAAAATACACAACATTGCAATAAAATGGCTGTAGATTTAATATAACTCTCTTTTTTTTTTTTAAACCAACAAATATATGCAAATCATGTATATACACAAAGATATATACATATATATATATACATATAATTATATACAAGTATCCATATATACAACATCTATTGCAACCTTGAAGACCAAGAGGAGCGCACTCAAGGATTACTTGGTAAGACCAGAAAGGCAACGGGGAGGCGGGTGGGACCGTGAGGAATCCACAGGTAGCTAATGTATCCAACAGAAAAGTCGTTACCGAAGGTAAGTAACTCGTTCTTCTGATGGATACAACTACCTGTGGATTCCTCACCTAATGAATAGAGTCCCAAAGAAGTACCACTCCCGGTGGTGGGTGCCGAAATGGTCAAACCAAGAAATCCTGCAGCACTGACCGTGCAAAATGGCCGTCCCTTCTGACCTCAGAGTCCAAACAGTAATGTTTCGCAAAAGTGTGAAGGGACGACCAAGTTGCGGCCTTGCAGATGTCGACCACAGGAACACCCCTGGCCAAGGCCGTAGTGGCCGACTTAGCTCTGGTGGAATGAGCTCTAATGCCATCAGGAGGATCCTTCTTTGCCAAAGAGTAACAGATTTTAATGCAAAGAACAACCCACCTGGAGAGTGTTCTCTTGTGGACTGCCTTTCCTCTCCTCTTGCCCACGTAACCGATGAACAGCTGATCCTCCAGCCTGAAGTCCTTCGTTCTATCCATGTAGAAGCTTAACGCCCTCTTTGAGTCCAATCGATGTAGTCTCTCTTCCTCCTTTGAAGGATGAGGCGGAGGATAGAACGTAGACAAAGTAATTGTCTGGGCCAAATGGAAGGGTGAAACAACCTTCGGGAGGAAAGCAGCCTTGGTCCTCAACACCACCTTATCCCCATAAAAAGTTGAATAAGGTGGTTTTACCGATAAGGCTTGCAACTCACTCACTCTCCTTGCAGATGTTATAGCCACCAGGAAGACTGTTTTAATAACCAAATACCTTAAGGGGCAAGAATGCATAGGCTCAAAAGGGGACCCCATAAGGAACGTAAGGACCAAGGACAAATCCCATTGAGGCATAACAAATGGTTTTGGAGGATATTTATTTAAAAGACCTTTCAAGAATCTGAGAACAATAGGGGATTTAAATAACGATGGTTGATCTGGAAGACAAATGAAGGCTGACAGGGCAGACAAATAACCTTTAATAGTAGCCACTGCACAACCTTTCTGCGCTAGAGACAGAGCAAACGACAAAACATCTGACAGATGAGCATGTAAGGGATCAATCTGTCTCTCTCCACACCACATAACAAATTTAGACCACCTATTAGCGTAGATAGATTTAGTGGAGTGTCGCATGGCCGCTAATATAACATCCACTACATCAGGCGGGAGAGAGAAGGAACTCAGGTTGCCCCGTTCAATCTCCAGGCATGTAGGTGTAGACTCTGGAGGTTGGGGTGTAAAACCTGCCCCTGCGACTGCGAGAGGAGGTCTGCCCTGAGAGGGAGACGGAGCGGAGGGCACAGTGAGAGTTGGAGAAGGTCGGAATACCACACCCTCCTTGGCCAATCTGGAGCTATTAAGATGACTTGGGCCCGGTCTTGGCGAATCTTCCTCAACACTCGAGGAATCAAGGGTATGGGGGGAAACGCGTAAAGCAACTGGTCGCACCAGGTTATCAGAAACGCGTCCCCCAATGCTCCCTGCACCGGATACTGGAGGCTGCAGAATAACGGACAATGCGCGTTCTCCCGAGTGGCAAACAGATCTATCCGAGGAAACCCCCACATCTGGAAGATTAAACGGACTTGATCTGGATGGAGACGCCACTCGTGGTCGGCCGAGAATTGGCGACTGAGACTGTCCGCACGTACATTCAAGACCCCGGCCAAATGATTTGCTACCAAGCAAATCTGATGGTCCTTTGCCCAGGACCATAGTCGAAGAGCTTCTCTGCAGAGAAGGTACGACCCTACTCCTCCCTGTTTGTTTATGTACCACATCGTGGTAGTATTGTCCGTCAGGACCTGTACCGACTGACCACGAAGGGAAGGGAGGAAGGCCTTGAGAGCCAGATGTACAGCCCGTAACTCTAACAGATTGATATGAAACATCCGTTCCTCTGGAGACCAAAGTCCTTTGATCTCCAGATCCCCCAGATGAGCTCCCCACCCTAGAGTGGAAGCATCCGTTATGACCGTGGCCACTGGTGGCGACTGCGCGAACGGCTTTCCTTGCGAAAGATTGTTGCTCGCAATCCACCACTTCAAGTCCACAGCAGCATCTCTGGAGATCTTGACCGCACCTTCTAGATCTCCCTTGTGTTGAGACCACTGCCTTTGGAGGCACCACTGAAGAGCCCTCATGTGCCAGCGAGCATGCGTGACCAACAGTATGCAGGAGGCAAACAGACCGAGCAGACGAAGGACCTTGAGGACTGGAACTACCGCTCCATTTCGAAACATTGGAACCAATTCCTGAATATCTTGAACCCGCTGAGGCGGAGGAAAGGCTAGATTCAATGTTGTATCCAGTACTGCCCCTATGGAGAGGAGGCGCTGAGAGGGCTCCAGGTGAGATTTGGGCACGTTCACCGAAAAGCCCAGGTCGAACAACAACTGGGTTGTTGACTGCAGATGATACGACACAAGCTCCGGGGACTTGGCTTTGATCAACCAGTCGTCCAAGTAAGGGAATACTGCTATCCCCTTCCTTCTGAGCTCTGCCGCAACCACTGACATCACCTTCGTGAAGACTCGAGGTGCTGAAGTAAGACCAAACGGGAGGACCGCAAACTGATAGTGCTGCGACCCTACCACAAACCGGAGATACTTCCTGTGCGACTTGAGTATCGGGATATGAAAATAAGCATCCTGCAAGTCGACAGACACCATCCAATCTTCTTTGTTCAACGCCAAAAGCACCTGTGCTAGGGTCAGCATCTTGAACTTTTCCTGATTGAGGAACCAATTCAAGATCCTCAGATCCAGGATCGGTCTCAACTGACCATCTTTCTTGGGAATCAGGAAGTACCTTGAGTAACAACCTTGACCCCTTTCCTGCTCTGGAACCAACTCCACCGCGCCCTTTGAAAGGAGGACTTGAACCTCCTGTTCTAGCAACAGGAGGTGTTCTTCTGAACAATAAGATGGGCGGGGCGGAAACTCCCGAAAGGGAAGGGTGTAGCCTTTCTCCACAATACTGATAACCCAAGTGTCCGTTGTAATAGTCTCCCACTTGTGGAGAAAATGCCGTAATCTTCCCCCTACAGGAGAGGAGTGAGTGGGAAATGGTGGAAGCCTAAGGCTGCTTTCCCTGCTGCACCCCTCCAGAGGACGAGGAAGAGGCAGAGTGCTGCTGAGAGGCTCCTCTGGAACGGGCCCTACCTCTCCCTCTAAATGATCTATAGGGGTGAGAAGAGGCGGGTTGCTGGAATTTCCCCCAAAAGGAAGAGGAGGAAGAGCCACGTCCAAATCCACGAAACCTCCTGAAAAATCTGGAGGAGGTAGAAGAAGAAGGGGCTTGTAGTCCCAATGATTTGGCTGTGGCCCTGCTTTCTTTGAACCTCTCCAGGGCCGAATCCGCCTTGGCCCCAAACAGTTTGTCCCCATCAAACGGGAGGTCCAACAGGGTCGACTGCACGTCCGCAGAGAACCCTGAGTTGCGAAGCCAAGCCTGTCTCCTCGCAACCACAGCCGTGCCCATCGCCCTAGCCACTGAGTCAGTCGTATCCAACCCAGATTGGATAACCTGGGTTGCAGCAGACTGGGCATCGGAGACGATATTCAAAAGCCCTTGGGGAAGCTCTGTATGGGAAGATGTTATTTCGTCCATAAGAGCATAGATGTACCTCCCCAAGATACATGACGCGTTGGTGGACTTCAACGCCATGCTGCAGGATGAGAATATGTTCTTGGACTGAGAGTCCAACTTCTTGGAGTCTCTATCCCCCGGCACCGTCGGAAAAGATCCAGGCGCAGATCTAGAAGAACAGGAGGCCTGGACCACCAAGCTCTCCGGCGTAGGGTGTCTGGACAGAAAGCCAGGGTCAGATGGTGCAGCCCGATACCTCCTGGCCACAGCCCTATGAACAGCCGAGGAAGATACCGGCTTCTTCCACACCTCCAACACCGGATCAAGCAAAGCCTCATTGAATGGTAAAAGAGGCTCCGCTGCAGTAGAGGCCGGATGCAGGATCACAGTCAACAAATTCTGCTTCGCCTCCGCTACCGGCAAAGGCAATTCAAGAAAGTTAGCTGCCTTTCTTACCACAGCGTGAAAAGTGGCTGCCTCCTCAGTATACTCCCCTGGAGATGACAAGTCCCACTCAGGGGAAGTATCCAGCCCACTAGCTGTATCCAGTCCATTAAGACCTTCGCCAGAATCCTCTATCTCTCCTTCCTCCAAGACCCGTTGGTATTCCTGCTCCTCTAAGAGACGGAGAGCACGCCTCCTAGAATGTAGCCTCTCTTCAATACGTGGCGTCGACATGGCATCCGCCGAATTCGAGGAACAACGCCGATCGTCGGATCCATCCGACGCCATGTCCGGCGCCACAGGCAGCTTCGACGCCGAGGTAGGAGCCGGATGCAGAGAGGCGCGTCTCGGAGCCTCCGATGGTCCTGTCGGAGTCACTGGTCGAAACTCCGAAGTCGACTGGATGGAAACCTCCGGAGCCGAAACCTCTGGGGCCACCGGAGCAGACACCGGAGTCGACACCGGCGCCGAACCCACATTCCCTAAGGGGAGAAAGGGCATGAAGGGTGCTGGCCGTAGCGGCGCCGGAGCACCCAAGGTGAAAGCCAACGGCCCCGAAGGACCAGTTGGAGCACCTCCTGGAGCCATCTGCTGAAAGATGGTATACATCGCATTCAAAAATGCGGTATTATCGGCTCCAGGGGCAGGAAAAGCCGGATACTGGGGTGCCTGGATCAAAGGCGACCCCGACGCCAGCCTCGACGTCTGTGACGCCGGAGAGAACACCTGAGGCTGCAGCACTTCAATCACTGAAGATGTCTGCCCAGGCGAAGTCGGCGAAGCCGGAGAAGGCAACGGCGTCGATGGATGTGGAGTGACTGTGGGACTGACCTCCCAAGTCTTACGACGCCGAGCCGAAGGCGACCTCGATCGAGACCTCTGGCTGGAATGGCGCCGTGAATCCCTACGGCGCCGGGAATCTCGATGGCGCCGATGAGTCTTCGGCGAGGAGGACTTCCTATGATGCTTTTTCTCCTTCCTCTTTGACTTCGCCATGAAGAGTTTAGCCTCTCGCTCTTTTAGGGCCTTGGGATTCATGTGTTGGCATGAATCACATGTTGCGACGTCGTGGTCGGAGCTTAAGCACCATAAACAGTCCGAGTGCGGGTCCGTAACAGACATCTTGCCCCCACACTCCCGACAGGGCTTGAAACCAGACTTCCTCTGAGACATAGTAACTCTCAGATAAAAATCATGCAGCAGAAAAACACACTGTAACTTCGAAAGCAACAGTAGCTCCCTCGAAGATAACCGTTTCGAATGCACGGAAAAAAGGGAACTGACGTCGGCGAGGACCTATTATTGCCTGTATGACGTCAGACGGCGTTGCGTGGGCTAGAGTGACGTCCTCGTCGACGTGCAGAGACTAGGAAGAAGATTTCCGTTGAATGCTGACGCCATGGGAGTATTCATTAGGTGAGGAATCCACAGGTAGTTGTATCCATCAGAAATATATATATATATATATATATATATATATATATATATATATATATATAGTGACGCAAAGGATTCACAACCCCTCCCGTTCTCGTGCAGAGATGTGATTGGCTGCCAGCACTTCAATAAGGACGTATTGGCAGTCATGTTGGGACAAAAATAAGACAAGGGGCCATTGTATGGACACCCTCAACCCTCAGATCTGGTAGTGGGGTCCCAAAGGAACCCTGTCAGGGCAAAAAAAAATATTTTTTTTAAACATTCTGGTAGATGTTACGGTGGATCTGCTGAAAAATGTTTAAAAAAATTATTGCAAGGGGGGGGATGAAAAAACATGCCTTTCACAAACATCCAGATTCCTGGCCTTTCTATCAGATCAGATTTGTGGTAGAGCCTCAATATCATGAGAGGCTAAAGCAGCCTGTATCATCAAACTACTGTGAGGAGGATGTCTACTTAAGGCAGATCACCCCAGGCTGGTCAGTGCCTATGAGATATAGACTGATCAACCAGGTCCCCTCTATCAGGCTGCACCCATGCTCCCAACAAAACACAATGTAGGGCTTCACTGTAAGGAAGCACTGGCTCAGCTCCTGCTCAACCTTGATGAAGAACATCAGTGAGAGGATCAGATGACAATTCTAATGAGTAAAGTGTCAAATCTAAAATCACAGTAACCTTTCCCAGCATGTCAGCTAGAGAGAAACTCACCTCCGTAGCAAGGCCAGGAGGTGAAAGTAGGCCTGAGGTTGAGGAACAATCGAAACCACTAGCAGTAGCTAGGTCAGGTATCCAGCTGTCCCCTATAGGAGGCCGCACCATCTGTGAAATGTGCAGTATGTCCAGAGCCTCTTCACCATGTCCCTAAGAAGTACAAACATGAGGGGACTTCCCAGAATGTGGAGGGCTGTCAGGCATAACTGACATCACTGGCACTGTATTTGACAACGAGCAGCACTATGAAAGCGATTCATTGACGTCGATGTAGACTTCAGACGGAGAAGGGGATATGAAGTTGATCAGTGCCACCAGTGGCCCGAGTAGACTGATCGGATACCGGCACCAGAGGTGTGAACCCCCATAACGGATTCGTCTACAGAAGCTAGAGGCCAAACTGAGGCCGAGGGGGAGCCCGCCAGCGTGGACACAGTCAAGACCTCCTGCACCTCCTTGGTGCCTACAGGCGCACCAGGGGAAGGAGATTTTCCAAAAATAGCATGAAGTGAATTTTAGAACTCACACATTTTGGGCATTGTCATCCCAGCCACAGGAAAGGATGGGAAAGGTGGAACAGTCAGGCCTCGACTCCTCATTCGAGGAACTGTGAGAGGCCGAACACAGCGAAGTCGGTAACTTTCCTGACTTCAAACGCTTACATCAGGACTTAACTCGTGACATCAATGGAGAAGGATGTTAATGAAAATGACTCCTTGACCGGGCCTGTGACTGGACTTTGGTACAAGAAGGAGACCATGACCGACGTGAAGACTGGGATGGCACCGACATCTGTGCCGCTAAAAGCTTCATATGGTGCTTTGGCAGAGCCTTTGGACAGAGACTCCGACAGGAGTTGCACTCTTCAGTGTCATGGTGCTCTCCCAGGCACCACTTACAAACAGAGTGGGAAGGAGCCGTAGTCAACATTTGTCAACCACAGGTCCCACAAGGCGTAAAGCCTGAAGACATGAACAGTAAAAGCACACTGTTCTGTCAACGAAGATGTTGAAGGCCGAAAATGACCTAAAAACTGTTACTGGATCCGCATTGCAAGTACGGAAAAGAAGGAACTGATGCTGGCACGTTTGCGAGAGGGAGTTATAGACTCTGCTGATGTTACATCCAGTGGACGACATCGATAAGGAGTCGCGCAACGCTCTCTACTGACCCACATACATATTATGGTAAAAAAAAGTTTCCGGAACTAGGCTCATACCTGGGGAGGATTCTTAAGTAAGGAGTCTGTGGCTAGATGTCTCTATCAGATGCAAGGAATGAAAGATGCTGAAGATGCTCCAAGGATGCTGTAGATGAGATGCAGTCGATGGGGGTCTGGCTGCGACTACTCCTTGGTTCCTAAGCTGGGAGAGGCAGTCCGGGTCACAGGGTCAATGTCTGTTGAAGTCCTCTCCAGGCTAACAGAGGTCCAGTCGCCACCAGGCTACCAGGTGTCTGGTGTCATGGTCAAAGGCCAGTCTTTCCTGAGTTGATAGCTCATCCTCTGAGGGTCCTGGCAGCGCTTCAACAGCTTTCTCGGGTTTAGTGAACTTGGATGCAACTCTGCATGTTGGGTCTTGGTCCCAGGTGTTGCACGGCAGTGGCGATAGTGGTTTGAAGATTTGGCCCCTTCAGCCGTTGTGTCCATGTGCTGCGAACAGGAGGTTAGTCGACTTGTCTTTGGGGTCTCTAGGCTTCGTTGAGCGCAGGAGATAACTTCTTGAGCAGGACACAGTTGGCAGAGTCCTTCTATTTTCTAGCCAGCAGGTGCAGTCTTCAACAGTGCAGCTTCTCTTTGCTGGTCAGTTGGTGCAGCAGGAGAGTCCTTCTTCGGTGCTCCTTATAGGTCAGCTGAGATCTAAGGGTGGGGTGCTACAGGTGCCCTTTTTTATGCTTAGAAAATGCCCGCAGGTAATGATGTGGAAGATAGCCAATGGGCTATCAGGTTCCTTCCCACGTGGTGACCACTATGGAGTGTGGCAATTGGCCATCCCAGGATGCACTTTTCTGCCCACTCTCAAGATAGCAAGTCCCCTCTCCCGTTAAGTAGACCACACAAGCCCCTCCCTTAGGTGTGGTTAAATTAGGGCTACAGTGGCAGGCTGGGAGACTCGTTTTACTTGAGGAACCTCCAGGGTGGCACAACCAGTGATGCAATCACTGAGGTAACCCTCTATCTTATAGGCGCTGGGTACCATATACTAGAGACTACTCTGTCCCAAACTTGACGGATAACCCACCCGCCGTATTACAAGTTCCATTATATTCAATGGAACCTGTAAAACGGCAGACGGGATATTTGTCACTTTTAAAACAGAGTAATCCCCTACTCCAAGGTCGTAATCAGGCCCAGATTCTCTTGACAAAGCATCCACGACCCCCAACATGCTCTGTTTGTTGCAGTACCACATGGCAGTGGGGTTTTCTTTGAACATCCGCACCAGCTTCCCCTTGATGTCAGACACTCCAACAGGTTGATGTGGAGCCCGTACTCCACCAGATACCACAGTCCTCTGACCTCCCACTCTCCTATATGGTCACCCCATCCCAGAAGCGAGGCAACTTTCACCACTTCCAGCTCTAGGTGGGAACGGGAAAGGGGAATACCACTCACCCAATTGTGGTTTGTCAGTTACCACTGCAGATCTTTCGCAGTTCCGGACAAGATCTGGACAATGTCGTTGAGATTCCCCTGATGCTGTGCCCACTGGGACTTCAGGTCCCACTGCAGAGCCTGCATTAACCAACAGGCATGGGTTACAAGTAGGATGCTGGAGGAGATGAAGGCCCAAAAACATCAGGGTCATTCTCACTGAAATACAGGAGAGAGGCTGAAACATCAGTACCATAGACAGAATATACTGGACTCACCGCTCTGGTGGATACATCCAAAACGGAATTTTGTCCAGAACAGCTCAGATGAAAAGGGGAATCTGAGAGGGAGTCAGATGTGACTTCAGAACATTGATAGTGAACCCCAGCAAAAGCAGACAGTTCGCCATAGTCTGGAGGTGGGAGAAGGCTGCCTGGAGCGAGCCAGCATTCAACAGCCAGTCATCACGATAGGGAAAGACTGGCTACCCTGACCTCCGACAGATGAGCTGCAACCACCGCCATTACTTTTGTGAATACCTTAGGGGCACTGATAAGACTTAAGGCAAGCAGGGCGAACTGAAAGTGCTCTTGGCCCACCGTGGACCACAGGTAATGTCTGTGGGCAGGCAGGATGGGATGTAAAATATGAGTCCTGCAAGTCCAACACTACCATCCAGTCTCCCAGGTCCAGGACAGACAGAACTTGTATGAGTGGGACCATTTCAGGAAGAGATAGAAAGGGCGCAGGTATAGGTTAGGACGAAGGCCTCCATGGTTCTTGGGCACCAGAACGTGGCAGGAATAGCAGCCACAAGCTACTTCTGATGTTGACACTCTATCAATAGCTCCCTTGGTTAAGAGAGCCAGTGGTTCCTGACGGAGCGAGGAGAGGTGGTCCTCCCTCAGCAGATTTTAAGTGGATGGCATGGGTGGAGGGGTAGTCACAAAGCTGAGAGTTTCACCCTTTTGGACAATTTCCAAAACCCAATGTTCTGATGTTAATGACCATCTGCGGTGAAGGTGATGGTGTATCTTACCCCCCACTGGATGCCCAAGATGTTCACAGGACAAACTAAAGGGAGTTTGGGGTGTGGCGGCCATGGGGGTGGTGGACTGACCCGACCTCTGATTACCTCTCCCACGTGGTCTATGGAACTCACATCCTTGGCCACAAAAAGCCTGGTGGGTATGGATGCAATTGGCATGCCTTTTCGAGGCCAAGAAAGGGACAGAAGATGGACGAAAAGTGACAAGGGGCCACAGACAAGCCCATGGACCTGGATGTGGCTTTGCTGTCCTTTAAGAGTTCTAGCACTGAGTCAGCCTTCTGTCCAAAAAAACAACAGCCTCAAAAGGCATGTCTATAAGTGAGGCTTGAATGTCCCTGAAAACCCATTGGTTCTCAATCAGACGTGGAACTGCAAGGCCACCGATGATGAAATTGCTCCACTCAGTGAGTTGGTCGTGTCCTGTCCACATCGTATGGTGAACTTCGATGCGTTTCTCCCATCCCACCAGCAATACCTCAAAAGAGTATGTCTCTAGCCTCCTCCAAGGCCACTGGCAGCACCTGCACAACCGAATCCCAGATCATATGAGAATATCATTCCAAAAGGCATCTGGTGTTCACCGACAGAAGTGCAAGGCTACTGGAAGAGAACATTCAATTGTGAAAGGTATCCAGCCTCTTGGATTCCCAACTTGAGGAGTGTTAGGGAATGTGGGGAGGTTAATCCTAGAAGTGGATACTTGGAACACCAAGCTTGCAGGGGGTGCTGGGTAAGGAAACTAAGGTCCTCAAGAGTGGGAAGATGGCTGTGAGCAGCTGTCCTATGCACAGGTGCCCCTGTGCAGGGCTTGGACCAGGCCTGATTAGGATGTTGGTAAGAGCTTCATTAAAGGGAAATAAAGGTTTGGTAGGGGTGACTCCCGACTGAAGCATCTCTGTGAAGACACTTGTCCTGACCACCAATGAGGGTAGCTGAGGACCCTCAGCCACCCTATGCACCACCATAACAAACAAAGCTCCGTCTTCCATAGCCATGGTAGAAAAGGAGACCAAGTCCAGTGTCAAGTGAAGTTCCTAATCCACTGTACTCTTCCAGTTCCTCAAACCAGGTCTCCTCATTATCAGCTAGGGGATGTTGGTATCCATAAGGGCCATCAGACCCCTTCCCATCCATCTTCCTCTCCAGGCCTTTCAAATACAAAAAGCCCTAGCTCTGTTCCAAAGAGGAAGGTTCCGGTAGGAAGGTCTTGGCCTCACCAGAGGCTCTGCTCAGGACCCAATTTGGGATCCATGGAGTCCAAATGATGCGGAGGGGAAATCTGCTGGAGAGAAAGGTGCTCCAGAGGGCCACGCCACCCACATACGAGGAGCATGGCCTGATTAAATTCCTTAAATTAGGCAGGTCGCTCCATCTTGGGGAAATCAAGGACCCATCTCAGGCACAGTCGAAGCACGAGGCCTGGCGTGCCAATGCTCCTGCGCCTCATAAGAAGACTTTGATGGGCGCAGCGCAGTGAAAGGCTTCTTAGACTTCATGTGATAGTGGGACTTACCGGATGACTAGAGTGTGATGACGATGGGTGCAGCTCTGCGAACAGTTCCAGAACCTTCCCCACGACCAGGATCTTAAGCGGTGCAGGGTCGTCCAACATCAGTTGGCAAGGAGCTTGAGGAATCACTCCCTCAGCACCTTCAGGTGCATGTCACTGCAATCCTCACAGGTTTTGGAGGCGTAGTCTCTCTCCAAGCACCATAAAGACACCAAGTGTGGGTCTCTCACAGATATCTGCCGGTGACTGGCACTACATGGTTTGAAACTATCAGGCTTTTTAGGGGACATCATGTCACAGCAGGAGAAAAAATCTCTCAAAAAAGTGTTGACGCAAAGTTGAGTTAAAAGCCAGTCAAAAAAAGATTGAGGGTAGCTGTAACCAGATCAGTGCTATCCGGTATGGAAAGGAAATAACTGAGGTCAGCACACCAGGATGGCACCTAGATAGGTAGTGCTTATGTCATTTCTGGCATGGAAGATGAAGACATAGAGCTGAATGACGCCATCTACCAGTACGCAGGGGTATGACTCATAAAAAGGCTGGATCTAGTCTGATGCCTGAGGAATATTTTAAGGTAAGGAGTCTGCAGCTGGACGTCTGTATCAGATAAGTTATAAACATACATAGATAGATACATACATCATCAGTGACCATAAGAGAGATGGGTCATGAGACCAAGCCATGAAGCCCTGGTTTTGAACTCCTGATCCTTACCAAGCTGCCTCTTTGCCTCTGCCCAGGTGGGCTCATTGCCCCTCAGGATCATGACAGCCTGCATTACGGTTTCCACAAGTACAGGAGGGCGGCCATAGGATTTTATTTCTGTCAAGTCCTTTTTGTTGAGAGCCTCTAAAGCCTATGGAATAAGAAAGACAACTACTTCAATTAAGTCACTAGGCACAAACGAAGATATTCACAAACAGAATGTTATCATAAGGGAGCAGAGTCTGGCACAGTTCTATACTTCAAAATGCATAGCACATTATGTTGCTACAGTACTTTGCCAATAAATGACTCACCTGGCATATCAGCAACAATGGGAAAGGAAATCCTACAATAATGTTGTTAACAGCTGTGTTGTAGTCCGCTTTGCTGGCAAAAATCAAGCTGTCAGACTTGCAAATAATATGCACAAAAGGCCATAGAGCAGCCTTGCAGATGTTGACAATAGAAACTATTCTTAAAATTATAGTCCTGGTTTTAGTCACTCTTGCTGAATGAACCTATGTAAATTGGACCCTTCTGCAAGCCTGCATCAGAGTAAACTACTTTTTGATAGCCTCTTGTAGGCACATCTCTGAAAGCAGCCCAACCACGTGAAGTTTCAGTATGGCTTTGAGTGACACATAAATAAGTGATGGCATAGGCAGATGCTTTGTCATCTGCTTCCCTGGGACGGGTGCTGTCACGCTCTGGGAAACATATATACAAAAGCTTTCTGACAGACTACATCCTCCCCTCCTTGGTGTAACTTCCTTTTCACCTCTCCCACAGCTGTTGATTGCATGAACATATTGTAAGGAAATGCCTCCTTGGCATGGTTAACCCCTGACATTTTGCCTTTGCTGATGCCAAGTTATGAGTTGAAAGTGTGCTGAGGCCTGCTAACCAGGCCCCAGCACCAGTGTTCTTTCCCTAAAACTGTACCTTTGTCTCCACAATTGGCACACCCTGGAATCCAGGTAAGTCCCTTGTAACTGGTACCCCTGGTACCAAGGGCCCTGATGCCAGGGAAGGTCCCTAAGGGCTGCAGCATGTCTTATGCCACCCTGGGGACTCCTCACTCAGCACAGACACACTGCTTGCCAGCTTGTGTGTGCTGGTGAGGAGAAAAAGACTAAGTCGACATGGCACTCCCCTCAGGGTGCCATGCCAACCTCACACTGCCTATGGCATAGATAAGTCACCCCTCTAGCAGGCCTTACAGCCCTAAGGCAGGGTGCACTATACCATAGGTGAGGGCATAGCTGCATGAGCACTATGCCCCTACAGTGTCTAAGCAAAACCTTAGACATTGTAAGTGCAGGGTAGCCATAAGAGTATATGGTCTGGGAGTCTGTCAAACACGAACTCCACAGCACCATAATGGCTACACTGAATACTGGGAAGTTTGGTATCAAACTTCTCAGCACAATAAATGCACACTGATGCAAGTGTACATTTTATTGTGAAATACACCCAGAGGGCATCTTAGAGATGCCCCCTGAAAACATACCCGACTTCCAGTTTGGGCTGACTAGTTTTACCAGCCTGCCACACACCAGACATGTTGTTGGCCACATGGGGAGAGTGCCTTTGTCACTCTGTGGCTAGTAACAAAGCCTGTACTGGGTGGAGGTGCTTCTCACCTCCCCCTGCAGGAACTGTAACACCTGGCGGTGAGCCTCAAAGGCTCACCCCCTTTGTTACAGTGCCACAGGGCATCCCAGCTAGTGGAGATGCCTGCCCCCTCCGGCCACGGCCCACTTTTGGCGGCAAGGCCGGAGGAGATAATGAGAAAACAAGGAGGAGTCACTGGCCAGTCAGGACAACCCCTAAGGTGTCCTGAGCTTCGGTGACTCTGACTTTTAGAAATTCTCCATCTTGCAGATGCAGGATTCCCCCAATAGGATTAGGGATGTGCCCCCTTCCCCTCAGGAAGGAGGCACAAAGAGGGTGTAGCCACCCTCAGGGCTAGTAGCCATTGGATACTAACCTCCCAGACCTAAACACCCCCCTAAATTGAGTATTTAGGGGCACCCAGAACCTAGGTAGATAGATTCCTGCAACCTGAAGACGAAGAAGGACTGCTGACCTGAAGCCCTGCAGAGAAGACGGAGACACCAACTGCTTTGGCCCCAGCCCTACCGGCCTGTCTCCCCACTTCAAGATAAAAATGCAACAGCGACGCGTCCCCCAGGGTCCAGCGATCTCTGAAACCTCAGAGAACTACCCTGCATCTAAAAGGACCAAGAACTCCCGAGGACAGCGGCCCTGTTCCACAAAGACTGAAACTTGCAACAAAGAAACAACTTTTAAAGGACTCCACGTTTCCCGCTGGAAGCGTGAGACTTTCCACTCTGTCCTGACGCCCCCGGCTCGACCTGCGGAGAAACAACACTACACGGAGGACTCCCCGGCGACTGCGAGCCTGTGAGTAGCCAGAGTTGAGCCCCCTGTTCCCCCACAGCGACGCCTGCAGAGGGAATCCAGAGGCTCCCCCTGACCGCGACTGCCTGCTTCAAAGAATCCGACGCCTGGTAAAGACACTGCACCCGCAGCCCCCAGGACCTGAAGGATCCGACCTCCAGTGCAGAAGCTACCCCCAGGTGGCCCTCTCCATTGCCCAGGAGGTGGCTACCCCGAGGAGCCCCCCCCCCCCTTGCCTGCCTGCTTCGCTGAAGAGACCCCTGGTTCTCCCATTGAAACCAATTGCAAACCCTACGTCTGTTTGCACTCTGCAACAGGCCGCCCCTGTGCCGCTGAGGGTGTACTTTTTGTGCTGACTTGTGTCCCCCCCGGTGCCCTACAAAACCCCCCTGGTCCGCCCTCCGAAGTCACGGGTACTTAATGCTGGCAGACTGGAACCGGGGCACCCCCTTCTCCATTGAAGCCTATGCGTTTTGGGCACCACTTTGACCTGACCGGCCCTGAGCTGCTGGTGTGGTAAATTTGGGGTTGCCCTGAACCCCCAATGGTGGGCTACCTTGGACCCAATTTGAACCCTGTAGGTGGTTTACTAACCTGCAAAACTAACCAATACTTACTTCCCCCAGGAACTGTTGAACATTGCACTGTCTAGTTTTAAAATAGCTTATTGCCATTTTTGCTAAAACTGTACATGATATTGTGTTGATTCAAAGTTCCTAAGATACCCGAGTGAAATACCCTTCATTCGAAGTATTACTTGTAAATCTTGAACCTGTGGTTCTTAAAATAAACTAAGAAAATATATTTTTCTATATAAAAACCTATTGGCCTGGAGTAAGTCTTTGAGTGTGTGTTCCTCATTTATTGCCTGTGTGTGTACAACAAATGCTTAACACTACCCTCTGATAAGCCTACTGCTCGACCACACTACCACAAAATAGAGCATTAGAATTATCTCTTTTTGCCACTATCTTACCTCCAAGGGGAACCCTTGGACTCTGTGCATGCTATTTCTTACTTTGAAATAGTACATACAGAGCCAACTTCCTACATTGGTGGATCAGCGGTGGGGTACAGGACTTTGCATTTGCTGGACTACTCAGCCAATACCTGATCACACGACTAAATTCCAAAAATTGTCATTAGAAACTGATTTTTGAAATTTGAGCTATTTTTCTAAATTTTTAAAACTCCTGCTAGGGCCTTGTGTTAGTCCCTGTTAGCATTTCTTTTAGAGTTTAAAAGTTTTGTAAAAGTTTGAATTAAGTTCTAGAGATAGTTTTAGATTCTTAAAAAGCATTCAAAATTTTTGAAACAAAATGTCTACAGAAGAGTTAGTGATGGTACTCAACCTCACCCCTTACCTGCATCTTAGGATGTAAGTGTTAAGGTCTCTCTGCAGAATCAAAAAGATAAAGACTGGTTCAAACCCTACCAAAGTACAGCTCCAGGAGCTCTTGGCAGAGTTTGCTAAAAACAACCCCTCTGATGATGGCATCACAGAGGGGGACACTAGTGAGTTGGAGGAACTCCCACCTCCAACCCTAGATAGGGAGACCAGGGTTTCTCCAACCCTGACTCCAAATGTGATAGTCAGAGATGCTGCTTCTCTCGCAGGAGAGTCCAGCAACTCTGGAAGCATTGAGGACAGCTTCAATGAAGATGACCTCCTGTTAGCCACGTTGGCCAAAAGATTGGCTTTGGAAAGACAGATCCTAGCCATAGAAAGGGAAAGACAAGAGATGGCTTAGGTCCCATCAATGGTGGCAGCAATATAAATAGGGTCAGAGATTCTCCTAACATGCTAAAAATCCCTAAAGGGATTGTAACTAAATATGAAGATGGTGATGACATCACCAAATGGTTCACAGCTTTTGAGAGGGCTTGTGCAACCAGAAAAGTAAACAAATCTCACTGGGGTGCTTTCCTTTGGGAAATGTTCACTGGAAAGTGTAGGGATAGACTCCTCACACTCTCTGGAAAAGATGCAGAATCCTATGACCTCATGAAGGTTACCCTGACTGAGGGCTTTGGATTCTCAACTGAGGAGTACAGGATTAGGTTCAGAGGGGCTCAAAAATCCTCGAGCCAGACCTGGGTTGATTTTGTTGACTTCTCAGTCAAAACACTGGATGGTTGGATTAATGGCAGTGGTGTAAGTGATTATGATGGGCTGTACAATCTGTTTATGAAAGAACACCTGTTAAGTAATTGTTTCAATGATAAACTGCATCAGCATCTAGTAGACCTAGGACCAATTTCTCCCCAAGAATTGGGAAAGAAGGCGGACCATTGGGTCAAGACTAGGGTGACCAAGACTTCCACAGAGGGTGACCAAAAGAAAGGGGTCACAAAGACTCCCCAGGGGAAGAGTGTTGAGACATCCAAGGGTAAAAGTAAAGAGTCTTACAGGGCCCCAAAAACCTGCTCAGGAGGGATGGTCCAAAGCCTCTTCACAATCCAATTTTGGGTACAAGGGTAAAAACTTTGATCCCAAAAAGGCCTGGTGTCGTAGTTGTAATCAGCAGGGACACCAAACTGGAGACAAGGCCTGTCCCAAGAAAGGTTGCACTTCAAACTCTACTCCAGTTAGCACTGGAGTAGCCAGTCTCCAGATGGGATCAACATTGTGCCCAGAGCAAATCAGGGTTCACACTGAGGCTACATTAGTTTCTGAGGGTGGGGTGGACTTAGCCACACTGGCTGCCTGGCCCCCTAATATGCAAAAATACAGGCAGCAACTCTTAATTAATGGGACTAGTGTAGAAGGCCTGAGGGATACAGGTGCCAGTGTCACCATGGTGACAGAAAAACTGGTTTCCCAAGGTCAATACCTCGCTGGACAAACTTATCCAGTCACCAACGCTGACAATCAGACTAAAGTACATCCCTTGGCTATGGTAACTTTAGAGTGGGGAGGGGTCAAAGGCCTGAAACAGGTAGTAGTCTCCTCAAATATCCCTGTAGACTGTTTGCTTTGAAATGACCTGGAGTCCTCAGCATGGGCTGAGGTAGACCTTAAAACCCATGCAGCCATGCTGGGTATCCTTGAACTGGTGTGTGTCAAGACAAGGGCACAGTGCAAGGCTCAGGGTGAAAATGTGGTGTTGGAGCCTGGAATAATGGCTCAACCCTCCAAGAGAAAAGGAAAGAAGACTGGGGGACCAGCTTCAACACAACAAAAGAAAGGGAACCTCTCTTCCCAGGAAGAAGTTCTGCCCACTGAGGGAACTGAGCCCATGGAGTTAGAACCTTATCAGGTTGAACTCCTAGGACCAGGGGGACCCACAAGGGAACAGTTGTGTAAGGGGCAAGAAACATGTCCCTCTCTTGAAGGCCTTAGGCAGCAAGCTGCTGAAGAGACCAAAGGAAAAATCACTGGAACACATAGAGTCTATTGGGAAGATGGACTCCTCTACACTGAGGCAAGAGATCCCAAACCTGGTGCCACTAGGAGAGTGGTAATGCCTCAGGAGTTTAGGAAGTTCATTCTGACCTTAGCTCATGATATTCCACTTGCTGGGCATTTGGGACAAACCAAGACTTGGGAGAGATTAGTCAACCATTTCTATTGACCCAACATGTCCCAGAAAGTAAAGGAGTTTAGTGTCTCCTGTGCCACCTGTCAAGCCAGTGGTAAGATAGGTGGACACCGAAAGGCCCCCCTCATTCTACTTCCAGTGGTGGGGGTCCCCTTTGAAAGAGTGGGTGTGGACATAGTGGGTTCACTTGAACCTCCCACTGCCTCAGGGAACCAATACATACTAGTAGTAGTAGGAGTGGATCATGCTACTAGATACCCTGAAGCAATTCCCCTTAGGTCCACTACTGCCCCTGCAGTAGCTAAAGCACTCATTGGTATCTTTACCAGAGTGGGATTTCCTAAGGAGGTGGTGTCTGACAGGGGTACCAACTTCATGTCAGCATGCCTGAAGCACATGTGGAATGAGTGTTGGGTGACTTACAAATTCACCACACGACACCATCCACAAACCAATGGTCTTGTGGAAAGATTCAACAAGACATTGAAAGGCATGATCATGGGGCTCCCTGAAAAGCTCAAAAGGAGATGGGATGTCCTCTTGCCATGTCTGCTTTTCGCCTGCAGAGAGGTGTCTCAGAAGGGAGTAGGGTTTTCCCCCTTTGAACTTCTGTTTGGCCATCCTGTAAGGGGACCACTAGCTCTTGTAAAAGAAGGCTGGGAGAGACCTCTTTATGAGCCTAAACAAGATATAGTGGACTATGTACTAGGCCTACGTTCCAGGATAGCAGAGTACATGGAAAAGGCAAGCAAAACCCTTGAGGCCAGCCAACAACTCCAGAAGATGTGGTATGACCAAAAGGCTGCTATGGTTGAGTTATAGCCAGGGCACAAAATCTGGGTTCTGGAGCCTGTGGCTCCCAGGGCACTTCAGGACAGATGGAGTGGCCCTTACCCAGTGCTAGAGAGAAAGAGTCAGGTCACCTACCTGGTAGACCTAGGCACTAGCAGGACCCCCAAAAGGGTGATCCATGTGAACCGCTTCAAACTCTTTCATGACAGGGCAGATGTGAATCTGTTGATGGTAACTGATGAGGACCAGGAAGCTGAGAGTGAACCTCTCCCTGATCTCCTCTCCACAGACCCTAAAGATGGCTCAGTAGATGGAGTGATCTATTCAGACACCCTCTCTGGCCAACAGCAATCTGACTGTAGGAAAGTCTTAAAACAGTTTGCTGAGCTCTTTTCCCTAACCCCTGGTCAGACACACCTGTGTACCCATGATGTGGACACAGGACACAGAATGCCTGTCAAAAAGAAAATTTAAGACAGTCTGACCAAGTTAAGGAAAGCATCAAAGTGGAAGTCCACAAGATGCTGGAATTGGGAGTCATTGAGCACTCTGACAGCCCCTGGGCTAGCCCAGTGGTCTTAGTCCCCAAACCTCACACCAAGGATGGTAAGAGAGAGATGAGGTTTTGTGTGGACTACAGAGGACTTAATTCTGTCACCAAGACAGATGACCATCCCATTCCAAGGGCAGATGAATTAATTGACCAACTAGGTGCTGCCAGATACTTAAGTACCTTTGACTTGACAGCAGGGCAAATCAAAATGGCACCAGGAGCAAAAGAAAAGACAGCATTCTCCACACCTGATGGACATTCTCAGTTTACTGTTATGCCCTTTGGCTTAAAGAATGCCCCTGCCACCTTCCAAAGGTTGGTAAATCAAGTCCTTGCTGGCTTGGAGTCCTTTAGTGCAGCTTCTCTTGACGATATTGCTGTCTTTAGCTCCAGCTGGCAGGATCACCTGGTCCACCTGAAGAAGGTTCTGAAGGCCCTGCAAGCAGCAGGCCTCTCTATCAAGGCATCCAAATGTCAGATAGGGCAGGGAACTGTGGTTTACTTGGGACACCTTGAAGGTGGAGGCCAAGTTCAGGCACTCCAACCCAAGATCCAGACTATTCTGTACTGGGTAGCTCCAAAAACCCAGACTCAAGTCAGGGCATTCCTTGGCTTGACTGGCTACTACAGGAGGTTTGTGAAGGGATATGGATCAATAGTGACACCCCTCACAGAACTTACCTCCAAGAAAATGACCAAGAAGATAAACTGGACTACAGAATGCCAACAGGCCTTTGACACCCTGAAACAAGCTATGTGCACAGCACCAGTTCTCAAAGCTCCAGATTACTCCAAGCAGTTCATTGTGCAGACTGATGCCTCTGAACATGGGATAGGGGCAGTTTTGTCCCAAACAAATGATGATGGCCTTGACCAGCCTGTTGCTTTCATTAGCAGGAGGTTACTCCCCAGGGAGCAGCGTTGGAGTGCCAATGAGAGGGAGGACTTTGCTGTGGTTTGGTCCCTGAAGAAGCTGAGACCATACCTCTTTGGTACTCACTTTGTAGTTCAAACTGACCACAGACCTCTCAGATGGCTAATGCAAATGAAAGGTGAAAATCCAAAACTGTTGAGGTGGTCCATCTCCCAACAAGGAATGGACTTTATAATGGAACGCAGACCTGGGACTGCCCATGCCAATGCAGATGGCCTTTCCAGGTTCTTCCACTTAGAAAATGAAGACTCTCTTGGGAAAGGTTAGTCTCATCCTCTTTCGTTTGGGGGGGGGGGGGGGGGGGGGTTGTGTAAGGAAATGCCTCCTTGGCATGGTTACCCCCTGACTTTTTGCCTTTGCTGATGCCAAGTTATGATTTGAAAGTGTGCTGAGGCCTACTAACCAGGCCCCAGCACCAGTGTTCTTTCCCTAAAACTGTACCTTTGTCTCCACAATTGGCACACCCTGGCATCCAGGTAAGTCCCTTGTAACTGGCACCCCTGGTACCAAGTGCCCTGATGCCAGGGAAGGTCTCTATGGGCTGCAGCATGTCTTATGCCACCCTGGAGACCCCTCACTCAGCACAGACACACTGCTTGCCAGCTTGTGTGTGCTGGTGGGGAGAAAATGACTAAGTCGACATGGCACTCCCCTCAGGGTGCCATGCCAACCTCACACTGCCTATGGCATAGATAAGTCACCCCTCTAGCAGGCCTTACAGCCCTAAGGCAGGGTGCACTATACCATAGGTGAGGGCATAGGTGCATGAGCACTATGCCCCTACAGTGTCTAAGCAAAACCTTAGACATTGTAAGTGCAGGGTAGCCATAAGAGTATATGGTCTGGGAGTCTGTCATACACTAACTCCACAGCACCATAATGGCTACACTGAAAACTGGGAAGTTTGGTATCCAATTTCTCAGCACAATAAATGCACACTGATTCCAGTGTACATTTTATTGTGAAATACACCCAGAGGGCATCTTAGAGATGCCCCCTGAAAACATACCCGACTTCCAGTGTGGGCTGACTAGTTTTACCAGCCTGCCACACACCAGACATGTTGTTGGCCACATGGGGAGCGTGCCTTTGTCACTCTGTGGCTAGTAACAAAGCCTGTACTGGGTGGAGGTGCTTCTCACCTCCCCCTGCAGGAACTGTAACACCTGGCGGTGAGCCTCAAAGGCTCACCCCCTTTGTTACAGCGCCACAGGGCATCCCAGCTAGTGGAGATGCCCGCCCCCTCTGGCCACAGCCCCACTTTTGGCGGCAAGGCCAGAGGAGATAATGAGAAAAACAAGGAGGAGTCACTGGCCAGTCAGGACAACCCCTAAGGTGTCCTGAGCTGAGGTGACTCTGACTTTTAGAAATCCTCCATCTTGCAGATGGAGGATTCCCCCAATAGGATTAGGGATGTGCCCCTCTCCCCTCAAGGAGGAGGCACAAAGAGGGTGTAGCCACCCTCGGGACTAGTAGCCATTGGCTACTAACCCCCCAGACCTAAACACACCCTTAAATAGAGTATTTAGGGGCCCCCAGAACCTAGGAAGATAGATTCCTGCAACCTGAAGACGAAGAAGGACTGCTGACCTGAAGCCCTGCAGAGAAGACGGAGACACCAACTGCTTTGGCCCCAGCCCTACCGGCCTGTCTACCCACTTCAAGAAAAGCTGCAACAGCGACGCGTCCCCCAGGGTCCAGCGACCTCTGGAGCACCTCTGCTTTATGTCTTTGGAATCAATTTAATTGCTCATTTATTTCAACATAATGTTGATTTCCTTCTGCAACAGATGTGAATGACAATGGTTTATCTTCTGTGGTGGTTTTTCTCAAAATTCTAACTTGTGATCGTATTTTATAAGATTCAACACCCAATGGTCTGATGTAAAGTTGACCCAGTTGTAACGTAAAGATACCTTTTCACCTACAAGCGTATTGTGAAGTACTGTGGCCAATGATAGGGTTGGCGATAGAGATATTGAGGGGTTGTATACTGCTGGTATCTGTATAGCTGATAGACCTCTCTGTATGAATACATACTTCTTCACTGTTTGCCTCGCGGGGACTGGGTGCATAGTTCTTGAAGCACTCCAAGTGATCTGGCTGTTTCTGTGTCTGATTTAATTAATAAACAGCAGAGCCTCATCTATATGGTGGTCAAACAAAGTCATGCCATTGTATGGCATATCTAATATTTTGCTTGGCCTTCTAGGTCTAAAAGATGTGGCTCGCAGCCAACCTTATCTACACAATACAGAAGCTCCTGCTTCTTGTCTGAAACCAGTTGATGTCATATCCATTGCCGTATCAATAACTGCCTCAAGGTGTTATTTCTCCTGCCTGAAGAATTACTTTTGCCTCTGCTTTTCCATTCTCTGGCAATTGCTCTAGGGATGGTCTTATGCACAACCCCTTCTGATGATTATATCTAGCGAGTATTGCTAAAGCGTTTGAGGCCCTTATTGAGGTGGCTGTTGTGGCAGAGAAATGTTCGCCAATGTTGTCTAGTCTCTTGCCCTCTCTGACTTGTGGTGCTGCTCATGGTAATTCTTTTTTCTAGATCACCTCTGAGCAGCTTGCATGACAAAGAAGTCTGATTAGGGATAGAAAATAAGATATACACACCTTTTATTTCTTGTCCAGGCATGAAATCGCTACTGCTGCCTTTAATACACTCAGAATTCTTAGGACCTCAACCCTGATGTGATTGGTTATTGGGATTGATTCAATAGTTTTCCTGACAGGTTCCTTAAAATCATAAAGGAAACAATCATTCTCTTTTGATGATTCTGGCAAGTCAAATCCTTTTTGATACTTTTTCTACTAAATTGTAGAAGCCACTAATACCATCTTAGGAGATTCCACCATTAGGCCAGTTACTTTTTCCACTGTGGTAGACATATAATCATCCCATGTGGAGCCTGAACACGGTAGAGATTTTCTAGCTGTCTGTCCTCGTGGTCATTATCTGTATCTGGTGCCTGTGGAGTAATGAGCTGTGGTTCCTGAGGTGAATGATGCATTGATTGAGTTATTGGATTACGTGGAGGCGGAAAATTAACTTGGTCGCTTGATGTGGTTAGTCAAGGCCAAGGACACCTGCATCATCTTGTCTCATGGTGTTTACATTGTGTTTTCAGACATGTCTAAAGAATATTGCCATCAATCAGCTTCATCACTATCATCTTGTTGCACAACAGACTGATAAATGCCTCTTTGATCTGATGGAAAATCTGTGTTTACATAGTCATCGTCCTCTTCTTCTGGATTCAGATTGAGTAGGACTGTAAGTTGGTCCAAAGGGTACTTGCTCATTTTTGGGAATAGGGTGATCACAAGAAACCTTAATGGGGCTGTCTGTTTTGGCATAAGAATCAGTGGAATGGGGATATTTTAGTGCTCATGGGTGGTGAGGTTATGATCAATCTAGTCAAAGGAGTTGTTGTTGTCGGTGGTGTGGTAATTGTTAGTGCAAGGGCTGTCATGTCTCTTGAAACTATAACAGAAGGTATGGTATCAGTAGCAATTGGTGTTTTTTGCTAATGGAATTCGTGTAGCTAATAGTGGTCATCATTGACGACGGGGTCCTGTTCATTAATGAAGGTAATATTTTTGTTGATTTTGTCCATGCCAACTTGGCCTGATGTCTTGGTCAGTGTTACTGATGAATGTGAGGTCGTTGATGCGAAAATCAACAATATTACAAGTGATGAAAGTTTGACTGTTGCCGAAGGTGATAGTTTCTTTCTGATCAATAATGATGTCTTTGACAGTGATACAGATGAAGTTCTCATCTGTGGCAAAGAAGAAGAGTGTTTTGATGTCTCCGAAGCCAGCTGCTTTCTAGAGCTTGAAGGAGCAGATTGGGTTCTGTGATGCATTTGTGACAGAATTTTTCCAGTCAGAGTTCCGATGTTTGAGGAAGGGCCCTCTTCTCTTTTGAAAATTTTTAAAGGAATTTTTAGGTGGTACTCCCTCAGATCTTGCCCTGAAGTACATTCAGAGGGTGAATGCCATCTTTTTCGAGATTTTACCAGAGATTTAGAAGCCTCATCTTTCCTTTCTTGAGGACAGGACATCTTCAGCCTTTGGCTTCTAGAGCCATAACAAACGGTTTTGTAGCGAATGTCCTACACATTTTAAAGTCCCTTGTTACACGTGCTGTATGTAAACAATAAATGAGATGGAATAGTCACTTATCTGACTGAATGAGCAGATCCCAATAGGGACCTTCTCACATGACATGTGATAGAAATATGAACTATGGTGGCATAAGTGAGGAGAGGTGAATGCTGTACTGTGCCTTGATTGGTTGAGTTCTGGCCATGTTTAATCTATTCTGTGTATGTTTAACATTGTACTGCTCACCATGTCTGTCGTGGGTCTCAAGCATGTGAAACTTTGAAACTGAGGCATACAGAATTTTAGAGAAAATCATAGTTGCCCTTTAAAAAAAACATTCTGTCTATAGAAGGGAGTGACTGTTAAAGTTTTTCTTCGCAAGGCTTAGCTACCAATGAGCACTTATTGAAATTACTGTTTAGGTTCACTTTACTTTTCGTAATAAAATTATTATTGCTAAAATAATGTACTATGTTCTGGGCATTTACACATAAGTTTGGCACTGTCGCCAGAAAATGTTGTTTGGAGCTCAAATTAATAGTGCCATAGAATATGATGCATTATTTGCCTTTTCCTGACTCATAATTTAGGTAACTAAGACATAATTTGATCCTCCACTAAATTCTGTGACAGCAGTAAAGTTCTGCACAATGGTTTCAGTTCTGTCATTTTGATGACAAAACCCCTTTCCATCTTTCAGGGATCTCTTGAAAAAGTTTGTGTTTATATTGCTGTATTTTCTGCAACAAAAGTACCCAAACATATAATATATATCTCAATTTTAATTGGGAGGTCTAGGTTGGCTGGTCAAATAAAAACTTGTGTCCTAGCATAAATGGTCATATGACTCACTGGGTAACAATCTCAAATAAACCCTTTTGAATGGAAAACTCAAGTAAATCCTTTTGAATGGAAAACTCTAAAAGGTGAACACTTTATCTTAATAAACTGAAGTATTTAAGGGGCATGGAGAACTCAGGTGTTTAAGGGGTGTAGAGAATGATGCTTTTCTACCAATGACATGTTATTAAAATATACAAGAAAGTATGTTACTCCCTTATTGGGGCAGGTATTTTAACATCAGCCAACTCCCAATATCCCCACTCCCTTATTGGATGATCCAAAAGGCCATACCCTCATTGCCTCCTCTAATGCAGGTAAGGCCTCCTCCAGGTCCTTCTGAGCATTGTCAGCCAATGCTTTGCATTTAACTTCTTCAAGACTGATCTTCTCGCTGTGGGCCGTCACTGCCTAAAGGAAAAGGTGATAGGATGAGAGCAGAACAGAGAGTCAAGAACCAAAAATCTTCTTCAGTCTCAGGAAATGAGCAATACATAAGGCTTCTTTACAGCATATGAGGGAATGCCACTGTAAGAGAATTCTTCTCTAGAGTTGAGAAGATTCCTGTTCTAAAGATAAATATAAAGTACTTATACGCTTTGAAGAAAATAGATGAACTTCGAGAATGTGATTGGATAAAAACAGACAAATAAATGGAGCAAGGACAGGAAAATGGGGTGAGAAAAAAAGTGGCAATAGGTTGGACAGGCATAGGTTAAACAGAATACAAAAAGCTGGAACAGGGAAAGGAGGTAGATATTAGTTACAAGCACTGACACTGTCATGCTTGGCTTTTTTTCTATTAAAACTAAACTAGTACTTTATTGACTGCCAGGTTTAAGCTTGCATGGGTCTTGCTAAATGGATGAATTTGTGGCCCTACTTTCCACAGAAAGTTACACTTTTTCATATGCATATTTGTCTCCTTTTCTGCTGGTCGGGCTTCTGAGAACACCTAACTATCAGGAAGTGGTCTAAACACATGAATTGTGCTTTGGTGACCAGAGAAGGCTGAAGGACAGGTTCTATTATGAAGCACATATTAAATATGAACTTACAATCACAGGGCCATATAATTATTTTTTAATGAATAATTGTGTTAGTCTTAACTCAGGAAGGAAGTAAACAAGCTGGGACATGATATTAGTGATGGGACCTTACAAATGCAGAGAAGAATTTCCTTCATGTCTGAAGCAAACACACAAAGATGTGACCAGAACAAGTACAGCCTTTCCAAGCTCTCTCTAAAGAAGTTCTGAAAAACAAATGTATATCCCATATGAACTGTGGCTCTATTATTTTTACAAACTTGAACCCAGCATCACTTACACTTGGAATAGGAGCACACTAAGTGTTGGACATTATGACAGGATTCAGCATGTGATTCTCATAACAAATGGTTACAATAATCAGCATGAGCTTACCTTCTGCTGTTCATCTGCTTCTCGCTTCTGCTGCACAATAATTACTAAGTACTCCTCACACTGCTTCTGGAATTCTGCCACTTTCTTCTTGGCCTCCTCCAACTTCAGAGACATCACTTCCACTTTTTGGCGTGTATCATCAATCTTGAACAGGCCGTTACGAAGCTTGTTCACTTGATCCCACAGTTCCTTACGTTTTTCGGCTAAAAGCCTAAACATCATAGAAGTGCATAAGAGTTTAAAAAGGAAACATGAAATAAATGTATTCTGATTCCCAGTAAATTCTATATCACAGGAGTGAAAGATCACTGCTGTCTAGATGCGTTGACATGAACTGCTTAGTCATGACTGAGAAGGAAGTTGCTAGTATGGCTAGGACTTGATTAATCCATTTCAATGAAAAAAGCTCTTCGCCTAAAGAAATCTATTATCTGGCCTGTAAGAACAGTTATCAAGCTTTGACATCCTTCACAGATTTACATGCTTAAATCATTCCATGTCACCAGACTTGGAATTACCGGGGAATGGTAGCCTGATGACAGGAAAGAGAATCTGTGAAAACTGCACTGCTGGAGAACAAGGTTGCTGCCAAAGGGTGCTCTTTGAACACTTTTGGTGTATATGTGAGTCAATATCGAATCACTCAACAAAAATGGTGTTTACCTGTAACAGTTATGCAGCATTAATATCTTTCATTGATTTGCATGCTTGAACTATTTCCTGATATCAAGTTAGGAACCCCGGTAGTCTAAGCTTAACATAGCAGTTTTTCAATATAGCAACTGTTACTCAAACCAACGATGAAATCTTCATTGAGCACACTTAGACCATTCATGTCACTATGTGACCTGAAGTAAAGGCAATCGAGTGGAGGGGCTGCAAGCTCGATCCCTCTTCAGAGGCTCCAACAGCTGAACTTTCACAGCTTGTAACAGCAAATAATAGCATCAGAAACAAAGAGAGTGCAGATTGAAATTTTGCCAGAAGAGAGACTGAGCAGAGCTTCCCTGTTACTAGGCACCACCAGAGAAGGAGATCTTGAAATCTCTACATTTGGTGATGGAGAAGGCAAGTCCGCTCTTGCAGAGAGCCCACTAGAATCTTAGGAGATTCAAGAGACTATCATGAATATCTCTGCCTTGCCTCTATTCTGAGGATCTCCTTCTTGAGGGATCCTTACAAGAGTGTGCCTTCTTAGGAGGAGACATCTCAGAGGCAGTCTTAGTAATCTTTTTCTTTTTTTTTTGGTTCTTCCTCTGCCTTCATATTCTGAATCATCCCTAGAAGAATGGTATCCACCATGTACTTGAGAGTTCCATTGGAAAATTTTAGCAAATATTTGGAGTCTCTTACGGTATGGGCTGGAGAAAGGCATACCCCATAGACCTAGTGGGGGTCAGTAACTACTTTCTTTCTTCCACTGGAGGGAGACTTCTCAAACTGAGAAAACCTTTTGTGACGTAAACTAATCCAAAATGGGGTACAAAATATTGTACTTGTCAGGGAGATGTTTAAAAGATTGAGTGAACATTGAATATTGTCTAAAAACTTTATTTTGATTTTAAAAAATAGATAGAAAACCTTTTACATGCTCTCAGATCCTTCTTAAGGGAGCCAGAAAAGGAACTGACTGGGTGAGGCAAACTGCCTGTACAGCACATTATGATTTGAGGAAGCTCCTCGATTCCTTAAAAAGACAGGAGTCTTTTTACTATTTACAATGTAGGTTTATCAGGCTGTATTGTTTTCTTTCACACTTCACATTTTCACCATCCTTTGCATCTAAGATGCTTCAATGTAGTGTTAAAAACGCTACTATTGTAAAGTGGTTTGTCAATTCCAGAACAAAAATCTGCTCTCTGATACACTGTTACAGAGTGCTGCTTATCCTATGGACAAAAAGACATTAGCACCCTTTGCTGTATTCTATGAACAATACATCTATGCTAAGTGCTCAAGGTCCAAGCAGAAAGCGCAGTATCATTCATGCGTTTATGACGATCAACGAGAATGCTACGATGCAGAGAATAGTTTTCTTCTCCACAGCAGACATAGGCTAGTTAAACTTTTGGGCTGCTCTATCCACTAACATGCAAGACAAACGCATCATACAGTGGAAAGCTCATAGGAATTTGTTCTGAAATAGTTTCTTCATTGTTTCAAAAGTATCCCAATCTGTATGTTGGATGTCTTCCAATGAAGCATCATAATCATGGTAGGTCTGCTTGTCCCCTAAACATGACCATCTCCTTCCAAACGCATGTCATGCACAATGTCTCTGCCAAGCTCTTGAAGTTGATTAACAGGATCATCTTGAGCTATACATTTAACAAATGGCGCATCCTGTAGTTTTGAAGGGGATACAGGTTATGGTGCCAAATCTACTGGTGGTGTCTGTGACATTACTGTTTGGTGCTATGGCTGAGGTAATATGGTGTAAACATTCTCCATCACCTTTTTCATTGAATGTATAAAGTCCATTGGCAGCTGTACCATCTGCACAAGGCAAATGTTGGGGAATGATGTCTATAGGCTGAATATAATAGGTGTAATAGGTAGGTTCTTCATATCCATAAAGCTCTTATCCATCATCAGAGTTATCTGCAAAGAACTGGATATCCAGATCATGTGGCTTCCCAGCTTGAGAGGCTCCATAATTGTATATCCTCCTCGTCAGAAGACACCGATCCTCATCAAATTCTAGCTTTGAATCGTTTTTTCCATAACCAGGTTTAGATGAAAGTTCACCCAATAGGTAACCTGGTGTTTCTGGTGTAATTCTAATGGGGAACACCAAGATCAGTAATGGCACCATAGAACCTACAGGTGTTTCAGAGAAGGTATTCACTTGGGAGTCTAGAGGCAGAAGTTATTACTGCAGCCTAAATTGTCATTGCTTGAGTCATCAACAATGGGAAGGATGTATTAACTGATGGCTGATACGTCATCGCCGATTATGGCTTTGTCGTTGGTGTTGGATGATTGGATGACTTTTAGTTGATGGTGGCGTCCAGGATGATTGCTTCATTGACAATGTCTTCATCAACGATGATGCAGGTGTTGACGGTGGAACAGCTTTTCATTTGTGGACACTTGAAGAAGGATATTTTGAGGTTTGCTTACTTGTCAATAACAACGAGCATTGATGGTGATACAGGCTTCAGTGATGAACCCTTACGTGGAGGGCACGTAAACAGCGTGTCTGGTAATGGTTTTATCGCCAACAGTTTCAAATGTGATGAAGTAGATGGTAGAGGCACTGTAATGTTCTTCTCACACCTCTTATTTGGTGGTAAGGCTTATGAATTGGATGGTACCACATTAAATACACTAGAAGGCTGCCCCTTTAGGGCAGGTGCAGAGGATCTCTTCGAAGGTGTTCCACAAGGCTTTGATGCTGCCTCAGAGGCTCAGTAATTTGATGCTGGTACTTGTAACTTGTGCTTCTTTGCTTTTAGAGCGTTTTTTACCAGATGGTGCCCAAGGTTACTCTGCAGTAACAAAACAAAGTAGCCTGCCCTCTCTGTCTTTTATAGTTTTGTCATAGAAGATAGCACAAATCTCAGAGAACTTAGGTTAAGTCCTGATTTACTAAGGAAGAAAATACACTTCCGATGGGGGTTTTCAGTGTAGACCTCCCCAGTTCCACAGTCCTCACAAAGATTAAAGAGAGTCCCTGGCAGAGAGGATTCAACCATGGTTTTGATATAAAAATAAAAATTATCTTGGATTCTGAGATGTTTAGAGTGATAAACCATACGCTCACAGGAAGTAAAGATTGCAGATTGAAATTTTGCCAGACGAAAGTCTGAGCAGAGCTCATGGGATTCCCTCTTACTAAACGGTAGAAAATCTGTCAGTTGTTGCCTATGAGGAAGTTTGAAGTCTGGAGCCTCTCCAACAATTAGCTGGTCTTCAGGTCACATAATGAGGGTGGTGGCTAAGTGTGATTTATGAAGGTTTGTCCTTTATTTTCAATGTCAGCTGCAATATTGAAAAACTGCAGTGCTAAACACTGAATACCGGGGTCATCGGGAGATTAAGCATGTGACTCCACAAAAGGTCCATTGCTGCATTACATTTAATGGAAGGAAAAATGACAAGCGTGAGGGTAAGAATCAATTAGAAAACACAAAATGGCACATCTGACCAAAATGCAAGATGTGGGTAGCAGTACGACCAGTAGGAATGTTAAGAGGGCTTAATGATTTTACAAAATTGTGTATATCTCACTTTGATTCAAAAACCAACAATTTTGAGAATTAGCATTCCCATTACGCATTTCCCCACCCCACTCTGGCCCCTTTACTGTCACTACAGAGTAAAATTGTCTCAATATAGTGCAATTAGAATTAAGACCTATTGGAAGGGAGGATTACCAAGTGGGAGCCATTTTCCCGGTCATAACACTATACTGAATGGCTTCTCTGTGATAGACATCTAAGTAAACTATGACAGCCTACTGCAAAACTGCACTAAAGTGATGCTGGCATTTTCTGGGGGGGAAGGGAGGTAGACCCACTGAAGGCATATTCTGGGCATCCACAGTTAAGTCAAAGAAATTGTGGTAAGGAATCAAGGGGGGGTTGGAATCAAGAGGGATGAAGTGATAGAGGCTCAAGTCAAGGAGGACCAGTGCTGAGGAGCAGAATGATAGACTGATGGAACAGCTGCCACAGTGTTTATCATCCACACCAGCTCCTATCATGCAGATATAAGTTGCCGCTGGTGACACAATAGATGCCAGTGTGGGGACAAAACCAAAATCTGTGTGTTCATTCATCACATTGGTAATGGGCAGCCTGTCGGCCAAACCCCAAATCGCGCTGTGTCTTTGTTCTAGTATTAGCAATAGGCCTCCTTCATGTACCCTGAAACTGACTAGCATTGTAAAGCTCTCATACTTCTTATAGCCGTCCACCAACTCCAGGTAATTGGTGGGTGTGACGTAGTTGTGTCTTCGCAGTTCAAGTTTCATCTTATGTGAATAGAAAGCCACGGATCGATGCATGGTCACAAATATCTGTGCCACTTTGTTGTGGATCTACAACAGGAAACAAAAAATGAGAATAGGTTGTTTAGAAGTATACTATAGGAGCTTTCCAATATCTTCAAAACAGGTTGGTAATAGCTATTTCTAACAATAGTGCAGAATTAGGATCTGCCACATTCTTATTGGAAGGCTTTCTCACAGTATCTCCTAGTGCATCTTGTATACTCATTGGAAGGGAAAATCAAATAACCTTTCATAAGGGTTTCACATTTAGAGTATGGTGGAGACAGCAATTAACTATAAACAGTTGAACGTAACTTCTTTCCATCTGGGATGTCATTTGGAACATGCCAATACACAAGCCATGGGACCAGAATGAACACCATAGAGCCACCCTTGGAACATGCTGATACACGTGCTATGGAACCAGTATAAATGCTACAGAGTCACAATGGTCACAGAGGTGAAAATGCAAATGTAGCTATTCTTGGTGAACAAAACATTGGCAATGATCGACACTGACAATTCAAATTCTTAAAGGCTAAGACAGTGATTATATCTTTCATATAATTTGATGTCCAGCTAATATAGCTAGAAATGTTGTGAAACATGGAACCTGATGTTGATATAATGGGACAGTACTGAGGGAACATTATTTTAACTCTAACATTGGTTCTACAATGTTGATTTATTTCATAAAGTCCTGTGACTGGTCAAATTTGCTTATGCTATAACTGAAGACCCTTGCTTTCCAATGCTAGTAAGAAGATCTACCAATATATAATTTTATAAGAGCAATAGCACAGAGGAAGCTTTTGTTTGGGATATTTAACTCCATGTATCTGCACATTGTTTTCTATTCATCCTTTACTATTTCAATTCTACTTAATTGACATGTACCAGTGTCATTTTGTTTATTTTATTTTACTTATGTACATCTTGCACACATATAACCTTTGCACCTACTTACTGGACCTCACTGTGCACGGGGACTGGACAAACTGACATCATATCTTATATTTTTAGATTGCCATTTTATATAATCTATTTCTAATTAAAAATAAGCACAACCAACAGTTGGGGCAATGCATGTGCAGCTCAACAAACATCCGACCGTTGGATCTTAAAGAGGCTCAAAAGCCTGGTTTGTTTATGTGCTCTTGCTGGATCTTGGTGAAAGTCAAAGCCTGGAAATCTATGAAAGTTCTAATACATTGTTAGCAGTCTTCAGCGTACTTACTCCTTCCATGTCTCCTAAATCCGTCCCAGAGAGGTACTTCTCTGCCACCTCCAGCAGGGCATCCTCGGGCCACTCCGAGAACCAGTCTATGGTGGTGCAGTTCACAAGAGCAGGGTATTGGCGTATTCGATTTCTGCAAGACAAAATTATGAGATCAGTTTGGCTGAGGACACAGCTTCATTGCATGGTTGAATTCCACACACCTGACAGTGGTTACTGACAATATTTTAGATCCATGGTTACATTAATCAAGCTACTCTCCAAGATTATACACTAACCATTGAATTACACTCATAGGTCCTTTTATCGTGGCAGTGAATGAGAAATGTTAACAAACATGACATCTGCCTTATACTGTTAACAAGGCAAAGCAAAATTTGAAAAAGTTAATAAGTTACAGAGTGAAAGTAAGAAAGGGGCGGGTGTCTTATCTATAAAGAAATAAAGGGGGAGGGAGACTATAAGGAGGAGGAAAAGGCGTGAATAAAGGCAGTGGGTGGTACAAGGGAAAAGGGAGTTGAAAAATGAGTGGTACTGGAGGGGGTAGAGAAATAAAAACTGGAGTAGGGAGCACAAGGAGTCTCACCAGGTTCAAAGCAGAATGAAAGGTTTGATTTCTACATTCACCAATACCCATTTATCAGGCAATAAAACTACATGTTTGTTAAGACACTCATTAGCTTGGTTTTGTCAGTCGGGTTTCATCAGGTTGGTAATTTATAAGGTACAGTTTCTTACCTGCAACTCCAGTTCTCTCTTAGGGGTATTTCCATGATAGTCATAAGCGTAGAATAATTCCCCGCCCGTCTGCGGGGACCCCGGAGCACTTTTTCCAATATCACTTCTTAAGTGTTCCTGTTCGCCTTACTTCAGAAAGGCCTGCCAAGACACTTAAGAATGTTCTCATGCAGCCTATAGGAAGGGCTACAGTGTTCAAGCTTCTTCATTCAGATTGTACTTGAAGTGAAATCATTAAAATGCTTGACAAATAAAAGCCATTTTTCAGACAAACTACTTCCAAAAACTTCTTTTATTTCACAAAGTATAAGTGCAGTAGGAGGAGTGCAGAGCAGTAGGAGTGCAGAGCAGTGTAGCCCATAGGCTGCCATTAGTAATGAAGAAAAAGGATACTGTGCCTTTAAGAACAGCCAGCCCTCCAGTATCCCATCATGCCTAGAGAGAGGCTGGTACCTCAGTTCTTTTTGAAGGTAGTTATTGGCTGACAATAGGGATAAATGTAATAAAGACATCTAACTGCTCCCCCGGGGAGGTGGGAGGGTTGCTTATGACTATCATGGAAATACCCCTACGAAAGAACTGGAGTTACAGGTAAGAAACTATACCTTCTCTCGTAGGGGATTTCCATGTATAGTCATAAGCGTAGAATAGAATACCAAGCCCATCCCATAACCTGCGGAGGAGCAGATAGAGTAATCAGTGAATATGTTTACCCCCCAACCCTTGCCTGCATTGCTGACGAGACCCCTGGGTCTCCCATTGAAACCTATTGCAAACCCGATGCCTGTTTGCACTCTGCACCCGGCCGTCCCTGTGCCACTGAGGGTGTACGTTTTGTGCTAACTTGTGTCCCCCCGGTGTGCTACAAAACCCCCCTGGTCTGCCCTCCGAAGTCGCGGGTACTTACCTGCTGGCAGACTGGAACCGGGGCACCCCCTTCTCCATTGAAGCCTATCCATTTTGGGCACCACTTTGACCTCTGCACCTGACCGGCCCTGAGCTGCTGGTGTGGTAACTTTGGGGTTGCCCTGAACCCCCAACGGTGGGCTACCTTGGACCCAACTTTGAACCCTGTAAGTGCTTTACTTACCTGAAAAACTAACAAATACTTACCTCCCTCAGAAACTGTTGAATTTTGCACTGTGTCCAATTTTAAAATAGCTTATTGCCATTTTTGCCAAAACTGTACATGCTATTGTGATGATTCAAAATTCCTAAGATACCTGAGTGAAATACCTTTCAATTAAAGTATTGTTTGTAAACCTTGAACCTGTGGTTCTTAAAATAAACTAAGAAAATATATTTTTCTATATAAAAACCTATTGGCCTGGAATTGTCTTTGAGTGTGTGTTCCTCATTTCTTGACTCTGTGTGTACAACAAATGCTTTACACTACCCTCTGATAAGCCTACTGCTCGACCACACTACCACAAAATAGAGCATTAGAATTATCTCTTTTTGCCACTATCTTACCTCTAAGAGGAACCCTTGGACTCCGTACATGCTATTTCTTACTTTGAAATAGTACATTCAGAGCCAACTTCCTACATTGGTGGCAGCGGTGGGAAACAAGACTGTGCATTTGCTGGAGTACTCAGCCAATACCTGATCACACGACTAAATTCCCAAAAATGTCATTAGAAACTGATTTTTGAAATATGAGCTATTTTTCTAAATTTGTAAAAGTCCTGCTAGGGCCTTGTGTTAGTCCCTGCTAGCATTTCTTTTAGAGTTTAAAAGTTTGGATTAAGTTCTAGGGATAGTTTTAGATTCTTAAAAAGTATCCCAACTTTTAGAGAAATAATGTCTACTACAGAAGAGATGGTGGTGGAACTCAACCTCACCCCTTACCTGCATCTTAGGATGTCAGAGTTAAGGTCTCTCTGTAAACATAAAAAGATAAAAAACTGGGTCCAACCCTACCAAACTAAAGCTCCAGGAGCTTTTGGCAGAGTTCACAAGGGACCACCCCTCTGTGGATAATCCCTCAGATGGGGAAGTTAGTGAACAGGAGGATGATTCCCCCCCACCTGTCCTAAATAGGGAAGACAGGGTTCCCAGAACCCTGACTCCACAAATCATAGTCAGATACTGGTTCTTCCATAGGGGAGACCAGTACCTCTGGAAGCATTGAGGGCAGCTTAATGAAGATGACCACCTGTTAGCCAGGATGGCCAAGCGATTGGCTTTGGAGAAACAGCTCCTAGCCATAGAAAGGGAAAGAGATGGGTTTAGTTCCCATCAATAGTCACGCCAACTTAAATAGGGTCAGAGAAACTACTGACATGCTAAAAATCCCCAAAGGGATTGTAACTAAATATAAAGATGGTGATATCACCAAATGGTTCACAGCTTTTGAGAGGGCTTGTGCAACCAGAAAAGTAAACAGATCTCACTGGGGAGCTCTGCTTTGGGAAATGTTCACTGGAAAGTGTGAGGAGTCTATCACTCTGGTAAAGATGCAGAATCCTATGACCTTATGAAGGCTACCCTGATTGAGGGCTTTGGATTCTCCACTGAGGAGTACAGGATTAGGTTCGGGGGGGGGGGCTCAAAAATCCTCAAGCCAGACCTGGGATGATTTTGTAGACTACTCAGTGAAAACAATGGATGGTTGGGTAACTGGAAATTACGTGCATGACTATGTTGGGCTTTATAATTTGTTTATGAAATAACAGATTTTAAGTAACTGCTTCAATGAAAAGTTGCATCAGTATCTGGTAGACCTAGGTCCAATTTCTCCCCAAGAATTGGGAAAAAAGGCAGACCACTGGGACAAGACTAGGGTAACCAAAACTTTCACTGGGGGTGACCAAAAGAAAGGGGTTACAAAGACTACCCAGGAGAAAGTGGGTGACACTAGAAACAAAGAAAAAGAGTCCTCTGTAGGCCCCCAAAAACCAGACCAGGTGGGTGGGCTCCAAGACACAACCCAAACCAAAGGTGGGTACCAGGGTAAGAACTGGGATGCCACTAAGGCATGGTGCCAAAACTGTAGACAGACAGGACACCACACCAAGGACACTTCTTGTCCCAAAAACAAACCCCATAGCAAAATCCCAGGGGTGACCAGTGTAGCCATTGGGGATGACTCCTCAGATGAGGAGATCTTCATAGCCTTCAACTGGAAAAAGGGCCCAACAGGTAAGTTGGAGATTCCAGAGGGGAGTAGACACCACCTACTGGTGAATGGAATCCCAGCCACTGCACTGAGAGACACTTGTGCCAGTCACACTGTTGTGCATGACAGGCTGGTGTTCTCAAACCAGTACATCCCAGGTGAGACTGCCAGAGTAAGAGTTAGCCCAGATAGGGTCAGTGATAGGCCTGTGGCTTTTGTGTCCATAGAAGTGGGTGGGACTTTTAGCTGGAGAAGGGTGGTAGTCAGTACAGAGCTCCTCCTTAATTGTCTCTTTGGAAATGACTACCCAGAGGTTAGTCAGAGCCCAAGAGAGGAACTGGTCCAGTGCCAGCCCTCTCCCAAGGATTCTGGAGGTGATACCCCTGCAGTAACTGCCAGTAGGCCCCAAAAGAAAAAGAAAGGAAAACAGAGTAGGAAAGGTGGACAACCTTTAGTCAAAGTTCCAGCAAGCCAAGGAGATTCTGCTCCAGTAGGGGAGAACTCCAAAAATGGCACTGGTAAAGTCCAACCTGACCCACAAGAAGTCCTGGCTAGTCAGGCAACTGTTAAACCTGAGTGGGTGGCTCCTCAGTTAACAGAAGAAAGAGTGGAAGAAGGGTGTTTACTACAGGATGTAGTAACCCCCCCACTCTTACACAGCAGACAGGCATCCTGAACCCAAAGAAGCCTGTAACTTAGCTCCTTCCCTTGCAGGTGAAGAGCTAAAGGTGTGGTTCTGGGCACTGACAGCTGTCAGTGGCCTCTGCTGGGTGTTAGCCTTTATGGCTGCACTATCCTTGGCATGGTGGTCTGACCCCATGCCAAATAGCAAGTTAGGCCCCCTGACCCTGTTGGTCATGGTGGGGTTACTCCAGCTCTGGGTAACCTCTTTGGGTAAGCTAGGGGTGACCCTGGCTAAGATAAGATTAGCAGAGGTGGATACCTCTAACCCCAAAATAGAGAGAATGGGTGAAGACATTAAAATCACCGACAAGAGACAGTTCAGATTAGGTCCTATCACTGTGGAAGTGGGTCAGTTTCCCAGAGGGAATTACCTGAACAGGAGGATGTAAGGCAGAGTAGGCCCTGCAACAAACCAGCCTATTTCCCCTACTCTTCCTCGCCTGACAGACTAGGAAGACTCTCCCAGCTTTGGCTGAGTCTCCTCGCCTGTGGGCTTGGGGGGGGGGGGGGGGGGGGAGGGGCTTGTGTAAGGAAATGGCTCCGTGTTGCAGTTACCCCCCACTTTTTGCCTGATACTGATGCTGACTTGACTTGAGAAGTGTGCTGGGACCCTGCTAACCAGGCCCCAGCGCCAGTGTTCTTTCACCTAAAATGTACCATTGTTTCCACAATTGGCACACCCCTGGCACACAGATAAGTCCCTTGTAAAAGGTACCAGTGGTACCAAGGGCCCTGTGACCAGGGAAGGTCCCTAAGGGCTGCAGCATATGTTGTGCCACCCTAAGGGACCCCTCACCTAACACATGCACACTGCCATTGCAGATTGTGTGTGTTGGTGGGGAGAAAAAGGCAAAGTCGACATGGCATCCCCCTCAGGATACCATGCACACAAAATACTGCCTGTGGCATAGGTAAGTCACCCCTCTAGCAGGCCTTACAGCCCTAAGGCAGGGTGCACTATACCACATGTGAGGGCATAGCTGCATGAGCAATATGCCCCTACAGTGTCTAAGTCTATTCTTAGACATTGTAAGTACAGTTGTGGACATATTAAGTATATGGTCTGGGAGTTTGTCAAATACAAACTCCACAGCTCCATAATGGCTACACTGAATACTGGGAAGTTTGGAATCAAACTTCTCAGAATAATAAACCCACACTGATGCCAGTGTTGGATTTATTTAAAAAAAATGCACACAGAGGGCATCTTAGAGAAGCCCCCTGTATTTTACCCAATTGTTCAGTGCAGGACTGACTGGTCTGTGCCATCCTGCTGCTGAGAGACGAGTTTCTGACCCCATGTGGTGAGGGCCTTTGTGCTCTCTGAGGACAGAAACAAAAGCCTGCTCTGGGTGGAGGTGCTTCACACCTCCCCCCTGCAGGAACTGTAACACCTAGCAGTGAGCCTCAAAGGCTCAGGCTTCGTGTTACAATGCCCAAGGGCACTCCAGCTAGTGGAGATGCCCACCCCCCGGACACAGCCCCCACTTTTGGCGGCACGTCCAGGGGAGATAATGAGAAAAACAAGGAGGAGTCCCCCACCAGTCAGGACAGCCCCTAAGGTGTCCTGAGCTGAGGTGACACCTGCCTTTAGAAATCCTCCATCTTGATTTTGGAGGATTACTCCAATAGGAATAGGGATGTGCCCCCCCCCCCCTCAGGGAGGAGGCACAAAGAGGGTGTAGCCACCCTCAAGCACAGTAGCCATTGGCTACTGCCCCCACAGACCAAAACCCACCACTAAATTCAGTATGTAGGGGCTCCCCAGAACCTAGGAAACTAGATTCCTGCAACCTGAAGACGAAGAAGGACTGCTGACCTGAAGCCCTGCAGAGAAGACGGAGACACAAACTGCTTTGGCCCCAGCCCTACTGGCGTGTCTCCCCACGTCGAGAAAAACTGCAACAGCGACGCATCCCCCAGGGTCCAGCGACCTCTGAAGCCTCAGAGGACTACCCTGCATCTAAAAGGACCGAGAACTCCCGAGGACAGCGGCCCTGTTCCAAAGAAACTGCAACTTTGCAACAAAGAAGCAACTTTTAAAGACCACACGTTTCCCGCCGGAAGAGTGAGACTTTCCACTCTGCACCCGACGCCCCCGGCTCGACCTGCGGAAAACTAACTCTACAGGGAGGACTCCCCGGCGACTGCGAGCCTGTGAGTAGCCAGAGTTGACCCCTCTGAGCCCCCACAGCGACACCTGCAGAGGGAATCTAGAGGCTACCCCTGACCGCGACTGCCTGCTTCAAAGAACCCGACGCCTGGGAAACACACTGCTCCCGCAGCCCCCAGGATCTGAAGGATCCAACTTCCAGTGCAGGAGTGACCCCCAGGAGGCCCTCTCCATAGCCCAGGTGGTGGCTACCCCGAGGAGCCCCCCCCTTGCCTGCATCGCTGACGAGACCCCTGGGTCTCCCATTGAAACCTATTGCAAACCCGACGCCTGTTTGCACTCTGCACCCGGCCGCCCCTGTGCCGCTGAGGGTGTATTTTTTGTGCTGACTTGTGTCCCCCCCCGGTGACCTACAAAACCCCCCTGGTCTGCCCTCCGAAGTCGCGGGTACTTACCTGCTGGCAGACTGGAACCGGGGCACCCCCTTTGCCATTGAAGCCTATGCGTTTTGGGCACCACTTTGACTTCTGCACCTGACCAGCCCTGAGCTGCTGGTGTGGTAACTTTGGGGTTGCCCTGAACCCCCAAGGGTTGGCTACCTTGGACCCAACTTTGAACCCTTTAAGTGCTTTACTTACCTGGAAAACTAACCAATACTTACCTCCCCCAGGGACTGTAAAATTTTGCACTGTGTCCAATTTTAAAATAGCTTATTGCCATTTTTGCCAAAACTGTACATGCTATTGTGATGATTCAAAGTTCCTAAGATACCTGAGTGAAATACCTTTCCTTTAAAGTATTGTTTGTAAATCTTGAACCTGTGGGTCTTAAAATAAACTAAGAAAATATATTTTTCTACCTAAAAACCTATTGGCCTGGAATTGTCTTTGAGTGTGTGTTCCTCATTTCTTGCCTGTGTGTGTACAACAAATGCTTAACACTACCCTCTGATAAACCTACTGCTCGACCACACTACAACAAAATAGATCATTAGAATTATCTCTTTTGCCACTATCTTACCTCTAAGGGGAACCCTTGGACTCTGTACATGCTATTTTTTACTTTGAAATAGTACATACAGAGCCAACTTCCTACAATGTTTTCAAGCAAAAAAGGTTTCTAAGAGAAGCCTGGCCTACTTGAGCATCTGGCCTAGCATCAGAATCTAGGCAATAATGTTTGGTAAAGGTGTGAACCGATCTCCAAGTCGCAGCTTTACAAATTTCTGCTTATGGAACATTCCGCAATAGAGCAGCGGTAGCCGCCTTGCCTCTGGTGGAATGGGCTTTAGGTTTACCCTGTAAGGTTTTCTTAGCTAGTTGATAGCAAAACAAAATACAGGAGACTATCCATCTAGCTATTGATTGCTTGGAGGTGGCTAAGCCAGTACGGACAGATCCATAATTAACAAACAGTTGTGGAGTTCTCCGTAAAGGATTGGTCTTATCTAGATAAAATTTCAATACACTCTTGACATCTAGAGAATGGAGAGCCCTCTCAGTCGGGGTGGAAGGGTTTGGAAAGAACGTGGGTAAGGAAATCGACTGGTTAATGTGTAAGTCGGATATGACCTGAGGTAGAAATTTTGGATGTGTTCGTAGGACTACTTTGGAAGAATGAAATATTGTGTAGGGCTCGTGTGCACAGAGGGCCTGGATTTTGCTGACCCTTCGTGTTGAAGTGATCGCTACTAGAAAGGCTGTCTTCCAAGTGAGGTGTTGGAGGGATGCCTTGTGTATGGGTTCAAATGGGTGTTGCATTAGACGTGAAAGGACCACATTAAGTTACCATGGTGGTGAAGGGTGCCTACCTGAAGGAAAGACCTTCTTTAATCCCTCTAAAAAATCTTTTATTACTGGAATTCTGAAGAAAGAGGTTTGCGAAGGAGTCTTCCTATAAGCAGTTAAGGCTGCCAAATGGACTTTTATGGAAGAAAGCTGCAGGCCCGACCGTGCCAATTGTAACAAGTAAGGGAGAATGACATCTTCTTTGCAAGATGTAGGATCTATCCCTTTAGAGGAACACCAGATGCAGAATCTTTTCCACTTGAAGGAGTACGCCGAACGAGTAGACGGCCTCTTCGCCTCCTTTAAAATGTCCATACAATCCTGTGGCAGGTTTAGGTGACCATACTTGACTAGCTCAGGAGCCATGCCGCCAAATTCAATGATGAGAGATTGGGATGCCTCATTTGTCTGCCAAACTGTGTCAGGAGGTCCGGTCTGCAGGGTAGCCTGAGATGGGGCTGGAGTGATCTCTGAAGGAGATCCGGGAACCACCACTGTCTCGGCCACTCTGGTGCAATGAGGATCATTGTGGCTGAGGTCATCGACAGTCTGAGGACTGCTGGGATCAGCGGAATCAGTGGAAAGGCGTACAGAAATTTGTTGGACCAGTCTAGCCACAGAGCATTCCCCAGCGATTCTGGGTGGTAAAACCTGGCGGCGAAGTCGGGGCATTTCCTGTTTTCTTCTGTGGCGAATAGGTCGATAGAAGGTGTGCCCCACAATCGGAAAATGTCTTGAGTGAAGTCTTCGTTGAGCACCCACTCGTGGTTCTCTTCTAGAACTCTTCTGAGGGCATCCGCTTGCATGTTCTGAACCCCTGGAAGATGGGTTGTCACTATGTTCAATTTCCTGGCTAGGAGCCAGTGCCATATTGTCTGGGATTCCTGAGACAGGATTCTGGATCTGGTGACCCCCTGTTTGTTCAGATAGAACACAGTGGTGGTATTGTCTGTCTGCACCAGCAAGTTGTCGGCTGTGATTGAGGGTAGAAACGCCTTGAGAGCTAGGTGTACCGCTCGCAGCTCTAGGAGATTGATGTGGTATAATGATTCCTTCTGTGTCCATCGACCTTGTATTTGAAGGTGATTCATATGAGCTCCCCATCCGAGGAGAGAGGCATCTGTCACAAAAGTCTGCGTTGGAGGCTGTGCCCGGAATGGCATCCCCTTTAGTATATTGGTTGGAGAGCACCACCAAGTCAGAGATCTGATTGCATGGGTGGATAGGCGAATTCGATCTTCTCAGCTCCTCGACAACTGATTCCATTGGTCCTCCAGGCATTCCTGAAGCGGACGCATGTGGAGGCGAGCGTTGAGTGTCAGATAAATGCAGGATGCCATGGATCCGAGAAGTGAGGCGACTGTCCGCACTGTTGGGTGACTCATTGATCGGAGATCCCGACACTTCCGGGAATAGATAAGCGTAGTTCCTCCGAAGGACACACTTTTGCCTGTAGTGTGTCTACGGTAGCTCCTAAGTAATGTAACCTCTGGACAGGCACTGTCGTTGACTTTTGAAAGTTGACATGAAGACCTAGTTGGTACAGAAGGTCGCAGGTCATCTGGAAATGCCGTTTTGCTTCTCCATAAGTGTACACTTTGATTAACCAGTCGTTGAGATACGGGTATATGAAAATTCGCTTTCTCCGGAGGTGAGCTGCCACCACCGCCATGCACTTGGAAAAGGTTCTGGATGCAGACCTGAGACCAAATGGTAGGGCTGTGTATTGGAAGTGATCTTGACCTACCAGAAACCTCAGGAATTTCCGATGTTTCTTCGCAAAGGGGATGTGGAAATACGCATCGTGTAGATCCACTGAGCAAAGCCAGTCTCCTTGCTGAATCTGAGGATATATCTGGTGTAAGGATAGCATCCTGAACTTTTCCTTTCGGATCCATTTGTTGGCCATTTTGAGGTCTAGAATGGGCCTGAATTCGTTGAGAAAGTATCTTGAGTAAATACCCTTCCCCCGTTGGCTGAGGGGAACCGATTCCACTGCTCTCTTTTCGAGGAGGAAGGAAACTTCTGCCTTTAGGAGATCGAGGTGGGCAGTCGAGGGTTTTGGCGGGATAGCCGGAGGTGGTGTGGAAAATCTGAGACAATATCCATTCTGTACAATGTCTAAGACCCAAGCATCTGTTGTAATTCTTTGCCACTCTACCAGGCAATTGGTGACGCTTCCCCCCACCGTAGTGGTTAACGAAGTTGGGGGAAGGAAATTCTCAGGGTTTTGAAGCTGCAGGTTGTCTGGAACCCTGACTGGACTGATGGGTCGATCGTCCTCTCTGTGCTTTATGCTGAGGTTGGTAAGATCGTTGGTACTGCTGGTGAGATCTTGTAGGGGCCCATTGAAGGGTTTGAACCCTCTTGAAGGGTTTGAACCCTCTGCGTGGTGTAGCAGTGTTGGAAAGGACGGAAGGACCTACATTGGTCTTTAGGTTTGTCCAATCCTACTGCCTTTAATGTGTCCACCTCCGCTTTCACCCTTGCCATTTCATCATCTGCATGTGAACCGAATAATGTGGATCCTGAAAATGGCAGATTCATAATTCTTTGCTGCGGATCCGGTTTCAATGATGTGAGCCGCAACCAGGAATGTCTTCTCAGCGTCACACCATGGCAGTAAGAATGTGCTGAAAGCAGAGACGCGTCCGCTGCCGCGCTTATGATTTGGTTGGAGACCATAGCACCTTCTTTATTTCTAAAAAGCCCTCTCTGTGATCTCTTGGGAGATGTTCGGCGAACTGCAAGATGGAGTCCCACAAAGATCTATCATACCTGCCCAAAAGGGCTGTGGCGCTTGCCGTTTTCATAGATGACGCAGCCGAACCACAGACTTTACGGCCTGTCGAGTCCAATCGCTTACTCTCCTTATCTGGAGGAGAGGTGGAAGATGGAGAAGTTGCGTGAGCTTTGTGAGCCGCCAAAATAACTACTGAGTCCGGTGGCAGATCAGAGCGCAAAAAGACCGGATCTTGCTCCGTAGGGCAATACTTCTTCTGCAGCCTGGACGGTGCAGGTCTTGTCGTTGCTGGTGTTAGGAAAACCTCCATAGCGGGCTCCAAGAGGCCAAGCACTAGGGGTAGTAATGGTCTGGCAGCTGAACGCTGTTGTAGGGTTTTGAAGATGACAGATGTAGATGGCGTAGGGGCGACCATCGGTATATTTAGTTTCGACGCACCTCGGACCAGTACCTCATCGAAGGTGTTAATGTCATCCACCGGTAAGGACCGAGGAGGAGGAGAGTCCGACAAAGTAGGTGAGTAGTCTCTGGTGGAAGACCAAGATTCCCTCTCATGTTCCCTTGAACTTGATCTGCGCCTAGATCTGCGGTGCGATCTTGATCGGGATGAGTCATGGCCATGGCCTGAACGGTGGCGCGATGTAGAGCGCGGTCTAGACGGTATATTAACCGGTACTTGTGGTGCCGGAAGCGGTGCTGGTTGTGGCAACTCTTGGCCCGCTGGCTGAGGCGACGTTGCCGGTAGATCTGGAGGAGGAGAAATATGCGGAGAAGGACGGGAAGAAGGTGACGAAGGAAGCAGCACTACTGAGGAAGAGCGTTCTGATGACGTATAAATTCACTGCCTCTTGTGGCTCCTCGACGTCGATGGTCTTCTCCACGTCGACCTCCTTCTTTGTCTCGACGTCAACGCTGTGCGGGGTGTCGATCCATGACGTCTACGTTGACCTCTCGACGTCGACTCCGACGATGCCGATCTGCTTGTTGATGTTGTGCGCCTTGGGGTCTTCGACGTCGTACGGTACCTTGACGTCAACTGGTGACTTCTATACGATGTCGAACCGGACTTCGACGGCGAACATGTCGCGCCGTACCTCCTCTCGACGTCGACCTTCTCGACGTCGACCGGGAGTGATGTCGTTTTCACCCTGAAGAGCGTCTCTCAGACCTCCCACGACCACTGGAGGCTGAGGTATGAGCCCTGGTGGAAGACAGACCTTCCCCTCTCTGAGAGGTCCCACTTGTTCCTTGGCGTCTTCTCTCTGCTCCCCCTTGAAGGCAAATTTTCTCTCTGCCACGTAAAGTGCACCTGGAGAACATCTTGCAGATGTTGCAGGAGGCAGAAATGTGTGATGACGGCAGACAAATAATACAGACCTCATGAGGGTCTGTTTTGGCCTTCTTTCTGCCACATTTTGGGCACTTGTCAAACAAGGAAGGCATTTTGAGTAAAAAAGCCTTAAACTTTTGTCAGAAAACTTCAAAATCTAGTAGAGAAAGACAAAAGACGTTGAATGAAGCCTTTTTATCTGAAAGTTTCTCTATCTTTTTGAAGGAAAAAAACTAAAAAGGTCTGTTCTTAAAGTCACAGTATCCTTTTTCTTCATTACTAATGGCAGCCTATGGGCTACACTGCTCTGCACTCCTTCTTAGAGGTTTTGTGAAATAAAAGAAGTTTTTGGAAGTAGTTTGTCTGAAAAATGGCTTTTATTTATCAAGTATTTTAATGGTTTTACTTCAAGGACAATCTGAATGAAGAAGCTTGAACACTGTAGCCCTTCCTATAGGCTGCATGGGAACATTCTTAAGTGTCTTGGCAGGCCTTTCTGAAGTAAGGCGAACAGGAACAATTAAGAAGTGATATTGGAAAAAGTGCTCCGGTGTCCCCGCAGGCGGGTGGGGAATTATTCTACGCTTATGACTATACATGGAAATCCCCTACAAGAGAATTACATTTTTTTTCCAGGATCATACGTATTTCCTATTTCCACCTTATACATTTTAGAAATCATGCATTTGTTAAGTATTTGAGGCAGCACATTGATATAACCTCCAACAAAAAGGGAAAACATTTCCAAAACAATGATTTAGGGTTCTTTATTCTTTGTTAACATCCATCACAACTGTAGTTACTTTAAACCTTTAGAATGAGTCCTACACTAGCGTTCACCGTTATGTGACACACACAGATTTATAACCGCTTGCTAGTCTGGCAGGGTTTTTCTTACATGATCAGTTGGAGATCACCATCTGCTTACCAAAGAGATAGCCAAGTGTACTTTGTGAGGGGCAAGGGAAAGAATTAGGAGAATAGTGAATCGCCATAAACGTAATTTTTGCATCATTCTAATACTTGCCCTTTTTCCCTTCCCAACTGTTTTTAGAATCAGATTTCCCAGCCTATAAAATGCTTTAAGGAGGAAGACAACATGTCAGATCAGGCTTAAAAGATCTTTTCAGAAAACCTTAATGCTGAAAGCTACACTTTTAAGTAACAGATGTTTAAATAAAGCATGAGGAGTGTTGTGAGTGGCTGCACTACTAATCTCTACAATAACTGCATGCTTTTGAAATGTCACCAAAGCAGTCTCTGCTCCGGTGACAAGAGCATGAACTTTTGGAGACTGGCCCTATCTGTTATATAACTGTGCACTACAAAACACTATCCATCTGTAAATCAAAGATTTAACAGCCTTGTTTAATAAATTGTATCTGGCATAAAGCAATAAAAAGAAAACTTTGAAAGGATTTGTTCTCTCTAAAGAAAGAATCCAGGTTGTGTACAGTATGCTCATTCAAAGAGATGTGAGATCTTCTGGGTTGGAAAACCATAAGAATATTCTTTGATTCAACAGAGAATCAAACCCTCAACAGATGAAGACGTTGACAAACTACAGACTGATCTCCCCGATCCTCTACCTAGTCAAAATACTGGAAAATATTTAGAACAAACAGTTGGTTGACCATCTGTCAGAGTCACCAGATCCTCGGGGTCTGCGCACGTTCCCAACACGTCCACCACTGAACAGCTTCAAGACTCTGATAGATAAATCACAGAGGCTAAGAGAGTTCAAGAGGGGAAGAGGGGATTAGTAAGGGAAACAGCTGGGAAGGAGACCTGTAGTAAGAAAAAGGTTAGAACACACAATATGAAAATTATGGGCCTGATTACAACTTTGGAGGAAGGTGTTAATCCGTCCCAAAAGTGACGGATATACCACCAGCCGTATTACGAGTCCATTATATCCTATGGAACTCGTAATACGGCTGGTGGTATATCCGTCACATTTGGGACGGATTATCACCTCCTCCAAAGTTGTAATCAGGCCCAATATCTCCTGAAATCAATACTAGACTATGATTCTAAGCATAGTCATTCTGAAAACATGAACAATCTACGAATTAAGTTTTAAAATGACTAAGTTTCAAGATGGCCGGATACCTGTAAGGGAATCAAGATGGATTAAATGAAAACTTTCTTATTCAAGTACTTTCCTTTACATGAGAATCAGAAAAACATTCTGACTAAATTTTAAACCAGTCATATAAATCCTTTTTTGAGAATGCATACTAGGACCATACAATATTGCATCTAGAAACTCTGATCTTCTGTGTACTCTTAAAATGTTTCAACACAAATTGCGCATATTGTAGATTTATTTATATATATATATATATATATATATATATATATATATATATATATGTATATATATATATATATATATATATATATATATATAGTAAACACCATAAAAGGATTGTGCACCATGAATAACACAATATGGATTCAGGAAAAACAAATCACATAACTTGTCAACTCAGATATTACATGATAAATATCTTAGAATAGTGGCATACAATAAACAACATGAATTAAACTCGAGGAGAGAATCGTGCACCTTGCCGATTTGAGTGTCACCATGTAAAAAGCCAAGAAATGGTAGTACACAATGAATATCAAAGTCAAATCATCATTAAACGAATTGCGCGTCTTGCCGATTCGTAAACCACGATGTACATGCCAAGAAATAACAGCTCACAATGAATAACAAGATCAAAGTACAATGAAACGAATCGCGCATCTTTTGCCGATTCTTAAGCCACCATGTAAATGTCAAGAAATGGTAGCGCGCAATGAACAACAAGGTTAAAGCACCATGAAATGAATCGTGCGTCTTGCCTATTCTTAAGCCACCATGCAAATGTCAAGAAATGGTAGCGCAATGAACAACAAGGTTAATGCACCCTGAAACAAATCTCGCGTCTTGCCGATTCGCAAGCCACCATACAAATGTCAAGGAATGGTAGCGCGCAATGAATAACAAGATTAAATCAGAATTAAACGAATCACGTGTCTTGCCGATTCGTAAACCACCATACAAATGTCAAGAAATGGTAGCGCGCAAAGTAATCTGTTAATCATTAAAGAATTAAGCCAAGAATATGAAAGTTCTCGATAACGGTGTCGGGAGGCAAGCCCAACCACCGTCTTACCGCCCAGAACAAGGATCACCAATGAAGAATGAAGGGCAGAGGCCTGGAAGATCAAATAGGCCACCGGGACAGGAGCTCAGGAAGTAGCTGCTGCTCTGCACCGGGACCTCTGAATAGTGAGCACTTGGAGCTGGGCTGTCTCCCTTTTATAGAGTCTTGGCCAAGCCCACAACCACACCCAGGCATGCTGCAGGGAAAGTCTCTGGAAGGCCCTGGAAAGGGACTACACCCTAACACACTCTGAAAGCCTGCAGCAATACATTGCAAATGAACAGTATTTGTAAACACATTAAAAATAAATCTTCAGGATTAAACTCTGCAATGCAAAAAGTTAAACAACAACAACATATCAGCACAATGCATAAATTACGTTGTTTTGTGAGTGCTGGGTTTTTGCATTCTAGTCGCCAATAGAGCGCGCACTGCCCTGGTGTTGACACCATCTCAACTACGACCATCTCATGGACCCCTCTCAATCTGGTCTTAAGCCAAATCATAGCACTGCGGCTGCCCTCATTGCTGCTACTAACGTCATCTGCCTGTTGGAATGAGGAAGGAGAAATAGCAGTACTCATCCTGCTCGACCTCTCAACCGAGTTTGACACTGTCTACCACCTCATCCAATGTGTCCATGAAACTTGCATACAAGGACCTGCACTTCGATAGTTCAGCTCCTTCCTCACAGGAGGACCTCCGCCTGGCGCCATACTACTTCACTGCTACCAACCTATGTTAAGTAACCCAAGGAACCTCTCCCTCCCCACATTGTTCAAAGTCTACATCGCACTGCTCGCCAAAACTGTCCTTGCATGCAAAATCGGCATCATATCTCATACGCTGGCACCCAACTTGTCGCCCTCTTAACCAACAACACCCATATGAAGTTTATCTCCTGCACATATGAAGTCCAGCTGCCTAATGCTCAACTCTGACAAGACACAGGTCATAATCTTCAGAAAGGACACCTTGCTATGGACACATGCCTCGTGCCTTGCCGAACTAGGACGAACACCCGTCTAGCCAAACCAGGAACCTCAGGACAATAGTGAACAACCAGCTCTAAATATTTAGCAAGATCAACATTGTCACCTCCTCCTGCTTCCACACCCTCCGGTGGCGTCATTCGGTTCTGCATGTGTCATCTTGCTCTGTGTGGCTTCATCAGCATCATTAGAGCTGTCTGTGCAAAGACGCCCACGTTGACACCTGACAGATCTCCAGGACTGGTACGCCTCAAGATAGCGCAGTGGTAGCAGCTTTGCCCTTGGTAGAATGAACCCGCAAGCCCTCAAGAGGCTGCTCCCTGGCCAATGCGCAACATATCTTAATGAGGAGAATGACCCAGCGCAAAATGGTTCGCTTCTGCACTGCCCAACTCTCCTTTGCTCCAACGTACCCCACAAAGAGTTGGTCATCCACCCGGAACTCTTTTGTGCGGTCAAGGTAGAATGACAACGCTCTTTTTGGGTCCAGTTGATGGAGTTTCTCCTCTTTTTTAGAGGGATGCGTTGGAGCAAAGAAGGTGGGCAGGGTGATGCCCTGACCCAGATGAAATGGGGTCACCATCTTGGGGAGGAAAGAGGCACAAGTTGTGAGAACCACTTTATAATGGATGGATAGTGAGATACGGTGGCTCTGATGACAGGACTTGCATCTCACTCACCCTCCTGGCAGACGTTATTGCCACTAAGAAGGCTATCTTGATAGTGAGCAGCCGGAAGGGACAGTTGTGCAAAGGCTCGAAGGGGGCACACAAGAGAAATGAGAGGACAAGATTTAAGTCCCATTGAGGCATAATAAAGGGCGCAGGGGGAAATATATATGTAAAAGCCCTTTGGGAAATCTATGAACAATGGGAGATTTGAACAAAGAAGGCTGGTCAGGCAGCCGCAGAAATGCCGATAAAGCAGAAAGATAGCCCTTTAGAGTACCAAAGGTAGAATCCTGCTTGGCTAGAGATAGAATGTAGAGAAGAATGTCAGAAAGAGATGCAGAAAGAGTGCCCACAGACCATTCTGTACATTAATATACAAAGCATTTCCAATGACAGGCATATACTGTTTTAGTGGAGGGACGCCTGGCTGCCAAACTAACCTTACAGACTTTGGGAGGAATGTCAAAAGCCATGAAATGTGTCCGCTCAATCTCCAAGCATGAAGGCGCAGAGTTGAGAAGTTCGGGTGGAGAACCCTCTCCTGCTGCTGCGACAGAAGATCCTCTCGAAGGGGCAGCCTGATCGGAGGATTGATGCTCATTTTGAGTAGCTCGGGATAACAGACTCTTTGGCCCTAATTATGTACATAGTGGTCTGGACCGCCATGCCGGCGGTGACAGGAATTTCCACCAACGGCATGGCGGTCCAGACCGCCATTTAATGAATGTGGTTGAACCGCCATATTTGAAACGCCCCCACTGCCAGGCTTCCACCACCAGGCAGCCTGGCAGTGGCGGCGTTTCTGATCCGACTGGGCAGCGCTGCCCGCCGGATAATGAGTCGGATTCCACCAGCCTTTCCCCCAGGGAAAGGCTGGCGTAATGAATGACTCAGGGCCCCTGCACTGCCCATGCACTTGGCATGGGCAGGGGCCCCCATGCACAGCCCCATCATGCATTTCACTGCCTGATTTACCCGCACTGATACATTGCCGCAGGCTCCATTTGAAGCCGACGTCATTGTTCAGGCCCAGCTTGGTGTTTATTATGTGGCCAGTGGTGGGGGGGGGATGGAGGGTGGGGGTGGGATGAGGGGTGGGGCTGGCGGTCTTCTGTTGACCATCAGCACCAATCTCAGCAGGTTTCCCCGCCAAGATCGTAATGACCCCCTTTGTGCCAAAACCGGAGCCACTAAGATGACTTGGCCCGTTCGTTCTTGTTCTTCTTGAGAAGGTTATACCCTGCTGTTCCAGCCATGTCCAGAGATGCAGAGCCTCTTGACAAATGGTCCACGACCCCACACTGCCCTGCTTGTTGCAGTACCACATTGCGGTGGTGTTGTCCGTGAACACCTGCACCATCTTCCCTTTCACAACAGGAAGAAATGCTTTCAATGCTAGCCGGATCGCCCAGAGCTCCAATAAGTTGATATGGAGCCCGGATTCCACCGAAGACCAGAGGCCCCTGATCACAAAGTAGCGAGAATAACAAACACTGCCTACTTCTGACATCGGGACCCCTTCTTTGGCTCCTTGGCCAAGAGAGCTGTAACTTCCTTGCGGTGTAAGATCAAATGATCCTCCACCAGCCGTTCTTTTATCGGAGGGATGGAGGGAGGAAAAGACTGGAAGGGGCAGGACTAGCCCTTCTGTATGATCTGCAAGACCCATTTGTCCGATGTTATGGACCACTAGTGAGGGAGATGAAACTGAATCCTCCCTCCAACTTGACGGACATGGTCTTGCAGAACCATACTAGGAGCGCCTGGGTGGTGACGGAAGGTACCACAACCTCGTCCTCGCACAGGATGCTGTGAAGCAGGGAGGACAGTGGCTAGTCTGTGGTTGACGTGGTACCACGCCCCTCCCGAAACTTCGAAAGGGGCGATAAGCAGACTGCTGGCGAACAGGCACTGAGAGGCCCAAGGATCAGACTGTAGCTTGAGAATTCTTGAATCTCTCAAGAGCAGAGTCTGCCTTCTCATTAAAAAGGCGTGAGTCATGTCCATCAAGTTCGACTGGACATCCCCCGAAAAGCCAGTGGTATGCAGCTGGTCGTGGCGTCGGAGGGCCACTGTCGAAGAAATCTTCCTGCCCAGCGAGTCGGTCGTGTCCAAGCCACACCTGATGGTAAACTTGGCTGCATCTCTCCCATCCTTGACAGCCTGGGTAAGATTTTCCTGTATGCCCTCCGGGACCTGGGGCAGCATTTGTGCCACTGTATCCCATAAAGTATGGGAAAAACGGCCTAATAGGCAAGAAGTGTTTACCGACCTCAATGCCAGGGTGGAGGAAGAAAATAACTTCTTTCCAAGTTGGTCCATCCTTTTGGATTCCCCATCCAGGGGATCAGAAGGGAAGGCACCACGGGAAGTGGAGGCTTGGACCACCAAGCTTTCCGGGGTGGGGTGTTGGGTGAGGAAACTAGGGTCGTTTAGAGCTGGTCAGTGGAGGCGGACGATTGTCCTATTCACAGGAGTCCCTGTGCTGGGTTTGGACGACGTCCCCAGAAGGACATCTGTAAGGGCTTCTGTGAAGGGTAACATCGGCTCTGATGTAGCAACCCCTGGCTGAAGCACCTCTGTCAGGAGATTAGTCCTGACTGGCATCGTAGGCAATTCTAGGTCCAAGACCTCAGCTGCCCTATGTACCACCATTGCATAAGATGCACCCTCCTCCATAGCCACAGAAGGAGGTGAGAGCATGCCAGCATCTGGAGAAGTATCCAGTCCACTGGCTTCCCCTAGATCCTCATACTAGTCCTGCTCCTGCTCCTGCTCCAATCCATATTCTAAAGGGTCCTCAGACCCCTCCCACTCCTCTCCTGTGCCAGGCTGTTCAAAATAAGCCTCAGGCACTGATCTGGGCCTAGTCGGTGCTGTCGAAGTCGGAATCGGCGTTGTACGATGTTGTTCAGTCTCTGGATCATTAGGAATGAGGATGAGTCTACCACCACCAGTGGCTGTCGGTGGTGGAGGGAGCGTCGATGTCGGACCTGGTGCCGAAGGAGGTCGACTATGAAAACCCAGCACCGGTCCGTATCCGCTATCGGATCCTGTGGTCCCCAATGGCGCTGAGGCCGCTGGTGTCGGATCTGATGGTGCCCCTGCCGACCCCTCGAGGTCCGAAGACCCACCCGTGGGAACAGCCCACTCAAAAACAAGGTGCATCGCCTCGTAAAATTCCTTTATTTGAACGGGGTCGCTCCGGCTCCAGGAAAGGGGGGGAGACGCGAAGTCGGCCCTAGCAACGGCTCAGCAGAACAGTGCTCAGAACATCGACGTTCCCGAGACGCCTCGTCGGCCCACGTGCATGGCAAAGCCTCAAAGCTTTCAGGGCCATGGCCCGGCAGTCGGAGCACTGCTGCGAGTCGTGATCCCTGTCGAGGCGGCAAAGACATACCTCATGGAGTCCATCGCCGACATTGTGGGATGACAGGCGCCGCACAGCTTGAACCCCGTCTGCCTAGAGGACATCCTCGCACAGACGACAAAAGATCTTCAATAAAATATCGAAAAAAGGCTTGCCAAAAAAGGCAAAGGATAGCTCGATCCCGGACCTGCGCTTAACAGGCGCGGAAGGAAAAGAACTGAAGTACATGCGCCGAGGTGGCGTCTATATAGACGACCGTAATGTCACAGACGGTGCCAACAATGCTCACGGAGCCCACGGAGCCGAACGACGTCACCAAACGGCGCGCGCAGGGTATTGCTCAGCAAAAAGATTCCGGATTCGAAGCTGACGTCAGGGAATTCAAAGGTAAGGAATCTGCAGCTAGAAGTCTCTATCACAACTCCTAGGCTGCACATCAGTGGTCAATGACTACAGACTTGCCAAGGCAGATTTCTTCACCTTTTGTGGCCTTTATACTGTAACTGGAAGTCCGCCAGCCAACTCTTGGAGTTCACCTCTACTGTTGGGGGCTCAGTGGTGGACTTTTCCCCAAACAGGGCAACTCAGGTACATTCGTCTCTTTATTAACCCAGAAGCAGCCAGTGCAGTCCTTCTTTGGTGCTGCCTTTCTTTGCCATGTCCAGGGGACAGCAGGGAAGTCCTTCTTCAGTCCTTTCTCCAGTACAGATGAGATCTGAGTGCCAGGGGTGCCATATTTATGCCCATAAATTGCCCTTGGGGATGCAGCGGTTACTGGCCAATGGGCTACCAGATACCCATCCCCTGATGACCGGTTTGGCATCTGTTCTCCCCTTTCTGTCCCAGGTGTCAGCCTGTCTACCACGACAAAAGAGAGGAACATCTTGTGCGTGTCCACCATTTGCCCTTCAAAGGTCGCTTCCCCTTGAAAGCTCGCCTTTGTGCTCACACCTTGCAAGGAATCCTGTCAGGGAGAGGTAACACTTCTTACAAAGGGAGGCCTCTATTGTGTCCTTTCCTGTGAGCTGTTCACACATCTCCCTAAGAGGGAAGAAGGCTGTCTTCTGGACAGCATCTACTAACAAGAGTGGCAATTTTCTAAAAGTTGCTTTTATTCAAAAGTTACATTGAATTAGCCTTGGAAATTGAGCCTGGCTTAATGTAACTAAAATGTTGATAGTCTAAAGTACCAACTTTAGTAGTGAAATTCAGTTAGCACAGCTGAGTTATGGGCATGTAACCCAGTACTCACCGATGGGGCTAGTAGTCTTTCCACAATAAAAATGACGATTTGGGGTTTTTACTGTTAGGGCACGTAACAATCCACGTCCTACTTTTTAATATACAGCACCATGCCTTAGGACCCAAGAGGCCTCCATTAGGGGTGACATATCCATTAAAGAACAAGTTACTTACCTTCAGAAACACATTATCTGGTAGAGACAACATCTAGACGAAGGATCCTTACCTTAGAATTTCCCAAGGTGTTAGACTGGATCTGGAAAGATTTTCTTGAGCAGTACCCAAGCGTGCCCTCAGGTGGCTTTATTTGGTTCCGAGAGGTGATGTACATGCTGTAGTTACGTCACAGTCACCTATAAAGGTGCCATCTCTGCACGAGGGCGGCAGTTACTTTTCACAACTTTCTAGGCCAGGAGCACAGAGCCATGAAATGCACTGACTTTGGTGTGTCCAAATTAGGGCCCTGAAAGGGATATCCCTAAACCTAGAAATGTGTCTGCACAGCAGGAACGAATGGGTGGGTCGGTAAGGAATTTGCGTCTAAATATTGCTTCTACCAGATAATTCATCACCGAAAATAAGTAACATGTTCATCTGATAGAGCTATCTAGACTCAGATACCTTACCTTAGAAAACTTACCTAAGCAATACCGTCCCTGGCGATTGTAGGAAAGTACCCTCTTTTTGGCATGGTTACCCCCACTTTTTGCATGCCTCAGTGTGCTTAGACTGTTTTGACTGGGATCCTACTAACCAGGACCCCAGTGATTGTGCTCTCTCCCTCTAAATTTGTTGCTCAGGACATTTATGCAAACCACAATTGGCATATTGGTGTCCCCTTATAAGTCCCTAGTATATGGTACTAAGGTACCCAGGGCATTGGGACACCAGGGGTTCCCCATGGGCTGACCATGTAATATTCAACCCATTGGAGCCCATTCAAAATGTGCCTGCAGGGCCTGCCATTGTGGCCTGCCATTGTAGCCTGCGTGAGAAGGTGCCTGTACCCTTTTACCACAGGTCACTACACCAGGTCACTGTAAATCACCCTACGGTAGGCCCTCCTAGCCAGAGGGAAGGGTGCAGGTCCATGTGTGAGAGGACACTACTGCATGAGCAGAGGTGCCCCTATGAACTCTAGCTTTATTGCACTGGACTTCGTAAGTGCGGGGAAGCCATTTTACCCATGTACTGAATAGCTACATAATGGTAACTCTGAACCTGGGCATGTTTGATATCAAACATGTCAGAGTCATACCCCAATACTGTTGCCAGTATTGGCTGCATGATTCCATGCACTCTGGGGCTCCTTAGAGGACACCTCAGTATTGCTCTTATCAGTTTTCTAGAGTTTTCCAGGCAACCCACGCTGCTGCCACCCCTTAGACAGGTTTCTGCCCTGCTGCTGTTTGACCAGGTCAAGCAGGGGAAGGCAGAACAAAGGATTTCCTCTGGGAGAGGGAGGCAACACTCTCTCCCTTGGAAATAGGTGTTACATAGCTTGGGAGGGGTAGCCTCCCAAGCCACCGGTATCCTTTAAAGGGCACATTTGGTGCCCTCGATGCATAAATTGGTTTGCACCAGTCCAGGGAACCTGCACGAAACTGGACAAAGGAGGGGGGAGTGACCACTACCCTGTCCATCACCACCCAGGGATGGCGCCAGAGCTCCTCCAGGTGGCCACCCGATTCTGCTATCTTGAAACTAAGATGCGCACAGGCCCCTGGGAGCATCTGAGTGGCCAGATCAGGAAGGTGAGGTCAGAGAACCCTCCTGATAGGTGGTCACTGTGCCAGGTGACCAAATCCCCTTTTAGGGCTATTTAGGGACTCTATTGCAGGTGGGTCCCCAGATTTGACGTGTAAGACTCCACCAGGACTCCTCTGCATTGTTTACTTCTACTTCTGGCCACTGGAACCACAATTGTACTCTTCAGGACCTGACAAGTCGGCAACTTCTGCGATGACTTCACTTTGCATTTTTGTTTCTCTGGCTCCTTCCAGCAACTGCAACATTTCCCTAGCTGTGCAGTCTCTGGGGTTGGCGAGACTTCAGCCTGCCCCAAGAAGATAGAAGGAATCTCTCTTGGAGTTAAGGAGACACTCTCCTGCATCTGCAGGCACCAACTGCAACAGCTTCCGGCTGCATGCATCTGCTCTCCTCCGGAAGTGTGTGGATCCTCCATCACAGGTGGTGATCTCGAGTGGTCCGCTTGGTACTCTCTATCTGCTGTCCAACTTGGGAGATGGTAAGCTCTTGTCTCTCCTTGCAGGGCAGTACCCCTGTGCATCATGACTCTTGCACATACCAAGGCTTGTTTGCTCCTGCTCCAAGGGATCTTTAGACTCCAAGTAGCCCCGGCCCCCAGCACTTCATCCTGCCAAGCACAGTCTCCTCTCTGCTGCTCCGGCAATGTGGGACTCCTCTTCAGGTGTGCTGACTGGGCCTCACTGTGACTTACTGTACCTGCTACCTGTGGGGGCTGCAACTGCTTCTGCTGGCTCTCCCAACTGCTGAGGGTCAGCCCAGACTACCCTCCAAGGGTCGAGTTCACTGGACCTTGCTAGTCCCCTTCAACCTTGCATCACCTCTTGTGCTGCTTCTTGTCTTTGCAAAGGCTTGTTGGTGGTTCTCCTAACCACGGACCAACTGCAACCCGACAGCTGACGTGAAACACCATCTGCACTGCTGCAAGGACTCCTCTTCAGCTCCTGCGCTGCACAGCTCGTCTTCATCCCCCGTCGACCTGGTTCTGCATCCACAGAAGGGTGGGTAGTGGCTCCTGCCACACCCAGACAGTCCATCGGGAACTGGACACTGTCCCCTTCTTTTGCAGGTCTTCTTCTGCCAGAATCCACCTTTGATTTCTTCCAGTCTGGTCCGGGTCATGCACAATCCCCTAGGTCCCCCTGTTAGAGCAGGTACTTACCTCTGGTCGCTTGGGTACATTCAAGTACTCACCTCTTAGAGTCCCTTGTTCTTCCAGCTTCACTCTAACTATTCCACATCCTTGAGGGGGCTTCTCTCTCCATTCCACTTTCTTAGTATATGATCTGGCCCTATCCTAGAGCCCTCACTCTCTATTTTCCACCATTATTGCAAATGCTTGTTGTTTTTAAGCTAATTGCTGATTGCTATTTTATATATATATATATATATATATATATATATATATATATATATATATATGGAAAATGTCAGTTACCCAGTGTACATCTGCTCATGGCATGTAGTGCTGCAGATTCACATGCTATGCATATCCCTTCCAACATCTAGTGTTGGGCTCGGAGTGTTACAAGTTGTTTTTCTTCGAAGAAGTCTTTTCGGAGTCACATGATCGAGTGACTCCTCCTCTCGGTTCCATTGCGCATGGGCACCGACTCCATTGTTAGATTGTTTTCCCACAGAGGGTGAAGAAAGGAGTGATAGAGTATAGAAAATAAAAGAGAAGTCCATCCAAATGTAAACGTATATACATATGTACAAATGTAGAAACTTAAACGACTACAGGATTCCAGGGAGGATGGAGGGTGCATGTGAATCTGCAGCACTACATGCCACAAACATATGTACACTGGGTAAGTGACATTTTCCGTTCGATGGCATGTGTAGCTGCAGATACACATGCTATGCATAGACTACAAAGCAGTTAGTCCTCCCAAAAAGTAGTGGCTAGCCTGTAGGAGTTGAACTTGTTTGGAATAACGTCTTTAAGACAGCTTGGCCTACAGTGGCTTGTTGCTGTGATAATATATCAACACAGTAGTAATTTGTAAATATATGAGGGGCTGACCATGTACCTGCTTTACATATGTCAACCATTGTATGTTTCCTAAAAAAGCCATTGTTGCACCCTTCGTTCTTGTAAAATGTGCTTTAGGAGTGATCAAAAGTTGTCTTTTTGCTTTGATAGAACATGTTTGTATACATCTAACAATCCATCTTGCTATACCTTGTTTTGATATAGTTCTGTCTATGTAGTACATAAGAGCTCTTTTGAAATCTAGAGTATGAAGAGCTCTTTCTGCCACAGAATCTGGCTGTGGAAAAAAGACTGGCAATTCCACTGTTTGATTGATGTGAAAAGGAGATACTACTTTTGGTAGAAATTTAGAATTTGTTCTTAGTTCATTCTTATGTTTGTGCTCTTGGAAAAAAGGTTCTTCAAGAGTGAATGCTTGTATTTCACTAACTCTTCTTAAAGAAGTAATAGCCACATGGAAGGCGACCTTCCATGTTAAAAATTGAATTTGGCAAGAGTGCATGGGTTCAAAAGGTGGTCCCATGAGTCTGGTAAGTACAATATTTAAATTACATGATGGAACAGGCGGTGTTCTGGGTAGACTGATGTGTTTCAATCCTTCCATGAAGGCTTTGATAACAGGAACTCTGAATAGAGAAGTATGATGAATAGTTTGTAGGTATGCAGATATTGCAGTAAGGTGTATTTTTATGGATGAAAAAGCCAAATTTCATTTCTGTAAATGAATTAAATAGCATACAATATCTTGTATAGATCCTGCAAGTGGATCTATGGTCTTAGATTGACAATAGTAGATAAATCTTCTCCACTTGCTTGCGTAGCAATGTCTAGTAGTAGGTTTTTGTGCTTGTTTAATTACTTCCATACATTCTGATGGAAGATTTAAATAACCAAATTCCATGACTTCAGAGCCAAATCGCTAGATTGAGAGCATTGAGATTTAGATGCCTGATGTGACCTTTGTTTTGTGTTAACAAATCTGGTCTGTGTGGGAGTTTGGAGTGAGGTACTACAGATAGGTCTAATGAACAAGTTACTTACCTTCAGTAACGAGGTATCTGGTAGAGACTCTATCTAGCTGCAGATTCCTTACCTTAGAATTCCCTGCAATCAGCTTCGAATCCGGAGTTTTTTGTGAGCAGTACCCTGCGCGCGCGCCGTCGGACGGCGTCGTTCGGATCCGCGTGCGTCATTCGGATCTGTGTGCGTCATCAGCCTCGTTGGAGTCGTCTATGACGTCATGGTTGTCTATATAGACGCCGTCTCGGCGCGCGTACGTCAGTTCTTTTCCACAACTTCCCGCGCCAGAAGCACAGAGTCATGGAAGAACCAACTAATACACTTTTAACCTCTTTTACTGCTTGGAGAAAAACACTATCATGCCTGTAAGAAAGGCAAAAGTTGCCAAAATGAAACATATATATATATATATATATATATATATACATATATATATATACATATATATATATATATACACATATGCATATGAGAAAAAAAAAAATCCCCAGAGCGGGGAGGCTTGGGTGGGTGTAAGGAATCTGCAGCTAGAGTGAGTCTCCACCAGATACCTCGTTACCGAAGATAAGTAACTTGTTCATCTGATAGAGACTTCTAGCTGCAGCTTCCTTACCTTAGAATAGATACCCAAGCTATAACCCATGGTGGTGGGTCTGAAGGAGATTTTTCTTTTTTTTTAAACTAGGAAGTCCTGCAAGAAAGAACGGGCAAAATGCCCCTCTCTTCTCACCTGGCTATCCAGGCAGTAGTGCTTCGCAAATGTGTGTAAAGAAGCTCACGTTGCGGCCTGACATATGTCCACCACCGGTACGCCACGTGCTAACGCAGTGGTAGCAGCTTTCCCCCTAGTGGAATGAGCTCTCAAGCCCTCGGGAGGCTGCTTCTTCGCCAAAGCGTAGCATATATTTATAGAGAGAACGACCCAGCGCGAAATGGATCGTTTCTGTACTGCCTGACCCTTCTTTGCACCAACGTACCCCACAAAGAGTTGGTCGTCCACCCGGAACTTTTTAGTGCGGTCGAGGTAGAACGATAACGCTCTTTTTGGGTCCAGTCGATGGAGAAGCTCCTCTTCCTTAGAGGGATGCGGTGGTGCAAAGAAGGTGGGCAGGGTGATACTTTGACACAGATGGAAAGGGGTCACCATCTTGGGGAGAAAAGAGGCACGAGTTCTTAACACCACCTTGTCAGGATATATCATTAGATAAGGAGGTTTAGAAGATAAAGCCTGCAGTTCACTCACTCTCCTGGCCGATGTAATTGCCACCAAAAAGGCTGTCTTAATAGTGAGCAGCCGGAGAGGACAGTTATGCAAGGGCTTGAAAGGCACACACATAAGGAAGGTAAGAACCAAATTAAGATCCCACTGGGGCATAACGAAAGGCACAGGCGGGAACAGATGTACAAGCCCTTTCAAAAATCTCTGTACTATAGGTGATTTAAACAGAGATGGTTGATCAGACAACTGAAGAAAAGCCGATAAGGCTGCAAGATAGCCCTTGAGAGTCCCCAAGGAGGAACCCTGCTGGGCGAGAGACAAAATAAACAAAAGGATGTTAGACAGAGAAGAAGAAAGAGGATCAATAGACCTCTCTGAACAATATGAAACAAAATGTTTCCAACGGCAGGCGTAGATCGACTTAGTAGAGGGACGCCTGGAAGCCAGAATAAAATCACAGACTTCGGGAGGGAGATCATAAAGCATCAACTGTCGCGCTCAATCTCCACGCATGAAGGCGCAGAGTTGACAGGTTCGAGTGGAGAACCTTCCTCTGCTGCTGCGACAGAAGATCCTCCCGAAGAGGCAGCCTGATTGGAGGACCAATGTTCATTTTGAGAAGCTCTGGATACCAAACTCTCCGTGCCCAATCCGGAGCCACAAGGATTACTTGGGCCCGGTCGTTCTTGATTTTCTTGAGAACTCTGGGCAGAAGTGGTATAGGTGGAAAAGCGTACAGGAGGCCTGAACTCCACTTGCGCCGAAAAGCGTCGCCTAGCGATAGCCCCCTTGGAAACTCCAACGTGCAAAACTGCTGACATTGCACGTTCTCTGCGGAGGCGAACAGATCTAACCAAGGCTCTCCCCACTGCTGAAAGAGTCCTTGCGCCACTTCTGGATGGAGACACCATTCGTGATCCTCTACGCATTTTCGGCTGAGTTTGTCTGCTCTGGCGTTCAGAGAACCTGCCAGGTGTTGAACCACCAGGGTCATGCCCTGCTGTTTCAGCCATGTCCAGAGACGTAAAGGGTCCACGACCCCACACCGCCCTGCTTGTTGCAGTACCACATTGCGGTAGTGTTGTCCGTGAACACCTGCACCACCTTCCCTTTCACAACAGGAAGAAATGCTTTTAATGCTAGCCGGATCGCCCGAAGCTCTAACAAGCTGATGTGGAGCCCAGATTCCGCCGGAGACCAGTGACCTCTGATCTCCACCTCCCCCAGATGGCCTCCCCATCCCAGAAGTGACGCATCTGTCACCACCGTAAGATCTGGTTGGGGAAGGGAGAGGGGTCTGCCCTTGACCCACTCTCAGTTCATTAACCACCACTGCAGATCTTCCGCAGTCCTCTCCGAGATCTGAACCACGTCGGTAAGATTTCCCTGATGCTGTGCCCATTGGAACTTCAGGTCCCACTGCAGAGCCCTCATGCGCCATCTGGCATGCTTGACCAACAGGATGCAGGAAGCCATGAGTTCCAGCAGCCTCAGAGTCTGTCTCACCGAGATCCAGGATAGAGGCCGAAACATCGGAATCATAACCTGAATATCCTGAACCCGCTGATCGGGAGGAGAAGCCCGATACTGCACTGTGGCCAGAACAGCTCCGATGAAAAAGAGCTTCTGAGAGGGAGTCAGGTGTGACTTCGGCACATTTATAGTGAACCCGAACGAATGCAAGAGGTCCGCCGTCGTCTGGAGGTGGGTCACAAGAGCCTGGGGCGTAGAAGCCTTCAACAGCCAACTTGGCCAAAAGAGCTGAAACTTCCTCGCGGAGCAAAGCTAAATGGTCCTCCATCAGTCATTCCTTTGTCGGAGGGATAGAAGGAGGGAAAGACAGGAAGGTATGATCTGCAGGACCCACTTGTCTGTGGTGATGAAAGCCAGTGAGGGAGATGAAAACGAATCCTCCCTCCAACTGGACGGATGTGATCCCGCAGAACCACACTAGGAGGGCTTGGGCGCAGTGGAGGGGGGCTGTGTGGCGTTCGACCTCTGGCCAGACCCTCTGGGTCTGATGTTACCACGTCCTCTTCCGGGATGCTGTGAAGCCTGAGGACGGTGGCTAAATTGTGGCTGGTGTGGCACCATGCCCCTCCCGAAGCTTCGGAAGGGGCGAAAGACAGACTGCTGTCGTGCCGGCGTTGAAAGGCCCAAGGATCTGGCTGTGGCGCGAGAATCCTTGAACCTCTCAAGCGCGGAGTCTGCCTTTTCGCTAAAAAGGCGAGAGCCATCAAAGGGCATGTCCATCAAGCTGGACTGGACATCCCCTGAAAACCCAGTAGAACGTAGCCAGGCGTGGCGACGAAGGGCCACTGACGATGAAGTCGCTCTGCCCAGCGAGTCGGTCGTATCCAAGCCACACCGGACTGTAAACTTGGCTGCATCTCTCCCATCCTTTACAACCTGGGTGAGTGTCCCGTACGCCCTCCGGGACCTGGGGCAGCACTTGCGCCACCGTATCCCATAAAGTATGGGAATAACGTCCCAATAGGCAAGAGGTGTTTACAGACCTCAATGCCAGGCTGGAGGAGGAAAACATCTTCTTCCCAAGCTGATCCAGCCTCTTGGATTCTCTATCCAGGGGAGCGGAAGGGAAGGCACCACGTGAAGTAGAGGCTTGGACAATCAAGCTCTCAGGAGTGGGGTGTTGTGTCAGGAAACTAGGGTCGCTGGGAGCGGGTCTATGCCGGCGGCCGACCGTCCTATTCACAGGAGCCCCTGTGCTGGGTTTGGACCACATACCCAGAAGGACGTCTGTAAGAGCCTCATTGAAGGGCAACGACGGTTCCGATGTTGACACCCCCGGCTGAAGCACTTCTGTCAGGATATTTGTCCTGCCCTACGCACCACCATAGCGAAAGTAACCCCCTCCTCCGTAGCCACATTAGGAGGAGAGAGCATACCAGTATCTGGAGATGTGTCCAGTCCACTGGCCTCCCCTAGATCCACATACCAGTCCTGCTGCAAACCTGATTCTAAAGGGTCCTCAGACCCCTCCCATTCCTCTCCTGCGTCTGGCTGTTCCAAATAATGCTCAGACAATGATCTGGGCTGAATCGGCTCCGTCGAAGTCGGAGTCGACGTCGTACGACGTCGCTCCGGCTCCAGATCATCCGGAATAAGGATGGGGCTGCCGCCGGAGGGTGCCGGTGGCGGAATCGTCAACGTCGGACCCCGCGCCGAAGGAGGTCGACTGTGAGAAACGGGCGCCGGTCCAGATCCGTTATCGGATCCTGAGTCCCCAACGGCGCTGAGGCCGAAGCCGCCGGAGTCGAATCCGAAGGGGCCCCTGCTGACCCCGTGGGGCCCGAAGACCCACCTGAGGGTACAGCCCGCTCAAAGACGAGATGCATGGCCTTGTAAAATCATTTAATTTGAACGGGGGTCGATCCGGTCCCCGGAAAGGGGGGAAGAGGCGGAGTCTACCCTGGCAACGGCTCCGCAGAACCGCGCTCGGAACGTCGACGTTCCCGAGACGCCTCGTTGGTCGACGGGCGTGGCGAAGATGAAGTCCGCTTGGACTTCTTCTTGTGCCTCTTACCTTCCGATGACCTCGAATGCAAGGAAGAGGACTTGGGGCTCCGGGAGCGGTGCCGCGACCTCCTCCTACTGCGAGAACGTGACCTCCGCGGAGTCGCGCCGACCGAAGACGAATGTCGGGCCGCAAGAAGCTTAAGGGATCTCTCCCTCAAGGCCTTCGGCGCCATGGCCCGACAATCGGAGCACGAGGGGGAATCGTGGTCCTTGTCCAAGCACCAAAGACAAACTCGGTGCAGATCCGTCACCGACATGGTGCGATGACACGCACCACACAGCTTGAATCCTGTCTTTCTTGAAGACATGACTCCAAACAGTCAAAAAAGCATTGACAAACCATCGAAGCAGGGTAGCTCTTTCCAAAACTGCGCTTAACCGGCACGGAAGGAAAAGAACTGACGTATGCGCGCCGAGACGGCGTCTATATAGACAACCATGACGTCATAGACGACTCCAATGACGCTGACGGCGCACGCGGAGTTGGTCGACGCACGCGGATCCGAATGACGCCGTCCGACGGTGCGCGCGCCGGGTACTGCTCACAAAAAACTCCGGATTCAAAGCTGACGCCAGGGAATTCTAAGGTAAGGAAGCTGCAGCTAGAAGTCTCTATCAGATAGTGTTGTGTACCAAGGCTGGCGTGCTCATGTTGGTGCTATGAGTATCATGTTGAGTGACGTTTGACGTTATTTGTTGACTAGAAATGGGAGGAGTGGGAGAGGGGGGAAAACGTAAGCAAATATCCCTGACCAATTGATCCACAGAGCACTGCCCTTGGATAGGGGATGTGGGTGTCTGGATGCGAAGTTTTGACATTTTGTGTTTTCGCTTGTTGCAAATAGATCTATGTCTGGTGTTCACCATTTTTTGAAGTACTTGGGAATTAATCTCCCATTCGTGTGTCTGTTGGTGATTTCTGCTGAGGAGATCTGCCAACTGATTGTCTATTCCTGGAATGTATTGTGCTAGTAGATTAATTTGATTGTGAATTGCCAATTTTCAAATTGTTTGGGCTAGAAGGGACAGCTGAGATTAATGTGCCCTTCCCTGTTTGTAGAGATAATACATGGTTCTCATGTTGTCTGTTTTTATGAGAACATTCTTCTGTTTGAGAAGAGGTTGAAATGCTTTTAGGGCAAGGAACACAGCTAATAATTCTAAGTGCTTTATGTGTAGCCGTTTCTGTTTGATATCCCATTGCCCTTGAATGGTCTGATTGTTTAGTTGAGCTCCCCAACCAGTCATTGATGCATCTGTTGTAATTATGGTCTGAGGCACAGGGTCTTGAAACGACCGCCCCTTCATTAAATTGCTGCGATTCCACCATTGAAGGGACATATGTGTTTGGCGGTCCATCAACATTAGATCTTGAAGTTGACCATGTGCTTGTGACCATTGTTGTGCAAGGCACAGTTGTAAGGGCCTCATGTTTAATCTTGCATGTGGGACTATTGCTATGCAAGAAGCCATCATTCCTAGAATCTTCATGATAAATCTTACAGTTTATTATTGATTTGGCTGTATGAGTGGTATTAAATTTTGGTAAGATCGTGTCCTTTGTATATTTGAATACGCTAGTGCTAGTTGAGTGTTTAGGATAGCACCTAGGTACGGTTGTACCTAGGTGCTGGTTAAAGGTAGTTTATAGAAAACCCTAGTGTGTGCAGAATTTTTAATCACATAACAAGCATGTTTTTGGCATCATGTAAGATTGCTTGATTTTATTAGCCAATCGTCTAGATATGGAAAGACATGGATGTGTTGTCTTCTTAAGTATGCCGCTACTACTGCTACACACTTTGTGAACCCCCTTGGAGCTGCTGTTATGCCAAATGGCAACACTTTGAACTGATAGTGTTTTCCTGTTATGACACACCTGAGGTATTTTCTGTGTGCTGAGTGGATGGGTATGTAGAAATACGCATCCTTGAGGCATAGAACAGTCATAAAGTCTTGTTTTTGCAGTAGTGGAACAACATCTTGCAGAATTACCATGTGAAAATTCTCTGACTAGGTGTATAGATTAAGGGGCCTGAGGTCTAATATGGGCCTGAGGGTACCATCTTTTTTGGGAATTAGGAAGTATAGTGAGTATGCTCCTGTTCCTTGTTGGGACTGTGGAACTAATTCTATTGCTTGAACAGTAGAGATTGTACTTCTTGTTGTAACAGAACTGTATGTTCGGGGGACAACTTGTGATATCTTGGCGGAATGTTTGGAGGGGTGGTATTAATTCTAGGCAACAGCCATTGTGGATAATTGATAATACCCAGTTGTCTGTGGTGATATTTTGCCAATGAGAGTGGAACTGCTGTAGTCTTCCCCCCACAGGAGATGTGTGGAGTGGAAGGGAGGGAAGGAAGTCACTGTTTAGGTTGTGTTGTTGTTTGTTTAGAGGTTTGGAATCTACCTCTAGTTCTGAAGTATTGTCCTCTATAGGATCCTCTAAACCCACCTCGTTGATACTGGGTTTGTTGTGGTTTTGTTTGGGAGGTGGAAGCCTCTGAGGATTGTGGTTTAAAACCTTCCCAAAACTGTGGCCTGCAAAATGAACCTCTATATGGGGTGGTGTACAAAGCGCCTATTGCTTTCGCAGTATCTGAGTCCTTTCTCAGTTTTTCAATAGTGGTGTCAGCTTCTGGGCCAAAGAGGTGCTTTTTATCAAAAGGCATGTTAAGTACAGCCTGTTGAATTTCTGGTTTAAAACCAGAGGAGCGCAGCCATGCATGTCTTCTGATTGTGATGGCAGTGTTTACACTACTTGCAGCTGTATCAGCAGCATTAAGGGCAGATCTTATTTGATTATTGATAGATAAGTATCTGGGTCATTATCTGGGATGGGATCAGGGTCATAAAGATACCATGGGTCTGTCGTATCTCCCTGTGAATATAATGAATGTGTTGGAGAAGGCATTGATGGTGGGCTGTTGTGAGGTGAGACAGAACATTGTGGAGAATGAGGAGGAGAAGTGAGAAGATGTACTGGCTTCTCCTTTTGTTTTTGCACCTTTGCTGGTGGCTGTACAGAGTCCAGTTCCTCTTGGAAAGCCAGCTTTCTTTTTGCTCTTAAAGGAGGTGCAGTGACAATTCTTCCTGTCTCTTTATGGATGTGTATTCTGGAGTGTCTCTCATCCATGATTTGTAAAATTGGCTCAATGTCATGCTCTTCCTCAGAGGTTTTATGGGATTCTCAATTTTTTTTTTAAAGTCCTTGTTCCTATGTATATGAAAAATTTTTCGGCTCCGAAGTTTGTTGTTTTTTTCAGTCCCGAAAAGGTAATGGGAGGTCTCGGTTCCGAAGCTGATTGCCGAATTTTCAACTGAAGAATGGGCTTTTTTACTGGAGTCCGAAACAGAGCCTTTGACAGATTTACTCGACTCCGAAATAGACAGAGGAGTGGCCTTTTTTGGTCGCCAACATTCTTTTTATGAGCCGAACTATAGCCTCGGCAGTGGTGTACCCAAGGCCTTAAATGTCTTTTGTGGAGGGGTGTAGGGGCAAACAAATTCACGTACTGTCCAGCTGTGATGGGTCAGTCGTCTTCAGACTCTTGTTCGGAATCTGTGTCTCGGATCGAGACTGCTGTCTGCGCTTGCTCTTCTTCAGCGACGTTGAGATGTTCACTGCTTTTCAACGCCATTTCGAGTCTTTTAGCTCTGCAATCTCTGAGGGTCTTCTTTGATCGAAATGATCGACAGGCCTCACAATCTTCCTCCCGATGGTCTAGAGAAAGGCACAAATTACAAACCAAGTGCAGGTCTGTATAGGGGTACTTCACGTGGCACTGGGGGCAGAATCGAAATGTAGTCTAATCCATCAGGCTTTCCACGCGGTAGGCCCGAGATGGGCGCACGCACCCTGAAGGGTGAAAAAGAAGATTTCGACGGTACTACTGGTTAGATGCTAGAAGGGAAACACGATCAAAACAATACCGACAAATAAGAAGGTTTTCTGAAGTTTTCCGAATCGAAATCTCGGAGCGAGAGGAAGCACATCCGAACCCGACCGCAGAAAGAAAACAATCTAACAATGGAGTTGATGCCCATGCGCAATGGAACTGAGAGGAGGAGTCACTCGATCCTGTGACTCCGAAAATACTTCTTCGAATAAAAACAACTTGTAACACTCCGAGCCCAACACTAAATGTCAGAAGAGATATGCATAGCATGTGTATCTGCAGCTACACATGCCATCGAACACACACACATATACATATACAGGGAGTGCAGAATTATTAGGCAAATTAGTATTTTGACCACATCATCCTCTTTATGCATGTTGTCTTACTCCAAGCTGTATAGGCTCGAAAGCCTACTACCAATTAAGCATATTTGGTGATGTGCATCTCTGTAATGAGAAGGGGTGTGGTCTAATGACATCAACACCCTATATCAGGTGTGCATAATTATTAGGCAACTTCCTTTCCTTTGGCAAAATGGGTCAAAAGAAGGACTTGACAGGCTCAGAAAAGTAAAAAATAGTGAGATATCTTGCAGAGGGATGCAGCACTCTTAAAATTGCAAAGCTTCTGAAGCGTGATCATCGAACAATCAAGCGTTTCATTCAAAATAGTCAACAGGGTCGCAAGAAGCGTGTGGAAAAACCAAAGCGCAAAATAACTGCGCATGAACTGAGAAAAGTCAAGCGTGCAGCTGCCACAATGCCACTTGCCACCAGTTTGGCCATATTTCAGAGCTGCAACATCACTGGAGTGCCCAAAAGCACAAGGTGTGCAATACTCAGAGACATGGCCAAGGTAAGAAAGGCTGAAAGACGACCACCTCTGAACAAGACACACAAGCTGAAACGTCAAGACTGGGCCAAGAAATATCTCAAGACTGATTTTTCTAAGGTTTTATGGACTGATGAAATGAGAGTGAGTCTTGATGGGCCAGATGGATGGGCCCGTGGCTGGATTGGTAAAGGGCAGAGAGCTCCAGTCCGACTCAGACGCCAGCAAGGTGGAGGTGGAGTACTGGTTTGGGCTGGTATCATCAAAGATGAGCTTGTGGGGCCTTTTCGGGTTGAGGATGGAGTCAAGCTCAACTCCCAGTCCTACTGCCAGTTCCTGGAAGACACCTTCTTCAAGCAGTGGTACAGGAAGAAGTCTGCATCCTTCAAGAAAAACATGATTTTCATGCAGGACAATGCTCCATCACACAGGTCCAAGTACTCCACAGCGTGGTTGGCAAGAAAGGGTATAAAAGAAGGAAATCTAATGACATGGCCTCCTTGTTCACCTGATCTGAACCCCATTGAGAACCTGTGGTCCATCATCAAATATGAGATTTACAAGGAGGGAAAACAGTACACCTCTCTGAACAGTGTCTGGGAGGCTGTGGTTGCTGCTGCACGCAATGTTGATGGTGAACAGATCAAAACACTGACAGAATCCATGGATGGCAGGCTTTTGAGTGTCCTTGCAAAGAAAGGTGGCTATATTGGTCACTGATTTGTTTTTGTTTTGTTTTTGAATGTCAGAAATGTATATTTGTGAATGTTGAGATGTTATATTGGTTTCACTGGTAATAATAAATAATTGAAATGGGTATATATTTGTTTTTTGTTAAGTTGCCTAATAATTATGCACAGTAATAGTCACCTGCACACACAGATATCCCCCTAACATAGCTAAAACTAAAAACAAACTAAAAACTACTTCCAAAAATATTCAGCTTTGATATTAATGAGTTTTTTGGGTTCATTGAGAACATGGTTGTTGTTCAATAATAAAATTAATCCTCAAAAATACAACTTGCCTAATAATTCTGCACTCCCTGTATATACATACATATACACACATATGTCTGTATATATATATATATATATATATATATATATATATATATATATATATATATATATATAGTGTGTGTACCTAACTCCAGTTGGGGGGACTGCTATAAGTATTATAGTGTTGTGTTACTATAATAAAGTACCTTTATTTTTGTAACACTGTGTGGTTCTTTCGCATGTGATAAGTTGCTGTGTGACTATAGTGGTATTGCAAAAGCTTTCATGTCTCCTACATAAGTCTTGGCTGCTTATCTACAGCTACCTCTAGAGAGCCCTGGTTTCCTAGACACTGCCTACACATCACTAATAGGGATTGCCTGGACCTGGTATAAGGTGCCAGCACCATAGGCGCCTACCACAAACCAGGCCAGCTTCCTTCAGCGATGGGCCACGACCAAACTTACTAAACTAAAAAATCCTGCAGGACCGAACAGCAGAACACACTGTTCCTTCGGACCTGACTGTCCGGGCAGTAGTGTTTGGTAAATGGGTGCAGAGATGCTCATGTTGCTGCCTGGCAGATGTCTAGGACTGGGACTCCATGTGCTAACACATCGGTAACAGCTTTTCGTCTAGTAGAATGAGGTGCTTTCTGGCCAATGTGCAGCATGTCTCTATACAGTGAACAACGCCAGCACAAAATGGTACGCATATGTACTGCCCAACTGTTCTTTGCTCCAACATACCCCACAAAGAGTTGGTCGTCCACCGGAACTCTCTTGTGCGGTCGAGGTAGAACAATGACGCTCTTTTTTAGTCCAGACAGTGGAGTCGCTCCTTTTCTTTAGATGGATGTGGAGAAGCGTAAAAGGTGGGCAGGGTGACAAACTGGCCCACAAGGAATGGAGTTACCACTCTGAGGAGGAAAGAGGCCCTAGTGCAAAGAACCACTTTGTGTAGGAACACAGACAGGAATACAAGCTTGGATGACAAAGCCTGCAGCTCACTCATACTTCGGGCAGATGTTATTACCCCTAGAAAGGCTGTCTGGATGGTGAGCTGCCGGAGGGGACCATTATAAAGAGCCTAAAAGAAATAATACATTAAGGTGAGAACCAGACTGAGATCCCATTGGGGCATAATTAGGGGCAAAGAGGGAAACATATGTGCAGGTTCTTCGAGAAATCTATTTACAATAGGAGACTTAAAGAGAGAGTGTTGGTAAGGCAACTGCAGGACAGGGCAGAAAGATGTTTCTTAAGAGTATCCAGAGCAGAACCCTGCTGAACAAGGGTAAGAATGAAAAGAAGAATATTTAACAGAGAGGCAGAAAGAGGGTCAATAGACTTTTCTGTACAACAGTCTACAAATGTTTGCCATCAGCAGGTCTAGGGTAGGATGCACCAGACAATATCAGGAATAACAACCACAACCTACTTCTGGCATTGCCACCCTTTCTTTGACTCCCTAGGGCAAGACAGCCATCACTCCTTGGCAGAGTAAGGAAAGATGGTCCTCCGTCAGCTTGTCAGAAGTGGGTGGCATGGGTGGAGGCGTAGTCATGAAGTGGAGACAGTAGCCCCTTCTGACAATCTGGAGAACTCACCAGTCTGATGTTATTGACCTCTAATGATGCAGATGATGGCATATCCTGCTTCCTACTGGTTCCCCATGATGGTTGGAGGGTGAACTAAAGAGGTTTAGAGACTGCAGCTGCCCGGGAAGGGGGTTGGTGGACTGGCACAACTTCCTGCTGCCCATCCCACAGAGTCTGGGGACACTGCATCCTCGGCCACACAGAGGCAGGGGAGCTTGCATGCCATGGTAGCTGTACGGGTAAGGCTGCAGGAACACAGAACCCCACTTTTTAACTGTCCATATCGTCTATAACCATTCCTAGATTACCCTCCCATCTTCTTTTACTTTAACTATCACTCAAAGATCATTAAGGAAACTGCAGTTCACATTTTAAAGTGGTTCCCTGATTTGACCCTCTTTGCTTCCCTCCTCATCCACACCCCATATAATCATGGCAATGTCACTTCTTCACACCGCATCTTCCTTGACTCACTTTTCTAAATCAGGTGTTAACACTTTCAAGATTACATATCCTCTTACCCTCTCTAAATATTCAAATAAAAATGTGAAGCACAAAATGCTCAGAGACTTCACGGAATACCTTTTTGGAGCCCAATATCACTGCATGTGGAAAGAAAATAAGTTACTTACTGTAACTGTGGTTCTCCAGTATTGGTATCGTTCATAGATTCACATGCTTGAATCATTCCCCGTTGTCAAAGTGGGAGTCCCACGGTACATAGAAAGCAATAAATAGATAAATCCCCCCTTTTTTTTTTTCATTGTAGGCAATGGCAAAAATACATTCACTTTCCTAGTTATCAGCCTCATTAGGAAAGGCCCAAAGTTCAGCCAATCAGGCGAGACCACCCTTTTAGAATCCTCAGCACAGAGGCTCAGTCTCTCAGATTTCTCTGCACTAGTGATTTTAAGAAAATAAAAGAGGTGAGCCCCCATGTGAATCTATGAAAGATACCAATACTGGAGAACCACAGTTACAGGTAAGTAACTTATTTTCTTCTCCAGTATTGGGGTATCTTTCATAGATTCAAATGCTTGAATCAGAATAGTCAGCAGTAGAAGAGATGCTTAAGTTCTGCAAATACCAGAAAACATGCTTGTTCACATTTCATCCTATATGGACTTATATAGGTAGTTAAATATGTTTATCAACATTTAAAAAATATATATACATACATCAATAGTAATCATATATATATATATATATATATATATATATATGATAAATATCAGTCTGGAAATACATTCGAGGATGGAGGGTAAAGAAGATTATTGGCTCACCTTATGCAAATAAATTACGTAACACTGCTTGTCCTACCGCGGCATCCATCCTGTCAGTAGCATCCAGGCAGTAGTGTTGGGCAAAGGTGTGGGCACGCGTCCACGTTGCCGCTCTGCAGATCTGGTTCAGAAGAACTCCTGCGAATAGAGCTGCCGAAGTGGATACCGCTCTAGTGGAATGCGCCTTGACATTGGACGATAGCGGTTTTCCTGCTAACTGGTGGCAGAGTTGTATGGTAGAAGAGATCCAGCGTGCTATGGTTTGTTTGGAAACAGCCTTGCCGCTATTGATCTGTCCATAGCTAATAAGGAATGGTTTCTTACCTGTAACTCCAGTTCTCTCGTAGGGGTATTTCCATGATAGTCATAAGCACTGAATAGTTCTGCACGCCTGTGGGGACCTCGGAGCACTGTTCTGAAGTGTATTCTTAAGTGTAGATGTTTGCCTTTCTTGAAAAAGGCATGTAAAGTCACTTAAGAATATCAATATGCAGCCTAGAGGAAAGGCTACAAAGGCCAAATTGTTCATTCTTTTGGTTGGTAAGAAAGGATACTGTAGCACAGATGTACCTTTAAAACATATTTATTCTAGAAATGTAGTAAAAAACATGTTTTCCAACCTTATTTACAACTTCAAATGAGGATGAAACAATGCAGGGCAGTGTAGCCCATAGGCTGCCATTATACAGAATGTAAATAGAGCTGTGCCTTTAAGAAAAGAAAGTCTTCCTGTATCCCATCATGCACAGCAAAAGGCAGTTGCCTCAGTTCTTTTTGTAGGCTTGTAATATGACATGAAGAAATCTGAATATCTCTTTCATTAACAATATCGTAATTATTATAGTTATCCTCATGTCAACTCCACCGGGGAGGAGGGAGGGTTGCTTTTGACTATCATGGAAATACCCCTACGAGAGAACTGGAGTTACAGGTAAGAAACCATTCCTTCTCTTGTAGGGGATTTCCATGTATAGTCATAAGCACTGAATAGATTAGCAAGCCCATCCCAATAACCGCGGTGCAGTAGACAGAACAATAAAGAAACAATAAATCACGCAAAGAGATTCTTAAGAGAGGCCTGTCCAACCTGAGCATCTGTCCTAGCATCTGAATCAAGACAGTAATGCTTAGTAAAGGTGTGGACAGATCTCCAGGTAGCCGCTTTGCATATTTCTGCTAAAGGAATGTTTCTCATCAAAGCAACAGTTGCTGCCTTCCCCCTAGTAGAATGGGCTTTTGGCCTGCCATTGAGGGATTTATTTGCTAACTGATAACAGAATACAATACATGAGACAATCCACCTGGATAAGGATTGTTTGGAGGTGGCCAGACCTGTTCTAACTGGGCCATAGTTAATAAACAGCTGCTGTGATTTGCACAAAGATTTTGTTCTATCCAAGTAAAATTTTAAAACCCTTTTTACATCGAGAGAATGTAGGGTTCTCTCAGCAGGAGTAGATGGATTTTGGAAGAAAGTCGGTAAGGCGATGGTCTGGTTTACGTGAAAGTCTGAAATGACTTTAGGGAGAAATTTAGGATGTGTTCTCATTACTACTTTTGAGGAATGAAAAACCGTATAAGGTTCCTGAGCGCAAAGGGCCTGGATCTCACTGACCCTGCGAGCTGAAGTGATTGCAACCAGAAAAGCAGTTTTCCATGTAAGATGCTGGAGTGATGCTTTGTGTATTGGTTCAAAAGGATGCAGCATCAGACGCGAAAGGACAATATTCAGCTCCCATGGAGGAGATGGCCGTCTAATGGGAGGAAAAACTTTTTCAAACTGTAGGAAGTTGGCTCTGTATGTACTATTTCAAAGTAAGAAATAGCAAGCACAGAGTCCAAGGGTTCCCCTTAGAGGTAAGATAGTGGCAAAAAGAGATAATTCTAATGCTCTATTTTGTGGTAGTGTGGTCGAGCAGTAGGCTTATCAGAGGAGTAGTGTTAAGCATTTGTTGTACACACACAGGCAATAAATGAGGAACACACACTCAGAGACAATTCCAGGCCAATAGGTTTTTGTATAGAAAAGTATCTTTTCTTCGTTTATTTTAAGAACCACAGGTTCAAGATTTACAAGTAATACTTCAAATGAAATGTATTTCATGTAAGAACTTTAGGAACTTTGAATTAGCAAAATAGCATGTACAGTTTTCACATAAATGACATATAGCTATTTTAAAACTAGACAGTGCAATGTTCAACAGTTCCTGGGGGAGGTAAGTGTTTGTTAGTTTTTGCAGGTAAGTAAACCACCTACGGGGTTCAAGTTTGGGTCTAAGGTAGCCCACCGTGGGGGGTTCAGAGCAACCCCAAAGTTACCACACCAGCAGCTCAGGGCCGGTCAGGTGCAGAGGTCAAAGTGGTGCCCAAAACACATAGGCTTCAATGAAGAAGGGGGTGCCCCGTTTCCAGTCTGCCAGCAGGTAAGTACCCGCGTCTTCGGAGGGCAGACCAGGGGGGTTTTGTAGGGCACCGGGGGGGGGACACAAGTCCACACAAAAAGTACACCCTCAGCAGCACGGGGGCGGCTGGGTGCAGTGTGTAAACAGGCGTCGGGATCGCAATAGGAATCAATGGGAGACCAAGGGGTCTGTTCAGCGATGCAAGCAGGCAAGGGGGGGGCTCCTCGGGGTAGCCACCACCTGGGCAAGGGAGAGGGCCACCTGGGGGTCGCTCCTGCACTGGAGGTCAGATCCTTCAGGTCCTGGGGGCTGCGGGTGCAGTGTCTTTACCAGGCGTCGGGTCTTTGAAGCAGGCAGTCGCGGTCAGGGGGAGCCTCGGGATTCCCTCTGCAGGCGTCGCTGCAGGGGCTCAGGGGGGTCAACTCTGGCTACTCACGGTCTCGTAGTCGCCGGGAAGTCCTCCCTGTGGTGTATGTTCTCCACAAGTCGAGCCGGGGGCGTCGGATGCAGAGTGCAAAGTCTCACGCTTCCGGCGGGAAACGTGTGTTGTTTCAAAGTTGCTTCTTTGTTGCAAAGTTGCAGTCTTTGGGGAACAGAGCCGCTGTCCTCGGGAGTTCTTGGTCCTTTTAGATGCAGGTTAGTCCTCTGAGGCTTCAAAGGTTGCTGGACCCTGGGAACGTGTCGCTGGAGCAGTGTCTTTAGAAGTGGGGAGACAGGCCGGTAGAGCTGGGGCCAAAGCAGTTGGTGTCTCCGTCTTCTCTGCAGGTTTTTCAGTTCAGCAGTCCTCTTCTTCTTAGGTTGCAGGAATCTATCTTTCTGCGTTCTGGGAGCCCCTAAATACTCGATTTAGGGGTGTGTTTAGGTCTGGAGGGTTAGTAGCCAATGGCTACTAGCCCTGAGGGTGGCTACACCCTCTTTGTGCCTCTTCCCTGAGGGGAGGGGGGCACATCCCTATCCCTATTGGGGGAAATCCTCCATCTGCAAGATGGAGGATTTCTAAAAGTTAGTCACCTCAGCTCAGGACACCTTAGGGGCTGTCCTGACTGGCCAGTGCGGCGACTCCTTGTTTTTCTCATTATCTCCTCCGGCCTTGCCGCCAAAAGTGGGGCCGTGGCCGGAGGGGGCGGGCAACTCCACTAGCTGGAGTGCCCTGGGGTGCTGTAACAAAGGGGGTGAGCCTTTGAGGCTCACCGTCAGGTGTTACAGTTCCTGCAGGGGGAGGTGAGAGGCACCTCCACCCAGTACAGGCTTTGTTACTAGCCACAGAGTGACAAAGGCACTCTCCCCATGTGGCCAGCAACCTGTCTGGTGTGTGGCAGGCTGCTAAAACTAGTCAGCCTACACGGATAGTCGGTTAAGGTTTCAGGGGGCACCTCTAAGGTGCCCTATGGGGTATATGTTACAATAAAATGTACACTGGCATCAGTGTGCATTTATTGTGCTGAGAAGTTTGATGCCAAACTTCACAGTTTTCAGTGTAGCCATTATGGTGCTGTGGAGTTCGTGTGCATGACAGACTCCCAGACCATATACTCTTATGGTTACCCTTCACATACAATGTCTAAGGTTTTGCTTAGACACTGTAGGGGCATAGTGCTCATGCACCTATGCCCTCACCTATGGTATAGTGCACCCTGCCTTAGGGCTGTAAGGCCTGCTAGAGGGGTGACTTATCTATACCTATAGGCAGTGTGAGGTTGGCATGGCACCCTGAGGGGAGTGCCATGTCGACTTAGTCGTTTTATCCCCACTAGCACACACAAGCTAGCAAGCAGTGTGTCTGTGCTGAGTGAGAGGTCCCCAGGGTGGCATAAGACATGCTGCAGCCCTTAGAGACCTTCCCTGGCATCAGGGCCCTTGGTACCAGGGGCACCAGTTACAAGGGACTTATCTGGATGCCAGGGTGTGCTAATTGTGGAAACAAAGGTACAGGTTAGGGAAAGTGGTGTGGCCTGGTTAGCAGGTCTTAGCACACTTTCAAATCATAACTTGGCATCAGCAAAGGCAAAAAGTCAGGGGGTAACCATGCCAAGAAGGCATTTCCTTACACAAACCTTCTAGGAAATCTTTTATGATTGGAATTTTAAAGAAAGAGGATTGGGAAGGACTCTTCCTATATGCTGTTAGAGCTGCCCGGTGTACTTTGATTGATGACAACTGTAAGCCAGACTTCGCCAGGTTTAACAAATATGGAAGAATAGCTTCTTCTCCGCATGTTATTGGGTCAACGTTCTTGTCCAAACACCACATGCAGAACCTCTTCCATTTGCAGGCATAAGCTGTTCTTGTGGAAGGGTGCTTTGCCTCCCTTAGAATCTCCATGCAGTCCTGAGGAAGATTAAGGTGACCATATTGCACTAGCTCAGGAGCCATGCTGCCAAATTCAACGACGAGAGGTTGGGATGTCTCATCTGGCCTCGAAACTTCGTGAGAAGGTTGGGGCGGCAAGGTAATCTGATGTGTGGTCTGAGTGACCGGTGGAGGAGGTCTGGAAACCATCACTGGCGTGGCCATTCTGGGGCGATGAGAATCATCTTGGTGTGGGAGTGGGGCAGCTTGAGGAGGACTGTCGGTATCAGGGGAAGCGGTGGAAAGGCGTAAAGAAATGCTCCTGACCAGTTTATCCACAGGGCATTCCCCAATGTTCCTGGATGGTAGTACCTGGAGCCAAAGTCTTGGCATTTTTTGTTTTCTGGGGTTGCGAATAGGTCTATAGAAGGGGTACCCCACATGGAAAAGATGGAGCGGACGACGTTGTCGTGCAAAACCCACTCGTGTTTTTCGTCCATTGCTCCGCTGAGGGCATTCGCCTGGACATTCTGTATGCCCGGAAGGTGAGTTGCCACTATTGATAAGTTCCTGGCTAGAAACCAGTGCCAAATTGTTTGGGCCTCTGTCAACAGAGTCCTGGATCTGGTACCCCCTTGTTTGTTCAAGTAATACATGGTGGCCATGTTTGTCTGTCTGGAGAAGCAGAGTTTTCGCCTTCAGTGCGGGGAGGAAGGCTTTGAGTGCAAGATGGACTGCGTGAAGCTCTAAAAGACTGATGTGATACAGTCGTTCTCTCTGCGACCAAGAGCCTTGTATTTGGAGGTGATCCATATGCGCTCCCCATCCCAGCAGCGATGCATCCGTGACTATGGTCTGAGTTGGAGGCTGTTGGTGGAATGGCATCCCTTTCAGAAGATTAACACCTTTCCTTGAGTGGTGTCTATGATGGAACCTTAGAAGTGCAACCTCTGAACAGGTGTTGCCGTGGACTTGGAGAGGTTGACCTGAAGGCCCAGTCTCTGGAGTAGCTGGTGAGTCCAATTGAAGTGCTGTTGGGCCTCTAGGTATGTGGATGCTTTTATGAGCCAATCGTCTAGATAGGGATAGACGAATATCCAATGTTTCCTTAAATGGGCTGCCACCACCGCCATGCATTTGGAAAACGTCCTCGGTGCTGATTTGAGGGCGAAAGGTAGCACTGTAAATTGGTAATGACTTTTTCTGACGAGGAATTTTAAAAACTTCCGATGCTTTTTGATCACAGGAATGTGGAAGTAAGCGTCGCAGAGATCTATTGAACAGAGCCAATCGCCTTGACGAAGTTGGGGATAGATTTGGTGTAAGGATAGCATCCTGAACTTTTCTCTGCAAACCCATTTGTTGGCTACCCTTAGACCTAGAATGGGTCAGAACTCGTGTTTGTCTTTCTTTGGTACCAGGAAGTACCTCGAATAGATTCCCTTTCCCTGCTGGTTGATAGGGACAGGTTCTATCGCCTTCTTTTGCAATAGGGTTGTTGCTTCCACTTTGAGAGCGTCAAGATGGTAATACACCAGTTTGGGTGGAACAGAAGGCGGGGGCTTATGAACCTGAGACAGTAGCTATTCCGCACAATATTCAACACCCAGGCGTCTGACGTTATGCGTTGCCACTCTTCCAGATGATGTGAAAGACTTCCCCCTACCGGAGTGGGTAACGGAGGAGGGGGAAGCGAGGAGTCAGGGCTTAGATGCTGATGCCTGACGAGCTGTTTGGGCAGTTTGTGGCGTAGAGCGACCCCTTGTTTGTTTTCGCTGGGTCGAAAAGGTTCTCCGATGTTGCTGTTGCTGGGATCTTGGAGGCATCCACTGCGGTGTTTGAAGCCTTTGAGCAAAGAATCTACGGTGGTAGGGACGGAATGTTTTCCGTTGCTCTCTTGGCTTCTCGATGCCCACCATCTTCAGAGTGTCCAGTTCTGTTTTCATCCTCGACATTTCGTCGTCAGCATGAGAACCAAACAAAGTGGAACTTGAAAAAGGCAAATTTTGTATCCTCTGTTGCGCCTCTGGCTTAAGTGAAGTAAGGCGTACGCAGGCATGTCTTCTCAAGGAAATTCTATGAGAATAATTATGTGCGGATAACACAGAGAAGTCTGCAGCCGCGCTTATTACTTGATTGGAGACCATGGCGCCTTCACTTACAATCTCTAAGAAATCCTCCTTTTTCTCCTTATGGAGGTATTCTGCAAATTGCAGCACAGAGTCCCAAAGGGCGCGATCATACCTGCCTAACAGGGCAGTAGCACTAGCCGCTTTCATAGTGATGGCTGAAGTGGAGCAAACTTTGCGGCCTGCGGCATCAATTTTTCTACTCTCCTTGTCCGGTGGAGAAGAAGAAGACGGAGATGTAGAATGTAATTTCTTAGCAGCCACGATTACCACCGAATCGGGCACTGCATCCGCTCTCAGAAATAAAGGGTCCTGCGCCGGAGGATGATATTTCCTTATGAGTCTCGAAGGAGCAGTTTTAGTTGTGGACGGTGTTAAAAAAAATGTCCATTGCCAGTTCAAGTAACCCTGGGACCAGCGGTAGTAATGGTCTAGCAGAAGAACGCTGGTGTAGTGTCTCAAAAATGACAGAGGTTGTTGGAGTGGGTACTGCCAGAGGGATGTTCAACTTGGTAGCACCGCAAATTAGTACCTCTTGAAAAGTGTTGACATCGTCTATGGGAGAAACTCTCGGAGACGGGGAGTCAGATAACGTCGGAGAGTAATCTCTTACAGATGAGGAGTAGTGTCTATGGTAGGAACGAGGAGACCTGCGATCTGAGTCATGCCGATGACGATGTTGAGATGAAGAAGAGCGTCTCGAAGAATGTCGAGAATGCCTCGTGGATTCTGCAGGAGTCACTGGGGCGGACTCTGAAAGAGGTACCGACGGAGGAGCTGTAGGTGCCAGAGGTGTCAGTGGTAGAGGAGATGGCTGAGGAGAAGGCTGAGGCGAAGGTGGTAAGAGAATGAGAGAAGCCGAGGATTCTGAGGTGGTATAGACCCTCCGTGGTCTCTTTGAGTGCCTTCTCGACGCCGACAAGCTTCTCGACGTTGAAGTACGACGCCGACGAGTTCCTCTCGCCGTTGACAGCCCCTCGACGGCGATCTCCCTCGACGTCGATGGGATGGCGGCGATCGTCTCCGACGACGAGTACTGTCCACCGACGTCGATCTTCCTCTTCGCGTCGACGGTGACCTGATCCGTGAACTTCTCGACGGCGAGTGTCTACGCCGTCTCAACGACGATAAAGCTCTTGGCGGCGAGCGATGTCTCTTCCTCGACAGCGAGCTGGTTCTCGATGGCGAGCATGTCGGCGCCGTCCCTTGTCTCGACATCGATGCTCTCGACGTCGTTGGTGACCTGTGACACATGTGAGCAGATCTGGCAGCTGCTCCAGAGGACACAGTGAGAGCCCTGGTAGAAGACTGACCTTCTCCTCGCTCTGTGGCAGATTGTCCTCTTCGTCTCCTGTCCTCCTTGGCCTGAAGGCGGATTTTCTCCCTGTCACAAAGGGTTTGCCTGGAGAAGGTTTTACAAATGTCACAGGCATCAGGCTTATGAGTTGTTGGCAGGCAAATAATACAGACTTGATGTGGGTCTGTTTTGGCCTTTTTCCTGCCACAGGTAGGGCACTTATCAAAAAGAGAAGGCATTCTGGTGGCAAAAAAGCCTCAAGTTTCTGTCAGAATTTGACAGGAAAAGCTAGGAAATGTTCACTCTAGATGAAAAATGTCGAGTGAAATTCAAATCCAAAGGATTTTTGTTGAGTTTTAGTCAAAAAAAGCTATGAAGGTGGAGCTCAGTGCTTCAGGGTCCTGTCAGAAGGAGCCGGAAAAAAGAACTGAGGCAACTGCCTTTTGCTGTGGATGATGGGATACAGGAGACTTTATTTTTCTTAAAGGAACAGCTCTATTTACATTCTGTATAATGGCAGCCTATGGGCTACACTGCCCTGCATTGTTTCATCCTCATTTGAAGTTGTAAATAAGGTTGGAAAACATGTTTTTTACTACATTTCTAGAATAAATATGTTTTAAAGGTATATCTGTGCTACAGTTTCCTTTCTTACCAACCAAAAGAATGAACAATTTGGCCTTTGTAGCCTTTCCTCTAGGCTGCATATTGATATTCTTAAGTGACTTTACAGGCCTTTTTCAAGAAAGGCAAACATTTACACTTAAGAATACACTTAAGAACAGTGCTCCGGGGTCCCCACAGGCGTGCAGAACTATTCAGTGCTTATGACTATACATGGAAATCCCCTACGAGAGAAACAGTTGTTCAGATTTACGAAAGCTGCTAGTCCTTTGTACGTAGAATTTCAGACATCGTTTAATGTCTAGGGAATGTAATGTTCGCTCTGCTGGAGTTCGAGGATTTGGAAAAAATGTTCTCAAAACCACCGGCTCATTTAAATGAAAGGTCGAAGGAACCTTGGGGATAAATTTTGGATTAGTTCTTAGAATTACCATATCTGATTTAAATTGCAGAAAAGGTGGTGAGACTGTGAATGCCTGGATGTCGCTAACCCTCTTCGCGGAAGTGAGGGCCAGAAGGAGAGCTGTTTTCAAAGAGATATATTTCAGGTCTGCTTTGTGAATAGTCTCAAATGGATGCTTCATCAATTGGGAGAGCACAATATTGAAATGCCAGGAAGGTGGAGGACGGTGAATCGGCGGTAACATCCTGAACAAGCCTTTTAGAAAGTGCTTTATTATCCTGGATGACCATAAAGATGGTAAGTCTGATGTCCGTCGGAAACGGGATATAGCAGCGAGGTGGACCTTTATAGACGAGTGGGAAAGACCTGACTTCGCTAAATGCAACAGGTATGGAAGGATCTGTTCTGGAGAGGACTTCAGAGGATGAACGTTAGAAGTTGAACACCATACGCAGAACCTCTTCCACTTGAGCTTATACGTCTTATTTGTAAACTGGGCCCTGGCACAGGCAAGCACTTCCCTGCAGTCTGAAGGGATATCTAGGCCGTCAAACTCATAGAATTCAGGAGCCAGGCTGACAATCGAAGGGAAGTCGGGTTGGGATGACGGACCTGCCCCTGATTCATTGTTAGCAAATCTGGTGCTGGTCTCAGCCGTATGTGAAGCTGTTCCGAGAGCAATAGAAGCTCCGTGAACCAAAACTGGCACGGCCATTTGGGAGCAATCAACAGGAGCCGGCATGGTTCCCTCTTCATCTTCTGCAGAAGTCTCGGGATGAGTGGGAGCGGGGGAAAAGCGTAGGCATAAATCCCTGACCATTTGATCAAAAACGCATTCCCCTTTGATTCTCTCTGCGGTCGCCAGCTTGTGAAGTTTTGGCATTTTCTGTTCTCTCTGGTCGCAAACAGATCAAGAATGGGTCTGCCCCAACGACGAAAGAGGCGGTCGAGAATTGTCTGATTGAGTTCCCATTCGTGACAGCTGGTTCGAGTCCTGCTTAAGGCATCTGCCCACGTGTTGGAAGCCCCCAGAAGATGTTCCGCTCAGATCGATATCCGTTGCTGAAGCACCCAATGCCACAGTTCCTGTGCCTGCAGAGACAGCGCCTGTGATCTTGTACCCCCCTGCTTGTTGAGGTAATGCATGACTGTGGTGTTGTCGGTTTTTATCAACACCGAGGAACCCATGATGTTGGTGAGGAAGGCCTTGAGTGCCAAGGAAACTGCTCTTAATTCTAATAAGTTTATGTGGAGAGTCGACTCCTGTGTGGACCATCTCCCTCTCACTTATAGGTCTTGTAAGTGTGCGCCCCATCCCTCTAAGGATGCATCTGTTGTTATAATGTGCACTGGTTTGTCTTTCAGGAAGGAGAGACCCTCCGAGATGAGGGGGGTATCCTTCCACCATTTGAGGGCTGGTCTCGCTGATGGAGTTATTCAAACTAAATCGTCGAAAGATCCTTCTATTTGCTTCCATTAATTGTCCAATTGCTGCTGAAGTGTTCTCATGTGTAGACAACAGTTTGCTATCAACGGAATACATGAAGAAAGCATCCCTAGAAAAGACTTGTAGGTCCGAACAGAAGCAGACCTTCTTCTGCTGAGACGTGTTGCTAGATCTTAAAGTCTCTTCTGTCTGTCGTGCGAAGCAAAGGCTCTCGCTTGGACTGTGTCCAAGACAGCTCCTAAAAAGGTGATGTTCTGCGAAGGATCTAGATGAGACTTGGGGTAATTGACTGTTGTAAGGAAATGCCTCCTTGGCATGGTTACCCCCTGACTTTTTGCCTTTGCTGATGCCAAGTTGTGATTTGAAAGTGTGCTGAGGCCTGCTAACCAGGCCCCAGCACCAGTGTTCTTTCCCTAAAACTGTACCTTTGTTTCCACAATTGGCACACCCTGGCATCCAGGTAAGTCCCTTGTAACTGGTACCCCTGGTACCAAGGGCACTGATGCCAGGGAAGGTTTCTAAGGGCTGCAGCATGTCTTATGACACCCTGGGGACCCCTCACTCAGCACAGACACACTGCTGGCCAGCTTGTGTGTGCTGGTGGGGAGCAAATGAATAAGTCGACATGGCACTCCCCTCAGGGTGCCATGCCAACCTCACACTGCCTATGGCATAGATAAGTCACCCCTCTAGCAGGCCTTACAGCCCTAAGGCAGGGTGCACTATACAATAGGTGAGGGCATAGGTGCATGAGCACTATGCCCCTACAGTGTCTAAGCAAAACCTTAGACATTGTAAGTGCAGGGTAGCCATAAGAGTATATGGTCTGGGAGTCTGTCATACACTAACTCCACAGCACCATAATGGCTACACTGAAAACTGGGAAGTTTGGTATCCAATTTCTCAGCACAATAAATGCACACTGATGCCAGTGTACATTTTATTGTGAAATACACCCAGAGGGCATCTTAGAGATGCCCCATGAAAACATACCCGACTTCCAGTGTGGGCTGACTAGTTTTTCCAGCCTGCCACACACCAGACATGTTGCTGGCCACATGGGGAGAGTGCCTTTGTCACTCTGTGACAAGTAACAAAGCCTGTACTGGGTGTAGGTGCTTCTCACCTCCCCCTGCAGGAACTGTAACACCTGGCGGTGAGCCTCAAAGGCTCACCCCCTTTGTTACAGCGCCACAGGGCACTCTAGCTAGTGGAGATGCCCGCCCCCTCCGGCCACACCCCCACTTTTGGCGTCAAGGCCGGAGGAGATAATGAGAAAAACAAGGAGGAGTCACAGGCCAGTCAGAACAATCCCTAAGGTGTCCTGAGCTGAGGTGACTCTGACTTTTAGAAATCCTCCATCTTGCAGATGGAGGATTCCCCCAATAGGATTAGGGATGTGCCACCCCTCCCCTCAGGGAGGAGGCACAAAGAGGGTGTAGCCACCCTCAGGGCTAGTAGCCATTGGCTACTAACTGCCCAGATCTAAACACCCCCCTAAATTGAGTATTTAGGGGCCCCCAGAACCAAGCCAGATAGATTCCTGCAACCTGAAGATGAAGAAGGACTGCTGACCTGAAAGCCCTGCAGAGAAGACGGAGACACCAACTGCTTTGGCCCCAGCCCTAGCGGCCTGTCTCCCCACTTAAAAAAAAAAATGCAACAGCGACGCGTCCCCCAGGGTCCAGCGACCTCTGAAGCCTCAGAGGACTACCCTGCACCTAAAAGGACCAAGAACTCCTGAGGACAGTGGCTCTGCTCCAAAGAAGAACTTTTAAAGGACTGCACGTTCCCCGCCGGAAGCGTGAGACTTTCCACTCTGCACCCGACGCCCCCGGCTCGACCTGCGGAGAAACAACACTACAGGGAGGACTCCCCGGCGACTGTGACCCTGTGAGTAGCCAGAGTTGACCCCCCTGAACCCCTACCAGCGACGCCTGCAGAGGGAATCCAGAGGCTCCCCCTGAACGCGACTGCCTGCTTCTAAGAACCCGACGCCTGGTAAAGACACTGCACCGGTAGCCCCCAAGACATGAAGGATCGGACCTCCAGTGCAGGAGCGACCCCCAGGTGGTGGCTACCCCGAGGAGCCCCCCCCTTGCCTGCCTGCTTCGCTGAAGAGACCCCCGGGTCTCCCATGGAACTCCATTGCAAACCCGACGCCTGTTTGCACTCTGCACCCGGCCGCCCCCGTGCCGCTGAGGGTGTACTTTTTGTGCTGACTTGTGTCCCCCCGGTGCCCTACAAAACCCCCCTGGTCTGCCCTCTCAAGTCGCGGGTACCTATCTGCTGGCAGACCGGAACCGGGGCACCCCCTTCTCCATTGAAGCCTATGCGTTTTGGGCACCACTTTGACCTCTGCACCTGACCGGCCCTGAGCTGCTGGTGTGGTAACTTTGGGGTTGCCCTGAACCCCCAACGGTGGGCTACCTTGGACCCAACTTTGAACCCTGTATGTGGTTTACTTACCTGCAAAACTAACAAATACTTACCTCCCCCAGGAACTGTTGAAAATTGCAGTGTGTCTAGTTTTAAAATAGCTTATTGCCATTTTTACCAAAACTGTACATGCTATTTTGCTGATTCAAAGTTCCTATGATACCTAAGTGAAGTACCTTTCATTTAAAGTATTGATTGTAAATCTTGAACCTGTGGTTCTTAAAATAAACTAAGAAAATATATTTTTCTATATAAAAACCTATTGGCCTGGAATTGTCTGAGTGTGTGTTCCTCATTTATTGCCTGTAAGTGTACAACAAATGCTTAACACTACCCTCTGATAAGCCTACTGCTCGACCACACTACCACAAAATAGAGCATTAGAATTATCTCTTTTTGCCACTATCTTACCTCTAAGGGGAACCCTTGGACTCTGTGCACGCTATTTCTTACTTTGAAATAGTACATACAGAGCCAACTTCCTACAACTGTTAAGCCTAGTGTCCTGAAGAGAGATAAACATGTTCTTGTTTCTCTGGCAGCTTTTAACGTTGTTTGTGCTTTTATTAGCCAGTCGTCTAAGTACGGGAACACCTGAATCCCTTGTTGCCTGAGGTAGGCTGCAACTGGTGCCAAGACCTTGGTGAACACTCTTGGGGCCGATCTGAGGCCAAAAGGCAACACTCTGAACTGGTAATGAGTGCCTGCAACCCTGAACCGAAAGAATTTCCGATGACTGGGGTGAATGGGAATGTGGAAATACGCATCCTGGAGATCCAAGGACGTCATGAAATCTCCCTGGTTGAGTAGGCATAGGACATCTTGAAGGGAGATCATGCAAAATGATTGTTTCTTGAGGAATTTGTTGAGAGAACGAAGATCTAAAATAGGTCTCCAGTCTCTTGTCTTTTTCCGTATAAGGAAGAAGCAAGAGTAGAAGCCTGTTCCCCTCTGATTTCTCTGTACGATCTCTATTGCTCCCTTCTCTATCAAGATGGCAATCTGCGCTAGGAGTTCCTTGAGATGGGCAGGTGGGGGACCCCTCGGTGGTACGTGAGGGGGAGGCTGATTTAATTCTAGTGTATGTCCTCTGCTGACAATATCGAGTACCCATTTGTCTGAAGTAATCTGGGACCAGTGGTGGAGGAAGGATAAGTTACTTACCTGTAAATCCTAGTTCTCTTCCAGGGGTATCCTCATCAAAGTCATAAACATTGAATATTCCCGCCCTTTGCGGGGACCCCGGAGCATATATAAAATACACACATATTATACATGTGTAAAAATAGCAATGCAGGCTATAATGTTAGAACAGGCTAAAATGCTTTATTTCTATGAAGTTTTTTTTTTTTTTTATATTATAAAATTACAATAGAGAATAAATATCTACCCAAGCCCCCAAAACTGGGCTTAGGGAAGTAAGCAGCAGTAAACTCTAGAGAAAAAGAGAAAAAAACTACATTGAAAAACAATGGAGCATTCTTAGCCAATAGGCTGCATGCAGGTTAACACAGGAGAACCATAAAAACTTTGGCACCGTGCCTTTAAGACCCTGAGCACCTCCAGTATCCCACCATGCCTCAGGGGTGAAGGAAAGGTGACAGTTGGTTCACAGTTAGGTCAGTACTTTTTTACGGTGACAATCTGTGTAACTGATTCGAAAGACAGTCTGTCCTGCACTTCTAGGAGACGTGAGTCCGGGGAGGAGGGTGGGTTGTTTATGACTTTGATGAGGATACCCCTGGAAGAGAACTAGGATTTACAGGTAAGTAACTTATCCTTCTCTTCCAGGGGATCCTCATCAATAGTCATAAACATTGAATAGATTAGCAAGCCCATCCCTAAACTCTGCGGACTGTCTAATAGAAGTGCAGGAATAGATACATATTATGCAAATAAATTTCTCAGAGAGGCCTGCCCCACTTGGGCATCCGCTCTTGCATCGGAGTCCAAACAGTAATGTCTAGTAAACGTATGTACAGACTTCCATGTAGCAGCCTTACAAATCTCAGATATTGGAACATTGTTAAGGAGGGCATCAGTAGCCGCTTTTCCCCTTGTGGAATGCGCTTTAGGCCTAGCTAGTAATTGTTTATTAGCCAGCTGGTAAGTATTAACAATACAAGAAACTATCCATCTTGATATAGTTCGTTTAGATGCTGCCTCTCCTGTCCTCAAATGACCATAATTTACAAACAATCGGTTGGAATGTCTAATCAATTTTGTTTTATCCAAATAAAATTTCAGCACTCTTTTCAAGTCTAAGGAGTGCAATGCTTTCTCTGCCCGAGTCTCCGGATTGGGAAAGAAAGTTGGTAAAGATATAGTCTGATTGATATGGAATTCTGACACCACTTTCGGAAGGAAAGATGGGTGAGTTTGCAGAACCACTCTATTATCGTGAAAAACCGTGTACGGTTCTTTGGAAGACAAAGCCTGAATTTCGCTGACCCTCCTTGCCGAAGTAATGGCCACCAAAAAAGCCGTCTTCCACGTAAGGTGTTGTAAAGAGGCCTTGTGTATAGGCTCAAAAGGAGGGCCCATAAGTTTTGACAATACTATGTTTAGTTCCCATGGAGGAGATGGTCTCCGAATGGGCGGAAAAACTTTTTTCAAACCTTCTAAGAAATCCTTGACTACAGGTTTCGTAAAGAAGGATTCCTGAGAAGGTGACTTTCGATAGGCTGTAATGGCAGACAAATGTACCTTAATGGATGATACCTGCAGACCGGACTTTGCCAGATGAAGTAAATAGATCAGTATGACATCCTCCTGAGCCCGTATGGGATTCTGGCCTTGTTGACAGCACCATATGTAGAATCTTTTCCACTTAAAAGTGTAAGAACGCCGCGTGGAAGGTCGTTTGGACTCTTTCAAGATGTTCATACACTCCTGTGAGAGCCCTAGGTGCCCATACTGCAGGAATTCAGGAGCCATGCTGTTAAGCTCAGAGAGGGTAGGTTGGGATGCAGAATCCTGCCCTCCATTCTGCTCAGAAGATCCGGTCTGCACGGCAGCCTCCTGTGAGGTTTTTCGGATAGGTTGAGGAGATCTGTGTACCAGAATTAACGGGGCCATTGTGGCGCTATGAGAATCATTCTGGTTCTGGATCTGTAAAGTTTGTTGAGCACTGCCGGTATGAGGGGAATCGGTGGAAAGGCGTAGAGAAATATCCCTGACCAGTCGATCAACAGGGCATTCCCTCGAGATCCCGGACAATAGAAGCTGGATGCGAAGTCTGGGCATTTCTTGTTTACTTCGTCTGCGAAGAGATCCAATTGAGGTCGACCCCATTGAGCGAAGATGTATTCGACGACTTCGCCGTGTAGGACCCAATCGTGTGCGTCCTCTAGGTGTCTGCTCAGGAAATCTGCTTCCACGTTTTGTTGTCCTGGCAGGTGAACCGCTGTAAGTGACATTCCTCTGGCCAGGAGCCAATGCCATATTGTTTGGGACTCTCGAGATAGGGGTAGGGATCTCGTTCCCCCCTGTTTGTTCAAATAATACATCGTGGTTGTATTGTCCGTTTGTATTAGGAGAGTTTTCCCCTGAATCAATGGTGTGAAAGACTTGAGAGCCAGATGGACCGCTCTGAGTTCCAGCAGATTGATGTGGTACTGCTTTTCCTTGTCTGACCACAGGCCTTGAGCTTGAAGGGGACCCAGATGAGCCCCCCATTCCTGAAGAGACGCATCCGTTACGAGAGTGTCGGATGGAACTACCTGGTGAAACGGAGCACCTATTGACAGGTGAGGTCTGTGCATCCACCATTTCAATGACTGAAGTGCCGCTGCCGGTAGTCGCACTCTGTCCTCCCAGCGACCTGTCCTTTGGCTCCAGTTGCTCTCCAATGCCTCTTGGAGAGGCCTCATGTGCAGTCTGGCATTTGGGACAATGAAGATGCATGATGCCATGGAGCCCAGCAGCGATGTCACCTGACGTGCCGTAGGTGCGTTGGCTTTCAACAGGTCCTGACACTTCCTGTCTATTGAGGATAGTCGTTCCTCCGAAGGATACACTCTTTGGAGTTCTGTGTTTATTATAGCCCCCAGGTAGTGAAGGTTCTGTGTTGGAATCAATGTTGACTTTTGGGAATTGACCTGAAGACCTAGAGACTCGCAAACCCTGAGCACAATGTCCCGATGGCTTCTCGCCTGCCCCGGAGAAGAAGCCTTCAATAACCAATCGTCTAGGTATGGATAGATGAATATCTTTTGTTTTCAAAGATGTGCCGCTACCACCGCCATACATTTCGAGAAGACGCGTGGGGCAGATTTCAGGCCAAATGGTAGAACTCTGAACTGGTAATGCTGTGACGCTACTTGGAAGCGCAAGAATTTCCGATGCTTGGGAGCTATTGGGATGTGAAAATATGCATCCTGCAGGTCGATGGAGCACATCCAGTCTCCCTGATGTAGTTGAGGGAAAATCTGGTGAAGCGCTAGCATCCTGAACTTCTGTTTTCTTATGTATTTGTTCAGCAGCCGTAAGTCCAGAATTGGTCTGAAGACGCCCTCTCGGCCCTTTTTCGCCACCAGAAAATAACAGGAGTAAACCCCCTTTCCTCTGTGCGCAGGTGGAACCCTTTCTATGGCATTCTTTTGTAAGAGGGCGAGAGCCTCTTTGCGCAGCAGGCTGAGATGAGATGGATTCCATTTGGCTGGTGGCAAGTGTGGTGGAGGCTGTTTGAAAAGAAGAGAGTAGCCATTTTCGACAATATTGAGCACCCTTTTGTCTCTTGTGATAGAGTGCCACTCGTGAAGATAACCTGCAATACTTCCCCCCACCGGAGTGGTGTACAGTGTCGAGGGAAGCGAGATCTCATTGTTTGGCCGGCGCTTTCGGTGTGGACTGCTGAGGTCTACTTGACCCTCGCTCCATTGTGTTTCTTCGCTGAAAAAGAGGGCGTCCCTGCCGTTGTTGTGGCCTCTGGGACCAGTGAGGGGATTGAACCCTCTGCTGGAAAGGGCGCCTATCATAAGGCCTATACCTTCTCCTGAAATCTTTCTTCCTTTCCAGACCTACGGCCCTCATGGTGTCCACCTCGGTCTTCATGCGGGCCATTTCCTCGTCTACATGGGTACCGAACAGTGATTTCCCGGCGAATGGGAGATTCAGGATGCGCTGTTGTGCTTCTTGTTTTAACCCAGTCAGTCTCAGCCAAGAAGACCTTCTTGCACAGATTCCATGTGCATACCCATGTGCAGCTAGATCCACCCCATCTGCTGCCGCGCTGATAACCTGGTTGGATACCAGGCATCCCTCCTGCAGGATCTCTTGAAAATCTTGTCTGTCTTCTCTGGGCAATTTCTCTGTGAATCTATTGAGGGAGTCCCACAGAGAACGGTCATACCTGCCCAGGAGTGCAGAAGCACTGGAGACTTTCATTGCCGAAGCTGCCGTACCGCACATCTTTCTCCCCAGAGAGTCTAGATGCCTGCTCTCTTTATCCGGGGGGACCATGGAGGATGATGCCACCGAGTGGGTCTTTCGGGCTGCGGCCAATATTACAGAGTCCGGTGGCGGATCCTTTCTTAGGAACAGAGGGTCCTGTTCGGGAGCCCTATATTTTTTCAGAATCCTAGCCGGGGCAGATTTGAGTATAGCTGGGGCCAGAAAAGTGTCCATGGTTGGCTGCAACAAACCAGGCACTAGAGGCAGTAGCTTTTTTGACGCTGATCTATGCTGCAGAGTCTCAAAGATGACTGACGAGGAGGTAGATGGCTCTGGAACCTCTATGTTTCATTTCTGCGCTCCCCTTAACAGCACCTCGTTAAACGTGGTAATGTCATCCACCGGTGAGACCCTAGCAGGTGGAGAATCTGTTAGGGTGGGGGAGTAACGCCCGACAGATGATCCTGACGACGACCAAGAGTGTGATCTTCTTCGTGAACGAGACCTGGATCGCCGTTGAGAACGAGACCTGCTGCGAGACGCTGTAGCAGAGCGCCCAGGCCTCACGGTCGGTTGACGAGGAACAGAACGAGCCCGTCCTGCCCTTGCTGTCGGTGATGGCGTTCTTGGAAGGGAGGCAGTAGGCGAGTACATTCGCGAATTCTGCGAATCCGGGGAGGCCGCTGGTCTGTTAAGGCTCTCTAGCCATCTTGGAGATAGGTTGATGGGCGAAACATGCCCAGATGATGCCGCTCTTGAACGAGATGAGTCGCTCGGTATGGAGACCACGGGAGATGGTGCGGCCTTGTCTGTTGGCGAAGGGCGATGTTCTACTCCCTGCGGGACAGGTAAAACCTGTGTCGACGTCGAGGGCTGTGTCGACGTCGAAGGGCGCCCCATCGGATGCTCTTGCCTCGACGTTGAGTGCCTCGACATTGAGTGCCTCGACGTAGAGTGTCTCGACGTCGAACGGCGATCTTTGGACCTCGACCTACTCGCTGCCGTGTGCCTCGACGTGGAGCGGTGGGAGGTCGACGGTGGATGTCTCTCATGCCGTCGTGGCGATTTAGACGTCGCGTCTCTTGACGTCGGGGGCGTACGGCCTTTGGCGGCGACCGGGCACGCCGGCCATGGCTCGACGTCGATCGGCGGGCTGCCGTCGACGGAGATCTGCCCCTGCGATGATGTTCCCTCGACGCCGTATCCTTCGACGTCGGGTCTTTCGCCGTCGACGGCGATCTATGCCGGTGAGACGGTGGCCGCGACGACATCGACGGGGAACAAACAGGTACTTTCCTACCTGTTGACGTCGACCTGGCCATTCTCTCCTGAGAATGGCCTGCTGGTTGCCTGGGAAGTGAAGAGGACGATGTCTTTTGCCTCTCATGAAGCCCATGTAGCCTGATCTTCTCTCTGTCCTTCAGAGTCCTCTTTGACATATTCTTGCAGTGCTTGCAAGTGTCAGGGCAGTGACTCTGAGGCAGGCACACAATACAAAGAGAGTGTGGGTCTGACTGGGCCTTCTTCTTCCCACAAGAAGGGCATTTGACAAAAAGTGAAGGCATTTTTCTGTCAGGAAAAAACTGCCAAACACAGACAAAGATGTTATCTGTCGAATGAAACAGGAAAAAACGCTTTTTAAAGGATTTTTCTGAGAAAAAAATCAGAAAAACTGAGAGCTCAATGCTCCAGGATCCTCTCAGAAGAAGCCCAGTTTTGGGGGCTTGGGTAGATATTTATTCTCTATTGTAATTTTATAATATAAAAAAAAAACTTCATAGAAATAAAGCATTTTAGCCTGTTTTAACATTATAGCCTGCATTGCTATTTTTACACATGTATAATATGTGTGTATTTTATATATGCTCCGGGGTCCCCGCACAAGGGCGGGAATATTCAATGTTTATGACTATTGATGAGTATCCCCTGGAAGAGAAATTGGAAATTCTGCCCCCTATCAGAGTGTTGGTATAGGGGTTTGGTGCAGGCAACTGATGAAGGTCAGTGTTTTCTTGCTGTTTCTTTGGCTTTATAAGCCGATTTTCCTCTTGCAGCTTGCCGGAAGTGTGTGGGTGACGGTTGTCGATAAGTATGCGGCTGCTGCTGGCCAATGGTGGAACGAAACTGGCCCTGGTAGGAGGAGTATTGGCGGTACTGGTGTGAGCCGCCTCTATAAGAACAGAGCCCCCGTCCTCTCGCTCCTCGAAAGGGCTGTCTTCTGTATTGCAATGTACCCAGGGATCTGGCTATTTCGGTGTCTGTCTTAATAGATTGCAAAGCATCATCTACATGCTTACCGAACAAGAGCTCACCATCATAGGGCATGTCCAGTATCTTTAATTGCACCTCTGGTCGAAACGATGTAGCTTTCAGCCACCCCTGACGCCTGAGTACGGCTGCTCTGGCTAACTGGCGGAAACCTGTAGATGAGACATTTATGGCGCAGTCTATAATCTCAGCCGAGATCTTCTCACCCTCCTGTAATATTTTTCGTGCTTCCGCTCTACTATCTTCAGGCAGTAGCTCTATAAACTGCGACATGTCGGACCACATCTGACTGTCGTATCTTCCCAGGATTGCCAGGGAATTCGCTGCTCTGACCGTAGTGGCTGCCATAGTTGAAAATGTTTTGCCAATTGAATCTAACCGTCGTCCCTCCTTATCCGGGGGGCAGTCAAAGATGAAGACGGATTTCTAGACCTTCGCTGAGCTGCCTGTGATATGACAGAATCCGGCTTAGGGTGACTAACCAAACATGCTGGAGAGTTGTCTGGTGCTTTGTATTTCTTTTCGAGTCTTGGTAATACTGCTGGTATAGAAGATGTGGTCTGCATGACTTTAAGCCCCTCTTCCCAAATGAAGTCAACAATGGGTATTGCTCTTACTGACTTCCTAGTGTCCTCTTTGAAGTCATATAGGAAACAGTCTGACTGCTTTGATGTTATTGGCAGTTGACATCTTTTTGCAGCTCTTTCCATCACACTGTGAAAACTACCAATGTCCTGTGGTGGAGAGTCCACTGGTGGTGGCGTAGAAGGGGATGGCGTCTGGATCTGATATTCATCCCATTCTTGAATGAGCGAGTCAGTGTCTTGAATTTCACCTTCCTCCTGCTCGTCCTCTGACGAAGGTGGATCAATATCCTGCCCAGATGAAGGAACTGGGATAGGTTCCGTAGAATCCGATGGCCGAACAGGAGTAGATATCGGTGTGTGTGGAGGTTGTACCGGAGTAGTGGAGCCAGGTGGAGGGAATCTAGTGTAATAGTCCTGCATCATCTGCTGAAGATTGGCTATCAAAGAGAAAGGCATCTGGATCGTCTGCTCCTGTTGCTCCTGAGGTTGTACGTGACTCTGCGGCTGTTCACCTAAATAGAGCTGGTCACTCTCCTCTTCATCTCCTCCTGACATTTAATGCGTAGTTCTGAAGGGCTACGTGCCACCGGGAAAAAAAGTCATCTGAATATATGTCATCCTCCTCCTCCTCGTCAGCAAACAGATGCTGCGGAGGTACTGGTGCGACTTTACTAGGCGATGTATGAGAAGGTAAATGGTGAGTAGATTTACTCTTTATCGGCAGAATCCTCTTAGTTAAGTAAGGAGATGCTCCATATTGTTTGGATAAAGGTTTCTGGAAATTGAGCCGTTGACGGAGTCGTCGTCGACGGTACGTTTGTCGATGGTGTTCTCGTCGACGGTGTAGGCGTCGACGGAGCCGTCGTTAGCGGTGTCGTCATCGGCAGTGCGAGCGTTAACGGAGTTGCCGTAGACAGTGCCAGTGTCGACGGAGCTGCCGTCGACGGAGGTGTCGTCGACGGAGTAGTTGTCATCGCTGATGCCTTTGACGGCAAAGTAGATTGCCGCGCCGTCGTCGATGCGTCTGTCGGTGGGATCGTCGACGAAGAGCTTTGGAGCTTACCCGTTGATGAGTGCGTCGACGATAGAGACCTCACCTTTTTCCCCGCCGACGGTCTCTTTGTAATCTTTAAGGTGTGAACAGGTGAGGGACCGTATTTTAAGCTCACCGACGTTATGGTTGAAGCTGACAGCGGAGATGAAGTAATAATCATTGCCGACGACGGAGCTGTAAATGTGGCCGTCGCTGTTGTCGTCGATGAAGGAAGACCTGCTGTCGACGATGCGGTCGTCGACGGCACCGTCGACGGTGTGGAAATCTTGGATGTCGACTGTGGTAGGGAACTTGAAGATCTTTTGAGCTTTTTTGATGTGGTAGCTGGAGTAGATGGCTAAGAACGAACCTTACCACTATGTTCCATGGATGTTGATGGGTGTTCCTCAGGTCTGTCCTTAAACACATGCAGCTTCTTAGCTGACTTACTGCTCTTGGGGGAGAAGCTCTCCACAGACCTTTTCCTCTTTCTTGAGGCCACTGATGTATCGCTGTCCTCCTCCTCAGAGAAAGTTTCTCTGGATTTTCGCTTTTGAAGCCAAAGCAGGAGCCTGGCTTCTCTGTCTCTGAGAGTCTTATTAGGAAATGTCCTGCAGATCTTGCAATCCTTGACCTTATGTTCAGGATGGAGACAGTATATGCAGTCCTTGTGAGGGTCTTCACCATGAAGTCTTAATTTTCCACAGGTACCACAAGGTCTAAACAAACCTTTTCTAGCTGTAGACATGATGGAAAAAGAACTACAGCAAAGCTAAGAGTGAAAGTTGAACAATATCTCCTGAAGAGAAAGTAAACTGAGCAGATCTCAGGAAGACTCCCTTACACACGATGTGCGGTAGAAAATCTGAGAGACTGAGCCTCTATGCTGAGGATTCTAAAGGGGTGGTCTCGCCTGACCGGCTGAACTTTGGGCCTTTCCTAATGAGGCTGATAGCTAGGAAAGTGAATGTATTTTTGCCATTGACTACAATGAAAAAAAAAAAAAAAAAAGGGGATTTATCTATTTATTGCTTTCTATGTACCGTGGAACTCCCACTTCGACGACGGGGAATGATTCAAGCATGTGAATCTATGAAAGATACCCCAATACTGGATAAGGAGCCCTTAAAACAGACCTTCTATTCATGCACAATACTGACTTATGATATATTTCCTTGCAAAGTAAGTTTGGTGCCTTCTCACTGCCTAACACGTGCTACCTCCCCACTTGACTTACCTGGTAACCTTGTAATATCCATCTTCAACAATAGAAAAATTATGTTCCAAGTGAACAATATGATCCTAACCTTTGTTGAAAATATCTTTGCAGCCCTCAATATGCTCCCAGCCAATTCACATCCCAATCATTTGGTTTGCTCACTCTCTCACCCTACCCCCAACAATCATCAGTTCACTCCTCTGACTTCTCCACTCAACACACCCTCATCAATCACCAACCCTTCTGGTTGCTCACCCGCTCACCCCACTCCTCCTCTCTCATGTTTCATAAACTGTCAACAATTCACATCGCTGTTGTCTACTTCACACACATTCCTCTAGCTCCAACACTTCCCATGGTTCCTCTTACCCTTATTCACCCTCCTACATCCCAGCTTCAATCATCCACTGACCAAACACTCCAGCAGGACCCACAGACCTACCCCCACGTGCAGCTTGTACAACCAAACTCCACATATCCTCTCACCTGTTGCACAAAAACCACCCTCCCTCCTTCAACTTACTCTCTGCACCTCCCATAATGTGATCGCAGTCTAATCCCCAGGCCATTAATCTGCCCCCCCCCCCCTCACCATCTCATCCAAGAGGGGCAATCACCTTCTGAAATCTTCCCACCTTAATTCTCTACTTCAGCTCACATGCATACAATTCCTTAGATCAATGAGCCCTTCGCAATGCCCACCACAAAAGAACATTGTAAGACTCAGCTCTCCCCAATACACCACTGCCTCCACGTTTCTGCCCTTCTGTTCTCTGTATCTTATCTCACAAAAAATAGACATCCTTACCCAGGCCTTCTCTTGTCTCAACAACTTGATTACCTCTCACAAATGCAATCCACCTCATCAGGTACAGGCCAAGAGCCAATTTCCAATCACAATCCCTCTGGATAATTGTTGCCCCAGACCTAAATGGGCATACTCCCCCATCAAAGCGCAAGAAATACAAAACCTTGTAAAAACCTTGCCTCCCTCCCTCAGCCAAACACAAAATGGCTCCACTGTCCCCACCATTATCTTAAACCGTACGCGAGACACATTCCCCACCCAAAATCGCAACTTATACTCGAACCTGATCCATAGCACATTTCTCTTGGCAAACGGAACGCAAACCGTACAGTTCCTCCCTTACTTGCATGCTGCACAACTGCCGCTCTGCAGTCAAACACTGCCTTGAGATCTTAGACATGATCACTGAACACAACATCGACATCCCAAAGCTCAGCGAAGCCTGGGTGAATAATACCACAAACAGCATTCTTCACTCCTACTACCCCCCTCTACGCTATTATGAGAAGCAACTAGGAAGGTAAACAAAGCTGAGGTCTAGAAGTCATACACAGAAACTTTCTAAGCTGCAAGCTACTCCCCAACACCCGCTTTCATTCCTTTGATTGTTTATCACTAGAATTAATCTCACAAGCTTCCTCTAGTCTCAGGCTGAAGTGATCTACCATCCCCTCCGGCTAAACCAACACCTTCATCGAAGAGTGCATGGAATACTTCATTGCAAAAGTATTCAGCTCTGACAACACTCTCTCCCAATGACTTCAACCGCCACTGGGGTTCAGAAGGAAATAAATCAGTGGACCACTTTGCAACTTTTCTAGAAAGCAATTCCCTCCACTAGCACTGCCAGAAACCAACACACTGCAAAGGAGTCACTCTTAACCTGATCATCTCCAGATCACCTATCCTTTTGACCAGTGATCCAATCCCAGTTGATTGGTGGGATCACCTACGGATTCCCTTCATTGTATCTTTCTCAAACAAGAAAACCTTTGATCAACCAAAGAAAGGAAAAGACTTGTTCAGAGATACTAGTAACTGAAACCGTGGCTAACCTAGTCCTATCAACCCTCACCTCGATAGTGTCTAAACTTAACACGGAGGAGGCAACAAACAATGTCAACTCCTGTATGGACTCCCTGATTGAGAAATCTGCACCCTTCAAGATAAAATACAGTAGACCCATAACCTCTTGCCGCTGATACTCCAAAGCCCTCTACAAAGAGAGGAAAAACATCAGAAAATTGGAAAAAGAATGGCAGTGAGCATCACCATCATTAAATCTAACAAAGATTCAAAGGCCAAGGCATCACACATCAGAACCCTCCTTGATGCGGCTGAGAAATCCTCCCTCTATCCCCAATGTAAGGCAATGGAGATCCTTTGCAATAACTCTGCAGAGCTCGGTGACAACAAAATCAAACAGTAACACCTCCCTCACTTCCAAAGTAGGCAATATAATCAAAGACGTACTACTTTGCAAGGCACTACAGCCATGTGCCTCTTTCTCTCTAATCTCAGAGGAAGATTTACTACAAACTCTAGCAAAATTGACACCCTCTAACCATCTTTGGAACGCTATTCCAGGCTCCGTGAGTAAATCCCTAGCCAAACTGCTTCTCCCCATTTGGACAGCTCCAGTTAACTCATCGTTAGATCAGGGCTTGTTCGCAGACTGTCTAAAAAAAGGGTCAAATTTCTCCTGTCCTAAAAAAACTAAAAAACAAACAAAGTGAGTCTCTGGACCCCAATGACTTCCGCCCAGTATCTACCCTGTCTACCTTAGGCAAGGTGATTGAAAGTTGCAAAGCCGCCCAACTGTCATCTCACATCCAGGACAACAACCTCCTCGACTGAATTCAATCCGGGTTCTGTCCTGGTCACAGCACTGAGACTGCAATTCCGCAGATTGTGGATGACGTCTTCTGCATCCCAGACAAGGGAAATTCCTTTCCGGCAGTCAGAAAGTTCACCTAGGTCCTTTCATAGCAGTCCTTTATGACAGGACACTAGAAATTCGACCACATCGCTCCCATTCTACGCTTCCTTCAGTAGCTTTCCACAGAAGCAAGAGCTCAGTTTGAAACTGCCTCCATCCCTAAGGCTCTGAACTGCTCTTTACCCTCGTTCTTCTCTGAAACTAAAAATCTCAGGGGCCAGGACAGTCGTGAAACGCTAAATTGCTCCTCCTCGAACCCCCTCACATTCAAGCACAAGCGATGAACCAGTCCTTCTCAGGAAGCGCCACAAGTTTATGGAACCCTCTCCTGCAGCTACCAAAGCGAGTCGTATGCCTTCGAGAAAAAAAACAGCGCCCTTCTCCTGAACTACAGCCCAAAAGCTCCTAACGACCCAACCCTCCCCCTCGACCCCGCCACCCCCACTAGTCCATCTCGAGGTAATGTCCATCCTCCTGTCACTGGTATGATTTACAATTAATACTTGAAAAGCACTCTACCCCACGGAAGGCTAAGGTGGTGTTCTCTCCACCTTCAATGTTGCTTGTATATTTTCTATTTGTTAGTGATACGTTCTGCTTTATTGTAAAGCGCTCTGTTGCTTGCGGGCCATATCCGCGCTGTATAAAAGCACTACATAAATGAATAATAATAGAGCCATGCTGGCATTAGTAGGTCCGGTTCATTTAGTTACCAGATACACATCAGCAGGCCCGATGAACTAGTCACCTGGGCGCCACTGGCGTATATTGGACAATCATGGCATGTATACGGTACGGTAACCAAATACTCATTTCCAAGTTGCTTCGAAAGTAACAGTTCCAAGAATTCATCATACCTAACCCTCTCAATAAATCACTTAAATCTGGATAAAGTATTGCGCCATTAGATGGCAGCATTGCACCTTTTTAAACTGCACATTCTATCAAAATAAAGTAGAGCAACTTTATTGCTACCCATTCTCTTGGATAAGCGACCTTTATCCATTTGCGAAGTTTAGCATTTTGATAACACGCACTCTACGCGTGTTACAATACTGTATATATGGGTAAATCAATGGAACGGTGAGGGGTGAAGAGGGTAAGAAAATGCAGTAATGGAGCAGGCGGCCACAGCAATAAATACCCAAAGGGGGCGCTGTCTCCCTTCCTGTGAAGCCTCTGTCGGTGTCTCGTGCACGCCCACCTACCAGTGCGGCGGCCGCTGTGACAATCCTGCGCGTCAGTAACGCAGGCAGGGGCACTCGCGGGTTTCCATGTGTATTTGTTTTGTTGGCGCTGCTTTGTGACGCCCTGCCAGCTACTTTGTGACATAATATGACGCAGGACAAGGCCCGTCTTCGTCCCCCGCCTTGCAAGTCCACGCGCAGACTGACCAAAGAGCAGTCAGCCTCTGTACTCGGGGACCCCTCTAAGGCGAATGAACTCTTTTAAAGACAGTGATATTGATAGGTGTTGCGAGCGGGTGACTCGTGGTGTTTTGTCAGACGGCCGAGTATTTAAATAAAAAGAGAGCCGGACCCGCCAAATGCAAGTGAGCTGAGGTATGCGTGGCTGGCCCCACTTCACTAGCTTTTAATCGTAGCTACTGCTAAATGGAACTCCAAAATGGAACACGACGCGTCGTATTACAAAAGAGTAGCGTTATCGCCTGAAACCCAGAATGTACACATTAACAAAATGCTTTCCGTAATGATGGCACATTCCCAGACACACTAGGGGTAATGGTTCAAGCACGTGACTATCAAAGATGCAATGCCCAGAAGGAGACGCCAAGTGACAAGTTAGGATACATTGCGCAGTGTTTCTATTCTGGAGAGCAGCACGCGGCGCCGCCCACTTCCTGCCCCGACAACACACTGCTCACCTGAAGGGGTCCCCCACAGGACTCATGCACAGCACGATATGCAGGTTGTTCCTCACGCGCTCAATCAGGTAATTGAAGATGCTGTCTGGGGTCTCCGGGATGTTATTGGCCTTGGCCAGGTCTGAGAGTGCCACTTGTATCTGCAAAAGAGAAGGAGGTTGTGAATGTTAAGCATCAGCCCTCCCAAGGTTTGACACTGTCAATGGCCACCAGGCCGGGAGTGTCCTTGGGCACGGATGTAGCTGCTATATTTCACACAGGAGCACTGAGTGCTTGCCCACAATGCAGCTCCCTCTTTCCCTGTAACGTGGGTCAGAAGCATCAGGGACACAAGGAACGGGCAGCCCCGACTCATTTAACCTAGCCACTTTCACATCGTGACCAGGACCTCCAAATCTAGATAAAAACGTGCATTTTCCTGCGGTGTCCCTGGGAGAATAAGAGAGACGCCTGTATCTTTCACGGAATGTTCACAGAAGGCTCAGGTTCGGGCTCAAGGACAAGGGATTAGGGGCTGTGAGGAATCTACCGAATGAACAACAAGGAAAATCTTGGGTCCTCTCCCCTGGTGTCGCCGTCAGCGCTGGAACAAAAAACAGGGGAGGAGACACTCTCAATTCCATGCTTTACTTTGCCGTAGAGGAGACACTCCCTCTTCCCTGAATTTACTTTTCCTTAGAGGCGACACTCCCTCGTCCCCATACTTACTCTGCCTTACAGGAGGCACTCCCTTAAATTCCCTTTGAGGGGACACTTCCCCACCCGCAGATTTATTTTCCCTTTTTGAGGAGACACTCCCTCATTGACAGATGTTTTTCCCCTAGAGTAGGCACTCCTATAACACAGATGTATTTTTCTCTATAGGAGACACTTCCTTGCCCCTGGATTTATTTACCTTTTTCGAGGAAACACTCCCTAATCCCCAGATTTATCTTTCCTTAGGAGACGCTTCCTCATCACAGACATATTTTAATTTTCAAATGAGACACTCCGTTATCCCCGATTTATTTTTTCTTAGAGCAGACACTCCCTGATCCCCGGATTTATTTTTCCTCAGACGAGGCACTCATTCATTCTCGGATTAATTTTTTCTTAAAGGAGACACACCTTCATCTCCGTAATAATTTTTCCTAAGGCACGGCAGGAATAAGCACTGAGAATATAGACAACCCTTTAAAAAGAACTGTCTCTCTTAGGTAACTGCCAGTGATAGGCATTCTGAGAGATGGAAACACCTGGAGTTGTAAAGGGGCGCAGAGTACTTTAAATTTCACTATTGGAAATGTCTTTCAGGTTGCACTTCTCTCTATGTCTACGAGTCTTCATTCTTTCTAGGCAGTAGACTAGGTCCTGCTAGGTAGGAAATTCTATTTGTGATGATGAAACATTTAACATATTTGTGGATTTGAGCCTTTGAAATACTTTAAATGGTGTTCATGTGCAATTAAAGAACAAGTTACTTACCTTTCCGCAACGCCTTATCTGGTAGAGACAGGATCTAGCCTCAGATTCCTTACCTTACAATTCTCCAGATGCGCTAGACTGGATCTGGAATTTTTTTTCTCAGCCGTACCTCTGCGTGTTGGTAGAGGGCGTTGTGGGACTCAGTCCACCAGATGTGACGTCGACAGAGCCCATATAATCCCCCCACCAACACGCTGACATCAGTTTCTTCTGTGACTGTTTTCTGCCCCAAAAACTCAGAGCCACTTAGAGAAACTGCCTATGGAAAGAGTTTGCCAAAAAAGAGACATCTTTCTATCAATTAATTATGAACACCCAATGAAGGTATCTTAATGCAGAGAAATGGATGTGTGAGATAAAAAAGAAACCAGCCCGGAGAGCTTCCCCTTTAAGAGTCCATAGAAATTAGTTTGCAAAGCGAGGAGGAAGGGTGGGTGGGTAAGGAATGTGCTAGATCCTATCTCTACCAGATAAGACATTACTGAAACGAAATAACTTTTTCATCTGGTAGAGACATCTAGCCGCATCTTCCTTACCTTAGAATTAGAAACCAAATCAATACCATCCCCAGAGGTGGGGCTGTGGACCAATTTCAGACAAGGAAGTTCTGCAGAACTGAATGGGCAAAATGCCAGTCAAAACTGACATGACTGTCCTGACAGTAATGTTTGGTAAACATGTGCAGGGAAGTCCACGTTGATGCCTTGCAGATATCCAGGACTGGAACTCCGCATTCCAATGCAGTGTCAATGGCTCTGGCTCAGGGAGAATGAGCATACAAGCACTCGGGGGTTGCTTCTTCGCCAATGCGTAGGAGATTTTAATGCAGATCTCAACTGATCCTACTAAAAGTCCCTGACTAGAACAAGCTGGGTCTAGAAATATAGAAAAGAGACGGACGCTCTTAAGAAGTCAGGTGAGTAAGAACATACGCTACATCATAAGAACTGTGGGAAGGACCACAGGCAAGTAAAGTCATAAAGACATTGAAAAGTATAAGAATAGCATTACCTGTGGCAGTGGGACAAAAATATGTCAAAAGACAGCAGACAATATGAATATAAAAACAACTTGCTCCCAAGGTGGGATCTGAACCCATGTACAGCCGATACTTGGGGGAACAGAGTCAACAGGCAATGCTAATGAGCCATAGCTCTTTGCTGTAGAAAGTCATTATTTTAGCCAAACCTGCTCTGTAAAATCACAGAGAAAAGGGGGAACCCAACACATCTTTGATGGGGAAAGCATAGAACAATGCTTTAAAAGAAACAACTCTTGCCCTATGGAAAAACTGCCAGAGATAAAGATAACACCTATAGGATCACCTGTAATCTAGTAACGTATAACGACATAGGAGGAAAAGAAAAAGAATTGCCTATGTAACGACAAAAGGAATTTTATATCTCTCTCTCTCTCTATATATATATATATATATATATATATATAGGAAAATGGCGGCTCCCTGTTGCAGTTACCCCCTTTTTTTGCCCGATATTGATGCTGACTTGACTTGAGAGTATGCTGGGATCCTGCTAACCAGGCCCCAGCACCAGTGTTCTTTCACTAGAAATGTACCATTGTTTCCACAATTGGCACACCTCTGGCACACAGCTAATTCCCTTGTAAAATATACCAGTAGTACCAAGGGCCCTGTAACCAGGGAAGGTCCCTAAGGGCTGCAGCATGTGTTATGCCACCCTAAGGGGCCCCTCACCTAACACATGCACACCGCCATTGCAGATTGTGTGTGTTGGTGGGGAGAAAAAATCAAAGTCGACATGGTATCCCCCTCAGGATGCCATGCACACAAAATACTGCCTGTGGCATAGGTAAGTCACCCCTCTAGCAGGCCTTAAAACCCTAAGGCAGGGTGCACTACACCACAGGTGAGGGTATAGCTGCATGAGCAATATGTCCCTACAGTGTCTAAGTCTATTCTTAGATATTTTAAGTACAGTGTGGCCATATTAAGTATATGGTCTGGGAGTTTGTCAAAAATGAACTCCACAGCTCCATAATGGCTACATTGAATACTGGGAAGTTTGGTATCAAACTTCTCAGAATAATAAACCCAAACTGATGCCAGTATTGGATTTAGTAAAAAATGATGCACACAAAGGGCATCTTAGAGATGCCCCCTGTATTTTACCCAATCCTTCAGTGCAGGACTGACTGTTCTATGCCAGCCTGCCTCTGAGACACGTTTCTGACCACCTGAGGTGAGAGCCTGTGTGCTCTCTGGGGCCAGAAACAAAGCCTGCACAGGTTGGAGGTGCTTCACACCTCCCCCTGCAGGAACTGTAACAACTAGCAGTGAGCCTCAAAGGCTCAGGCTTCGTGTTACAATGCCCCAGGCAGTTAGTGGAGATGCCTGCCCCCCGGACACAGCCCCCACTTTTGGCAGCAAGTCCGGAGGAGATAATGAGCCCCTAAGGTGTCCTGAGCTGAGGTGACCCCTGCCTCAGGAAATCCTCCATCTTGTTTTGGAGGATTCCCCCAGTAGGATTAGGGATGTGCCCCCCTCCCCACAGGGAGGAGGCACAAAGAGGGTGTAGCCCAGACCTAAACACACCCCTAAATTGAGTATTTAGGGGCGATCCTGAACCCAGGAAATCAGATTCCTGCAACCTGAAGAAAGAAGAATGACTGCTGACCTGAAAGCCCAGCAGAGACGACGGAGACAACAAATGGTTTGGCCCAAGCCCTACCAGCCTGTCTCCAGACTCAAAGAACCTGCATAGCAACGCATCCAGCGGGACCAGCGACCTCTGAGGACTCAGAGGACTGACCTGCACCTAAAGGACCAAGAAACACCCAAGGACAGCGGCTCTATCCAAAACTACAATGAAGAAGGAATGGTTTCTTACCTGTAACTCCAGTTCTCTCGTAGGGGTATTTCCATGATAGTCATAAGCACTGAATAGTTCCGCGCGCCTGCGGGGACCCCGGAGCACTGTTGTGTAGTATATTCTTAAGTGCAATCATCAGCTCCTTGACAAAAAAGGTCTGTGAAAAACACTTAAGAATAACAATGTGCAGCCTATGTGAACAGCTACACAAGCCAAAATTGTTAGAAGAAAAAACAGTTGTAGTGTAAATTTCCCGTTTAAACCTCTATTTATTCTATAAATACATAAATAAATACATTCTCATATTTTATTTACACCTCTCATGAGAATAAAACAATGTAGGGCAGTGTAGCCCATAGGCTGCCATTATACAGAATGAAAATAGAGCTGTGCCTTTAAGAAAGTAAAGTCTTCCTGTTTCCCATCATGCACAGCAAAAGGCAGTTGCCTCAGTTCTTTTTTGGAGGCTATTAACCTGACATGAAGAAAAACAAAACATTTGTTGGAGTACCAACCTCCATAATATTCATATTCTATGTCAACTCCACCGGGGAGGAGGGAGGGTTGCTTATGACTATCATGGAAATACCCCTACGAGAGAACTGGAGTTACAGGTAAGAAACCATTCCTTCTCTCGTAGGGGATTTCCATGTATAGTCATAAGCACTGAATAGAGTAGCAAGCCCATCCCCATAACCGCGGTGGAGTAGACATAAGAATACTGAGAAAAAACATGAATCATGCAAACAAATTCTTGAGCAAAGCCTGTCCAACCTGAGCATCTGCCCTAGCGTCTGTATCAAGGCAGTAATGCTTAGTAAAGGTATGGACCGACCTCCAAGTGGCAGCCTTGCATATTTCTGCCAAAGGGACATTTCTCATCAAGGCTACAGTAGCTGCTTTCCCTCTGGTAGAGTGGGCTTTTGGCCTACCACCAAGGGATTTGTTTGCTAACTGATAACATAACATTATACATGAAACAATCCACCTGGATAAAGATTGTTTAGATGTGCCCAAACCTGTTCTGATTGGGCCATAATTAATAAAAAGCTGTTGTGATTTTCGTAAGCTTTTTGTCCTGTCCAAGTAAAATTTCAATACTCTCTTTACATCCAGAGAGTGCAGAGTTCTCTCAGCAGGAGTAGCTGGATTCTGAAAGAAAGTCGGTAATGAAATTGTTTGGTTCACATGGAAGTCGGAGACTACCTTAGGTAGAAATTTTGGATGAGTTCTCATTACCACTTTTGTAGAATGAAAAACCGTGTAGGGTTCCTGCGCGCAAAGGGCCTGGATTTCGCTGACCCTACGCGCTGAAGTGATTGCCACTAGAAAAGCAGCTTTCCATGTGAGATGCTGCAGCGATGCCTTGTGTATCGGCTCGAATGGCGTCAGCATCAGACGTGATAAGACAACGTTCAGTTCCCATGGAGGAGAAGGCTTTCTAATGGGAGGAAAAACCTTCTTTAAACCTTCTAGGAAATCCTTAATAATCGGCATCCGAAAAAAGGACGTTTGTGAAGGACTCTTTCTGTATGCCGTTATCGCCGCCAAGTGAACTTTTATTGACGACAGTTGTAAGCCCGATTTTGCCAAACTTAACAGGTATGGCAGGATAGATTGTTCTCCACAGGAAACCGGGTCAATGTTGTTGTGTAAACACCAAATGCAGAATCTCTTCCACTTGCTTGCATAGGCTGATCGTGTGGAAGGGCGTTTTGCTTCCTTCAGAATTTCCATACAGTCCTGAGGTAGGTTCAAGTGTCCATATTGCACTAGCTCAGGAGCCATGCTGCCAAACTCAACGATGAGGGGTTGGGATGAGATATCTGCCCTCTGAACTTCGTGAGAAGGTCCGGACGATATGGTAGCCTGATGTGTGGTTTGAGTGACCGGTGAAGAAGGTCTGGGAACCACCACTGGCGTGGCCACTCCGGAGCAATTAGGATCATTTTGGTCTGAGCATTGGACAGCTTCTGGAGGACCGCCGGAATCAGGGGAAGCGGTGGAAAGGCGTAAAGAAATGCTCCTGACCAGCTTATCCACAGGGCATTCCCCAGTGTCCCTGGATGGTAATATCTGGAGGCGAAGTTTTGGCATTTTTTGTTTTCTGGGGTTGCGAATAGGTCTGTAGAGGGGGTACCCCAGAGTGCGAAAATGGAATGAACGACGTCGTCGTCGTGTAGTACCCATTCGTGGTTCTCGTTCATTACCCGACTGAGGGCATCCGCTTGAACATTCTGGATGCCGGGCAGGTGAGTTGCCACTAGCGACAGGTTCCTGGCTAGAAGCCAATGCCAGATTGTCTGAGCCTCTCTGGATAAAATTCTGGACCTGGTGCCTCCTTGTTTGTTCACGTAGTACATAGTGGCCACGTTGTCTGTCTGAAGAAGGAGAGTTTCCGTTCTCAGAGAGGGAAGGAAGGCTTTGAGCGCAAGGTGGACTGCGCGAAGTTCCAGCAGGTTGATGTGATAGAGACTCTCTCTCTGTGACCACTCGCCTTGGACTCGAAGATGTTCCATGTGCGCCCCCCATCCGAGCAGTGACGCATCTGTTACGATGGTTTGAGATGGAGGCCGTTGTTGGAACGGAATCCCCACCAAGAGATTGCTGGGTAAGCACCACCACTTCAGGGATTGTAGGGTGTGAGGAGAAAGAAGGACTTTGTTCTCCCAATCGTCCCTCAGTTGACACCACTGATCCTCTAGATTTTCCTGCAATGGTCTCATATGGAGGCGAGCATTGGGAACGAGATGGATACAAGACGCCATCGAGCCCAGTAGAGAAGCTATTATTCTTGCAGTGGCTTGAGGTCTTTCCTGCAGTTGTTTGCATTTTTGGAGAATCGATAACCGTCGTTCCTCCGAAGGAAACACCTTTCCTAGCCTGGTATCTACAATGGCCCCTAAGTAATGCAACCTCTGAACAGGTGTTGCTGTAGATTTCAGAAGATTGACTTGAAGACCAAGTTTTTGTAGCAGTTGTAGAGTCCATTCGAAATGGTGCTGTGCCTCGAGACAGCTGGAGGCCTTTATGAGCCAATCGTCTAGATAGGGGTAGACAAATATTCGCTGTTTCCTCAAGTGGGCGGCTACTACCGCCATGCATTTGGAAAAAGTTCTTGGCGCTGATTTTAGGCCGAAAGGTAGAACTGCAAATTGGTAATGGCGTTTTCCGACAGTGAACCTTAGGAATTTTCGGTGTTTCTTGGTTACTGGGATATGAAAGTAAGCGTCGCAAAGATCTATCGCACATAGCCAGTCGCCCTGACGTAGATGTGGGTAAATTTGGTGTAAGGCTAACATCCTGAATTTTTCTTTGCGAATCCATTTGTTTGCTGTCCTCAGATCTAAGATGGGACGAAACTCTTGTTTGTCTTTTTTCGGTACAAGGAAATATCTCGAATAAATCCCCTTCCCTTGTTGGCTGATGGGAACGGGTTCTATGGCTCTTTTCTGCAATAGGATATTGACCTCTAACTGCAGAGCTTCGAGATGGTGGTTGGCTGTTTTGGGTGGAACAGATGGTGGAGAACTGGTGAATCTGAGAGCGTAACCATGTCTCACAATATTCAATACCCAGGCGTCTGTTGTGATGCGTTGCCACTCGTCCAGATGATTTGCGATACTTCCCCCTACCAGAGTGGGTAACGGAGGAGGGGGAAGCAAAGATTCAGGGCTTAGACGTGGGAGCTTGTCGAGGTGTCTGGGTCTGAGGTGTTGAACGACCCCTTGTCGACCTTCTGGAGAAGCCCCTCTGATGCTGCTGCTGTTGCTGTTGCTGAGGGCGTGAAGACGTCCAATGTGGAGCCTGATACCTGTGGGTGAACAGTCTTCTTTGATATGGGCGGAATCCTTTTCGCTGTTCCTTAGGTCGCTCCATGCCTACCGCTTTCAGGGTATCCAGCTCCGACTTCATTCTGGCCATCTCATCATCGGCATGAGAGCCGAACAAAGTGGAGCCTGAGAAAGGCAGGTTCTGTATCCTCTGCTGTGCTTCGGGTTTAAGCGATGTAAGCCGCAGCCATGCATGTCTCCTGAGCGCTATACCATGAGCATAGTTATGTGCGGATAGTGTTGAAGAATCCGCCGCAGCACTTATAATCTGGTTAGAAACCATAGCTCCCTCGCTCACGACCTCTAGGAAATCTTCCCTTTTGTCCCTAGGGAGATGCTCCGCGAACTGCAGTATAGAGTCCCAGAGGGATCGATCATATCTCCCTAATAAAGCAGTGGCACTGGCTGCTTTCATGGTGATGGATGCCGTCGAGCATACTTTTCTTCCTGCAGCATCGATCTTTCTGCTCTCTTTGTCTAGGGGAGCAGAGGAAGACGGTGACGTCGAATGCGATTTCTTCGCTGCCACTATAACTACCGAGTCTGGTACTGGGTCCGACCTCAAGAACAGAGGATCTTGCTCTGGTGGACGGTACTTTTTAATGAGTCTGGAAGGAGCAGACTTTGTTGTAGCCGGCGTGAGAAAAATGTCCATTGCTGGCTCAATAAGACCCGGAACCAGTGGAAGTAAAGGTCGTGAAGATGTCCTTTGATGCAAGGTCTCAAAGATCACTGATGTCGATGGGGCCGGAGCTGCTAGCGGGATATTCAGCTTGGTTGCCCCTCTTACTAAGACCTCCTGAAATGTGTTGACATCATCTATGGGAGACACTCTTGGGGACGGTGAATCCGATAAGGTTGGAGAGTAGTCTCGTGTGGACGATGAAGAATGTCCATGATGTGATTCCTGACGACGGTGCCTAGAGGTAGATGTACGCCTCGAGGAATAACCAGAACGCCCTGCAGATCGCGTTGGAGTCCTCGGAACAGGTTCTGGAGGAGGCGCCGGAAGAGGAGCCGTAGGCGTTACCGGCGTCTGAGGTAACGGCGACTGCCTTTGCGAGAGCTGTGCTGGAAGTAGGATAAGCGAGGCCGAGGATTCCGAGGTTGTATAAACCCTTCTAGGCCTCTTAGATGGTCTTCTCGACGTCGAAGCTCTCCTCGACGTCGAACTGCGTTGACGGCGAGTGCCTCTAGACGTCGACTCTTCTCGCCGCTGAGAACCTCTCGACGACGAACCTCGACGTCGGTGCAGTGACGGTGAACGCCTCCGACGGCGAACACTCTCTCTCGACGGCGATCTCCCTCGCCGTGTCGACGGCGAGCCTGACTCGGATCTCCTTGACGTTGACTGTGTTCGCCGTGTCGACGGCGACCCAGATCCTCTCGACGTCGGGTGTCTTCGCCGCCTCGACGGCGAAATAGTTGTCGACGGCGAACGATGCCTTTTTCTTGCCGGCGAAGCACTCCTCGACGGCGAACATGTTGGCGCCGTTCCCTGCTTCGACGTCGACGCTCTCGACGTCGTCGGAGATCTATGTCGTTTTTCAGCAGGTCTGGAAGGAGTCATGGAGGAAACAGGTTGAGCCCTGGTAGAAGTCTGACCTTCTCCTCGCTCTGTAGTGGAATGGCCACTTTTTTTCCTGTCCTCTCTCGCCTGAAGTCGGATCTTCTCTCTATCACGAAGGGTTCTTCTAGAGAAGGTTTTACAAATGTCACACGACTCCGGTTTGTGGCTGGATGGAAGACAAATTATACAGACCCTATGTGGATCTGTTTTAGCCTTCTTTCTTCCACAAGAAGGACATTTATCAAAAAGTGAAGGCATTTCTAACTAGAAAAAACCTCCAAATTCTGTCAGAATTTAACAGAAATCAGTAGAAAATGATCACTCAAAGGTAAAAACGTCGAGTGAAAATGAAATTCAGAAGATATTTCAATGAATTTCTGTCACAAAAGCTTTTGTGAGGTAGAGCTCAATGCTTCAGGGTCCTGTCAGCAGGAGCCGGAAAAAAGAACTGAGGCAACTGCCTTTTGCTGTGCATGATGGGAAACAGGAAGACTTTACTTTCTTAAAGGCACAGCTCTATTTTCATTCTGTATAATGGCAGCCTATGGGCTACACTGCCCTACATTGTTTTATTCTCATGAGAGGTGTAAATAAAATATGAGAATGTAATTATTTATGTATTTATAGAATAAATAGAGGTTTAAACGTGAAATTTACACTACAACTGTTTTTTCTTCTAACAATTTTGGCTTGTGTAGCTGTTCACATAGGCTGCACATTGTTATTCTTAAGTGTTTTTCACAGACTTTTTTTGTCAAGGAGCTGATGATTGCACTTAAGAATATACTACACAACAGTGCTCCGGGGTCCCCGCAGGCGCGCGGAACTATTCAGTGCTTATGACTATACATGGAAATCCCCTACGAGAGAAACTATCTTTAAAGAAAACTCCTGCCTCACTCCGGAAGCATGAGTCTTCACACTCTGCACCAGATGCCCCCGCCAGTGTCCAGAGAAACCAACACCGCAAAGAGGACCCCCAGGCGACTCCAACGACGTGGACACCCTGAGTCAACCTCCCTGCACCCCCACAGTGATGCCTGCAGAGAGGGTCCAGAGGTTCCCCCTGACCATTACTGCCGGGTAACAAAGGAACACAACGCCTGGACAAAGCACTGCACCCGCAGCCCCCAGGACCGAGAGGAACCAACCACCGGTGCAGGAGTGACCAGCAGGCGGCCCTCATCCTAGCTAAGTCGGTGGCTGGCCCGAGAAGCCCCGCTGTGCCCTGCCTGCATCGCCAGAGTGACCCCGGGTCCCTCCATTAATTTCTACAACAAACCCAACACCTACTCTGTACACTGCACCCAGCTGCCCCTGTGCCGCTGAGGGTGTGTTTTGTGCGCTTGTGTGTGTGTGTCCCAGTGCTCTACAAAATCCCCCTGCTTCTTCCAGGCGTCAGGTTCTTTGTTACCGGGCAGTCGCTGTCAGAGGGGGTCCTCTGGATTCCCTCTACAGGCGTCGTCATGGGGGTGCAGGGAGGTCAGATCAGGGTGGACATGTCATTGGAGTCACCTGGGGGTCCTCTCTGCGGTGTTGTTTTCGCTGGACACGGGCCAGGGGCGTTGGGTGCGGAGTGCTGGGGACTCACGCTTCAGGAGTGAGGTGAGAGTCCCTTTAAAGATGGTTTCTTTTTGTTGCTTCGGACAGAGCCGCTGTCCACAGGAGTTTCTTGGTCCTTTGGAGTAGCAGGTCAATCCTCTGAGTAGGCAGAGGTCGCTAGGCCAGCTGGATGCGTCACTGTTGCAAGTTCTTTGAATCAGGAGACAGGGTGGTAGGGCTTGGCCCAAAGCAGTTGTAGTCTTCCTTCTTCTCTGCAGGGTTTTCAGGTCAGCCATCCTTCTTCTTGTTAGGTCGTCAGGAATCTGATTTTCTGTGTTCAGGGTCACCCCTGAATACTAGATTTAGGGGGGTGTTTAGGGTTGGAGGGCAGTAGCCAATGGCTACTGTCCCTGAGGGTGGCTACACCCTCCTTGTGCCTCCTCCCTTTAGGGAGGGAGGCACATACCTAATCCTATTGGGCTAAATCCTCCATGCCAAGATTGAGGATTTTCTAAGGAAGGGGTCACCTCAGCTCTGGACACCTTAGGGGCTGTCCTGACTGGAGGGTCACTCCTCCTTGTTTTTCTCATTACCTTCTCCGGTCTTGCTGCCAAAAGTGGGGCCTGTGTCCGGGGGGGCGGGCATCTCCACTAGCTGGAGTGCCCTGGGGCGTTGTAACACCAGGTTTGAGCCTTTGAGGCTCACTGCCAGGTGTTACAGTTCCTGCGGGGGGAGGTGTGAAGCATCTCCACCCAGGACAGGCTTTGTCCCTGGTCACAGAGTGCACAAAGGTAGTCACTACATGTGGCCAGAAACTAGTCTGGAAGTGGCAGGCTGGCAGAGACCAGTCAGCTTAGCACTAGCAGTTGGGCTGGCATGCAGGGGGCATCTCTAAGATGTCATTTGAGTGCATTTCTCAATAAATTTCACACTTGCATCAGTGTTGATTTACTGTGCTGAGAAGTTTGATACCAAACTTCCCAGTATTTAGGGTAGCCATTATGGAACTGTGGAGTTTGTGTTTGACAAACTCCCAGACCATATACTCTTTATGGCTACCCTGCACTGAATTGGCTTAGACACTGTAGGGGCATAGGGCTCATGCACCTATGCACTCACCTGTGGTATAGTGCACCCTGCCTTAGGGCTGTAAGGCCTGCTTAGAGGGGTGACTTAATCATGCCACAGGTAGTGGGTTGTGGGCATGGCACTCTGAGGGGAGTGTCATGTCGTCGTAGTCTTTTTCTCCCCACCAGCACACACAAGCTGTGAGGCAGTGTGCATGTGCTGAGTGAGGGGTCCCCAGGGTGGCATAATACATGCTGCAGCCCTTAGAGACCTTCCCTGGCCACAGGGCCCTTGGTACCAGGGACTTAATTGTGTGCCAGGGCTGTGCCAATTGTGGAGACAAAGGTACAGTTTTAGGGAAAGAACACTGATGCTGGGGCCTGGTTAGCAGGGTCCCAGCACACTTTTAATCAAAGCTGGTATCAACAAAAGGCAAAAGGTTAGGGGGTAGCCATGCCAGCAGTGGCATTTTCCTACAATCAGGTGTTAAACCCACCTAAGGTCGCAAAGAAAAAACCTCCCAGATAGCATGAGCAAAAAGCTGCCATCGACAGCCTTAATAAAGAAAAGTAATACCTGCACAAGGCAGGAACATCACACTGGGTGACACTAGAAGGCGAAATGGTGCAGATGAAGCGAAACTCAACGGGAAGTATAGGACTCCACTCTGATATGGCTCCATCTGTAAAAAAAAAAATCAAAGATGAGCACCCTCCTTACTACCCGATAAAATGGGAAGTAGGGAAACAGGAATATACATATTTAAGATCTTTTGCCATGACTGCCCGAAAGCGTTGCATTGCAGAATTGGCATGTTATGAACAGGTGGGCGCCATCAAAAGGCAGGTTCTCCATGAGGGTTTGGAGAGCCTTCAAAAAGCCAGAGTAGCACACTTAGCATGACAGCGCAGCACTACAGAAGGAGCTTTGACTCAATCGACTAAGTCCATTGTTTCCATACCACATTTTATTGCAGACTTAGCTGCATCTCGCCCATCTTCGAGCGTCTGGGTGAGTTTGCTCTGGGTCTCCTCTGGAGGCGAGGGGAGGAGGCATGCTGCAGAATCCCATAACTCGTGGAAAAAGCAGCCCAGGGCACATGAAGTGTTTAATGACCGAAAGGATGAACTAGCTGAGGAAAAAATGCTTCTTCCACAAGTTCCCAGCCATCTGGAATCCCTGTCCAGAGGAACGTTAGGGAGGACACTGGGATGAGAGGAGGCCGTAGTGGCCTGCACCAAAAGAAACGCTTGGAGTTGGGTGCCCGAAGGGACAGGCTGGGTTCTCCAGGGGTGGGCTGGTGTCAATGGGCTATGGATCGGTCCACGGGGGCCCCATAGCGGGCCTAGCCCAGGCCCCTAATAACAGATCATACACTTCTTCACTATAAGGGAGCACAGGCTCTACTGTATGGCCCCCGTGAGGCACTTTTATTAAGGGGTCAGTAGTCACCTCCACAGAAGAAAGATGCAAGTCTAGGACCAGAGTTGGCCTTTTCAGCATCTCAGTGAAGGAGAAGCTCACTTCTGTAGCAATGCTGGGAGGGGAAAGGAGGTTGGAAGCTGGCGAGGACTCAAGGCCACTAGCCTCATAGAGCTCAACTACCCTCTAGAGGTGGCTGGACAGTCTCATCCATGGGGTTCCTAAACCGCAGCTCCTCTCCTTCACATCCAAAATCCTGTTCCTCCGTAGGAAAAAGAGCAAAAGAATGTGTAGGAGGAGGAAGGAAGATGTCTGAACCCGGACGGCACCAATGGCGCCACACCCGACATCATCAGGAATCGTTCCAGCCTCAGAGCACGTAATCGGCTCAACTTCGATCAACGCCATTGTTGTCGCTGTCAGTGTCAGCTGACTGAACTCCAGCTACACAGGTGGGAACCCCAAGGGGTTGTGCATGGGCCCCAGCACGGATCCAATTTTGACACAGAGGGAGAACCCACTGGCTTGGATTCAAGTAGGACACCTCCCATCTCCTTGGGGATTGAAAGCGCACCAGAGGGAGGAATGGGCCCAAAGATGGCAAGAAGGGAATTATAGTAATCTCGTATCTGGGCCAGAGTTGCCCCAGCTCCAGGGAAAGCAGGGAGGCACAGGGTTGACTCTTGCGCTGACTCTTCAGCCAAAGGCTGGGAGAGGGCGTCAAAAACGTAGGACTTATGCGATGATGTTCGAGCTGCTGAAACTTCAACCAATTGCATTTGGATGTCATAACCTTCAACGTCAAGGATGACAGACGCTCACAGGAATGGCCCCTGGGTCAGTCTCACAATCACTCTTCAGCACTTGAACGAGACCGTAGATGACACAGGACCTCTGCCAGTTGTGCCGTCGCCAGAATCTTAATGTGCCATGTCGGAAGCTGGCCTAGTGTGTGGTAAGCACCTATGGTGTTATCCCCTTATACCAGGTATCCCCTATTAGTGAGATGTAGACAGTGTCTAGGAACCCAGGACTCTCTAGCGGTAGCTGTGTATGAGCTGCCAAGACTTATCTACGAGACATACAAAGCTTATGCAGTACCACTACAGCCACATACCACTGACACACATGAAAGAATCATACAGTATAATAAAAATAAAGGTACTTCACTATAGTAACACAAATACTAAAATACTGTATAGGCAATACTCCACTAGGAGGTGAGTAAACACAGTATAATATACACATTAGAAGTCAGACCACCACCTGTGATGCATGATCCACACAGTATAATATACATATTAGAAGTCAGTGATTAGCATAGCATGCAATAGCGAATAGTAAAACAATAGAAAGCAGTGAAGGCCCAAGGGGGAGATCAAACCATATACTAAGTAACTGGAATGTGAAAGGCAGTACCCCACCCAAGGAAGTGGAATCTGTAGAGGGGAGCTGGAGGAACTAGAAACCCGAAAAGTTAAGTACCAGGGTGCCCCCCAGCAACCAGGAGAGTAGAGGTAAATACCTGTTTTTTCCCCAAACACACAGGTAAACTTTGGAAAAGGACTGTGCAAGACCCAAGCAAGACTGGAAAAAAATAGAGGTGGATCCTGACAGAAGAGGACCTGCAAAAGAAGGGGACCAAGTCCAATTCAAGTTGGGCTGTCTGTTTGTGGCAGAAGCCACTACCCAGCCTTCTGGAGATGCAGGACCAGGTCGACGATGGAGACAAGGAGTCGCCTGTGCACCACTGGAGCAGCAGAAGAGCTCCAGAGTGATGCAGGTGACGTCCCACGACAGATGAAGAGTTGCAGTCAATCAGTGGTGTTGGAAAACCACCAACAAGCCTTGGCAAAAGCAAAATCGCAGATGAAGGGTTGCAGAGCTGCCAGGCAACCAGCAAGGTCCAGGGAGACTCAACCGAAGGAGGGGAGTCCCAGTAGACCCTCAACGGTGAGTAGAGTCAGAAGACAAGGATTCAGCCCCCATAGGCAACTCACAGGCAGCGGGCACATTAGTCGCAGTGAGGCCCACTCAGCAAACCTGGAGAGTAGTCCCACATCGCTGGAGCAGCAGGCAGGAGACTGTGCTTCACAGGTAAGGGTGCTGGAGGCCAGGGCTACACAGAGCCTGAAGATCCCTTTGAGGAGGAACAAACAAGCCTTAGTAGATACAAGAGTCGCGGTGCACAGGGGTACTGTCCTGCAAGGAGAGGCAGGCGTTTACAGTCTCCCAAGTTGGACAGCTGGTAGAGCGGACCAAGGGGACCACTCCAGACCACCACCTGGGATGCATGATCCACACAGCCGGTCGTCATTGCAGTTGGTGCCTGCAGATGCAGGGGGGTGACTCCTTCACTCCAAGAGAGATTCCTTCTTGCTTCTTGTGCAGGCTGAAGACTCGTCGCCCTCAGAGGATGCACAGCCAGGAAAATATTGCAGTTGCTGGAAGGAGCCAGAGAAACAATCTTGCAGAGCAGAGTAATCGCTGGAGTTGCAGATTGTCTGTTCATGGATAGTCCAGTTGAAGTCCCGGTGGCCAGAAGATTAAGAAAACGAAGCAGAGGAGTCCTGCTGGAATCTTGCATGTCAAATCTGAAGACCCACTCTGGAAGGAGACCCTAAATAGCCCAGGAAGGGGGATACGTCACCTAGCAGATTGATCACCTATCAGAAGTGGGCTGTGACATCATCTGCCTGACCTGGCCACTCAGATGCTCCCAGGGACCTCTGCCCACCTTGGATTCAAGATGGCAGAATCAACTTGGATGCGCTCTGGGCACAACCCCTTGGGTGGTGATGGACAGGGGAGTGGTTACTCTCATTTTCATTGTCCATTTTCGTGCCAGAGCAGGGACTGAGCATCCCCGAACTGGTGCAAAGTGGTTTATGCAAGGTGGGCACCAAATGTGTCTTTCAAAGCATATTGGTGGCTTGGGGAGGCTACCTGGCCATTCGGGTGCATCAAAGTTATGAACAACTCTCACTGCCCAGCAGGCTTGCGTCTTGGCCTGGCTGTAGGAATTTCAGATCTAAGAAAGGGCACTAGTTATCACCCCCAGTGGCAGGTCCCACACTTCCAACAGCTTTTACATTAGGGTCATATCAGTTGAATGTCAACTCTGCAATGAGATAGACAGCAGACCTAATTATCAACTGATAGAAATTCAAGATATGTTAGTATATCAACTGCAGTGGTACCACACAGCCCCTAGAGCTTAATACTACTAGAAACACGGGATCTCAACTTTGGAAGGATGCCAGGTCTCATTTTGACCCCATTGATAAATCCACTCAACTAGCATCAAAGATTTCAAATGGTTACGTATCTACATCTAAATTTCCTTCATAGCGTATGAAGGGTTCAGTACTAGTGATTTTCAGAATCCAGGCTCGTGTTGTCTGTACAACAGGTTTTCCTGCACTTAAAATCTGTCATATACTCTACTGGCAATCGCACCCACAGCAGATGATGCACGATTCACCTTTGACAGATGCTTCTCTACCATCTGTCATGTGATAAGATGGACATCCCACCTGGTTTGTCTCTACTCAAAAGGTTGTACACTGGAGATCCAGAACAAGGTACAAAAGTACTATTGGTTAAAAGCTGTAGGACTCTTTAAACCCTCACTCACATTTATCACTCTCATCACCCACATGTCTGTTTCACACTGCTCCCTACTCTATTAACAAATAGAGTATGAGCTGAAGGCCTCATTCAAGTGCCAGAATCAAAGGGGCACACCTCTTCAAACTCATCAGCCTTGTAAAGATTGGGGACTTCTCCAGAACTCAAGATGTTGTTGATATCTTCCACAAAAGCCTCATCCACAATCTGGGTGTCGTTGAAGAGGAACACTGTAGGCTTATCTTCCACACCGGCCTGGCGATACAGCTTTTTAATATCTGGAAGGGAATAAGCTCAAAGTTATTTATGGGGATAATGCATTATGGGCTATAGTTTGGACTGTCAATCAAAAGTTCTCAAGTGGCTGCCATTCATTGTACAAAATAAGATTACTAACGTTGGTCACTGTGAAATCTGAAAATAAATTCATGGTTCTGTTCATTCATTTGTCAATTATTTAGAGTTTACAGATTCAGTGCTATGACAAAATGCCCAAATGTAAAGGTCTTCACATTTCCAAAGTACCTTTGTGGCATCTGAAAATAAATTAATGGTTCTGTTCACTCGTATTTCAAGTATTTAGAGTTTACAGGTCCAGGGCCATGACAAAATGCCCAACTTTAAAGATCTACACCAAAGTTCCTTTCGTAAAGGGTAATTGTACAAGTTACTTACCTTCGGTAACAATATATCTGGTAGAGACATATTCTGGTTGCAGATTCCTTACCTTTGAATTTCCCAGGGCATCCAACTTGGTCCAGAGATTTTTCTTCGAGCAGTACTTCTGCGCGCTGTCAGGTGGTGTCGGTCGACTCCGCTGGAGTCATTGGCGTCGTGTTCACCATGATGATGTCGAGGACGTATATAGGCACCACCCTGGCGCGTTGACGTCAGTTCCTTTTCACAACTTTCCACGCCATTAGCGCAGAGCCATGAAGAACACAGAGTGGTACGCCAAAACTACGGCCCTTAAGGGGAAGTTCCTGTCTCTAGAAATCAGTTCGCAGAGCGGGGAGGATGGGCGGGTCGGTACGGAATCTGAAACTAGAATATGTCTCTACCAGATATATCATTACCGAAGGTAAGTAAGGATAAGTTACTTACCTGTAAATCCTGGTTCTCTTCCAGGGGTATCCTCATCAAAGTCATAAACATTGAATATTCCCGCCCTCGTGTGTATACACACATATAAAGTATGAAATATGCACGAAAAAATATATACATAGCATTTTTAGTAGACACATTTTCATACTAAACTCATATATACGTGTGTAAAACAGCAATGCAGACTATAATCAAAAACAGCTAAAATGCTTTATTTCTATGGAGTTTTTTTTGTTTTGTTTTTAAATAGTCCTTTTCAAAATTACAATAAGAGAAAAAATATTTTCTAAAGCCCCATAACTGGCCCCAGGGAAATAAAGAGTAGCAACATCAGAGAAAAAAGAGAAAAAACTACATTGAAAACAATGGAGCATTCTTAGCCAATAGGATGCATGCAGGTTAACACAGGAGAACCATAAAAATTCTGGCACCGTGCCTTTAAGACCTGGAGCACCTCCAGTATCCCACCATGCCTCAGGGGTGAAGGAGAGGTGACAGTTGGTTCACAGTTAGGTCAGTACTTTTTTACGGTAACAAGCTGTGTAGCAGACTTGAAAGATAGTAAGTCCTGCACTTCTAGGAGACGTGCGTCCGGGGAGGAGGGTGGGTTGTTTATGACTTTGATGAGGATACCCCTGGAAGAGAACTAGGATTTACAGGTAAGTAACTTATCCTTCTCTTCCAGGGGATCCTCATCAATAGTCATAAACATTGAATAGATTAGCAAGCCCATCCCTTAACTCTGCGGACTGTCTAATAGAAGTGCAGGAATAGATATGTATCATGCAAACACATTTCTCAGAGATGCATGCCCAACTTGGGCGTCTGCTCTGGCATCTGAGTCCAAACAGTAATGTCTAGTAAATGTATGTACAGACTTCCATGTAGCAGCCTTACAAATTTCAGAGATTGGAACATTATTAAGTAGGGCAGCCGTAGCCGCCTTTCCTCTTGTCGAATGCGCCTTAGGTCTAGCAAGTAGTTGTTTGTTAGCCAATTGATATGCAGTAACAATACATGAAACTATCCATCTAGATATGGTTCGATTTGAGGCTGCCTGTCCTGAACTCAAATGACCATAATTTACAAACAAGTGGTTGGAATGTCTAATTAGTTTGGTTTTATCCAAGTAAAATTTTAGCACTCTTTTCAAATCTAGGGAGTGCAAAGCTTTTTCCGCCAGAGTATCCGGATTGGGGGAAAAAGTTGGTAGTGAAATAGTCTGATTTATGTGAAATTCTGACACCACCTTCGGTAAGAATGATGGATGAGTTTGTAGAACCACTCTATTCTCGTGGAAGACTGTGTATGGTTCTTTGGAGGACAAAGCCTGAATTTCACTGACCCTCCTTGCGGAAGTAATGGCTACCAAAAAAGCCATCTTCCACGTAAGGTGTTGCAAAGAGGCTTTGTGTATAGGTTCGAAAGGTGGGCCCATAAGTTTTGACAGTACTATGTTCAACTCCCATGGAGGAGAGGGTTTCCGAATGGGTGGAAAAACTTTTTTCAAACCTTCTTAGAAATCCTTGACTACTGGTCTTGTAAAAAAGGATTCCTGAGAAGGTGACTTACAGTAGGCTGTAATGGAGGATAATTGTACCTTAATAGATGACATTTGCAGACCCAATTTTGCCAAATGGAGTAGGTAAGACAGTATGACCTCCTCCTGAGCCAGTATAGGATTCTGACCTTGCTGACGACACCATATGTAGAACCTCTTCCACTTGAATGCGTAAGTGCGCCGCGTGGAAGGCCGTCTGGACTCCTTCAAGATGTTCATGCACTCCTGCGAGAGCCCTAGGTGCCCATACTGCAGGAATTCAGGAGCCATGCCGTCAAGCTCAGAGAGGGAAGGTTGGGGTGAAGTATCCTGCCTCCCGACCTGCAAAGGAGATCCGGTCTGCACGGCAGCCTCCTGTGAGGTTGCTCCGATAGGTTGAGGAGATCTGTGTACCAGAACTGACGAGGCCATTGCGGAGCTATGAGAATCATTCTGGTGCTGGATCTGTAGAGTTTGTTGATCACCGCAGGTATGAGGGGGATCGGTGGAAAAGCGTAGAGAAATATCCCTGACCAGTCGATCAACAGGGCATTCCCTCGAGATCCCGGACGGTAGAACCTGGACGCGAAGTCTGGGCATTTCCTCTTTACCTCGTCTGCGAAGAGATCTAACTGAGGCCGACCCCATTGAGCAAAGATGTCTTCGACGACCTCGTCGTGAAGGACCCAATCGTGGGCGTCCTCGAGATGTCTGCTTAGGAAGTCCGCCTCCACATTTTGGTGACCTGGTAGGTGAACTGCTGTAAGCGACATTCCTCTCGCTAATAGCTAATGCCAGATGGTCTGAGACTCCCGAGATAGGGGCCGGGATCTCGTTCCTCCTTGTCTGTTTAAATAATACATTGTGGTCGTGTTGTCCGTGTGTACTAGGAGAGATTTCCCCTGAATCGTAGGAGCAAAAGACTTGAGAGCCAGATGGACTGCTCTGAGCTCCAGCAGGTTGATGTGATATTCTCTTTCGTTGTCGGACCACAGGCCCTGAGCTTGAAGGGAGCCTAGATGAGCTCCCCATCCTTGAAGAGACGCGTCTGTTACCAGAGTGTCGGATGGGAGTACCTGGTGAAACGGAACTCCTACTGACAGGTGAGGTCTGTGCATCCACCATTGCAACGATTGTCATGCTCCTATCGGAAGTCGCACTCTGTCCTCCCAGCGGCCTGTGCTCTGGTTCCAGATGTCTTCTAGCGCCTCTTGGAGAGGCCTCATATGTAGCCTGGCATTCGGGACAATGAAAATGCACGAGGCCATGGAGCCCAGTAGAGATGTTACCTGACAGGCCGTAGGTTCGTCGGACTTCAGCAGGTCTTGACACTTTCTCTTTATTGATAACAGTTGTTCATCCGAAAGATACACTCTTTCGAGCTCTGTATCCAGTATTGCTCCTAGGTAATGTAGATTTTGCGTTGGAGTCAAGGTGGACTTCTGGTAGTTGACTTGTAGACCTAGAGACCTGAAAACACTGAGCACAATGTCTTGATGGCTTCTCGCCTGCTCCGGAGAGGAGGCTTTCAGTAGGCAGTCGTCTAGGTATGGGTAAATAAAGATTTTTTGTTTCCTTAGATGTGCCGCTACTGTTGCGACGCATTTTGAGAAAACGCGAGGGGCAGATTTCATGCCGAATGGCATAACCTTGAACTGATAGTGCTGGGAGGCAATCTGGAAGCGTAGGAATTTCCGATGCTTGGGAATGATCGGGATATGAAAATACGCGTTTTGCAGGTCGATGGAGCACATCCAGTCTCCTCGATGAAGCTGAGGGAAAATCTGATGGAGAGCCAGGATTCTGAACTTTTGCTTTTTTATGTACTTGTTCAGTATTCGTAAGTCCAGAATCGGTCTGAAAGCTCCCTCTCGACCTTTTTTTGCTACCAGAAAGTAACAGGAGTATACTCCTTTCCCTCTGTGCGCGACTGGAACCTTTTCTATTGCCTTTTTCCGTAAAAGGGCGTGAGCCTCTTTGCGCAATAGGCTCATGTGAGCCGCATTGCAGTTGGTTGGCGGCAAGTGAGGAGGAGGTTGCCGGAAAAGAAGAGAGTACCCATTCTCGACAATGTTGAGCACCCATTTGTCTTTTGTTAAAGCACGCCACTCGTGAATGAATGCTGTGATACTTCCCCCCACCGGAGTGGTGCACGGTGCTAAGGGAAGCGAGTCCTCATTGTTTTGCTGGAGTTTTGGGTGTGGACTGCTGTGGTCTGCTTGACCCTCAGTCTCTCGTGGCCCTTCGAGATTTGAAAAGTGGGCGTCCCTGCCTCTGCTGTGGCCTCTGGGACCAATGAGGGGTTTGAACCCTCTGCTGAAAAGGGCGCCTGTTGTAAGGCCTATACCTTCGCCTGAATTCCTTTTTTCTCTCCAGACCCACTGCTCTCATGGTATCCACTTCCGTCTTCATACGTGCCATCTCCTCGTCTATATGGGTACCAAAAAGCGAGTTCCCATTGAATGGAAGATTTAGGATACGCACCTGTCAGTCTCAACCAGGAAGACCTCCTCGCACAAACCCCTTTGTGCGTAACCATGTGCAGCTAAGTCTGCCCCATCTGCAGCTGCGCTGATGATCTGATTGGAGACCAGACATCCCTCCTGAAGGATCTCCTGGAAATCCTGCCTGTCCTCCCTAGGCAATTTGTCTGCGAACCTGCTCAGTGAGTCCCAGAGCGAACGGTCATATCTGCCTAGGAGCGCGGAAGCGCTGAAGACCTTCATCATGGAAGCCGCCGTGCCACACATTTTCCTCCCCAGAGAGTCTAGGTGCCTTCTCTCCTTGTCAGGTGGAATCGTGGAGGATGATGCCACTGATTGTGTTTTTCGGGCTGCGGCCAATATGACTGAGTCCGGAGGCGGATCCGTCCTGAGAAACAAAGGATCTTGCTCAGGTGCTTTATATTTCTTCAAGATCCTAGCAGGAGCTGATCTGAGGGTAGCTGGTGCTAGAAAGGTGTCCATGGTTGGTTGTAACAGACCAGGCACTAGTGGCAGCAACTTTTTTGAAACCACTCTATGTTGTAGGGTTACAAAAATGACGGATGAGGAGGTTGAAGGCTCCGGAACCTCTATACTTAGTTTTTGTGCTCCACTGAGAAGACCCTCGTTAAAGGTTGTGATATCGTCCACCGGGGAAACCCTAGCTGGTGGAGAATCCGTTAAGGTCGGGGAGTACTGTCTGACAGAGGACCCCGACGATGACCAAAAGGGAGACCTTCCGCGATGGCGTGATCGTGACCAAGATCGTCTCTGGGAGCGTGACCTGCTCCGAGATGCTGTAGCAGAGCGCTGAGGCCTTGTGGTCGACTGGTGAGAAGCAGAACGAGCCCGTCCTACTCGCGCTGTTGGTGAAGGTGTTCTCGGGAGAGAGGCAGAAGGAGAGTACATCCTCGAATACTGCGAGTCTGGGGAGGCAGTCGGTCTATTAAGGATCTCCAACCACCTTGGTGACAAGTTGATGGGCGAGACATGCCCAGACGATGCCGCTCTCGACCGAGACAAACCACTTCTTATGGAGACAACCGGAGATGTTGGGGTGGTCTTATCCGCCGGAGGAAGCCGATGCTCTGCTCCCTGCAAGACAGGTAAAACCTGTGTCGACGTCGACAGCTGCAATGACGTCGAAGGGGGTGCCACAGGTTGCTTTGGTCTCGACGTCGAGTGCCTCGACGGTGACCGGCGATCGCTTGACCGCGACATGCTCGACGTCGCGTGCCTCGCCGTCGAGGGGTGTGTCACCGAGGGCGGATGTCCTTGTTCTTGCCGCTGCGGCTATCTCAACGCCGTCTTCCTTGACGTCGAGGGGTGCGAGGCCTTCGGCGACGAATGGGCACGCTGGTGATGGCTCGACGTCGATCAGTGGGTTGCCGTCGACGGAGATCTGCTCCTGTGGTGGCCATGTTCTTTCGACGTCGTATCCTTCGACGTCGGTCGGGTCGCCGTCGACGGCGACCTATGACGGTGAGATGGTGGCAGCGATGACGTCGACGGGGAACAAACAGGTACCTTCCTACCTGCTGACGTCGATCTAGCCTGTCTCTCCTGAGAAAGGCTTGTTGGCTGCCTGGGAAGCGAAGAGGACGATGTTTTCTGCCTCTCATGAAGACCATGAAGCCTGATCTTCTCCCTGTCCTTCAGAGTTCTCTTTGACATGTTCTTGCAGTGTCTGCAAGTGTCAGGGCAGTGACTCTGAGGCAAGCACACAATGCAGAGAGTGTGTGGATCTGACTGGGCCTTCTTCTTCCAACAGGAAGGGCACTTCACAAAAAGAGAAGGCATTTTTCAGTCAGGAAAAAACTTCTAGACTCAGACAAAGGTGTTAGATTTCGAGTAAAAGCAGAAAAAATGCTGCTTTGAAGTATTTTTCTGAGAAAAACTGAGAGCTCAATCCACCAGGATCCTCTCAGAAGAAGCCGGAAAAAAGAACTGACCTAACTGTGAACCAACTGTCACCTCTCCTTCACCCGAGGCATGGTGGGATACTGGAGGTGCTCAGGGTCTTAAAGGCACGGTGCCAGAATTTTTATGGTTCTCCTGTGTTAACCTGCATGCAGCCTATTGGCTAAGAATGCTCCATTGTTTTCAATGTAGTTTTTTCTCTTTTTTCTCTGATGTTGCTACTCTTTATTTCCCTGGGCCCAGTTATGGGGCTTTGGAAAATAATTTTTCTCTTATTGTAATTTTGAAAAGGACTATTTAATTTTTTTTTTTAAAACTCCATAGAAATAAAGCATTTTAGCCTGTTTATGATTATAGTCTGCATTGCTGTTTTACACACGTATATATGAGTTTAGTATAAAAATTTGTCTACTAAAAATGCTATGTATATATTTTTTCGTGCATATTTCATACTTTATATGTGTGTATTTTATATATGCCCTGGGGTCCCCGCACGAGGGCGGGAATATTCAATGTTTATGACTATTGATGAGGATCCCCTGGAAGAGAACTTGTACATCTGATAGAGACTTTTAGTTGCAGATTCCTTACCTTTGATTAGATACCCGAGCAATACCATCCCTGGTGGTGGGCTGCGAACCAAGGTCACACCAAGAAGTCCTAAGGGACCGAACGGCCAAAGTAGCCGTCCCTTCGGACCTGACTGTCCAGGCATTAGTGTTTGGTAAAAGTGTGCAGAGATGCCCACGTCACTGCCTGACAGATGTCCAGGACTGCAACACCCCGTGCCAGCGTTGTGGTAGTAGCAGTAGCTCTGGTGGAGTGAGCGCGCAAACCTTCAGGAGGTTGCTATTTAGCCAGAGCGTAGCACATTTTGATGCATAAGAGTACCCATTGTGAAATGGTCCACTTCTGCACCGCCTTCCCCTTTTTTGCACCCAAATATCCCACAAAAAGTTCATCGTCCACCCGGAAGCCTTTGGTACGATCAAGGTAAAACGCCAATGCTCTTTTTGGGTTCAGACAGTGGAGTCTCTCCTCTTCATGAGAGGGATGTGGGGGTGCATAAAAGGTAGGCAAGGCCCAACATGGAAGGGTGTCACTACTTTAGGTAGGAAAGAAGCCCTTGTGTGAAGTACCACTTTGTCAGGATGTATTGCCAGGAAAGTTGGCTTAGATGAGAAAACCTGGAGCTCATTTACTCTGTCTTTTTGGTTAAAATCCGTAAAGGGCAGTTGTGAAGCGGCTCAAGCTGGGTACACATAAGGTATGTTAATACCAGGTTTCGATCCCATTGGGGCATGATGAATGGGATAGGAGAAAAGAGATGTGTGAGGCCTCTAAGAAACCTCCCAACAATAGGAGATTTAAATAAGGAAGGCTGATCTAGTAACCTCAAGAAAGCAGAGATAGCAGAAAGATATCCATTAAGAGGTCCCAGGGTGGAGCCCTGCTAGGCAAGGGAAAGAATAAAGTGGAGGACTTGAGAAAGAGGAACAGATAGAGGATTGACAGAATTGTCGATGCACCATGCCACAAATTTCTTCCAACAACAGTGTCTAAGTCAAATCTTAGACATTGTAAGTGCAGGGTAGCCTTACTGAGGATATGGTTTGGGTGTTTGTCAAAAACGAACTCCACAGTTCCATAATGGCTACACTGAATACTGAGAAGTTTGGTATCAAACTTCTCAGCACAATAAACCAACACTGATGCCAGTGTGGGATTTATTGAAAAATACACAGAGAGAGCATCTTAGAGATGTCCCTTGTATACCAGCTCTACTATTAGTGTGTGACTGACCTGTCTGTGCCAGCCTGCCACTTCCAGACGAGTTTCTAACCACATGGGGTGAGTGCCTTTGTGCACTCTGTGGTCAGAAAGGATAAGTTACTTACCTGTAAATCCTAGTTCTCTTCCAGGGGTATCCTCATCAAAGTCATAAACATTGAATATTCCCACCCTTGTGCGGGGACCCCGGAGCATATGTAAAATACACATATATACAGTATGAAATATGCACAAAAAATATATATAGCATTTTTAGTAGACAAATGTTCATACTAAACTCATATATACACGTGTAAAACAGCAATGCAGACTATAATCATAAACAGGCAAAAATGCTTTATTTCTATGGATTTTTTTTATTTATTTTTTATTTTTAAATTGTTCTTAAAATTACAATAAGAGAAAAAATATCTATTAAAACCCCACCACTGAGCCCAGGGAAATCAGCAGTAGTAATCATCAGAGAAAAAAGACAAAAAACTACATTGAAAAACACTAGACCATTCTTAGCCAATAGGCTGCATGCAGGTTAACACAGGAGAACCATAAAAACTTTGGCACCGTGCCTTTAAGGCCCTGAGCACCTCCAGTATCCCACCATGCCTCAGGGGTGAAGGAGAGGTGACAGTTGGTTCACAGTTAGGTCAGTACTTTTTTACGGTGACAAGCTGTGTAGCAGATTCGAAAGGTAGTGGGGGTGATTCTAAGTCCGGCGGGCGGCGGAGGCCGCCCGCCAGACTTCCCCCACCAAAATACCGCTCCGCGGTCGAAAGACCGCTGAGGGTATTTTGGGATTTGCCCTGGGCTGGCGGGCGACCGCCAAAAGGCCGCCCGCCAGCCCAGGGCAAATCAACCTTCCCACGAGGACGCCGGCTCAGAATTGAGCCGGCGTAGTGGGAAGGTGCGACAGGTGCAGTGGCACCCGTCACGTATTTCAGTGTCTGCAAAGCAGACACTGAAATACAAAGTGGGGCCCTCTTACGGGGGCCCCTGCAGTGCCCATGCCATTGGCATGGGCACTGCAGGGGCCCCCAGGGGCCCCGCGGCACCCCCTACCGCCATCATGTTCCTGGCGGGAGACCCGCCAGGAACAGGATGGCGGTAGGGGGTGTCAGAATCCCAATGGCGGCGGAGCGCGCTCCGCCGCCATGGAGGATTCTGTAGGGCAGTGGAAAACCGGCGGGAGACCGCCGGTTTTCCTAGTCTGACCGCAGCCGAACCGCCGCGGTCAGAATGCCCTGCGGGGCACCGCCGGTCTGTCGGCGGTGCTCCCGCTGACCCTGGCCCCGGCGGTCTGAGACCGCCGGGGTCAGAATGACCCCCAGTGTGTCCTGCACTTCTAGGAGACGTGCGTCCGGGGAGGAGGGTGGGTTGTTTATGACTTTGATGAGGATACCCCTGGAAGAGAACTAGGATTTACAGGTAAGTAACTTATCCTTCTCTTCCAGGGGATCCTCATCAATAGTCATAAACATTGAATAGAGTAGCAAGCCCATCCCTTGACTCTGCTGACTGTCCAATAGAAGTGCAGGAATAGATACGTATCATGCAAACAAATTTCTTAGAGAGGCTTGCCCCACTTGGGCGTCTGCTCTTGCATCTGAGTCCAAACAGTAATGTCTAGTAAATGTATGTACAGACTTCCATGTAGCAGCCTTACAAATTTCAGATATTGGAACATTATTAAGGAGGGCAGCAGTAGCCGCTTTTCCTCTTGTGGAATGTGCTTTAGGTCTAGCAAGTAGTTGTTTGTTAGCCAACTGGTATGCATTAACAATACAAGAAACTATCCATCTTGATATGGTTCGTTTAGATGCTGCCTCTCCTGTTCTCAAATGACCATAATTTATAAACAAGTGGTTGGAATGTCTAATCAACTTTGTTTTATCCAAATAAAATTTGAGCACTCTTTTCAGATCTAGGGAGTGCAACGCTTTCTCCGCCGGAGTCTCCGGATTGGGGAAGAAAGTTGGTAGAGAAATAGTCTGATTGATGTGGAATTCTGACACCACCTTCGGTAGGAATGATGGGTGAGTTCGCAGAACTACTCTATTGTCGTGAAAGAGTGTGTACGGTTCTTTGGAGGACAAAGCCTGAATTTCACTGACCCTCCTTGCGGAAGTAATGGCTACCAAAAAAGCCGCCTTCCACGTAAGGTGTTGCAAAGAGGCTTTGTGTATAGGTTCGAAAGGAGGGCCCATAAGTTTTGACAGTACTATGTTCAGCTCCCATGGAGGGGAGGGTTTCCGAATGGGCGGAAAAACCTTTTTCAAATCTTCTAAGAAATCCTTGACTACTGGTTTCGTAAAGAAGGATTCCTGAGAAGGTGATTTACGATAAGCTGTAATGGCAGATAAATGTACCTTAATAGATGATACCTGCAGACCGGATTTTGCCAGATGGAGTAAGTAAGACAGTATGACCTCCTCCTGAGCCCGTATGGGATTCTGACCTTGCTGACAGCACCATATGTAGAATCTCTTCCACTTAAACGCGTAAGAACGCCGCGTGGAAGGTCGTCTGGACTCCTTCAAGATGTTCATGCACTCCTGCGAGAGCCCTAGGTGCCCATACTGCAGGAATTCAGGAGCCATGCTGTCAAGCTCAGAGAGGGCAGGTTGGGGTATAGTACCCTGCCCTCCATCCTGCTCAGAAGATCCGGTCTGCACGGCAGCCTCCTGTGAGGTTGTTCCGATAGGTTGAGGAGATCTGTGTACCAGAACTGACGGGGCCATTGCGGAGCTATGAGAATCATTCTGGTGCTGGATCTGTAAAGTTTGTTGATCACTGCCGGTATGAGGGGGATCGGTGGAAAAGCGTAGAGAAATATCCCTGACCAGTCGATCAACAGGGCATTCCCTCGAGATCCCGGACGGTAGAACCTGGACGCGAAGTCTGGGCATTTCTTGTTTACCTCGTCTGCGAAGAGATCCAATTGAGGCCGACCCCATTGAGCGAAGATGTCTTCGACGACTTCGCCATGTAGGACCCAATCGTGGGTGTCCTCTAGGTGTCTGCTCAGGAAATCTGCTTCCACGTTTTGTTGACCTGGTAGGTGAACCTCTGTAAGCGACATTCCCCTGGCCAGGAGCCAGTGCCAGATTGTTTGGGACTCCCGAGATAGGGGTAGGGATCTCGTTCCCCCTTGTCTGTTCAAATAATACATTGTGGTTGTATTGTCCGTTTGTATTAGGAGAGATTTCCCCTGAATCGATGGAGCAAAAGACTTGAGAGCCAGATGGATCGCTCTGAGCTCCAGCAGATTGATGTGGTACTTCCTTTCGTTGTCGGACCACAGGCCCTGAGCTTGAAGGGGACCTAGATGAGCCCCCCATCCCTGAAGAGACGCATCCGTTACCAGAGTGTCGGATGGGATTACCTGGTGAAACGGAGCCCCTACTGATAGGTGAGGTCTGTGCATCCACCATTGCAATGACTGACGTGCTGCTATCGGCAGCCGCACTCTGTCCTCCCAGCGACCTGTCCTTTGGCTCCAGTTGTTTTCCAACGCCTCTTGGAGGGGCCTCATATGTAGCCTGGCATTCGGGACAATGAAAATGCATGATGCCATGGAGCCCAGCAGAGATGTCACCTGACGGGCCGTAGGTGCTTCGGATTTTAACAGGTCTTGACACTTTTTCTTTATTGATAATAGTCGTTCCTCCGAAGGATACACTCTTTGGAGCTCTGTGGTTAGTATTGCTCCCAGGTAGTGGAGGTTCTGCGTTGGAATCAAGGTGGACTTTTGGTAGTTGACTTGAAGACCTAGAAACTCGAAAACCTTGAGCACAATGTCCCGATGGGTTCTCGCCTGCTCCGGAGAGGAGGCTTTCAGTAGCCAGTCGTCTAGGTATGGGTAAATGAAGACTTTTTGTTTTCGTAGAAGTGCTGCTACCACTGCCACGCATTTCGAGAAAACGCAGGGGGCAGATTTCAGGCCGAATGGTAGCACTTTGAACTGATAGTGCTGTGAGGCTATCTGGAAGCGCAGGAATTTCCGATGCTTGAGAATTATCGGGATGTGAAAGTATGCATCCTGCAGGTCGATGGAGCACATCCAGCCTCCCTGATGTAGCTGAGGGAAAATCTGGTGAAGAGCCAGCATCCTGAACTTTTGCTTTCTTATGTACTTGTTCAGAAGCCGTAAGTCCAGAATTGGTCTGAAAACGCCCTCTCGGCCTTTTTTCGCCACCAGAAAATAACGGGAGTAAACCCCCTTCCCTCTGTGCGCGAGTGGAACCTCTTTTATTGCCTTCTTTCGTAAAAGGGCGAGAGCCTCTTTGCGCAATAGGCTGACGTGAGACGGATTGTATTTGGTTAGTGGCAAGTGCGGTGGAGGTTGACGGAAAAGAAGAGAGTAGCCATTCTCGACAATGTTGAGCACCCATTTGTCTTTTGTGATAGAACGCCACTCGTGAATAAAGTCTGTGATACTTCCCCCCACCGGAGTGGTGCATAGTGTTAAGGGAAGCGAGTCCTCATTGCTTGGCCGGCGCTTTGGGTGTGGACTGTTGTGGTCTACTTGACCCTTGTTCCCTTGTGGCCCTACGAGACTGAAAAAGCGGGCGTCCTTGCCTCTGCTGTGGCCTCTGGGACCAGTGAGGGGTTTGAACCCTCTGCTGGAAAGGGCGCCTGTCATACGGTCTATACCTTCGCCGGAAGTCCTTCTTCCTCTCCAGGCCTACTGCCCTCATGGTGTCCACTTCCATCTTCATGCGCGCCATTTCTTCGTCCGTATGGGTACCAAACAGCGAGTTCCCATTGAATGGAAGATTTAGGATGCGCTGTTGTGCTTCCTGTTTTAATCCAGTCAGTCTCAACCATGAAGACCTTCTTGCACAGATCCCATGTGCGTACCCATGTGCAGCTAAGTCTGCCCCATCTGCCGCTGCGCTGATGACCTGGTTGGAGACCAGACATCCCTCTTGAAGGATCTCTTGGAAGTCCTGCCTGTCCTCTCTAGGTAATTTTTCTGTGAACCTGTTGAGAGAGTCCCACAGTGAACGGTCATATCTGCCTAGGAGTGCAGACGCGCTGGAGACCTTCATCATAGATGCCGCCGTGCCGCACATTTTTCTCCACAGAGAGTCTAGATGTCTGCTCTCTTTGTCCGGTGGAACCGTGGAGGATGATGCCACTGAGTGAGTTTTTCGGGCTGCGGCCAATATGACCGAGTCCGGCGGCAGATCCGTTCTTAGAAATAAAGGATCTTGTTCAGACGCTTTATATTTTTTCAAAATCCTAGCCGGAGCGGATTTGAGGGTGGCTGGCGCTAAAAAGGTATCCATAGTTGGCTGCAACAGACCAGGCACTAGCGGCAGTAGCTTTTTCGAAACTGCTCTATGCTGTAGAGTCTCAAAAATGACTGATGAGGAGGTTGATGGTTCTGGAACCTCTATGTTTAGCTTCTGTGCTCCCCTGACAAGCACCTCATTAAAAGTAGTGATGTCGTCCACCGGTGAAACCCTAGCTGGTGGAGAATCTGTTAAGGTGGGGGAGTATCGTCTGACGGATGACCCTGACGATGACCAAGAGGGTGAACTTCTGTGTCTTGATCGTGACCTAGATCGTCGCTGGGAACGTGACCTGCTGCGAGACGCTGTAGCAGAGCGCCCAGGCCTCGTGGTCGGCTGGCGAGAGGCAGAACGAGCCCGTCCTGCCCGCGCTGTCGGTGATGGTGTTCTCGGGAGAGAGGCAGTAGGAGAGTACATCCTCGAATACTGCGAGTCCGGGGAGGCCGTCGGTCTGTTAAGGCTCTCCAACCATCTTGGTGACAAATTGATGGGTGAGACATGCCCCGACGATGCCGCTCTCGACCGAGATGAACCACTCCTTATGGAGACCACTGGAGATGGAGTGGTCTTATCTGCTGGCGGAAGCCGATGTTCTGCTCCTTGCAAGACAGGTAAAACCTGTGTCGACGTCGACAGCTGTAATGACGTCGAAGGGAGCGCCGCCGGTTGTTCCTGCCTCGACGTTGAGTGCCTCGACTTTGACCGGCGATCCCTGGACCGCAACCTGCTCGCCGTCGTGTGCCTCGCCGTTGAGCGGTTGGCCGCTGACGGCGGATGTCCTTGTTCTCGCCGCTGAGACGATTTCGACGTCGCCTTCCTTGACGTCGAGGGGTGCGAGGCCCTCGGCGGCGAATGGGCACGCCGGTGATGGCTCGACGTCAATCGGTGGGTTGCCGTCGACGGAGATATGCCCCTGCGGTGGCCATGTTCTCTCGACGCCGTATCCTTCGACGTCGGTCGGGTCGCCGTCGACGGCGATCTATGGCGGTGAGATGGTGGCAGCGACGACGTCGACAGGGAACAAACAGGTATCTTCCTACCTGCTGACGTTGATCTAGCCTCTCTCTCCTGAGAGTGGCTTGTTGGCTGCCTGGGAAGCGAAGAGGATGATGTTTTCTGCCTCTCATGAAGCCCATGAAGCCTGATCTTTTCTCTTTCCTTCAGAGTCCTCTTTGACATGTTCTTGCAGTGTTTGCAAGTGTCAGGGCAGTGACTCTGAGGCAAGCACACAATACATAGAGTGTGTGGATCTGACTGGGCCTTCTTCTTCCCACAGAAAGGGCATTTCACAAAAAGTGAAGGCATTTTTCTGTCAGGAAAAAACTTCCAAACTCAGACAATGATGTTAGATGTCGAGTAAAGTAGGAAAAAACGCTGTTCTAAAGTATTTTTCTGAGGAAAACTCAGAAAAACTGAGAGCTCAATTCTCCAGGATCCTCTCAGAAGAAGCCGGAAAAAAGAACTGACCTAACTGTGAACCAACTGTCACCTCTCCTTCACCCCTGAGGCATGGTGGGATACTGGAGGTGCTCAGGGTCTTAAAGGCACGGTGCCAAAGTTTTTATGGTTCTCCTGTGTTAACCTGCATGCAGCCTATTGGCTAAGAATGCTCTAGTGTTTTTCAATGTAGTTTTTTGTCTTTTTTCTCTGATGATTACTACTGCTGATTTCCCTGGGCTCAGTGGTGTGGTTTTAATAGATATTTTTTCTCTTATTGTAATTTTAAGAACAATAAAAAAAAATTAAAAAAAAAAAAAAAAATCCATAGAAATAAAGCATTTTAGCCTGTTTATGATTATAGTCTGCATTGCTGTTTTACATGTGTATATATGAGTTTAGTATGAAAATTTGTCTACTAAAAATGCTATATATATTTTTCGTGCATATTTCATACTGTATATATGTGTATTTTATATATGCTCCGGGGTCCCCGCACAAGGGCGGGAATATTCAATGTTTATGACTATTGATGAGGATCCCCTGGAAGAGAACAAAGCCTGTCCTGGGTGGAGGTGCTTCACACCTCCCCCTGCAGGAACTTTAACACCTGACGGTGAGCCTCAAAGGCTCAAGCCTGGTGTTACAGTGCCCCGGCTCGACTCCTTCTTCAGAGAACCTGCACCAGCAACGCATCCTGTGGGCCCAGCGACCTCGGCCAACTCAGAGGACTGCCCTGCACCTAAGAAGGATCAAGAACACCGGTGGACAGCGGACCTATCCAACCAAGAAAGAAGAAACCACCTTTTAAGGGACTCCCACCTCACTCCAGAAGCATGAGTCCCCAACACTCTGCACCCGACGCCCCCGGCCCGTGTCCAGAGGAAATAACTATCCAGAGAGGACCCCCAGGCAACTCCGACGACGTGTCCACCCTGGGCTGACCTCCATGCAATCCCACTACAACGCCTGCAGAGGGAATCCCAAGGACCCCATGACCGCCACTGCCCGGGACGAAGATATCCAACGCCTGGAGAAGCACTGCACCCCGCAGCCCCCAGGCCTGTGAGAAACTGACCACTGGTGCAGCAGCAACCAGCAGGCGGCCCTCATTAGTGACCAGTTGGTGGCTGTCCCGAGAAGCGCCCCTGTGCCCTGCCTGTAGCGTCTCAGTGATCCCCGGGTCCCTCCATTGAATCCTATTGAACACCCGACACCCTGTTTGCCCACTGCACCCGGCCGCCCCTGTGCCACTGAGGGTGTGTTTTGTGTGCCTACTTGGGGCCCCTCAGGTGCACTACCCCTGGTCTGCCCTCCGACAACGCGGGTACTTACCTGTAAGCAGACCGGGACCGGAGAACCCCCTGACTCCATAGTCGCCCATGTGATTTTGGCTCCTATTTGACCTCTGCACCTGACTGCCCCAGTGTTGCTGGTTCTGGGTGTTTGGGGTTGACTTGAACCCCCAACAGAGTCCAGGGGTTCCCAGAGGCTTGACAGAGGCAATAATAGATAATACTAATGTGCTATTTGTGGTAGTGTGGGCGAGCAGTTAGGCTTATCAGAGGGTAGTGTTAAGAATTTGTTGTACACACACAAGCAATAGAAGAAACACACACTCAGTGGCTTAACTCCAGACCAATAGGATTTTATATAGAAAAATATATTTTGTTAATTTATTTCTAGAACCACAAGATTCAGTTTGTAGGTATGTACATAAAATGTGAGGTACTTTGCATTGTTATACTTAGAACTTTGAATGGAATCAACAATGTATACAGTCTTCTTTAAAATGGCAAAAAGCTATTTTTAAAAATGGACACTGCAATTTTCAACAGTTCCTCGGGGAAGAAAAGGTTGCACAGTTTTACAAGTAAGTATTCAACTTACAGTTCTTATCTCTGGGTTTTAGGTAGTCTGTCGTTGGGGGTTCAAGTTAACACCAAACACCCAGCAACACGGGGCTGGCCGGATGTAGAGGTCAAGTTAATGTGGGCTCCTATGGAGATAGGGGGTACTCAGAATCCAGTACCAAAGAGTGCACAAAGGCACTCACCCCATGTGGTCAGAAACTTGTCTGAAAGTGGCAGGCTGGCACAGACTGGTCAGTCCTACACTAGCAGCTGGGCTAGCATACAGGGGGCATCTCCAAGATGCCCTTTGGGTGCGTTTTTCGATAACATTGTGGTGAGATGTTTGATACTAAACTTCCCAGTATTCAGTGAAGCCATTATGGTGCTGTGGAGTTCGTAATGACAAACTCCCAGACCATATACTTATTATTGGCTACACTGCACTTACAATGTCTAAGAAGGGACTTAGACAGAGTAGGGGGAAATTGCTCATGCAGCTATGCCCTCACCTGTAGTATAGTGCACCCTGCCTTAGGGCTGTAAGGCCTGCTAGAGGGGTGACTTATCTATGCCACATGCAGTGTGAGAGGGGGGCCATGTTGACTTTGGCTTTTTCTCTCCACCAGCACACACAAGCTGCCAGGCAGTGTGCATGGGCTGAGTGAGGGGTCCCCCACGGTGGCATAATACATGCTGCAGCCCTTAGAGATCTTACCTAGCCACAGGACCCTTGGCACCATGGGGACTTTTTACAAGGGACCTACCTGTGTGCCGGGGCTGAGCCAACTGTGGAAACAAAGTTACAATTTTAGGTAAAGAACACTGGTGCTGGGGCCTGGGTAGCAGGGTCCCAGCACACTTTCAAAGTTGGCATCAACACTATGCAAAAGTGTGGGGGGGGGGTAACCATGCCAACAGTGGCACTTTCCTACAAGGGGGGTGAGCGAGAGAGAGAGAGAGAGAGAGAGACGGAGCGCAGGAGTCTGGAGGAAGCTCAATTGGTGGTTGATGTACGCTGGTCCTTGGTCATCAAGGACTTTGTAGGTGTGCATCAGAATCTTGACTTGGCATCTCTTGTGTACGGGGAGCCAGTGGTGTTACTTCAGGTGGGGGGGTGATGTGGGTCTGTCTGGGAATGTCGGGGATGAGTTTGGCCCCTGAGTTCTGGGTGGTTTGAAGTCTCTTCAAGAGGTGCGTTGGATTCTGGCGTAGAAAGCGTTGTCATAGTCCAGGCGGCTGGTGACAAGGTTTTGAGTGATGGTATGTCTGGTGGATACACGGAGCCGTTCGAAGATCTTACGAAGCATGTGAAAGGTGAGGAAGAAGGCAGGTGAGACTACATTGATCGGGCATTGATCTGGCTCTTCATTGTGAGTTTGCTGTCATGTTGAGGCGGTGCTCCCAAAGTTTACAACTTCCAGCTTGTCTATGTTGAGTTTGAGGCAGTTGCTTGCATCCAGTAGTTGTCACTGGCCATGCAGAGGTGGAAGTTGGTGGTTGTGGTGGAAGGGTCTTCGGAAAGCGAGAGCACAAGCTGGGTGTCGGCCGTGTAATAGATGATGTTCAGTCTGTGGTCTCTGACAATGACGGCTAGGGGGGGGTCGTGTAGGGGGGGCTGAGGGATGAGCATTGAGGGACACCACAGAAGATGTTCTTGGGCTCTGAGTTCTTCCAGAGAGGAAGGATGCAGTCCTGGATGGCAATCTGATGGAGCCTTTTTGATTAGGGTGTTAAAAGCTGCCAAGAGGTTGAGGAGGATCAAGGCGGCCAAGTCTCCTCTGTCCAGGAGGGTTCTGATGTCGTCTGTGGCAGCAATCAGGGCGGGTCCCGCCTCCTAAGCTACATCACAGAGGTTCTGGGACCAAATCCCATTCCCCCTGTGCTCATGCATAATTGGCTACCCTCGGCCTAAAAAAACAAAGGCTTTGCCTTCCTCAGGTCTCTCCACAGCTGACTCACATCATGAGGTGCATGTGATGCAACAAGAGCCTGGCCAGTGCTACTACTTACATTAAGGTACACAATCTCTGCAAATGGTTTAGTACATGTTCATGTATTGTTCAATGTTCTTATCCAGTGGTTCTTAACTGACTCCCATCATGAGGTGCATGGGGTACAGTAAGTGCCAGTCCAATGCTACTACATATATCTAGCAATGACACCACAGCCAACTGTGTGAATATTTCACTTTGCGACGATATATTTCGATTGCATTTTCCAGTGGGGTTCAGGTGACTCCTGTCATAAGGTATATGGAATGCAACAAGGGCCAGACGAATGCTATTCCATACTTATCCCAAGGACAACACCATCAATAATCTGTGTAAAGGTGCTTCCTTGTAAGAGCAACTATTATTCAATGGGTCAGCCAGTGCTTCCCACTGCATGCTATGCGGCAAATGTCAGTCCATTGCTTTTACATGCACCTATCAATTACATTGCTGTCAATAATCTGCATGAATGTGTTATAGTGCATGGCTATCACCTACATATATGTATCAATGGCACCAAAATCAATCTGTGTGAATGTGTTTTTTGTAGCTCAGTTTGTAACACAGTGGCTCATAACCGACTCATTTCGTAAGGCACATATTTTATTACATACAGGTATCAATAATACCACAATCTGACTAAATTTATTTAATTGCATGACCCTCTTTTGTTCAGTGTGTTGTCCAGTTCCATGTTATACACGTCATAAGGTGCATGAGATCCAACATGTGCCAGTCTAAGGTTAATACATACATATTCCAATGACACCACAGTCAAGCTGTATGAATGTGTTTTACTGCACCAACATAAATTCTCTAATGTGTTACCCACTTTTCGTAGGTAACTCATCCCATAAGGTGCAGGCAATATAATGCAGCAAGTGTCAGTCCACTGCTGTTGCATATATATTTCCATGACATCATATTCTGTGTGAAAGTGTTTCATTACACCACCATCAATTTTTCAGGGAGTTACCCAGTGATTCTCAGGTAACACGTCTTAAGATGCATGAGACCCGACATGTGCCAGTCAAAGGTTAGTACATACATATCCCAATGACACCACAGTTGATATGTATGAATGTGTTCCCTTGCACCGCCATCAATTGTTCAATGTGCTACCCAGTGGTTCTTAGGTGACTCACCTTCTCTGAACTCCTGTTTGCGGTAGACCTTTGTCACTTCAATCTGAAAAACATAGTAGTCACAGATCCAGGATGACAAGCGAGCCAAGCTTTGCCGCCCACTGCCGCCAATGCCAATCAGGAGCATATTGCCCCTGAGCTGGCCAATAACTCGGACAATTCGTGTTACTGGAGAGAGGAGGACAGAGGTAAAGTCAGTCTCTATGCATCAAGTTCAATCTTACTCAGAATGAGCAGTAAAACAGATGTAAATGCAGCGGTATTTAGCATACTTTTGTGTTATGGGCATCAATAGGAAATCATGCAAACATTTAGACCACTTAAGACAATGCTGAAATATCAATCAAAAACAGGGAAAGTTTGTGAATTACAAAATACAGCACAAACCTAACAATGCTTCCAAAAAATCAGGCTACAAAATAATGCCATGTTTACATGTTGCACTTACTTACAAAATACAGAACAAACCTAACAATGCTTCAAAAAAAATCAGGCTACAAAATAATGCCATGTTTACATGTTGCACTGTACTAGAGAGGTGGAAACTGCACCTGTGAACACGAGTACCATATGTGCTAACACACTGTGAGTAGAGCACAATTACAAATGAATCTCCATGAAATGGAAAGTACCCATGCAGACTCAGTTTTTCTTGGTACAGGGGTATGAAGGCAGATCAAAATAATTGGGAAGATGTCAGGGAACAGGAAAGGCTGTGCGCTGGTAGAGAAAGGTTGATATGCTTCCACTGTGTTAAAGGATAGGGGTCAAGCAGGGCACAAGGATGGGGCCTGGGTATGCTTGCCTCCTGATCCTCATGAAATTTCACTAGCCATATCAGTGGCGATTAGGTAGAGTGGTATCTGCAACAAAGATCATCTCACTAGTAATCAGGACCAAAGGATCCTACTCAAAGTAGTGACTTTTAGTGTTAACTGTGAGTAGCGAACATAAGTTGTAATAAGCTACTGTCCTGGAGCAAAGGTTCATTATTGTCATCTCGGGTTCCATCCTAAAACCCCTAGGTCAGTGAAGGCTTTAAGCTAGCAGGTTGTATGGCACTTCCTAGCTAAATGCAACCCTTTTTCTGAAGGATGCATTCATCTAAGAGTTACTTTTGCCAGAATGAGGAGCAAACAATTTCACTACCAAACACAATTCAGTAATGGACACATGCCAACAGAAGGGATTAATGCTACTTAAGTCTGGCTCAATGGGCATAATAAAGCAAGATTCCATAGCCTTGCAAATTGAAGATGTGGAACCCATTCTTTTATCATAGTGGCACTCTTCATTGCATTTTGAGGTATAAATACAGCAGGAGTAAAACAACACAAGCTCAAGAAATCTGAGAGGACTCTACCTTCTCTCCAAATACACATGACCAGCACTGGGAAACTGGTGATAATTAAGCCTACTAGAGGTCTTTCCCCGAAAAAGCACCAGGTTGAAGCTAACAAACAGGTTGATGGAGGTGGAATTAGGGCAGAATCTTAACAACTATAAAACTGGCCCCTTGATGCGGGCAAAAAGTTCAACTCTTGGGATGACAAAGACACTTCAGTTTGTTGATCCACGGGCAGAAGTGAGAGCTACTAAAAGGCATTTTTGTTAACAAAGTGACCCAGTCCACAGAAAGCAATTGATTCAAATGGATTGTGAATTGCAGAGAATAGATCTAGACCAAACTAGCACTGAGGAGCAGGACAGGTAGTGGGGATGGGGGAACCATTAAAATGTCACATTACAGTTGAATTATTTACAGAAAATAAATGCTATAATTTCTGTTAATGCATGTTGTTATTGAATGGAGATACTTCTTTCAGGACTCCAACAGATTACCTGCATGGCAAGAGAGATGAAAATCAAGACGTTATTTAGTGAAGACAGGAGATTAAACTTTTTAAAGAGCCAAATGGCAAAATTTGCTGCAGTATCTATCTTAAATTGCTTTTCTAATAAAATCCTTTCTAGCTGCACAAATGTATGTATGTACGTAGCATTTGTACAGCACAACCCAGCGACAGGCAGCTGAGTGTTGTACATAGTCAAGGTAAGGAATAGATATTTGCAACATTATCTTTAGAGAAGACAAGTTGTCTCTATGGTAGTGTTGATAACTAACAATTCCTTTCCTGTTCTTTAAGAAATGGATCCCTTGGACAGTGAGAAGATTGTGTTTAACAAAAAGGAAAAGGTCAGATAACTGTAGCTGCTGAGGTCAAAATATAGATATCAATATCCAGTTTTAATTCCCAATATTATAAAGAGTCCTCTACATTACTGGAAATGGGGAGGCAAGGAAGGACCTCTGAACCGGTCTAAACGGACAGCAACCTTTAAAGATCTTTTCAGCGTTCCCTCCTGGGAATCCAACTCTGGACAACGAGCATTGCATCCTGTGGCCTAGCAAAGGCAGATAACAAAACTTAAACAACAATCCATTTTACATGCTGGTGGATCTCCCAATCACATGGAGCATCCAAAAGTCTACTTAATGAACCTACCTCTACATGAGTTCACCTCTACGAACAGGACCCAATAGGTGAAAGGATGTTTGACAATTCAGGTTTGAAATGGAGCTCCGCCAAACCAGGAAGGAATGAAAGCTATTGCCTCTTTGCATGTCCCTTCTCTCAAAGCATGAACTTTACCATGTAGATGAGAAAGAAGGGAAATGAGACTCAGGTAAAGGCCTTGGGTCTGCCCAAGATGGCAGATGGCTGATTTAAAACTTTGTCCTTAGACGTCCAGATCCCATAAGCCTGATGTCCTATACTGAGATCTTCATAGCTGCATTTAATGACTCTGTTGAGGCGTCAAGAGCCTGTGTGTCTGATATGCTACCCTATGAGCTTCTAAGGCATATTTGAGGACCCTGCTGTGACATTCACAGACCCTACTTGACGTTCTAACCTATGAGCTTCGTACTGGTATTTGTAGAGGTACTGGATGGCTCCAATGTGATGTCCAGAGCTTGCATGTGTGTCTGATATTATACCCCTTGAACTTCCTAGCTGTATTTAATTACTCCTCTGTGATGCTCAGAGCCAGTGCGTCTGTTATTCTACCCTGTGAGTTTCCTAGGTGTATTTGATGAGTGTGATGCACTTTATCTGTATCTGCATCTGATATTTCTAATGTATCTGATGTTCTACTCTGCAAACGTCCTAGTGGTATCTGATGACTTCTTTGTGATGTCCAGTCCATGGGTATCGGCTTTCTACCCTTTGCACTTCCTAGCAATATTAAATTATGCCATTGTACCATCCAGAATCTGTATGTCTGATGTTCTACTGTGAGAGCTTCACAATGGTATGTAATGACTCTAATGTGATGTCCAGAATCTGTTTGCCTGATGTTCTACCCTGGATCCTTTCTGATGACTGCATTGCAACGTCCAAGACATATTTGCCTCATGTTCTGCCTTGAGGGTTTCACAGCAGGATTTGATGACTCCACTGTGATGTACACAACCTGTGTCTGATATTCTACTCTGTGCGCTTTCTAGCCATATCTGATGACTGTTATGACACCTGGAGACTGTATGTCTAGTAGTCGAACCTTGGATCTTCCTACTTGCATTTATGTCTCCGTTGTGAAGTCCAGAGTTCATGTGTATGATGATGTATCCTGTGAACGTCCTAAGGGTATTTGATGATCTCTGTGTGCCACCCAGAGCCTAGATATCTAATTTTCTACCATGTGAGCTTCCTAGTGGTATCAGTTGACTCTGTTTTGACGTACAGAGCCTGTGTGTCTGATGTTATACCCTGCGATCTTCCCAGTGGTATTGATGACTTCATTGTAACACCAAGAGCCCATGTTTCTTATGTTCCATAATGAGAGCTTCACAGCACTATTTCATTATTTCATTGTGAAATCCAAAAATGTTAGCCTGATGTTCTATCCTGTGAGTGTCCTAGCAGTAGTTGATGACTCTGTTGTGACGTCCAGAACTGGAATGCCTGATGCTCTACCCTGTGAGCTTCCTAGCTGTATTTTATGACTCTGTGACATCCAGAGCTCGTGAGTCTGATATTCTAGCCTGAGAACTTCACAGTGGTATTTTGATCGCTAGTAGTAACGTCGAGAGACAGTATGCCTGATGTTCTAACTTGGAATCTTAATAGTGATGTTGGATGACTCCACTGTGAGCTCCAGGATCTGTTTCTTGTGTTTCATCCTGTGAGCTTCCTAGTGGTATTTGATGACTCTGTTGTGACATCCAGAGCACCTGTGTCTGATGTTCTAAACTGTGAGTCTCCTACCCATATCTGATGACTCCACTGTGGCAACCTGAACCTTTGTGTCTGATGGTCTACCACTGGACCTTCCTAGTCATATCTAATGACTGTTGTGAAATCCAGAGCCTGGTTGTCCAATGTTCCATTGTGTAAGCTTCAAAGTGGTATATTTGATGACTCTGTTATGATGTCCAGAGCTGTGAGTATGATGTTCTACACTGTGAGCTTCCTAGGGGTATTTGATGACTCCAGTATGATGCCAGTGCCATGTGTCCGATGTACCCAGAGAGATTCACAGCAATATTTGATGAATCCACTCTGAGATCTAGAGCTCGTCCGCCTGATGTCATACATGTGATCTTCATAGGGGGTACATGATGACTCTGTTTTGATGCCCAAAACCTGTGTGTCTGATATTCTACCATTTGAGCTTCTTATCAATATCTGATTTCTCCTTACGTCCAGAGCCTGTGTCTGCTGTCCTATCTTGTGCGCTTTCTAGGGGGTATTTAATGACTATGTAGTGACATCCGCAGACCGTGTCTGAGGTTCTATACTGGCAACTTCACAGCAGTGTTTGATTACTCCTTTGTGACGTCCTAAGGCCAATGTTGCTTATGTTCCACCCTGTGAGCTTCCTAATCTTTTCTGATGACTCAGTTGTGATGTACACAGCCTGTGCAAGTGATGCTTTACACTGTGCTTCCTAGCTGTATTTGGTCACTCCTCTGTGATGCTCTGAGCCTATATGCCTTATGTTCTACCCAATAAGAATCCTAGCGATATTTGATGACTGAGTCGTGGCTGTAACTGAGGACCCACAGAGATGGGTGACTCCTTGACATTAAACAATGTTAGTAGTGCCTTCTGAAAGGAAGGCAGATAAAGCTGATCTGAGAATGAAAAATGGACCTATCAAATCCATTGATGATGTTGACTTCAAGTGTGCCTGGGAAACCTTGTTTATCTGACTGCCATTTCATATGTCTAGGGGAAGAAGAAGATTTAGAGGTATATTTCCTGCGCTGCTGCTCTTTCAACTTGTGGAAGGCAAGAGGACAACAACTCTCCGTGTGCTTATGTCATCTCCTAGAGAGCCCACATGTACCCCATTGCAAGGCCATAAAAAAATCTGGCCTTCTTCACTCAAACATTCTTAGGATGCCCATTGCCAAAGGAAAACTATCATGATCCAAAATCAATCTATGCATATTGATTACAAGATGCTGGATACTAGAAAGGTGAAAACTCTGCACCCATAAAATCTGATGCTGTGAGTTAGCATCCTACCCCCAACCACACAATGACATAGTAATGGCCATGGATGGGGTAATACCAATCTATACCCAACATTCTGAGTCACATTCTGCACTGTATTCCCTATTCTCAGTAGATTAACACACCGACCTTTCACCTCCTACAAGCTGGTAGATGGAAATGGAGGAGCCAGTGCGTGGTGATAAAGGGGAAAGAGGGCTAAGGAGGGCAGAAGGGGACAGGGCAGGCTGAGGGTCGGCAGTGTGGCATGCATGCTGGCGGAGTGGCAGCATGGAGGCTGGGGCTGACTGCTTTTGCAGCCCAAACTCGGGCCTAAAATTCTGACAGGTTAAGTGAGGTCCAGTGCTCCCACACTTGACTAATCTGGATACAGGAACATCTGGCCAATCGTGATTCAATAAAGCAGTATTTTGCTTGATGATATCGCCCTGTCTAAAGTGGTCCTGCAGTGTCATTAGGAACTAACAAACAACATGTGGTTCCTGCATTTAGAAGAGGGCTTTTACCCTGTGTTAGGGGCTGACATGACCTTGAAAGAAGGTTGAATATTTTTGAAAATGGCAACAACAAATGACAAAACAACAGATGCACATAGATCCTAGCTTTTGTATCTGATGTCCTGGACATGAGGCAGTCCCAAATGCATGAGTAGAAATGCCATTGCACTTAAACAACTACTGCAACTACTGAAAATATATCAGATTCTGCCAGATATCTGAATGCATCAAAGAAGATGAATCACCTTGAAGACGCATATGCAGCAGAATGTAGACTTAGATTATTTTTTATCAAGAAATACCACAAACATCCAGACATGAGCAATGGAAGAGACCATCACAATGTTATTAGGAATCATTACTCATGCCCAGCTTTTGACCTCCAAGATGCCAGAGATGCAACACAGATAATGGCGTTTAACACCATTGCACTGTAAGCATACAGCCATGGTGTAGAAGAAACAAAGCACAAAAACAGATTGCTCACCGTGTTCAATGGCATCGCGGAAGAGAACCAGATTCATTGGAACCACCCCAGGTCTGCTGTTGAGATCACTGAGTTGGTTCTCCATGTAGATCTTCAGGGCTTTGAAATCGGTCAGGTCTTCGTACACTGGGCGTATGAAGTCACCTTGGCGAGGGGAAGAACACAGCAGGGCACAGGTGAGCACAATTTCAAATTAGGTTAGGATACATTTCAAGTCATTCAATGGCATATTCAATATGTCACCACAACAATATAAGAGACAATATGGACTTTCTAGTTTGTTATACCAGTGCCAATCTACTGTGCTGATACTGAGTAACTATAAGTATTACTGGTACACTAACCAGCTCAATTCCACTAAAAAAAAATCTTATGAATGGACCTCCTTTTTCCCTTCTTCCACAACAAACAGTGCCTTCAACCACACCAAAGAGCCCTTTTCACCTATTGTAATAACGCCTTGAAGATCCTCTGCTTCAGTTTGTGCTACCTAGACTTCAAGAAATATAACCCCAAAGCCCATCACAGAATATGTAGAGTTCAACACTCAAATCATCTGACTGACCCAAGAATGAAGGATAGTGGTGGGATCTGAAACAAGGAATTCACAAAGGAAAACACAAGCCTACTAACCGCACAGACGTTCATGATGAATAAACTGCATATACTAATGGATTCAGTCTTGATTCACTTTTGAGACAGCCACAGACTAGTATATATTAGAACCATCCACTGGCATCAAACTACTAGATGTGGTCAAGTTCAACAGCGTCAGCTAGAACTGATCAATAGTCTCGAGCACGTAGAAAGCCAAAGTCTGGAGCGGTTGGATACCAGAAGAGGACACTAAAATCCTGCTTCCTGAATACACTTTAAAATAATATACATTAGACCAAACTTAGCTCTAGAGTGTAGAAAGCTGGCTCTATATATGGTGCACAAAAAAGAAGTAAGCTGTGCAGAGAATCCAGTGGATCCCCAATTGGTATTGCAGAGACGTAAGTAGATAGGACTAATGCTCTATTTGTGGTAGTGCGGGCATGCAGTGAGGCTTATCAGAGGGTAGTGCTAAGCATTTGTTGTACTCACAGAGGCAATAAATGAGACACTCAAAAAATAAATCTGAGACCACTTTATAAAACTAACACTTCTTTTTATATATGAGTGACCCACCTCAGATGGAGTCTGGCACAGGTATATCTCAGGGCAGTGGTTGGGATTCCATTCACCAGTAAGTGGTGGAATTGGAATTGTTTACTCCCCTGTGGAATCTCCAACTCACATGTTGACCCCACTTTTCAGTTAAAGGCTAAGAGGACCTCCTCATCTGAGGAATCATCCTCTAAGGCTACACTGGCAACCCCTAGGGGTTTGTTGTTAGGATAGACATTGTCCATTGTTAGGTGTCCTGACTGGTTACAGTAAAAGCGCCAAGCCTTAGTAGCATCCCAGTTATTGCCCTAGTTCCCACTTTTGTTTTGTGAGGTGTCTTGAGACCCCCACTTCAGAACAAAATTTTGGGGGCCTACAGAAGACTCCTTTTCTTTTCTTAGGGTTGTCCACCTTTTTCTCTTGGGGGCTTCCCTGCGGTTACCCCCTCCATATTTGGTCTTGGACACCCTAGTTCTAAGCCAATGATCAGCCTTCCTCTCCAGCTCTTGGGGAGAGACTGGCCCCAGATCCATACTGATGCAACTTCTCAGAAGTACAGTTACCTAATAGGTGTTCCTTCATAATCAAACTATATGGCCAATCATAATCTTGCACCTGACTTCCCTTTAACCAACCACCTAATGTTTTTACTGAAAGGTCCACAGAATCAACCCAGGACTGACTCGTGATTTTCAGAGTCTCCCTGAACCGGATTCGATATTCTTCTGTGGTAAGTCCAAAACCCTCAATCAGGGTGTCCATCATGATGTCATAGGACTAAGCATCTGCCTCATTCAGTGTCAGGAGTCTATCTCTACACTTTGATGCGCACATTTCCCAAAGGAGAGAGCCCCAGTGTTTTTTGTCAAGTTATCTGGCAACACAGGTCCTCTCATAGGCTGGGAAACATTTGATGATATCATCACCTTCCTCATATTTGGGGACAATCCCATTGGGAATTTTAGGGTCAACGTGCTCTAGTCTATCCTTAGTTATAACATTTCTAACACCATTCATGGGTGTTAAACTCATCTCTTTTCTTTCCTTCTATGTTGCCAGGATCGGTCTTCCAGGGCAATTCTCCTAGCTAATCTCCTTTTTAGAGAGCCTTACTCTGGACCTTGAGGAACCTGAGCCATCCTCATTAGAGAGGGGTGTCCTAGACACTTGGGGTACAGGCTCCACTCTTTCAAGTGGTGGAGGGTCCAGTTCCTACTCTTCATCGAGCTCTTAGGAGCTGGGGGGTGTCATTGTCACCAGTGACCTATCTCAGATGGTAGCAGGGGCGACAGATGCAGTGATTGTTGGAGATGTCAGGTTTCCTCTCACCACAAGGCTTCGGGAGAGGGGGCCTGCACGCCAAAGCTGCAGGCACCTCAGGTGAGTCCAAGATGGGTGAAACCACACTTGACTCGGTCTATGGGCAGCTGGGACCCGCGCTGGAACCAGATTCCCTTGGTTGTGGATGTCGGATGTAATGGTCACTTCTGGGCACCTTAGAACTGCCCCCTGTTAATCAACAAGCTCTAGTGGGTTGACTGACTGGTCCTGACCAGTTCAGCCACCACAGACGCATATCAGATATGCGTCTGTGGTGGCTGAACTGGTCAGATATGCGTCTGTGGTGGCTGAACTGGTCAGGACCAGTCAGTCAACCCACAGTAGCTTGTTGATTAACAGGGGGCAGTTCTAAGGTGCCCTCTGGTTGCAGTTACTAATACACCCCTCCCTGGCTCAGTGAGGGTTTATTAATCTGAGATGTTTGATATCAAACATCCACACATTCAGAGAAGCCATCATGTAGCTGGGAAACTTGTAATGACCAGTGTCCAGCACATGCATTTGAAATGGCTTCCCTGGTCACTTATTATGTCTGAGAATCGACAAAGACATAGCAGGGGCATATCTGCTCATGCAGATATGCCATCACATGTAATATAATGCACCCTGCCTTGGGGCTGGAAGGCCTGCTAGAGGGGTGACTTACATATATTACATGCAGTGTTTAGGGGACATGCACACAGGCTGTGTGCAATGTTTTATTTGCAGTTTTGGGAGCACCATGTCACGCACCCTGCAATGGCAGTCTGCATAAGTTTGGTGTTGGGTCCCTCAGAGTGGCCCAAGTTGTGCTGCAGCTCTGACGATCCCCCTTCAATACCCATGCCCTTAGTACCAGGAGTACCATTTACTAGGGACTTACCTTACAGGTGGCTGAAGGGCCTGGTCACTTGGGGATCAAGTGACCAGGTGTCTTGTTTTAGGGAAGGGACACTGGCACTGGGGACCTGGCTAGCAGGAACCCAGTGCACTTCAAAGTTGCATCTAAAAAACAGGCAAAATGGGGAGGGGGGGGGTGGGGGGAGTACTGCAACCAGAACCCAGCTCCCTACATGCAGTAAGAGCTCTTATATTTAAAACGAAAAGGGCTTTAATTATTCATTTGAAAGATTGGGCAGTTATAATAATGCACATCAAAATAAGCATTAAGGCCAGATCTGTCATTATTACTGAGTAACTCTGAACTGTGCCAGCCAAATAAGTACAACTAAGTCAGTCTGGACTATGCCAGCAGATTCACGGCACCTGGGTCATTCAGGACTATGCCAGACTTATAAGGGTACTTGAATCAATCAGAACTATGACAGCTGTATAAGGATGCCTTAGTAAATCAGGACTGTGTCAGCTTTATCAGTAAAGTTGAGTCAATCAGGATTGTTCCTGTCAGTTCAGTAGACCTATTTGTACAGCAGAGTCAAACAGGATTGTGCCAGTCGAACAAGTTACTTACCTTTTGGTAACACATTATGAGGTAGCCACAATATTCAGATGCAGATTCCTTACCGTTGAATTTCCCCAGACGGATGATTGGATCCGGGAAATCTTTCTTGAGCAGTAACCCTGCGAGCCGGCTGGTGGCTTAGTTTAGTCGTATGCACCATAGTGATGTTGTGGTCACCTATATAAGCGTCATTTGTGGCACGCTAGCGTCAGTTACCCTTTCATAACTTTCCACGCCAGGAGCGCAGACCAACGAAGTTCACTGACTTTGGTGTGTCCAAACTAGGGCCCTCGAAGGGATCATCCATAACCATAGAAATTTGCCCAAAGACCGGTGAGGAATGAGTGGGTTGATAAGGAATCTGCATCTAGATTTTGTCGCTACCAGATAATGGATTACCGAGGGTAAGTAACTTGTTCATCAGATAGACACATCTAGATGCAGATTCCTTACCTTAGAATAAATACCCAAGCAATACCATCCCTGACCGTGGGCTGTTGTCAAATTTACTATACTACAAGGTCCTGCAGGACCGAACGGGCGAAATGCCCATCCCTGCAAACCTGACTGTCCAGGCAGTAGTGTTCAATAAATGTGTGCAGGGATATCCACACTGCTGTAGGCAGATGTCCAAGACTGGGACTCCATGTGCTAACACAATGGTCTCAGCTTTTCCTCTTGTGAAATGGACCCTCATGCCCTCAAGAAGCTGCTTTTTAGCCGAAGCATAGCAGATCTTCATACAGAGAATGACCCGCGCCAAATGGTTTGCCTCTGTACTGCCTGACCTTCCTTTGCTCCATCATACCCCATGAAGAATTGGTTGTCCCCCTGGAACTCTTGTGTGCAGTCAGTTTAGAACAACAACACTCTTTTTGGGTCTAGATGGTGGAGTCGATCCTCTTCTTTAGAGGGATGTGAAGGAGCATAAAAGGTGGGCAGGGTGATTGACTGGTCCACATGGAATGGAGTCACCACTTTCGGGGGAAAGAGGCCCTAGTGCGAAGCACCAGTTTGTCTGGGAACCCAGACAGGAATGGAGGTTTGGATGACACAGCCTGCAGCTCACTCACCAACCGGGCAGATGTTATTGACACTAAAAAGGCTGTCTCAATGGTGAGCAGCTGGAGGGGCAATTATCCAGAAGCTTAAAGGAAGTACACATCAGAAAGGGTAGAACTAGATTTGGATACTACTGAGGCATAATGAAGGACGAAGGGGGAAACACATGTACACGTTCCTTAAGAAATCTAGTTCGAAGACTTAAAAAGAGATGGTTGGCCAGGTAGCCGCAGGAAGGCAGACAGAGCATAAAGATATCCCTTACGCATACCCAGAGCAAAGCCCTGCTGGGCAAGGAAAAGAATAAAAAGAAACCATGGTAGGGGGAGAGAGCAAGCCAGTATCCAGACTGCTGGCTTCTCCCAGTTCCTTACATCAGTCCAAAGATGTCTCCAACTGGTATTCTAAAGGGTCCATTGACCCATCCAAATCCTCTCCCATGCCTAGCCCTTCAAAATATGGCTCAGGCGGCAACCTAGGACCTATGAGTCCTGTCAGTGTGGAAATCAACGTCGATCGATGCCATTCTGACTTCAAATCATCTGAGATCAGAATAGGACTGGAGCTCCCAATTTTCCCCGTAGCTTTGACATCGGTGAAGGTCACAGTAGCATGACCGATGTCAGTCCAGATCCAAGATGGGCTCCACAGGGGCCCATCGGAGCTGTGGCTGAAGCCACCAGCAGAGAACCTAATGGGGCCCCCTCCGACTCCACGTGGCCTTACCCACTCCCTTACCTGGCAGGGGTCACTTTGGCTCCAGAAAACAAAGGGTGGCAGAAAGTCGATGCAGGCGATGGCTCCGCAGAACATTGCCAGGAACGCTGATGTTCCATACTCGTCACATCAGCTGATAGGCCAGGAGAAGTCGACTTCTTGCGCTTGTTGTGCCTCGTCCCAGAGTGTCCCGAGCACTTGGAGTGGGACGAAGAGGACTAGGGGCTCCTGGAGTTGTCCCGCAACCTTCCCCTCGAATGGGTCTGAGAACTTTGATGTATTACCTGCCAAGGCGCTAGCAGATTCACGAACCGCTTCCTCAAAGGTTTTGTGCCATGGCCCGGCAGTCCAAGCACCACTTGGAATCATGATCGCACTTGAGACATCGCTCAAAAAAGACTTTGAGAAAATGTCAAACAAAATTCTGTCAAAAACCGACACGTATCTGCGCTAACTGTCACTGAAAGAAAAGAACTGATGCCCACCCACCAAGGTGGTGTCTACATAGGTGGCCATGACATCACTACGGTGAGTACAACACTGCAGAGAACCGAATAAAGCCATCGACAGCGCGCAGGGGTACTGCACAAGAAAAAAATTCAGGATCCAGTCTAACGCCTGGGGAAATTCTAAAGTAAGAAATCTGTGGATAGATGTCTCTATCAGATATATAAGTAGCATTATAAATCAGGACTATGCCAGATGTCTTGGTATGCCGGAGCCATTCTGGACTGTGCCAGCTGTATAGGTATGTCTGAATAAATCAGGAGCGTGTCAATCTTTTGAGCGCTACTGGTTCAATCAGGGCTGTGACAAGCATATTACCACACCTGAGTCAATCAAGTCTGTGTCAGCCAAATCAGTACACTTAGTGCAAACTAGACTCTGCCACCTGCCTCAGTGTTCCTGAGCAAGTCAAGACTGTTCCCATTCTATCAGTATGTTTAAGTCAATTGATACTGTACCCACTGTAACAGTACACTTAAGTCAATTAAGACTGTGCCAGTCATATCACTACAACTGTGTCAACCAGTACTATGCCCACAGTACAAGCCATATCAGCATGCCTGCGCCCATGAGGACTGTGCCAGCTTTAGCAGTTCACCTGAGTCAAACAGGATTGCACCTGCACTGTCAGTACGATTACATTAATCATGGCCGGGCCTGCCCTATCAGTACACCTGAATCAAGCAGTACTGTGCTAGCTGAATAAGTACACCGGAGTCAGTCATGGTTGTGCCAGATGTATCACAATGCCTCAATCAGGACTGTGCTGTAAATATCAGTATGCTTATGTCAATCATGGCTGTGCCAGCCATATCAGTACATATGAGTCAGATAGAGCTGTGCTACCTGAAACAGCACACCACAGTCAATCAGTTGTATCAGTCAGGACTGTGCCAGCCGTATTAGTACACCTGAGTCAATCAGGGCTGTGCTACTTGAATCAGTACACTTGAGTCAATCAGTTGTATCAATCAGGACTGTTCCAGCAGTACCAGTACGCCAGAAACAAGGGCTCATCCAAAGCAATCCCTGAGGCGAGAACTTGTCTGGTAGTGTGACTGAGTTACTCCAGGAGCTCTGGCATCAAGGTGGGGAGGCAAAGGCCCCGAGTTGCTGTTGCAGTTAATGTGGATCAAACACATTACCTACCCCCATACGTGAACTGGGTCTCAAATTACAGATATATAGGGAGCTATTGTTGAACACAAACTGGGAAGCCGTCTCTGGTTACTGGAGAGTCCTAACTAGGTAGGCTGGTTTAAGGTATCCTTAAGAACGGTAACATGCCACAAAGTGGCCATAATGCATGAAAAAAACTCCACAGACTTGGAACAGGAGTGTCGCTCAAGGATAAGTTTTTTTGTATTAGTTTTGATTCCAAAAAAAGCAAACGAAAGAATATTACATAAAACAGTAGGATCTCTTGAGACACTCAAAAGGATGTTGAGAATGTTTAAACTGTAACATAACTTACACATGATTCTAGAACACGGCTAGCCTTCTGTACTTCCTTAGCAGCCTTGGAATCAGAAGCTAAACAAGTTACTCAAATAATGACATCGCACAACCGAGGGCTAACCTATGACTACCTCATGCACGAGTTCCTGGAGGAGACACTACTTCTGAAGGTGCTCCCGCCGCTTTCAGATTAATAATAAATGTCTGCCTGGGTTTTAAGCAGTGCCTAACGTGTAGAAAGGAATCAAGCATTTACAATGCAACGGGTCTAGTGTTTGCTCGTGTTAGAGCAAATAGCGTTGTAAACTCCTAACCGGACTTTTCTTGCCACATAAACCATGGTAATGGTACTTCATACTGGAGCTTGTGCTGCTGTGTCTCCAGGGACATCTACAGGCGACCGGTGGCACTGCACCCTCGCACTTCTATAACTGGATCCAGTCACTGACATTCCCTAAACGAAATGAGTGGAACAATAAATAATTGCTGCAACTTGAGAGTGCCGGGATGTTAGTTTTTGTTTTTCTCATTCATGACTATTTTAATTGGTAGTAAATATAATATTTGTTTATATTTCGGGGCTCATTATAAGAAGGCACGATGTGAAAGTAAATAAGTGCTCCTATTTTTCAGCGGGCGAGAGGACAGTCTTCTGAAACAGACACGACCCTTTTCTGAAACTACAATGAACAATGCAATCCAATAAGAGCCGCTCCACTAGGCCCCCCCCCCCCCCAAAGCTACAAGAGAGATAGAGGTGCCGCCGTCCACCGGTTGTTAAAAAATGAAAAGTAAAAGTGCCACCGCCGCCGTGAGAGTTATTGGCTCCCTGAGTGAATGTCTAAACCGAAACCAGAGGCGGGCCATCACACGCTGTAACAGTTGTATTTATTTTATTCGTGACCAGGAAATAAGCCTTCTATATTCCTGTCCTGATGTGGGGCACTAAGCGTGATAGTCATGTTTGGCGCTGAGTCTCTACATACATGGAGATCTATATATAAGCTGAAATAAAAAACAGCGCGATCGTGCTGCTACAGTTCACTCCTAATGAAACCTATCGGCAAAAGTGAAATTATGGACGTAACCGGAAAAAGTGCAATTAACTGTGTGACAGGGTCGATATTATGCAAAGCCCTCGACTTCTACCAAGCGAGATCGCAGCACATGCGATGCAGGCTCGTTCCCTTCCAATATGTTGGCATGCTCATGGCTAAGCCATTGACAGTTACTGTGGAATGGTTCAACTTCCGAACGACATGTGACACCAAGACGACTAACGTGTTCCATCATTTACAAATTTCAGAAGCATAGGGCAAGCAGAATGTCCCTGTAGCTGCTCGGTAGAGCACTGTGAACCCTTAAAATAGGCGTCATCATCGCACATACGATAACAGAATAACATACCTAGGTTCTGTCTGAAGTAGTTGAATCCCATAGCAGGAGACTGTAAATATATGTGTTTTCATTTGACTGAAAGAAGGCTGCAGAGTACATTGTGTGTGCTTATACCAATTCCTGTCGCCTTTGCCATCAAAAGCTGTTGGTATTTCACAATTAGGACTTCATTGGCGTCTGCGCTGTACGTCGTGGAAACCAGAAGGAAAAAGCATCACCTCCAGTAAATTATTGAGTAAGAAGAAATATGGAAAACTAAGCTTATTGGAGAACGCCAAGGGAGACTTACAGTGGCTGGTTTGAAAGGGCTACACTGTGAGAAAAAAAGAGAAAAGCTGAAAAACTGACAAACTTCAGCAACAAAGATACAATCGGAACGGGAGGGCGTGTGTAGCTGAACAGCAGGATGGTTAAAAAAAAACTACTGTCAGTAGAGTAACTGTAAATACACTGTAAAGAATGCCTTGCCTAAATGTACAACCTTGTCATCTCTGTATTGTCCATAACTCGCCATTGGTGTGTTGCCTCTGCCTTCTCCCTCTTCGAAACTTAGATTTTTACCCTTTAGCCACCCTCCTGCGCCCTCTCACTGTTGGACACGGACTTTGGTTCCCCTCCTTTAAAATGTTCACCGTTAATATCCCCCAAACATTTTGGTTATCTTAGCTTATGGAAATAAACGAAACGAAAGAAATATAAGCGCGCGTCACAATTTGAGCAAACACAGGTTATTAACCGTTCACGCCCTGAATGCTTGCTGCACGGGCCTTTGCATTCACAGGCCTGTGCCTTCCACATCGGGCGTTTGATTAGCGAGAGATGTTTCAACAGCAGCAGCTGAGAGAGGCGTGCACTCGGCCGCGGAGGCAAGGGTGGGAATGGAAATCCCCCCATACAGGAAGGACGGACCAGGCGAGCGAGCTTTACCCAGTACAAGCAGCTAGAAGGCGGAATGTGCAAGCACGGAGCCATACCTCGGAGCACTGGCCTGTACAGCAAGGTGACGCCACTGTTGGAGGTCTAGGTCGACAAGTACACCGTCGGGCTAGCAGAAACCCTGGGCTTTCAGTCTTTCACGAGCAAAGATGCCAGCTAATGTCTGAGGGAGACTGGATTCATGTTATATGGTTCTCCAGTGGTGGCATCTTCCAAAGAGTCTTGGCTTTGACAGAGAGTGCGTCAGGTAATTCCGATACCCGTGCGAACTCCTTCCTCAGGGCCTGTGTGTACATCTGTCATGGAAGGAACTCATATTGTGGCTTCTGCACTGACAGTCTGAGGACCAGCCCTATCTAAGCCTCACACTGATGACTCCACAAGTCCTCTGGACGCACCACCAAGGTGGACGAGGAGAAGACAGACGCACACATCCCAGGCTCTCCATCCAATTGAAGAAGTGCAGGTGAATGACCCTTTCTCCATGCACATTCTCTGCTCTTCAGATGCCGCGCCTGTCGGCAGAGACAGGAGGTCTCTGTGCCTAACCCTTCCATAATTACATTGCTTTGATTCCGGTCTCATGAATGACATTTAAGACAGCGGAAGGAAGACAGGGCCTCAGAGGCCTTTAAATGAAAACTGTCAATCGCAGTGGCAGGTGACCTTTCAGTGAACAGCGACAGCAATCTCCACACTAGGACTGCGGCGGGCTGTGCGCGCAGTGGGCGGGAAGCATACACTTGTAGAAATGCACAGCGCAGGTCAAAGGCAACATTTACAGGAATTGGTCACATTAAAGGAAAAATCTCACCTCAATGAAAAAGATGACGTAGGACCGCCTGCCCAACAAGGGAATCAGTTCTTTGTGTTGATTCCAAACAGTAATGCTGCGTGAAAGAATGCGCAGTCTTCCACGTTGCAGCCTGACATTTCTTTTCCAAGGCTATCCCTTGAAATAGAGCAGCCCATGTGGAAATTGCTCTTGTAGTGTGGGCTTTCGGACGGCAAGTTAATGGTTTTCCAACTTTTGTGTGGCAAAACTGAATGGCGGCTGCAATCCAACGAGCCGTCGTAGCCTTAATGACTTGTACCCTGACAGCCTTGGGCATATGAGACGAACAGCTGGTAAGTCTTCTGGAGCTGTTTAGTATGCTGAAGGTAGAACTTTAAGCATCGTTTGATATCCAGTGTGGGGAGAGTCCTTTCCGCCACCATTGACGGATTCGGGAAGAAGGTTCTTAATATCACTGGTTCATTCAAATAAAAAGATGAAGGCACCTTAGGAATGTACCTCGGATTTCTTCTAAGAAGAACAAAGTCGTCTGAAAACATAAGGTAGGGTTCCTTAGGGGTAAAGACCTGTATATCACTGACTCTTCTCGTGGACGTAAGAGCAAGTAGAGTTGCTATCTTCCATGTAATGTATTTCAGCTCCACTCTGTGAATAGGTTCGAACGGGGCTTTTGTCAATTGTGAAAGAACTAAGTTTAAATGCCATTGGGGCAGAGGTGGTCGCATCAGAGGGAAAGTGCGAAATAGACCCTTCATAGACTGTTTGATTAGCCTGGATGAACCAAGGGAGGGCGTATCCGCAGAGAGTCTATAAGATGATATAGCAGCCAAATGGACCTTTACAGATGCATGACCAAGCCCAGCCCTTGATAGAGTGAGAAGGTATGATATAATTTGCTCTGGCAAGACCTTTAATGGATGTAGATTGTTTTGATGGCACCAGATACAAAACCTCTTCCATTTGAGTCTGTAAGTCCTGATTGTACTGTCAGCTCGTGCCCTAGACAAAATTACTTTGCATTCTTAATCAATGATCATGCCCTGGAATTCATGGAATTCAGGAGCCATGCGTGCAATTGGAGAGATGCTGGATCTGGATGAAATATCTGACCTTGACTCTTTGTTAGAAGGTTGTGCTTGCAGGGGAGACGTAAGGGATTGGGCACTGACAGGAGAAGGAGTTCCGTATACCAATACTGTCTGGGCCACTTAGGTGCTATGATTATGAGCTTGCAACCTCCAACTTCATCTTCTTCAGAAGCCTGGGAATTAATGGGAAGGGGGGAAAAGCGTATGCAAAGATCCCAGACCATCGCATCGAAACAGCATTCCCCCACGACGCTGGGAGTGGGTATCGACGGGTGTAAAATTGGCATTTGGTGTTATGATTGGTGGCAAACAGATCCGAGGTTGGCCGTCCCAAGCATAGAAAGATGCTGTCCAGTTCCGCCTGATCGAGTTCCCATTCATGGCAGTTGTTGTCCATCCTGCTGAGAGAGTCCGCTAGGGTGTTGTTGACACCTGGAAGGTGTTCCACTCTCAGACAAATCTTGTGAAGTGTGAGCCATTCCCACAGAGATTGAGCTTCCCTTGAGAGGGAAAGATAACTCGTTCCTCCCTGCTTGTTGACGTAGAACATGCTTGTTGTGTTGTCTGTGCGGACCAACACAGAAGATCCCGAAATCCACGGAAGGAACGCTTTGAGCGTAATAAATTTTGCCTTTAACTCTAGCAGATTTATGTGCAGTCTCCTCTGTGCAGTCGACCATTTCCTTTGAATGCACATGTCTTGCAGATGACCTCCCCAGCCCTCCAATGAAGCGTCCGTTGTGATAATGAAATCTGTCATTGGAGTTAGAAAGGTCAATCCCTGAGAGAGATGGTTGGTCTGGGACCACCACCACAGAGTCTCCACCATCCTTGGTGTAATATTGATTGAATCCTCAAAGGATCCTTGAAATTGGGTCCATTGTATCTGCAATTCCTCCTGTAATGGTCTCATTTTCAACCTTGCTAGGTGGACTAAGGTGACTAATGAGGAAATCATGCCTAGGAGCGACTTGAATGTTCGTACTGAAACTGACCTTCTTTTTGAGACCATGATAGCCATGTTGGTCAGCTTCTGTTGATGTGCCTTTGAGAGATAAGCCTTGTTCTTGATGGTGTCGAGTTCCGCAACCAAAAAGACTATTTTGCGTGCCGGAAGAGTGAACGATTTTTAGAAGTTTACTGTTAGACCTAGATTGTGAAATAGTCCTAGGCAAGCGTTGGTAGCCTTGGATGCCAGCTGTGATAAGGGAGCTTTTATCAGCCAGTTGTCCAGATATGGGAAGACTTGAAAACCCTTGTTTGGGAGGAAAGCTGCTATCGGATCAAGACATTTTGTGAAGATTCTTGGCGCTGACTTTAAACCGAATAGGAGGACTTTGAATTGATAGTGGGCACCGGCCACAGTGAAGTGGAGATATTTGCTATGCTTTAAATGTATCGGAATGTGGAAATAGGCATTTTGGAGATCCAACGATGTCATATAATCTCCAGAGTTCAGAAGGTGCAGGATATCCAACAGTGTGACCATAAAGAAGGATTGCTTCCTTAGAAACTTGTTCAACTTTCTGAGGTCTAGGATTGGTCTCTATTCCCCTGACTTTTTCCTTAATAGAAAGAACCGGGAATAGAATCCGAGTTCTCTGTGTGGCACAGGGACCTCTTCTATCGCCCCTTTGGACAGCATTAGGAAAACCTCTTGCTGAAGCAAACGAAGATGAAGTGGTTGCGATTTTCCTGGCGGATGGTGTGGTGGTTTTTGTATAAATTCTAGCGTATGACCTTGAGCCACTATATCCAGCACCTATTTGCCCAATGTTATGTTTTTCCAATTTTAAAGGTAGTTCGAAATGTTCGCTCCTACTTGATGGAATTGTGGAAGCGTCGCCGGTACCAGACAAGGATCATTGTTTGCTAGGTTGATCCGGGGTTTAATAGCTCTGCTTCCTTCTCCCACCATGCCTGATGTAGGATCCTGTGGATGGTAGCCTGTAAGTCTGCTGATAGGCCGGTCTATATTGAGGCTGTTGGTACTGCCTATGGTAGGAGCCACGAAACATAGAGAAACCCCTACCTCTTGCTCCCCGTAAGGGCTGTTTCCTGTACTGCAAAGTACCCAGAGAACGAGCAGTGTCCGTGTCAGCTTTGATGGCCTGTAAGGCATTATCTATATGCTTTCCGAAGAGAGATTCTCCGTTATATAGCATATCTAATATCTTGAACTGGACCTCTGGCCTGAAAGAGGTTGCTTTCAACCACCCCTGACGGTGCAGTACAGCTGCTCCTGCCAGCTGATGAAAGCCTGTGGAGGCTATATCTAGAGCGAAGTCAATGATCTCTTCTGAAGTACGTTCTCCTTCCTGCAGAATTTTACGTGCCTAAGATTGCTTGCTCTCAGGAATGAGCTCTAGGAAGGCGTTCATGTCAGACCACATCTGACGTTCATAGCGACCCAAAATCGCTAGAGAGTTGGCTGCACGGACAGGTATAGCCGACATGGCTGAGAATCTCTTGCCCACGTTGTCCAGGCGCCTGCCTTCCTTATCTGGAGGAGTAGATATAGGCATTGATGGATTCTTAGAATGCCGTTGGGCAGCTTGAGAAATTACCGAATCTGGCTTTGGATGCCCTGTCAAACACGCTGGAGAGTCCTGTGTAGCCTTGTACTTTTTATCCAGCTTTTGTGGAGCTGGTGGAACAGTCGCTGGATTTTCCATAATTTTAATGCCTTCACTCCAAACAAAGTCTATGATTGGAATTGCCCTCACCAACTTTCTTGCCTGTTCTTTCAAGTCATGGAGGAAGCATTCCGACTGTGAGACCGAAGTTGGTAAATGAAACCGTGGGACCGCTCTATCCATTAAGTTATGAACACCTCCTATAACCTCCAGTGGAGAAGCTGATGGACGTGGAGGTGGTGGTGATGGAGTAGGAGCTAAATATTCGTCTCAGTCATCGTTAGGATGTTGGGGTGTTGAAATCTCTCCTTCTCTTTCATGACTCCTCCCCCAGTCTAGCAGAAGACTAGGAAGTACGGTTGTTACCATACTTGGTGATGTATCTTGCGGATAAACAGTAGACCTAGACATCGTGGTGATTTTCACTGTAGCGTGAAGATCAGGAGATCCAGAGGAAATGGGAATCACGCTGTCTTGACTTACAGGAACTACTGGCATCGTCGATGGTGTCGATGACGATGGTCTCTTCGACGGAATTGGAGTCGCCAACGATTTGGCCGTCAGCAACGGTCTCGTCGACGGTGGGGTCGTCGACGGTACTCTCGTCGACGATGGCGTCAACAACGATGATGTCGTGGAAAATGGTGTCGACGACGGTGATCTTGCCGTCGAAGTTTTTGTTGACGTTCCCTTCACTGACGAGGACTTTTCTGGAGCAGCTTTTGTCGACAGGCTCCAGCGACAGATGCGACTTATCCGTGACTCTCACTGAAGGAATCTGAGCATTTATAACAGACGTCGACGTAGTCATAGTCGACGACGGTCTCGTTGACGAGACGGTGGAGACGGTAGCTGTGGAAACCGTCGTCGTCACTGTCGTCAACGGTAGTGTCGTCGACTTGAATTTAAGAGAAACCTTTCTAGAAGTGGAAGGCTCTGATGAAGGAGAACGGTGACGGGACTCCTTTTTGCAACGAGGAGAGGATGGCTGAGATGAAATTGAGCTTTGTATGTTTTCTTGGCACCCTCCTTATGGTGCGTTTTGTGGTGTTTTCTGGATTTCTCCGCCTGCCCCAGGTCTGCAGATCTGGACCTTTTATGAGGTCTTTCTGAATCAATTTCCTCACCAGAAGTACAGGATTTAGCCTGTAACCAGATCCACAGTCTTCCTTCTCTGTCTCTAAGGGTCTTCGCAGAGAAGGTGCGGCATATCTCACAATCTTTTACCTTGTGCACAGGATGTAAGCAATATAAACAGTCCTTACGTGGATCATCCACATGCAGCCTCTTCTTGCCACAGGTCTTACAAGGGTGGCAAAGGCCTTTTCTGGAAGAATCATTTTCTGAAAAAAAAATTGTCTTGAGAGGAAAAAACTGAGCAGAGCTCCGGGAGACTCCCTTCACACGACGTGCGGTAGAAAATCTGAGGGAATGAGCCTCTCTGGGGATTATTCTAGAGGGTGCTGGAGCCTGATTGGTCATAAGTCCAGTTTGGGTCTTTTTACAAAAGGACGAGGATAGGCTATAAGTGTGATTTTGATAGGCTATAATGCTGTGGGAATTGTTTTACTCACTGCTTTTTCATGTACCGTGGGACTCCCACTTCGACGACGGGGATGATTCAAGCATGTGAATTTATGAAAGATCTAATACTGGATAAACGTAGGCTTCCCTCCTCATTCCTTGAGGTTGAATCTGACCTGCTGGATCTTCTGGGTCTACACTGTATATGAAGGCTTCTTCCTGGCCTGCCTCGTGTATATATACACATCACTCCTCTCATCTCGCGAGGAGCTCCATTTGCTGCATTCTTCAGACCTCAAATTATTCTAAATAGGTAACACAAATACTCAATATGGATTAGTTACTTACCTGTAAATCCTAGTTCTCTTCCAGGGGTATCCTCATCAAAGTCATAAACATTGAATATTCCCGCCCTTGTGCGGGGACCCCGGAGCATATATATATAAAATACATACATATTATCATGTGTAAAACAGCAATGCAGGCTATAATCATAAATAGGCTAAAATGCTTTATTTCTATGCAAGTTTTTTTTTTTTTTTTTTTTTTTTTTTATATTATAAAATCACAATAGATCATAAATATCTACCTAAGCCCCAAAAACTGGACTTAGGGAAGTAAACAGCAGTAAATATCAGAGAAAAATAGAAAAAACCACATTGAAAAACAATGAAGCATTCTTAGCCAATAGGCTGCATGCAGGTTAACACAGGAGAACCATAAAAACTTTGGCACCGTGCCTTTAAGACCCTGAGCACCTCCAGTATCCCACCATGCCTCAGGGGTGAAGGGAAGGTGACAGTTGGTTCACAGTTAGGTCAGTACTTTTTTACGGTGACAATCTGTGTAACTGATCAGAAAGATAATCTGTCCTGCACTTCTAAGAGACTTAAGTCCGGGGAGGAGGGTGGGTTGTTTATGACTTTGATGAGGATACCCCTGGAAGAGAACTAGGATTTACAGGTAAGTAACTAATCCTTCTCTTCCAGGGGATCCTCATCAATAGTCATAAACATTGAATAGATTAGCAAGCCCATCCCTAAACTCTGCGGACTGTCCGAAAGAAGTGCAGGAAAAAATACATATTCATGCAAATACATTTCTAAGAGAGGCCTGCCCCACCTGGGCATCCGCTCTTGCATCCGAGTCTAAACAGTAATGCTTAGTAAAGGTATGCACAGACTTCCATGTAGCAGCCTTACAAATCTCGGAAATTGGTACATTGTTAAGGAGGGCAGCAGTAGCCGCTTTTCCCCTTGTGGAATGCGCTTTTGGCCTAGCCAGTAATTGCCTATTAGCCAGTTGGTAAGTGTTAACAATACAAGACACAATCCATCTTGATATAGTTCGTTTAGACGCTGCCTCTCCTGTTCTTAAATGACCATAATTCAGAAACAAATGGTTAGAATGTCTAATCGGTTTTGTTTTGTCCAAATAGAATTTCAGCACTCTTTTTAAGTCTAAAGAATGCAATGCTTTCTCAGCCGGAGTCTCCGGATTGGGAAAGAAAGTCGGTAAAGATATAGTCTGATTGATATGGAATTCTGACACCACCTTCGGAAGGAAAGATGGGTGAGTTCGCAGAACCACTCTATTATCGTGAAAAACCGTGTACGGTTCTCTGCAAGACAGAGCCTGAATTTCGCTGACCCTCCTCGCTGAAGTAATGGCCACCAAAAAAGCCGTCTTCCACGTAAGGTGCTGTAAAGAGGCCTTGTGGATAGGTTCAAAGGGAGGGCCCATAAGTTTTGACAGGACTACATTCAGTTCCCATGGAGGAGAAGGTCTCCGAATGGGAGGAAAAACCTTTTTCAAGCCTTCTAAAAAATCCTTGACTACAGGTATCGTAAAGAAGGATTCCTGAGAAGGCGACTTACGATACGCTGTAATTGCAGACAAATGAACCTTAATAGAAGATACCTGCAGACCAGACTTCGCCAGATGAAGTAAATAGGATAGTATGACGTCCTCCTGAGCTCGTATGGGATTTATACCTTGTTGAGAGCACCAGATGTAAAATCTCTTCCACTTAAAAGCGTAAGAACGCCGCGTGGAAGGTCGTTTTGACTCTTTCAAGATGCTCATGCACTCCTGTGAGAGCCCTAGGTGCCCATACTGTAGGAATTCAGGAGCCATGCTGTCAAGCTCAGAGAGGGAAGGTTGGGATGTAGGATTCTGCCTTCCATTCTGCTCAGGAGATCCGGTCTGCACGGCAACCTCCTGTGAGGTCTTTCCGATAAGTTGAGTAGGTCCGTGTACCAGAATTGGCGGGGCCATTGTGGCGCTATCAGAATCATTCTGGTTCTGGAGTTGTAAAATTTGTTGATTACTGCCGGTATGAGGGGAATCGGTGGAAAGGCGTAGAGAAATGTCCCTGACCAGTTGATCAACAGGGCATTCCCTTGAGATCCCGGACGGCAGAACCTGGACGCGAAGTCTGGGCATTTCTTGTTTGTTTCGTCTGCAAAGAGATCCAACTGAGGTCGACCCCATTGACCGAAGATGTCCTCGACGACTTCGTCGTGTAGCACCCAGTCGTGCGCGTCTTCCAGATGTCTGCTCAGGAAATCTGCCTCTACGTTTTGCTGACCTGGCAGGTGTACCGCTGTGATAGACATTCCCCTGGCCAGGAGCCAATGCCATATCGTTTGGGATTCTCGAGACAGAGGTAGTGATCTTGTTCCCCCCTGTTTGTTCAGGTAATACATTGTGGTTGTATTGTCTGTCTGAATTAGGATAGATTTCCCCTGAACCAATGGAGAGAAAGATTTGAGAGCCAGATGGACTGCTCTGAGTTCCAGTAGATTTATGTGATAGTTCTTTTCCTTGTCGGACCACAGACCCTGAGCTTGGAAGGAACCCAGATGAGCACCCCAACCCTGAAGAGACGCATCCGTTACCAGAGTGTCGACTGGAATTGTCTGGTGAAACGGAGAACCTATGGACAGGTGAGGTCTGTGCATCCACCATTGTAGTGATTGAAAAGCCACTGCTGGTAGTCGAACTCTGTCCTCCCAGTGACCAGTCTTTTGGCTCCAATTGTTCTCTAATGCCTCCTGAAGGGGCCTCATGCGTAGCCTGGCATTCGGGACAATGAAGATGCATGAAGCCATGGAGCCCAGAAGCGATGTCACCTGACGAGCTGTAGGTGCATCGGCTGTTAATAGATGTTGACACTTCCTGTGGATTGATAAAAGTCGTTCCTCCGAAGGATACACTCTTTGGAGCTCTGTGTTTAGTATCGCTCCCAGGTAGTGGAGGTTTTGTGTTGGAATCAAGGTTGACTTGTCGTGGTTGATTTGAAGACCTAGAGACTCGAAAGTTCTTAGAACGATATCTCGATGTTTTCTCGCCTGATCCGGAGATGAGGCCTTCACTAGCCAGTCGTCCAGGTAGGGGTAGACGAATATTTTTTGTCTTCGAAGGTGTGCCGCTACCACTGCTACACATTTTGAAAAGACTCGGGGTGCAGACTTCAGGCCGAATGGAAGGACTCTGAATTGGTAGTGCTGTGACGCTATCTGGAAACTTAAAAATTTCCGATGTTTGGTTGCTATTGGGATGTGAAAATATGCATCCTGTAGGTCGATGGAGCACATCCAGTCTCCCTGATGCAGTTGCGGGACAATCTGGTGAAGGGCTAGCATCCTGAACTTTTGTTTTCTTATGTACTTGTTCAGGAGCCGTAAGTCCAGAATTGGTCTGAAGAGGCCCTGTTGACCTTTTTTCGCCACCAGAAAGTAACGGGAGTACACCCCTTTTCCTTTTTGTGCCGGAGGAACCTTTTCTACAGCTTTCTTTTGTAGGAGTGCGAGAACTTCCTTGCGTAGCAGGCTGAGATGAGAAGGAAAACACCTTGCTGGCGGCAAGTGTGGAGGAGGTTTTTTGAAAAGGAGAGAATAGCCATGTTCGACAATATTGAGCACCCATTTGTCTTTTATGATTGAGTGCCACTCGCGAAGATGATGCGTAACACTTCCCCCCACCGGAGTGGTGCACAGTGCTGAGGGAAGCAATGCCTCATTGCTTTGATGGTGTCTTTGCTGTAGACTGTTGAGGTCTACTTGACCCTCTGTCTCTTGTGGGTCTACGTGCCTGAAACAGGGGACGTCCCTGTCGTTGTTGTGGCCTTTGAGACCAGTGAGGGGTTTGAACCCTCTGCTGGAATGGTCGTCTGTCATACGGCCTGTACCTCCGCCTGAAGTCTTTTTTACGTTCCAGGCCCACTGCCCTCATCGTGTCGACTTCCGTTTTCATTCGGGCCATCTCTTCATCCGCGTGGGTACCGAACAACGAACTCCCGCTGAATGGGAGGTTCAAAATGCGCTGCTGTGCTTCCTGTTTCAGACCCGTGAGCCGTAGCCAGGAAGACCTCCTAGCGCAGATTCCGTGCGCATACCCATGCGCAGCCAAATCCGCCCCGTCCGCCGCCGCGCTGATGACCTGGTTAGATACTAGGCCCCCTTCCTGCAAGATTTCCTGGAAGTCCTGTCTATCTTCCCTGGGCAACTTTTCTGTAAATCTGTGGAGTGAGTCCCACAGAGAGCGGTCATATCTGCCCAGAAGTGCTGAGGCGCTGGAGACCTTCATAGCAGATGCTGCCGTACCGCACATCTTTCTCCCCAGAGAGTCTAGGTGTCTGCTCTCCTTATCCGGGGGGACTGTGGAAGATGATGCCACAGAGTGTGTTTTTCTGGCTGCGGCTAAGATCACAGAGTCCGGTGGCGGATCCTTCCGCAGGAATAAAGGATCTTGTTCCGGAGCTTTGTATTTCTTTTGAATCCTAGCCGGGGCAGACTTGAGAGTGGCTGGAGACAGAAAAGTGTCCATAGTCGGTTGCAGCAAACCCGGTACTAGTGGCAGCAGTTTTCTCGAGACTGATCTGTGTTGTAGGGTCTCAAAGATAACTGAGGATGAGGTGGCCGGCTCCGGTACCTCAATATTTAGCTTCTGCGCTCCCCTTAGAAGAACCTCATTAAAAGTGGTGATATCATCCACCGGGGAAATCCTAGCAGGTGGAGAATCTGTGAGTGTGGGGGAGTAGCGCCCCACAGACGATCCTGAAGAAGACCAAGAAGGTGATCTTCTGCGTGGTGTTCGTGACCTGGTTCTCCTTCGGGAACGGGACCTGCTCCGAGAGGCTGTAGCAGAGTGTGCAGGTCTTGTGGTCGGCTGACGAGAAGCAGAACGAGCCCGTCCTGCTCTAGCTGTAGGCGATGGCGTTCTCGGTAATGAGGCAGTAGGAGAATACATCCTCGAGTATTGTGAATCCGGGGATGCTGTGATGGGAGAAACATGCCCCGATGCTCTGGAATGGGATGATGCACTCCTTATAGAGACCACCGGTGAGGGAGCTTTGTCCGCTGGCTCTACTGCCTGTGACACAGCTGAAGGTTGTGCCGACGTCGATTGTATCCTCGACGTCGAAGGTTGCGATGGCTGATCTGTTCTCGACGTCGAAGGTCTTGACGTCGAAGGTCTTGCCGTCGAGTGTCTTGACGCCGATCGCCTATCGCGGGACCTGGACCTACTCGCCGTCGTGTGTCTCGACGTTGAGTGGCGAGTGGTCGACGGCGGATGTTCATGCCGTCGAGGTGTTTTTGGTGTCGTGTCCTTCGACGCCAAGGGGTGAGACGTTCTCAACGGCGAACGGGAGCGCCGGAGATGACTCGACGCCGAACGGCGGCCTGCCGTCGACGGAGATGTACCCCTGTGTCCATGCTTCGACGTTTTGTCCCTCGACGTCGCTCTGGTCGCCGTCGACGGCGATCTATGCCGGTGAGACGGTGGTGCCGATGACGTCGATGGAGAACAAACAGGTACAATCCTACCTGTCGACGTCGATCGGGCCATTCCTTCTGCTGTAGGTCTGGGAAGTGAAGAGGATGTTGACTTTTTCCTCTCCTGAAGCCCATGTAGCCTGATCTTCTCTCTGTCTTTGAGAGTCCTCCTTGACATGTTCTTACAATACTTGCAGGTGTCAGGACAGTGACTCTGTGGCAGGCAGACAATACACAGAGAGTGTGGGTCTGACTGGGCTTTCTTCTTCCCACAAGAGGGACATTTTACAAAAAGAGATGGCATTTTTCTGTCAGAAAAAACCTTCCTAGCTCAGACAAAGATGTTACTTGTCGAGTGAAAAGTGAAAAAACGCTTTTTTAAAGAATTTTTCTGAGGAAAACTCAGAAAACTGAGAGCTCAATGCTCCAGGATCCTCTCAGAAGAAGCCGGAAAAAAGAACTGTCCTAACTGTGAACCAACTGTCACCTTCCCTTCACCCCTGAGGCATGGTGGGATACTGGAGGTGCTCAGGGTCTTAAAGGCACGGTGCCAAAGTTTTTATGGTTCTCCTGTGTTAACCTGCATGCAGCCTATTGGCTAAGAATGCTTCATTGTTTTTCAATGTGGTTTTTTCTATTTTTCTCTGATATTTACTGCTGTTTACTTCCCTAAGTCCAGTTTTTGGGGCTTAGGTAGATATTTATGATCTATTGTGATTTTATAATATAAAAAAAAAAAAAAAAAAAAAAAAACTTGCATAGAAATAAAGCATTTTAGCCTATTTATGATTATAGCCTGCATTGCTGTTTTACACATGATAATATGTATGTATTTTATATATATATGCTCCGGGGTCCCCGCACAAGGGCGGGAATATTCAATGTTTATGACTATTGATGAGGATCCCCTGGAAGAGAATTGGCTCTTTTCCTTCCCTGTGTTGTCAATGCACCTAACTCGCTTACTCTTTCATTAGAGCAAGCTCATTCGTGTTTATATGTTTACCTGGGAGTTTGACGTAAAACTAACCAAGCTCCAAAGTTCTATAGAGAGGTTTTCAGAGTGCAGAAGAGTTTCAACGATGAGGTGCGGTGAGAGGAGCCCCTCTGATACCAGATTACAGAAACCAGGCTGCATGCGTAAAGGGGAACTGGGCTTGACTCTGCCAGAATCAGATGGTTGGTCTCTGTAATGCCACAGTGGGTAAAAAAAGCAAGCACTGAAATGCCAATCTTACTAATTACTAAGGGTCTTGATTAAGCATTCCACCCTTCACTTTTTGTTTCTCTAAGAGAGACGACTTGAGTGGGAGGGGTATGTTGACGCATGAGTGCTATGCTCACTGTGCCAAAAGACTCAAGCTGCATTTCACTGATGGGGCGTAAAATGGCTGAAACCAATTTGTTTTCTGAAGGGAAAAGGCCTCGCAATAAGAACAGGACTGTTCCTACTGGAGCTGAACTAAGGCTGAGTAGCATATGGTTAAACTTTTCTGGCGTGGCCCAACGTACTTACCAGTAGCTGAAACTTACTGAAATATTCCACCAATTACTCTTTTGTTTTCCACAGTAATAAAACAGTACACTGAATAGAATATGTTTTACATAGCCACTTAACTATTTTGACACTCATGGTCAAAACAGGCACATCCTTTTTTTGGCCAATATCATATTAGTCGAAGGATCATATTTCCTCCCAAGATCACCTGAACACACAAACTATGATCAAAAGTCTAGCAACGATAAGAAAGTTGAAGCAGAGCAACTAATTATGCTATCATCGACAGATCTTAATGTGTGTCAGAGAGCCTTCTGGAGTAACAAACCTAAGTTCCACACTGACTAATGATTCATACCGAATATAGGTGACCGTTTATTGGGGCAGATGTTGTGGAAGGTCAAATCAAAGAGGGAGGCAAGCTTCTCACTCAGAATACCAATGAAGATCTCCATGTCACTGTTATCCACTAGGCGGTCGGAGAAGACTCTGTGTAAAAAAGAGAAAAGAGGTCAGCAGCAGTTGCCTGTTAACTACCTGCTTAAGGAAGGCACCTTAGATGGTGCAGTATATTAATAGTTGTTGGAAAACGCAGGTCCCTTCTTCAATTGGGAACAGCACCATTCAAAATGAGACCGGCTAACACATTTTGGACAACCAAAGAAACCTTTATTGACCCCAAAGCCAGAATCCTGCACTTACCTTAGTGGTCCAGCAAAAGGAAACACAACACAAAATATAATATTCAGAAATACACAAAAGTTCTAAATCACAACTGGTGCCTCTAGTTAACGTACACAATATTTAAATATACCTTAATAGGTTTACGACTCTGTCTTGAGTCAAAGGGGCTGGTAAAGTCCTGCAACATTATGGACCCAAAAGGAATAATCCATTTGCTCTTAACAAACAACTTACTTACCTTCCATAGAATTGTATCTGGTAGAGAATATATGAAGCCGCAGATTCCTTACCTTCGATTTATTCCCAGGTGTTAGACTGTATCCAGAAGATTTTTCGTCAGAAGTACCCCTACATGGCAGTAGGTGGTGTTGTTCGGCTCTACTTAGCCTTGCTGGCATCGTCTGTGCTGAAAATGACATTTGTGGTGGCTATGTAGGCACCACCCAGGCACCCTGGTGTCAGTTTCTTGTTATGACTTTCTATGCCAAGAGCATGGAGCGCCACAAAGAACACTGACCACTGGTGTGAAAACTAAGGCCCAAAAAAGTAATAGACCTCTCCCTAGAAATCTGTTCACAGAGCGGGGATGATGGGTGGGCCGTTAAAGATTCTGCAGCTATATACAATCTCTTCCAGATAAGGCATTACCTAAGATAAATAACTTGTTCATCTGAGAGAGACTTCTAACCACAAGCAATACCATACCGGGGGTGGGTCTGCGGACCAATTTTAGACGAGGAAGTCCTGCAGGCTTGAGCGGGCTAAGTGCCCATCTGTAAGTACCTGACTGTCCAGGCAGTTTTGTTTTGTGAACGTGTGCAAGGGAGCCCATGATGCTGCCTGGCAGATGTCCAGGACCAGAATTTCATGTGATAATGCAGTGGTTGCAGCTTTAGCTCTGGTGGAATAAGCTTGCAAGCCATTAGGGGGCTGATTTTTGGCCAGTGTGTAGCAGATTTTATCGCAGAATATGATCCATCTGGAGATGGTCTGCTTCTGCACGGCCCTTCCTTTCTTCGTTCCAACATACCGCATAAAGAGTTTGTCGTCCACCTGGGACGCTTGTATGCAATCAAGGTAGAAAGACAACGCTCTTTTTAGGTCCAGATGGTGGTGTCGCTCCTCTTCTTTAAAGGGATGTGGAGGACCATAAAAAGTAGACATGGTGATGGATTGGCCAACATGAAATGGAGTGACCACTTTAGGTAGAAAGATGGCCCTAGTGTGAAGAAGGATAAGTTACTTACCTGTAAATCCTAGTTCTCTTCCAGGGGTATCCTCATCAAAGTCGTAAACATTGAATATTCCCGCCCTTGTGCGGGGACCCCGGAGCATATATAAAATACACACGTATAAAGTATGAAATATGCACGAAAAATATATATAGCATTTTTAGTAGACACATTTTCATACTAAACTCATATATACATGTGTAAAACAGTAATGCAGACTATAATCATAAACAGGCTAAAATGCTTTATTTCTATAGAGTTTTTTTTTTTTTTTTTTAAGTCCTTTTCAAAATTACAATAAGAGAAAAAAATATTTACCAAAGCCCCACAACTGGGCCTAGGGAAATAAGCAGTAGTAATCATCAGAGAAAAAAGAGAAAAAACTACATTGAAAAACAATGGAGCATTCTTAGCCAATAGGCTGCATGCGGGTTAACACAGGAGAACCATAAAAATTCTGGCACCGTGCCTTTAAGACCCTGAGCACCTCCAGTATCCCACCATGCCTCAGGGGTGAAGGAGAGGTGACAGTTGGTTCACAGTTAGGTCAGTAGGAATGGTTTCTTACCTGTAACTCCAGTTCTCTCGTAGGGGTATTTCCATGATAGTCATAAGCACTGAATAGTTCCGCGCGCCTGCGGGGACCCCGGAGCACTGATGTGAAGTATATTCTTAAGTGCAACTACCAGCCCTTTGAAAAAAAGGTCTGTCAAAAAACACTTAAGAATAACAATGTGCAGCCTATGTGAACAGCTACACAGGCCAAATTGTTAAAAGAAAACAGTTGTAGTGTAAATTCACGTTTAAACATCTATTTATTCTATAAATGTAATAACAAATACATTCTCATATTCTATTTACACCTCTCATGAGAATAAAGCAATGCAGGGCAGTGTAGCCCATAGGCTGCTATTATATAGAATGAAAGTAGAGCTGTGCCTTTAAGAAAGTAAAGTCTTCCTGTTTCCCATCATGCACAGCAAAAGGCAGCTGCCTCAGTTCTTTTTGGAGGCTTGTAACCTGACATGAAGGAAGAAAACATTTGTTGGAGTACCAACATCGATAATATTCATGGCAACTTGTTCTATGTCAACTCCACCGGGGAGGAAGGAGGGTTGCTTATGACTATCATGGAAATACCCCTACGAGAGAACTGGAGTTACAGGTAAGAAACCATTCCTTCTCTCGTAGGGGATTTCCATGTATAGTCATAAGCACTGAATAGAGTAGCAAGCCCATCCCCATAACCGTGGTGGAGTAGACAGAAGAATACTGACAAAAAACATGAATCATGCAAATAAATTCTTAAGCAAGGCCTGTCCAACCTGCGCATCTGCCCTAGTGTCTGTATCAAGGCAGTAATGCTTAGTAAAGGTATGGACCGACTTCCAAGTGGCAGCCTTGCATATTTCTGCCAAAGGGACATTTCTCATCAAGGCTGCAGTAGCTGCCTTCCCTCTAGTAGAGTGGGCTTTTAGCCTACCGCCAAGGGATTTGTTTGCTAACTGATAACATAACATTATACATGAAACAATCCACCTGGATAAAGATTGCTTAGACGTGCCCAACCCTGTTCTAACTGGGCCATAGTTAATAAAAAGCTGTTGTGATTTACGTAAGCTTTTTGTCCTGTCCAAGTAAAATTTCAAACCCTCTTTACATCCAGAGAGTGCAGAGTTCTCTCAGCAGGAGTAGTTGGATTTTGAAAGAAAGTCGGTAATTAAATTGTTTGGTTCACATGAAAGTCGGAGACGACTTTTGGTAAAAATTTTGGATGAGTTCTCATTACCACTTTCGCAGAATGAAAAACCGTGTAGGGTTCTTGAGCGCAAAGGGCCTGGATTTCGCTAACCCTACGTGCTGAAGTGATTGCCACCAGAAAGGCAGCTTTCCATGTGAGATGTTGAAGCAATGCCTTATGTATTGGCTCGAATGGAGGCAGCATCAGCCGTGATAGGACAACATTCAGTTCCCATGGAGGAGAAGGCTTTCTAATGGGAGGAAAAACCTTTTTTAAACCTTCCAGGAAGTCCTTAATAATTGGAATCCGAAAAAAGGAAGTTTGTGAAGGGCTCTTTCTGTATGCCGTTACAGCCGCCAAGTGAACCTTTATTGATGACAGTTGTAAGCCCGATTTTGCCAGACTTAGCAAGTATGGCAGGATAGATTCCTCTCCACAGGAAACCGGGTCAATGTTGTTATCTAAACACCACATACAGAATCTTTTCCACTTGCTTGCATAAGCCGATCTTGTGGAAGGGCGCTTTGCTTCTTTCAGAATTTCCATACAGTCCTGAGGTAGGTTCAAGTGTCCATATTGCACTAGCTCAGGAGCCATGCTGCCAAACTCAACGATGAGAGGTTGGGATGAGATATCTGCCCTCTGAACTTCGTGAGCAGGTCCGGACGATAAGGCAGCCTGATGTGTGGTTTGAGTGACCGGTGAAGAAGGTCTGGGAACCACCATTGGCGTGGCCATTCCGGAGCAATTAGGATCATTTTGGACTGAGCATTGGATAACTTCTGGAGGACCGCCGGAATCAGGGGAAGCGGTGGAAAGGCGTAAAGAAATGCTCCTGACCAGCTTATCCACAGGGCATTCCCCAGTGTCCCTGGATGGTAATATCTGGAGGCGAAGTTTTGGAATTTTTTGTTTTCTGGGGTTGCGAATAGGTCTATAGAGGGGGTACCCCACAGTGTGAAAATGGAACGAACGACGTCATCGTGGTTCTCGTCCATTACTCGACTGAGGGCATCCGCTTGAACATTTTGGATGCCGGGCAGGTGAGTTGCCACTAGCGACAGGTTCCTGGCTAGAAGCCAATGCCAGATTGTCTGAGCCTCTCTGGATAAAATCCTGGACCTGGTGCCTCCTTGTTTGTTCACGTAGTACATAGTGGCCACGTTGTCCGTCTGGAGAAGGAGAGTTTCCGTTCTCAGAGAGGGAAGGAAGGCTTTGAGCGCAAGGTGGACTGCGCGAAGTTCCAGCAGGTTGATATGATAGAGACTCTCTCTGTGACCACTTGCCTTGGACTCGAAGATGTTCCATGTGTGCCCCCCATCCGAGCAGTGACTCATCTGTTACGATGGTTTGAGCCGGAGGCTGTTGTTGGAGCGGAATCCCCACCAAGAGATTGCTGGGTAAACACCACCACTTGAGGGACTGTAGGGCGTGGGGAGAAAGGAGGACTTTGTTCTCCCAATCGTCCATCAGTTGACACCACTGATCCTCCAGGTTTTCCTGTAATGGTCTCATATGGAGGCGAGCATTGGGAACGAGATGGATACAAGACGCCATCGAGCCCAGTAGAGAAGCTATTACTCTTGCAGTGGTCTGAGGAATTTCCTGCAGTTGTTTGCACTTTTGGAGAATCGATAATCGTTGTTCCTCCGAAGGAAACACCTTTCCTAGATTGGTATCTATAATGGCCCCTAAGTAATGCAACCTCTGAACAGGCGTTGCTGTGGATTTCAGGAGATTGACTTGAAGACCGAGCTTCTGCAACAGCTGTAGAGTCCATTTGAAATGTTGTTGCGCCTCTAGATAACTGGAGGCCTTTATGAGCCAATCGTCTAGATAGGGGTAGACAAATATTCGGTGTTTCCTTAAGTGGGCGTCTACCACCGCCATGCATTTGGAAAAAGTTCTCGGCGCTGATTTGAGGCCGAAGGGTAGAACCGCAAATTGGTAATGACGTTTTCCGACGGTAAACCTTAGGAATTTTCGATGTTTCTTGGTCACCGGAATATGAAAGTAAGCGTCACAAAGGTCTATTGCACAGAGCCAGTCGCCCTGACGTAGATGTGGGTAAATTTGGTGCAAGGATAGCATCCTGAATTTCTCTTTGCGAATCCACTTGTTTGCTGTCCTTAGATCTAAAATGGGACGAAACTCTTGCTTGTCTTTTTTCGGTACCAGGAAATACCTCGAATAAATCCCCTTCCCTTGCTGGCTGATCGGGACGGGTTCTATGGCTTTTTTTTGCAATAGGATAGTGACTTCTAACTGAAGAACTTCGAGGTGGTGGCTGGCTGTTTTGGGTGGAACAGATGGTGGAGGACTGGTGAATCTGAGAGCGTAACCATGTCTCACAATATTCAATACCCAGGCGTCTGATGTGATATGTAGCCACTCGTCCAGATGATTTGAGATACTTCCCCCTACCGGAGTGGATAACGGAGGAGGGGGAAGCGAAGATTCAGGGCTTAGACGCAGAAGCCTGTTGAGTTGTCTGAGTTTGAGGTGTTGAACGACCCCTTGTCGACCTTCGCTGTGTGGAGAAGCCCCTTTGATGCTGCTGTTGTTGCTGCTGCTGGGGGCGTGAAGACATCCAGTGTGGTGACTGATACCGGTGGGTGAAAAGTCTTCGCTGATATGGACGGAATACCTTTTGTTGTTCTTTCGGTCGTTCCATGCCTACCGCTTTCAGGGTATCTAGCTCAGCCTTCATTCTGGCCATCTCGTCATCGGCATGAGAACCGAACAAGGTGGAGCCTGAGAAAGGTAAATTTTGTATTCTCTGCTGTGCTTCTGGTTTGAGAGATGTAAGTCTCAACCATGCATGTCTTCTGAGCGCTATTCCGTGAGCATAGTTATGTGCGGATAGTACCGAAGAATCAGCTGCAGCACTTATTACATGGTTAGAAACCATGGCTCCCTCGCCCACGACCTCCAGGAAATCTTCCCTTTTGTCCTTAGGAAGATGTTCCACAAACTGCAGTATAGAGTCCCAGAGGGCCCGATCATATCTCCCTAATAAAGCAGTAGCACTGGCTGCTTTCATCGTGATGGCTGCAGTAGAACATACTTTTCGTCCTGCAGCATCGATCTTTCTGCTCTCTTTATCTGGAGGTGAAGAGGAAGACGGTGATGTTGAATGTAATTTCTTCGCCGCTACTATGACCACCGAATCCGGTACTGGGTCCGACCTCAAGAATAGAGGATCTTGTTCTGGTGGACGATATTTCTTAATAAGTCTGGAAGGAGCAGACTTCGTTGCGGCCGGTGTAGGAAGAACATCCATTGCCGGTTCAATAAGACCTGGAACCAGTGGAAGCAAAGGTCTGGAAGATGTCCTGTGATGTAAGGTCTCGAAGATTACTGACGTCGATGGGGCTGGTACCGCCAGCGGGATATTCAGTTTGGTCGCCCCTCGTACTAAGATCTCCTGGAATGTATTCACATCATCTATGGGGGACACTCTCGGGGACGGTGAGTCCGATAGGGTTGGAGAGTAGTCGTGTGTAGACGAAGAGGAATGTCTGTGATGTGAATGCTGAGATCTCTGCCGTGATTCATGACGATGGTGCTGAGAGGAAGATGAACGTCTAGAGGAATGTCCAGAACGTCTTACAGATCGGGTTGGAGTCCTCAAAACAGACTCTGAAGGAGGAGCCGGAAGAGGAGCCGTAGGTGTTACCGGTGTCTGCGGCAACGGCGACTGTGGAGGAGAGAGTTGTGGAGACGCTGGAAGCAGGATGAGTGAGGCCGAGGATTCTGACGTGGTATAAACCCTTCTAGGCCTCTTTGATTGTCTCCTCGACGTCGACACACTCCTCGAAGTGCGGTGACGGCGAGTGCCTCTCGACGTCGATTCCTCTCGCCATTGAGAACCTCTCGACGACGACCCTCGACGTCGCTGTGGTGACGGCGAACGTCTCCGATGCCGAGCACTCTCCCTCGACGTCGATCGCTCTCGTTGTGTCGACGGCGAGCCGGACTCAGATCTCCTCGACGTGGATCGTCCTCGCAGTGTCGACGGCGACCCAGATCTCGACGGCGAGTGTCCACGCCGTCTCGACGGCGAACGATGTCTCTTCCTCGCCGGTGAACCACTCCTCGACGGCGAGCATGTTGGCGCCGTTCCCTGTCTCGACGCCCTCGACGTCGTCGGAGACCTGTGCCGTTTTTGAGCAGGTCTGGTCAGAGTTATAGAGGAAACAGGGCGAGCCCTGGTAGAAGACTGACCTTCTCCTCGCTCTGTGGTAGAATGACCACTTTTTCTTCTGTCCTCTTTCGCCTGAAGTCGGATTTTCTCCCTATCACGAAGAGTTCTTCTGGAGAAAGTTTTACAGATGTTACACGACTCCGGTTTGTGTCTGGATGGAAGGCAAATTATACAGACCCGATGTGGATCTGTTTTAGCCTTTTTTCTGCCACAAGAAGGGCATTTGTCAAAAAGTGAAGGCATTTCTGAACTAGAAAAACCTAAAAATTCTGTCAGAATTTAACAGAAAAAAGTAGGAAATGATCACTCAATGTTAAAAACGTCGAGTGAAATTGAAATTCAAAAGATTTTTAATGAATTTCTGTCACAAAAAGGCTTTGTGAGGTAGAGCTCAATGCTTCAGGGTCCTGTCAGAAAGGAGCCGGAAAAAAGAACTGAGGCAGCTGCCTTTTGCTGTGCATGATGGGAAACAGGAAGACTTTACTTTCTTAAAGGCACAGCTCTATTTTCATTCTGTATAATGGCAGCCTATGGGCTACACTGCCCTGCATTGCTTTATTCTCATGAGAGGTGTAAATAGAATATGAGAATGTATTTGTTATTACATTTATAGAATAAATAGATGTTTAAACGTGAATTTACACTACAACTGTTTTCTTTTAACAATTTGGCCTGTGTAGCTGTTCACATAGGCTGCACATTGTTATTCTTAAGTGTTTTTTGACAGACCTTTTTTTCAAAGGGCTGGTAGTTGCACTTAAGAATATACTTCACATCAGTGCTCCGGGGTCCCCGCAGGCGCGCGGAACTATTCAGTGCTTATGACTATACATGGAAATCCCCTACGAGAGAACTTTTTTACGGTGACAAGCTGTGTAGCCGATTCGAAAGATAGTCTGTCCTGCACTTCTAGGAGACGTGCGTCCGGGGAGGAGGGTGGGTTGTTTATGACTTTGATGAGGATACCCCTGGAAGAGAACTAGGATTTACAGTTAAGTAACTTATCCTTCTCTTTCAGGGGATCCTCATCAATAGTCATAAACATTGAATAGATTAGCAAGCCCATCCCCTGACTCTGCGGACTGTCCAATAGAAGTGCAGGAATAGATATGTATCATGCAAACAAATTTCTCAGAGAAGCTTGCCCAACTTGGGCGTCTGCTCTTGCATCTGAGTCCAAACAGTAATGTCTATTAGAACATTGGAATGCTGGAAGCTCCATTGAAAACAATGGAGTGCTGCGGGCTTTTCTGGCCGGTAAAAGCCCGCAGCGCCAACATTCCAATGTTCGCTTTGTTCACAGCAACAGCTGTGAACAAAGCCTCACGGTGCCCGAGGGGATTTTAATCCCCTCGGGCTCTGTGAACATTTTTTTCTTTAATAGAACATTCTGCCCTGAGTGGCAGAATGTTCTAATAGCCTTAGAACCCGCCGTAGCGGGCTCTACCGGCTATTAAAGTCCCTCTCCCTTGTTAAATGCCCTCGCCTTCGGCTCGGGCATTTAACGCGGGGAGCGGGCCTTTAATAGCCGGTAGAGCCCGCTATGGCGGGTTTTAAGGCTATAGTAAATGTATGTACAGACTTCCATGTAGCAGCCTTACAAATTTCAGAGATTGGAACATTATTAAGGAGGGCAGCAGTGGCCGTCTTTCATCTTGTGGAATGCGCCTTAGGTCTAGCAAGTAGTTGTTTGTTAGCCAACTGGTATGCATTAACAATACAAGAAACTATCCATCTAGATATTGTTCGTTTTGATGCTGCCTCCCCTGTTCTCAAATGACCATAATTTATAAACAAGTGGTTGGAATGTCTAATTAGCTTGGTTTTATCCAAATAAAATTTTAGCACTCTTTTCAAATCTAGGGAGTGCAAAGCTTTCTCCGCCGGAGTCTCCGGATTGGGGAAAAAAGTTGGTAGAGAATTAGTCTGATTGATGTGAAATTCTGACACCACCTTCGGTAGGAATGATGAGTGAGTTCGTAGAACCACTCTATTCTCGTGGAAGACTGTGTACGGTTCTTTGGAGGACAAAGTCTGAATCTCACTGACCCTCCTTGCGGAAGTAATGGCTACCAAAAAAGCCGTCTTCCAAGTAAGGTGCTGCAAAGAGGCTTTGTGTATAGGTTCGAAAGGAGGGCCCATAAGTATTGATAGCACTATGTTCAGCTCCCATGGAGGGGAGGGTTTCCGAATGGGTGGAAAAACATTTTCAAACCTTCTAAGAAATCCTTGACTACTGGTCTTGTAAAAAAGGATTCCTGAGAAGGTGACTTACGATAGGCTGTAATGGCAGATAAATGTACCTTTATAGAAGATACCTGCAGACCGGATTTTGCCGAATGGAGTAGGTAAGACAGTATGACCTCCTCCAGAGCCAGTATAGGATTCTGACCTTGCAGACGGCACCATATGTAGAACCACTTCCATTTGAATGCGTAAGAACGCCGCGTGGAAGGTCGCCTGGACTCCTTCAAGATGTTCATGCACTCCTGCGAGAGCCCTAGGTGCCCATACTGCAGGAATTCGGGAGCCATGCTGTCAAGCTCAGAGAGGGTAGGTTGGGGTGAAGTATCCTGCCCTCCAGCCTGCAAAGGAGATCCGGTCTGCACGGCAGCCTCCTGTGAGGTTGTTCCGATAGGTTGAGGAGATCTGTGTACCAGAACTGACGAGGCCATTGCGGAGCTATGAGAATCATTCTGGTGTTGGATCTGTAAAGTTTGTTGATCACCGTCGGTATGAGGGGGATTGGTGGAAAAGCGTAGAGAAATATCCCTGACCAGTCGATCAACAGGGCATTCCCTCGAGATCCCGGACAGTAGAACCTGGACGCGAAGTCTGGGCATTTCCTGTTTACCTCGTCTGCGAAGAGATCCAATTGAGGCCGACCCCATTGAACGAAGATGTCTTTGACGACTTTGTCGTGTAGGACCCAATCGTGGGCATCCTCGAGGTGTCTGCTCAGGAAATCTGCCTCCACGTTTTGTTGACCTGGTAGGTGAACCGCTGTAAGCGGCATTCCTCTCGCCAGGAGCCAATGCCAGATTGTTTGAGACTCCCGAGACAGGGGTAGGGATCTCGTTCCCCCTTGTCTGTTCAAATAATACATTGTGGTCGTATTGTCCGTTTGTATTAGGAGAGATTTCCCCTGAATCGATGGAGCAAAAGACTTGAGAGGCAGATGGACCGCTCTGAGCTCCAGCAGGTTGATGTGGTACTCCCTTTCGTTGTCGGACCACAGGCCCTGAGCTCGAAGGGGACCTAGATGAGCCCCCCCATCCCTGAAGAGACGCATCCGTTACCAGAGTGTAGGATGGAATTACCTGGTGAAACGGAGCTCCTACTGACAGGTGAGGTCTGTGCATCCACCATTGCAACGACTGTCGTGCTCCTATCGGCAGCCGCACTCTGTCCTCCCAGCGGCCTGTGCTCTGGTTCCAGTTGTTTTCCAGCCCCTCTTGGAGAGGCCTCATATGCAGCCTGGCATTCGGGACAATGAAATTGCATGAGGCCATGGAACCCAGTAGAGATGTCACCTGACGGGCCGTAGGTGCGTCGGACTTCAACAGGTCTTGACACTTTTTCTTTATTGATAATAGTCGTTCTTCCGAAGGATACACTCTTTTGAGCTCTGTATCTAGTATTGCTCCCATGTAGTGGAGATTTTGCGTTGGAATCAAGGTGGACTTTTGGTAGTTGACTTGTAGACCTAGAGACCTGAAAACCTTGAGCACAATGTCCTGATGGCTTCTCGCCTGTTCCGGAGAGGAGGCTTTCAGTAGCCGGTCATCTAGGTATGGGTAAATGAAGATTTTTTGCTTCCGTAGATGTGCCGCTACCACTGCTACGCATTTTGAGAAAACGCGAGGGGCAGATTTCAGGCCGAATGGTAGCACCTTGAACTGATAGTGCTGTGAGGCTATCCGGAAGCGCAGGAATTTCCGATGCTTGGGAACGATCGGGATGTGAAAATATGCATCCTGCAGGTCGATGGAGCACATCCAGTCCCCCTGATGTAGCTGAGGGAAAATCTGGTGAAGGGCCAGCATCCTGAACTTTTGCTTTTTTATGTACTTGTTCAGTAGCCTTTTTTCGCTACCAGAAAATAACGGGAGTATACCCCCTTCCCTCTGTGCGCAACTGGAACTTTTTCTATTGCTTTCTTTCGTAAAAGGGCGTGAGCTTCTTTGCGCAATAGGCTGACGTGAGACGGATTGCATTTGGTTGGTGGCAAGTGCGGTGGAGGTTGTCGGAAAAGAAGAGAGTACCCATTCTCGACAATGTTGAGCACCCATATGTCTTTTGTTATACAACGCCACTCGTGAATAAAGTCTGTGATACTTCCCCCCACTGGAGTGGTGCACAATGTTAAGGGAAGCGAGTTCTCATTGTTTGGCTGGCGCTTTGGGTGTGGACTACTGTGGTCTACTTGACCCTCGGTCCCTCGTGGCCTTGCGAGACTGAAAAAGTGGGCGTCCTTGCCTCTGCTGTGGCCTCTGGGACCAATGAGGGGTTTGAACCCTCTGCTGAAAAGGGCACCTGTCGTAAGGCCTATACCTTCGCCTGAAGTCCTTTTTCCTCTCCAGGCCTACTGCCCTCATGGTATCCACTTCTGAGTTCATGCGCGCCATCTCTTCATCCATATGGGTACCAAACAGCGAGTTCCCGTTGAACGGAAGATTTAAGATACGCTGTTGTGCTTCCTGCTTTAATCCTGTCAGTCTCAACCAGGAAGACCTTCTTGCACAAACCCCATGTGCGTATCCATGTGCAGCTAAGTCTGCCCCATCTGCCGCTGCGCTGATGACCTGGTTGGAGACCAGACATCCCTCTTGAAGGATCTCCTGGAAGTCCTGCCTGTCCTCCATAGGCAATTTGTCTGCGAACCTGTTCAGAGAGTCCCAAAGTGAACGGTCATATCTGCCTAGGAGTGCAGAAGCGCTGGAGACCTTCATCATAGAAGCCGCCGTGCCACACATTTTCCTCCCCAGAGAGTCTAGATGTCTGCTCTCCTTGTCAGGTGGAACCGTGGAGGATGATGCTACTGTGTTTCGGGCTGCGGCCAATATGACTGAGTCCGGCAGCGGATCCATCCTGAGAAATAAAGGATCTTGTTCAGGCGCTTTATATTTCTTCAAGATCCTAGCCGGAGCTGATTTGAGGGTGGCTGGCGCTAAAAAGGTGTCCATGGTTGGTTGCAACTTACCAGGCACTAGCGGCAGCAGCTTTTTCGAAACCGTCCTATGCTGCAGAGTTTCAAAAATGACGGATGAGGAGGTTGACGGTTCTGGAACCTCTATGTTTAGCTTTTGTGCTCCTCTGATAAGCACCTCATTAAAGGTAGTGATGTCGTCCACCGGGGAAACCCTAGCTGGTGGAGAATCCGTTAAAGTGGGGGAGTATTGCCTGACGGATGATCCTGACGATGACCAAGAGGGCGACCTTCTGTGTCGTGCCCGTGACCTAGATTGTCTCTGGGAGCGTGACCTGCTTCGAGATGCTGTAGCAGAGCGCCCAGGCCTCGTGGTCGACTGGTGAGAAGCAGAACGAGCCCGTCCTGCCCGCGCTGTCGGTGATGGTGTTCTCGGGAGAGAGGCAGTAGGAGAGTACATCCTCGAATACTGCGAGTCCGGGGAGGCCGTCGGTCTATTAAGGCTCTCCAACCACCTCAGTGACAAATTGATGGGCGAGACATGCCCAGACGATGCAGCTCTCGACTGAGATGAACCACTTCTCATGGAGACCACTGGAGATGGAGTGGTCTTATCTGCCGGCGGAAGCCGATGCTCTGCTCCCTGCAAGGCAGGTAAAACCTGTGTCGACATCGACAGCTGTAACGACGTCGAAGGGAGCGCCGCCGGTTGTTCCTGCCTCGACGTTGAGTGCCTCGACGTTGACCGGCGATCCCTGGACCGCGACCTGCTCGCCGTCATGTGCCTCGCCGTCGAGCGGTGGGCCGCTGACGGCGGATGTCCTTGTTCTCGCTGCTGAGGCGATTTCGACGTCGCCTTCCTTGACGTCGAGGGGTGCGAGGCCTTCGGCGGCGAATGGGCACGCCGGTGATGGCTCGACGTCAATCGGTGGGTTGCCGTCGACGGAGATATGCCCCTGCGGTGGCCATGTTCTCTCGACGCCGTATCCTTCGACATCGGTCGGGTCGCCGTCGACGGCGATCTATGACGGTGAGATGGTGGCAGCGACGACGTCGACGGGGAACAAACAGGTATCTTCCTACCTGCTGACGTCGATCTAGCCTGTCTCTCCTGAGAATGGCTTGTTGGCAGCCTGGGAAGCGAAGAGGATGATGTTTTCTGCCTCTCATGAAGCCCATGAAGCCTGATCTTCTCCCTGTCCTTTAGAGTTCTTTTAGACATGTTCTTGCAGTGTTTGCAAGTGTCAGGGCAGTGACTCTGAGGCAAGCACACAATGCAGAGAGTGTGTGGATCTGACTGGGCCTTCTTCTTCCCACAGGAAGGGCACTTCACAAAAAGGGAAGGCATTTTTCAGTCAGGAAAAAACTTCCAGACTCAGACAAAGATGTTAGATGTCGAGTAAAGGTGGAAAAAACACTGTTCTGAAGTATTTTTCTGAGAAAAACTCAGAAAAACTGAGAGCTCTATGCTCCAGGATCCTCTCAGAAGAAGCCGGAAAAAAGAACTGACCTAACTGTGAACCAACTGTCACCTCTCCTTCACCCCTGAGGCATGGTGGGATACTGGAGGTGCTCAGGGTCTTAAAGGCACGGTGCCAGAATTTTTATGGTTCTCCTGTGTTAACCTGCATGCAGCCTACTGGCTAAGAATGCTCCATTGTTTTTCAATGTAGTTTTTTCTCTTTTTTCTCTGATGATTACTACTGCTTATTTCCCTAGGCCCAGTTGTGGGGCTTTGGTAAATATTTTTTTCTCTTATTGTAATTTTGAAAAGGACTTAAAAAAACAAAAAAAAACTCCATAGAAATAAAGCATTTTAGCCTGTTTATGATTATAGTCTGCATTACTTTTTTATACATGTATATATGAGTTTATTATGAAAATGTGTCTACTAAAAATGCGATATATATTTTTCGTGCATATTTCATACTTTATACGTGTGTATTTTATATATGCTCCGGGGTCCCCGCACAAGGGCGGGAATATTCAATGTTTATGACTATTGATGAGGATCCCCTGGAAGAGAAGGATAAGTTACTTACCTGTAAATCCTAGTTCTCTTCCAGGGGTATCCTCATCAAAGTCATAAACATTGAATATTCCCGCCCTTGTGCGGGGACCCCGGAGCATATATATATAAAATACATACATATTATCATGTGTAAAACAGCAATGCAGGCTATAATCATAAATAGGCTAAAATGCTTTATTTCTATGCAAGTTTTTTTTTTTTTTATTTTTTTTTTATTATAAAATCACAATAGATCATAAATATCTACCTAAGCCCCAAAAACTGGACTTAGGGAAGTAAACAGCAGTAAATAGCAGAGAAAAATAGAAAAAAAACACATTGAAAAACAATGAAGCATTCTTAGCCAATAGGCTGCATGCAGGTTAACACAGGAGAACCATAAAAACTTTGGCACCGTGCCTTTAAGACCCTGAGCACCTCCAGTATCCCACCATGCCTCAGGGGTGAAGGGAAGGTGACAGTTGGTTCACAGTTAGGTCAGTACTTTTTTACGGTGACAATCTGTGTAACTGATCAGAAAGATAATCTGTCCTGCACTTCTAGGAGACTTGAGTCCGGGGAGGAGGGTGGGTTGTTTATGACTTTGATGAGGATACCCCTGGAAGAGAACTAGGATTTACAGGTAAGTAACTTATCCTTCTCTTCCAGGGGATCCTCATCAATAGTCATAAACATTGAATAGATTAGCAAGCCCATCCCTAGACTCTGCGGACTGTCTGAAAGAAGTGCAGGAAAGAATACATATTCATGCAAATAGATTTCTAAGAGAGGCCTGCCCCACCTGGGCATCCGCTCTTGCATCCGAGTCTAAACAGTAATGCTTAGTAAAGGTATGCACAGACTTCCATGTAGCAGCCTTACAAATCTCGGAAATTGGTACATTGTTAAGGAGGGCAGCAGTAGCCGCTTTTCCCCTTGTGGAATGCGCTTTTGGCCTAGCCAGTAATTGTTTATTAGCCAGCTGGTAAGTGTTAACAATACAAGACACAATCCATCTTGATATCGTTCGTTTGGACGCTGCCTCTCCTGTTCTTAAATGACCATAATTCAGAAACAAATGGTTAGAATGTCTAATCGGTTTTGTTTTGTCCAAATAGAATTTCAGCACTTTTTTCAAGTCTAAAGAATGCAATGCTTTCTCAGCCGGAGTCTCCGGATTGGGAAAGAAAGTCGGTAAAGATATAGTCTGATTGATATGGAATTCTGACACCACCTTCGGAAGGAAAGATGGGTGAGTTCGCAGAACCACTCTATTATCGTGAAAAACCGTGTACGGTTCTCTGCAAGACAGAGCCTGAATTTCGCTGACCCTCCTCGCTGAAGTAATGGCCACCAAAAAAGCCGTCTTCCACGTAAGGTGCTGTAAAGAGGCCTGGTGGATAGGTTCAAAGGGAGGGCCCATAAGCTTTGACAGGACTACATTCAGTTCCCATGGAGGAGAAGGTCTCCGAATGGGAGGAAAAACCTTTTTCAAGCCTTCTAAGAAATCCTTGACTACAGGTATCGTAAAGAAGGATTCCTGAGAAGGCGACTTACGATAAGCTGTAATTGCCGACAAATGTACCTTAATAGATGATACCTGCAGACCAGACTTCGCCAGATGAAGCAAATAGGACAGTATGACATCCTCCTGAGCTCGTATGGGGTTTATACCTTGTTGAGAGCACCAGATGTAAAATCTCTTCCACTTAAAAGCGTAAGAACGCCGCGTGGAAGGTCGTTTTGACTCTTTCAAGATGTTCATGCACTCCTGTGAGAGCCCTAGGTGCCCATACTGCAGGAATTCAGGAGCCATGCTGTCAAGCTCAGAGAGGGAAGGTTGGGATGTAGGATTCTGCCTTCCATTCTGCTCAGGAGATCCGGTCTGCACGGCAACCTCCTGTGAGGTTTTTCCGATAAGTTGAGTAGATCCGTGTACCAGAATTGGCGGGGCCATTGTGGCGCTATCAGAATCATTCTGGTTCTGGAGTTGTAAAGTTTGTTGATTACTGCCGGTATGAGGGGAATCGGTGGAAAGGCGTAGAGAAATATCCCTGACCAGTTGATCAACAGGGCATTCCCTTGAGATCCCGGACAGCAGAACCTGGATGTGAAGTCTGGGCATTTTTTGTTTACTTCGTCTGCAAAGAGATCCAACTGGGGTCGACCCCATTGACCGAAGATGTCCTCGGCGACTTCGTCGTGTAGGACCCAGTCGTGCGCGTCTTCTAGATGTCTGCTCAGGAAATCTGCCTCTACGTTTTGCTGACCTGGCAGGTGTACTGCTGTGATAGACATTCCCCTGGCCAGGAGCCAATGCCATATCGTTTGGGACTCTCGAGATAGAGGTAGTGATCTTGTTCCCCCCTGTTTGTTCAGATAATACATTGTGGTTGTATTGTCTGTCTGAATTAGGAGAGATTTCCCCTGAACCAATGGAGAGAAAGATTTGAGAGCCAGATGGACCGCTCTGAGCTCCAGTAGATTTATGTGATAGTTCTTTTCCTTGTCGGACCACAGACCCTGAGCTTGGAAGGGACCCAGATGAGCACCCCAACCCTGAAGAGACGCATCCGTTACCAGAGTGTCGGCTGGAATTGTCTGGTGAAACGGAGAACCTATCGACAGGTGAGGTCTGTGCATCCACCATTGTAGTGATTGAAAAGCCGCTGCTGGTAGTCGTACTCTGTCGTCCCAGCGACCAGTCTTTTGGCTCCAGTTGTTCTCTAATGCCTCCTGAAGGGGCCTCATGTGTAGCCTGGCGTTCGGGACAATGAAGATGCATGAAGCCATGGAGCCCAGAAGCGATGTCACCTGACGAGCAGTAGGTGCATCGGCTTTTAATAGTTGTTGACACTTCCTGTGGATCGATAAAAGTCGTTCCTCCGAAGGATACACTCTTTGGAGCTCTGTGTTTAGTATAGCTCCCAGGTAGTGGAGGTTTTGTGTTGGAATCAAGGTTGACTTGTTGTGGTTGATTTGAAGACCTAGAGACTCGAAAGTTCTTAGTACAATGTCTCGATGTTTTCTCGCCTGATCCGGAGAGGAAGCCTTCAATAACCAGTCGTCCAGGTAGGGGTAGACAAATATTTTTTGTCTTCGAAGATGTGCCGCTACCACTGCTACACATTTTGAAAAGACTCGGGGTGCAGACTTCAGGCCGAATGGTAGGGCTCTGAATTGGTAGTGCTGTGACGCTATTTGGAAACGTAAGAATTTCCGATGTTTGGATGCTATTGGGATGTGAAAATATGCATCCTGTAGGTCGATGGAGCACATCCAGTCTCCCTGATGCAGTTGCGGAACAATCTGGTGAAGGGCTAGCATCCTGAACTTCTGTTTTCTTATGTACTTGTTCAGGAGCCGTAAGTCCAGAATTGGCCTGAAGATGCCCTGTTGACCCTTTTTCGCCACCAGAAAGTAACGGGAGTACACCCCTTTTCCTCTTTGTGCCGGTGGAACCTTTTCTACAGCTTTCTTTTGTAGGAGTGCAAGAACTTCCTTGCGTAGCAGGCTGAGATGAGAAGGAAAACATCTTGCTGGTGGCAAGTGTGGAGGAGGTTTTTTGAAAAGAAGAGAATAGCCATGTTCGACAATATTGAGCACCCATTTGTCTTTTGTGATGGAGTGCCACTCGTGAAGATGATGCGTAATACTTCCCCCCACCGGAGTGGTGCACAGTGCTGAGGGAAGCAATGCTTCATTGCTTTGTTGGTGTCTTTGCTGTAGACTGTTGAGGTCTACTTGCCCCTCGGTCTCTTGTGGGTCTACGCGCCTGAAACAGGGGACGCCCCTGTCGTTGCTGTGGCCTCTGAGACCAGTGAGGGGTTTGAACCCTCTGCTGGAATGGGCGTCTGTCGTACGGCCTGTACCTCCGCCTGAAGTCTTTCTTACGTTCCAGGCCCACTGCCCTCATAGTGTCCACCTCTGTTTTCATTCGGGCCATCTCTTCATCCGCGTGGGTACCGAACAACGAATTCCCGCTGAATGGGAGGTTTAAAATACGTTGTTGTGCTTCCTGTTTCAGACCAGTGAGCCGTAGCCAGGAAGACCTCCTAGCGCAGATTCCGTGCGCATACCCATGCGCAGCCAAATCCGCCCCGTCCGCCGCCGCGCTGATGACCTGGTTAGATACTAGGCCCCCTTCCTGCAAGATTTCCTGGAAGTCCTGTCTATCTTCCCTGGGCAACTTCTCTGTAAATCTGTGGAGTGAGTCCCACAGAGAGCGGTCATATCTGCCCAGAAGTGCTGAGGCGCTGGAGACCTTCATAGCAGATGCCGCCGTACCACACATCTTTCTCCCCAGGGAGTCTAGGTGTCTGCTCTCCTTATCCGGGGGGACTGTGGAAGATGATGCCACAGAGTGTGTTTTTCTGGCTGCGGCTAAGATAACAGAGTCCGGTGGCGGATCCTTCCGCAGGAATAAAGGATCTTGCTCCGGAGCTTTGTACTTCTTTTGAATCCTAGCCGGGGCAGACTTGAGAGTGGCTGGAGTCAGAAAGGTGTCCATAGTAGGTTGCAGCAAACCCGGTACTAGTGGCAGCAGTTTTCTCGAGACTGATCTGTGTTGTAGAGTCTCAAAGATAACTGAGGATGAGGTGGCCGGCTCCGGTACCTCAATATTTAGTTTCTGCGCTCCCCTTAAAAGAACCTCATTAAAAGTGGTGATATCATCCACCGGTGAGATCCTAGCAGGTGGAGAATCTGTCAGTGTGGGGGAGTAGCGCCCAACAGACGATCCTGAAGAAGACCAAGAGGGTGATCTTCTGTGTGGTGTTCGCGACCTGGTTCTCCTTCGGGAACGAGACCTGCTACGAGAAGCTGTAGCAGAGTGTGCAGGTCTTGTGGTCGGCTGACGAGGAGCAGAACGAGCCCGTCCTGCTCTAGCTGTAGGCGATGGCGTTCTAGGTAATGAGGCAGTAGGAGAATACATCCTAGAGTATTGGGAATCCGGGGATGCTGCCGGTCTATTCAGGCTCTCTAACCATCTAGATGATAGAGTGATGGGAGAAACATGCCCCGATGAGCCCGCTCTGGAATGGGATGATGCACTCCGTATAGAGACCACCGGTGAGGGAGCTTTATCCGCTGGCTCTACTGCCTGTGACACAGCTGAAGGTTGTGCCGACGTCGATTGCATCCTCGACGTCGAAAGATGCGATGGCTCGGCTGTTGTCGACGTCGAAGGTCTTGATGTCGAAAGCCTTGACGTTGAATGTCTCGACGCCGAGCGTCGATCGCGGGATCTGGACCTACTCGCCGTCGTGTGTCTCGACGTTGAGTGGCGAGTGGTCGACGGCGGATGTTCATGCCGTCGTGGCGATTTTGACGTCTTGTCCTTCGACGCCAAGGGGCGAGACGTTCTCGACGGCGAACTGGAGCGCCGGAGATGGCTCGACGCCGAACGGCAGCCTGCCGTCGACGGAGATGTACCCCTGTGCTGTCCATGCTTCGACGCTTTGTCCCTCGACGTCGGTCTGGACACCGTCGACGGCGATCTATGCCGGTGAGACGGTGGCAACGATGACGTCGATGGAGAACAAACAGGCACAATCCTACCTGTCGACGTCGATCTGGCCATTCCTTCTGTTGGAGGCCTGGGAAGTGAAGAGGATGTTGACTTTTTCCTCTCCTGAAGCCCATGCAGCCTGATTTTCTCTCTGTCTTTGAGAGTCCTCCTTGACATCTTCTGACAATACTTGCAGGTGTCAGGACAGTGACTCTGTGGCAGGCAGACAATACACAGAGAGTGTGGGTCTGACTGGGCTTTCTTCTTCCCACAAGAAGGACATTTTACAAAAAGATATGGCATTTTCTGTCAGAAAAGACTGCCAAACTCAGACAAAAGACGTTATCTGTCGAGTAAACAGGAAAAACACTATTTTTAGGGATTTTTCTGAAGAAAAACTCAGAAAAACTGAGAGCTCAATGCTCCAGGATCCTCTCAGAAGAAGCCGGAAAAAAGAACTGACCTAACTGTGAACCAACTGTCACCTTCCCTTCACCCCTGAGGCATGGTGGGATACTGGAGGTGCTCAGGGTCTTAAAGGCACGGTGCCAAAGTTTTTATGGTTCTCCTGTGTTAACCTGCATGCAGCCTATTGGCTAAGAATGCTTCATTGTTTTTCAATGTGGTTTTTTTCTTTTTTTCTCTGCTATTTACTGCTGTTTACTTCCCTAAGTCCAGTTTTTGGGGCTTAGGTAGATATTTATGATCTATTGTGATTATATAATAAAAATAAAAAAATTAAAAAAAAACTTGCATAGAAATAAAGCATTTTAGCCTATTTATCATTATAGCCTGCATTGCTGTTTTACACATGATAATATGTATGTATTTCATATATATATGCTCCGGGGTCCCCGCACAAGGGCGGGAATATTCAATGTTTATGACTATTGATGAGGATCCCCTGGAAGAGAAGGATAAGTTACCTACCTGTAAATCCTAGTTCTCTTCTAGGGGTATCCTCATCAAAGTCATAAACATTGAATATTCCCGCCTGTGCGGGAATCCCGGAGCATATACAAAAACACACATGTATAAGTATGAAATATATATGAAAAATATAGCATTTTTTCATTTTTTTGTAGACAATTTTCATACCAGATTCATGTATACAAGTGTATAACAGCAATGCAGACTATGTTAATAAACAGGCTAAAATGCTTTATTTCTATGATTTTTTTTTTTTTTAAACACTCTCCTTTATAATTACAAGAAAAACTTTCTGAAGCCCCATACCCGGGCACAGAAAAAGAAGTACCAGCAACACATGTGAAAAAAGAGAAAAAACTACATTGAAAACAAAAGAGCATTGTTAGTCAATAGGCTGCATGCAGGTTAATACAGTAGAACCACAAAATTTGTCACCGTGCCTTTAAGACCCTGTATTGCTCTATTGTTTTCGATGTAGTTTTTTCTCCTTTTTCACATGTGTTGCTGGTACTTCTTTTTCTGTGCCCTGCTATGGGGCTTTAGAAATTTTTTCTTGTAATTATAAAGGAGAGTGTTAAAAAAAAAAAAAAAAAAACTCCATAGAAATAAAGCATTTTAGCCTGTTTATCAACATAGTCTGCATTGCTGTTATACACATGTATACATGAATCTGGTAAAAAAATTGTCTACAAAAAAATGCTATATTTTTCATATATAGTTCATACTTATACATGTGTGTTTTTGTATATGCTCCGGGATCCCCGCACGGGGGTGGGAATATTCAATGTTTATGACTTTGATGAGGATCCCCTGGAAGAGAAGCAGTTTTTCAGGATGGATGGAGAGGTATGGAGGCTTGGATTATAAAGCCTTAAGCTTGCTGACTGTTCGAGAAGGTGTTATTGCCACGAGGAAGGCTATCTTAATTCTAAGGAGACTGAGGGAACAATTATGAAGTGGCTCGAAGGGAACACTCATCAAAAATGTTAACACAAGATATAGGTCCCACTTCAGGTACTCCAAATCAACAATGCAGTTCCCATTGCATTTACCATGTTTCTCTTCATCTTGCATTCCCTAAGACTACTTGCGTTTTCCAGTTGTTGTGTTTCTGCAGTGTTTTTCAGCTAACATTTGACTATTGTGTAGTGTCTACTGTTAACTCCGTCGTCCATAGTAGCCTGGGGGAGTTCAGGTTGAGGAAGGGTGTTCATGACTGCAGTATTTCTAAATATCTGGAGCTGAGGCTGAAGGCAGTGCAACTTTATAACTGTTGCTGTCAATGCGTCATAAAGGAAGTCAGATTTCATGCACACTCAATGCTTGGCATCTCTGCGAAGAGTGCAGGTAACATATGTTCATGCTGTGATTGAGATTCTATGAAAAGGTGTGTGAAGGAAGAGCAAAACTGTTAAAATACTGACAGCGCCAAAGGAAATGAAAATGAGGGGCGTTCAGGTGAGGTAGTGGCTGAGTTGTGCGTCAGAGGGGGTGGTGAATTGAAGGAGATGAAAGGAAGTGCTGAAGAGGAAAGAAATGACGTGAGATGTGCATATGAGGAATTTCAGAAAAATCTGGGTAGAAAAATGGCAAGTGCCTAGCACAGCGAGAGACTTCAGAGGAAAGAGGTGTTGAAGGGAGAACGGGAGTGACTGAGAAACTCTAAAGGCTCATATACCTTCCACAGAACTAAGTAATGTTTAATCTGCGGTCTCATATTTTCAAAACTGAAACATTTTCGATAAAATTATTTACAACAAAATAATTGCTATTTATTTAATACTTCTAACAAGCACCGACAAAGTCAATACCTCTGACTTCTTTTAAACATTTACTGGCGTGTGATCAGTCTGGATGCAATAACAGAAAACGAGGCACCCGAATACTGGTTAGGTGTCATGCTGTGTGAAACAAAGGACTTTAGGTTGCATATTTTGAGCCACATCCTCAATTACACAGGACATATCACATTAAAAGGATTCTTAGTTACACTTCTTTGGATAATGCGCTTTCATAGAACCCCACCCAGTTCATCTCACTTAAAGCACTTCTTGCACGTTACTGCACTTATAGCAGTTACATTTTATCTGGGGCTGGGCTCAGGTACCTTATGGGTCTCGTTGATTTTCTGCTGTTTTTTCTCTCCATATTCTTCTTCCTTCTGATTACTTTCCACTGTTTTCAAGCAATGTGATTTGTATTGCCAAATAACTGCAGTAGCTGACTCGCAAAACCTGTGTATCTACTCTTTGGGGAGCAGTAATCTGGTTCTTAAATGAGCTGTATCTGCTCCCTTTGGGACAAGAACCCCTGTCTTACATGTAGGTGATAAGACATACCAAAACAGCAGACACCATAGGATTTACAAGGTACAAGGTCTTACAGTTCCACATACCATTTCTACTGTTACCTCCCTAGAACCTACGCAAGTGGTTTGAGTAGCCTCTGGAAGCACAAATGTATGATGCGGTCATACAATTCCCACCAGTAATGGAAAACCTCATATGTATCCATCTAGTTGTAAAGAGACAGGGTTGCATACACATATGGATGAAAGGTCCAGGAAAGGCGAGCAGAAGACCCTCCTTCGACAAAATTGTCTTTTCTACAGACTTTTGCACTAGCCTCAGACTTCTATGCCGGTGCAGCACCATCAGTTTGAGCCAGTCTTTATTTCTGAAAGCAATAATTGCAAGTATTTTGCTCCAAGAGGTGGGGTGCAGGTCAAGGGACCAAGTCTCAGTTTGCTCTTGTGAATATGGAAGCTTGCACCACAGACTTGATGCCAGATGGTCCTTATGGTGGACCTTTACACAGTCTCAGCATGGAGAAGCATGTCCATTTCTACACACACACCCTCCCCTGCAGAACAGCTCAGCTCCCATGATGTGAAGCTGGTACTCGAGAGGGAGTAGACCACTAAATCAGCAAGCGGAGACCTCAACAGAAGCAGTGGAGGAGGCATGAAGGAGGAGGTCTCTGCCCCATTCAGAATATCTAACATTTAATAATTACTTCCATGGAAGTTCAAGATTGGACTTTGGTTTAGATGGTTGGCCAAAACAACAACTGATCAGTGAACCCAGAGTTTGCTTACCTCCATGTACCCGTCCTGCATGAACATAGGAAGGAACAATGCTGAATGAACAAGGATAACTGCACACTCTCAAGTATTACAAATATATATCTTCAGTCACCAGGCAACAAGAACATTATAACACCTCTGTCCAAAAAGTTTTTGACAGATCTTCTATTTTGCAGATAACTTTACACCCTGCTAGAATGATAGCAGTTGATCAGAGATGCATTATAACTAACTCCTTGTGTCTGGGTCTGTGGTAGAGAGTTAGAAATGTTGGGATACTACCTGAAGCATTCATGAATCCAGAGTCGTGTTACGGCAGCTTTGGTGTCATGGAAATCTCGATTTGCTCGCAGCATGCCCTGGAACACCTATGTGAAAAGAAGAGCATAGCTATAAAACGAGAACACAGAAGACCTGCACCCCACATTCTCCTACTGCTGCAGTGAGATGAGTTAGGGCCATATGTACGAACACATTTTCCCATAGACACAGAATGGGCAAAACTGCTTGCTACATCTGGCTCTTAGTGTGAGATGGGTCCATGCTTTATTGGCTCCTAGGTTTTTGATGATGTTAATCTATATTATAGGCAATGACATATATTAAAATGGCGTGTGTGTAAGAGTATATTTCCTTAGCATATGTGTGCATTAGGCTTAGAATGAGGTCTAAAAGTAACTTACCTTCGGTAATGCTCTTTAAGGTGGGTACTATTCCTAACTGTAGATTCCTCACATACAGAATATCCCCAGGCGCCAGACTGGATAAGGAGGGTTTTTCAGCATCGCCCATGCGCTCTGGTAAGTGGTGTTGTGCAGCTCCGCATCTACCCTACTCTGCCCCGGAAGTGACAATTGGAGCTGCATGTAGGCCCCACCCAAGCGTACTGACTCCAGTGTCTTTCTGGACACTGTCTGCGCCTCTGGATGCTGAGCCCAAAAGCCAATTGCTCATGCTAGTCTGCAGATTTCCAATTTAGGATCTTTTTAGATTTGAAAGTGTCCATTCTACAGATGAGGGCAGGAGGGTGGTGAGGAATCTGCAGTTACAAAGAGTGTCCAGTAGAAATAGCATCAGATAAGGTAAGAAACTTATTCTGCTGGAAACTTTTAATCATAGTCTCCACACCTGTAGAATACATACCAAAGCAGTACCTACTCTGGTGGTGGGTCGGGGGAATGACTCAGACCACAAAGTCCTACAGGACATTAGGACCAAAATGCCTTTCTCATTGTACCTGGTTTCAAAAGAAATAGTCTTTTTTAACCTATGCACTGAGGCCCACATTGCAGCCTGATAAATATCCATAACAGGCACTCCAAATGACAACACAGCACTAGCCGCCTTGGCCCTAGTGGAATGGACACTTGACCCTTCAGTAGGCTGCTTCTTGACCAAAATGTAGCAGCTCCTAATACAGAGCACTATCCAGATGGAGAAAGTCCTTTTCTACACAAACCTACCTTTTATGCTTCAGAGAACCCCAAAGAGTTGATCATCCACATAATAGTCTTTGGTATGCTCAATGTAAACCTCAGCGCTCTTTAGCGGTCCAAATGATGGAGATTCTCCTCCCCTTTCAAAAGGTGAAGTGCAGCAAGGTACATCGAATAGTGATGGACTGACTGATATGAAAGGAAATCACAACCTTCGTTAGAAAGGCAGCGCTAATCCGCAGCACCAGTGTGTCTGAACAGAAGGTGGTGCATGGTGGCTGAACCAATAGAGCTAGAAGTTCGCTCATGTGATAGGCTGATGTTATCGTGATGAGAAAGACTGTTTTTAGGGTCATAGTTCGCAGAGGACAGCTATGTAATGACTGAAGAGGGGTGCACATAAGGAAAGAGAGGACACAATTAAGGGTTTAGGAGGAAACATTAGGATCAAACCTTAGAGAAATTGCATGACAGCAGGTGATTTGAACAAGAACGGTTGATCGGGTAAAAAAAAAGGCTGAAATAGCCAACAGGTAACCTTTGAGCGTGTCCACTGCAAGAGTTTAGTTGGACAAAGACTAAATGAACAATAAGACATCTGACAATTTGGTCTGCAAGGAGACTGGCTTGTGGCTGCTCCACCAAGCCACAAAATTGTCCCAGCATCTTTGTAGAAGGACGCCTGGCCTCAGGGTGATATCCACTACTTCGGGAGGAGACTGAAAATAGTCAACTATCACACTCTATCTCCATGTATGGAAGTGTGATTGTACTGGCCACTGTGCAGAATCCTACGCTGTTGCTGCAACAGAATATCCTCCCAAAGCGGCAGCCTAACAGGAGGATAGATGCTGACGCCCACACATTCTGGGTGCCAAACTCTCCTAGTTCAATCTGCAGCCACTAGGATGACTTGGGCCTGGTTTTCCTGAGTTTTTCAGAGCGTAGGGCAGGAAAGTAGATGCAAGAATGCATGCAGAAGTCCCATGCTCCACTCTAGGTGAATACGTCCTCAAAAGACAGCCTCCTGGGAAACTCCAATATGCAAAAGTGCTAATATTGCGCATTCTCGGCAGTGGTGAAGATACTGAGTTAGGGTTCTCCCCATTGCTAGATGATTCCCTTTACCACTTTCAGCTAGGAGTCGCTGAGATTGTCTTCCTTGGTGTATAACGATCCCACCAGGTGGTGCACAATCAGGGAAATGTCAGATGCTCCAGCCAATTGCAGAGGAGTAGTGCCTCTTGGCACAAGATCCATAACCACTCCCTTCCTGCTTGTTACAGTACCACATGGTGGTGATGTTTTCAGAGAATCTGAACCAGCCTTCCTTTGATGGACACTAGCAAGGCTTTCACTTCCAAGTGAATGGCCCTCAACTCCAAAAAGTTTATGTGGACACTGCTTTCTGCCAGAGACCAGAGTCCTATGATCTCCACCTCCCCCAAATGGCCTCCCCAATCCAGCAGGAAAACAACTGTCACTATTATCTGCTCCGGGTGAGGTAGGGAGAGGGATCAATCACTGGTCCAACTGAGGTCACAAAGCCACTGCTGCAGATCTTTTGCAGTCTACTCAAACCAGGATGAAATCTAACAGGTTGCCTTGGTGCTGGACCCACTGAGACTTTAGGTCCCATTGCAGAGAATGAATGTGCCATCTGGCATGGTTGACATGCAGGATGCTGGAAGCCAATAGGCAAAGAAGCGTCAAAGTCACCTTCACTATGACCTGGAACAGAGGCTGCAACATCTGGATCATAGCCTGAATGTCCTGTACTCACTGATCCATAGGAAAGGCTTGAAAACACACCATAGCCAGCATTTCTCAGATTAAAGGAAATCTATGCAAAGGAGTCAGGTGTGACTTTGGCACGTTGACTGTGAATCCCAGAGATGTAAGGAGGTTCGCTGTAGTCTGGAGGTGGTCCATGACTGGCAGTGGCCTGCCTGCTTTTAACAGCCAGTCACTGAGGTGGGGGAAGGGTGGTAACCCCAAACCTATGATGGCATGCTGCATCCTGAACTTCAGGGACATTTGTTTTGGCTTCCATAGAAGGGAGCTGTAAATCCAATACATCAGCTCCATGGCATAACACCACAGCAATAGAAGCATGCTCTGCTGATAGTCTGGAAGGGTGGGATTCAGGTTGTCAGGGCAGGGGAGTGCGTGGGGTGTAGTGTGGTAACAGGATGAGGTGTGGGGGCGAAACTAAGTATCTGAGGAAGTGTCCAATCCAACGGGTTCCTGTAAATCCATATAAAAGTAGTTATCATCATCACCATCGTTGCGTAAGCTACGACTGGCGCAGTGCTACAAGGTCTGCTTTCCCACCCATGGGTGACTTGAGTGAACTTAGTTCAATGCACCAGCACTGAATGTGGTAGACAGGTTATTGAAGTACTGCAAAACTCCACTCAATACATAGTTGAAGTGAAATCATGGCTTTTGGGTTACTACCAATCCCAAACAAGCACTGGCAAAGCCAATAGGTTTCACCTTTGTTTTTTCTTTAGCATTTTTATCTTACTAACTGGATTATAAATAATAGAAAAAGGAGGTTATAATAATTTTTGTTTTAAATTAGATACATCTTTAATAGTTGTTTTTTGTTGTGATGTATGCTGAATTAATATCCTATAGTTCCAAACTTGTAACTTGTATCTTATTTAATATTTCATTGTATAAGGGTATAATCATGTTAAGTTAGTACAGTGCCACTGCACCTGCTGCATCATTCAAATCATGCCCCTTTTAACTGCAAGGCAACTGCAATGGTGACTGCCTGTCTGGTAGTAAAATATAGCAATATTTGGTGTTTGGAAGAGCTATGACAACTTTTGGCCCCAATGCCACTACACTATTCTAATCATGACAGTAATGCCTGCAAGATTACTGCACTTGTGAAAGCCTGTTCAGAAGTAAAATTTAGAAATAATTTGCGTTTAGTTGGGGTTTCTAGAGTTTCTGGGCACAGTGCCACTGCACCTGCTGCACCACTGAAATCATGACCTTAATGCCCGCAAGGTAACTGCACTTGTGGCTGCCTGTTTAGTAGTAAAATATAGCAATATTGGATGTTTAGGGGAGTTCTGACAACATTTGGGCCAGGTGCTACTGTACCAGCTGCACCATTTAAATCAGGACCCTAGTGCCTGCAAGATAACAGCAGTTCTGACTGCCTGTTTAGTAGTAAAATACAGCAATATTTGGTGTTTAGAGGGGTTTCCAGAGCTTTTGACCCCATTGTCACTGCACCTGCACCACTAAAATCATGTCCCTAGTGCCTGCCAGGTAACTGCACTTGTGACTGCCTGTTTAGTAGTACAATATATGAATATTTGGTGTTTAGAGGAGTCCTGACAACTTTGGGGCCAGTGCCACTGCACCTGCTGCACCGCTAAAATCATGCCCTAGTGCCTGCAAGGTAACTGCACTTGTGAGTTCCTGTTTAGTAGTAAAATTTAGCAATGATCTGGTTAGAGGGGTTCTGACAACTTGTGGCACCGGTGCCACTGCACCTGCTGCACTATTAAAACCGGGTGGGAAAGAACCAAGCCCACGACCACGTAGAACTTGGGGAGGTCGCACTAGATTGTGGCTGGCACAGGGATGCGCAGTGGCATGCCCCTCCCATAGCCACGAAAGGGGTGTAAGGCAGACTGGAGACGAGGGTCACTGAGAGGCCCAATGACTTGGCCATAGCCTGCATGGCTTTAAAACGCTCCAGCCAAGATATTGCCTTCTCTCCAAAGATACGTGTCCCATCGAAGGGCATGTCCATGAGGTTTGCCTGGACATCCCCTGAAAAGATAGATGTTCTCAGCCAGTAGTGACAATGAAGCATCACCATTGATGAAACCACTTTGCCCAGCGAATCGGTAGTATCCAAGCCACAGCTGTTGGTGAACTTAGCTGCATCTCTCCCGTTCTTACCTGCTTGGAAGAGAATGGCCGGGCCTCCTCTTGGACCTTGCGCAAACGCATATCACAATGTGTGGGAGTAGCAGCCCAAAGCATGCAGTTTTGAACGACTGCAGCGCTAGGCTGGTGGAAGGAAACATTTTCTTTCTTAAGGTGTCCAGCTTTTTGGATTTCCTGCCCGGGGGAGCAGCACGGAGTGGGCCATAAGAAGTGGAAGCTGGGACCACCAACATTTCATGGGTGGGGTGTTGGGTGAGAAAAACTGTGTCTCATGGGGCAGAGCGATGACGGTGGGCAATTGTACCGTTCACAGGAGCCCCTGTGCTGGGGTTGGACCAGGTTCCCAGTAGGACATCTTTAAGTGCTTTGCTAAACGGGAACAGGGGTTCAGATGAAGAAGCTCTGGGCTGAAGTACTTCCGCCAAGATATTAGTCCAAATGTATTGAGCTAGGTACAAAATGTTTTTATTAATGGTTGTGTTTTTGTCTATTGTGTAATTTTATGGCCTTTGGCCGAATAAAGTTATCTGAATGGATGTTAGTCTTGACTGCCACAGAGGGAAGTTCAATGTTGAGGACCTCTGCTTCCCCCTTCACCACCATTGCAAAAGATGCTCACAGCGCTATAGCCAAAGTAGGGGAAGAAAGCAAGCCAATATCTGGAGAAGTATCCAGTCCACTGCCTTCTCCAAGTTCCTCACACCAATCCAGTGATGTCTCTAACTGGTATTCTAAAGGGTCTAGTGACCCCTCCCCCATTCTTCTCTCATGCCTAGCCCTTCAGAATAGCACTCAGGCAGCAACATAGGATGTATGAGTCCTGTTGGTGCCTGACCAACGTGGGTCCAGATCCGAGATCAGATCCATGGGCACTGATTGAAGCAGAGGCTGAAACCATCGGCGTGGAACCTGATGTGGTCCCCACAGTGCCCGATGGTGTGTCGGAGGGGGTCAGTCTGCTCAAATACTTGTCACATGGGCTCGGTAAACTCTTTCACCTGAGCGGGGGTCACTTTGGCTCCCAGAAACAGTGCGGGAGGCGCAAAGTCGACATGGGCACCGGATCCTTGGAACACTGGTGTTCCTTACTCATTGCATTGGCCGACGGATGAGGAGAAGTTGAAGGCCACTTTGACTTTTTATGCTTCTTGTGCTTCTTCCCAGATGTCCTAATGACTTTGAGCGGGACGAGGAGGACTTGGGACTTCTGGAAGAGTCCAAAAAGATTCCTCTCGACCACGACTTCCGAGGAGTTGTGCGATGTCGTTTTGCCTGCTGGGCAGCTAATAGTTTCAGGGACACTCCCTCTAGCCTTCGGTGCCATGGCTCGGCAGTCCCAGCATGACTTGGAGTTGTGGTCGCATTCGAGACATGATAAACAGACGATTTGGGGGCCTGTAACCTGCATGGCGCAGTGACAGGTGCCACACGGTTTGAAAACAGTCTTTCTAGAATACATCCTTGATACACACCAAAAGGACTTTGAGAAAACATCGAAAGAATGCTATCAAAAAAAGGGTTAGCCCTTCTCGAATCTGCGCTAACTGCGGCGGAAAGAAAAGAGTGGACGCCTGCACGCTTTGGTGGCCATGACATCACTGTGGCGCATACGAAGCTGATGCGTGTAACTGTACAAAGCCACCTGACTGCACACAGGGGTACTGCTGAAGGAAAATCTTCCAGATCCAGCTGATGTCTGGGGAACTTCTAAGATAAGGAATCATTGTCTAGATGTCTATATCAGATACCCTAAATCTACTTCTATGCGCTACTCTCGGAGAGCATGTAGTACAGAAACTTGCGGACTGGAGTTTCTAGGGAGGAAGCAGCACACTGCATACCTTGTTGATAACTCAGGCTGTCGTTATCAAAGGGGCCATGGAGAAAGTGTTCCCTGGGAAGGGTAAACGTAGTGCTGTAGCAGCTCTTCTCTGGTACTCGACTGTCATCAGCTTCAGACAGGATGCATCAGCTTCTCTAAATGCTGGCAAGAGAGATTCTCTTCAGACAGTATCTTGCAGAATAATCTAGGAAAGACCTCTCTCCATAAGGGCTGAGAGGTCTTCTTTAAATACTAAACGTTATCAGGGGTGAAGGCTTTTGACATAGTTTTAGGAATGTGGCGTAAAGATTACAGGCACCAGAGAAGGGGTTCGAGCCATATCTGTAAAAAAATGGGGGACATGAGCCAAGCAATTTGAACTACATGTCTTTGATAAATTATCTCGGGAGTGTTCTTGATGGCCCTGACATATTGATAAAGGAACACGTTCCAGACGACATGTCTAATCAGGTGTTATATCTGGGTCCTTATTGGAATGTCTTGACACTTTCTGTCCCTTCCATAGGTCGACAAACGGTAAGGCAGGGCCCGTGTTTTATTTTTGTTTATAACAGACATGGCCGAACTTGGAGGCAGTGTGATCTGAGATGGATCTGAGGACCTATGAGGAATCGAGTCAGACCTTTGGACTTTACAACAATAGTGAGGGGCAACATAACCCCCTTATTATTTCCAAAGGCTGGCTAACCCTGGTCAGAGTCAGAATTTAAAAATTGCAGGAGCCCTGGGCAGGCAGCTCTGAGGCCGAGGCATGTCCTGTGCGAATCGGACTGATAGGGGACATGGTGCATGGGCTGGATTCAGGATATGACCTCGGTCTGGGCTGACACAAATTTGTCTCGGAGTCAGACACAACTACTGGAATGACGTCCTCCTTCACCACAGGTGGTTTGGTAACTGGCGCTAATGTCAAAGGAAGCAGAATGGATTTTGGAACAGGAGTTGGGGCCGCCATACACTTCACATGGACATAATCACTGGTGGTAACCCAACTGGAGGCCTTCACAAATCTTTGAGGGCCAAAAGGGTGCCAGAGGGAGCCAAAATAATGGCAAAGGTTCGTAGCATGGCCTCTTTAGGCCTCAATCTGTTGTGAAGTCACCGAAGGCCCTGGAAACTGAGTGCATCAGGATAAGAAGTGGAATCCACTTTGCAGTGGCAACCATGATTGGGACTGAGAGAAACCCCAACACCCTCAAAGAGAATGTATGAACTGGGAAGGTGTCTGCTTTCCTTTCTTGTGAAATACTTAGACCGCAACAAGTACCTGCCACAGGACTGGCCCCTAGAGTGGGAACAGAATTGCGCCCTTCATTTCAAATGGGACTTGCTTGATTTCTACTGGCTTTTGGCAAGTAAAGCTTTGCTTCACTTCCAAGGTCACTGAGATTTATGAGGGCACACTCTTCACACAACTTAGAATCATGCAAAGGAATCTAAATACCAGCGAAATATTTCCTGCAAGTCTGACACATACATTTGCTTGTGACAGTCCTGACAAGCCTTAAACCCCGTGGGCCCGATTCACAAAGAACCTCCGTAGTCTGGGTGGAATCCCTGCACTCACTGCGGAATATCCACAAGAACAATTCTCACTCTGGGGAAGCCACTGCCATGACTATGGAGGCTCTTTTGGGGATCAGGCCCAAAGATTTTAGGAGGGGATATGTTCTTTAGCACAATGGTATTTGAGAAAACAATTTTACAAAAATAAAAAACACACCAACTGACGAGAAAAAAAGTGTGACAGAGCTACTGATCCACATACAATGGCACAGAAAGAAAGGCAGTGCTCAGAGGTAGTTCTTATATGCATCTCCTTTCATTAATTTTTAGGGCAGAGCAAAGTCAACGCAGAGCTGGATGATGCTACCTACCGACATGCGGGAGCACCACTGTTATGAATCTTTCGCATTCAGTTTGGCGTCTAAAGGTGAGGAAATCTACTATTATTCATTCAAATATGTGTGCGTGTCCCTCTTTGCATGTGAGAACCTTGGGCAGGTCTGACTAAACACATGGAGTACGCTGACCTCCATATGCGTGTTATCCCTTCAAAATAGTGGCTGACTTTCTGTAATGGCAGCTTAGGTCCATGCTGAAACACAAAGTTAGTACATTTTGTATTCCTTTGCCTCATGGCCCAAGACAGTTGATCTTTTGGGTGAGGAACGGGGCATTTTTAAACTCTGAAGTAATTGCAATGCCTCAGCCACAGTGTTTTCAACCCCTCACTCCTTCCCTCCAACGATCTGAATCCTGAAGACATCTGTCTGCCTAAAACAGTCCATGAGAGCACAATCACTGGGGTCCTGGTTAGCAGGATCCCAATAAAAACAGTCTAAACACAATGGCAGGCAAAAAGTGGGGGTAACCATGCCAAAAAGAGTGGCTTTCCTACAGCAATGATTGGGATTGGACATAATCCACAAATTGGAAAGGTGCAGATGCTTTGATTGGCCAAGGCTGATGACCAGAATTACTGGGTCTTTGTTCAATACAATGTTCAATGATTTCACAACATCCAGGAATGGAACTGGTCACCAATGTAGCTGTGATGGACTACGTCCCAGGTATAGGACCTAGCGCTGCCAGTGACTTTCATAGCTCTGGTCACTGAGAGGACCAATGGAAGTTGTTGCTAGACTATGCTTGATCAGGGCAAGAGGCTGCCCCATGTCGGATGTTCAGGAAGTCATCCAATACCTACTGCATTGAATCACCATTGCAGCCAAAGAAAATCTGCATCCCTTGTTGCCTCCGTGGCACAGGGAAAGGAGCAGTGGAATTCACAGCACAGGTGGAAGGGTGCAGCTGAAGGCCTTTTAAAACAGGACGGGACTATTTAGAATTTTAGAAGTTTGAAAAACCTTTGATTTCCTCACAACTTGGGAAGGATGTCACTCATATTCTGACCAGAGCTTTGTGATGGTGCTGAACAAAGTACTAAAAGCCATTCTTTAGACTCTGGGGTGGAACTGCTGCAGATGGTCGCTATCTGCTTCTCTCCCTCCTGAAAAAGGGAAATTACTCTTGACCTGATGGTTAGGTTTGCTACTTAACCTATTGCAGAGGCCTCAAAATGTTGTGTATTGTTCAAAGAATCTTTTACCTGACATAGAATCATTTGGCTGACACAGCTAATCCTAGTACAAATCCTGTAGCTCTGCTTTACTAAATGTCTGCCTTCTGTGAACAATCACCTGAGATTGAGAAGGTTCACAAAAGCTCCCTACATATGTTTCAGGAGAATGGAAATGAAAGGAGCTGCCACGTCAAAAAGGCATTATACTATCTCAGCATGAGGTAGGCTGTGCGCAAGCTCGAGAGCTAGGGTTTCTGAAGAAAACTTCTTCCTTGCTAGACAACCCAGGTCTCACAATTCATTGCTGAAAGGAGTAACAGGAAAATCATTCTGCTTCAACTTAGCCATAGAGACTTCTACAGAAAGCTTTTGGAGAATAATGTGAGGTCAAATAAAGAAGGCTACAGTAGCACTTGTTTCTGTTTCCTTGCTGTCTGCCTAAAAACAGATGGCACTGACTTCATTTTTTTCCATCCAACATGTGTCTGCTTTCTATTCGTCACTGACCATCTTTGTAAATAAGTTCATCCCGGTTGTTCTAAATAAATAGCAAAACAGTATTAGTTGCAAAGTCTGCATGTTCAGCTAAAGTATGACTTTCTGGTAAAGTACCAGAATACTGTGGCCTAAATATTGTCTGACAAAAATAAATGGTCTGATTTAGATTTTGGCAGACAGGTTACCCTTTCTCATATGTGAGGGATATCACGCCCGCCTTATTACAAGTGCTACAGGATATAATGCACTTGTAATAAGGGGACAGGATATTTGTCAAGTGTGTGATGGTGTAAACCATCATCGAAACTACAAATCAGGCCCATGATGTCATGAATATCGCTCTATTGCAATTAATAATAGAATATCTACAACCAATGGACTGATAGTTTTGTAAAGGATATTTATGTCATACAATATTTTTTATCAATATTCTGACATACAATCAATTTTCCAGGTTTAAGCTGCTTGCAGGAGACTTTTATAGGTTACTTCTATTTTAAGGGTGAAGAAATAAACATGCATCTGTGTGCTCAGGTTGAAGCATTCTCTCATCAACAATATCATAGTCCTTTTATATCTATTGCTCGGAGCACCTGGCACACTTTAATCTGATCCAAAAAGGGTATGGAATCAGGAGAAAGTCTTTGGATAGATAATCTTTTCAATGTGAACATTTTATTCAGCTCTGTGTTACCTTACTGGCATAACAATCAGGTTTGGCGCTGGAGTTTGAACTGGGCCATAGTCAATTGCTTTAGTTGTAGCAGGCCAGTACCACCTCCAGCATTGATGGTGTTGTAGCTTAAAAAGTGAGCTTCCTTTTCACCTTAAGACCCAGTGTCACTGGTATACTTAGGCTTGATTAAATTAGGGCTGAAGTTGCAGGCACCAAACACAGACAGACTGATACCAAAGAACCACAACATACCCTTATAGGATCCACAGGCTACTCAAAAGTGTCCTTACTTCCGAGAAGGGAATATAGCTAACATGCTTGGCTGCGAAGCCCGAAGACCAACATGACCTGCTAGAAGGCCTTAAAGGCAATATGGCCTTCCAGGAAGCCTCAACTTCCTCAGCTGATGCTCCAGTTGAAGGAAAGCTCCCTTGTGGTCCTAGTTTTCCAAAATTGGAACTGATTCCAAACAAAAGTCAAATTAATCCTTCTTAAATTGTTTTGTATTCATGATGAGTGTTGCTCCTTCCTCTGGCAATGTTATCTCAAAGGGGTTATGGCCTTAGACATGATTTAAAGCCTGTGTCCTTTCAAGATGCCATAAATTAATTGACTGTCTCTCAGATAGCATTCAGGTACATCAGTGCACACAGGAGCTATTTGATTTATGAAGAGGCACCCTAAATGACCTGGGTGTGGATCATAATCCCAAGGGAAAAAACAACTATTTCTAAGGTAAAATGGTGATAAAAAATAACAGACATACCTTGGTGATTTCAATTCCAATGTCTATGACATATTGAAAAGGTAACTGATGTCACTTGTTGCCATGGCCCATTATGTAACTTTGTTGAAGACTCTGAGATTGCATTCTACTATCAGGCAATTATGTAGTATCATCACTAAGAAAAAAGTTCTGGCTCCTGTGCCGCGCTTAAGAAATATACATTTAAACATAATTCTGTAAATCTATGATACACACAATTTGTTGGCAAATGCACATTGGGGTTCAGTAATTAGTAGGAACAGTACTTACCTTTTCTTGCAATATATCTTGAGCAGGTGCATCCTTCTTAGGGGCTAAAAATTAAAATCCAACTGTTGAGAATCTATCCCAAGGGAGGGAAATTATTCTAGAGTAAAAGTTCCCATGCTGGAGAAATGCCTGGCCCAACCATACCCAAACTACTAAGAATTAAGCTGTGCCTGGAATGAAATTGACGAACACATACCCTGCAAAGCAATAAAGATGTGGCCACACCATATTTATTATTTAGTTAGAGGGACGGGGCAGTGCATGTGGCCTGCCTCCCTTGTCCTTTGGTCCTTATTGCTAATACCTTAGAGATGTCCCGGAGGTTGAAAAGGTAATGGATCTTTGCTGGGGTGGGGAGGAACCTTTGAATGAAGGCATTGTAGGCATCAATAGTTGCCTGGGTGACAATGTTGCCGATGGGTTTCACTTCTTCCTCAAAGTCCTGCAGCTTTTGGTTGATCATTGTGCCAAAGATGCGCGTGATCTGAGACTCCTAAAATGGAAACACAAAAGAAGAAAAATCAAAGGTCAACACATTTTTCAAGGTGTTAGTATTAACCAATCAGGATTAACAACTAATATTATGAAATTATGCAAATTGGTTGTAAAAAAAAGTGTATTAGTAAGTGAAGGAGGACAATTTCATGACACGTGGGTTTGGTCTGGTACAAACCCAGTAGGATGCTTCTCACTGAGAATTGTAACAGTCTTGCACAGTTCTGAGCTTTTAAATGGAAGTGGTTTATTTCATGTTATAGGTATTTGAGTGGGAATATAGCTCAGCCCATGAAATGTATAAGTAGGCCCAGTGGGACACACACTGAGTCCATTGTTCAGGCTGTTATTGTTTTAGGAGGCTGGCTCAGTATGTGGTGTACATCTATAGGTGAAACACCCTGTACTGACTCCAGGCAACCCTTAGTGAAAGTGCAGGTGGCTCTACCTAACCAGAGCACTCATGGGGGTAGATGTGGAGAGAAACTAAGGCTTTTCCAAGAGGGTGTAAAGGGGTTTCAATTACCACATAGGTCTGACAGTGAGGTACACACAGGTGTTAGAAAAATATGTACTATTTATTATAACACATACTATAGAATTAACTTTGGTATAGCTCCTAACTGGAGACATGGCCATACACAAATATACTTAGTAACAGGTAAGTAGAAGCATAAAATAACATTGACCCCTACGGGGGACCAAACCATATACTAAAAAAAATGGGATGCGAACACCACATCCCACCCACACTACCACCCAAGGACCCTTAGGAGCCCAGGTGCATGGGGGTGAAGCCGTATCTGAACTTCCAGCTGAAGTCAATGGGGACCTCAGCTGTCCAGCTGCTGTCGTGACCTGTGGACCATCAGGTCAGTGGAATCAGGCGTGGATTCGAGAGAGAGGAAGAGGACCTAAGGAGAGAGGGGACAGATTCCAAACCACTCAGTGGTGCCCAGGCAGTGCAGGAGGGCAATGCCCAACCTTCTCGGTGATGCTTCCTGAAGGAAGGTGGATGAAGAAGTGCAGCTGTGGAGTCCAGGCATTGCAGGAGGATCCCAGGAGTCGTCCACGAGCTGTCCCACACCTGTCATCGGATTGCAGGGGGAGGGAGAGGAGGGGGGTCCGTGGTCAGCAGGGCCACCAAAAAGCCTTGGCAAAGGCAAGAAGCGTTGTGTGGAGTTTGCAGGAGTTTTGGGGACCAGCAAGGTCCAGATAACCCGACCTTGGCAGGTAGGTCAGGGCCAGCCCTCAGCAGTCAGGAGAGCCGGCAGGAATCTTTGGAGCCCCCCAGCAGGGTCCTCTGGCAACAGGCACAGGGAAGCCTCAGCAGCACAACACAGAGAGATGCCCAAGTCACAGGAGTTGCAGAGAGGATGTCGTTCTTGGAGCTTCAGACTTGTTGGAGCTAGGAAGTCTTCAGACTGAAGAGCCAAGAAGCCTTGACAACGACAAGCAGACACGGTGCACAGGGGTTCCAGCCAAGCAGCTCCAGCGCGGGACCCCAAAGTTCCCAGGAGCAAAAAAGATAGATCAGACCTCTTGAGAACCACAGAACCACAACATGTGTTGCAGAGCCTTGGACAGTCCGTGGGATAGCAGGATCCACAAGCTGGTCGTCATCATTGAGGTGCCTGCAGATGCAGGAGAGTAACTCCTTCACTCCAAGGGAGATTCCTTCTTCCCTTCCTGAGCGCAGGCAGAGTCCCAGTGACTCTGGAGGGTGCACAACCATGGGGTTGCAGAAGTCTTTGCAGAAAGAAGAAACAAAGTTGCAGCAGGGGCCCTCCTAATGGTTACAAGTTTGCTCCTGGTTCCTGAAGTACTGCAACGGTTGTCCACGTTGCAAACGTGTCTTGCAGAGGAGACTTGCAGTCAGTGCCTGAAGTCTTGCAGCTGAATCAGGGGACCCACCCTCAGGGAAGCTCCTAAATAACCACCTATCAGAGGGGGTCAGGGACATCACCCAGCTGGACTAACCAGTCAGATGCTCTCAGGGGCCTCTGCACATCTTACTTCCAAGATGGCAGAATCAAGTGGCCACCTGGCAGAGCTCTGTGCACCTCCCTAGGGAAGGAGCTGGACAGGGCGGGGGGGTCACTCCCCTGTCCTTCATGTGGTTTCGTGCCTGAGCGGGAACTGGGGGTTTCTGCACTGGTGCAAACCAGTTAATGCAAGGAGGGCACCAAATGTTCCTTTCAAAGCAGTTTGGTGGCACTGAGAGGATGCCCTACCCCAGAGACATCTATTTATAAGGAAGAGGTGGTCTCACCTCTGTTCCACAGGACATCCTTTGTTCTACCTGCCTCTGCCCGAGTTAGGGTCAGCAGCACGAGGGATTAATAGTGTCTGGGGTCAGCAGCAGTATGGGCTGGCATGCAGACCCCGCAAGATTGTACAGGCAGACATGGGGGATTCCCCTAGGAACCCCTTAGAGTACTTGGCATCATCAACTAACACTAGAATCACTGTTGTTGCATGATTCCAATATGTTTGATACAAAACATGCCTATGTTTGGTGTAGCCATTATGTAGTTGGACTACTCGTGTTGAGCAGTGTCCACTACATATCCTAAAAGGGCTTTCCTGCACTTACAAAGCCCAGGGAATGGAGTCTGAGGTTTGTAGGGGCACCTCAGCTCATGCAGGGGTGCCCTCACACTTCGAACTATGCATCCTGCCTTAGGGCTAAAGGGCCTACCTTAGGGGTGACTTATAGTGTCAGAGTGCAGTGACCATGATAATGATATAAGGCAATCCTTATATCTGAAGTGAAAGATCCATGCACCATTGTTTGCAGGCTGCAATGGCAGGCCTGCAGTTACATTTTGCATGGGCCCCCATGGGTGGCACAATAATTACTGTGCCCATGGGGGACCCCCAGTGTACCAATGCCCTGGGTACTTAAGTAGCATATTCTAGGGATTTACATGGGTGCACAAGTATGCCAATTGCGGGGTGTAAAACTTACCTTACAACTAAATTTAGGGGAGAGAGCACGGACACTGGGGTCCTGGTTAGTAGGATCCCAGTGTACTACGGTCTAAACACACTGACATCAGGCAAAAAGTGGCGGTTAAGTATCCCAGAAAGATGCCCTGGCCCTGGCACTAAGCCCTGGGTTTAGCATGACAAAGGCCCAGCTAGGGCAATGCCTAATATGTGTCATGTATTGGATGGCAATGAACAGCTTAAATAAGATTGATTGTAGGGAACAGCCTGTTAAGATGGATGGATGTGAACTGGCCTGAACAACTCCGAGATAGTCCGATACCAACTAAGGCCCTGAAAAGCTTGGGATTTTGGATTGATAAAAATCTGACTCTTGAAACCCAGGTGAGTAAAGTTGTGGGCCTGTGTTTTAGCACCTTTAGAACACTGAGGAAATGTCTTTATTGGCTCCCCCCATCTAATAAAAGAGTGGTGGTTCAGAGCTTCAAGACTAGATTATGGGAATTTCTTGAATATTGGCAGCCCAAAGTTCGTTAACAAGAGGTGACAGGCAGTTCAAAATGCTGCCGTGAGGACGTCAAAGAAAGTTTCCAAATGTCAATCCACAGGCCTGGCACCGGAGGCACTGTACTGGTTACCAATTCACAAAATGATTGTTTAAAGAGCTATGCACAGCCTTTAAAATCATCCACAAGACAGCTGCTACAATCATTATAAATCTCATTACACCTTATGTCCCCAAGCGGACTCTACGCTCCAAACGTCATGGACTTTTATCTACCCCAGTAATCAAAAAATGTGGGGGCAGGTCGTTTGCTTACCTGGTACCCAGATTATGGAACAACCTCCCAACAGAACTGAAACGTCAGCAATCAGAGACATGTTTCAGGAAGTTGGTAAAAACACATCTGTTTTAGATCTGGATAGGCTGCCTCTGCTGGTTTTGACAAAGTTAGCACTGGGAGAATCAATAGGATAGCCATGCGCCCTACAAAAAATAAGTAGTATAGCATAGTATTTGCAGCCAGCCGCTGTTAATTGACTCAAAAATCATGCACATAAGAAATGACAAGAACAATTTCAAGTCCCACTGTGGCAATGTGAACGGTCAACAAGGAATCATGCAAAAAAAACCTTTGATAAAATGCATCAAAACAGATGATTTAAACAGAGATCAGGTAAACATTGAAAGGCCCAACAAATAACCCTTAACTGGGTTCAGTGTAAGGCCATGCTGGGCCAACACTAAAACAACACTCCATATGAAAGTTTGACCTGCTGAGAGTCAGAATGACAAGCACCATACTATGCAAAAAACTTTTCCCAGTGAAGACGGACTTTGTTGAAGGGCATGAGGATGCAAGGATGACATTGACTACTGTGGCCAGCAGATCAAATACATTCAACTGATGCAGCTCAATCTCCACATATGGAGGCATAGGTGAGAAGACTCTGGTACAGGGCCATCCCCTGTTGCTGAGACAGGAGGTCTTCCTGAAGTGGTAGCCGTTTCGTAGGACAAATGCTTATTTTCAGGACCTCAGGGTACCATAATCTCCTGACCCAATCCGGGCTATTAAAATGATTTGGGCCACATCTGTTTTGATTTTCTTCATAAGTCAAGGCAGAAAATTCAGTGGAAGTAATGCATACAGGAGATTCAAGTCCCATGGCAGACGGAATGTGCCTTTCAGTGACCTTTTTCGCAGTCGAATGCTGGCACAATGGGAGTATTCATTAGGTGAAGAATCCACAGGTAGTTGTATCCATCAGAACTTTTGACACTGCACGTTCGATAGTGGTGATCAGATCTAGTTAGGACTTGCCCCACTGACCGAAGATACTTTCTACACTTCAATATGGAGACCCTACTAGTGGTCAGCAAGCTGATGTCTGCTCAGGTGTTCAGTGACCTTGCTATGTTGATGACTGTGAAAAAGATCTTCTACTAGTCCAGCCACCTCCAGCAACATTGAAGCTATTGACACAGGGTCCAGGCATCCAACTGCCATACCTGTACCACATGGCAGTTCTCCATTAGGACCTGTCCCAGCATTCCCTTGATTGTCAGCAGTTAAACTTTCAGGGCTATGTGGAGTGCCTGAAGTTCCAAAGAGTTGATGTGGAGCTGTCACACCTCTGGAGACCAAGGCCCCCTGATCTACTCCTCCTCAACCCAGTAGTATTATACGTCCATTGCAACTGTGACATCTGGGTGAGGAAGGATAAGTTGCCTGTCTATTGTCAGTTTGGTGCTTGTCTGCCACCAAATGAGGTCCAGATCGGTCTCTTGCAAGATCAGGATAGTCAGAGAGGTATTCCTGATGCTGCGCCACTGAACCCCTAGGATCCGCTGTAGGGTCTGCATGTGCCATCTGGTATGTGGGACAAGGAAGATGCAGACCAAGATCTCATAAAGCTACAGACCCATTCTCACCTAGACCTACGACTGATCCTGAAACGTCAGGACCTTAACCTGAGTGCCTCTGATCGGCTGTGGCAGTTAAAAGGCCTTGACTACCATTGTGTCCAAGATAGCCCCTTTGAAAGGAATCCTCTGCGTAGGGCTCAGGTGGGACTTGACTTGATGGGAAACCATAGGGAGATCAAGGGCCTGACACCTGTCCACAGGTGGTCTGTGACTGACTGTGAAAAGCTTTCTTTAAGCAGCCACTCTAGTCAACAAAGTATGGGAGTACATGTAACCCTATCCTCAGACGATGAGCCGCTACCACAACATCATTTTCATGCACACCTGAGTTGCAGAGTTAAGGACAAATGGCAGCACAGCAGACTGGACGTATCTGACCCCCCCACACTGTGAAACTCAGGTAGCGTCTGCTGCTTTGCAATCTGGGTATATTAAAATACACACACTGCAAGTCCAGGGACATCATCTAGTCCCCTGGATACAGAACAGGAGGATCTGTGTGAGAGTAAGCATTTTGAATTTGCCATTCCCAGAAAGACATTCAATGGCTAGCGGTCCAGCATAGGTCTGTTGTATAGCTATTTTAGCCATGTTATAGAGACATTGTTTTAAGTTAACTAGGCCTGCCGCTGTGCACTTTAACCCTGTTACATTTTATTCAGCATTGCTTTATTTTTCTAGCAATAGCTACATTTGCGGTGCTGTTTTATTTTCTTTATCTCATTGTACTTTCACCTAGGAAACCATCATGTTTTTAGTAGGGCATTTATTTCACTTTGTGCTTTCTCCAAGGCTACAGTCAGATAGGGTTGTCTACAAACGTGGTATGCTGTGTCTCCAACATTCACAGAAACACATACCCTAATACATGGGGATCATTTCTTAGAATGTTAGCTGTTTTATTATAAAAACACCCCTTTGTCCCAGACACGTTAGAGGGAGATTCCAGCCAGATGACCACGACTATATGCTGATTGCTTCACTGCAGCTACTTGCTTAGACGGCCGGACCCCTGATCCACATGGGGACAGTGTCTCTGTAGACTATAGGCTTCTTCCTCCAGGTATGAGGGATGATGTACCCCCAGGGGGGAAACCCAAAGGGCAGATTAGGCTTATTACGCTGTGCTCAAATACAGTATAGGTAGGAGAAATATATATCACTCCTAGTGACAGTATCGTAGGACTGTTCTTGTGTTTTACTCTGTTAGTCACCTGCTTATTTTTATTACATTTTATCATCCTAGTTATTGTAATACATACCTTCTTATCTAAGATGCAGTTACAACAATAAATCCTTATTGAACTATATTCTGCCTCTGTTGTCTTTGCCTGTATAAGACCCTTTGGTAACTGAGAGAAAGGGATGGGATCTGATCGACCACAATTCCCCTGAGGAGTCTTACTGTCATGCGCTGCTTGCCACAATCATCTCGGCCAGAGATGAGGTGCTGGTAGTTAGCCGGAGAACCCGGATTAGGCCGACAGGCGTCATGTGGTCTCCCAAATCCAGTAGCCTCATTAGTATAATGAGAACCTATGCGACAGGTCTGAGGCCTCCTCCTTTTTTCAGTACAAGGAAGTAGAGTGAATAGGAACTTGTGTCCCATTCTGATTTCGTCACCAACTTGAAGAACCTTTGGCAGCAAGAGAAGAGATGGAAATTATATGAAAGGTAGGGTGTAGCCCTTTTGGACACTTCGTAAAACTCATCAGTCTCATTTGATAGATTTCCACCTCTGGAGGAAACACCATATCCTGCCCCCACTGTCTCATTGTGAGCCCAAGAGAACAAATCACAGTAGTTTGGTACTAGGGAAAAAAGAGTTGGAAGATTGTTGTCCCTGCCTAAGTGAACGGCCTAGACCACATCACGCGCTCTTCCATGAAAGAGCTCCGTTTGCGGTTGCAGTGGCTGGTAAGGATGACACTGCTGGTAAAAAAAGCACAGGAATAGCCCCTAAACTTTCTATATTGCTGGTGAAAATGTCTGGCAGGGAACCATGTACCCAATATTTGAGCTGTTACATAGCTATCATTGAATTACTCAAGCACTAAGTCAGCCTTCCTACCAAACTGAGGGAGCGACGCACTGCAGGGGGGTGCTTGCCGACAGAATCCCAACAGGGGGTCTCTGTGGCTCAGTGGGGCTCAAAGGCATGCCAACAGCTTCTGGAAAAATTGCAGCATTGCCTCCTGAATGCTGCAATTTGCTGTGAGGTCAACAACGGCCTGGGAATTATGGGCAAACCGAGACAAAATGCTGGACCAGCTCAAAGTCAGAAGATGCAGAAACCTTTGAGGGGTATCCTTGCCACTGACTTCTCGCCTGACTTCAAGGGGCCAGAGTTTGATAAGTCCCATTTGTCTTTCTTGCACCTATAGCACATTTTAAACTTCTGAGCAAGAACAGACTTCACCCTTTCACCCAAGAGCAGCTCCATGCCCTCGAATGGGAACAGAACCTTTGTTTTGGCTACAACCTCTCTTGAGATAAAACTTTACCTCCCACTCCCTGGTTGCCACCATATTCACAAAGGTGCACTTATCGCAGGACTTTACGGCACTGTTTGATCTCATGCACCACAGGCTCGCAGTGTTTGGGTATGTGACTGAGATCTGCTTCATGCAGTCACGGTGTAGCTTGAATCGCTTTGTTTATCAGGGGAGACATCTTCTCTGGCACACTGTCTGTGATAAATTATGGAATTGTTAGAAAACCGGCAAAGTTGGGAATGGAGCTCAAAATCAAAGGGCACATAAAGAAAGAAACTGCTTATATGCAGCACCATTCCATCATTTCCGGGGTGTTAGTGAGACACAGCGGAGTCATACAGCACCATCTTGTGATGCACAAGGAGCATAACTCCAGATCCAGTTTGGCACCTGAAAAATAAACTAAAGGTGAGGAAACTGCAATTAGTAACATTCATCAAAAACAAATTTACTTCTACTCAAACAAGTAGTTTACAAATGGCTCAAATGTGTTTATTTCTCTTAAAATCAAGATTAACTTGATTTATACGATTTGAAACTACCATTACTTGGTAATTATTTTTTTATTTTCCAAGTCCTTATTACTAATTCTTACCTTAATCATAAACCATACTCCAACCTTTGCCCTAATTTATTCCTATGTCTCTATACTCAATCATATGTTTAACGCTGAGTTTAGCCTCCATCCTGACTCTAACCTGCACCTTAATGCTAAACTTAACACCCCCATTTACCTGTTACCCTAACAACAACCCTATCTATTTACCTTTTTCAAAGGTACCTAATTTCTCACTGTTTTCTAAAAAATGTTTTTTTTTTCCAAACAATTTGGTTCAAACTTTAGGTAATTCGAACTAAATCAAATGTCTACAATACACATGAGTTTGAGGAGCCACTAGTGCTGTATTTAGGTCTGGCCTAGAGACTGCTTTAGCTGTCTTTTCAGCCCTATGTTTTCCTAAACATTTGTAATAAAAATCCAGGCATTACACAAACATACAAGGGCTTTCAGTCAGCAGTCTTCATCAATTTGTCTATTCAAATGTTATTCACATGTTGCTTCTGCCCATCACAGCATACAGCATGGGAAATTGGGCCAGCCCATGTCATCCATTTTTCCTGATCACACCTCCACAGCTGCCTGAAAAGAAGTGCGCTTCAGAGCTGGGGTGGTTGTTGCCTGGGCTGCTGGACCACTCCTTTTTTAAAAATTGTTATTTTTATATATTCTTGCATTTTTCTCATATTACATATGTTTGCAAATAAAATAAAAAATGCATGCTTGCCGGGTCTCACCTATTGGCTTTCCCCACTGCTTGTTGCCCTAGTGCAATTAACATGAAGTCTCTGTAGAATGTGTATGCCTTTAAAGTCTTATGTATTTAAAAAAGGACATTACAGATCTGCACTACATGCTTGTACTATTGTATTGCCTGGTGTATGTATGCCATAGGAAACATACAAAAGGCCAGAGGGTTTTCCCAACTCAAGGTTCTGAAAAAAACTTTTTATTAGGCTTTCTCAGATGACAATACATTCGGCTGAACCTTGAAAACTGGGAGAATTATCTCTTAATTTCAATTAAATTCAGTCAGTGGTGAAGGAATAAAGAAGATCTTTTTGGAGTATTTATAGCAAACTATGTAAGGCTTGAACCTTGACGATCCTTCTAGCTAAAGTGAAGACGAGTCCTTGCCAGGCTGGCGACAGAACAAAGAGCAAATCTTTAGCTAACCTTGCCTGTAAAGGTTTAATTTGTCAGGTGCTGTACCAGTCTACAAACTTGTTCCAACAACTTGCATAAACTAATTCAGTGGAGTGATGCCTCACCAAAAAAGACAACATCAATGACCTCAGGGTATTGGTTGCCACAAAATATGCAAGCATGCAGATGCAAAGTGTGGAGGCCTGAGTGAAACACCTTGCCTCTACAACAGAAGGTCCTCCCAAAGCGGCAGCTTGATCAGAGCACAGCTGCTCATGCCCAGGAGTTCATGAACTACACTCTCCTGGCACAATCTACTCCCGTTAATATAACTTGGGCCCAATGATGATCTTCAGAACTCAGGGCAGGAAAATCAGTGGTCGGAAGGCATATAAGAGTGCTAGGCTCCAATCTAGATGAAAGGCGTCTAAGAGCGAGAGCAGCTTTGCACCAAAGACCAGGGAGAACCTCTCAAAAAAGTTCCCGATCCCTTCTGATGCCTGGAGATTATTCACAAGTTGAGGAATCTGTGATCAGAAGTATCCATCAAAAGTAACAGATTCAGAAGGGTGAGATATCAGCCACTGCCACACAAAGAGATCTAGAATCTAAGGAAGCATCTAAGACTAGCTGTGTGACAGGTAATGACAATGTTCTTTCTCAATGCGAATATACATTTACACATCTTGAAGACATACTGAGCAAATCAAGCCTCCCAAGTGCCTAGCATGAGCCCCCAAAATCAGCACAAGAGTCAACACATGAAAGGATTAAAATAACAGAAATTAGTCAGATCACAAGGATTCAATAATGATCTAATGTCAATTCTCTTCTTGGGTCCCACAAAAGTACCAGAGTAAAATTACAGACCTGTTTTGTTTTCTGAAATCAACTTTATCACTGCAGCAATTTGGGGGTAATGAGGTAGTTAATGGTGGTAGGTTCAGTGCACATGCTTCCTTTAAGATCTTTAACAATTATTGAGATAAGGGATGACCGATGAATGAAAAGAAGACACTCCTATCCTGGAGATTCAGAAATAAGCCATTCTCATTCAGACACAGAAAGACTACTACAAGCTTGTTCTATCTATTGTGGAAAGGAGTTTGAACCCACTACAACTTGGTCCAATCCAATCTCAGAGCATTCCAACGTACGCTAGATACCAGTCAGGAACCATGCGGATATTTCTATAGCAAACTGGAAAGTCTAGCCCAAACACTTTGCTTACTGTGGGGAAGGTCATGTTAATGAGGTTGAATCTGCTCTGAAGGCGTCCAGAGATGGTGGTTCTGCCTCCTCCAGGTGGGCCCATAGCTGCCATCAGAAACATGTCCTATTAACAAGGAGAATAATTAAAGAAGAAACCGTTAGAGAAAAATTAGAGCGATAAAAGACAAACAGGCAGAGAGGCACTTCCCAAGCAGATGTAAGGAGGTATTTGTAAAGGGGACATAGAGAAGCATGGAGGAGGAGACGCTGGGCAAACAAATAAAGCTCAGGACAAAGCAATAACACTGAATCAAGAGTATGAAGGAAAGGGACTACCTAAAATAGTATGACAAGTCAGCTCTTTTGCTCTGTGCAAAAGGAAATAAGAGATAGCAGGATGCAATTAGAGAAAAATGAGTGATTGATGCACATATTAGCTAACCACATATATCCCTTGTCAGCAAAACAGAGACTGTACTCCATAAAAGCACAGCAATTAAACAGTATGGTGAAAAGAACATAGGTTGCTGCTGGTTCAAACTGATAGGTGACTTAGTTATGAGAAAGTTACTCACCTGTTACTACGGTTTTTCTGCATTGATATCTTACCTAGTTTCATATGCTTGAATTTTCCCCAGACATCAGGCCAGGCCACAAGATAGTCAATGTTACAATAAGCTTAATCGACCATAGGTAACCCATCCACCTTATTCTATGACCTAAAATCCACCCAATCAGGCAGAAGGGCCCAGGGTTCAGACCTTCCACTGAGTCTCCAACTGTCAGATTTCCATCACTTGTATCAAAATGTTGTAGTAGTTTCAAGAACAGGGAGGCGAGAAAGTGCAACTGAGTCTATGAAAGATAAGAATGTTGAAGAAGAAAACAAGTTACTTACCTCTAACTACAGTTATCCGGTATTGGTATCTTTCATAAATTCACATGCTTGAATCATCCCCGTCGTCGAAGTGGGATGATTCAAGCATGTGAATTTATGAAAGATCCAATACTGGATAATAGTAATTATGCGGAAGTAACTTTTTTCTTCTCCAGCACTGGATTTATCATAAATTCATCTGCTTACTTTACTTATGACTTGGTGGAAAAGCGTCTTATCTTAATGGAAAAGTTTGGGCAGCACTGCCTGCCCCATGCCTGTTTCATCTGTCAACTGGACATCCAGACAGTAATGTCTAACAATAATGAAAGATGAAGACCAAGTTGTTGACTTGGTATATGTCCAGTAAGACCATCCCAGTAAAAAGTGCAGTCGAGCAAACATGCCTCTTGTCGAATGGGCCCCTATGCAGCAAAACCTCTCGACAAATGAGTCAGAGGACGTCAGCTTTGGCATGCAGAGATTCATGAGGAAATCCAAAGAGATGCACAAGTTACTTACCTTCGGTAACGCATTATCTGGTAGAGACTCTACCTAGCTGCAGATTCCTTACCTTTAGAATTTCCTGGCGTCAGCTTGGAATCCGGAACTTTTGCAGAGCACTACCCTTGCACACACCGTTGTGTGGCATTGTTCGGATGTGTGTGACATTGTGGGTGTCACTGCAGCTGTCTGTGATGTCACGGTCCCCTATAAAGGGACCACCCAGGCACACGTACATCAGTTACTTTTCCACAAACTTCCACGCCAGAAGCGCAGAGCCATTAAAAGAACCAACAGTTTTTTGCTAAAAAACTAAGGCCCTGAAAGGGACTATCCCTAAACCTAGCAGAAGTGTCCGCAGAGCGGAGAGGCACAGGAGGGTGTAAGGAATCTGCAGCTAGATAGAGTCTCTACCAGAGTTACAGAAGGGAAGTAGCTTGTTCACCGGATAGATAATTCTAGGTGCAGAGTCCTTACCTTTAGAATAAATATCCAAGCCATAACCATTTGGCGGTGGGCTGCGCACTAATCTTCCTGCAGGACCGAACAGCCAAAGTGCCAGTCTCTGCAGACTTGACTGTCCACGCAATAATGTCTTGCGAACGGGTGTAAGGACGCCCACATTGCTGCCTGACAGATGTCCAGGACTGGAACACCTCATGCTAAAGCAGTGGTAGCAGCATTTGCCCTGGTAGAATGAGCTCTCAAGCCCTCAAGAGGCTGCTTCTTGGCCAGTGCATAGCAGAATTTAATGCAGAGAACAACCCACTGTGAAATGGTTCCCTTCTGCACTACCCAACCCTTCTTTGCTCCGATGTACCCCACAAAGTGTTGGTCATCCACCCGGAACTCTTGTCTGGTCAAGGTAGAATGACAACGCTCTTTTTGGGTCCAGTCAATGAACTCGCTCCTCTTCCTTAGAGGGATGTGGTGGAGCAAAGAAGATGGACAGGGTGATGTTCTGACCCAGGTGAAATGGGGTCACCACCTTGGGGTGGAAAGAGACATGAGTTCAAAGTACCACCTTGTCTGGGAACATGGTGAGCTACTGCGGCTTAAATGAGAGAGCCTGCATCTCACTCACCCTCCTGACAGATATTATTGCCCCTAAGAAGACTGTCTTGATGGTGAGCAACCGGAGGGGACAGTTGAGCACTGGCTCAAAAGGAACACAATTGAGAAAAGTGCGGAGGGGACATATGTACATGCCCTTTAAGAAATCTAGTTACAGTAGCAGATTTGAATAACGAAGGGTGATAAGGCAGAAAAATACCCTTTGAAACTGCCCACTGCAGAGCCCTGCTGGGCAAGGGATAAAACAAAGAGAAGAATGTCGGAGAGAGAAGCAGAAATAGGATCAATAGATCTTTCTGTACAATAATATACAAAGCATTTCCAATTGCAGGCGAATACCATCTTGGTTGAGGGATGCCTGGCTGCCAGAAGAACTTTACAGACTTCAGGAAGAAGGTCGAAGGCTGTCAACTGCAGGTGCTCAATCTCCACGCATGAAGGCGCACAGTTGACAGGTTTGGGTGGAGGACCTTCCCCTACTGCTGAGAAAGAAGATCTTACTGAAAGGGCAGCCTGATTGGAGAATCAATGCTCATTTTCAGAAGCTCAGGATACCAAACTCTCCGTGCCCAGTCTGGAGCCACAAGGATTACTTGGGTCATGGTTCTTGATATTCTTGAGAACTCTGGGCAGAAGTGGTATGGGCTTAAAGGCATAATGAAAGCGTTGCAGAGCGAGTGCCGCCTTGGAAACTTCAACGCGCAATACTGCCAAAATTCTGCGTTCTATTCAGAGGCAAACATATCTAACCAAAGCTCTCCCCACTGCTGAAATAGTCCTTGTGCCACCTCTGGATGGAGATGCCACTCGTGATCCGGTGGCATTGACTGCTGCATTCATCCTCACTGGTGTTCAGGCAATTTGCCAGGTGCTGAACCACCAGTGTTATGCCCTGCTGTTCCAGCCATGCCCAGAGGTGTAAGGCCTCTTGACAAAGAGTCCACGACCCCATACCGCCCTGCTTGTTGCAGTGCCACACTGCCGTGGTGTAGTTCGTGAATACCTACACTGTCTTCCCTTCAACAACAAAGAAATGTCTTCAAGGCTAGTCGGGTCGCCCGGGAGCTCCAGTAAGTTCGTATGGAGTCCAGATTCTGCCGCATACTAGAGGCCTCCGATCTCTCACCTCTTCCAGATGACCACCCCATCCCAGAAGTGACGCATCTGTCACTACTGTAAACTCTGGTTGGGAAAGGGAGAGGAGTCTGTCTCCGACCCAATCGCGGGTCACTAAACACCAGGGCTGACCTTTTGCAGTTCCCTCCCAGATCCGAACCGATTCACTGAGATTCCCCTGATGTGTGCCAACTGGAACTTCAGGTCCCACTGCAGAGCCCTGATATGCCATCTGGCATTTTTTTTACTAACAGGATGCAGGAAGCCATGATGCCCAGCAGCCTCAGAGTCTGTCTCACAGAAATCCAGGATAGAGGCAGAAACATCGGAATCATAACCTTAATATCCTAGACTCGCTGCTTGGGAGGATAAGCCCGAAACTGCACTGTGTTCAGAACAGCTCAGATGAAAGGGAGCATTTGAGACAGAATCAGGTGTGACTTCAGCATGTTTATAGTGAATCCCAGTGAATGCAGGAGGTTCGCCGTAGTCTGAAGGTAAGTGACGGCACACTGGGGTAAAGGAACCTTCAACAGCCAGTAGTCGAGGTAGGGGAAGACGGGTAGCATGGTAAACTGAAAGTGCTCATAGCCTACCTTGAATCGCAAGTAGCGTCTGTGGGCCGATAGGATGGGATATGGAAATAGGCATTGTGCCAGTCCAAAGCTACCTTCCAGTCTCCTTGCTCTACAGCAGACAAGACGTGAGCCAGAGTGAACATTTTGAATTTCTCCTTTTTGAGGAAGAGACTGACATCCCACAAATCCAGATTAGGGTGAAGGCCCTGGTTCTTTTTCGTAATCAGAAAGTAGCAGGAATAACAACCACTGCCTACTTCTGATATTAGGAACCTTTCTATGGTTCTCTTGGCCAAGAGAGCTACAACTTCCTCATGGAGCAAAACCAAATTATCCTCCATAAGACACTCTTTTGAAGGAGGCTTTGGGGGTGGGAAGACTGGAAGGGGAGAGAATAGCCTTCTGTATGATCTGTAAGACCCATTTGTCCAATGTTATGTACTGCAAGTGAGGGAGATGAAATTGAATCCTCCCTCCTACTGGACATCTATGGTCTTGTAGAATCACACTAGGAGGGCCTGGATGCTGTGGAGGTGGACGCCTGGGTGGTGGACGACGTCTGGCCAGACCCTCTGGGTCTAAAGGCACCACAACCATGTCCCTGCACAAGATGTTGGCCTGGCGGAGTACAGTGGCTGGTCTGTGGCTAGCATGGTGCCACACCCCTTCCAAAGCCACGAAAGGGGCGATAGACAGACTGTTGCTGAGGGGTTGCCCAGAGAACCAAGGACTTGGCCTTAGCCCAGGAGTCCTTTAAGCGCCAGCACCGAGTCTGCCTTTTTTTTGCAAAAAAGGTCTGTCCCATCAAATGGCAAGTCCATAAGGTTAGCCTGGGCTTCCCCTGAAAATCTAGAGGTATGTAGCCAGGTGTGGAGTCGAAGGGCCACTGTTGAGGAAATCCCCCAGCCAGCGAGTCCGTTGTGTTCAAACCACACCTAACGGTAAACTTGGTTACATCTTGAAGGAAGCTGGCTCTGTATATACTAATCCAAAATGAGGTATAGTGTGCACAGAGCTAAAGTAGATAAAACTAATTCTCTCTTTTGTAGTAGTGTGGTCGAGTAGTTAGGCTTATCAGAGGATAGTGCAACGCATTTGCTGTACACACACAGACACAAAATGAGGCACACACTCAATGACTAATTTCAGGCCAATTGTTTTATATAGCAAAAATATATTTTTGTTACTTTATTTCTAGAACCAGAAGGTCTTTCTTGCAGGTAAGTACAGTTGGCAATAGGTATCAAGCATATGTATCAAATGTACTTTGTTTTTTTGCAAGCAGTTTACAAGTTAGTAACACTTTTCTATTTCAAAAGTTGACACATTGCAATTTTTCACAGAAGTCAATAGAGTCCTGGGGGAGGGGGGGGTAATATTTGCACAGTTAACAGATAAGTACACGACTTACGATTCCAGTCTTCAGGTTTTTGGATGTACTTCGGTCCAAGTTTAGGCTGACCCCAAACATGCATCACCAGCAACACCAGCCCTGCTGGGTGCAGAGGTTAAAGTTGACATTGGATTTACAATTGAATCCTATGAGGACTGGGGTGCTCGGTAGAAAGCAGATTGCAGGTAAGAACCCGCAGTTCCAGGACACAGGCTTGGGGAGTTTAGGTCAGCACCATGGGGTGCCCACAGGTTCATACCAAACAAACACCCTCAGTGGCTCAGAGGCGACCGGGTGCAGGGTGCAAACACAGAGCTGGGCGTCCCATACCTTTCAATAGGTGGACCCCGGGGGTCACAAAAGATGCTGCAGGCTGGGTCTAGGGGGTCGGTTCTAGGAAACCAAAGGTACCCGCCGGACATTGCTGGATCATTGGTCAGGTGCAGAGGTCAAAGGAGGGCCCAAAACACATAGGCACCTATGGAGAACAGGGGTGCTCTGGTTCCAGTCTGCTAGCAGGTAAGTACCTGTGTCCTCAGGGAGCAGACCAGGGGGGTTTTGTAGAGCACTGAGGGGGACACACACACAAGCACACAAAACACACCCTCAGCGGCACGGGGCAGCCAGCTGCAGTGTGCAAAGCAGGTGTCGGGTTTGTCATTGAAAACAATGGAGGAATCCGGGGGTCACTCTGGCGATGCAGGCAGGGCACAGGGGGGCTTCTCGGGCCAGCCACCGACTGGGCTAGGATGAGGGCCACCTGCTGGTCACTCCTGCACTGGTAGGTGGTTCCTCTTGGTCCTGGGGGCTGCGGGTGCAGTGCTTGGTCCAGGCGTCGGGTTCCTTTGTTACCAGGCACTCGCAGTCAGGGGGAGCCTCTGGATCCTCTCTGCAGGCGTCACTATAGGGGTGCAGGGAGGTCAACTCAGGGTGTCCACGTCGTTGGAGTCGCATGGGAGTCCTCTATGCAGTGTTGGTTTCTCCAAAAACGAGCCGCAGGCATTGGGTGCAGAGTGTGAAGACTCCCGCTTCTGGCGGGAAGTGAGAGTCTCTTTAAAGTTGGTTTCTTGTTGCTGTTTTGTAGTTGTTTCTGGACAGAGCCGCTGTCTTCGGAAGGTTCTTGGTCCTTTAGGTGCAGGTCAGTCCTCTGAGTCCTCAGAGGTCGCTGGTCCCCCTTTATAAGCCGCTGTGCAGGTTCTTTGAGTACGGGAAAGAGGCCTGTAGGGCTGGGGCCAAGTCAGTTGTCTCCGTCGTCTCTGCGGAGCTTTCAGGTCAGCAGTCCTCCTTCTTTCTTCAGGTTGCAGGAATTTGATTTCCTGGGTTCAGGTTTGCCTCTAAATACTGAATTTAGGGGGGTGTTTAGGTCTGGGGGGCAGTAGCCAATGGCTACTGTCCTGGAGGGTGGCTACACCCTCTTTGTGCCTCCTCCCTGAGGGGAGAGGGGCACATCCCTATTCCTACTGGGGGAATTCTCCAAAACCAGATGGAGGATTTCTTAAGGCAGGGGTCACCTCAGCTCAGGACACCTTAGGGGCTGTCCTGACTGGTGGGTGACTCCTCCTTGTTTTTCTCTTTATCTCCTCCGGACTTGCCGCCAAAAGTGGGGGCTGTGTCCGGGGGGGGCAGGCATCTCCACTAGCTGGGATGCCCTGGGGTGCGGTAATTACAGTTCCTGCAGGGGGAGGTGAGAAACACCTCCACCCAGTGCAGGCTTGTTCCTGGCCAAAGGCACTCACCCCATGTGGCCAGGAACTTGTCTGGTTTGGCAGGCTGGCAGGAACTGGTCAGCCTAACACTAGGAATTGGACTGGTATATAGGGGGCATCTCCAAGATGTCCTCTGTGTGCATTTTTCAATAAATGGCATCAGTGTGGATTTATTGTGCTGGGAAGTTTGATACCAAGCTTCCAAGATTTCAGTGTAGCCATTATGGAATTCTGGAGTTCGTAATTAACAGACTCCCCGACTATATACTCTTTATGGCTATCCTACACTTACAATGTATAAGGTTTGGCTTAGACATTGTAGGGGCATAGTGCCCATGCAACTATGCCCTCACCGGTGGTATAGTGCACCCTGCCTTAGGGCTGTAAGGCCTGCTAAAGGAGTGACTTACCTATGCCACAGGCAGTGGTTTGAAGGCATGCTACTCTGAGGGGAGTGCCATGCCAACTTCATTTTCTCCCCACCGCACACACAAGCTGTGAGGTAGTGTGCATGTGCTGAGTGAGGGGTCCCCAGGGTGGCATAATACATGCTGTAGCCCTTAGAGACCTTCCCTGGCCACAAGGTCCTTGGTACAAGGGGTATCAGTTACAAGGGACTTCCTGTGTGCCAGGGCTGTGCCAATTGTAGGAACAAAGGTACAGTATAGGGAAAGAACACTGGTGCTGGGGCCTGGTTAGCAGGATCCTAACACACTTTAAATCATACCTAGCATCAACAAAAGGCAAACAGTTAGGGGGTAACCATGCCAAGGAGGCATTTCCCTACACCTGTAGACATAGTTCTGCATCGTAGGAATCTTCATTGAAGTCATAAACCTTAAATAATTTTGTGCTGTCTACGCGAACCCCAGAATACCTTCTTCAATATAAATATTTTAAGAGTCCAGTAAAATATCTGCTTAGTGTTCATTACTGGAACTCTCATTTTCCGTATAAAGTCAATGTAGACTGTCAGAGATATATTTTCCTGGAGAATGCTGGAGGAGAGTAGGAGACCGTATATCCTAAAAAAGGGCCTTTTTGGACACATGCAGCACTTTGTCATAGAAAAGGCTGCCCCAATACCAGATACAGCATAGGAAGGAAAAGACAGTCTGACAGGCTAACACTGGGAATCTTAGAAAAAAAGGAACCTGTACTTTTAGGACCCCAGAGAGACCCAATCCCAGAGTGCACTGCAGTGGCAGTTTGCCTAAGAGTGTCAGTTGTTTTTTACAAGATGCACAGGATTCAAATAAATCTTGATAGCCGGGGAGGATGGAGGGTGTTTATGACTTCAATGAAGATTCCTAAAATGCAGAACCATGTCTACAGGTATGCAGTTTTTCCTTCTGTATCGTAGGATCTTCATTGATAGTCATAAACCTTGAATAGAGTAACAAGCTAAAGAACAAGTTACTTACCTTCGGTAACGAGGTATCTGGTAGAGACTATCTAGCTGCAGATTCCTTACCTTAGAATTCCCTGGCGTCAGCTTCGAATCTGGAGTTTTTTGTGAGCAGTACCCTGCGTGCGCGCCGTCGTTGGGATCCGCGTGCGTCGACCAGCTCCGCGTGCGTCGTCAGTGTCATTGGAGTCATCTATGACGTCACGGTTGTCTATATAGACGCCGTCTCGGCGCGCATACGTCAGTTCTTTTCCACAACTTTCCGCGCCAGAAGCACAGAGTCATGGAAGAACCAACCAATACACTTTTAACCTCTGCGACTGTTTGGAGAAAATCACTTTCAAGTCTGTAAGAAAGGCAAAAATTGCAAAAATGAAACATATATATATATATATATATATACATATATATATATACACATATGCACATGAGAAAACATTTCCCCAGAGCGGGGAGGCTTGGGCGGGTGTAAGGAATCTGCAGCTAGATAGAGTCTCTACCAGATACCTCGTTACCGAAGGTAAGTAACTTGTTCATCTGATAGAGACTTCTAGCTGCAGCTTCCTTACCTTAGAATAGATACCCAAGCTATAACCCATGGTGGTGGGTCTGAAGGAGATTTTTTTTATTTTTTTTTTATATAAGGAAGTCCTGCAAGACAGAACGGGCAAAATGCCCCTCTCATCTCACCTGGCTATCCAGGCAGTAGTGCTTCGCAAATGTGTGTAAAGAAGCCCACGTTGCGGCCTGACATATGTCCACCACCGGTACGCCACGTGCTAACGCACTAGTAGCAGCTTTCCCCCTAGTGGAATGAGCTCTCAAGCCCTCAGGAGGCGGCTTCTTCGCCAAAGCGTAGCATATTTTTGTACAGAGAACGACCCAGCGCAAAATTGATCGTTTCTGTACTGCCCGACCCTTCTTTGCACCAACGTACCCCACAAACAGTTGGTCGTCCACCCGGAACTCTTTAGTGCGGTCAAGGTAGAACGATAATGCTCTTTTTGGGTCCAATGGATGGAGACGCTCCTCTTTCTTAGAGGGATGCAGTGGTGCAAAGAAGGTGGGCAGGGTGATGTTTTGACCCAGATGGAAAGGGGTCACCACCTTGGGGAGAAAAGAGGCATGAGTTCTTAGCACCACCTTGTCAGGATATATCATTAGATAAGGAGGTTTAGAAGATAAAGCCTGCAGCTCACTCACTCTCCTGGCAGATGTAATTGCCACCAAAAAGGCTGTCTTAATAGTGAGCAGCCGGAGAGGACAGTTATGCAAGGGCTCGAAAGGAGCACACATAAGGAAGGTAAGAACCAGATTAAGATCCCACTGGGGCATAATGAAAGGCACAGGCGGGAACAGATGTACAAGCCCTTTCAAAAACCTTTGTACTATAGGTGATTTAAACAGAGATGGTTGATCAGGCAACTGAAGAAAAGCCGATAAGGCTGCAAGATAGCCCTTGAGAGTTCCCAAGGAGGAACCCTGCTGGGCGAGAGACAAAATAAACAAAAGGATGTTAGACAGAGAAGAAGAAAGAGGATCAATAGACCTCTCTGAACAATAAGAAACAAAACGTTTCCAACGGCAGGCGTAGATCGACTTAGTTGAGGGACGCCTGGCTGCCAGAATGACATCACAGACCTCGGGAGGGGAGGTCATAAACCATCAACTGTCGCCGCTCAATCTCCACGCATGAAGGCGCAGAGTTGACAGGTTCGGGTGGAGAACCTTCCCCTGCTGCTGCGACAGAAGATCCTCCCGAAGAGGCAGCCTGATTGGAGGACCGATGCTCATTTTGAGAAGCTCTGGATACCAAACTCTCCGTCCCCAATCCGGAGCCACAAGGATTACTTGGGCCCGGTTGTTCTTGATTTTCTTGAGAACTCTGGGCAGAAGTGGTATAGGTGGAAAGGCGTACAGGAGGCCTGAACTCCACTTGCGACGAAAAGCGTCGCCTAGCGATAGCCCCCTTGGAAACTCCAACGTGCAGAACTGCTGACATTACGCGTTCTCTGCGGAGGCGAACAGATCTAACCAAGGCTCTTCCCACTGCTGAAAGAGTCCTTGCGCCACCTCCGGATGGAGACACCATTCGTGATCCTCTAAGCATTTTCGGCTGAGTTCGTCTGCTCTGGCGTTCAGAGAACCTGCCAGGTGTTGAACCACCAGTGTCATGCCCTGCTGTTCCTCTTGACAAAGGGTCCACGACCCCACACCGCCCTGTTTGTTGCAGTACCACATTGCAGTAGTGTTGTCCGTGAACACCTGCACCACCTTCCCTTTCCCAACAGGAAGAAATGCTTTTAATGCTAGCAGGATCGCCCGAAGCTCCAACAAGTTGATGTGGAGCCCAGATTCCGCCGGAGACCAGTGACCTCTGATCTCCACCTCCTCCAGATGGCCGCCCCATCCCAGAAGTGACGCATCTGTCACTACCGTTAGATCTGGTTGGGGAAGGGAGAGGGTCTTCCCTTGACCCACTCGCAGTTCACTAACCACCACTGCAGAGCTTCCGCAGTCCTCTCCGAGATCTGAACCACGTCGGTAAGATTTCCCTGATGCTGTGCCCATTGGAACTTCAGGTCCCACTGCAGAGCCCTCATGCGCCATCTGGCATGCTTGACCAACAGGATGCAGGAAGCCATGAGTCCCAGCAGCCTCAGAGTCTGTCTCACCGAGATCCAGGATAGAGGCTGAAACATCGGAATCATAACCTGAATATCCTGAACCCGCTGATCGGGAGGATAAGCCTGATACTGCACTGTGTCCAGAACAGCTCCAATGAAAGAGAGCTTCTGAGAGGGAGTCAGGTGTGACATCGGCACATTTATAGTGAACCCCAGCGAATGCAAGAGGTCCGCCATCGTCTGAAGGCGGGTGACGAGAGCCTGGGGCGTCCAGGTAGGGGAAGACTGAAATCCCTGACCTGCGCAAATGAGCTGCCACCTCCACCATCACCTTTGTGAACACCCGAGGGGCACTGGTGAGACTGAAAGGAAGCATGGCCCACCTTGAACCGCAGGTAACGCCTGTGGCTTGGCAGGATAGGAATATGGAAATACGCATCCTGCAAATCCAACGCTACCATCCAGTCTCCTTGGTCTAGGGCAGACAAAACCTGAGCAAGAGTGAGCATCTTGAATTTCTCCTTCTTGAGGAAGAGATTAACGTCCCTTAAATCCAAAATAGGGCGAAGGCCTTTTTTCTTTTTGGGAATCAGAAAGTAGCGGGAATAACAACCACTGTCTACTTCTGATATCGGGACTCTTTCTATGCCTCCCTTGGCCAAAAGAGCTGCAACTTCCTCGCAGAGCAAAGCTAAATGGTCCTCCATCAGCCATTCCTTTGTCGGAGGGAAAGACTGGAAGGGAAGGGAGTAGCCCTTCCGTTTGATCTGCAGGACCCACTTGTCCGTGGTGATGGAATGCCAGTGAGGGAGTTGAAAACAAATCCTCCCTCCAACTGGACGGACGTGATCCTGCAGAACCACACTAGGAGGGCTTAGGCGCAGTGGAGGGGGGCTGTGTGGCGGTCGACCTCTGGCCAGACCCTCTGGGTCTGATGGTACCACGTCCTCTTCCGGGATGCTGTGAAGCCTGAGGACGGTGGCTAAACTGTGGCTGGCGTGGCACCACGCCCCTCCCGAAGCCTCGGAAGGGGCGAAAGACAGACTGCTGTCGTGCCGGCGTTGAAAGGCCCAAGGATCTGGCCGTGGCTCGAGAATCCTTGAATCTCTCAAGCGCAGAGTCTGCCTTTTCGCCAAAAAGGCGAGAGCCATCAAAGGGCATGTCCATTAAGCTGGGCTGGACATCCCCTGAAAAACCAGTAGAACGTAGCCAGGCGTGGCAACGAAGGACCACTGACGATGAAATCGCTCTGCCCAGCGAGTCGGTCGTGTCCAAGCCACACCGGATTGTAAACTTGGCTGCATCTCTCCCATCCTTTACAGCCTGGGTGAGAGTGTCCCGTACGCCCTCCGGGACCTGGGGCAGCACTTGCGCCACCGTATCCCATAAAGTATGGGAATAACGGCCCAATAGGCAAGAGGTGTTTACAGACCTCAATGCCAGGCTGGAGGAAGAAAACATCTTCCTCCCAAGCTGATCTAGCATCTTGGATTCCCTATCCGGGGGAGCGGAAGGGAAGGCACCACGTGAAGTAGAGGCTTGGACAACCAAGCTCTCAGGAGTGGGGTGTTGTGTCAGGAAACTAGGGTCGCTGGGAGCGGGTCTATGGCGGCGGCCGACCGTCCTATTCACAGGAGCCCCTGTGCTGGGTTTGGACCACGTACCCAGAAGGACGTCTGTAAGAGCCTCATTGAAGGGCAACAACGGTTCCGATGTTGACACCCCCGGCTGAAGCACTTCTGTCAGGATATTAGTCCTGACTGGCACCGTAGGCAAATCTAGGTCCAAGACCTCAGCTACCCTACGCACCACCATAGTGAAAGAAGCCCCCTCCTCCGTAGCCAAATTAGGAGGAGAGAGCATACCAGTATCTGGATATGTGTCCAGTCCACTGGCCTCCCCTAGATCCACATACCAGTCCTGCTGCAATCCTGATTCTAAAGGGTCCTCAGACCTCTCCCATTCCTCTCCTGCCTCTGGCTGTTCCAAATAATGCTCAGACAATGATCTGGGCCGAATCGGCTCCGTCGAAGTTGGAGTCGACGTCGCTCCGGCTCTGGATCATCCGGAATAAGGATGGGGCTGCCACTGGTAGGCGCCGGTGGCGGAATCGTCGATGTCGGACCTGGCGCCGAAGGAGGTCGACTGTGAGAGACCGGCACTGGTCCAGATCTGTTATCAGATCCTGAGGTCCCCAACGGCGCCGAGGCCGAAGCCGCCAGTGTCGAATCTGAAGGGGCCCCTGCTTACCCCACGGGGACCGAAGACCCACCCGAGGGTACAGCCCGCTCAAAGACGATATGCATGGCCTCGTAAAATTCCTTCATTTGAGAGGGGGTCGATCCGGTCCCCGGAAAGGAGGGAAGACGCGGAGTTGACCCTGGCGACGGCTCCGCAGAACCGCGCTCGGAACGTCGACGTTCCCTAGACGCCTCGTTGGTCAACAGGCGTGGCGAAGACGAAGTCCGCTTGGACTTCTTCTTCTTCTTGTGCCTCTTACCTTCCGATGACCTCAAATGTGAGGAAGAGGACTTGGGGCTCCGGGAGCGGTGCCGCGACCTCCTCCTACTGCGAGACCGTGACCTCTGCAGAGTCGCGCCAACCGAAGACGAATGTTGGGCTGCAAGAAGCTTAAGGGATCTCTCCCTCAAGGCCTTCGGCGCCATGGCCCGACAATCGGAGCACGAGGTGGAATCGTGGTCCTTGTCCAAGCACCAAAGACAAACTCAGTGCGGATCCGTCACCTACATGGTGCGATGACACGCACCACACGGCTTGAATCCTGTCTTTCTCAAAGACATGGCTCCAGTCAAAAAAGCATTGTCAAACCGTTGAAGCAGGGTAGCTCTTTCCAAAACTGCGCTTAACCGGCGCGGAAGGAAAAGAACTGACGTACGCGCGCTGAGACGGCGTCTATATAGACAACAGTGACGTCATAGGAGCGGTCGACGCACGCGGATCCGAACGACGCCGTCCGATGGCGCGCACGCAGGGTACTGCTCACAAAAAACTCTGGATTCGAAGCTGACGCCAGGGAATTCTAAGGTCAGGAAGCTGCAGCTAGAAGTCTCTATCAGATAAACATACGCTCTTTACAGCAGCTGTCAAGTAGTAATTTTTATTTTATTTTTTATTATTTGAATACATTTCTGAGTATCTCTTGACCAAATCTAGACTTAGCGTGAGCGTCAGTGTCTAGACAATAGTGTCCTGTGAACGTGTGAAGCGACCTGCAAGTGGCTGCCTTACAGATGTCTGTAATTTCATCTTGTCTAATCCAAGTTGTTGCCACAGCCATCCCTCTTGATGTGTGTGCCTTAGGTTTGCCTGGCAATGGTGTGTTTGCAATTTGGCTGCATAAATAAATGCACTTGAACAATCCATCTAGCTATGGATTGCTTGGATGTTGCTAAACCTTGCTATAAACGGCCATAGTTAATAAATAAGTGGTTATATTTTCTAACAGATTTGGATTTATCTAAATAGAAGCCTAGTACTCTTTTCACATCAAGAGAATGTAAAGACCTTTCTGCTGGAGGGGATTGCAAACAAGTCACTCTTTTTACCCTCACTATTTGCCTGTTATCAATGTGCTTAGATTATTCTCACTGGGATCCTGCTAACCAGGACCCAAGTGATTGCACTTTCTTCTCTAAATTTGGTTTCTTTGGTACCCTTTATACCCCACAGTTGCCATACTGGTGTATCCCTGTTAGTCCCTAGTTTATAGTACTTAGGCACCCAGGGCACTGGTACACCAGGGGTTCCCCATGGGCTGCAGTACAGCAAACTGTGACCGCAGGCCTGCCATTGCAGCCTGAGTGAAAGGGCGCATGCACCCTTTCACTACAGGTCTCTGCACCAAGCCACTGTAAGTCACCCCTATGGTAGGCCTTCCTAGCCGAGAGGGCAGGGTGCAAGTTACTGAGTGTGAGGGCACCCCTGCATGAGTAGAGGAGCCCATACAAACCCCCGTTCAAATGCACTGGACTTTGTAAGTGCGGGGAAGCCATTTTACCTGTGTACTAGCCACAGGTCTCTCAATACCTATGGTCCAGCTACATAATGAAACTCCGAACCTAGGCATGTTTGGTATTAAACATGTTGAAATCATACCCCAATACTAATGCCAGTATTGGTGGCATGACTCCATGCACTCTGGGGGCTCCTTAGAGGACCCCCCAGTATTGCTTTTAACAGTCATCCAGGGTTTGTGGGCAGGCCACGCTGCTGCAGCCCCTCAGACAGGTTTCTGTCCTCCTGCTACTTGACCAACTCAAGCAGGGGAAGGCAGAACAAAGGATTTCCTGTGGGAGAGGGGACGCAACACCCTCTCCCTTGGAAATATGTATTACATGGATGGGGAAGAGTAGCCTTGAGACGTCACTGGCTTGCTTTGAAGAGCACATTTGGTACCCTCCTTGCATAATCCGATTTCCACCAGTCCAGGGACCTTGGGTTCCTGCTCTGGCACGAAACTACACAAAGGAAAAGGGAGTGACTACTCCATTGTCCATCACCACCCCAGGGGTGGTGCCCAGAGCTCCTCCAGGTGTCCACTTGATTCTGCCATCTTGGAAACAAGATGTGCAGAGGCCCCTGGGAGCATCTGGTTTGTCAGGACAAGTGACTGATGTCAGTGACCCCCTCTCTAATAGGTGGTCACCCTGTAGAGTGACTAAGCACCCTGTTTTGGCTATTTAGGGACTCCCTTGTGGATGGGTTTCCAGATTCGGCATGCAAGACTCCACCAGGACTCTTCTGCATTGACCTCTTCTGCTCCCGGCCACCGGAACTGCTGCTGGATGTCACAGGAACCAAACAAGCCTGCAACTCCTGAGATGACCTTGCTTTGCAAATTTGTTTTCTCAGTTCCTTCCAGCAATTGCAACATTTCCACGGCTGTGCATCCTCTAGGGTCAGCAAAAGTCCCTTAGAGTGAAGGATTCACTCCCCTTCACTGCAAGCAACTAAGGCAACAATGTACGGCTGCTGGGATCTGCTCTCCACAAGGACTGTGTGGATCCTCCAACACAAATGGTGATTCTGATTGATCCTCTTGGTCCTCTATGCCTTCTGACCATCTTGGGGGACAGTAAACCCTTGCCTCTCCTTGCAGGACAGAACCCCTGTGCACCGCATCTCATGCAGCAACCAAGGCTTGTTGACTCCTGCTACGGGGGATCTTCAGGCTCCAAGTAGCCCTGGTCTCCAGCACTTCATCCTTGCAAAGACAGTCTCTGCTCTGCTGCTCCAGTGACGTGGGACTCTCCTCCAGGTGTGTTGACTGAAATTCACTGCAACTTACTGTGGCTACAACTGCTTCTGCTGGCTCTGCCGACTGCTGAGGGTCAGCCCAGACTCCCCTCCAAGGGTCGAGTTCCCTGGACCTTGCTTGTCCTCTTCTTCTTTGCAAATCATCTTCTGCCCAGATTTGCTGTTGCCAAGGCTTGTTTGTGGTCCTCCTGGCCACTGACCCAACTGCGACCCGGCATCCAGAGAGAGGCATCTGCTTCACGACTCCAAGGACCTCCCTGCAGGTCCTGGGCTCCACAGCTGATCTTCATCTTCCACCGTCGACCCAGATCTTTATCCACAAAGGAGTGGGTAGTGACTCCTGCCCCACCTGGACTCTCCTGCGTAAGCTGGACTCTGTCCCCTTCTTTTGCAGGTCCTCTTCTACCTGAATCCACTATTGGGTTTCACTGGACTGGTCCTGTTATTGCATAGTTAATTTTTCATGTCCCCTTGTTAATCTCTGGGAAGACCCGGTAACTTACCTCTACTCTCCTGGTCGCTGGGTGTTCTCTAGGTACTCACCTTCGGGGACTCCGAGTTCTTCCAGCTCCCTCCTGACAATCCCACATCCTTGGGTGGGGGACCTAACTTTCCATTCCACTATTTTAGTATATGGTTTGGCCCCCCCATAGGGCCCTAGCTATTTTCTGCTATTTCTTGCCAATGCTTGTTGTTTTTTTTATGCTAACTCCTAATACTTACAGTGTATATATAGTATGCACTTACCTCCAGTTGGGGGGCTGCCTATAAGTAATCTAGTTCAATGTTACTGTAATAAAGTACCTTTATTTTTGCAACACTGTGTGGTTACTTTCAGGTGAGATAAGTTACTATGTGACTACTGTGTTATTGCAGGTGCTTTACACTCCTCGACTAGATAAGTCTTGGCTGCTCACCACAGCTACAACTAAAGAGCCCTGGCTTCCTAGACACTGTCTCACTAACTAACAGGGGTAGTCTGGACCTGGTATAAGGTGCTAACATATAGGTGTCCAACACACACATCAGGCCAACTTCCTACATAGGCAGGGTTAGGAAAAAAGGTAGGCAGAGTGATAGATTGATTGATATAAAACTCTGATACCACCTCAAGTAGAAATGAAGGGTGTGTACGAAGAAACACCCTGTTGTGATGGAAAACTGTAAACGGTTCCACGGAGGAGAGGGCCTGCAACTCACTAACTCTACGAGCGGAAGTGATTGCCACTAGAAATGCTAATTTCTATGTCATGTGTTGCAAAGTTGCTTTATGGATGGGTTCGAAGGGGGGACATATCAGTTTTGATAATACCAAGTTACGTTCCCAAGGAGGAGAAGGTCTTCTGACTGGAAGAAAAGTTTTATTATCTCTTCAAGAAAAGTCTTTGACTACTGATATTTTGAAAAAGTACTGTTGCATTGGTGACTTGTGAAACACAGTGATAGCTGCTAAGTGTACTCTGATAGAGTATAATTGCTGTCTTGACTTGGCGAGACGTAACAAGTAAGGGAGAATGACATTCACTTGTACTGTGATACGGTCATAATTATCGTTACGACACCACAAGCAGAAATGTTTCCACTTAGACTTAAAGCAGGTTCTTGTGGATTGGTGTTTAATTTCTTTTAGGATGTTCACTCAATCTTCTGGAAGGTTTAAATCACCATATTGGATGATCACAGGAGCCCTTGTGCCAAAATCAAAGACTGGATTGTTGGATGCAGAATCTTGCTGTGGAGTCTGGTGAGGAGATCCTGTCTGAGTGGCAGATGCATGTGGCAGGCTGTGGATAAATATAGGAGATCTGTGTACCACCACTGTCTCAGCTAGTCTGGATCAATCAAGATCATTGTGGTGTTCGATCTCATGAGCTCCTGACTATGCCATCAAAAATGAATTCCCACAGGATCTCAGATGGTGATCCAGACTTGCAAAACATCGGCATTTGGTATTATGGGCAGTTGCAAATAGGTTGAGGTTTGGTTTGCACCTCCAAGAGAATATCTGATCTATAGTTTCCTGATCTAACTCCCACTCTTGATTGGATGTTTTCAATCTGCTGAAAGTGTCTGCTAACACATTTTGTTTTTCTGGAACGTGCTCCACTCTAAATGCACCCTGTGAATGATGGATCAATTCCAAATATGTTGTGATTCTCACGATAGGAGAAGAGACCTGGTCCTGCATAGTGCATTGTTGTTAAGTTGTCTGTCTGTATCAGAACCGAGGAATTCTTTATCCTTGTGAGGAAAGCTTGAAGGGCCAGACGTACTGCCTTGAGCTCTAGCACATTGATATAACTCCTGTGCTGTCTTTTCAATTTGCCACTGATCTGCAGGTCTTGAGGGTAGGCTCCCCATTCTTCCAGGGAGGCGTTGGTAGTGATCACCTATGGAGAAGGTAGAGTTAGGAATGACAGACCAACAGACAGATGTAGGCTCTGAGTCCACCAAGATAGAGCTGTGACCACTGCCTTTGCAACTGTGATGGTATCGGCAAAGGAACCTGTGGCCTGCGCCCTCTGGCTGTCCAGTTCCTCCTTGAGTGGTTGCATTCGCAGTCGCAGAATGGAGTGAGAGGGATACAAGATGACATAATTCCCAAGAGAAACTTGAGGAGGCGTACTGAAAGAAACTTTTTTCTTTGAATTGATTTTGCTAAGGTCATTAGCTTTAGCTGTTTTTCCCTTGTAGGAAATGCTTTGTTGAGCGAAGTGTCCAGTGCTGCATGCAGGAAAAATATGTTTTTGAGGACTGAAAATTTGATTTTTTCATGTTGATTGGGAGACCTAGTTGTTTGAACAGAGTCACATAAGCTGTTGTTGATCTCTGCGCTTCTATCTTGGACGAAGGCTTGATTATCCTATAGCCCACATATGGGAATACCTTATGTTTCTGTTTCCTCGGGAATGCTGCGACTAGAGCTAAACATTTTGTGAATACCCCAAGGGCTGACTTCAGGCCAAATGGGAGAACTCTGAATTGAAAATGGCTTCTGGCTACCGTGAACCTGAGAAATTTCCTGTGGGATGGATGAAGTGGGATGGATGAAGGGGGATGTGAAAGTATGCATCCTTAAGGTCGAGGTGGACATAATGGCCCTCATTATGAACACAGCGGTGTTAACCGCCGTGTTCAGGCTGGCGGTCATTTAAGTAACCGCCAGCCCCCCTGGGACCCCGCCGGCCGCATAATTAACATTTTGCTGGGACGGCAGGCGGAAACATTGTTTCCGCCCGCCGGCCCACCAGAATACCTGGCCGGGTCATTGCCGGCGGCTCCACATGGAGCCGCAGTCAATGCCTCTGTGCGGCGGGTGCAGCTGCACCTGTCGCGCAGATCACTGCCCGTAAATCGGGCAGTGACCTGCACGATGGGGCACTGCACAGGGGCCCCTGCACTGCACATGCCAAGTGCTTGTGCAGTGCAGGGGCCCCCAGGGGGCCCCCGGAGCACCCCTTCCGCCAGCGTTTTCCCCCACCAGGGAAAGGCTAGTGGCTGTAGGGATCATTATTCGAGAGGCAGCAGCGCTGCCCTGTCGGATGATGATTCCTTCCACCGTCAGGCTGCCTGTTGGAGGCAGCCTGGCGGTGGATGAGGGCCGCCACCATGTGTACATTATATGGCGGTTCAGCCCGCCATGCTGGTGGCGGTCTTTATACCTGCCGCCGGCATGGCGGGCTGAACCACCGGGGATCATAATTACCCCCATAAGCTCCAGTGTATAGAAGAGGGAGGATGTCTTGCAGTGTTATCATATGGAATGACTGCTTCTTGAGATATATATTTAAGTCTCTGACGTCTAGAGTCGGATTCCATGCCTTCCACTTCTTGGGATCAAGGAAGAAGAAGGAATAAAACCCTTTCCATTTATCTGAAACAGGAATTCTTTTGATTGCTCCTTTCCGGAGCATGGTCAATACTTCCCATTTGAGCAGATGGAGATGCTTTTGATTGTGGAATCCGTACAAACTCTAGGGTGTGACCAAAATGGACAAGAGTCAGGACCCATTGGTCCAACATGATCTGTTGCCAACAATAGATGCAATGGGAAATCCTTCCTCCTAGTTTGGAAGTGGAGGAAACTTTGGTAACCGGAGCTTTGGTAAAATCATTCCCTAAGACTTGTGCCCTTTCCTTTGCATCCTACTCTACGCTTAGGTATGGGTCTGCTATAGGTCGCCTTTGGAGGGTAGTTTTGAGGGTACTGTGTTCGAAATGGATGGTAAGAAGAGACGTAAGTGGGCTATCTGTACTGCTGAAAAACGCCCCTTTGTGATGGAAAACCTCACCCTCTGGCTCTTCGAAAGGGCTGCTTCCTGAATTGAAGCGTCCCAAGGGATGTTGCTGTAAATGTTTCAGTTTTTATTGCTTGCAGAGCATCGTCTACATATTTGCCAAACAGGGCTTCCCCATCGAATGTGAGATCCAGGATCTTGTTTTGGCCCTTTGGCCTGAAAAGAAGTTGCTTGAAGCCAACCCTGCCTCTGAACAACAGCAGCTCCTGCAAGTTGACGAACGACTGTAGTAGCAACATCCATCGCACAGTCAATGACCTGTGCTGAAGCACGCTCTCCCTCCTGCAGGATTTTTTTTGCCTGTGCTTTGGCTTCTTCTGGCAGCTCGTCTAAGTATGGGGCGATGACCGCCAATATCTGTCAGTCATACCTGCCTATGAGAGCCAAGGAACTCAATGCCCTGACCGTTAGAGACAACATTGAAGAAAAGTTCTTACTGATGTTGTCCGGTCGCCTACCCTCTTTGTCAGGCGGTGCAGATGGATTTTTTGATCTTCGCTGGACTGCCTGAGAGATTACTGACTCTGGTCTAGGGTGACCAATTACACAGGCTGGAATGTCCTCTGGAGCCTTGTATTTCTTGTCCAAACGCCGAAGGGCAGTGGTCACTTTGGCTGGGTTTTTCATGACTTTAAGGCCTTCCTCCCAAACATAGTTGACTATGGGCTTGGACCTTACACTTCCTTTACTGAAGTCGTAAAGTAGGCAGTCAGTCTGCTTTGTGGGAACAGGAAGTGCAAATCTTTTTGCGGCTATTTACAATAAATTATGGAACCCCCCGATGTCCTCTGGTGGGGAATCTGCTGGAGTAGGACAAGGTGAGGATGGTGTGGGTATAAGATAATCATCCCATTCCATGTTGTTTTGGTGCTCTCCTTCCTCCCTCTCATCAGAAGTTGTTGGGTCTTGAAGGAGGGCTGTCTGAGGAGTATGCCAGTCAGAATCAGGTAGTGAGAAAGGTCTCCGTATTTGCATGTAAAGTGGTGCTAGTGGTGACCTTGCCTACGTAATTACTTGCTGTGCAGGAGTAGATGTAGGCAGAAATCGTTTTCTATAATCCGCAATCATGAGTTGAAGGTCAGAGATGAGAGACCCAGGTAGCTGATCTATTTCCTTTTGATCTAAGTACTGTTGAGAAACATAGTAAGCTTGTGAATCATAAACGTCTGTGTCATGGTCATCTTGCCCTTCATCCTCTTCCTGGCATTTCATGTGCAATTCAAAGGGCACCTCTTCCTCAGAATCATCTTTATCTTCCTGATATGCAGGTATAAGGGGTGATATCTTGTTCGGAGGGATGAGAGATGGTGTCAAAAATCTCCTCTTCTCTTGTTAAAACTTTTCTCTAGTTTGTGTCATTAACGAGGTCATCAACGACGTAAGCAGAAGCAGCGTGGTGGAAACCATGGGCTCCGTCGACGAGGGAGCTGCCGTTGGTCCTATTGTCGACAGAAGAGTAGCCGTTGACGGTGGTACCGTCGTCAACGATGGTGTTGTAGTCGTCGTAAAGGATGAGGTAGTACATAGCGTTGATACTGTAGTTGTGGTAGCCGTCGTCAACACTGCTGTGAATGTCTTTGTAGTCGTCGGTGTTGATGATGAGACTCTTGGAGACGGTGTGATTTTTGTCGATGTTTTTTTCAGAAGATGGCACACAGGAAGGTTTTTTTAAAAGAGTGATGACCCCCTACTCTGAGCTATTTTAGGAGGTTCTTAAGAAGCCTTTTTTAAACCATGCCAAAGAGGAACAAGGTACTTTTTTCTCCTTGTGTCTCAAAGAAGATGAATGAGTGTGAGGCGATCCTGAAGGACTACGACCTTTGTAAGACCCCTGAGTGGTATTTTTTTAGGTCTTCTTGGGCTGCTCACTGGAGGAATGGGAGTGAGGGGACCTCTTTTGAGATCTTCTAGGGGACGTAAATGAGTCGTCACTATCAGAGCCAGACACAGGCTCTTTTTTGATTTCAGGTTCACGGAGCCAAAACAGCAGCCTCCCCTCTCTGTCCATTAAAGTTTTAATTAGAAAAGGTCCAACAGATCATGCAGTTTTTAGCTGAATTGTCTGGATAAAGACAATAAATGCAATCTTTATGCGGATCCTCGAAGTGAAGCCTCTTGTTTCCACATGTCTTACAGGGTCTGAAGAGACCCTTTTTCTCCTTATCTGACATGACTGGTAAAGAAAAAAGTCAGATAGAACACCAACAAAAAAGACTTTGGTGTAAGAGAGAACTCGTGAAGCACAGAAACTTTGGAAAAAAATGACCAGAAAAAACCTCTGAAAAGGTGTGACTGAGCAGAACTCAGTGGAGACTCCCTAGCTATTATAAGGTACCAGGGGACTTCCATCTCGACGACAGGGAATGATTCAACCATGTGAATCTATGAAAGTTCCAATACTGGAGTAACTTGCAATCAACCTGTCCAGGGTGTTTTTTATCTTATCATAGACCACCTGTTCAAAAATAAGACAGTATACATTGGTCATCTATAGGCAATTTTAGATCACTATACCACACTCCCCATTTATTTATTTTTAAACACAATTTGAATGAGGCAAGAAAAAGATCTCCAAAAATTAGCCCCTTTAGAGGGGCCTGCTGGATATCGCATTGGCTACCAAGCGCAGAGCATGATTCAATGATGAAGCATTTCACCTTGGGTGGGGGACAGGGGGAGGGAGAGGTAGGGGGGGGACATGTAAGAGGGAAGGGAGTGTGGATGAAGGTCCATACATTTTAAAAAGTCCATGTAAAAACAGTGGAAGAAAGTCCAGAAAATGTGGTTTCTTTCCTCCACCCCCCACCGTTGTGGGTTGGGGTATCCAAATGGAACGTTTTATCTTTTTGTGATTAGTTCCGTATTTTTGTGGTGGATGTGTGATGGACCATTAACACCCTCCAATTCGCTTCTTTGAGTACTTGTAATAGCCACTGTAGGAATTGTTGAAGGAAACAAGGAAGTCATCAGTGTCTGTGGTTTCGGCAACAACAGTGTTTTCAGTGATGTCATCAATGCTTTTTTCAACTGTGACTTTGTTGATAATGGTGGTTTCGTCGACAACGGATGCTTCCTCCACAATTACTTTTTTTTAACAGCGATGACGATTTAATTATTGATACTTCATCAATGATCTGATTTTGATGACAATGGAGTCTTCTTTTCTGATGAAATCTTTGATGTGGGCAACAGACCTGAATTCATCCACTGTGTATTCATCAACGTCTTTATAGCTGACGGTGCTGTCAGAGAAGATGTAGCTGACATAGGCTTAGTGGCCCTTTTTTCTTTTTCGAAGGTGAACTGGACCTATATGTAGATTGTGCAACTTTACCCTGACCAGAAGTCTGTCCCTTTAAGGCAGGCACACAAGGTCTCTTGGTGGGAGGTATGCAGGGCTCAGACATAGGACTGTGGCTGGATCCTTTGATGTAGTGATCTCCAGCTTGCACTTTTGGTTTTCAAAGTGCTCTTTTGGGAACATGTCAGATGATTCCATATTCAAGAATCTCAGCAATAGACACTCCCAGTCTTTAAAGGGTTTTGCTACTAAGCATCACAGTTATCACAAATCTGGGCTTGTGACCAGATTTGTGAAGACAAACTTAACACTTTCTGTGGTGGTCATCAGTATATCCCTTCCTTGCCCCACTCACCTCCATGGCTTGACGAGAGTTTTAAAATGGGAAGGTTCAGACATTGTGTCCAGTCAAGTAATACAAATATGACAGATGGAGTGCTGGAACCATGGCCCGCCTCCACCGTACTGGCTAGGCTACTTGTGGTTTGTGAAGGTTTTCAATTTGTTTTCTGTAAGAATATGTTTATGAGTATAAACATAAGAAAAAGTTGCAAAGGCACATAGTACTTGTCTACTGGTCCCATTGTATCAACTGATCAGAATGAAAAGTATGTCTCTAGAGTGATGTCATAACATCTAGATCAGACTTCAAAAGAGACCGTAAAAAGAAGAGATTAATCAGAAATGTCAGTGGCTTTACTGAAATACTGCTTTTTTTAACAGTGACTACTGATGGGTCCAGGAGTGTTGTTGGGGAACAATTCAAGCTTGTGAATCTTAGCCTGAAGTTGAAGAATAATTCAAGCATGTGCATGCTGAAGAAGTGGGCATTTCCAACATGGGTTAGCAAGGAGTGCTGCAGGTCAGTACTGAAATAGGCTGGCAGAGCAGTGTGTAGGTTTCAGTAGTGAAGGGGATGCTGCAGGTCAGAAATAAAGTAGAGTACCAGGGCAGGGCAGAGGGTTATTCCCAGTACTGGCATAGCACAAGTGATACTATCTGGGAAGGAGATTGTCAAGCAGAGTGGTGTATGGGGCTCAGTAATGTGATAGCAGCAGAGGTGCTAGGTAGAAATAAGTAGCTCCAGAACAGGGTGTGTAGTTGTAATTGAAATACATGACATTCAGTACTTGAGCACTGTGAGGGACCCAAAATTAAGAGAGTAGCCGCACTACTGGATGTAAAGACATGTGCATTCACATAACTGTTTGCGATTCCCAGTACTTAAATAACACCACTGTCGCTGGTTGCACATAAGAAGTAGTATCAGATGTAAGCATAGGGGTTCAATATTAAAATGGAAGGGGTGGTAAGTTGGTCAGAATTTATGTGTATTTCCATTGTTTTTATGAGTCTAAGTACTGAGATAACAGCAATGCTGTAGGTCCAGAATGAGGTGTATTACCACAGTGATGCGTAAGTCCAGAAAGTGGTTGTTGAGCTTCAGGTGCATTAGCAGTGCAGCTCTCTGTTCCAATATTGGAGGTTATGCTTAGCAGACAGAGCTAGGATTAGCTTCTCAACACACCCTTGGATATGAGAATGACTGCGGCTCAAGCTCACCTTGATGTACTTGATGGTCTGGTTTTGCCTGTCATACCAGAAGCCATAATCAATCCAGAGTCGAAGGAGCTCTAGCGGAGGCTGGGAGCCGAAGGTGTCGTTGGCGGGCATGTTAAGATCATCCATGAAAGTAATCAGCTTCTTGCCTCCCATAGGCACATAGACCCCTTTCGTCCTTTTCTCTACGCGGCTCTCGATGATGTTCTGGACATTTCTGGATGTTGTCTGGGAAACAAGACAACAATGTCTTACATGTAAGCTTAAGATTTCACAGAGAACACTTTGATGAGACAGAAACGTGACTTGTGTACTTCGTCGAAAATATTCATATAAGACAACAATTGTACAGCAAGACATTCTCATAGTCAACATAGGCATCAAAGAGGGCCATAATAAACAGATATGTTCAGCCAGTTGAAAGCTATTGCTAAATCAGAAATGTCTGAGAAAAATCATCCTTTGATGAAGGGTTTGTCAAACCTTCTGTCACCAGTCAGTGGCCAAAGCAGTGAACGATTTCTCAAAAGGTTCAAAATCCATACATTCCATGCAACCGAATTCAGAAAAGCCCAAAAAACTATTTTCATTCCTTCTCCCTCTAAATATCAATCTGTTCCAGAGACTTCTAATCTGTGCATGTAGGGAGCTGGCTCTGTATATACTACATCAAAATGAGATAAAGTGTGCACAGAGTCCAGGGGTTCCTTAAGAGGCTTGACAGAGGCAATAATAGATAATACTAATGTTCTATTTGTGGTAGTGTGGTCGAGCAGTTAGGCTTATCAGAGGGTAGTGTTAAGCATTTGTTGTACACACATAAGCAATAAGTGAAAACACACACTCAATGACTTACCTCTAGACCAATAAGTTTTTATAGATCGAAAAATATTCTTTTGTTAATTTATTTCTAGGACCACAAGGCTCACTTAGCAGGTAAGTACATTAAATGAAAGGTACTTTATACATTAATACTTAGAACGTTGAATGGAATCAACAACGTACACAGTTTTCTTTAAAATGACAAAAAGCTATTTTCAAAGTGGACACAGTGCAATTTTCAACAGTTCCTGGGGAGGTAAGTAACAAACTTATAGGTTCAATCTGGTCCTGAAGAACGCGTTGCTTCCTTTCTTGCAGCTTTTCTAAGCAGGAGACGGGCCGGTAGGGCTGGGGCCGAGCCAGTTGTGTCTCTTTCTCTTCTCTGCAGGGGTTTCAGCGCAGCAGTCCTTCTTTCTTGAGGTCGTCAGGAATCTAAAGAGCTGGGTTCAGGGTCGCCCCTAAATACTGAATTTGGGGGGTGATACGGTCAAGGGGCAGTAGCCAATGGCTACTGTCCTTGAGGGTGGCTACACCCTTCTTGTGCCTCCTCCCTTTGGGGAGGGGAGCACCTCCCTATGCCTACTGGGCTAAATCCTCCAAAGCAAGATGGAGGATTTTCCAAGGAGGGGGTCACTTCAGTTCTGGTCACCTTAGGGGTGGTCTTGGCTGAGGGGGTGACTCCTCCTTGTTTTTCTCATTATCCCTCTGGACTTGCAGCCAACAGGTAGGGGGCTTGTCCAGGGGCGGGCATCTCCACTAGCTGGAGTGCCCTGGGGCACTGTAACACCAGGCTTGAGCCTTTGAGGCTCACCGCCAGGTGTTACAGTTCCCGCAGGGGGAGGTGTGAAGCACCTCCACCCAGGACAGGCTTTGTTTCTGACCACAGAGTGCACAAAGGCACTCACCCCATGTGGTCAGACACTCGTCTATAAGTGGCAGGCTGGAACAGACCAGTCAGCCTTGCACTACCAGTTGGGCTAACATACAGGGGGCATCTCTAAGATGCCCTCTGTGCATGTTTCAATAAATCCCACACTGGCATCACTGTGGGTTTATTGTGCTGAGAACTTTGATACCAAACTTCCCAGGATTTAGTGTATCCATTATGGTGCTGTGGAGTTCTACTGACAAACTCCCAGACCATATACTCAGTATGGCTACCCTGCACTTACAATGTCTAGGAATTGACTTAGACACTGTAGGGGCGTAGTGCTCATGCAGCTATGCCCTCACCTGTGGCATAGTGCACCCAGCCTTAGGGCTATAAGGCCTGATAGAGGGGTGACTTACCTATGCCACAGGCAGTGGTTTGTGGGCATGGCAATCTATGGGGAGTGCCATGTCAACTTTGTCTTTTCCCCCCACTAGTGCACACAAGCTGCAAAGCAGTGTGCATGTACTGACTGAGGGGGTCAGTGAGGGTGGCATAATGCATGCTGCAGCCCTTAGGGACCTTCCCTGGCCACAGGGCCCTTGATACCAGGGGCACCTTTTACAGGGGACTTAACAGTGTGCCAGGGCTGTGACAATTGTGGAAGCAAAGGTACAGTTGTAGGGAAAGAACACCGGTCTTTGAGCCTGGATAGCAGGGTCCCAGCACACTTCCAATCAAAGCTGGCATCAACACTAGGCAAAAAGTGGGGGGTCACCATGCCAACAGTGGCATTTTCCTACACCTCCAGTGGACTATATTCAGGTAATGTGTCAGTGCGGGACAAATGCATGTTTAGGGCATGGCGCAGTTGAATGTACTTAAAGAATTGTGTGCGGGAGAGTTGGAAGTCGGTCTGTAGGTCCTGAAAGGATCGCATCGAATCCTCCCTCCACACATCACCCAATTGCGAAATGCCCACCAAGTCCCATCTTTCAAACCCACTCAATGCAGTCGATTCGGTTAGCCATTTGCCATGCCATAAGGGGGTCTGCTGGGTAATGACATTATTTAATCGAGTGTGACGCAGGGCCGCACGCCATGCGAGAAACACTGCTCTATTCACTGGATCCATCTCACGGGAGAGTACTGAACCATAGAGTAAGTCTAAAATTTGTGGAAAGCTAAGTGTAGCCAATTCCAACTGATAAGCCTGATATCCCCCCCCATTAATCCAGTCATGCACGAGCAGGAGCTGTGTTGCTAAGTAGTATAAATAAGGGTTAGCCATACTCATCCCCCCGTTGTGTACCCCCCTTTGGCAGTGTTGCAGTGCAATTCGGTGCCTCTACCCATACCAGAGGAATGAGGTTGTTGCCCTGTCTAATGTATGGAACTAGAAGTGCGGGAACAGGTGGTCTTGGAGCATGTACAAAATACGCTGCAGTATCATCATTTTATGTAAGGCCACACGGCCCAAAACATTTAATGGCAGCGCCTGCCATCGCTGCAGGTCTGCCTTAGTTTGAGACATCCACGGTGTCAGGTTTAGGGACCATGTTAGCTCCGGGAGGAGGGCCACCCATATACTTAAGTACTTGAAGCTCAACCGACGAATAGGTACTATTCCCTGCCAATCGTATCACTCCTGTGGTGATGTTAAGGGTACCAGTACCGATCTGGTGGGGTTCATTTTAAGCCCGATGCCTCTACATAACAGCAGAGGAGGTGAAAACTTCTCAGGTGGGATTCACTGGGTTCCGCCATGTATAGCAAGACATCATCAGCATACAGAGCCACACTGTCTTCATATGCATTACCCCAGTTCCAGCCACGATACAGAGGGTCAATTCTAATCAGTTATGCCAAAGGCTCAATGGCCAGGGCACAGAGGAGGAGAAAGAGGGCAGCCCTAACGTGTTCCCCGGCGGATAAGGAAGGAGAAGGATAAGATACCATTGACCTGTACCCGGGCCATGGGATTGGCGTATAAGGCATGGAGCAATCGACAAAATCTAGGCCCCAAGCCAGCACACTGCAACACTAAAAAGAGAAACTCCCAGTCCACAGTATCAAAGGCCTCCTCAAAATCAACAAAGAGAAGTGCCAGGTCCTGGGGGAACTGGTGACGTCATGCTAAGGCCACGTGTAGACGACGTACACAATGTCCCGTGCCTTGGTTGGCCATAAATCCACATAGGTCCAAGTGGATCAGTAATGGCAGGACCCTTTTAAGATGAAATGCAAGAATCATGGCGTAAATCTTCACCTCACTGTTAATAAGGGAGATTGTTCTGTAGTCAGCACAAAGTCGTGACAGCAGTTGAGTTTTGGGAAGCACCACAACAGTGGTCATATCTAGTCCCTCCGGAAAGGAGCCCAGTCGGTCACCCTCCTCATATAAGGCTTTGAGGTGTGGTGTTAAGTCGTCTCAAAATATTTTATAGTATTCCGATGGAAATCCGTCAGGTCCGGGAGTCTTGTCAGTTCCCAGTGAGGAAATTGCATCATTGATTTCTTCGTTCGTTCATGGGTTGGCCAGGATAACTGCCTCTGCATGAAGCAGTACAGGGAGGGGAACGTCTTAAGAATTGGCGAGCATGTTCCCGGTCAATCGCCGAAGAGGACCTGTAGACTACCTCATAGTAGGAAGCAAATGTATCCGCCACGTCTTGAAGTTTAGTAACAGGCTGTCCCATGCGTGTTAAAAATTTCAGGGATAATTCTAGATGATTGATGGCGTGAAGCCAACCAGTAAAGCAGTTTCCCATTTTTGTCCCCCCACCCTTACACCCTGGCATTAACTGCACGTCACAGGTGTTTAGCCACCTCTAAAGAATGATCACAGATCTCGTCCCGTATCAGCAGGAGTTGCCTGGTCACCGCTTCATTCGGCTAAATAGATTACTCCGCTTCTAGTTAGGTGGCTCGGGCCTCAATTGGGTAATGTGTAGGGTCTGGGGCCGCTCCGGAGAGCGGATGAGGCTCTTGGCCATGCCCCGTACCACTGCTTTGCTCATCCCCAGAGAATACCTGGTGAGGAGACCAAATCCGTATTAAGAATAAAATATTCCTGTAGTGTTTCCAGCAGTTGTTGGACATGGGGCTGGTGCAGCAGGTACCATGCGTTCCTGCGCCACATAGGGCGGATCTCTGCTTGAGCGGACCCCAGTACGAACTGGAGTGGAACAGGTTCTGATATACCCCCTCGGTATAATTTCAATGTGTTTGAGATGCCAGCAATCTGTAGCAGATAATATAACAAGATCAATTCTATATTGGGTACGGTATGCTGCCTAAGTACGCGTTAACTGCCAGCGCCGCGGGTGCCAGACTCTCCATGCATCACACAGCCCCACAGACGCCAGCCAGTTCGACAGTCCTGAGACCGCGGTCTGCCTATGGGCCAATGAGGATCCCGTCACATCCAACACGGGGTCAGGGACTGCGTTAAAATCTCCTCCCAGAATCGTGACTCCCTGGGGCAAAGCTAGGAGCAGGTTAGTGAGGTCGTGTAGAGTCTTGAGCACGGCCGCTGGAGGGGCACATACACTGATAACGTTGACGGTAAGGCCATCTACCTTCCTGGTCAGGATCACATATTGCCCCTGTAGGTCCCTCTGCACCTGAGTGACCACCATAGGAAAGGCGCGGTGAACCAGTACCGCTACCCCCCTTGACCCACGAGCAAACCCCGCATGGTACACCCTGTCAAAGCACCTACGGGCCAGGAACTGAAAGCGGTCCCGAGAAGATGGGTCTCTTGCAGCAAGAGCATGTCAGATCGGTGGCGATGAACGAGCGCAAGTACCATTGTGCGCTTGATCTTGTCTAGACCATTAACGTTCCATGAAATAATTTGCATCGTACCTGTGGGAATATGTTAGCTGAGCGCTTTTTTGCAGGTCCTTCCGGATACCATCCAGATCCCCAACCAACAGAACAGGGTTATTGCCCAGGTGTGTGTGATGGTACCTGTTATATAGCAGAATGTGCCTACCTCCCTGTGCACGTGATGAATAAAGCAAACAAACATTGATTCTGAATAACAATAACAAATGCCATGCAACCTGGTGCAAATTCCCGCACCCCCTTACTCCCCCCATGAAGCATCTGTTGCCCTTATAAAACATTTAACTCTCTAAGTTAGAAAGTTCTTAACCCCAATCTAATAGGCAGTGGTGGGACCCTCCATGGTGTCGGATTGAAGAGCATTAGTTAGTTGTAGCTGTCCTCGCCCTCTCCTTATTCCTTTCCCAGCGGGAATGTCACAGCGCCGGACTACGGGATAGGTCAGAGTCACTGGGGCATTCAAGGGCTCAGGTGCCCCTCCCCCTGTTCGCAGCTCCGTCCCTGTTTCACCGCTGCAAGTAATTGCTGGATGCTCAGGCAGCGGCCATCCATTGGCAGCACCTCACAATTCCACGGGGAGCCACCCCCAGGGAGCCCAAAGGGGCCCACGTCCATGCGGCTGCAGAGTCTCAAAGAAGTAAGCTTTGTTGTTGTGCACCGCTTTGAGCTTAGCGGGAAAGAGAAGACGGTAAGGTATCTCCATTGCTCTCAATTTTTGTTTAACATCTACATAGTTAGTAGTTGGACTTCTCTTGTATAGTCTGTGAATATAAGGACCTCCGTCACAGCACAAGTCCTTTTTTCCACTTGCCTCCTGTAACATCGCATATCTGTCCTTAAAATGAAAGATCCGAAGTATCACAGGGTGTGGGGGAGAGCCTGGCGGGGGTCCGACCAGCAGAGCTTGATGGAGCTAGCTCTATGGCAAACCATGGTGTGAGGCGCTCCACCAGCACCCATGATTTGAACCACTCTTCCAGGCAAGATTTCAAGGAGGAGGTTAACGTTCCCAGGAAGTCCTATGATATGGATGTTGTTTTGTCTTGAGCGCTTTTCAGCGTCCTCTGCCCTGCGATGCAATTCTGATGTCCAGACTAGCAATTTTGACACTTGAAATTTAAGGTAGTCATTTTGTCTTCCATGTTGGATATTCTAGATTGCACATCTGTGATCCTTGCAGTTGTGTTGAGGAGATCTTGGCGCACTAGAGCCACATCTACTTTGACATCCCCGATTTTCATCTTCACCGCTGTTTGGTCTCCAGCGGGCAACGATTTCCCACCAGGACCACCCAATGCCAGGTCACCTGCGTGAGTTGAGCTTGGACCCGTAGTAAACTGTTCCATGCGTGTTTGCATCGAAGTAGACCAAGCCGGTTTGTCCTTAACCATCGTAGCCCTCCTGGTATGTGTTCACAGCAGTTGCAAATGGGAGCTCGTTTAGATCTGAAGAAAGTCCACTACTAGTTACAGTGGTCATGTACCCAAGCTTCGCGGATATCCCTGCCTAAGGCACAGGCAGATTACATTTGCTTCAGCTTTACTTGAGTTGCAGCAGCCTGCACGTCCATGAGGGACTATGGTCACGCTCCTTTCTTACCCGCGCCCACGGTGATGCAGGCACTGAGCAGTCCAGGAGAGAGCAATCAGGAAAGGCCACCATGGTAGCTGCAGATCCAGTCCAGGTTACAGATGCCTTCACAGGAGACCCAGATTGTTGACCTAAGCCCATACTGGGACCAACATCCGCCTCAGTGGAATCAACTGGCTTCCTTTGCCCTGCCGCCTTAAGTTCCGCGGGGCCACCGGGATGGGGTCTCGCCCCACAACACAGTCGCCGGCAACAGTCACTTTGGCTCAATAGTCTTGTTACCGGTGGGTCCTCTCGCCCTGAGGGGCAAAACAAAGCAAGTGCGGAGCACATGCGTCTCACGCCTTACATCTTTTTCAGCTTGAGGTGGGCCCCTTGGCATTATGCAGGCAATCAATCTAGGGTGAATCAGATTTTAAACATTTCCAGTGTGAATCACATGGCCAGCGCCTCAGTCCTCCACATCACTGACTCTTGTGCCCTGCAGGTACACCCCGCGCCGGTAGTCCACAGGATCCCAGGCCACCAGCGTATGCCCAACAGCCGTCGTCTCCAGGTCCTATCCGGTCTCTGATGCCTGAGGGTGGTGCCGCTCTTAGGACGTGTGCCTCAGCAATCCGACGGGCCCACTCATCTGACTCTGCCAATGGAGCCCGCCGAGACCCCGTCCTTCTCTATGGCCAGGTGGGCCCTGTTGCGCCTGGCTACTCTGCTGTGGCGCGGGCCACTATCCAACACCGGTCCGTCTCTTCTTCTGCCTCCGTGATGCAAGGCAGCAGAGAGCAGGGGCATGGACCCAGGGCAGAACGTGGTCCCAGCTTCAGGGGCCTATGCCAGGGCACACTGCCCTGCCACGTCCCTTCGCAGGCCAGCACCGAGGCGCAGCCGTACCACCTCAGTGCTTCTGCAGCGGCCGGCCCCTGAGGCCTCGGTCCGGCCCCACGCTACGTCCTCATCCGTGCTGCCGTCTTCAGTGTGGCTCCACCGCGGCCCGGTTCATTCAGCTGCCGGGCCACTCCTGTACAATCCTTGCAGTCAGCCGGCAGGCCCTCCAGTCCCGCCATGTCAATGGTGCTCTCCAAAGCTCTGGTGCAGACACCGGCCGGGTGCCCCCTCAGCAGCTTCCAGCTGCTATTTTGTGGCGCAAACTGTCTCCTAGCATTCGGCATCCCACAAGCCTCCACTTGCTCCTTTCGCCAGACCAAATGTTACCCCGGACTCCAGGGTGCATCCCGCATCCATCTCGATACAGAGTGCAGGGCAGGAGAACACTACCAGAGGCAGATAATGGAGGGGTCCGAAGCACTACTAAAGTGTGACCGCCATCTTGACGCCTCGGCCACGCCCCAGGTTTTCCACATCTTAACCTTCTTCTCTTTCATAGCCTTACTGTTTTGCTTTCTGTTATATGCAGAAAAGGGAGTTTTCAAATTAAGGTCTGTTGTAGGATCCTGTACTGGAGAATAAAGAGCCTGTTCCTCTTTCACTGAATGGTACAAGGTTTCTGTAAATGTGAGACATTCTGATGTTTTTGATTATTGAAGATACACTAGTTAAAGGTAGTACGCAAAAGATTGGAGCCCTGGAAGAAGCCCGATTAAATCTCCATTGAAATATACTATACACAGTTTCTGATGGCATTCTTGGGACTTAGCTCATCTACCCTTACCTAAATCAGAATGTCTAAAGTCTGTTTGGCGTGCTCCTGCAGAACTATAACAACCATATCAAGTTTGAAGCACTGAGATCAAGCATGACCATCCAACGGGGATGGGGACACTGATACTGGTACATAGATGCTGAAATGTGTAGCATTTGAGGTACTGTCTCAAATACCTCTTTTTAGAAATATCATGATGTACCACAAAATCTTTAAACTCCTGCTGTACCAGTCCTACCATTGGCAGTGAAAGAAGCGGCATCTTTACAGACTTCCGCTGGAGTTTTGCTGCAACGTGCAAGTACTAACCAGATAAAAAAAAAATCCTGAGAAGGACATATAGGCCTGATAAAGATCAGCTGCAGAGAAAAAACTCTAGTACCATATGTATTTCCTGAAGCTCACTTTATTATAGGAACACGTAGAAAGAGATAGGTAATTTTTGAGTTTGTATCAAAATGAAAAGGCAGAACCAAAAAAAGGTACAGGAGATAGAAATGAGGTAAAGTATAAGGAGACAGCTGCTGAAAAATTCAAAGAATAACCATGTTTTGGAGAACTTAATTTCTGCTTCTGTCTTCGGTACAGGCCTTCTCAACCAATTAAGCAGAAGGGACACCAAGACTGACATGGTGGAAATAACTTACTTTTAGAGAGAGGATGGAGGAAGAGAGAGAGAGACATGAAAGTGAGTGAGTGTTTTCTTCTCCAACATCAAATCCTTCATGGATTTGCATGCTTTTTCAAACATTTGCAGCATTTACCTAGAAACCCTCCATGCTGTAATGCCCAGAAAACAGGCTGTACTCCAGATGTGTCTTACCTGAGCAGACATGTTGACTGTCAATACGGCCCACCTGGAGTCCAGAGATTGCAGCACGCCCTGAGCAATGGAGGTTTTACCGGTACCCACTGGACCTACCAGCAACACAGGTGTCTGATTGGACACCAAAGCATTCACAATGAAGTTGTAACGGACTGTATCCACAGTTGGAACAATGATTTTGTAGAATGGAGCACTAGAAAGGGAGACAATAGAGCAAAGTCTGTTTAAGGAACAAATACCAGCAAGCAAAACAGTAAAACAGTTTAAATATGGTCAACGAGCATTTGTACTTGAAGAGACATATCCAGCTACAAAATGTGAAAATGAGAACCCAGTCTCATGTAAAAAATGGAGGCCTTGCATGCTATTTATTTATTTAATTGTACGTTTCTTTAATGTGACCAAGGACAACTTAGGCATCATAGCACTTTACCAATTATCACAACAGGCTTACTTAGAATATTACAATATTTAAAACATGTTTTGTATTTTTTAGTAATATAGTTTTTAATCAGCTAGGCAGACACGTATTTAATATAAACGTTTTTGTGTGGAAATAAGATAAAGTTACTTACCTGTAACTACAGTTTTCCAAGCACTGATCTCCTATGTGGATTCACTTGCTTAAAATATTCCCCAGCATCAGGGTGCTAACCCCCAGTGGTCAATGGTAGCAGATCTGTATTCCAATACAGGAATTGACATTGGAAAAAATTGAAAACAACCATAGACTAGCAGTAATCTACCCTTCTTTGTTAATGACCGAAGCCTAGCCAATCAGTTGGAGGGGCCCAGAATTTCAACCCTCCTCAGAGACACCAACTTTCAGTTTTTCTTAGCATATATTATGAAGTTATCAGTAGCCTCATGGACAGGGAGCAGGGTAGGTATAACATGATGGAGAAATGATGGATGAAAAATAATAGGCTGGGAAACTTTAGTTACATGTAGGTAACGTTTTGTGCTCCAGCACTGGGTGTTACACATATTAAAATGCTTGAATTATAATCACTAAGGCAGAGATTACATCAGACACAGATGGAAACGAAGCTTACCTTAATGGAAATGGTTGTGCAGCACTGCGAGTTCCAATGCCAGTTTTGTTTTTGACAGAATATTCATACAGTAATGCTTGGTGAACAGTGTTGGTTGAAGACTGGTGTCTCAGAGGACACCCTGCTTTGAAATGTCAGAAGAAGATATAGGTATTGATACAACATATTATGTCCTCTTTTGGCACAGGGAGTTTGTTAGAGGCTCTGAATGAAATAAATAGCTGATCACTCATTTGAAAGTCCTATGTTCTATCAATACACAATTTTAAACATCATTAAAGGCCCAAGGAATGAAAAGACCTTTCTGCAGTGTAGATGGTTGTAGAAAAAAATTGATGTTAAATGAATATCATAATTTAAATGTAATAGAGGTGTTTTCCTTGTCTATGTATTTAGTATTCATATATGAAGCAACTTTCTCCTTGTCAAATTATAGATAGGGAAGCTATAAAGAAAAAGCTTGCATTTGTCTGATGGGCCTTGCTGACGTTATCACTAATAAGAATGCTGCCTTTCATAAGGCCAACTGCAGAGATGCAACCAACTGGACATGCCTTATTAGTGATATGAAGGCACTACATACTAGAGGTAGCATAGAGAACTTACCATTCCACATAGAAATGCCTCCACCATATTTGTGTGTCTTGTATGTGTCATTGTATGTAAATTTTTGTTATGTCGCCGTTGAGAACATGTTACTTACCTTCGGTAATGCGTTATCTGGTAGAGACAGGATGTAGCCACACATTCCTTTATTTAGAATATTCCCTTGCGCAAGCCTGGATCCAGAAACCTTTTTCCATTGGCACATCTGCACGTTGGAAGAGGGTGTCGCGTGACTCCATATCGACGTCGTCCATCGTATGTGACATTAACAGTATCCATATAACCCCCTCGCCGATGCTCAGTTTATTCTGTGACTATTTTCCACGCTCAAAACGTGGAGCTAATTATAGAAATTCCCTATTGAAACAGTGTGCTAGAACAAAAGATAAGCCAGTGTCAAATAATCATAGAATTCCTAATCTGAGACCAAAAAGAAATCAGTTTGCAGAGCGGGAGGATGGGATGGTGGTTAAGGAATCTGTCGCTAGATCCTGTCTCTACCAGATAATGTGTTACGGAATAAGTAACTTGTTCATCTGATAGAGACATCTAGCCGCAGATGACTTACTTTAGAATCAGACACCAAAGTCATAGTAACCCAGTGGAGGAATGCAATCTGAGACCTCCCAAAAAAGCTTCTAAGTATCACAAAACTGGTCTAGAACAAGAGAAAAAGACCGGACAATCATAATAGTTAAGGTGTGTATTAATATACTCTATAACATCAAAGCCTGTGGAAGGAACCACAGATAAATAAAATCGTAAGTCATGAAAAACATGGGTTTAAGCTCATCCATGTTAGTAAGTCAACTGTATGTCAGAAGCGACCCATAAATATTGAAAGTCTCCAACTAGAAGAAAACTGGTCTAGTGCAAGAGAAAAGATCGTGCATTCATAAGAATCCCTATGAGGAAAGGTATTCTCTTTTACTAAAAGAACTGAGTAAAGGACCACAGTAAGAAACAATCATAAAAACGTTAAGAGAATGGAGAAAGCATTACCCATGATCGAGACCATTAAAAATCTGTTCCTAGAACAAAACCAGCCTAGAACAATTAAAAAAGACCAGCCATTCATAATAATGTAGGATGAGCCTTAACCTATTTCACAACTCAGAATTTCTGGGCGAAACCTACTGAAAAAGGAGTGGAAAAACAATTGCCTATGTAGTAACCAATTAAATATATATTTCTCTTTAAAAAAATATATATGTATATGTTGCAGAAACCAAGGTGAGCATGTGATTCTTATAATAAATAAGACTCCACTGTCAATGACGCAAAAACAGAAAATTTACTCGATCCTGAAATAAAAACAATTAGTCCCTTTTTGTATATTCCGTTTTATGACAACACTTCCGAAAGTGTGAACCAAACGTATTATTACTAGAGTCAGGTGATGATGAAAACAGCTGTACCTAGATGAGGTATTAACATCTAACCTCCTCAAGCACAAAAGATATAAATATCTTCATAGAGAAGAAGTACCCCTGAAGAGGGTAAAACCCTTCCGAAATGAAGTACGTCTGCAGTGCAAATGCAAAAGCACAGAGCAACTTCTAAAGATTCAATAAATATTAATTATAAAAGAGACTGAACAGAGTCTGCAAAGATACATGTCAATGAAGGCCCACGATAAACTAATTGAAGCCAGGAAAAGAAAAGAATAATGTTCAAATAACATGTCGACAGCATACAAATGTCTACAACAAAGTGTAGAAAATCCATAAAACTGTGATGATTATCTAATATAAAACCTTTAAGACCAAAACAAGGAAAGGCTTAAAGGCCCGAAGATGATACTTTCTGGCTTTTAAAGTATCAAATTGATCAAAAGTAGAAAAACTGATACTACTGTATCATAGGTAAAAGTAGAACATACACCACAATTAGTGTAGATCAACAGCTATCTTACCTGACAGTACAAGAAAGACTTAGTAAACAGACACCCTTAGAGCTGGATAATCCTTATAAAGAAACCTCTATGAACAGAGATTAAACAATATACTAACACTCAAAAGGAACTGTTAATGAAGTTCTCTACAAGGGAAACATGTCTAAATCCAGTATCTCACAAGTTAGAAAAACTAACTCACTGCACAGGAAGCAACTCTGTAGCCCCAATTGAAGGTGTAATAGCCCACATGTTAAGAAATCCAGACTGTGCACATATATATGAATGCTCACCGGCATACAAGCAAATACTCCACTTAGAGTATGGTATATACCATGAAGGTCACAACTCTTGAGCAGAAGTTCTTCTTCAGGATAAACAATATCACCTTTATATCGGGTGTATTAAAAAGAGATAATCCTGTAACAGGCTGTTATCGACAAACTTGTAGTGGAAAACCACCACTTCTACTTATAACAATAATGAAAGTAGCCTTAAAATATCAGACATGAAAAGCACCATAGGATCCCAGGGCAATACACATCCCAATAAACTTCTTGACAATTTAAGGAAAAATAATATCTGCCAAAAGCAGGAACCCCCACCGGGTGCTACCATTAGGTGAAACAGACAAAGAACTGAAAGAACTGCCGATGCATGGCTCACAGTGAAATAAGTAAGACCAAAGAGTAGGGAGGAACCAAGCTAAATTTCTGATATACCCCTCCTATCACGAAAACTCCTTACAGCCGAGTCTGCCTGTGCACCAAATAAATGGGCACCATCGAACGGCATGCCAATCAATGTGGGTTTGAATTGGCACTGAAAATCCAGAGGTACGTAACCAGGCATTGCGATGTATCACAATTGAGGAAACCATAGCTCGTCCTACAGAGTCAGTAGTATCCATACCACAGTGAATGATCTGTTTAGCAGCTTGCTGATCATCTTGAATGATAAGACTAAGAGTGATTCTGATAACTTCCGGAAGCATAGGCAAGATGTTTGCCAATGAGTCCCATAAAGAATGAGAGAACCGCCCAAGAACACAAGATGTATTTATAGAGTGTAGAGCAGAACTTGTGGAGGAAAAAATATGTCTGCCACAGACATCTAGACTGTGGAATCTGTATCAGATGGGACATGTGAGAGAGACTCGATATCATGGGAGGCCAAAGAGGTCTGTACCACCTATCATCGATGAGTAGGGATGTCTTGTGAGACCAGGGGCAGGTAGGTGCTTGTGAGTTATAGCCCAATCAACAGGGGCCCCTGTATCAGGCTGAGCCCAAGCCCCCAACAAAACGTCATGTAGGAATTCGCTTTAAGGGAGCAGTGGTTCAACCCCCGATTGACTTTAATGGAGGACATCCATTAGGGGATCTGAAGTTAATTCCACAAAAGAAAGTGTTAGATCCAACACCACAGCAATAAGCTATAAGACATGATCAACATAGGAAGGTGTATGAATACCTGTTTGCACATAATACACACTTAACAGACATGGAATTGAAAGTTTACAATAGAGGGCACCGCCATTTATTATATCTCCTTTCTTTCACTATTTCCATACACAAAGTTTAGAATAGGTAGGGTGGTCTAGGTGCCCTGAAAAGGCAGAGAAACCCTCATGGGCATATGAGAAATCTGTCAAAACATATTGGCAGACTAAAGATGCCAGAAGTATTGTATTTCTAAAAGGAATCTTTTTATTTTATTTTAATCCTGGTATGGGTTCCTTTGAGTAGATTATTAGGGTAAATCCATAACCACTTTATAATTCACAAACTGAACCTCTGGGAACTGTCCAGAAGCTTTCAATATCGAAGAGCTCCCATAAGCAGTCAAGCTCCTGCATGTGGTTGAGCTCACCACATTGGTGCTATCCTAGTAGGGTGAGAAAAACCATCAATGATGAAGTATGTCACTGTAGGCAGCTGCCTCTGTATATACTGTACCGAAATGAGGTATAGTGTGCACAGAGTTCAGTGGATCCCCAGAGGCTTAACAGAGGCAATAATAGATAATACTAATGCTCTCTTTTGTGGTAGTGTGGTCAAGCAGTTAGGCTTATCAGAGGGTAGTGCAAAGCATGAGGCACACACTAAATGACTAACTCCAGGCCAATATTTTTATATGCCAAAATATACTTTGGTACTTTATTTCTAAAACAAAAGGATCTTTGTTTCAGGTAAGTACAGTTGTAAGACTGTATCAATGTTATACATCAAATGTACTTTTTTCAGGTTTTGCAGATAAAACAGTTTACAAGTAAGTAACACTTTTCAATTTCAAAAGTAGACAATGCAATTTCTCATAGGAAGCAATACAGTCCTAGGGGAGGAAAAGTGCTAACACAGTTTACAGGTAAGTACTTGACTTAAGATCCCAGTCATCGGGGTTAGGATTTCCCCAGGTCCAGGTTCTAGTTGACCCCAAAACTACACCACCAGCAAACAGGGCAGGCCGGATGCAGGGGTGCATGTTGGTGTTGGGTTTTCAACAGAATCCTAGGAGGACTTGGGGCACTCAGAAAGAAACAGGTTGCAAGTAAGTACCCTCGACTTCAAGGCACAGACCTTGGGGTTTAGATGAGCACTTGTGGGGGTGGCAGCACAGGTAGCACTAAACACACACCATCACCGGCCCAGGGGCAGCCTGGTGCAGGGTGCAACACAGTGTCGGACGCCCAATGCTTCTCAATGAGGGAACCTCAGGGGTCACAAAGATGCTTTAGGCTGGGCCCAGGGAGTTGGTTGTGGAAAACCAAAGGCTGGAAAAGTGGGAGAGGTGCCGTCCGGATGTTGCTGGACCATCGGTCGAATTCCCCAAGGTCAGGGGACTGCGGTGCAGGGATACCTTTGAGCGTCAGGAATCTTTGTGTGATCCGGTCGCAGCGCTGGGGGTCCTCCAGGTTTAGGCTGAAGGTGTCCTCGTGTTGGCCAGAAGGGGTCTGGAACAGAGTGGTCAGGGCTCACGGATACGGGGCAGTTCTTGAGTCCTTGAGTCCTTCTGGTATGTTTCTTGTAGACAAGGCCGCTGTCCTTGGGAATTCTTGGTCCTCTGGTGGGCAGGCAGTCCACTGGGGGTTAGTAGAGGTCGTTGGTCCTGAAGGATGCATCACATTTTTGTAGCATCAGTCTTGAAGCTGCAGACAGGCCAGTAGGGCTGGGGGCAAGTCAGTTGTCTTCTGGAGTCTTCACTGCTGGAGTCAGTTCTTCAGTCCTCCTTCTTCTTGAGGTCGCCAGGAATCTGGTGAGCCCGGTTCAGGGGAGCCTTTAAATCCTATATTTAGGGCGTTAGAGGGGTCAGAGGGCAGCAGCCAATGGCTACTATTCCTGTGCCCACTCTCTTTGGGGAGGGGGGCACAGTCCTATCTCTATTGGCTACTCTCCTCCAAAGAAAGATGGAGGATTCTGCAAGGACGAGGTCACTTTAGCTCTGGACACCTTAGAGGTGGTCCCAGCTGCAGTGGACACTCCTTGTTTTTCCTAATTTTCGCATGGGACATGCCGCCACAAGTGCAGCTTGGTCTGGGGGGGGGGGGGGGCATCTCCACTAGCAGGAGTGCCCGGGGGCACTGTAACAGCAGGCTTGAGCCTTTGAGGCTGACCGCAAAGTGTTGCAGTTCCTGAAGTGGGGGAGGTGTGAAGCACCTCCACCCAAAGCAGGCTTTGTTCCTGACTCCAGAGAGCACAAAGGCCCTCAACCCACGGGGTCAGAAACTTTTATGTTAGTGGCAGGCTAGCACAGAGCGGTCTGCCTAAACTAAAGGGTTGGGTGAAATACAGGGGGCATCTCTAAGATGCCCTGTGTGTGCATTTTACAATAAATCCCACACTGGCATCACTGTGGGTTTATTGTGCTGAGAAGTTTGATACCGAACTTCCCAGTCTCCGGTGAAGCCATCATGCAGCTGTGGAGTTCGTAATGACAAACTCCCAGCCCATGTATTTAATATGGCGACACTGTACTTACAATGTCTAAGAATGGACTTAGACAATGTACGGGCATATTGCTCATGCAGCTTTGCCTTCACCTGTGATAGAGTGCACCCTGCCTTAGGGCTGTAGGGCCTGCTAGAGCAGTGACTTACCTATGCCACAGGCAGTGGTTGGTAGGCATGGCACCCAGAGAGGGATGCCATGTCGACTTTACCTTTTTCTCCCCACCAGCATACAAGCTGCAATGGCTGTGTGCATGTGTTTGGTGAGGGTCCCTTAGGGTGGCACAACACATGCTGCAGCCCTTAGGGACCCTCCCTGGCCACAGAGCCCTTGGTACCACTGGTACCTGTTACAAGGGACTTAGCTGTGTGCCACTTGTGGAAACAATGGTACAGTTTAAGTGAAAGAACACTTGTGCTGGGGCCTGGTTAGCAGGATTCCAGCACACTCTCAGTCAAGTTAGCATCAACATAAGGCAAAAATGTTTTTTTTGGGGGGGGGGGGGGGGGGGGGAGGATCAGGCACTTTCCTACAGCTACCCCTACAAATTAAACTCACTGCAACACAAGCCCTCATAACCAGTTGTCTGGACTACGCCAACACCCTCTACATAGGAATCGCCGCACACCACCTACAGAGACTTCAAACCATACACAATGCCACAGCCAGACCCATCCTCAGCCTTCCCCGATGAATCGACATCACAACCCACCTCAGGCAACTCCACTGGCTTCCCATACAGAAGAGAAGCCAATTTAGGCTGCTGACCCACGCACACAAGGCTCTGTACAACCGAGGACGCTCATACATAAATCACACTCTGAAATTCCACCAACCTATGAGAAGCCTATGCTCGGGCTCCCTTTCACTTGACCATACACCCTGCAGCTACAGAAGCAGAAGTGGAGGATGCTCCTTCTCTCATATCGCAGAAAAAACCTGAACAGGCTCGACACACACCTCCGGACCATCACCTCACTTCTGGAATTCTGAATGGTCCTCAAGACCTGGCTGTTCGAATAAGCCTCTGGGACCTGCAAGCACCTCTATACCCTATTAGGTGATGCTGCACTTTATAAATTCTGATTGACTGAAGTCATGCTGCCACATTAACCCCTGCGCTGCTAGGCCATTTCCGCCAAGTGCTGAGCCCTCTTTTGGCTATTTGGGGTAGTTCACGCTTAGGCCTCCATAACTTTTTGTGCACATAAGCCATCCATGCCAAATGTTTGTCCTTTCTTAACAACAACCTGGGGATTCCCCTGAAGGGGACTGAGAAACTAGACAAAATATAGCAACATGTTGAGTTTTTTGAGAGAAGTAGGGAAAAAGTGCTCCAGATAAAAGTCTCTGTTTTTTCCCTAAAAAATGGCATCCATGAAATGTTTGGTGTACTAAAGTCACCATCTTCCCAGCTTCCAGGAAAAGACAGAGCTTCATCTAAAAACCTAATTTTGCACCACAGTTTTAGCATTTTCTAAGAGGTAGCCTATTTTCCCTATATTTTGTGCTCTCAATCTACTTCCAGTTTGTGGTGGAAACCAGTGTAAAACCCATAGATGATCCAGAAAAGATAAAGATTTCTGATAAGTAAACAAAATTCCAAATTCAGCAAGGGGTCATGTGTAGATCCCTCAAGGTTTTCCCAACGAAAATAACTGTTGAAAAAATAATGAAAATGAGTAGGAAAAAATGGGCATATGTGACAACATTTTCATTTGTAACTTTATATCACAATGGCAGATTGATAAAAGGAAGGATAAGTTACTTATCTGTAAATCCTAGTTCTCTTCCAGGGGTATCCTCATCAAAGTCATAAACACTGAATATTCCCACCCCCGGGCGGGGATCCCGGAGCGTATACAAAACACACATGTTTAAGAATTAAATATATATGAAAAATATAGCATTTGTTAGTAGACAATTTTCATACCAGATTCATGTATACATGTGTATAACAGCAATGCAGACTATGTTGATAAACAGGCTAAAATGCTTTATTTCTATGGAGTTTTTTTTTTTTTGTTAAGCACTCTCCTTTATAATTACAAGAAAAACTTTCTCAAGCCCCATAGCCGGGCACAGAAAAAGAAGTACCAGCAACACAAAACTCCATTGAAACCAATAGAGCATTATTAGACAATAGGCTGCATGCAGGTTAATACAACAGAACCACAAACTTTGGCACCGTGCCTTTAAGACCCTGAGCACCTCCAGTATCCCACCATGCCTCAGGGGTGAAGGAGAGGTGACAGTTGGTTCACAGTTAGGTCAGTACTTTTTTACGGTGACAAAGCATCCAACAGATAAGATAGATGGTCTGTACTGCACTTCTAGGAGACTTGCGTTCGGGGAGGAGGGTGGGTTGTTTATAACTTTGATGAGGATACCCCTGGAAGAGAACTAGGATTTACAGGTAAGGAACGTATCCTTCTCTTCCAGGGGATCCTCATCAATAGTCATAAACATTTAATAGATTGGCAAGCCCATCCCTTATCTCTGCGGACTATCTAATAGAAGTGCAGGACAAAGACATACACTATGCAAACAAATTTCTCAGAGACGCTTGACCAACTTGAGCGTCCGCTTTGGCATCTGAATCTTAACAGTAATGCCTAGTAAACTTATGCACAGAGCACAGATTTCCATGTAGCGGCCTTACAGATTTCAGAGATTGGAACATTATTAAGGAGGGCAGCAGTAGCCGCTTTTCCTCTTGTCGAATGAGCCGTAGGCCTAGCCAATAACTGTTTGTTAGCCAATTGATATGCAGTTACAATACATGAAACTATCCATCTAGATATGGTTCGTTTTGAGGCTGCATCGCCTGTCCGTAATTTACAAACAGGTGGTGAGATCGTCTAATCAATTTGGTCTTATCCAGGTAAAATTTTAGCACTCTTTTCAAATCCAGGGAGTGCAAGGCTTTCTCCGCTGGAGCATCCAGATTGGGGAAAAAAGTTGGGAGTGATATAGTCTGATTGATGGGAAAATCCGACACCACCTTCGGTAAGAATGATGGATTAGTTCTTAGAACCACTCTATTTTCATGGAAAACCGTATACGGTTCCTTGGAGGACAAAGCCTGAATTTCGCTGACCCTCCTAGCTGAAGTAATGGCTACGAGAAAAGCTGTTTTCCACGTAAGGTGTTGCAAAGAAGCTTTGTGGATAGGCTCGAAAGGAGGGCCCATGAGTCTAGATAACACTATGTTCAGTTCCCATGGAGGCGAGGGTTTTCGAATGGGTGGAGAAACCTTCTTTAAACCTTCTAAGAAATCCTTGACTACTGGCCTTGTAAAGAAGGATTCCTGAGAAGGTGACTTACGATAAGCCGTAATGGCAGATACATGTACCCTAATAGATGACAATAGCAGACCTGATTTTGCCAGATGGAGCAGGTAAGACAATATGACCTCCTCCTGAGCCAGAATAGGATTTTGACCCTGTTGACGACACCATATGTAGAATCTCTTCCACTTGAACGCGTAAGAGCGCCGCGTGGAGGGCCTTCTGGACTCCTTTAAAATGTTCATGCATTCCTGCGAGAGCCCTAGATGCCCATACTGCAGGAATTCAGGAGCCATGCCGTCAAGCTCAGAGAGGGAAGGTTGGGGTGAAGAAATTTGCCTCCCAGCCTGCAAAGGAGATCCGGTCTGCACGGCAGCCTCTTGTGCGGTTGTTCTGACAGGTTGAGGAGATCCGTGTACCAGAACTGTCGAGGCCATTGTGGGGCTATGAGAATCATTTTGGTGTTGGATCTGCAGAGTTTGTTTATCACCGCTGGTATCAGGGGAATCGGTGGAAAAGCGTAGAGAAATATCCCTGACCAGTCTATCAACAGGGCATTCCCTCGAGACCCCGGACGGTAGAACCTGGACACGAAGTCTGGGCATTTTTTGTTTACCTCGTCTGCAAACAGATCTAACTGAGGCTGACCCCATTGAACGAAGATGTCTACGACTACCTCGTCGTGAAGAACCCAGTCGTGGCCGTCCTCAAGGGTTTTGCTTAGGAAGTCAGCTTCCACGTTTTGCTGCCCTGGGAGGTGAATTGCTGTAAGAGACATTCCCCTCACTATGAGCCAATGCCAAATGGTTTGAGACTCCCGAGACAGGGGCCGGGATCTCGTACCGCCTTGCTTATTCAGATAATACATTGTTGTTGTATTGTCCGTCTGCACCAGGAGAGACTTTCCCTGAATCAATGGCGCAAATGATTTGAGAGACAGATGAACCGCTCTGAGCTCCAGAAGGTTGATATGGTGCATCTTCTCTTTGCTGGACCACAAGCCCTGCGCTTCAAGGGAACCCAGATGAGCTCCCCAGCCCTGAAGCGATGCATCCGTTACCAGAGTGTCGGAAGGGATTGGATGGTGAAAAGGAACTCCTACTGACAGGTGATGTCTGCGCATCCACCATTGTAATGATTGTCGCGTTCCTACCGGAAGAAGCATCCTGTCCTCCCAGTGGCCTGTGTGTTGATTCCAGTTTTCCTCTAGAGCCTCTTGAAGAGGTCTCAGATGCAACCTGGCGTTCGGGACAATGAAAATGCAAGAGGCCATGGAGCCCAACAGAGATGTCACCTGACGGGCCATAGGCGTGGGGGAACCAAGAAGATCGCAACACTTCCTCCTTATTGATAACAGTCGTTCCTCCGAAGGATACACTCTTTCTAGTTCTGTATTCAATATCGTTCCCAGGTAGTGGAGGGTTTGTGTTGGGATGAGGGTGGACTTTTGGAAGTTGACTTGCAGACCTAGAGATCGAAAAACACTGAGGACAATGTCTAGATGCTTTTTCGCCTGTTCCGGAGCGGAGGCTTTCAGTAGCCAGTCGTCTAGGTATGGATAAATGAAGATTTTCTGCTTCCTTAAATGCGCCGCTACCGTTGCTACACACTTGGAGAATGCGCGAGGGGCAGATTTGAGGCCGAAAGGAAGCACCTTGAACTGATAGTGTTGGGAGGCTATCACAAACAGTAGGAATTTCCGATGTTTGGGAATGATCGGGATATGAAAATATGCATCCTGCAAATCTATGGAGCACATCCAGCCTCCTCGATGCAGTTGAGGGAAAATCTGATGAAGAGCCAGCATTCTGAATTTTTGTTTCCATATGTATTTGTTGAGCAGCCTCAAGTCTAGAATCGGTCTGAAGGCTCCTTCCCGACCCTTCTTTGCTACTAGAAAATAGCAGGAGTATACCCCCTTTCCTCTTTGGGCAGCTGGCACCTTTTCTATTGCTCTTTTCTGCAACAGGGCGCAAACCACTTTGCATAGTAAGTTCATGTGAGCAGGTCTCGACTTGGTTGGTGGCAAATGAGGTGGAGGTTGTCGGAAAAGAAGAGAGTATCCACTCTCTACAATGTTCAGCACCCATTTGTCTTTTGTTATGCCATGCCACTCGTGAGCGAACTCTGTAATACTTCCCCCAACCGGAGTGGTGTACGGTATTAAGGGAAGCAAACTTTCATTGTTTTGCGGGGGCTTTGGGGGTAGACTGCTGAGGTCTGCTTGATCCTTGGTCTCTTTTGGCCTTGCGAGACTAGAAGAGAGGACGCCCTTGTTTTTGCTGCGGTCTTTGAGACCGATGAGGGGTTTGAACCCTCTGTTGGAACGGGCGCTTGTCGTAAGGCCTGTACCTCCTTCTGAAATCTTTCCTTTTTTCGTATGCTTCGCCGTCGAGTGATGGACCGCTGACGACGGAAGCCTCTGCTCTCCCCGCTGAGGCGATCTCGACGTTGTCTTCCGTGCCGTCGAGGGGTGTGATGCCTTCGACGGCGTATGAGCACGACAGTGCTGGCTCGACGTCGATCGGTGGGTTGCCTTCGACGGAGATCTGTCCCGATGATGGCTGTGCGCCTTCGACGTCGTATCCTTCGACGTCGGTCGGGCCGCCGTTGACGCCGATTTGCGATGATGCGACGGTGGCAGCGATGACGTTGATGGGGAACAGACAGGCACTTTCTTACCAGGTGACGTCGATCTAGCCTGTCTCTCATGAGAATGGCTTGTTGACTGCCTGGGAAGCGAAGAGGACAATGTTTAACTGCCTCTCATGAAGTCCATGAAGTCTGATTTTCTCTCTGTCCTTTAGAGTCCTTTTGGACATGTTTTTACAGTGCCTGCATGTGTCAGGGCAGTGGCTCTGAGGCAAACACACAATACAGAGAGAGTGTGGATCAGACTGGGCCTTCTTCTTCCCACAGGAAGGGCACTTCACAAAAAGAGAAGGCATTTTCCAGTCAGGAAAAACCCCCTCACTCAGAAAAAGGTGAAAAACGTCGAGTGAAGGTAGAAAAAACAATGTTTTTGAATATTTTTCTGTGAAAAACTCCGAAAAATTGAGAGCTCAATGTTCCAGGATCCTCTCAGAAGAAGCCGGAAAAAAGAACTGACCTAACTGTGAACCAACTGTCACCTCTCCTTCACCCCTGAGGCATGGTGGGATACTGGAGGTGCTCAGGGTCTTAAAGGCACAGTGCCAAATTTTGTGGTTCTGCTGTATTAACCTGCATGCAGCCTATTGGCTGATAATGCTCTATTGTTTTCAATGTAGTTTTTTCTCTTTTTTCACATGTGTTGCTGGTACTTCTTTTTCTGTGCCCGGCTATGGGGCTTCAGAAAGTTTTTCTTGTAATTATAAAGGAGAGTGTTTAAAAAAAAAAATTAAAAAAAATCCATAGAAATAAAGCATTTTAGCCTGTTTATCAACATAGTCTGCATTGCTGTTATATACATGTATACATGAATCTGGTATGAAAATTGTCTACTAAAAAATGCTATATTTTTCATATATATTTCATACTTATACATGTGTGTTTTTGTATATGCTCCGGGATCCCCGCACGGGGGTGGGAATATTCAATGTTTATGACCATTGATGAGGATCCCCTGGAAGAAAATATATCATTACATCCCCTAGACCCTTCTGTTTGCGGGGACTATAGGGTTGGTAGGTTCTCCAAGAACCAAGTTATCCAGAGCAAACAACTGAGCTGACCCATACAATGGTTTTTCATTGAATACCAAGTGCAGACCAATTCTTATAGCGAAATAGGCAGAGTGAAAAATGGGTATCAAGGGATCCTATGTGGTTCCAAAATGGGCACAAGATATAGCGTTTAGGAGCAATGGTTATTTCTACATCTCTGAATTTGTGGGTACCTGTACTAATTTATGTTCTACTATTCTATGTTTCCACAAGCCACCCGATAAAAATTGTAACTCTCTTGTATGGATAGAACTAGTGCCCCTGACAGGAAACTGACCAAAACGCAACATGAATGCAGCACATTTTTCCAACGAAAACTGACCTTTTTCCGATGTGGATAGCTCTAGATTTTGGACCCTAGCTCAGCTGGCACATTGGGAAACCTAGCCAACCTGAACATTTTTGAAAACTAGACAACTAGGAGAATCCAGGGTGGACTGACTTGCATGTCTTTCACCATATTTATTACCCAGAAACCCTTGCAAACCTCAAACTCTGACTAAAAGAACACATTTTCTCTCACATTTCTGTGCTGGAAAGTTCTGGAATGTGTGGGGAGCCACAAAATTCAAAGTGGCATTCCCCAAAGTCTCCGTATAAAAATGGTACCTCACTTGTGTGGGTAGACCTAGTGCCCGCAACAGGAAACGGCCCAAAACGTAACATGGTCGTAGCACATTTGTCCAACGAAACCTGATCCTCTTTTTCCGTTGTGGGCAGCTCTAAATTTTGGACCCTAGCTCAGCCGTCACCTAAGGAAACCTAGCCAACCTGCACATTTTTTCTTTAAACAAGACACCAAGGGGAATCCAGGATGGCATGACTTGCCTGGATCCCATTAGTACTTACACACAATGCCCTGCAAACCTCCAACTTTGCCTGAAATCACACATTTTGTGGATTCCGGAAGTTTCCATCACAGAATTGTAGAGAAAATTAGTGACTTCAGTCAAAGTTGGATGTGTTCAGTGCATTTTAGGTACTGAAATAGTGTGGAGCATGTGAAGCACATCAACCTGGACTTCCCCATAAATCTATTTTTCAGAAGTGTTTGGGTCTGCTAGGCTTTTCCAGGCAGCAGTCTAGCCAAGCCCAAAAAGTGCAGCCATTCACTATTGCAAGTGGGATGATATTGGGAGTTAGTCAAGCTCTCCTGGCCCATATGTAAAATCAACACCCAAAAAAGACAAATGTCATCTTGCTTGCCATTGGAAGGAGATGCTTTAGTTCGCAGAGGGAGCAGAAGGACTGGTGCCCCCTTCAGTTAGGTGGCGGCATAACCATGCCCATGGTGGTGGGCAGCACTCAACCCTCTTTCTTTTGAAAAAATTATTCCCAGTGTCCAGTGGCCTTTCTGTCTCCTCAATGGGGTAGATTAGGGATAATTACCCCCATCTGACCCCCAGGGGGACAGAAAGACTGCCCATTTTTTCAGGGGTGGGGGCATTGTCATGCCCATTCTGTGAAGCTCCCATCCCTAGACTTTCCTAAAAAAATAATAATAATAATAATAATAATAATAATCATCCCTGGTGCCTAGTGGGTGCAGTACCGCCTCTCCCATTGCTATCTTAGTTTTTAACTGGAAGGTGTGTGTTGTAGTCCAAGTCACTGCTCTCCATATAAGAAGAAAGGGCATCCCAGCAAAGATTGCAGCAGCAGCAGATATGCTGTTAGTTGAATACACCCGAAGCTTGTGCCTGAGTGGTCACTAATCTTTTGTACTGCACAAAGAGATACAGTTATCTAACCTGCTTTGCACTGTTTTGTGAAAGGGGAAAACTTGTTGGAATTTCCATAAGAAACCAATTACTTTCCTTTGTTCTACCAATGTAAAATTTCAAACAACGTTTGAGGTCCAAGGAATGAAGAGACCTTTCTACAGCTGTAGATGGTTGTAGAAAAAATATAATTAAATAAATCTTCTTTTTCTAATGTAATGATGTTGGTGCAGTAGGTATGAATTTAGGATTTGTAAAAATAGGCACTTCACTATTATCAAACTTTAGGTAAGGGAGGAGGAAAAATCTAGATTTCATTAATGCTGTTGTACATTGTGTTACTAACAGAAACACAGTTTTCAATTAAATCATTTTGAGAAAGGCCTAATGTATAGACCTGAATGGTTCTTCTATAATAGCAGGTGATATTTTTGCTAGAGGAGGAAAGGTGTACAAAGTTCTTCTCATAAATGTGTTAACTACTTTAGCTAGGAATAAAAAGGTGTGGGTGGAGTCCTGTGGTATCTTGATTAACCATGAGGTGTACCATCATGGAAGAATATTGTGAACCTGACTCTAATAGGGGGTTAAACGAACGGCAATATCTCACATGGACACATCAAATGGGGACCAATATCTGTAGGTGAAATGAAAATGTACCATCATTTCCATTTCAGGGAATAGGCCTTCACTGTGGAAGCAGCTCTGGCTGACTGAATAATCTTTTTACAATCTGATGGAATTTCAAAGAGGCCATGCTCTAGGTCTGCAGAAACTCAGGCAGTGAGATGCAGGGTGGCTCAGTTGTGATGTAATACTTGCCCCTGATCCTTGGACAGAAGAACTGATTCTGGTTTGAACTGGATCAGTGTCTCCATCAACCAGAGCTCTGTCACCAAAACTGTCTGGATCACGCTGGAGTAGTCCGCATCAGCGTGCACTCTTATTTTCAAATTCCAAAGAACCCTCACAACCAGTGATATTAGGGACAAAAGTACATGCAAATATCTCTGACCAAGGAGTTGAAAATGATTCACCCTAGGTACCGAGAAACAACTGCCTGTGTGGCTTTAGCATTTAGAGTTCTTCAGTGTGGTGAAGAGAACCGAAAGAGGCATGCTGAACCTCTGAAATCTCAATTCTAGTTGTCTTGATGTCAGCTCTTATTATTGGCAGTCCACATTTCCATTTAAAGATTCTGCAATAATATTGTCATGTGAAACTCAGTGTCAAAGCCGCTGAATTTCCTGTGACAGTTTTTTGATTTTGGTCCTCCTCCTTGTCTTATGTAATACAGGGTGATCATACTGTCTGTTCTTATAATTTCCTCTTGTTGTGAGATCAGCAGCAGTACAGCCGTCATGGCCTTCCTGACTGCTCTGAATTCAAGGATGTTTACATGTAGATTTTACTTGAGGGGACCAAAGACCCCTGAGGTACAGGTTTTGTATTTGTGCAGCCAAGCCTTTTTATTATGAGATGAAATTGCGGTTGCACATCAGAAAGATTAGGCCCTGAATATATATTTCTATGTACATTAACCAAACCAAAGTTTGTCTGGTCTCCATAGTTATCAAAATGTATCCATTCTGTTGCCTTGAGATCTGCTTCCACTGTAGATCCCAGTTGATACTGCAGGGTCTGCTTTTTCAAATGACACAGCAAAATGAACGGGCTATACAGGAAGCCATTCCTAGTAAAACTCTGTATTTTTTTATTGTCACGTGTGATTGCTTTGATGTCCTGGACCAGATTTATTAATGTTCCCCATTTTCTTGGGACAGTTAAGTCTTTAAGTTATCATTGTAGGTGTTTGGCCCTAAAAAATAAAATCTGCCTCACAAGAGTATTGATTCTCTAGCCTCTATCTTTAATAGTTTCACATCCATCTCCCACCCGCCATTCCTGAGTCTGCCAGTAACTCATTAAAACAAACAACAGAATCGGACAGCTGCTGCCTCAGAGGAGGGCTGAAACTCTGTGCCCTCTCCGCCTTAATGGGCTTCGGGTCATAAACTGAGGTGGATGAACTTCTAGTAGTCTATCCATGCTTTCAATGTTATTTGCAGAAAAGTAATACTGCAGTGTTAACCTGGACTACCAACGGTCCAAGTCTGAAGTCTGGGAATATGTCAAGCATGTGATATATGAGGGGTCCAAAGCTGGAGAACACCATATTTGAAATCAATACTTTTATGCAGATAGAGTTACACCAATATGAGGATGTACAGAAAGATGATGGCCGTAAACATAGTTTAAACATACTTACAACCAGATTATGTGCATGGAAAGAGTTTCAACAAACGATAAAGGCCTTTAACATAAATACAATCAAGTTGTTCTCATATCAGAAGGATAGGTCACTTACTTAGGAGGGTACCTCCAACCCTTGGGCAACTTATCTTCAAAGGAGGCCCAAGTCTTCGTCTTGGGGTCCACATAATATTCATAAACTGTGTCCTACAGAGAAAGAAAAACATGCGTGAACAACCACAAACGTTGGTGATATGTACCTTTTTTACATATAATATATTCTATAAAGTGTAAGATAGGAAGTTAACAACACTCCATTGATAGGCAGCATTATTTGATGACACATCATTGGTACTGAACCTGTCAAAAAGAGGGGCACCACTCTGCATATGAGTAATATCAAACCTACTGCTAGTAATATTCCCTTACTTCCACCCATCATCATATTCCAACATTGTGAATGCTTAACTCTTACTTACAGTCTATATCTAAGGGTTTAGCAGTTGAAAGAGTTGGGTAGTCAAAGTGTTGATGGACTACCACTGATGAAAAAAATTGTACTGAGAATAAGGTTTACTTTTCTGGTATTAATCATTGTTATTGTTCACAAAACATAAAATGCTCATGAACCTTATTATCAGGAATGTGAAGACCAAGTTACTTTTCTTTGGTAATGCTATTTCTAGTGGATACCTTATCTAACCACAGACTCCTCCACTTATGAATATCACCAGGAGAAAGACTGGATTCGGATATTTGTCAGCATTGTTCCTGCATGGCAATAGGTGGTGTTGTGCAGCCCCACTTATGCTTTGTCCTGCCCTGGAACTGATGCCGGCGCAGCATATATACACTGCCTCATGTGTTGATGTCAGTTTCTTGACTCTGTTCACGCTGTTCGAGACAGAGCTAATTAACTGATCAGATATGAAAGTGTGTAGATCTCTAATCTGGAATCAATCAATCAATGAGGATTTATAAAGGGAGGCAAATCACCTGTGAGGGTCTCAAGGTGATGCTTTGGATGGTGAAAAGAGTTAATTCCACAGAATGGGAAAGAAGGAGGGCAGTGAGGAATTCGCAGCAAGATATGGTATTCACCACAACGAGCATTACTGAAGATAAGTAATTTGTTCTTCTGATGGATACGTCTAACCACAGGTTCCTCACTTTGTGAATGGACACCAAAGGAGTACCTCCACAAGTGGTGAGTCTGTGGAATGGCTCACACCGGAACATCCTGCAGGAGTGAGTGAACAAAGTGCCCTTCCCCAAAACCTGGCTATCAAGTCAGCAGTGCTTTGTGAATGTATGGAGTGATGCATACGTCGCAGCATGAAAGCAGTCCAGAATAGGGAGTCTAATTGCCAACGCAATGGTAATAGCCTTAGCTTTGTTCGAATGAGCTCCCAGACCATCTGGGGGGTGCCTTTTAGCCAATGTGTAGAAGATCCTCATCAAGAGGACTACCCACCTTGATGTGGTCCTTGCTGTACCTTTTTTTGTTCCAGTGAACCCCACAAAGAGCTGATCATACATCCAATGGTCTTTCGTACAATCGTAAAAGTTCAAAGCTCTTTTGAGGTCCAAGCAGTGGAGTCTCTCCTCCACTTTTGAGAGGTAAGGCGCAGCAAAGAATGCTGTAAGGGTGATGGATTTATGCACATCAAAAGGTGTCACAATTTTCTGCAAACATGCGGCTGTAGACCACAACACCAGTTAGTCCAGAAAAAAAGGTGGTGTACTGTAGGCAGACAGACCAAGCTTACAGCTCACTCATGTCACAAGCTGAGGTTATTTCTGAAGGAAGAGTGTATTAGGAGTCAGGAAACTCAAAAGACAGATGTGCAATGGCTGAAGAGAGTACACACCAGGAAGGTGAGAATCAAATTAGGATGCCTCTGTGGCATTACAAAAGGTTTGGGTAGAAACATATAGACCAGACCTTTAAGGAAATGCATCACAATAGGTGATATAAACAAGAACAACTGGTCGAGTAAACATAAAAAGACCGAAAGGGTTGACACACAACCTTTAGCTGAGCCCCCGGCAAGTCTTGGCTGGGCTAAAGACAGCACAAAACACAGAATATCCAACAACATTGCTTGTAATGGTTGGAGTAAACTGCACCAGGCTACAAACTTCTCCTACCATCCAACGTAAATAGTCTTCGCAGATGGATGCCTGGCTGATAAAATTACATCAACAACATGAGGGGGATCGAATGAGTCAACTGTTGCCACTCAATCTTCACATATGGAGGTGTGAATTTGGCAGGCTTGAGTAAAGGACCACGCCATTGTGCTGTGACAGAAGACGTCCTGACATGGAGGCCTGATTAAAGGACAGATGCTCGGGCCCAGAAATTCCAGGCACTACACTCTCCTGGCCCAATTCGGAGTCAATAGAAAGACCTGGATCCAGTCGTTCCCGATCTGATTCTGAACTCGGGGCAGGAATGGCAGCTACCAGAAGGCATACAGAAGTCCTGCGCTCCATTTTGAGAGGAATGTTACTCAGAGAAAGCATTCTTGGGAACTCTGAATATTAAATATGTTCACAATGCATATTCTCTGCACTGGAGAAGAGATCTGACCAGGGTTCTCTTGGTTGCTGGAAGACAGCCTGTACCACGTCTGGGTGAAGTTGCCATTCATGGTCCGTGAGGCATCACTGACTAAGTTCATCCACCCTGGCGTTTAAAGATTCCCCCAGGTGGTTCACAACCAGGGACATGTTCTACCGATTCAGGCAGCTCCAGAGGCACAGAATCCAAGATCCTACTCTAACCTGCTTGTTGTACTACCACATGGTGGTGGTGCTATTCATGAGCACCTGAACCAGCCTCCTTTGATGCCCAGTGGAAAGGCCTTCAACGACAATCAAATGGCCCACAACTCCCCCCCCAAAAAAATTGGAGGCAGGTATCCGCTGGAGACCAGAGATTTCTGATCTTCACCTCTCCCAGATGAGCTTCCCAACTCAAAAGCGACATGTCTGTCACCACTGTCAACTCTGGGTGGAGTAAGGCAAGGGGTCTGCTGCTGGTCCATTTGAGGTTGAACAGCCATCACTGTAGGTCTTCTGCAGTCTCATCCGAAACCTGGATGAAATCCGACAGGTTATTTAGGTGCTGAGCCCACAGAGACTTCAGATACCACTGCACAGCCTGCATGAGCCACCTGGCGTAATCCTTTAGCAGGATGCCAAGAGGTATCAGAGCCACTCTCACTGAGATCCAGCACTGAGGCTGAAACATCAGAATCATAGCCCGAATGTCCTGGATTCACTGATCTGGAGGGAAGGCCCAAAACTGTACCATAATCAGAACAGCTCTGAAGATGTGCTGCAACCACCTTCATCACTTTTGTGAACACCTGAGGGGCACTGGTAAGGCCAAAAAGGAGCATCTAACACTGAAAATCCTCCTGACCCTCCTGCAGGTCCAGCACCACCATCCAGTCTTCAGGATCCAAGGCAGATAGCATTTGGGTCAATGTGAGCACCTTGAATTTGCTCTTTTTTAGTTAAAAAAAAAAGTGAGGGTGGAGGTCTAAAACAGAACGGAGGCATCCATCCTTCTTTGGCACCAGAAAATAAAAGGTGTAACATCTAGTCCATATCTATGGCTCATTTGTCCAAAAGAGCCTGGAGTTCCAACTGCAAAATTAAAAAATGGATCTCTGACAGCCATTCTGTTGTAGAGGGAATGTGTGGCAGAACTGAAAGCAATTACCTTGCTGTACTACTTGAAGCACCCATATGTTGGATGTGATGCTCTGCCACCCATGAAGGTAATATCTTGGCTCCAAAAGGTTGGCCATGTGCGACAGAGGGCAAGTTAAAATGGTTTGGTGGAGGTAGTGGGGAAGGAGCTAGGGGGTTTCAGGGTGATGGACTGGGTAATGTGTTGTTCTTCAGGGCCTCGATCCAATTCTCAAAAGGACTGGGGGAGCCATCTTTGCAACAAGCCCCTTCCAAAGAACGGAAAGGGGTAAAACTGTTGAGGATACTGACACATGGGAGTGGAAAGGCTAGGGGAGTGGGTTATGGCCCTCCTTCCCTCGAAGAACTCCAGTACTGAGTATGTCTTGTTTTCAAAGAGACAGGTGCCATCAAATTGCACGTTCAAAAGTAATGCAGGAATGTCACTTGAGAAGTTTGTGGATATCATCCAAGCATGGCAAGATATTGACAACCATATCCTACAACTCATACTAGTAGCATCGCAGAAGGCAACTACCACTAACTGAACAAAGGGCTAGGCTAGCTGAGAACATCCTTTTCCCAAATGCCTCCAAACATTTTGATTACCTCTCTGGAGGTGCAGTAGGGAATCAGTGAGGGTGGAGTGTACTCGACGACACCTGAAGATCACCAAGCTTTCAGGCATAGGGTGTTGCAAAAGGAAGAGAGAATCCCTGTAGGAAAGGACCCTTTTTGGCATGCTTAGCCCTCACCTTTTGCCTAGTATCTGATGTGATCCTGACTTTAGGTGCACTGGTTCCCTCCTAACCAGGTCCCCAGTGCCAGAGCTCTTTCCCAAAATTGCCCAGTTGTTCTCCATAATTGGCACTCTCTTTAGCACCCTCTGTAAGTCTCTAGTACATGGTACCCCTGGTACCTGGGGCTTAGGGTACTAAGGCCCCTGAGGGCTGCAGTACCAGCTGTGCCACCCCCAGGAACTCCTCACCAAACCCACACAGAGCTGCCACTGAAGACTGCGTGTGCAGCTAAAATTGAAAACACGACCTGTCACACACCCCTGTGTGCCAGGTCCCCTACCACTGCATGTGCCAGTTGTAAGTCACCCCAAAGTCAGGGTGCATCAGTACACATGAGGGCATATATGCATGAGAAGATATGCCCCTGCTATGTCTCTGTCGATTTTTAGACATAGGGCCTCATTACGACCCTGGCGGCTGGCGGTAACACTGCCAACAGGCTGGCGGTGTACCATCAGCGGATTATGACCGTGGCGCATTAGCCCTTGTGGGACGCATGGATTAGTTACTTACCTGTAAATCCTAGTTCTCTTCCAGGGGTATCCTCATCAAAGTCATAAACATTGAATATTCCCGCCCTTGTGCGGGGACCCCGGAGCATATATATATAAAATACATACATATTATCATGTGTAAAACAGCAATGCAGGCTATAATCATAAATAGGCTAAAATGCTTTATTTCTATGCAAGTTTTTTTTTTTTTTTTTTTTTTTTTTATATTATAAAATCACAATAGATCATAAATATCTACCTAAGCCCCAAAAGCTGGACTTAGGGAAGTAAACAGCAGTAAATATCAGAGAAAAATAGAAAAAACCACATTGAAAAACAATGAAGCATTCTTAGCCAATAGGCTGCATGCAGGTTAACACAGGAGAACCATAAAAACTTTGGCACCGTGCCTTTAAGACCCTGAGCACCTCCAGTATCCCACCATGCCTCAGGGGTGAAGGGAAGGTGACAGTTGGTTCACAGTTAGGTCAGTACTTTTTTACGGTGACAATCTGTGTAACTGATCAGAAAGATAATCTGTCCTGCACTTCTAGGAGACTTAAGTCCGGGGAGGAGGGTGGGTTGTTTATGACTTTGATGAGGATACCCCTGGAAGAGAACTAGGATTTACAGGTAAGTAACTAATCCTTCTCTTCCAGGGGATCCTCATCAATAGTCATAAACATTGAATAGATTAGCAAGCCCATCCCTAAACTCTGCGGACTGTCCGAAAGAAGTGCAGGAAAGAATACATATTCATGCAAATAGATTTCTAAGAGAGGCCTGCCCCACCTGGGCATCCGCTCTTGCATCCGAGTCTAAACAGTAATGCTTAGTAAAGGTATGCACAGACTTCCATGTAGCAGCCTTACAAATCTCGGAAATTGGTACATTGTTAAGGAGGGCAGCAGTAGCCGCTTTTCCCCTTGTGGAATGCGCTTTTGGCCTAGCCAGTAATTGCTTATTAGCCAGTTTGGTAAGTGTTAACAAATCAAGACACAATCCATCTTGATATAGTTCGTTTAGACGCTGCCTCTCCTGTTCTTAAATGACCATAATTCAGAAACAAATGGTTAGAATGTCTAATCGGTTTTGTTTTGTCCAAATAGAATTTCAGCACTCTTTTTAAGTCTAAAGAATGCAATGCTTTCTCAGCCGGAGTCTCCGGATTGGGAAAGAAAGTCGGTAAAGATATAGTCTGATTGATATGGAATTCTGACACCACCTTCGGAAGGAAAGATGGGTGAGTTCGCAGAACCACTCTATTATCGTGAAAAACCGTGTACGGTTCTCTGCAAGACAGAGCCTGAATTTCGCTGACCCTCCTCGCTGAAGTAATGGCCACCAAAAAAGCCGTCTTCCACGTAAGGTGCTGTAAAGAGGCCTTGTGGATAGGTTCAAAGGGAGGGCCCATAAGTTTTGACAGAACTACATTCAGTTCCCATGGAGGAGAAAATCTCCGAATGGGAGGAAAAACCTTTTTCAAGCCTTCTAAAAAATCCTTGACTACAGGTATCGTAAAGAAGGATTCCTGAGAAGGCGACTTACGATACGGTGTAATTGCAGATAAATGAACCTTAATAGAAGATACCTGCAGACCAGACTTCGCCAGATGAAGTAAATAGGATAGTATGACGTCCTCCTGAGCTCGTATGGGATTTATACCTTGTTGAGAGCACCAGATGTAAAATCTCTTCCACTTAAAAGCGTAAGAACGCCGCGTGGAAGGTCGTTTTGACTCTTTCAAGATGCTCATGCACTCCTGTGAGAGCCCTAGGTGCCCATACTGTAGGAATTCAGGAGCCATGCTGTCAAGCTCAGAGAGGGAAGGTTGGGATGTAGGATTCTGCCTTCCATTCTGCTCAGGAGATCCGGTCTGCACGGCAACCTCCTGTGAGGTCTTTCCGATAAGTTGAGTAGGTCCGTGTACCAGAATTGGCGGGGCCATTGTGGCGCTATCAGAATCATTCTGGTTCTGGAGTTGTAAAATTTGTTGATTACTGCCGGTATGAGGGGAATCGGTGGAAAGGCGTAGAGAAATGTCCCTGACCAGTTGATCAACAGGGCATTCCCTTGAGATCCCGGACGGCAGAACCTGGACGCGAAGTCTGGGCATTTTTTGTTTGTTTCGTCTGCAAAGAGATCCAACTGAGGTCGACCCCATTGACCGAAGATGTCCTCGACGACTTCGTCGTGTAGCACCCAGTCGTGCGCGTCTTCCAGATGTCTGCTCAGGAAATCTGCCTCTACGTTTTGCTGACCTGGCAGGTGTACCGCTGTGATAGACATTCCCCTGGCCAGGAGCCAATGCCATATCGTTTGGGATTCTCGAGACAGAGGTAGTGATCTTGTTCCCCCCTGTTTGTTCAGGTAATACATTGTGGTTGTATTGTCTGTCTGAACTAGGATAGATTTCCCCTGAACCAATGGAGAGAAAGATTTGAGAGCCAGATGGACTGCTCTGAGTTCCAGTAGATTTATGTGATAGTTCTTTTCCTTGTCGGACCACAGACCCTGAGCTTGGAAGGAACCCAGATGAGAACCCCAACCCTGAAGAGACGCATCCGTTACCAGAGTGTCGACTGGAATTGTCTGGTGAAACGGAGAACCTATCGACAGGTGAGGTCTGTGCATCCACCATTGTAGTGATTGAAAAGCCACTGCTGGTAGTCGAACTCTGTCCTCCCAGTGACCAGTCTTTTGGCTCCAATTGTTCTCTAATGCCTCCTGAAGGGGCTTCATGCGTAGCCTGGCATTCGGGACAATGAAGATGCATGAAGCCATGGAGCCCAGAAGCGATGTCACCTGACGAGCTGTAGGTGCATCGGCTGTTAATAGATGTTGACACTTCCTGTGGATTGATAAAAGTCGTTCCTCCGAAGGATACACTCTTTGGAGCTCTGTGTTTAGTATCGCTCCCAGGTAGTGGAGGTTTTGTGTTGGAATCAAGGTTGACTTGTCGTGGTTGATTTGAAGACCTAGAGACTCGAAAGTTCTTAGAACGATATCTCGATGTTTTCTCGCCTGATCCGGAGATGAGGCCTTCACTAGCCAGTCGTCCAGGTAGGGGTAGACGAATATTTTTTGTCTTCGAAGGTGTGCCGCTACCACTGCTACACATTTTGAAAAGACTCGGGGTGCAGACTTCAGGCCGAATGGAAGGACTCTGAATTGGTAGTGCTGTGACGCTATCTGGAAACGTAAAAATTTCCGATGTTTGGTTGCTATTGGGATGTGAAAATATGCATCCTGTAGGTCGATGGAGCACATCCAGTCTCCCTGATGCAGTTGCGGGACAATCTGGTGAAGGGCTAGCATCCTGAACTTTTGTTTTCTTATGTACTTGTTCAGGAGCCGTAAGTCCAGAATTGGTCTGAAGAGGCCCTGTTGACCTTTTTTCGCCACCAGAAAGTAACGGGAGTACACCCCTTTTCCTTTTTGTGCCGGAGGAACCTTTTCTACAGCTTTCTTTTGTAGGAGTGCGAGAACTTCCTTGCGTAGCAGGCTGAGATGAGAAGGAAAACACCTTGCTGGCGGCAAGTGTGGAGGAGGTTTTTTGAAAAGGAGAGAATAGCCATGTTCGACAATATTGAGCACCCATTTGTCTTTTGTGATTGAGTGACACTCGCGAAGATGATGCGTAACACTTCCCCCCACCGGAGTGGTGCACAGTGCTGAGGGAAGCAATGCCTCATTGCTTTGATGGTGTCTTTGCTGTAGACTGTTGAGGTCTACTTGACCCTCTGTCTCTTGTGGGTCTACGTGCCTGAAACAGGGGACGTCCCTGTCGTTGTTGTGGCCTTTGAGACCAGTGAGGGGTTTGAACCCTCTGCTGGAATGGTCGTCTGTCATACGGCCTGTACCTCCGCCTGAAGTCTTTTTTACGTTCCAGGCCCACTGCCCTCATCGTGTCGACTTCCGTTTTCATTCGGGCCATCTCTTCATCTGCGTGGGTACCGAACAACGAACTCCCGCTGAATGGGAGGTTCAAAATGCGCTGCTGTGCTTCCTGTTTCAGACCCGTGAGCCGTAGCCAGGAAGACCTCCTAGCGCAGATTCCGTGCGCATACCCATGCGCAGCCAAATCCGCCCCGTCCGCCGCCGCGCTGATGACCTGGTTAGATACTAGGCCCCCTTCCTGCAAGATTTCCTGGAAGTCCTGTCTATCTTCCCTGGGCAACTTTTCTGTAAATCTGTGGAGAGAGTCCCACAGAGAGCGGTCATATCTGCCCAGAAGTGCTGAGGCGCTGGAGACCTTCATAGCAGATGCCGCCGTACCGCACATCTTTCTCCCCAGAGAGTCTAGGTGTCTGCTCTCCTTATCCGGGGGGACTGTGGAAGATGATGCCACAGAGTGTGTTTTTCTGGCTGCGGCTAAGATCACAGAGTCCGGTGGCGGATCCTTCCGCAGGAATAAAGGATCTTGTTCCGGAGCTTTGTATTTCTTTTGAATCCTAGCCGGGGCAGACTTGAGAGTGGCTGGTGACAGAAAAGTGTCCATAGTCGGTTGCAGCAAACCCGGTACTAGTGGCAGCAGTTTTCTCGAGACTGATCTGTGTTGTAGGGTCTCAAAGATAACTGAGGATGAGGTGGCCGGCTCTGGTACCTCAATATTTAGTTTCTGCGCTCCCCTTAGAAGAACCTCATTAAAAGTGGTGATATCATCCACCGGGGAAATCCTAGCAGGTGGAGAATCTGTGAGTGTGGGGGAGTAGCGCCCCACAGACGATCCTGAAGAAGACCAAGAAGGTGATCTTCTGCGTGGTGTTCGTGACCTGGTTCTCCTTCGGGAACGGGACCTGCTCCGAGAGGCTGTAGCAGAGTGTGCAGGTCTTGTGGTCGGCTGACGAGAAGCAGAACGAGCCCGTCCTGCTCTAGCTGTAGGCGATGGCGTTCTCGGTAATGAGGCAGTAGGAGAATACATCCTCGAGTATTGTGAATCCGGGGATGCTGTGATGGGAGAAACATGCCCCGATGCTCTGGAATGGGATGATGCACTCCTTATAGAGACCACCGGTGAGGGAGCTTTGTCCGCTGGCTCTGCTGCCTGTGACACAGCTGAAGGTTGTGTCGACGTCGATTGTATCCTCGACGTCGAAGGTTGCGATGGCTGGTCTGCTCTCGACGTCGAATGTCCTGACGTCGGAGGTCTTGCCGTCGAGTGTCTTGACGCCGATCGCCTATCACGGGACCTGGACCTACTCGCCGTCGTGCGTCTCGACGTCGAGTGGCGAGTGGTCGACGGCGGATGTTCATGCCGTCGAGGTGTTTTTGGTGTCGTGTCCTTCGACGCCAAGGGGTGAGACGTTCTCAACGGCGAACGGGAGCGCCGGAGATGACTCGACGCCGAACGGCGGCCTGCCGTCGACGGAGATGTACCCCTGTGTCCATGCTTCGACGTTTTGTCCCTCGACGTCGGTCTGGTCGCCGTCGACGGCGATCTATGCCGGTGAGACGGTGGTGCCGATGACGTCGATGGAGAACAAACAGGTACAATCCTACCTGTCGACGTCGATCGGGCCATTCCTTCTGCTGTAGGTCTGGGAAGTGAAGAGGATGTTGACTTTTTCCTCTCCTGAAGCCCATGTAGCCTGATCTTCTCTCTGTCTTTGAGAGTCCTCCTTGACATGTTCTTACAATACTTGCAGGTGTCAGGACAGTGACTCTGTGGCAGGCAGACAATACACAGAGAGTGTGGGTCTGACTGGGCTTTCTTCTTCCCACAAGAGGGACATTTTACAAAAAGAGAAGGCATTTTTCTGTCAGAAAAAACCTTCCTAGCTCAGACAAAGATATTACTTGTCGAGTGAAAAGTGAAAAACGCTTTTTTAAAGAATTTTTCTGAGGAAAACTCAGAAAAACTGAGAGCTCAATGCTCCAGGATCCTCTCAGAAGAAGCCGGAAAAAAGAACTGACCTAACTGTGAACCAACTGTCACCTTCCCTTCACCCCTGAGGCATGGTGGGATACTGGAGGTGCTCAGGGTCTTAAAGGCACGGTGCCAAAGTTTTTATGGTTCTCCTGTGTTAACCTGCATGCAGCCTATTGGCTAAGAATGCTTCATTGTTTTTCAATGTGGTTTTTTCTATTTTTCTCTGATATTTACTGCTGTTTACTTCCCTAAGTCCAGCTTTTGGGGCTTAGGTAGATATTTATGATCTATTGTGATTTTATAATATAAAAAAAAAAAAAAAAAAAAAAAAAACTTGCATAGAAATAAAGCATTTTAGCCTATTTATGATTATAGCCTGCATTGCTGTTTTACACATGATAATATGTATGTATTTTATATATATATGCTCCGGGGTCCCCGCACAAGGGCGGGAATATTCAATGTTTATGACTATTGATGAGGATCCCCTGGAAGAGAACTGTTGTTACTATGTAGCGAGGTACCTGTGGAAGAAATGTAAGGCCGCTGGACAAGTTGGTCGGTCTCGCCCACCAAGACATGGCAGCTCCTCTTGCTGGTGTGATGAGAATTTGGTCCTCGAAGGTGCCCTGCACCGGAAGCCACTGAGCATCCAGTTGCTCCTGTAGAGGTCGCATACGTAGTCGGCAATTTGGGATCAGCGGAATAAATGACGAGATCATTTCCATTAATTGTCGAGAGCTTGTGGGCCAAGCTGGACAGTTTTTGTTTTCTCTCTTGAGACGGGTATGCCTTGCTTTGGATAGTATCCAGTATTGCCCCCAAGAAATTCAGTTTCTGCGTGGGGTGAACGTGTGACTTGTGATAATTGATGGTAAGACCGAGATCCTCGAACAACTGGAGGCAAACGGTTATATGGTGTACCACCTGAGCTCTTGAGGATGCCTTGATGAGCCAGTCGTCGAGATAGGGGAAAACCTGCATGCCCAACTGGCGTGGGTGAGCTGCAACTGGAGCTAACATCTTTGTAAATATTCTGGGGGCCGACTTTAATCCGAAAGGGAGGATACAAAAATGCAGATGCATACCAGCTACCCTGAACCTGAGAAATTTGCGATAGTTTCGATGTATTGGGATGTGGAAATACGCTTCCTCGATGTCTAGGGATGTCATGTGATCTCCTGAATTCAAGAGGCGTAGGATGTCCTGTAGCGTTACCATATGGAACGACTGCTTCTTCAGGAACTTGTTTAAGGATCTTAAGTCTCGAATGGGGCGCCAATTTCCTAAAGGCTTCTTTACTAGAAAGAAGCGTGAATAGAATCTGTGGTTCCTGTGAAGAGTTGGAACAAGTTCTATTGCCCCTTTGCGCAACATCACATACACTTCTTTGAGGAGTTGTTTTAATCGTGGAGGTGGCGCACCTGACAAAGGGATATTTGGTGGTTTCTGTATGAACTCCAGAATATGCCCTTTGGCCACTATATCCAGCACCCACTTGTCAGATGTTATGCTTGACCACCGAAGAAGTGACGAGTGATGCGACCCCCAATTTTGGACATCTGGGTGGTGTTGGTAGCTGGTATGGCTGTCTGGTCATTGCTTTCTGCCCGTTTCCCTGCCACTGGCAACGGATCTTCCCTTTGCGGGGTGTCTATAAGCAGGGGTAGGTGGCAACCGATAGTGCTGCTGATGCTGTCAATACTGTGGTCAGAGTCCTGCTGGAGATGACTGGTACTGTGGTCTATAATGCTGGAAACACCACGAAAGGAGTAACTTCCTCTACCTCTCGCACCTCGAAATGGCTGTTTCTTGTACTGTAACGTACCAGGGGATTTCGCTGTATCTGTATCGACCTTTATGGATTGTAGCATCTCATCTACATGCTTCCCGAAGAGGCTTTCCCCATCAAACGCCATGTCCAGAATTGTACTCTGAACATCTGGGCAAAATGGAAGTAGACTTCAGCGATCCCTGACTACGCAAAACCACTACACCTGCCTGAAACCTGTCAGTGAAATTTCAACTGCACAGTCGATGACTTCACCTGCAATTCGCTCACCCTCCTGTAACACCTTCTTTGCCTCCAGTTTGGCATCCTCAGGCAAAAGGTCTACATAAGAAGACAAGTCTGCCCACATTTGGCGGTCATACCTGCCCAGGATGGCCAACGAGTTAGCCGCCTTCACTGTAATCGCTGCAACAGAGGAGAATTTATTTCCAATGTTGTCCAAACGCCGCCCCTCTCTGTCTGTGGGTGATGTGATTGGCGATGAAGGATTCTTTGAGCAACGTTGCGCCGCCTGAGATATGACAGAATCTGGCTTCGGTTGGGTTACTATGCAGGCTGGAGTGTTTTCCGAGGCTTTATATTTCTTTTCCAGCCGTGGCATCTGGGAAGGTATTGTAGCTGGATTTTTCATCGCCTTCAATCCTTCCTGCCATAAAAAATCCACTATATGAATAGCCCTAACCGACTTCTTTGATGGCTCTTTAAAGTTGTATAGGAAACAATCAGTTTCCTGGGAAATAATGGGTAGCTCAAATCTTTTGGCCGCTCTTTCCATCAAATTATGAAAGCCCCTTATGTCCTCTGGGGGTGAATCCACTGGTCCTGCTGGTGGTGGCGACAGTGTAGGGATGAGATATTCATCCCACTCACTAGGAGTTGTCTCCGGTATCTCACCTTCTTCTCTCTCCTCATGTATGGAGTTATGATCATCCTGCGGTGGTTGAACAAACTGAATGTTTCTGTGTGGCGTCCCCGGCTAGCTGGGGACTGGGGTCTGCATATCCATCTGCGGATTATACGGCCTGGATGGAGTCGCCGGTAGTGATGGTGGAAATCTTCGATAGTAATCCTGCAACATACCCTGGAGGTCCGACACCAAAGACCTAGACATGGGAAAAGAAGCCTCCGTCTCAAACGTGGGTATGACGGATCAGGTTGGACTCTGGTTGACGAATAGTGTGCTGCTCTTGTCCATCATCATCCAGGTACTGGCATTTGACATGGAGTTGTGACGGATTACTGGCTGCACCAAACATCCCCTCATCCTGAGAATAGACGTCTTCATCATCATCCAAGAGATGCTGAGGAGGATACGGCAACACCTTGCTTGGGTAGGTATGCATCGGGAGGATTGGAGATGTCTTCTCTCCCACAGTAATGAAAGAAAGAGGAAGGAATCTTGCTGAGTCTTGCTGAGCCAAGAAATCCCCTGAAGATGGTGTTGTCGTTGACGGTTGTGCCGACAAAACTGCAGTCTTCCTCGTGGACAATTCTCCTGTCGCCGATGTCAGCGGAGTTTTTGTCATCAATAGTTTTTCCCCCGTCTACGGTTTATTCGTCGACGGTATACTCGTCGACGGTACCTTCTTCGCCCTAATCGTCTGGTGTTTTGTTGACGGGAGTACCACCATCGACGGATGCAACAAGGCCTCCGACCTCTCTCTCGTAAATTTTGGCATAATGATCGTCGTCGATGATAGTGGCGACAATGTAATAATCATCAGGGACACAACCGTGGTAAACGTCATCGTCGAAGGGCCTTTTTTGGCAGAATTTGAGAAGAATCTTCCTGGTTCTTTCCCCGGTGATAGGGACAGAGGGGCACTTTTTGGGGGTGCCTTTTTTCCCAAAGGTGTGGTAGGCTCTGAGTGAACCTTTTTTGAGAGTTTTAAGTGGGTCTCTGATCCCGAGGCAGCACTCTCTTGACATTTCTGTTTCTCCAAAGAGAGATATTTAGATTTCTTAGCCACCTTTCTCTTGGAGGCTCTGTAGGCAGTTTTTCCTCCCCTCCAGGCCTTTTTAGGGAGTGAGTAGTGTGTGATGAAGCTTCACTCTCATCAGAAGAAGGATTCTGTAGGAAGTTGGCTATGTATATACTATTTCAAAGTAAGATATAGTGTGCACAGAGTACAAGGGTTCCCCTTAGAGGTAAGATAGTGGCAAAAGTAGATAATTCTAATGCTCTATTTTGTGGTAGTGTGGTTGAGCAGTAGGCTTATCAGAGGGTAGTGTTAAGCATTTGTTGTACACACACAGGCAATAAATGAGGAACACACACTCAAAGACTTACTCCAGGCCAATAGGTTTTTATATTGAAAAATATATTTTCTTAGTTTATTTTAAGAACCACAGGTTCAAGATTTACATTAAACACTTTAAATGTAAGGTACATCACTTAGATACTTTAGGAACTTTGAATGAAAACAATATCATGTACAGTCTTTGTAAAAATGGCAATAAGCTATTTTTAAAGTGGACGCAAAAATCAGCAGTTCCTGGGGGAGGTAAGTAAAGGTTAGATTAGGAGGTAAGTAAAACACTTACAAGTCTCAGTCTTGGGGCACAGGCAGCCCACCGTTGGGGGTTCAAGACAACCCCAAAGTTACCACACCAACAGCTCTGGGCCGGTCAGGTGCAGAGGTCAAAGAGGTGCCCAAAACACATAGGCGCAAATGGAGAACAGGGGTGCTCCGGTTCCAGTCTGCCAGCAGGTAAGTACCTGAGTCCTCAGGGGGCAGACCACTGGGGTTTTGTAGAGCACTGGGGGGACTCAAGTTGGCACACAAAACACACCCTCAGCGGGACAGGGGCGGCCGGATGCAGTGTGCAAAGCAGGCGTCAGGTTTTATATAAGTTTCAATGGAGGGACCCAGAGGTCACTCTAGCCGTGCAGGCAGACACAGGGGGGGCTTCTCGGGACAGCCACCACCTGGGCAAGGCAGAGGGTCGCCTGGGGGGTCACTCCTGCATCGAAGTTCAGTTCCTTCATGTCCTGGGGGCTGCGGGTGCAATACTGGTTCCAGGCGTCGGGTCCCTTGTTACAGGCAGTCACGATCAGGGGGAGCCCCCGGATTCTCTCTGCAGTCGTCGCTGTGGGGGCTCAGGGGGGTCGTCTCTGGTTACTCACAGGCTCGCAGTCACCGGGGAGTCCTCCCTGAGGTGTTGGTTTTCTGCAGGTCGAGCCGGGGGCGTCAGGTGTAGAGTGTAGAGTCTCACGCTTCAGGCAGGAAACGTGAAGTCCTTGGAAGTTGCTTCTTTGTTGCAAAGAAGTAGCTGGTTTTGAACAGGGCCCCTGTTCATTGGTGTTTCTTGATCCTGTAGTCCAGGGCAGTCCTCTGAGGCTTCAGAGGTCGCTGGTTCCTGTCGGATGCGTTGCTGGATCAGGTTTTCGAAGTTGGAGACAGGCCGGTAGGGCTGGGGCCAAATCAGTTGTCGTCTTCCTCCTTCTCTGCAGGCTTGTAGGCCAGCAGTCCTTCTTTCTTCGGGTTGCAGGAATCTGATTTCCTGAGTTCTTGGGTTCCCCTAAATACTAAATTTAGGGGGGGGTTTAGGTCTGGGATGGCAGTAGCCAATGGCTACTGTCCTTGAGGGTGGCTACACCCTCTTTGTGCCTCCTCGCTGTGGGGAGGGGGGCACATCCCTAAGGAAATCCGCCAAAATGAAGATGGAGGATTTCTAAAGGCAGGGGTCACCTCAGCTCAGGACACCTTAGGGACGGTCCTGACTGGTGGGTAACTCCTCCTTGTTTTCTCATTATCTCCCCTGAACTTACCGCCAAAAGTGGGGGCTGTGTCCAGGGGGCGGGCATCTCCACTAGCTAGAGTGCCCAGGGGAATTATAACACAAAGCTTGAGCCTTTGAGGCTCACTGCTAGGTGTTACAGTTCCTGCAGGGGGGAGGTGTTAAGCATCTCCACCCAGTGCAGGCTTTGTTTCTGGCCTCAAAGAGCACAAAGGCTCTCACCCCAGGGGGTCAGAAACTCGTCTCTCAGCAGCAGGCTGGCACAGACCAGTCAGTCCTGCACTGAAGGATTGGGTAAAATACAGGGGGCATCTCTAAGATGCCCTCTGTGTGCATTTTTTAATAAATCCAACACTGGCATCAGTGTGGGTTTATTATTCTGGGAAGTTTGATACCAAACCTCCCAGTATTCAGTGTAGTCATTATGGAGCTGTGGCATTCGTTTTGACAAACTTCCAGACCATATACTTAATATGGCCACACTGTACTTACAATGTCTAAGAATGGACTTAGACACTGTAGAGGCTTATTGCTCATGCAGCTATGCCCTCACCTGTGGTATAGTGCACCCTGCCTTAGGGCTGTAAGGCCTGCTAGAGGGGTGACTTACCTATGCCACAGGCAGTATTTTGTAGGCATGGCATTCTGAGGGGGATGCCATGTTGACTTTTTCTTTTTCTCCCCACCAACACACACAATCTACAATTGCAGTGTGCATGTGTTAGGTGAGGGGTCCCTTAAGGTGGCACAACATATGCTGCAGCCCTTAGGGACCTTCCCAGGTCACAGGGCCCTTGGTACCACTGGTACCTTTTACAAGGGACTTATCTGTGTGCCAGGGGCGTGCCAATTGTGGAAACAATGGTACATTTTGGGTGAAAGAACACTGGTGCTGGGGCCTGGTTAGCAGGGTCCCAGCACACTTCTCAGTCAAGTCAGCATCAGTATCAGGCAGAAAGTGGGGGGTTCCTGCAACAGGGAGCCATTTTCCTACAGATTCTCCATGGCCTTCTGCTTTTGGAGCCACAACAAGTCTACCCTCTCGGTCTTTGAGGGTTTTATGACTGAAGGTGTGACAGATCTTCCAGTCCCTTACCTTGTGATCTGGATGCAGGCAGTAGATGCATTTCTTATGGGAGTCATCAATGCGAAGCCTTTTCCTCCCACAACTGCCACAGTCTCTGAAAAGTCCTTTTTTAGTCTGTTGGGACATTCTGTCCACTGAAAAGCTGGGTTCTCTGAGAGAAAATATTCCTGTCAGAAGAATAAACTTAGCAGAGCTCAGGGAGACTCCCTTCACATGACGTGCGGTAGAAAATCTGAGGGAAACAGCCTCTGTTGGGAGTGTTCTAGAGGGTGTTGACGCCTGATTGGCTGTAGCTCAAGATTGGTCCTTTTTTATAAAATAACATGGATAGGTTATAACAGTGCCTATTTGGGGCCATTAGGGCCTAGTGTGTTACACTTACTACTATATGTATTTGAAGTTACCGTGAGGCTCCCACCTCGACGACGGCGATGATTCAAGCATGTGAAACCATGAAAGATCCAATACTGGAGAAAGTGCAGGAATACACTCCTGACACAGAATGAGGCAGATGCTAGGCCCTATCACCTCATGAAGGGCATCTTGATTGAGAGCTTTTGGGCTTACTCCTGAGGAGTACAGAATCAAATTCAGGGAGACTCAAAAACCTAGAGTCGGTCCTGGTTTAATTTTGTGGATTTTTCAGTAAAGACACTATATGGCTGGTTACAAGGTAACAATATGTATGACTATGAGGGGCTTTATAATTTATTGATGAAAGAGCATCTGTTGAGTAATTATGTGCAGTTACACCGGTACCTGGTTGACCTAGGTCCACTTTCTCTTCAAGAGTTGGGGAAGATGGCAGACCACTGGGTCAAGACAAGGGTGATCAAACGTCCCCTGGTTTGGAGACAACAAAAAGGATGCCACACCCCTTCCCCCGGGAAAGAGGCTAACCAGAACAAAGATAAAAGAAAAGAGTCTTCAAAAGTCCACCAAAAACCTGCATGGTAGGGTGGGCCCCCAGACTCCTCAGAATCCAAGGGTGGGTACAAAGGGAAAAAATGAAAAACTGGGATTCCAAAAAGACTTGGGGGGTTATCCTAACTTTGGAGGAGTGTTAATCCGTCCCAAAAGTGACGGTAAAGTGACGGATATACCACCAGCCGTATTACGAGTTCCATAGGATATAATGGACTCGTAATACGGCTGGTGGTAAATCCGTCACTTTTCCGTCACTTTTGGGACAGATTAACACCTCCTCCAAAGTTAGAATAACCCCCTTGGTGCCATGACTGCAAGGCACTTAGACACCGAACTGGAGACCCTGCCTGTCCCCAAAAATAGAATGACTCTAGTGCACCTGCAGTAAATGCAGTGGTAAGTCTCCAAATAGGATTCCAGGAAGGCCCTGACTAGGTTAATGAGCCTACGAAGGCAACTGTAGTCTCACAGGGTGGGATGGATGTAGCTGCCCGGGCTGTCTGACTCAGTAATCTGGAGAAATACAGACAACAGCCACATATTAATGGGATTAAGGTTGAAGCACTGAAAGACACTGGTGCCAGTGTTACCATGGCGGCTGAGCAACTGGTGTCCTTAGGTCAATATATGACTGGTGACTTATATATAGTCCTCAATGCAGATAATCAGGCTAAGGTACATCCCATGGCGATGGTATTCTTAGAATGGGGAGGGTTGCTGGCCAGAAGAAGGTGGTGGTATCTCCTGCAAACACTGTACAGTGTCTGATAGGCAAAGATCTGGAGTCTTCATCATGGGGTGACGTCGCAAGAAAGACCCATGCAGCTATGATGGGTATACCTAAATGGGTGTGCATCAAAACCAGAGCACAAAACGAAGCCCAGGGTGAAAAAGTAGAGTTGGATTCTGGAATAATAGCCCAATATAGCAAGAGAAAAGGCAACAAGACTGGGGGACCAACTTCAAAACAGAGACCAGAGCAGGTTCCCTCTTCTCGGGGAGCTGAGCCCCAAGAGCTTGAACCTTACACAGCAGAGCTCGTGGGCCCAGGGGGACCCTCTAGGGAGGATCAGTGCCAGGGACAGATGACCGGTCCCACACTTGAAAGCCTGAGACAGCACACTGCTGATCAGGAAAAGGGAGATATCAGTGGCTTCCACAGGACCTTTTAAGAGGAGGAACTCCTATTCAGTGATGCAAGAGATCCCACACCTGGTGCCACTAGGGAAGTGATACAGCCTAGAACAGTTTAGGGAGTTTCTCCTCACTTTGGCCCATGATGTCCCCCTAGCTGGGCATCTTGACCAGGCCAAAACATGGAGTAGGTTGGTGAACCATTAATACTGGCCAGTTATGTCCCAGATGGTCAAGGAGTTTTGTAACTCCTGTCCTGTGCTACCTGTCAAACCAGTGGCAAGACAGGTGGCTACACAAAGGCCCCCTTAATTCCACGTCCAGTTGTTGGGGTTCCCTTTGAAAGGGTAGGGATTGACATTGTTGGTCCCCTTGACCCTGCAACAGCAAACTTGAAACAGATTCATATTGATTGTAGTGGATCATGAAAACCAGGTACCTGAAGCAAATTCCCTGCGGACTACTACTGCCCCTGCAGTAGCTAGGGCCCTCATTGGTATCTTTACAAGAGTGGGCCTTCCAAAAGAGGGAGTGTCAGACAGAGGTACAAACGTCATTTCTGGCTACTTGAAACACATGTGGGCTGAATGTGGTGTGACATATAAGTTCACTACCACCGATCACCCACAAACCAATGGCCTTGTTGAGAGATTAAACAAGACATTGAAAGGTATTATTAGCGGACTCCATGAAAAAACTCAGAAGGAGATGAGAAGTCTTACTGCCATGCATTTTTTAGTTTACAGAGAAGTGTCACAGAAGGGAGTAGGTTTTTCCCCCTTTGAGCTTCTTTTTGGGCATCCTGTAAGTGGGGGGCACTCTGCCTTGTGAAGGAGGGATGGGAGAGAGCTCTCAAAGATCCTAAGCAAGACATTGTGGACTATGTGCTTGGCCTTAGTTCCAAGATGGCTGAGTACCTGGAAAAAACATCCAAAAATCTTGAGGTCAGCCAAGAGCTCCAAAAGGTCTGGTATGACCAAATGGCTGCACTGGTGGAACTCTAACCAGGGAGGAGCCTGTGGCTCCTAGGGCCCTCCACGACAAGTGAAGTGAACCCTACCCTATTCCAGAAAGGAAAGGGGAAGTCACCTACCTGGTGGACATTGGCTCATGCAGGAACCCCAAAAGGGTTATCCAAGTAAACCACTTTAACCCCTATCATGACAGAGATGAGATGGCCATGCTCATGGTCACTGATAAGGGACAGGAAGCTGAGAGTGAACCTCTCCCTGATCTCCTCTCCAGCAACCCAAAAGATGGTTCTGTAGGAGTGGTCTTCTCAGACACCCTATCTGACCAAAAGCAGACTGACTGCAAGCAAGTCTTGCATCAGTATGCTGAGCTCTTCTCCTTGACCCCTGGTCATACTACCTTGTGCACACATGATGTGGACACTGGGGATAGCTTGCCTGTCAAAAACACAATGTATAGACAGTCTGATCATGTCAAGGGCAGAATCAAAGTGAGGTCAGCAAGATGCTGGAATTGGGAGTCATTGAGCACTGGGCGAGCCCAGTGGTTTTAGTCCCCAAGCCTTATTCCCAGGGTGGAAAGAAAGAAATTAGGTTTTGTGTGGACTACAGAAGTCTCAATGCCATGATCAAAACAGATGCCCACGTAATTCCTAGAGCTGATAAATTGATTGGCAGGCTAGGGGCAGGCAAATATCTCAGTACATTCGTTCTCACATCAGGGTACTGGCAGATAGGTCTGACCCCTGGAGCAATAGAAAAGTCAGCATTTTCCACTCATGTTGGGCATTATCAGTTTACTGGTATGCCCGTTGGTTTGAAGAATGCCCCTGCCACCTTCCAACAGTTGGTGGACCAGATCCTTGCTGGGTTAGAAAACTTTAGTGCAGCATATCTTGATATTATTGCTGTCTTTAGCTCTACCTGGCAGGATCACCTGATCCACCTTGGAAAGGTCCTTGATGCTCGGCGAAAGGCAGTCAGGGCAAGCAAGTGCCAGATAGGGCAGGGCCAGGTTGTATGCTTGGGCTATCTTGTAGGTGGAGCACATTGTCCAACCACTACAAGCCAATATCCAGACAATTTTGGACTAGGTAGCTCCGACAACCCAGACTCAAGCCAGGGCATTCTTTGGCTTGACTGGGTACTACAGGAAGTTTGTGAAAGGATATGGCACCACTGTGGTCCCTCTTACAGAACTGACCTCCAAGAAAATGCCAAAGAAAGTAAACTGGACAGTAAGCTGTCAAAAGCCCTTTGACACCCTGACAGAAACAATGTGCTTAGCACCTGTTCTTAAAGCTCTAGCTCACACCAAGCAGTTCATACTGCAGACAGATGCCTCTGAACATGGGATAGGAGCGGGCTGTCCTGTCCCCAATCAGTGATGATGGTCATGACCAACCTGTTGCTTTTATTAATACTTGTTTGATTCTCATTTCCTAGTTCAAAGTGACCATAGGCCTCTCAGATGGCTAATGCAAATGAAAGGTGAAAATCCCAAACTGTTAAGGAGGTCCATCTCCCTACAGAGGATGGACTTTACAGGGGAACATACACCTGTGACTGACCATGCCAATGAAGATGGCCTTTCCAAAATCCTCCACTTAGAAGATGAAGACTTCCCTGGGAAGGGTTAGTTTCAGCCTCTTTTGTTTGGGAGGGAGTTATGTAGGAAAGTACCTCTTTTGACGTGGTCATCTCACCACCCCCACTTTTTGCCTGGTTTCTGGTGTAATTTCAACTGAAAGTGCACTGGGTTCCTGCTAACTAGGACTGTAGTGGCAGACCCCTTTCCCCCAAAGCTGCACAGACGTTTTTCTCAATTGGCAAAACCTTTAGCACCCATTGTAAGTCCCTAGTAAATGGTACCCCCGCAGTACATAGGGCCTGGGGTACTAAGGAGAGTCCCTAAGGGCTGCAGCACAAACTGTGCCACCCTTAGTGACCCCTCACCAAGCACATGACAAGATGCCATTGCAGGCTGCGTGTCTTGGTGCAGAAAAGAGTGACAACACAACATGGCACACACAGCCTGTGTGCCCTGTCCCCAAAACACTTCATGCATTATATGTAAGTCACCCCTCTAGCAGGCCTTACAGCCCTAAGGCAGGGTGCATCATATTACATGCAAGGGCATATCTGCACGAGCAGATATGTCCCTGCTTTGTCTTAGTCGATTCTCAATCATAGTAAGTGGCCAGGGAAGCCATTTTTAATGCATGTGCTGGACACTGGTCACTATGAGTTCCCCAGCTTCACATTGGCTTCTCTGAATATAGGGATGCTTGTATCAAACGTCTCAGAGTAATAAACCCTCACTGATGCCAGTGACAGATTTATTAATAACTGCACTCAGAGGGCACCTTAGAGGTGCCCCCAGGAAACCTACCAGCTACTAGTGGGTTGACTGAGTGGTCCAGACCAGTTCAGCGACTATAGACACCTTTCTGGACCCCCAAGGTGAAAGCCAGCACTCTTGAGGGCCAGAGGAACAAGCCTACACTGGGCAGGGTGATATCACCTCACTCAGGCATGATGGACATTCCAGGGCGGGAAACTTCAAAGGCCTAGCTGCCTTTGTAATGGGACCCAGGTCTTTCCAGGCTGTGTGCCACGCTGTGTTTTCACTTTTGTCTGCAACGGCAGCCTGCTACGTGCTTAGTAAGGGGTACCTTAGGGTGGCATAATGCGTATTGCAGCCCTTAGGGTCCCTCTTTAGTAACCTAGGCCCTAGGTTCCAGGTGAACGAGTTACTTACCTTCGGTAACAACTTTTCTGGTGGATATATTAGCTACCTGTGGATTCCTCACCTAATGAATACTCCCATGGCGCCAGCATTCGACGGAAATCTTCTTCCTAGTCTCTGCACGTCGACGAGGACGTCACTCTAGCCCACGCGACGCCGTCTGACGTCATACAGGCAATAAGAGGTCCTCGACGACGTGCCGACGTCAGTACCAACATTTTTTACGTGCATGAGAACAACAACCCAATGCAATGAAAGAGCAAGGCAACATCCCATAACCTTGTAAAATACACAATATTGCAATGAATAGCTGTAAATGTAATATAACTCTCTTTTTTTTTTTTTTTTTTTTTTTAAACGAACAAATATATGCAAATCATGTATATACACAAAGATATATACATATATATATACAGATAAATATACACAAGTATCCATATATACAACATCTATTGCAACCTTGAAGACCAAGAGGAGCGCACTCAAGGATTACTTGGTAAGACCAGAAAGGCAACTGGGAGGCGGGTGGGACCGTGAGGAATCCACAGGTAGCTAATGTATCCACCAGAAAAGTCGTTACCGAAGGTAAGTAACTCGTTCTTCTGATGGATACAACTACCTGTGGATTCCTCACCTAATGAATAGAGTCCCAAAGCAGTACCACGCCCGGTGGCGGGTGCCTAAATGGTCAAACCAAGAAATCCTGCAGCACTGACCGTGCAAAATGGCCGTCCCTTCTGACCTCAGAGTCCAAACAGTAATGTTTCGCAAAAGTGTGAAGGGACGACCAAGTTGCGGCCTTGCAGATGTCGACCACAGGAACACCTCTGGCCAAGGCCGAAGTGGCCGACTTAGCTCTGGTGGAATGAGCTCTAATGCCCTCAGGAGGATCCTTCTTTGCCAAAGAGTAACAGATTTTAATGCAAAGAACAACCCACCTGGAGAGTGTTCTCTTGTGGACTGCCTTTCCTCTCCTCTTGCCCACGTACCCGATGAACAGCTGATCCTCCAGCCTGAAATCCTTTGTTCTATCAATAAAGAAGCTCAACGCCCTCTTTGGGTCCAGACGGTGCAGTCTTTCTTCCTCTTTAGAAGGATGAGGCGGAGGATAGAACGTGGACAAAGTAATTGTCTGAGCCAAATGGAACGGTGAAACAACCTTCGGGAGGAAAGCAGCCTTGGTCCTCAACACCACCTTATCCCCATAAAAAGTTGTATAAGGGGGCTTTACCGATAAGGCCTGCAACTCACTCACTCTCCTTGCAGATGTTATAGCTACCAGGAAAACTGTTTTTATAACCAAATACCTTAAGGGGCAAGAATGCATAGGCTCAAAAGGGGACCCCATAAGGAAAGTCAGGACCAAGGACAAATCCCATTGCGGCATAACGAATGGTTTTGGAGGATATTTATTTAGAAGACCTTTCAAGAATCTGATAACAATAGGGGATTTAAATAACGATGGTTGGTCTGGAAGACAAATGAAGGCTGACAAGGCCGACAAATAACCCTTAATGGTAGCCACTGCACAACCTTTCTGCGCTAGAGACAGAGCAAAAGACAAAACGTCCGATAGATGAGCATGTAAGGGATCAATCTGCCTCTCTCCACACCACGCAACAAATTTAGACCACCTATTAGCGTAGATAGATTGAGTGGAGTGTCGCCTGGCCGCTAATATAACATCCACTACATCAGGCGGAAGAGAGAAGGAACTCAGGTTGCCCCGTTCAATCTCCAGGCATGTAGGTGCAGACTCTGGAGGTTGGGGTGTAAAACCTGCCCCTGCGACTGCGAGAGGAGGTCTGCCCTGAAAGGGAGACGGAGCGGAGGGCACATTGAGAGTTGGAGAAGGTCGGAGTACCACACCCTCCTTGGCCAATCCGGAGCTATTAAGATGACTAGCGCCCTGTCTTGGCGAATCTTCCTCAATACTCGAGGAATCAAGGGTATGGGAGGAAACGCGTAAAGCAACTGGCCGCACCAGGTTATTTGAAACGCGTCCCCCAACGCTCCCTGCATCGGATACTGGAGGCTGCAGAATAACGGACAATGCGCGTTCTCCAGAGTGGCAAACAGATCTACCCGAGGAAACCCCCACCTTTGGAAGATCAAACGGGCTTGATCTGGATGGAGACGCCACTCGTGGTCTGCCGAGAATTGGCGACTGAGACCGTCCACACGTACATTCAAGACCCCGGCCAGATGATTTGCTACCAAGCAAATCTGATGGTCCTTTGCCCAGGACCATAGTCGAAGAGCTTCTCTGCAGAGAAGGTACGACCCTACTCCTCCCTGTTTGTTTATGTACCACATCGTGGTAGTATTGTCCGTCAGGACCTGTACCGACTGACCACGAAGGGAAGGGAGGAAGGCCTTGAGAGCCAGACGTACAGCCCGTAACTCTAACAGATTGATATGAAACATCTGTTCCTCTGGAGACCAAAGGCCTTTGATCTCCAGATCCCCAAGATGAGCTCCCCACCCTAGAGTGGAAGCATCCGTTATGACCGTGGCCACTGGTGGCGACTGTGCGAACTGCTTTCCTTGTGAAAGATTGTTGCTCGCAATCCACCACTTCAAGTCCACAGCAGCATCTCTGGAGATCTTGACAGCACCTCTAGATCTCCTTTGTGTTGAGACCACTGCCTTCGGAGGCACCACTGAAGAGCCCTCATGTGCCAGCGAGCATGCGTGACCAACAGAATGCAGGAGGCAAACAGACCGAGCAGACGAAGGACCTTGAGGACTGGAACTACCGCTCCACTTCGAAACATTGGAACCAATTCCTGAATATCTTGAATCCGCTGAGGCGGAGGAAAGGCTCGACTCAATGTTGTATCCAGTACTGCCCCTATGAACAGGAGGCGCTGAGAGGGCTCCAGGTGAGATTTGGGCTCGTTCACCGAAAAGCCCAGGTCGAACAACAACTGAGTCGTTGACTGCAGATGATGCAACACAAGCTCCGGAGACTTGGCTTTGATCAACCAGTCGTCCAAGTAAGGGAATACTGCTATCCCCTTCCTTCTGAGCTCTGCCGCAACCACCGACATCACCTTCGTGAAGACTCGAGGTGCTGAAGTAAGACCAAACGGAAGGACCGCAAACTGATAGTGCTGCGACCCCACCACAAACCAGAGATACTTCCTGTGCGACTTGAGTATCGGGATATGAAAGTAAGCATCCTGCAAGTCGACAGACACCATCCAATCTTCCTTGTTCAACGCCAAAAGCACCTGAGCTCGGGACAGCATCTTGAACTTTTCCTGTTTGAGGAACCAATTCAAGATCCTCAGATCCATGATTGGTCTCAACCGACCATCCTTCTTGGGAATCAGGAAATACCTTGAGTAACAACCTCGACCCCTTTCCTGCTCTGGGACCAACTCCACCGTGCCCTTTGAAAGGAGGACTTGTACCTCCTGTTCTAGCAACAAGAGGTGTTCTTCTGAACAATAAGATGGGCGAGGCGGGGTGGGGGGCGGGAACTACCGAAAGGGAAGGGTGTAGCCTTTTCCCACAATACTGAGAACCCAAGTGTCCGTTGTAATAGTCTTCCACTTGCGGAGAAAATGCCTTAATCTTCCCCCTACAGGAGAGGAGTGAGTGGGAAATGGTGGAAGCCTAAGGCTGCTTTCCCTGCTGCACCCCTCCAGAGGACGAGGAAGAGGCAGAGTGTTGCTGAGAGGCTCCTCTGGTGCGGGCCCTACCTCTCCCTCTAAAAGATCTATAGGGATGGGAAGAGGCAGGTTGCTGGAATCTCCCCCGAAAGGAAGAGGAGGAAGAGCCACGCCCAAATCCACGAAACCTCCTGAAAAATCTGGAAGAGGCAGAGGAAGAAGGAGCTTGGAGCCCTAACGATTTGGCTGTGGCCCTGCTCTCCTTAAATCGCTCCAAGGCCGAATCTGCCTTGGCCCCAAACAGTTTGTCCCCATCAAACGGGAGGTCCAATAGGGTAGACTGCACAACCGCAGAAAACCCCGAATTACGGAGCCAGGCCTGTCTCCTTGCCACCACAGCCGTGCCCATTGCCCTAGCCACCGAGTCGGTCGTGTCCAGCCCAGACTGAATAATCTGGGTCGCGGCAGCCTGGGCGTCCGAAACAACATCCAAAAGACCCTGGGGAAGCTCCGTAAATGATGACGAAATGTCATCCATAAGAGCATGGATGTATCTCCCCAGAATGCAAGTTGCGTTGGTGGCCTTCAACGCCAGACTGCAGGATGAAAAAAAAGTCTTGGACTGCGCATCCAGCTTTTTCGAGTCCCTGTCTCCAGGCACCGTCGGGAAAGATCCAGGCACTGATTTTGATGAACAGGAGGCTTGCACCACCAAGCTCTCCGGTGTAGGGTGTCTAGAAAGAAAGCCAGGGTCAGATGGTGCAGCTCGATACCTCCTGGCCACAGCCCTATGAACCGCTGAGGAAGATACTGGCCTCTTCCACACCTCTAGCTCCGGATCAAGCAAAGCCTCCCGTCGACGGATGCGGCGTGACCGTGGGACTGACTTCCCAAGTCCTCCGGCGCCGATCCGAAGGCGACCTGGAACGAGTCTCCTTGCTTGAATGGCGCCGTGAATCTCTACGGCGCCGGGAGTCTCGATGACGCCGATGCCTTGGCGAAGAAGACTTCTTGTGATGCTTTTCTTTCTTCGACTTCGCCATAAACAACTTAGCCTCACGTTCCTTGAGGGCCTTCGGATTCATGTGCTGGCATGAATCGCAAGTTGAGACGTCGTGGTCGGAGCTCAAACACCAAAGGCAGTCGGAGTGAGGATCTGTAACTGACATCTTGCCCCCACACTCTCGACAAGGCTTGAAACCCGACTTTCTCTGCGACATTATTACTGCAGAGAAGGACTACGCAGCAAAAAATACACTGTAACCACAAAAGTAACAGTTGCTCCCTCGAAGATAACCGTTTCGAATGCACGGAAAAAAGGGAACTGACGTCGGCACGTCGTCGAGGACCTCTTATTGCCTGTATGACGTCAGACGGCGTCGCGTGGGCTAGAGTGACGTCCTTGTCGACGTGCAGAGACTAGGAAGAAGATTTCGGTCGAATGCTGGCGCCATGGGAGTATTCATTAGGTGAGGAATCCACAGGTAGTTGTATCCATCAGAAGTACCATTTACTAGGGACTTACAGAGGGTGCTAAAGGTTTTGCCAATTGGGAAAAACGTCTGAGCATTTTTAGGGAAAAGAGATCAGGCACTGGGGACCTGGTAAGCACAAACTGGTTAGCAGGAACCTGGTGCAGTTTTTAGCTGACATTACATCAGATACCAGGCAAAAAGTGTGGGTAACCATGGTCCTTTCCTACAATGGATGGTAATGTCACAAAATTGGCTATTTTACATTGAGTATGAAGAAGAAAATTGGTTACTTACTTGTAACTATAGTTCTCCAGTATTGGTATCTTTCATAGATTCACATGCTTGAATCATCCCCGTCGTTGAGGTTGGAGCCTCACGGTAACCTTAAATATAAATAGCAGTAAGTGTATCACACTAAGCTCCAATGGCCTAAATGGGCACTGTTATAGCCTATCCATGTTCTTTTATAAAAAAGAACCAAACTTGAACTACAACCAATCAAGCGCCAGAACCTTCTAGAACACTCCCCACAGAGACTGTTTCACTCAGATTTTCTAGTTCGAGTGTGCAGTAGATAGTTTTATGATTAAGGTGAGCCTCTGAGGGGAGGAGGGTGGGTCGCATGTGAATCTATGAAAGATACCAATACTGGAGAACTATACTTACAGGTAAGTAACCAATTTTCTTCTCCAGTATTGGATCTTTCAAAGATTCACATGCTTGAATTAGAGTAGCAAGCAGTAATATTATGTAAACTCGTCATAACATCCATAATAATAGGAATGATGTTATATTCAGTTAATATTAGAAAGCAATATAGCTATGTATCGAGAATAATACCAATAATAATAAAAATAACAATAATAATATTAGATAAGTATAGATCACATACCTTTCAAGTGGAAGGTGGGATAACCAGAGAGGCTCACCTTAACGGAATAGATGTCTCAACACTGCTTGCCCAACAGCTGTGTCGGTCTTGTTCGCTTCATCGAGTCAGTAGTGCTTTGTGAAAGTATGCTGGCTGGACCATGTTGCTGCTCTGCAAATGTGTTGCAAGGGTACTACAGCGAAGAGTGCCTCTGATGTGGCCACTGCTCTGGTAGAGTGGGCTTTAACTTTACTTTGAAGCGACTTTCCTGCTTGGGCATGACAAAATTGTATTGCTACACCGATCCACCTGGCAATGGTCTGCTCAGATATCGCAGAGCCCTTTCTGGCATCTCCAAAAGTTACAAATAGCTGGTCCGATTCCCGAAGGTTCTTTGTTCTTTGAAGATAGAACTTTAAACATCTTCTTGTATCCAGCGAATGCAGTGCTTTCTCCGTAACCATTTGTGGGTTAGGAAAAAACTTTTTTAAGACCACTGGCTCATTTAAATGGAAGTTTCATGGTACCTTTGGTATATATTTTGGATTTGTTTGAAGTATCACTCCATTTGGAGTAAACTGAAGAAAAGGTTCTTTGATGGTGAAGGCTTATATGTCACTCACCCTTTTTGCTGATGTGAGAGCCAGTAAGAACGACATCTTCCATGAGAGGAATTTTAACTGTGACCTGTGGATTGATTCGAAAGGCAGCTTCATGAGTTGTCCAAAAACTATGTTAAGGGACCTTAACAGTGGAGGTTTGTGCACCGGTAGAAACACTCTAAAAAGGCCCTTGAGGAATTGTTGTACAATTCTGGTAGAATATAGTGAGGAGGTGTGCTGAGAGCGGCGTTATCTTGAGATTGCTGCCACATGTACACGTATGGAAGAATACGAAAGCCCAGATTTCGCTAAGTGCAACAAATAAGGAGGTATCTGCTCCAGGGGTGACGGGATAGGATGAACTGCTTTCGCGGCACACCACAAACAGAGTTTATAGGTCTTATTGGTGGTGTCCGCTCTGGCTTTGGCCAATATTTCCCTACATTCCGATGAAATGTTCAAGGTGGAATATTCACTGAATTCAAGAGCCAGACCGATAAGTGTAGAGATGAAGGATCTGGATGCCTGATCTGGCCCTGGTGCATGGTCAGTGGGGTTGGTGTCTATCTGAGTAGAACATATGGCTGTTCCGAATACAGAAGGAGTTCTGCTCAAACCGTCCGCTAAGAGATTTGTTTGCCCAGGCAGGTGTTCCGCTTTCAGAGAAATTTGGTTTGCTATGACCCATTTCCATATACTCTGAGCTTGACGTGAAAGCTGCAAGGATTTCGTGCCGCCCTGTTTGTTCAGGTAAAACATATTTGTGGTATTGTCCGTTCTGTTGAGAATTGTTGAGTTCTGTATTCTTGGCAAGAAGGCCTTCAGCACCAGATCTATCGCTTTGAGTTCCAGTTGGTTTATATGAAGCTGTTTGTCTTTTTGTGTCCAGTTGCCATTTATCTGGAGATCTTGAGGGTGGGCACCCCAACCCTCGAGTGAAGCAACTGTCGTTATTATGTATTGCAGCACTTGTTGAAGAAAAGAAAGGCCTTTGGATAAGTTGGTCTATTTTGCCCACCAAGACATGGCAGTTTGCATTACTGGTGTGATGAGAATTCGATCGTCGAAGGAGCCATTCACTTGGAGCCACTGAGAGTCCAGTTGCTCCTGTAGAGATCTCATGTGCAGTCGGCAATTTGGGATCAGTGGAATACATGAAGAGATCATTCCCGTGAATGATTTGTAATTTCGAACTAAAAAAAACGTTTTGCTGATAGCTTTTGAGCCATGCTGGATAGCTTACGTTGTCTCTCCCGAGACAGAAATGCTTTGCTTTGGACAGTATCCAGAATTGCTCCTAAGAAATTCTGCCTCTGTGTGGGATGGAAGTGTGACTTGCGATAATTGATGGTAAGACCCAAAGTTTTGAACAACCGGAGGAAAATGGCTGTGTGGTTTACCACCTGAGCTTTTGTGGATGCCTTTATGAGCCAGTCGTCTAGCTATGGAAAGACCTGTATGCCCAGCTGGCCTAAGTGGGCTGCTACTGGCACTAGCACTTTGGTAAAGATTCTGGGGGCCAACTTTAATCCGAATTGGAGGACACAAAACTGTAGATGCATACCAGCTACCCTGATCCTGAAAATCTCAGATGGTTTTGATGTATTGGGATATGGAAGTACACATAATGGAGGTCTAGAGATGTCATGTGATCTCCTGTGTTCAAGAGGCATAGAATGTCCTGAAGTGTTACCATGCGTAACATCTGTTTTTTCAGAAACGTGTTTAAGGACCTAAAATCTAGGATGCAACGCCAATTCCCAAAGGTTTTTTTACTAGAAAAAAGCAGGAATAAAAGCCCCAGTTCCTGTGCAGTGTTGGAACAATTTCTACTGCCCCTTTGGGTACCATCACATATACTTCCCTGAGGATGTGTTTTAACATTGGAGGTGGTGGTCCTGACAGAGGGGTATTTGGAGGCTTCTGAATGAATTCTAGAGTATGTCCCCTGGATACTATATCTAGTACCCCCTTGTCCGATGTTATCTCCAACCACTGAGGAATGTGGTAAGTGATGCGGCCTCCAACACAGGTGGAATTGGTAGTTGGCATTAATGTCCAGTCATTGTTTTCTACCTGTGTCTCTGCCACGGGTAGCAGATCTTCCCTTCGTGGGATGTCTATAGGCAGCTGTAGGTGGTGCCCGATATTGCTGCTGGTGTTGTCCATATTGCTGTTGAACACCTGTCTGAGCTGTTTACTATTGTGGTCTATATGCTTGAAAACCACCACGAAAGGTAAGTAAGTTCCTCTTCCTCTTGCTTCCTGAAATGGTTGCTTTTTGTACTACAATGTACCCAGGGATCTGGCCGTGTCCGTATCCGCCTTTATGGACTTAAACATGTCATCCACATGTTTGCGGAAGAGACTTTCCTCATCATATGCCAAGTCAAGTATCCTACTTTGAACCACCGGCCCAAAAGAAGTAGACTTTAGCCAGCCCTGTCTTTGCAAGACCGCTGCCCCTGCCATTTGTCTGAATCCCGTTAGTGAGATATCAATTGCACAATCGATCACTTCAGCTGCGATCTGCTCTCCTTCCTGCAACACCCTCTTTGCCTCTAGTTTAGCATCCTCGGGCAAGAGCTCAACGTAAGAGGACATGTATGCCCACATTTGGCGATCATATCTGCCGAAAATGGCTAACGAGTTGGCAGCCTTGACTCTTATTGCTGCTATTGAAGAGAACCTTTTTCCTATGTTGTCCAGTTGGCGTCCTTCTCTATCTGGCAGGGATGTTATTGGTGTGGAAGGATTTTTTGAACAGCTTTGTGCCGCTTGAGATAACACAGAATCTGGCTTTAGTTGTGTAATTAAACAAGCTGGAGCATCACCTGGGGCTTTATACTTTTTCTCCAATCACGGGATTTGGGAAGGTATTGTAGCTGGATTTCTCATTGCCTTCAATCCTTCCTGCCATATGAAGTCTACTATAGGGATAGCTCTGACTGACTTTTTCGTTGGTTCCTTAAAGTCATATAAGAAACAATCAATCAGTTTCCCTAGAAAGAATGGGCAGTTCAAAATGTTTAGCCACTCTGTCCATCAAATCATGGAATCCCCCTATGTCCTCTGGGGGTGAATCCACCGGTCCTGCCACCGGTGATGATGGCGTAGGAATCAGGTATTCATCCCACTCACTAGGAGTGGTTTTAGGTATTTCTCCCTCTTCTCTATCTTCGTCTGTGGATTGAGGGTTCTCCTGAGGTGGCTGTACAAAAGAGATGTTCGTATCCATTCTGGGTGGTGTTCCTGGATAGCTTTGTAGAGGAGTGCGCAGTCCCTGTTGCAAGTTATGCTGCTGCATGATCGGAGTTGCTGGTAGTGAGGGCGGAAACCTTCTGTAATGGTCCTGCAACATACTCTGGAGGTCTGTCACCAAAGACCTTGGTACAGGGACCGAGGTGTCTATGTTTCCATCTGTAGAATACCACTGATCCAGTTGGACCCTGGCTGAGGAATAGGTGTCCTGATACTGATCATCACCATAGTCATCCAGGTCTTGACATTTGACGTTAAGCTGTGACGGACTGTTGGCCACTCCAAACATTCCATCATCCTGGGAGAGTTCATCATCGTCATCATCTAATAAGTGTTGAGGAGGATACGTAACACCTTGCTTGGGGAGGTATGCATTGGTAGGAATGGAGATGTCTTCTTTCCTACCGTTATTAAAGAGAGAGGAAGGAACTTTGCTGTTCCCGAAATGTACATGGTGAAATCATTTGTAGACGTAGCCCCTGCTGTGTCCGTAATCCACGGTTGTGTCGTTGACGAGGCTGCAGTCGATGAGGATACTGTGAATGGTTGCGTCGTCGACGGTTCCCTCATCGACGAAATCTTCGCTTCATGTCTCGTTGATGGATCTGATGACCAGGGAATTCTTATTGGCTTGTCTCTCGTCGACGATATCCTCGTTGTCAACGGTTCCCTTCTGTATATTGTAGATTTGAGGATAGTCGTCGAAGAAAGCGGCGACGACGTATCATAGGGGGCACTGCCGTGGTGAATGTCGACGTTATCGCTGTCATCGTTACTGTAGATGTGGTCGACGAGCCTTTTCTGTCAGAATCTGTAAAATATTTTCCTGTTTTTTTCTTCGGTGAGAGAGAAGCACTTTTTGGAAGGTGCTTTTTTCCCCGAAAGGTGTTGTAGGCTCTGAGTGAACCTTTTTTAAGGGCTTAACCCTGGTGTCTGATAATTATGATCAGAGCTACCTTGGCCTTTCTGTTTTTCCAGAGAAAGGTGTTTAGATTAAAAAAAAAAAAAAAATCTTTGGAGGTTCTGTCGAAAGGTTCTCTTCACCTTTAGGCATTTTTAAGGACTGAGAAGTCTGCAAGGAGGTTTCACCCTCTTCAGAAGAAGGGTATTCCATGGCTTTCTGCTTTTGGAGCCATAACAAAAGTCTACCCTCCCTGTCTTTCAGGGTTTTATGACTGAAGGTGCCACCCTATTGTCTGAATGTAGGCAGGATATGCACTTCTTGTGGGGGTCATCAATATGAAGTATTTTTCTCCCACAACTGACACGATCTCTGAAAAGTCTTTTCTTTGCTTGCTGGGACATCCTGTCCACTGGAAATCCAAATTCTCTGAGAGAAAACTGTTCTGTGAGAAAAGAAACTGAGCAGAGCTCAAGGAGACTCCCTTCACATGACTTGCGGTAGAAAATCTGAAGGAAACAGCCTCTGTGGGGAGTGTTCTAGGGGGTGCTGGCGCTTGATTGGTTTGGTTCTTTTTTTCTTATAAAAGAACATGGATAGGCTATAACAGTGCCTATTTGGGCCATTGAGGCCTAGTGTGACACACTTACTGCTATTTATATTTAAGGTTAACGTGAGGCTCCCACCTCGACGATGGGGATGATTCAAGCATGTGAATTTATGAAAGATCCAATACTGGAGAAATATAGCCAACTGTGTAACTCTGTGAATAGGACATAACACAGAGAGTGATCCACTGGGATGGGTGTTAATACAGAAATTTCTGACAAAGAGCATTATTGTTCTTACTGCTTCCAGGGTTTGACATCCTGCTCATAAAATTAAACACTATTTTCAAATTTTTTAACATAAGCGCCCCACTGGATATGCTATCAAACTAATGCAAAACCTCTCAGAATATTTATTCATTAAGAAATTGTATATCGAATGGATACCTTGTTAGGGAAAGAGCTCTCCACTTCTCGCAGGTAGTTATCGATTCTCTTGCGCCCTTCCTCATCTACGGCAGCACACACAGACCAGACGAAACAAAAAAGGAACCAGAGTTCTATCATTCGGGAATAGTTTTCAACATCTGCTGGGTTCACCTAAAGAAAAGAAAAGAAAATCCTCTGAAGATTTATTCCAAACATCCTTATGTTCAGAGAAGCCATCATGTAGCTGGGGAACTCGTAATGACCACTGTCAATCAGATGTATTCAAAATGGCTTCCCTGTTCAATTACTATGTCTAAGAACCAACAAAGACATAGTAGTGGCATATGTGCTCAAGCCTTATGCCCCCCTTTGTAATATAATGCACCCTACCTCAGGGCTGAAGGCCTACTGTAGGGGCGACCAACGGGTATTACAAGCAGTGTTTTCAGGGGACATGGCGCACAAGCGGGTGCCATGTCGAGTTTTCAATTTGGGGAGTACCTTGTCACTCAGCCTGCAATGGCAGTCAGCGTAAGGTTGGTGCTGGGTCCCCTAGAGAGGCACAAGTTGTTCTGCAGCTCTGAGGGGCCTGCTTTAGTATCCATGCTCTAGGTATAGGAGGCTGGCTCTGTGTGTGGTGGACACCATTGGTGTTACACCTTATACTGGGTCTTGGCAACTCTTATTAGATTGTGTTACAGTGTCTATATGACCAGGGCTCTCTAGTGGTAGCTGTCGTGAGCGGCCAAGACTTATCTAGGAGGAGTGTGAAGCACTTGCAATACCACAGTAGTCACAAAGTAACTTATCACACATGAAAGCAACCACACAGTGTTGCAAAAATAAAGGTACACCAAACTAGATTATTATAGGTAAATCCACTTCTGGAGCTAAGTACACACAAAATATACACAGGTAAGTATTGAGAAATGGCATATAGCGGGGGCCCAACAAGGGGGGGGGAGACAAATCTTATACTAAAAAAGTGGAATGCGAGAATGGGTCCCCCACTAGAGGAAATGGAGTAGTTAGCCAAGGACTGGGAGAGTGGAATCCCAAGAGGTAAGTATCTAGACAATCCCCAGTGACCAGGAGAGGAGAATTAAGTTACCTGGTCGTCCCAAAGGCTAACAAAGGGATTTGTAAATGAATATTACAAAAGCAGGACCAGGCCGGTGGAACCCAATGGTGGATTCTGGATGAGGAAGACCTGCAAAAGAAGGGGACAGAGTCCAGTCCACGCAGGAGTGTCCAGGTGGGGCAGGGGGCAATGCCCACTCTTTTGTGGGTGAAGACACGGGTCGACGGTGATGTAGGAAGTCCAGCTGCACAGCCCAGGAGCTGCAGAGGAGTCCCTGAAGTCACCTAGGAGCTGTCCCTTGTCGGTAGAGAGATTGCAGATGGATCAGTGGTCAGGAGGACCATCAACAAGCACAAGCAAATGCAACTGGAGCTGTTGGAGATTTGCAGAGGTGAAAAGGACCAGCAAGGTCCTGGGGACTCGACCCTTGAAGGGGAGTCTGGGCTGACCCTCAGAAGACAGGAGAGCCAGGAGAAGCAGTCAGGAATTATGCAACTAGCACTGGAATCAGTGTAGTTGCGTGATTCCAAAATGTTTGATATCAAACTTGCCTAGGTTCAGAGAAGCTATTATTTAGTTGGACCACTCATGCTGACCAGTGTTCACTACACAGCTTAAGGTAGCTTCCCCACACTTACAAAGCTCAGGGAATGGAGCCTGGGGTTTGTAGGAGTACCCTGCTCATGTAGGGTACCCTCACACTTAGGGGCATGCACCCTGTCCTTGGGCTGAAGGGCCTACCAGAGAGGTGAATTACAGTGTATAAGTGCAGTGACAGAGATATAAGGCAAGCCTTATGTCTTAAGTGAAAGATGCATGCACCATTTCACGCAGGCTGCAATGGCAGGCCTGCAGGCACAGTGTGCATGGGCTCCCCTGGGTGCATAATACATGCTGCTGCCCATGGGAGACCCCTGGTGTACCAATGCCCTGGGTACCTAGGTACCATACACTAGGGACTTGCATGGGTGCACCAGTGTAGGAAAGTCCTCCTTTTTGCCCTGGTCACCCCCACACTTTTTGGACAGGTACTGGTGGTTACTGACTCTTGGCTGTGCCCTGGGTACTGCTTTCCAGTCCCAGGGCCAGTGCTCTGTGTAAAGTTGATATGCAAATTAGGCTAATTATAATTGGCAAAATTAACCTACCTCTAAGTCCTTAGTATATGGTAGGGCATGGAGGTTTAGGGACCCCAGCATAGGTAGTCCCCCCATAGATGCACTACTGAGGTGTCCAGTGTCATTTTAAAGGCAGACCTGTCTTGCTGGCGGCTTTTAAATTAACGTTACATGCAAATTCTACTTTGGAATTAAAAGTAGTTCCAAAGTCTTAAACTTCCTTATTTTTACATATAAGTCACCCCTAAGGTGTGCCCTATGTGCCCCTAGGGCTGGGTGCCATGTAACTATAAGCAGGGACCTTATAAAATAGTTGTATAAGCCCTGGTGAGGTAAAACAGCCAAATTTGTTTTTCCCTCATTGTAGTGAATGGCCTCCATGGGCTAGAATGGGGAGACTTTAATTTTAAAAGTCCCCTTAAATGACAGATACCAAGAGTTTGGTATCAAATTAATTGGTATAATAAATCCCACAATTTCCAGTTGTTGGATTTAATATAACTTGAAAAGTCCCCTTAAATGACAGATACCAAGAGTTTGGTATCAAATTAATTGGTATAATAAATCCCACAATTTCCAGTTGTTGGATTTAATATAACTTGTTCAGGTAAAGAATTTTAAACTTTACCTAAAAAGTTGCCAACTTCAGCCCTGTAGTGTTTTTGCTGCTGTGCGCCGATTGGCCAGCCTCTGGCAGCCTGGCCAGGCTGCCCTGATGAGGTGTGAAGTGGCCTGGCTTTACAGAAAGAGATGTGTCTGTGGGAGGAGATCTCCCCTCAGCAGATGGTGAGGCAGGAAGGGGGAGGGCTGCCAAACTGGTCTTCAAAGGCAGAGAAGGACACTTGGAGCAGCCCAGCAACACCCCCACATCCTGCAAACCCAGAGAGTTAGGTGCCCCCTTGATTAGATTAGGAGAGGGCAGAAGAGGGGTGTGTTTAGGATTTTTAGCCACACCAGTGGGTGGGCTCAGCCAGATGTAACCTCCAAAAATCACTTTCAGCCATGACGGATTTTTGAGGAATGTTGCCTCCTGGGATTGAATTTTGCCACACTTCCCAGGAAGTGATCATCACAGGAGGAAGAACCCTGCATCTAATTGGAGAACCAGCCCCCCCCTGTTTTTCACCCAGGAGCAAAGATAAAACTGTCAGACCTGCACCCACACCTCAGATCCCCATCAGAGTCCAACAAGGAAGAACTACAGGAGAAGAAGGACTGCCCTGCTGGACCCCTGGCCTGCACCTGAACCCTGCACTCTGAAGGACTGCACCAGCTGCACACTTGGGCTTCACCACAAGAAGGACTTTGCCTGGCTTCAACTGGTTCAAGGAGGGACTCCCTGTTTGCTACAGGTGAAAAATTGCTAACCAGAGTCCCCTGCACCAATTCCTGAAGAAACCAACCAGCTAACCACTGTCCAGTAGCTAAAAAGGAGTTTGCGCAAGGTGCATTCTGGGAGTTGTAGTCCACACCCCCAAGGATCATCTCAGAGCTTCTGGAACCTTGGGGTGAGCTGTGGACCCCAAAAGAACCTTAAAGGAACATCTGGGAGAAGATCCAGAAGTTTGGAGAACTTTTGAAAAAAAGCTCCATAAAGGGACCGACACGCGGCGGCAACTCTAGCCAGCTTGCCTCAACCGCGACCTGGCCTGATTTGCAGGTTCGTCCCGATGAAGAAAATCTCCAAAAAAGACACCAACGTCCGAACGTAGAAAGTTGACCGGGACCTCCCAGCCAGCCTATCCGAGGAGGGCTCCAAAGACGTCGGATCAAGATCCAGGTTTACCCCGGTCGAAGGATTTTCACCTCGAAAAAATGACTAAGTCCGAAGGTAAAAATCTCCACCGAGGGCTCCCGTGACGAGTATCCGGAGAAGAGTTCAAGGAGGTCGGATTGGACTGGCAGGTTCATCCCGCTGAAGAAAATCTTCAGAAAAACGACTAAGTCCGAAGGTAAACTTTCGACCGGGGCCTCCCGCGGGCTGTAGCCGAGCTGGGCTCCATTGTGGTCGGCCTTAAACTTTGACTTTGCCCCAGTCGAGGTGCAACCAGATGACCAGATTGGCGCTTTTTGTTTCTAGGCGCAAGAAAACAATAATTCTTTTAAAATGCATATCTCCGGTTCCCCTTATCCAATTTTATTCGTTTTTGTGTCATTTTGAAGATAAAAATATAATCTATTTTAATCAATTGGTTCTGGATTTTTAAACTGTTTCCTGTGTTTTATTTAATTACTGTTTTGTGATATTTGAATGCTTTACACTCTGACTCCTAAGTTAAGCCTTGTCGCTCGTTGCCAAGCTACCAAGGGCTGAGCTGGGATTAATTTACTGAGACCTAACTGGACCTAAGTGGAGGTTAGTGGCCTATTGCTAAGTGTAGGTACTTACCTGCCCTTACCAATAACCCATTTTCCAACAACTAGTATGCCAATTGTGTTGTGTAAACGTTAACCAACAACCACATTTGGAGGAAAGAGCACAATCACTGGGTTCCTGGTTAGCAGGATCCCAGTGAAAACAGTCTAAGCTCACTGACATCAGGCAAAAAGTGGGGGTAACGATGCCAGAAAGAGTGGGCTTTCCTACACTAGGTACCAGGGGTACTGTAGGAAGCTGGGTTCTGGTTGTAGTACCCCCCACCTTTTTGCCTGGTGTCAGTGTGTTCAGACTCTAGTACACTGGGATCCTGCTAATTATGACCCCAGTGTTTGTGCTCTCTACTCTAAATTTGGTTGCTAGTGAACTGCCAGCCCACGCTACTGCCAACCCCAGACACAGTTCTGCCCTCCTGTTGATGAGCCTAACATAAGCAGGGGAAGGCAGAACAAAGGATTTTCTGCAAGGGTGAGGTGTGATCACCTCTGCCTTTGAAACAGGTGTCTCTGGGCTGGGGTGGGGTGGCCTCTGAGCGCCACCAGACTGCTTTGAAGGGAGCATTTGGTGCCCGCCTTGCATAATCCATTTTGCACTAGTTCAGGAACACCTGGTTCCTGCCCTGGCATGAAACTAAATAAAGGACAGCGGAAGGACCACCCCCATGTCTAGCTCCTCTCGTAGCGAGGTCTGCCAGGTGGCTGGTTGATTCTGCCATCTTGGCAACAAGGTAGGCAGAGGCCCCTGGATGTATCTGACTGGTCTGGGCAGGTAGATGACATCTCTGACCCCCTCTGATAGGTGGGTCACTACAGAGAGTGACCAACCCTGCTTTAGGGTTACTTAAGGGCTCACCCGAGGGTGGGTCCTCAAATTCATTGACCATGGTTCTTCAAGGAACTCTCTGCAAGGCATCTTCTGCTGGCCTCCAGAACCGGTGCTGGTCTGCTTTTGGAACTGATGCAAGACTGTATCTAGTTGGGACGGCTCCCACTGCCACATTGTTTCTCCAGCTCCTGCAAGATTTCTGCAACATCCGTGACTGTGCATCCTCCAGGGTCACAAGGACTCTGCCTGCTTCCAAGAAGCAAGAAGGGATCTCCCTTGGAGTGAAGGAGTCACTCCCCTGCATCCGCAGGCACCTCAAGATAAAAATTACAGGCTGGTTGGATCCTGCTGTTGCATGGGAGACTGTGGACCCTTGCTGCAACCACTGGAACGGAACCCCCTGTGCACCGCAACTGTTGCTCTTCTTAAGACTTATTGGCTGTTCCATCAAGAGACCTTCGAGTTCCAAGAACCCCTCCAAGAACCCCCAGCCTCCAACACTCCAGAACTTCAAGATGAGCTTCCACTCTGCAGCTCCTGCGACGTGGGACTTCTGTTTTGTTGTGCTGCAGCTCTGTGTCTCCCTGTGTCTGCTGATAGTGAGTCACTCATGGGGGCTCCTCCATCTCCAGCTGGCTTTCCTTCCTGCTGAAGGCATGCCCTAACTCTCCTCCAAGGTTCGAGTCACTAGGAACTTGCTAGTCCTTAAAAACCTACAATCTTTCTTGAAGCATCTATTTGCATTTGCCAAGGCTTGTTGGATGTCCTACTGGCCACTGACCCTCCTGTAATCCGGCGACCAACATGGGACAGCTTGTGGGCAACTTCAAGGATCTCCTGCAGCCCCCTGGAGTCTGCAGCTGGACATCTTCCTTTATTTCCTTCACTGTCCTGCAGGAACCTTACCTCCAAGAGGGTGGGCATTGCCCACCGGCACCACTGGGGGTGAATGCTTGATTTGCTCTACATTCTATCCATCACCTGTTGTTTTTGCATTTGTTGCCCCAAGTGGGAAGGATATGCCCAGACGTGGGTCCCGGGCTAGCTATGCCACCAGATTCAAGTTAGCCTGGCTGATGAAGGGTGATACCCTGAAACCTGTTCCAGGATGCTGGTGTCTGGTCCAGGGAAGACCTGGCCTGGCAGTTCGGGCTGGACTATTCCCATGGGGAACAGGGTCAAGACTGATTTGTATATGGCTCGATCCAAACTGGAATGGGATGGCAAGCAAAAAAACTGATGGATTAAACCCAGATCTGTGACTGGGGGTAAATGCTTGATTTGCTCTGCATTCTGTCCATCATCTGTTGTTTTTGCACCTGCACCACCTAGGCATCTCCGAGTGGTCTGGACACTGTACCCTTCTCTTTCAGTTTCTTCTCATATGAAGTCAACCTTTGGGTTCCACCGGCCTGGTCCACGGTCGCGACAGCAGCAGGACAACCACGGCTTCAATTGACTTCAAACAAGGGGTTACGATATTACTTCACCCCTTTGCACATGGGGTCCCTGCTGTAGGTACTCTGTTATTCGGGGTATCCAAAAGTGGGGGAACTCTCCAACCTTCTTTGTGACAAATGGTTTCCTCGGGGTCCAGTAGGAAGGATCCACAATCCATAAAAATACAACTGCGATGGTCTTTTGGTAGCCTATGGGATACCTGTCTCAAATATGCACCTGGGCACCTGTGGGACTTTTAGTACTTACCTTTGGTAATTTACTACTTCCACAGCCCCTGGGATTCTAACACACTTACCTTGGTTGAGCACCTCCATTCTTATACCACTTTCTTGGTCTAGGGTCCCCCCACAATATGGCTCCACATATTTCTATGCTTTTCCTACTTGTTGCGAAGTGTATATTTTGTGTGTAGATATACCAATGTTACCATAGCCTTAGTGTTGTAATAAAGAATACTTTGCAACACCTAGTGTGAACAGTTACTGACTGACTATTGTGGTGTTGAAGTGCTTTACACTCTTCCTGGATAAGCTTGAGCTGCTCACTAGAGCTACCTCTAGAGAGCTTTTGCTATCTGGACACCCAAACACTATCACTGAGGGTGGCCTGGACTCAGTATAGGGTGTACACCATGCTGAGTGCTCTCTCCCATAAATGTAGTTGTTTGTTACTTTCATACCCACAATTGGCATACTGGTGTACCCATGTACGTCTCTAGTATGTGGTACCTAGGTACCCAGGGCATTGGTACACCAGGGGTCCCCTATGGGCTGCAGCAGGTATTATGCCACCCATGCCCATGCAAACTGTGACTGCAGGCCTGCTACTGCTGCCTGCGTGAAAGGGTGCATGCATCCTTTCACTGTCAAACCAACCATTGCACTTAGACCCTACAAGTCACGGCTCTGGTAGGCCCTTCAGCCCAAGGGCAGGGTGCACACCTCTAAGTGTGAGGGTTACACTGCATGAGCAGGGTACCCCTAAAGACCAGGCCAATTCCTGGACTCTGTAAGTGTGGGAAGCCATCTTAAGGTATGTAGTGGACACTGGTCCATAATAGCTACTCCGAAACCAGGCATGTTTGCTATCAAACATGTTGGAATCATGAAGCTACAAAATTCCAGTGTTAGTTGCATGATACCATGTAGTCTGGTGGTTCCCTAGGTAATCCCCTAGTTCTGCCTATGCAGCCTTAAGGGGTCCAGCTGACAGCCTCCACTGCTCCTGACTCCTTGCATAATCCGGTATGCACCAGTTCAGGAACCTCCGGTTTCCACTCTGGCGCAAAACTACACAAAGGACAGGGGAATGACCAACACCCATGTCTAGCCCCTCCCCTAGGGAGGGGCTCAGAGGTCTACCAGCTGGCCATTGATTCTGCCATCTTGAAAATAAGATGTGAAGAGGTCCCTGGAAGCATCTGGTTAGTTAGGCCAGGCAGGTGACGTCCGTGACCCCCTCCGATAGGTAGGTCACTGTAGAGGTTGACCAACCCCCTCTTAGAGTTATTTAAAGGCTTCCTCACAGGTGGGACCTCAGATTGGTCAAGCAAGACTCTACAAGGAACTCTCTGCAAGACATCTTCTGCTCCTGGCCTCTGAAACTGCTACTGTTCTTCACCTGGAACCGAACAAGTCTGCTTCTGGTGGAAAGGCTCCCACTGCAACATTGTTTCCCTGGATCCTGCAAGAATTCTGCAACATCCAAGACTGTGCATCCTCCAGGGTCACAAGGACTCTGCACCAGGAAGCAAGAAGGAATCTCCTGTGGAGTGATGCAGTCACTCCCCTGCATCTGCAGGCACCTCAAGGCATCGTCGACTGTTTGGTGGAGTCTGCGGTCTTTGGACATACAAAGATTCTACAACACAGGTGGTGAGTCTGTGGCCTACTCTAGGTCCTGCTTGTCTTCCATCCAAGTTGGGAGACTGTAGGCCCTTACTCCTGCCACTGGACTGGCTCACCTGTGCACTGCAACAGTTGCATTTGCCAAGGCTTGGTGACTCTTAGAAGCCCCGGCCCCCAGAACTCTGCAAACCGAAGATCAGCTCCTGTCCTGCAACTCATGCGAAGTGGGATTTCTGTTTTGCTGTTCTGGTAAGGCTTCCTTGTGACTCCCTGTGTGTGGCACCTGTGGGGGCTCCACCGGCTTCTGTTGGCCTTCCTGTGTGCTGAAGGCCAGCTCTGACTCCCCCTCCTGGGTAGAGTCTCTTGAACCTTGCTGGTCCCCACAATTCTGGAAACTCCTCTTCTGCTTCAATTTGCACTTACCAGTGCTTGTTAGTGACCTGGCTAGTCACTGACCCTCCTGCAATCTGGCGATTGTCAAGGGACAGCTCGTAAGTGACTCCTGGGATCTTCATCGACTCCTGAGCCCCGCAGCTGGACTTCTTCACCAACTTGCAGGAAGTTCATCTTTAGGACGTTGGGCATTGCCATCTGCGCCATCTGGGCACCTCCTTGGGTGCTGGACTATGTACTCTTCCATTGCAGGTCCTCAACGTCCGGAATCCATCCCTGGGTTCCACCAACCTGTCCCACAGGTCCTGACAGCATCTGAATAATCCAAGGCATCTACAGTCTTCTGAGAGAATTCCTTCTCCCCTCTGCATCTGGGCTCCTGGTGTAGGTACTCCTGTCTTCCGGGTATTATGGGGTAGGGGCACTTTCCATCCATCCTTTTGCCTGCTGGTTTCTACGGGGTCTGCTTGGAAGGGTCCTGAATTCCACAAACTCCAACCACTACTTTCTCTGTTAGCCTATGGTGCAACTGGGTGGGTAACTGACTTACTCCTAGTTGCTGGGGTCACCTACTGTACTTACCTCTGACGTTTCTAACTGGCCCCAGCCCCTAGCTAACTGCCACACTTACCTTGGTTGAAGTCCCACTTTCACATTCCCTGTATATTTCTATGCTATTTTTGCTGGTTATTTTGTGTGTATAATTGTATGTAGTATCTTGAAAGGGAGGTACACCAACACCAATGGTAGTTTGGTAGTATTGCGGCAATAAAATATCCTTTATTTTTGCAACACTTGTGTGGTTCTTCCTTGTGACTAAGTTATTGTCTGAGTACTGTGATATTGCAAGTGCTTTACATTCATCGATACGCTTTAGCTGCTCACCTCAGCTTCCCCTAGAGAGCTTCTGCTATCTGGACACCTATTCATTATCACTGAGGGTTGCCTGGACTCAGCATAGGGTGCCACACCATAGGTGTACACCATAAAATGAGCCAGCCTCCTACAACCTGGTTAGCAGGAACTCAGTGCACTTCCATCAAAGTTGCATCTAAAACCCAGGCAAAAAGTGGGGGCACTGCAACCAGAATTCAGCTCCCTACAACCATTAACATAGCACAAACTACACTCACTTCAATCATTGTTAACCCAACATTCTAGATCATGTAGTGCCCTGTTACAAATTGCCCCAAGTGGTGTCATCACCGTCCCTGCACAGCAACCTACTTGGCGCCCTTGGCTCCCATTTACCACTTGCTCAAAGTTGGACCCAGCAGAATACTCCCAGTTCCAGGGAGTTTAACTAATAAACTCAATTAACTCATAAAGTGAAACTGTCAGGACTTGTCGATCATGGCTCTAGTATTCCCCTACCAACCCCCTGTCCTCCTACTCCTACTCCAACACCGCGCCTCCCCAGAGTTAAAGGGGAACTCGTAATGGGGCCCACAATCAGCACATTCATGACAATTAAAATATTTGTTCAACTGTGTGCTAACACAATTCATGTCTCACAAAGTAAGCTCAAATCAAAGACAGCACTTATGGCATCCTGGTTTAAAAGAGAACCCTATACCACATAGAAAGCAAGATTGCCTCAAGAAGTGTGCTCCCTCTATTGTGTATTGATGCGACACTCCATACCCCACAAAAAGCACGTCCAAAGTCAATACCTACTCCTTAAGTATTAACCCAACAATCTACACCACAGATCAAACACAGTCATATCAAATACATCACTAACCAAAGACTGTGATAAAACAACACTCCATTTCCCGTAGAGTACATTCAAACCGAAGACAGCAGTTAGTTTACCCTTTTTAAAACCCTATACCATACAGCTAACACATTGATATCTAAACACACCATTTCCTATATAGTGTAATATGATACTCCATGTCGCGTAGCAATCACACCCACATGCCTCTGCCTTTAACACACAATTCCATACTTCAGATCGCACATGTCTCTGGCAAACAACACTCATTCCATCCAGTGTCACTCTATACCACAGAGCAAACATGTCCAAAACAAAGACAACACTCATTTTACCCAGTGTTAACACAACCTTTACCATGCCCCAAACATGCTCTACTTAAATATAACCCTCACTTAAATATGTTAACAGGGCACACCATACCATACAGCATAGAATGTTCCTCCAAAAAGGCAGTACTCAATCCATGCACTATCACAACAATCATCACCAAACAGAAAGCACAACCATGTCATATAAAAACATATTCCAATACATGGTTTGAGACAACACTCCATATCGCACAAAAACATCCTGAAATCAAAGAAAGCACCCAGTCCATCCTTTGCTAACCCATCAATTTATGCCATACAGCAAGCATGTCAACTCAAATGCAGTGGTTGTTGCACTATGTTGTGATAATGTTCCACACATTAATGAAAACATGTTATCAAAGTTAACACTTACTCTACCCTTGTACAAGTTTTCTACCTCACATCAAGCATGTCCATGTCAAACACAGCACACACTCCATCATTTATTAACACAACACTGTATACAATGCAGCAGTCAAACCCTTATTGAACTCAGTGCTCACTCCATTGTGGGTTAGGATAACAATTCACACCTCAGAGAAAGCAAATTTATATGTAAAATACTACTTACTTAAAACAAAACTATGTACATCACACAGCCCTTGATAGTTCAGCAAGCATGGCTATAGAAAACAGCACTCACTTGAAAAAGCGTCAACCACATACTCTATAATGCAAAGGGCTCATGCCCTTATTAAGCACAGTTACCAAAAACATGGCATCCAGCACTGACATAACAAAGCAATCTATAAAATAACCAGCACTGCTGAGGTTGTTTTTCACTATAATTTTCTAATAAATTTAGTGATATTGTTTCTTAAGTTGAAATGTGGTTGTGAGTTACCCGAATTCAAGAAAAATAACAAAGGTCTATAAAGCACAATGGATTGCCCCAATATAAATGTAATGTGTGTGTTCACAACTTCAATTTTGATACCACAGTATAGCGCTGAGTCCGTCCATCCACACATCCCATAAAGGGCAACAGCTATTCCATTGCATAAACACTAACCGTACCTCAAACATAATGGCTCTAGCACTCACAAACCCTTCCAAACGACAAAGAAAGCTGTTCCTCTTTAATCATAACACATCACTCAGTGTGTATCACAAATAATCTTTTAATCCCTAACACATCAGTCTGTACAGCTTAGCAAGAACATTGGACCTTATTTAGAGTAGCAGACACCATACGCTGTCAAATCATGGTAGATAGCCATACGTCAAATTACAAGAAAGCACTTGCAGTATGGCATAGAGATGCCCGTTACATCTGTGGAGGAGTATCCTGTCTATCAAACTCTAAATAAAGCCCTTTATCTATTAACAAGCACTGTCACACCCTGAGTGTACTTTCAGTTATACTTACACATCTCCTTGAATAGCAAATCTGCTATTACTTTAGTAACCATAGCTTATGTGTGAACCAGGATGGACAAGGAGAAAGTCACTCTTGCATTCTAAGCACCACCCAAGGATCTGTCAAATGAGGCAAAGCCATTTGGAAGGACACATTGTAGGAAAAAGGTCAATGATCAAAGTCTGACTAGGGTGGTTGAGACTGGCACCTTCAACAAAGGCACCACTTCTGATATTGGCACCAGTCAGTACTCTAAGCGTAATGTGAGCTACTATGATGTCAAGTCAATGAATCTCATTACCAGGCATATAGTTTAAGGCCATTGTTCCATTTGTATAGTACTCCAGATACACTACTCTGCTTCATGCTCTGTTGTTGCTCCTTAAGACTGGTATACCTTGTTTACAGCATACTTACTCCATTGTCCAACGTTGCTAGGGCATCATAGAGTTTGCAGAGGGAGATCACTCCACTGCTATCGGGGATAGGGACCAACTCTACACAGTTATGCTTCTTAAAGTGCAAGATTTTCTCAACAAACTTGTCGAAGAGGCGCTGCAGTGTTTCTACTTCTCCCTGTGGATAGAAAGAGAGGGCCAATCAAGGAAAGAAAGGGCCAATCAAGGAAAAAAATCAATATCTTTATGACTACCCCAAAAGATCAGACCGACGTTCCCGTCTATTGCTCAATAAAAAAGTACTCTCTCCTGGTAATAGTGTTTCATCAAACTTTACATCATAAACAGAAAACAGGCCAGCCAGAGTGCCTAATGTTAAAATGAGAACTTTGGATCCTAATAATTTAAATTAAAACTTTGCTCTGCAAACAGCTGCTCATGGATTGGGTAAGTCACCTTCAACAGTAAAACAAGGCCGAAAGGGGTCAGCAGCAAGTAGAACAATGTATTGGAATTACCACTATTGAGCTGCAAGCAGCAGCCCCTTTAATCCCCTAGCATGTGTGTAATTTAGGGAAGGTGGAAATGAGGTTCTTAATATTTTACAAATTCCATTCCTCTTTGAAGTCATGTAAAGAAGATTAGCCATCCCATGCAGCATAGCCATGTACTATAAGAGAGTCATACTCTTAGTACAGCTCTCTTGCACCACCCTGTACACTGCAAGCCTAGTGCTCTAATTTACCAGAGTAGCCATCCTCAGGCAGGCCCACACAGGAGGTTTGAACTTTTGCAATCTACTGTTGTATTATGGTGCCTAGACAACCCTAAAGACGCTTCAGCTCTTGAGCATGCCCGAGAAATTTCAGAGCCTTGGGCCCTCTTCAGATTTTCAACATCTGCTGTTGAGCAACGGACATACTAGGTAAGCATACCTTAGGCCGACGTTCCAACCAAGACTGAACATACGGCTTCCAGCCCAAATTTGTATGATCATTGTAGACCATTCCACAACGGGACACAGTGGCAGGTGAAGCAACGGCCAAGTCAGAGACTTCAAACAGCAGAGAAACCTAAAGGAATAAATGTGGCAAACACATTGTTAGTAGTGTGATCGCCCATGGTGCTGCTATGTTACTAATGGAAAATAAGGCGATGAGCATGATTGGTTTACAAACAATAGTACACATTGAAACAAAATTATTTACCTGTCTCTATTTGTTCTGAAAAATCTTCATCTTAAACATTTCTGTTGGCCAGGCAGGAGTATGGAGACTATCTTGAATGTCAGAGCGCATTAGAGATACCTAGAACATGATTTCGCCTAAGGATCACAGTATTCTAGTAAAAAGATTCATAGGAAATCATGGTTCTAGGTATCTTCCTCATTTGGGGGAGCTAAACAACTGAAAACATAAGATCGATAGCACAATGAAACTCATGTGTTTCTAGAAAAAAGCCAATTAGGTTTGTATCGCAATCCTTGTAAACCTCAGATCCCAAAAATGCTATAATTGACTTCCTTTCAAAACTCTTATTAATTACTGGTTACACTAGGCAAATTGTACATAACAGAGGGAAACCTTTAAAGTTATGAAAATTACATTCACCTCTGATAAATGTATGACAAGGGATATATTGGATCTTCGATGTAGACTTCTTATGGGCAGGTCAGCACTCTAAGGGAATCCACTTGTACTTGGATTAATCTGTTGTGATAAAGATCAATATACAGTGGGTGAGAGGTTCTCACCACCGAAGGGTTTAGAGCATGGGTTCCTCACCTCAAAGATGTCATCTGAGATGGATGAATGGCCCTGGAGGTCCAATAACTTAACCAGTTACAGCTGCAGAATTCTCATGTGCAGTTTGGATTAATATACTGCCTCTCTGCACGAAGCATGTGGTAATAAAAGTCACTGGAAGAGCCAAGAGGCTGTATCCTAGAAAGTGGCTTAGAGGCTCCTTAAAAGATATTACTCTTTTTGTTAAATTTTCTGGGTGAGGGAAGGCACTGGCCAGCTACATGTGTAGGAATGCCCTTATGAGCAGAATCCTTAATGGTATCATATAGGATATTAGAATGTTCACAAAGAACACAAAACCCAAGCCCAAGCACTGCAAAAAGTGGAAGTAAGTTTGACCTTGATGTGCAAAGTATCAGAGCCACTGTGGCCAGATAGGGCGACAGGCAAGATCCAACAGTGCCACGGCTACCTGCTAAGTGCATGTGTAGATGGAGTGTTAGATTTTAGCCACCAGAACTAGGCAGCCATGAAAGTAAGGCAAAGTTTGGGTCACAATAAGCCTTCAGTTTCTGAGCAGTGAACACCCTATCCCTTAACCTTGGCAAGTGGATCTGACTGAAAGATGATGTCAGGTGAATGGAAAAGATGACTTTGCAATATTTGATCCATTCTAGGATATTTAGCAGTATGTTCTGCAATTGGTCAGAGAGGGTGATCTCGGCATTGGTGTGGAAGGGCTCTTCGAATGCCCTTGAGTTGCTTGACTGATCACAGGGTCTAGTTTGGGATGACCCATTAGGCATGTTGGTGCATCATCTGGTGCTTCATATTTCTTATCCAGTGTGGGCATGATTCCTGATACAGTAGCTGGATTTTTCATAGTACGAATACCCTCTTGCCATATGAAGTCTATTATGGGTATTGCTTTTAACGACTTCTTCATGGGCTCCTTAAAATCATTCAGGAAACAGTCAGCCTGTTTGGTGCATAAGGGCAATTAAAAGCGCTTTGCTGCTCGTTCCATAACATTATGAAAGCCACCTATATTGTTGGGTGGTGAGACAACTGGAGTTGACAGAGGTGGAGATGGTGTGTGTATTACGTAATCATCCCACTCAGCAGCTGTTGAAGCCTGGTCTCTTATCTCCCCTGCTTCCTCTTGATCCCCCTTTGAGGTGTCAGGGTCATCTGCTGGTGGATCTCCCAATGGTAGTGTTGACAGGGGAGGTAATGATAGAGGAAGTGTGGTGGGACGAGCCAGTGGCATTTGATGTGGAGATCTTATGGGTGTTTAAAGATGGAAAGGAGGTGCAGATGGAGCAGGTTCAGGTATTGCTCATAACACTCTCTGAGCATATCATGAAGATTGGATATCAACTCTTGTGGCATCTGAATTGCTCCTGCAGATTTTGGGGAGAATGAACGAGTTACTTACCTTCGGTAACGACTTTTCTGGTGGATATATTAGCTACCTGTGGATTCCTCACCTAATGAATACTCCCATTGCACCAGCACTCGACGGAAATCTTCTTCCTAGCTTCTGCAGGTCGACGAGGACGTCACATTTGCCCACGCGACGCCGTCTGACGTCATTCAGGCAATAAGAGGTCCTCGCCGACGTCAGTACCAACATTTTTTACGTGCCTGAGAATAATAATCCATTGAGATGAAAGAACCATAGCAATATTTAATGACATTTCAAACAAATACATCATTCTGAAAAGTCGATCTACCAATTTATTTTTTATTTTTTTTAACAAGTAAATAAATATATGAACTATATATAAATATATATATATATATATATATATATACACATAAGCATATATACATGATATATACCAATCCTCAAAACCAAGAGGAGCACACTCAAGAATTACTTGGTTAGACCAAACAGGCAACGGGGAGGCGGGTGGGACCGTGAGGAATCCACAGGTAGCTAATGTATCCACCAGAAAAGTCGTTACCTAAGGTAAGTAACTCGTTCTTCTGATGGATACAAATACCTGTGGATTCCTCACCTAATGAATAGAGTCCCAAAGCAGTACCGCACTCGGTGGTGGGTGCCTGAATGGTCAAACCAAGAAATCCTGCAGCACCGACCGTGCAAAATGGCCGTCCCTTCTGACCTCAGAGTCCAAGCAGTAATGTTTCGCAAAAGTATGAAGGGACGACCAAGTTGCGGCCTTGCAGATGTCGACCACAGGAACACCTCTAGCCAAGGCCGAGGAGGCCGACTTAGCTCTGGTGGAATGAGCTCTTATACCATCAGGGGGATCCTTCTTTGCTAAAGAGTAACACATTTTAATGCAAAGAACAACCCACCCGGAGAGTGTTCTCTTGTGGACTGCCTTTCCTCTCCTCTTTCCCACGTAATCGATGAAAAGCTGATCCTCCAGCCTGAAATCCTTTGTCCTGTCTATGTAAAAGCTTAACGCCCTCTTTGGGTCCAAGCAGTGTAGTCTCTCTTCTTCCTTTGAAGGATGAGGCGGAGGATTAAACGTGGAAAGAGTAATTGTCTGAGCCAAATGAAAGGGTGAAACAACCTTCGGAAGGAAAGCAGCCTTGGTCCTCAACACCACCTTATCCCCATAAAAAGTTGTATAAGGGGGTTTTACCGATAGAGCCTGCAACTCACTCACTCTCCTTGCAGATGTTATAGCAACCAGGAAAAGAACTAATAATCTTATGGGGCAAGAATGCATAGGCTCAAAAGGTGACCCCATAAGGAAAGTTAGGACCAAGGACAAATCCCATTGAGGCATAACGAAAGGATTTGGAGGAAATTTATTCATAAGGCCCTTCAAGAATCTAAGTACTATAGGAGATTTAAATAACGAAGGCTGGTCTGGAAGACAAATAAAGGCTGACAAGGCAGACAAGTAACCCTTAACAGTAGCCACTGCACAACCCCTCTGTGCTAAAGACAAAGCAAAAGATAAAACATCCGACAAATGAGCACGTAAGGGATCAATCTGCCTCTCTCCACACCATACCACAAATTTAGACCACCTATTAGTGTAGATAGATTTAGTGGAGTGTCGCCTGGCCGCTAAGATAACATCCACTACATCAGGCGGGAGAGAAAAGGAACTCAGGTTGCCCCGCTCAATCTCCAGGCATGAAGGTGCAGGCTCTGGAGGTTGGGGTATAAAACCTGCCCCTGCGACTGCGAGAGGAGGTCTGCCCTGAGAGGGAGACGGAGCGGAGGGCACAGTGAAAGTTGGAGAAGGTCGGAATACCACCCCCTCCTTGGCCCCTCCTTGGCCAATCCGGAGCAATTAAGATTACTTGGGCCCGGTCTTGGCGAATTTTCCTCAACACTCGAGGAATCAAGGGTATGGGGGGAAACGCGTAAAGCAACTGGTCGCACCAGGTTCTCTGAAACGCGTCCCCCAACGCTCCTTGCACCGGATACTGGAGGCTGCAGAATAACGGGCAGTGCGAGTTTTCGCGGGTGGCAAACAGATCTATCCGAGGAAACCCCCACATCTGGAAGATTAGACAGACTTGATCTGGATGGAGACGCCACTCGTGGTCGGCCGAGAAATGTCGACTGAGACTGTCCGCACTTACATTCAAGACTCCGGCCAGATGATTTGCTACCAAACAAATCTGATGGTCCTTTGCCCAGGACCATAGCCGAAGAGCTTCTCTGCAGAGAATGTACGACCCCACTCCTCCCTGTTTGTTTATATACCACATCGCAGTAGTATTGTCCGTTAGGACCTGAACCGACTGACCGCGAAGGGATGGGAGGAAGGCCTTGAGAGCCAAACATACAGCCCGTAACTCCAACAGATTGATATGAAACATCTGTTCCTCTGGAGACCAAAGCCCTTTGATCTCCAGGTCCCCCAGATGAGCTCCCCACCCTAGAGTGGAAGCATCCGTTATGACCGTGGTCACTGGTGGAGGCTGCGTGAACGGCCTTCCCCGGGAAAGATTGTCGCCCACAATCCACCACTTCAAATCCGTGGCAGCATCTCTGGAGATCTTTACAGAACCTTCGACATCTCCTTTGTGTTGAGACCACTGCCCTCGGAGGCACCACTGAAGAGCCCTCATGTGCCAGCGAGCATGCGTGACCAACAGTATGCAGGAGGCAAACAGACCGAGCAGACGTAGGACCTTGAGGACTGGAATGACCGCTCCACTTTGAAACATTGGAACCAACGCCTGAATGTCTTGAATCCGCTGAGGCGGAGGAAAGGCTCGATTCAATGTTGTAACCAGTACTGCCCCTATGAACAGGAGGCGCTGAGAGGGCTCTAGGTGAGATTTGGGCACGTTCACCGAAAAGCCCAGGTCGAACAACAACTGGGTTGTCGACTGCAGATGATGCAACACAAGCTCCGGGGACTTGGCTTTGATCAACCAGTCGTCCAGGTACGGGAATACTGCTATCCCCTTCCTTCTGAGCTCTGCCGCAACCACCGACATCACCTTCGTGAAGACTCGAGGTGCTGAAGTAAGACCAAACGGGAGGACCGCAAACTGATAGTGCTGCGACCCCACCACAAACCGGAGATACTTCCTGTGCGACTTGAGTATCGGGATATGAAAGTAAGCATCCTGCAAGTCGACAGACACCATCCAGTCTCCCTTGTTCAACGCCAAAAGCACCTGAGCTAGGGTCAGCATCTTGAACTTTTCCTGTTTGAGGAACCAATTCAAAATCCTCAGGTCCAGGATTGGTCTCAACCGACCATCCTTCTTGGGAATCAGGAAGTATCTCGAGTAACAACCCTGAACCAAATCTACCGCGCCCTTTGAAAGGAGGACTTGAACCTCCTGTTCTAATAACAGGAGGTGTTCTTCTGAACAATAAGATGGGCGGGGCGGGATGGGGGGCGGAAACTCCCGAAAGGGAAGGGTGCAGCCTTTTCCCACAATGCTGGTAACCCAGGAGTCTGATGTGATGACCTCCCACTTGTGGAGAAAATACAGTAACCTCCCCCCTACAGGAGAAGAGTGAGTGGGAATTGGTGGAAGCCTAAGGCTGCTTCCCCTGCTGCACCCCTCCAGAGGAAGAGGAAGAGGCAGAGTGCTGTTGAGAGGCTCCCCTGGTTCGGACCCTACCCCTCCCTCTGAAAGACCTATAGGAGAGAGAGGAGGTAGGCTGCTGGAATTTCCCCCGAAAGGAGGAGGAGGAGGAGGAGCCACGACCAAATCCTCGAAACCTCCTAAAAAATCTGGAGGAGGCAGAAGAAGTGGCTTGCAATCCTAGCGACTTGGCCGTGGCCCTGCTCTCCTTAAACCTCTCCAAGGCCGAATCTGCCTTGGCACCAAAGAGCTTGTCCCCATCAAAAGGGAGGTCTAGCAGGGTCGACTGTACATCCGATGAAGACCCTGAGTTACGAAGCCAAGCCTGCCTCCTCGTAACTACAGCAGTACCCATTGCTCTAGCCACAGAGTCAGTTGTATCCAACCCAGATTGGATAACCTGAGTTGCAGCAGCTTGAGCGTCCGATACCAGATTCAATAGCCCTTGAGGGACCTCCGTATGCGTAGATGTAATTTTGTCCATCAGAGCATAAATGTACCTCCCTAAAATACACGTAGCATTGGTGGACTTTAATGCCATGCTACATGACGAGAACACCTTTTTGGATGCCATGTCCATCTTCTTGGAGTCTCTATCCGATGGCACAGATGGAAAAGACCCAGGCGCAGATCTTGCAGAGCAGGAAGCCTGGACCACCAAGCTTTTAGGTGTTGGATGTCTGGTAAGAAAGCCAGGGTCAGCCGGTGCAGCCCGATATCTCCTAGCCACAGACCTATCGACAGCTGGAGAAGACACCGGCTGCTTCCAGACCTCCAAAACAGGTTCCAGCAGCGCCTCGTTGAACGGCAAAAGTGGTTCCGCTGATGTAGAGGCCATGTGCAACACCTCTGTCAACAGATTCTGCTTCGCCTCAGTCTCCGGCAAAGGCAGTTCCAAGAAGTTAGCTGCCTTCCTTGTAACAGCATGAAAAGTGGCTGCCTCTTCCGTATACTCCCGAGGAGATGACAAGTCCCACTCAGGGGAAGTATCTAGGCCACTAGCCGTGTCCAGCCCATGGAGACCCTCACGAGAGTCCTCAATCTCTCCTTCCTCCAGGTTCTGCTGATACTCCTGTTCTTCCAGGAGACGGAGAGCAAGCCTCCTCGAGTGCAGCCTCTCCTCAATCCTCGGTGTCTACATGTCATCAGCAGATGTCGAAGAACGATCTCCGGATCCGTCCGACGTCGGGTCTACAGGCGCCACAGGTACCTTCGGCGCCGAACCAGGAGTCGGATGGAGAGAAGACTGCTTCGGAGTCGTAGAAGGCCTAGACGGCGTCACTGGACGAAACCCCGAAGCCGCTGGAGCCGAAACTCTCGGAGCCGAAGTCTCTGGAGCCACCGGAGCCAACACCGGCGCCGAGCCCACGTTCCCCAGGGGGAGAAAGGGCATAAAGGGTGCTGGTCGCAGCGTAGACGGAGCACCCATGTTAAAAGCCAAAGGGCCCGAAGGCCCAGCCGGTGCACCACCTGGAGCCATCTGCTGAAAGATGGAGAACATTGCATTTAAAAATGCGGTATTATCGGCTCCAGGGGCCGGAAAAGCCAGGTACTGGGGTGACTGGATCGAAGGCGACACCGACGCCGTCCTCGACGTCTGTAACGTCGGAGAAAACATTTGAGGCTGTGGAACCTCAAACACTGAAGGCGGTTGGCCCGAAGACCCGGGCGAAGTCGGTGAGGCTGGAGAAGGCAACGGCGTCGACGGATGGGGAGTGACTGTGGGACTGACCTCCCAAGTCTTCCGACGCCGTGTCGATGGCGACCTCGACTGAGACCTCTCTTTACTCGACCAGCGCCGTGATTCTCGACGACGCCGGGAGTCCCGATGACGCCAATGAGATTTCGGTGACGAGGATTTTCAATGGTGACTCTTCTTTTTCGACTTCGCCATAAAAAGCTTGGCCTCGCGCTCTTTCAGGGCCTTCGGATTCATATGCTGACATGAATCACACCTGCCAACATCATGATCGGAACTTAGACACCACAAACAGTCGGAATGTGGGTCCGTTACCGACATTTTGCCCCCACACTCACACAGGGCTTAAAACCTGACTTCCTCTGCGACATTGTAATCTCAGAGAAAAAACACAGCCAAAAAACACACTGTAACTGTCAAACAGCAACAGTAGCTCCCTCGAAGATAACCGTTTCGAATGGCACGGAAAAAAGGGAACTGACGTCGGCATGGACCTCTTATTGCCTATATGACGTCAGACGGCGTCGCGTGGGCAAATGTGACGTCCTCGTCGACGTGCAGAAGCTAGGAAGAAGATTTCCGTCGAGTGCTGGCGCAATGGGAGTATTCATTAGGTGAGGAATCCACAGGTAGTTGTATCCATCAGAAAGACTTGATATTGTTCTTGTGCCTGTTCACCCAGTTATGAGTCATCCTAATAGTAATGGTCATCATCTTCCTCCTCACTTGAAATTTAACACGCAGTTCTGAAGGGCAGTGAGCAACTCCAAAAAATAACTTCCTCTTCTGAGTCCTCATCTAGGAGATGCTTTGGCGGAAATGGAGTAATTTTGCTAGGAGAAGAGTGTTCTTGAAGTATAATTTTTTTTTGGAGATGTTCCAGAGTGTTACAAGCTTGCAGTAGGCATTAAAAGTGTTAGAGGTGCCTTTTTATGTCTCCATCGACGGTGACTTAGTTGTTTTTGTCACTCACTGTGGTTTTCTTATTGAGTCAGTAGTGACAGTTATGTTCATTGAGGAAATCGTCATCGACGGTGTGGTAGTTAACGTTGTCTTCATCGACGTTGGTGTCATCAATGGTGCCTTCGTCAACCGTGCCCTTGTTGATGAGGCTGTCGTCAACAGTGATGGAGCTGGTGTTGATGGTTTGCCCGTCGACGAGTCAGTCAACAGTGGTGGTCTCGTCATCGATGATCTCTTGGTGATTTTTTTGTTGTCAGCGAGATAGGGGTTTTCTTCGCTTTCAGAGCCGTCAACGTTAATTTATGTGAGATTACTGTTGTTGACGCTAGTGGAGACGAGGAAATTATCAGCAGCAGTAAACAAAATGTCATGGTGGTGTAAGTCGTCGATGGTGTTGTATACGATGTGTAAGAAAATACCCTCTTTCTTGGCATGGTTACCCCCATTCTTTGCCTGATGTCTGTGTGCTTGACTGTGTTCACTGGTATCCTGCTAACCAGGACCCCAGTGATTATGCTCTCTTTCCCAAAACTCTGTATTTCGCTCTCAATTGGTATAGTGGTGCCCCCTTATATGTTCCTAGTATATGGTACCTAGGTTCCCAGGGCATTGGGGTTCCAGGGGATTCCTATGGGCTGCAGCATATATCTTGCCACCTATAGGGAGCCCATGCAAAGGCTTCTGCAGGACGGCCATTGCAGCCTGCGTGAAAAGGTACAAGCACCCTTTCACTGCCATTTACACTGCACCAGGTAACTTATAAGTCACCCCTATAGTAGGCCCTTCAGCCCTGAGGGCAGGGCGCAAAGTACCTATGTGTGAGGGCACCCCTGCACTAGCAGAGGTGCCCCCACGACCTTCAGGACCATTTTCCCAGACTTCAAGAGGGCGGGAACGCTATTTTACGCGTGAACTAGACATAGCTAACATAATGGTAATTCGGAACATAGGCCTGTTTGGTATAAACCGTGCAGGAATCATACCCCCATGCTTTTGCAAGCACTGGTTGTATGATCCAATGCACTCTGGGGGATCCTTGGAGAACCACTAGTACTGCCATCACAGCCTTCTGAGATTTTCCAGGCAGCCCCAGCTGCTGCCACCTCACAGACAGGTTTCTGCCCTGCTTTTTCTTGAAAAGCTCGAGCCCAGGAAGGCAGAACAAAGGATTTCCTTTGGGAGAGGGGAGTTACACCCTCTCCCTTTGGAAATAGGTGTTACAGGCTTGGGAGGGGTAGGCTCTCCAAGCCACTGGAAATGCTTTGAAGAACACATTTGGTGCCCTCCTTGCATAATCCAGTGTACACCGGTTCAGGGACCCGTAGTCCCTGCTCTGGCGCGAAACGGGACAAAGTAAAGGGGAGTGACCACTCTGCTGTCCATCACAACCCCAGGGGTGGTGCTCAGAGCTCCCCGAGAGAGTCCCTGGGTTTTGCCATCTTGGATTCAAGGTTGGCAGGGAACTCTGAGAGCATCTGAGTGGCCAGTGCCAACAGGAGACGTCAGAGCCCTCCCCTGATAGGTACCTACCTTTTTAGGGCTATTTAGGGACTCTCCTTTGGGTGGTTCCTCAGATTCGGATTGCAAGACTCCAGCAAGAATCCTTTGCATCCTCCACTTTGACTTCTCTCTGAAGAAACTGCATCTGGACCCTCCAGGAACTCTACAAGCTGCAACAAAGAAGCAATACGCATTCTGCAACATTGTTTCTCTGGCAACTGCAACTGTTTCTCGGTCGTGCATCCTCTGAAGACAGCCCATCTTCAGCCTGCATCAGAAGGGTGAAAGAATCTCCCATGGGATAAAGGAGTCACTCCTCTGCTTCTGCAGGCACCAACTGCAACAACAACCGGCTGCGTAGATCCCCTCTCCTGCTGAGCTGTGTGGATCCTGCATCACGGGTGGTGGACTGAAGTGATCCCGACGGTCCTCTCTTCCAACTGTCCAACTTTGGTGGAGGTAAGAGCTTGCCTCCCCACGCAAGACAGTACCCCTGTGCACCACATGGTTTGCAGCTTCCAAGGATTGTTGGCATCCTTCCTCTAAGTTCTTTGTGCATCCTGTAGTGGTTCCACGGCAACGTGGGGGCCTTTGTCATAGTGCTGCATGGGCCTCTTTTGCAACTTCCTTGTCCCCGGGCTGTGGGACTCCTGTGTGCGCTGCCTGGTCTTCTGTGGGCTCTCTGAGTGGCTGATGGCCCCTTCTGACTCCCTCTCCTGGGTAGAGCCTACCTGGGTCCTTCCTGGTCCCGGACAGCGCCATTTTCCACTAACTGCAAGTTTTGTGTGTGCCAAGGCTTGTTGGCGGACTCTGACAACGCAAACCCGACTGCAATCCTCCATACGGTGTGGGACATCACTTGCATCCTCCAGGCACCTGACTTCGTCTTCTTGGGTGCAGTACTGACTGTTCATCACCGGTGCTTCGTCCTTTGCACCTTCATCTGCGTTAGCAGGGGCTCCTGTTCTTCCTGGACTCTTCTGTGCTTCTTGGACTTGGTCCCCTTCTTCCAGAGGTCTTCTTGTCCAGGAATCCACTGTTGGTGTCTTGCAGTCTCTTCTGGGTTTTGCATCGTTTCTGTGTTTGTTCTGGGAAAGTTACTGTGATTTACTCATGCTTTCCTGGTCACTGGGGTGGGTTCTAGTACTTACCTATGGGGTTGTCTAGTACTCCCAGCTCCCCTCTACACACTACACTTGCCTAGGTGGGAAACCGACGTTCGCATTCCACTTTCTTAGTATATGGTTTGTGCTTCCCCCTGGCCCATTTCTAACTATTGTGATTTTCACTAATTGCACTGTTTCCTAACTGTTTTATGCCTATTTCTGCATACTAGTGTATATAGTTTGCGTATTACTTACCTCCTAAGGGAGTATAGTCTCTATGGTATTTTTGGCATGTGTGTCACCCAAATAAAGTATCTTTATTTCTGTAACAGTGAGTATTTTCTTTCATGTGTGTGAGTACTGTGTGACTACGGTGGTATTGCATGAGCTTTGCATGTATCCTAGATAAGCCTTGGCTGCTCATCCACAGCTACCTTTAGAAAGTCTGGCTTCTATACACTGCCTACATTTCACTAATAAGGGATAACTGGCCCTGGTATAAGTGTAAGTACCACAGGTACCCACTACAAATCAGGCCAGCCTCCTACACAATTACATTTTTCAACAGACATACCTTTTGGCAAAGGAAGTTATTTTGACATTTTTTTTTAGGGAAACATCCTTCACTGCGGGTGTTCAAGGCTCTGAGGAGACCTTAAAGGAATCCTCTGTCGTCTTTGGACCTATCTCCTCAGGTTTTTACTTTGTAAATGGTGAGACTTTTTAAGGGCCTTTATGGGTTGTACTGAAGGCTCGTCTTCTTGTGATCCTTCTCTCCTGCTGGATTTTTCAGTCTTTGAAGAGTCATCACTGTCTTCCTCAGAGACTATGTTTTCCCTTGATTTAAGTCTCTGTAACCACAAGAGTAATATTTCCTCCCTGTCCTTCAGGGTTTTCCGGGAGAATATATGGCAGATCTTACCATCTTTATCTTTGTGCTCTGGGTTGAGACAGTAAATACACTCCTTATGAGGGTCATCTAAATGTAATCTCTTTTTGCCACAGCTATTACTTGGCCTAAATAAAACCTTTTTAGGATATTTTGACATGGTCTGTGAAATCTAAGTTGATATATGACGAAGATTACATCTGATCTGAGAAGACTCTTTCCAAAAGTAGGTGTTCTGAAGAATAAACTGAGCAGAGCTCAGAGAGACTCCAATAACAAGACGTGCAGTAAAGAAATATGACTTTTTAGGATATTCTGACATGGTCTGTGAAATCTAAGTTGATATATGATGAAATTATATCTGATCTGAGAAGACTCTTTCCAAAAGTAGCTGTTCTGAAGGATAAACTGAGCAGAGCTCAGAGAGACTCCCATGACAAAACATGCAATAGAAAATATGAGGAACCTTTGTGGTGAGGGTTCTAAAGAGTGTTGTCACCTGACTTAATGGACTTTGGGTCATTTTCAATGATACTAACTAAGCTATACCCTTGAATGTCTTTAACATTGACGTCTATGCATATTGTACTCTGCTGCTTTCTACGTTGGGACTCCCACTTAGACGACGGGGAATGATTCAAGTATGTAAATCTATGAAAAATACACCAATACTGGAGAAAGTTGCCAAACTAGTTTTCCGGTGGCCATGTAACCCTTAGGTAGTCACACCTCTAGGGTGGAATACCAAGCTCCACACACCGAGAGAGGGGTGCTCTCATCTTTGGAGTGGGTAGAATATTCCATTCTGGGATAACCATATGTCACATATGACAGGAAGTTGTCATCAGGTGAGAGGGGACCTGTTATTCCCTTTCTCATCCCTCAGGGCAAGTTCTGGAAATGAAAGTGACAGCCCTGGCATAAATACCTCGCATCACTCCTGTACAGAAGAGCAGACTGAAAAAGAACTGCCCTGATGTTTCCTGGACCCAGCATAATGATGCACCAAGACTGGACTGCACCTGCTTCTTCTTGGGCTAGTAAAGAGAGACCTGTGGTACCCTGTTCGAGGAAAAGTTGTGCCTAAGCCTCAGACATAAGGAATGACTCCAACAGTCAGTTGCCTAACTTCCTGTTAAAGCTATAAGAAGACCTCAGTCACAGGATCAGCATCATCAGCATCCTACATCAGGACCACTCCATTATAGTCTGTGCTGTTTGCTCACAGAGCCTGGAACTGAACTGGAGACTGCTTTGACTGTGAGGTAACTGGCAAACAAGCTTAATTTGAATGAAAAGCAATAATTTAATGTTTTGCTTATTATTTATTTTTCCAGAACCAAACTCTCAAGTGGATTTTGTTCGTTTTGGTGTCTAAAAACTCCTAAAAATAAAATCTATTTTTTATAAATTGGGGTCAGATTTTCTTTGTGTGGTGCTTCTCCCTTACTCAACTGTTTTGGTATTTCTAAATACTTGGCACTTGTTTAACTGACAAAGCCTGACTGCTTGATGCCAAATCTAATCAGGGTTGAGCTAAGCTTTTGGAAATGAGACCGACTAGACCAAAGACAGGTTTGCAAGTTTATTACACAGTGAGGCTGCATAACCATACCAAATATTAAACAAATTTCCTCACATTGGGGTTTTAATAAGGGGTTGTGAAGTGGTGTTTTCAGCCAAACATATAGAGTTTTAATTTGGCTAATAGAGACTACTGTTTAAACCTAGAAACCAACAGCATTGAAAAATATTGTGATGTTTTTCACTTAAAGGACAAGTTACTTACCTTCGGTAACAAGGTAGCTGGTAGACACTCTATCTAGCTGCAGATTCCTTACCTTAGAATTCCCTGGCGTCAGCTTCGAATCCGGAGTTTTGTCTCAGCAGTACCCTGCGCGCGCCATCGGGCGACATCGTTCGTATCCGCGTGCGTCGACCAGCCCCGCATGCGTCGTCAGCGTCACTGGAGCCGTCTATGATGTCACGGTTGTCTATATAGACGCCGTCTTGGTGCGCGTACGTCAGTTCTTTTCCACAACTTTCCACGACAGAAACGCAGAGTCATGGAAGAACCAACAGTTATGGATTTTACCTCTGATTGTTTGAAGTAAAAATTATTTCATGCCTTTAAGAAAGGCAAAAATGCCAAAATTATATATATACACATATGTATATATATAAATATATATATAAATATATATATATATATATCTGTATGAAAAATGTCCGCAGAGCGGGGAGGCTTGGGTGGGTGTAAGGAACCTACAGCTAGATAGAGTCTCTACCAGCTACCTCGTTACAGAAGGTAAGTAACTTGTTCATCTGATAGAGACTTCTAGCTGCAGCTTCCTTACCTTAGAATAGATACCCAAGCTAAAACCCCTGGCGGTGGGTCTGAAGGAGATTTTTACACTAGGAAGTTCTGCAAAACAGAACGGGCAAAATGCCCCTCTCTTCTGACCGGGCTATCCAGGCAGTAGTGTTTTGCAAACGTGTGCAAAGAAGCCCACGTTGCAGCCTGACAGATGTCCACCACCGGTACCACGTGCTAACGCAGTGGTAGCAGCTTTCCCCCTAGTAGAATGAGCTCTCAAGCCCTCGGGAGGCTGCTTCTTTGCCAAAGCATAGCAGATTTTTATACAGAGAACGACCCAGCACGAAATGGATCGTTTCTGCAACGCCCGACCCTTCTTTGCACCAACGTACCCCACAAAGAGTTGGTCGTCCACCCGGAACTCTTTAGTGCAGTCAAGGTAGAACGATAAGGCTCTTTTTGGGTCCAGCCGATGGAGACGCTCCTCTTCCGTTGAGGGATGCGGTGGTGCAAAGAAGGTGGGCAGGGTGATATTTTGACCCAGATGGAAAGTGGTCACCACCTTGTCAGGGTATATCGTGAGATACGGTGGCTTTGAAGATCAAGCCTGCAGCTCACTCACTCTCCTGGCAGATGTAATTGCCACCAAAAATACTGTTTTAATAGTGAGCAGCCGGAGAGGACAGTTATGCAAGGGCTCGAAGGGAGCACACATAAGGAAGGTAAGAACCAGATTAAGATCCCACTGGGGCATAACGAAAGGCACAGGCAGGAACAGATGCACAAGCCCTTTCAAAAGCCTCTGTACTATAGGTGATTTAAACAGAGATGGTTGATCGGGCAACTGAAGAAAAGCAGATAAGGCTGCAAGATAGCCCTTGAGAGTCCCTAAGGAGGAACCCTGCTGGGCGAGAGACAATATAAACAAAAGGATGTTAGACAGAGAAGAAGAAAGAGGATCAATAGACCTCTCTGGACAATATGAAACAAAATGTTTCCAACGGCAGGCGTAGATCGACTTAGTAGAGGGACGCCTGGCTGCCAGAAAGACATCACAGAGCTCGGAAGGGAGGTCATAAACCATCAACTGTCGCCGCTCAATCTCCACGCTTGAAGGCGCAGAGTTGACAGGTTCGGGTGGAGAACCTTCCCCTGCTGCTGCGACAGAAGATCCTCCCGAAGATGCAGCCTGATTGGAGGACCGATGCTCATTTTGCGAAGCTCTGGATACCAAACTCTCCATGCCCAATCAGGAGCCACTAGGATTACTTGGGCCCGGTCGTTCTTGATTTTCTTGAGAACTCTGGGCAGAAGTGGTATAGGCGGAAAGGCGTACAGGAGGCCTGAACTCCACTCGCGATGAAAAGCGCCGCCTAGCGATAGCCCCCTTGGAAACTCCAACGCGCAAAACTGCTGACATTGCGCGTTCTCTACAGAGGGGAACAGATCTAACCAAGGCTCTCCCCACTGCTGAAAGAGTCCTTGCGCCACCTCCGGATGGAGACATCATTTGTGATCCTCTAAGCATTTTCGGCTGAGCTCATCTGCTCTAGCGTTCAGAGAACCTGCCAGGTGTTGAACCACCAGGGTCATGCCCTGCTGTTCCAGCCATGTCCAGAAACGTAAACCTTCTTGACAAAGGGTCCACGACCCCACACCGCCCTGTTTGTTGCAGTACCACATTGCGGTAGTGTTGTCCGTGAACACCTGCACCACCTTCCCTTTCACAACAGGAAGATATGCTTATAATGCTAGCAGGATCGCCCAAAGCTCCAGCAAGTTGATGTGGAGCCCAGATTCCGCCGGAGACCAGTGACCTCTGATCTCCACCTCCCCCAGAAGGCTGCCCCATCCCAGAAGTGACGCATCTGTCACTACTGTGAGATCTGGTTGGGGAAGGGAGAGGAGTCTGCCTTTGACCCAATCGCAGTTCACTAACCACCACTGCAGATCTTTTGCAGTCCCCTCCGAGATCTGAACCACGTCGGTAAGATTTCCCTGATGCTGTGCCCATTGGAACTTCAGGTCCCACTGCAGAGCCCTCATGCGCCATCTGGCATGCTTGACCAATAGGATGCAGAAAGCCATGAGTCCTAACAGCCTCAGAGTCTGTCTCACCGAAATCCAGGATAGAGGCCGAAACATCGGTATCATAACCTGAATATCCTGGACCCCCTGTTCGGGAGGATAAGCCCGATACTGCACTGTGTCCAGAATAGCTCTGATGAAAGTGAGCTTCTGAGAGGGAATCAGGTGTGTCTTCGGCACATTTATAGTGAACCCCAGCAAATGCAGGAGGTCCGCCGTCATCTGGAGGTGGGTGACGAGAGCCTGGGGCGTAGAAGCCTTCAACAGCCAATCGTCCAGGTAGGGGAAGACTGAAATCCCTGACCTGAACAGATGAGCTGCCACCACCGCCATTGCCTTTGTGAACACCGGAGGGGCACTGGTGAGACCGACAGGAAGCACGGTAAACTGAAAGTGCTTGTGGCCCACCTTGAACCGCAGGTAACGCCTGTGGGCTGGCAGGATAGGAATGTGAAAATACGCATCCTGCAAATCCAACACTACCATCTAGTCTCCTTGGTCTAGGGCAGACAAAACCTGAGCAAGAGTGAGCATCCTGAATTTCTCCTTCTTGAGGAAGAGATTGACGTCCCTTAAATCCAAGATAGGGCGAAGGCCTTTGTTCTTTTTGGGAATCAGAAAGTAGAGGGAATAACAACCACTGCCTACTTCTGATATCAGGACTCTTTCTATGGCTCCCTTGGCCAAGAGAGCCGTAACTTCCTCGCGGAGCAAAGCTAGATGGTCCTCCATCAGCCATTCCTTTGTCGGAGGGATAGAAGGAGGGAAAGACTGGAAGGGAAGGGAGTAGCCCTTCCGTGTGATCTGCACGACCCACTTGTCCGTGGTGATGGAAAGCCAGTGAGGGAGAGGAAAACGAATCCTTCCTCCAACTGGGAGGATGTGATCCTGCAGAACCATACTAGGAGGGCTTGGGCGCAGTGGAGGGGGGCTGTGTGGCGGACGACCTCTGGCCAGACCGTCTGGGTCTGATGGTACCATGACCACATCCTCTTCCGGGATGTTGTGAAGCCTGAGGACGGTGGCTGAACTGTGGCTGGTGTGGTACCACGCCCCTTCCAAAGCCTTGAAAGGGGCGAAAGACAGACTGCTGTTGTGCTGGCGCTGAAAGGCACAAGGATCTGGCCGTGGCTCGAGAATCCTTGAACCTCTCAAGCGCGGAGTTTGCCTTTTCGCCAAAAAGGCGAGAGCCATCAGAGGGCATGTCCATCAAGGGGGACTGGACATCCCCTGAGAAACCAGTAGAACGTAGCCAGGCATGGCGACGTAGGGCCACTGACGATGAAATCGCTCTGCCCAGCGAGTCGGTTGTGTCCAAACCACACCGGATAGTAAACTTGGCTGCATCTCTCCCATCCTTGACATCCTGGGTGAGAGTGTCACGTACACCCTCCGGGACCTGGGGCAGCACATGTGCCACCGTATCCCATAAAGTATGGGAATAACCGCCCAATAGGCAAGAGGTGTTTACGGACCTCAATGCCAGGCTGGTGAAAGAAGACATCTTCTTCCCAAGCTGATCCAGCCTCTTGGATTCCCTATCCGGGGGAGCAGAAGGGAAGGCACCACGGGAAGTAGAAGCTTGGACAACCAAGCTCTCAGGAATGGGGTGTTGTGTCAGGAAACTAGGGTCGCTTGGAATGGGTCTATGGCGGTGGCCGACCGTCCTATTCACAGGAGCCCCTGTGCTGGGTTGGACCACGTACCCAGAAGGACATCTGTAAGGAAATGCCTCCTTGGCATGGTTACCCCCTGACTTTTTGCCTTTGCTGATGCCAAGTTATGAGTTGAAAGTGTGCTGAGGCCTGCTAACCAGGCCCCAGCACCAGTGTTCTTTTCCTAACCTGTACTTTTGTTTCCACAATTGGCACACCCTGGCATCCAGGTAAGTCCCTTGTTAACTGGTACCCCCGGTACCAAGGGCCCTGATGCCAGGGAAGGTCTCTAAGGGCTGCAGCATGTCTTATGCCACCCTGGGGACCCCTCACTCAGCACAGACACACTGCTTGCCAGCTTGTGTGTGCTAGTGGGGATAAAAAGACTAAGTCGACAAGGCACTCCCTTCACGGTGCCATGCCAACCTCACACTGCCTACAGGTATAGATAAGTCACCCCTCTAGCAGGCCTACAGCCCTAAGGCAGGGAGCACTATACCATAGGTGAGGGCATAAGTGCATGAGCACTATGCCCCTACAGTGTCTAAGCAAAACCTTAGATATTGTAAGTGCAGGGTAGCCATAAGAGTATATAGTCTGGGAGTCTGTCATGCACGAACTCCACAGCACCATAATGGCTACACTGAAAACTGTGAAGTTTGGTATCAAACTTCTCAGCACAATAAATGCACACTGATGCCAGTGTTCATTTTATTGTAACATACACCCCAGAGGGCACCTTAGAGGTGCCCCCTGAAACCTTAACCGACTACCCGGGTAAGCTGACTAGTTTTAGCAGCCTGCCACACACCAGACATGTTGCTGGCCACATGGAGAGAGTGCCTTTGTCACTCTGTGGCTAGTAACAAAGCCTGTACTGGGTGGAGATGCTTTTCACCTCCCCCTGCAGGAACTGTAACACCTGGCGGTGAGCCTCAAAGGTGCTTTGTTACAGCACCCCAGGGAACTCCAGCTAGTGGAGTTGCCCGCCACCTCCGGCCACAGCCCCACTTTTGGCGGCAAGGCCGGAGGAGATAATGAGAAAAACAAGGAGGAGTCACTGGCCAGTCAGGACAGCCCCTAAGGTGTCCTGAGCTGAGGGGACTCTGACTTTTAGAAATCCTCCATCTTGCAGATGGAGGATTCCCCCAATAGGGATAGGAATGTGCCCCCCTCCCCTCTGGGAGGAGGCACAAAGAGGATGTAGCCAGACCTAAACACACCCCTAAATTCTGTATTTAGGGGCTCCCAGAACACAGCAAGATATATTCCTGCAACCTAAGATGAAGAAGGACTGCTGAGCTGAAAAACCCTGCAGAGAAGACGGAGACACCAACTGCTTTGGCCCCAGCTCTACCGGCCTGTCCCCCCACTTCTAAAGACACTGCTCCAGCGACGCGCTCCACAGGGACCAGCGACCTCTGAAGCCTCAGAGGACTGCCCTGCATCTAGAAGGACCAAGAACTCCTGAGGACAGCGGCTCTGTTCCACAAAGACTGCAACTTTGCAACAAAGAAGCAACTTTGAACCAACACACGTTTCCTGCCGGAAGCGTGAGACTTTGCACTCTGCACCCGACGCCCCCGGTTCGACTTGTGGAGAACAAACACCACAGGGAGGAGTCCCTGGCGACTACGAGACCGTGAGTAGCCAGAGTTGACCCCCCCTGGACCCCCACAGCGACGCCTGCAGAGGGAATCCCGAGGCTCCCCCTGACCGCGACTGCCTGCTTCAAAGACCCAACACCTGGTAAAGGAACTGCATTCGCAGCCCCCAGGACCTGAAGGATCCGACCTCCAGTGCAGGAGCGACCCCCAGGTGGCCCTCTCCCTTGCCCAGGTGGTGGCTACCCCGAGGAGCCCCCCCTTGCCTGCATCTCTGAAGAGACCCCTTGGTCTCCCATTGAAACCTATTGCGAACCCAACGCTTATTTGCACACTGGACTGGGCCACCCTCGTGCCGCTGAGGGTGTACTTTCTGTGCTGACTAGTGTCCCCCCCGGTGCCCTACAAAACCCCCCTGGTCTGCCCTCCGAAGACGCAGGTATTTACCTGCTGGCAGACTGGAACCGGGGCACCCCCTTCTCCATTGAAGCCTATGCGTTTTGGGCACCACTTTGACCTCTGCACCTGACAGGACCTGAGCTGCTGGTGTGGTGACTTTGGGGTTGCCCTGAACCCCCAACGGTGGGCAATCTCGGACCCAATTTTGAACCCTGTAGGTGGTTTACTTACCTGCAAAAACTAACAAACACTTACCTCCCCCAGGAACTGTTTAAAATTGCAGTGTGTCTAGTTTTAAAATAGCTATATGTCATTTATGTGAAAACTGTATATGCTATTTTGCTAATTCAAAGTTCCTAAAGTTCCTAAGTGAAGTACCTTTCATTTAAAGTATTGTTTGTAAATCTTGAACCTGTGGTTCTTAAAATAAACTAAGAAAATATATTTTTCTATACAAAAACCTATTGGCCTGGAATTGTCTCTGAGTGTGTGTTCCTCATTTATTGCCTGTGTGTGTACAACAAATGCTTAACACTACCCTCTGCTAAGCCTACTGCTCGACCACACTACCACAAAATAGAGCATTAGAATTATCTCTTTTTGCCACTATCTTACCTCTAAGGGGAACCCTTGGACTCTTGTGCATACTATTCCTTACTTTGAAATAGTACATACAGAGCCAACTTCCTACAACATCTATAGGAGCCTCATTGAAGGGCAACATCGGCTCTGATGTTGTCACCCCCGGCTGAAGCACTTCTGTCAGGATATTCGTCCTGACTGGCACCGTAGGCAAATCTAGGTCCAAGACCTCAGCTGCCCTACGTACCACTATAGCAAAAGAAGCACCCTCCTCCGTAGCCACAGTAGGAGGAGAGAGCATACCAGTATCTGGAGACGTGTCCAGTCCACTGGCCTCCCCTAGATCCTCATTCCAGTCCTGTTGTAATCCACATGATGTCATGTTGTCTATATAGATGCTGTGTGTTGTAATCCACATTCTAAAGGGTCCTCAGACCCCTCCCATTCCTCTCCTGCGTCTGGCTGATCTAAATAATGCTCAGACAATGATCTGGGCCGAATTGGCTCAGTCGAAGTCGGAGTCGACATCGTATGACGCCGCTCCGGATCATCCGGAATAAGGATGGGGCTGCCACCGGTGGGCGCCGGTGGCAGAATTGTCAACGTCGGACCTGGCGCCGAAGGAGGTCGACTGTGAGGGACCGGCGCCGGTCCGGATCCAGTATTGGATCCTGGGGTCCCCAACAGTGCCGAGGCCGAAGCCGCCAGCGTCGAATCGAAGGGGCCCCTGCTGACCCCCACAGGGCCGAAGACCCACCCGAGGGTGCAGCCCACTCAAAAACGAGACGCATGGCCTCGTTAATTTTTTTTATGTGAGCGGGGGTCGATCTGGTCCCCGGAAACGGGGGAAGACGCGGGGTCGACCCTGGCGACAGCTCAGCGGAACCGCGCTTGGAACCTCGACGATCCCTAGACGCCTCGTCGGCCGACGGGCGTGGCGAAGACGAAGTCTGCTTGGACTTCTTCTTCTTGTGCCTCTTACCTTCGGATGACCTTGAATGCGAGGAAGAGGACTTGGGGCTCCGGGAGCGGTGCCGCGACCTCCTCCTACTGCGGGACCGTGACCTCCGCGGAGTCGCGCCGACTGAAGACGAATGTCGGGCCGCAAGAAGCTAGAAGGATCCCTCCCTCAAGGCCTTCGGCGCCATGGCCCGACAGTCGGAGCACAAGGTGGAATCGTGGTCCTTCTTCAGGCACCAAAGACAAACATGGTGCGGGTCCATCACCGACATGGTGCGATGACACGCACCACATGGCTTAACCCTGTCTTTCTAGAAAACATTACTTCAAACAGTCAAAAAAGCCTTGACAAACCGTCGAAGAAGGGTAGCTCTTTCCGGAACTGCGCTTAACCGGCGCGGAAGGAAAAGAACTGACGTACGCGCACCGAGACGGCATCTATATAGACAACGTGACATCATAGACGGCTCCAACGACGCGCGCAGAGCTGGTTGACGCACGTGGATCTGAACGACGACGCCCGACGGCGCGCGCAGGGTACTGTTCAGAAAAAACTCCGGATTCTAAGCTGACGCCAGGGAATTCTAAGGTAAGGAAGCTGCAGCTAGAAGTCTCTATCAGATATGTTTTTAAATGGTGTTTCGTAGATCCTGCACATACAAGGGAATATTTAAATATCAGAATCTCATGACAGAGAAGCTTTATACCCACGAGTACCTGCTCAGAACCCACCATTCAGATACATTAGATACAGCATCCATTCTCTCTGTGTACAGAGCTCCAAACTATGGAATCTTCGTTTGCTTCATTTCAGATGGAAAATAGTCTAACACCAATTCAGAAGATTATTAAAGACTACCCTTTTCTTGACATTTAGATAATCAAGCCATCGAGGCCATTCCAGCTGGGTATCTAGGTCTTGCCTGGTAAGATGGATAATTGCGGCTTCACTTCTGCGCCCAGTCTCTACGACTCAGGGTTCTGTAAATATTCTTTAAATGCTTTGTGATCATGTTAAGGACACACTGATGGTAGTGTATCTCCAGGCACTGGTCTTCACTGCTGGTTGATGAATCTGCTCTCCACCACCTGGTTTTTGAAAATACATTAGATGGCTACTTGCAATCATCTATTTATGCACCAAACTAACAAAGCACTCTCAGGGCACCATAGGCTGGTTAATCACTCTTTACAAAATCCCAGAGTAAAATAAAACATATAACAAGATTGCAACCTCCATTACCTGCATGTGGAGCCTGCCTGATACATGGGACTGGTCACTTGAGTGGCCAATGATGAGGAGATGTTGCTTCATAAAAATGACAATGAGCTATGATACGCTTAGACAGCACTGAGCTGATGATGGTAAACAAAGAGGCGGCTACAGTGACTTTGACAACCACAGACAGCAAGGGCTTCTAACAATAAGGCACCTTGTGATTATCATTCTGATATGATGGGGTAGGTAAAGTCAACGGTCAGGATGAAGGATGACACTCTTTTCAGGATGACCCACACATTGGTCCTTGGGGATTTTGTTCTGGCCTCCGATGTGAGACTTACCACGGAGGCCTTCCCATCCTTCAGATCAGTGGCGATGGTCCACCTCTTTTCATTACTTAGACAGCAGCGTATTAGATGATGGACTGTCAGTACACAAACGTGTAATTCCAGCCACAGAAGAGGGTGGTTTCTACCCTTCGGCCAGTCTCTGGTGATACGGTCAGTTGGCAACACTATGTTGGTGTAGAAAGGGAAAGGTCCTGCTTACCTATACCCTGGGAAAGCTGTGATTGGAGCACAAGAGGTTCTACGCACCATGCTTAATATCAATTTAGCCTTTTTCATCCTGATAGAATCTGGGCCTCAGAAACCAAGTACCTGTAAATACTTGTCTGGATTGGGTGTGGAATCAGACAATCAACCCAGGAAGTCAACACATCCTGCCAAACATCTGTTCTCCTTCTACACTTGCAGGAAGAAATCCTGGAAGAATGCTTGTGAAAATGCATTCAACATGCAAGCTCAGCGAATGTATACTTCTCTGAGATTGAATAAATCATCTAAATTCCTGATTTTGCAGATGTTCTGCTTCCAGATATTTTGTGCTTTTTTGGAGAACCTTTTGAGTGCCTAGAAACACTTGTTTTGTGGTATGTGACCACCCATATAAAATAAACCTAAAAACCTCTTTTGGCCATGTCTTGCTTGAGAAGATCTCACAAATGTGCAAATCTGCACATCAAAAGGGTTAACAAATAAATATAGTCACTGGGGAACGGGACATTCCTGCGCTAGAGTGTTTTGCCGCAGCCTCTCCATTTTTCTCATACATTTCATGTGACATAACTTAAGAGTGCAAAGACACTGAATGTGCTCTCAAAAGGAGGTTTCAGACAGGACCGGACTGGTCTATAGGGCAATCAGGCAGTGCCCAATTGGTTGGTCTCAGAACAGTTAGTAGGATATTTTTTAGCCACTTGAGGGCCTGTTATATGGCCATGTGGAGCTGTTTCAGTGTTGATTTCCCGATTTCCCTATTACCACAAACATTGCTTACAGCCCAGCAATGCAGTCAGGGTGAGCTTCAGATTTCCCAAAATCACGCTGGCTAAAATACATTATAAAACAATCAGGGAGCATGAGAGGGCCATAAGAGGCAGTGGAAAGGGAGACAAATGTGGATTGGTAGAAGTACTAAGTGAGAACAAAACTGTATTTTGTAAAATAATCAACGTTTTTTCGGGCTTCCAAAACCGAGATGAGAGAGAGCGTGAGTGTCTAGGTCTATGTTTTGTCCCAGTTCGACCCTGTCCTCAGACCAGGATGTAATCTTAAATCCACACAATTGATTTCACCTTAGTCATAGAGATCAATTAGTCTTCTGAAGACATGAATTCAGAACATATGTTTTCATTCTAAAGACAGAAGAAATGTGCACACAAATTCTTACCTGCTCCGGCATAGCTATACGTTCTCCATTAATGAGAGTCAGCACTTTGTTGTCATCCATGACAGAATTCATACTTTCAATCCACAAAGTATCTACTGGGCCGTCAAACACGATCCATTTCTCATCTGGCCTCTCATCTAGAGATCAAGACAAGGAGAAGCAACTACCAGTGACTTGTAAACTGATCAGTATCCTCACAGTAGTGGAAGAAGGGAGAGTTAAAGTAGGAAACGCATACACACATTGTGCAAACAACAATTTATTAACTAAAAAGTTATGTACCTTCAACAACATTGCCTCCAATGCTCATTTTTTTCATTCTCTGCAGACTCAGAGACACTGGAAATATATTTTATAATGTCACTATACTATGGAAGTTGGGACAAGGGTAGAGTAGTGCCACTATATCCAACGGGTGTCATACTGGTGTGGTGTAAAGTTGACTGCATGTCAGGACACCTTGGTGCATATATGGCATTGTTGAACAAGTTACTTACCTTTGGTAACGCATTATCTGGTAGAGACTATCTAGCTGCAGATTCCTTACCTTTGAATTCCCTGGCGTCAGCTTTGAATCCGGAATCTTTTTATCTGAGCGCAATACCCTGCGCGTGCCATCGGGTGGCGTCGTTTGGTTCCGCATGCGTCGCTCAGCTCTGCGTGGCTTCATCAGCGTCGCTGGAGCCGTCTATGACGTCACAGTCTATATAGACGCCACCTTGGCACGCGTACGTCAGTTCTTTTATCCACAAAACTTCCACGCCAGAAGCAGAGTCATGGATAGAAAAACTGGGGCCCTAAGAAGGGATAAACCCTAACCCTACTAGTCATATCCGCAGAGCGGGAGGCACAGGTGGGTGTAAGGAATCTGCAGTTAGAGTCTCTACCAGATATTGCGTTACCGAAGGTAAGTAACTTGCTCATCTGATAGAGACCTCTAGCTGCAGATTCCTTGCCTCTGAATAGAAACCCAAGCTATAACCTCCTGGTGTTGGGCTGCGGATACTATTCCTTACATTAAAAAGTCCTGTAGGTCTGAACGGGCGAAGTACCTGTCCAGGCAGTAATGTTTTGCAAAGGTGTGCAAAGACGCCAACGTTGCTGCCTAATAGATCTCCAGGACTGGTACACCTTGAGCTAGCCAGTGGTAGCAGCTTTGACCCTGGTAGAATGAGCCCACAAGCTCTCAGGTGGCTGCTTCCTTGCCAATGCATAGCATATCTTAATGCAGAGAACGACCCAGAGAGAAATGGTTCGCTTCTACACTTCACTACCCTTCTTTGCTCCAACGTACCCAACAAAGAGTTGATCATCTACCCTGAACTCTTTTGTGCGGTCAAGGTAGAACGACAACGCTCTTTTTGTGTCCAGTCGATGGAGTTGCTCCTCTTCCTTAGAGGGATGCGGTGGAGCAAAGAATGTAGGAAGTGATATTGTGACCCAAATGGAATGGGGTCACCACCTTGGGGAGGAAAGAGGCATGAGTTCTGAGAACCACTTTATCTGGATGGATAGTGAGATACGGTGGCCTTGATGACAGGGCTTGCATCTCACTCACCCTCCTGGCAGATGTTATAGCCACTAGGAAGGCTGTTTTGATGGTGAGCTGTCTGAGGGACAGTTGAGTAAAGGCTCAAAGGGAGCACACATGAGAAATGTGAGGACTAGATTTAAGTCCCATTGAGGCATAATAAGGGGCGTAGGGGGACACATATGTACAAGCCCTGTGAGGAATCTATTTACAATGGGAGAACTGAACAAAGAAAGCTGGCCTGGCAGCTGAAGAAATGCCAATAATAGCCCTTTGGAGTCCCTAAGGTAGAACCCTGCTGGGCTAGAGACAGAATGAAAAGAAGAATGTCAGAAAGAGAAGCAGAAAGAGGGTCAATAGACCTTTGTGTACAATAGTATACAAAGCGTTTCCAACGACAGGCATGTACCGTCTTAGTGGAGGGAAGCTTCGCTGCCAAAATAACCTTACAGACTTCATAGGAAGGTCAAAAGCCATGAACTGCCACCGCTCAGTCTCCTTGCATGAAGGCACAGAGTTGACAGGTTCGGGTGGAGAACCCTTCCCTGCGGCTGCGACAGAAGATCCTCTCGAAGGGGCAGCCTCATTGGAGAACTGATGCTCATTCTGAGTAGCTTGGGATACCAGACTCTCTGTGCCAAACCCGGAGCCACTAAGATGATTTGGGCCCAGTCGTTCTTGATCTTCTTGAGAACTCTGGGCAGAAGTGGTATGGGCGGAAATGAGTATAGGAGGCCTGAATTCCACTTGCGACGAAAAGCGTCGCTGAGCAATTGCCGCCTTGGAAACTCCAAAACTGGCATTGCACGCTCTCTCCAGAGGTCAACAGGTCTGTAAGGAAATGCCTCCTTGGCATGGTTACCCCCTGACTTTTTGCCTTTGCTGATACTAAGTTATGATTTGAAAGTGTGCTGGGACCCTGCTAACCAGGCCCCAGCACCAGTGTTCTTTCCCTAAGCTGTACCTTTGTCTCCACAATTGGCACAACCCATGGCACTCAGGTAAGTCCCTTGTAACTGGTACCCCTGGTACCAAGGGCCCTGATGCCAGGGAAGGTCTCTAAGGGCTGCAGCATGTCTTATGCCACCCCAGGGACCCCTCACTCAGCACAGAGACACTGCTTGCCAGCTTGTGTGTGCTGATGGGGAGAAAATGACTAGGTCGACATGGCACTCCCCTCAGAGTGCCATGCCAATTTCACACTGCCTATGGCATAGGTAAGGCACCCCTCTAGCAGGCCTTACAGCCCTAAGGCAAGGTGCACTATACCACAGGTGAGGGCATAGGTGCATGAGCACTATGCCCCTACAGTGTCTAAGCAAAACCTTAGACATTGTAAGTGCAGGGTAGCCATAAGAGTATATGGTCTGGAAGTTTGTCAAACACGAACTCCACAGTTCCATAATGGCTACACTGAAAACTGGGAAGTTTGGTATCAAACTTCTCAGCACAATAAATGCACACTGATGCCAGTGTGCAATTTATTGTAAAATATACCCAGATGGCATCTTAGTGATGCCCCCTGAAAACAAACCCGACTTCCAGTGTGGGCTGACTAGTTTCTGCCAGACTGCCACTCACCAGACATGTTGCTGGCCACATGGGGAGAGTGCCTTTGTCACTCTGTGGCCAGGAACAAAGCCTGTACTGGGTGGAGGTGCTTCTCCCCTCCCCCTGCAGGAACTGTGACACCTGGCGGTGAGCCTCAAAGGCTCACCCCCTTTGTTACAGCACCCCAGGGCACGCCAGCTAGTGGAGTTGCCCGCCCCCTCTGGCCACGGCCCCACTTTTGGCGGCAAGGCCGGAGGAGATAATGAGAAAAACAAGGAGGAGTCACTGGCCAGTCAGGACAGCCCCTAAGGTGTCCTGAGCTGAGGTGACTGACTTTTAGAAATCCTCCATCTTGCAGATGGAGGATTCCCCCAATAGGATTAGGGATGTGCCCCCCTCCCCTCAGGGAGGAGGCACAAAGAGGGTGTAGCCACCCTCAAGGACAGTAGCCATTGGCTACTGCCCTCCCAGACCTAAATACTCCCCTAAGTTCAGTATTTAAGGTCACCCCAGAACCTAGGAAGGAATGGTTTCTTACCTGTAACTCCAGTTCTCTCGTAGGGGTATTTCCATGATAGTCATAAGCACTGAATAGTTCCGCGCGCCTGCGGGGACCCCGGAGCACTGGTGTGAAGTATATTCTTAAGTGCAAATACCAAGCTTTTGAAAAAAGGTTTGTCAAAAAAACACTTAAGAATAACACTGTGCAGCCTATGTGAACAGCTACACAGGCCAAATTGTTGAAAAGAAAAAATCAATATTAGTGTAAATTCAAGTTCAAACACCTATTTATTCTAGAAATGTAATAACAAGTACATTCTCATACTTTATTTACACCTCTGATGAGAATAAAACAATGCAGGACAGTGTAGCCCATAGGCTGTCATAATACAGAATGTAAATAGAGCTGTGCCTTTAAGAAAGTAAAGTCTTCCTGTATCCCATCATGCACAGCAAAAGGCAGTTGCCTCAGTTCTTTTTGAAGGCTTTTTCACCTGGAACAACCTTTGTTGGAGTACCAACATCAACAATATTTATGGCAACCTTTTCTATGTGAACTCCACCGAGGAGGAGGGAGGGTTGCTTATGACTATCATGGAAATACCCCTACGAGAGAACTGGAGTTACAGGTAAGAAACCATTCCTTCTCTCGTAGGGGATTTCCATGTATAGTCATAAGCACTGAATAGACTAGCAAGCCCATCCCCATAACCGCGGTGGAGGAGACAGAAAAAATACTGCCAAAACACAAAAGTTATGCAAATAAGTTTTTAAGCAAGGCCTGTCCAACCTGCGCATCTGACCTAGCGTCTGTATCAAGGCAGTAATGCTGAGTAAAGGTATGGACCGACTTCCAAGTGGCAGCCTTGCATATTTTTGCCAAAGGGATATTTCTCATCAAGGCTGTAGTAGCTGCCTTCCCTCTAGTAGAGTGGGCTTTTGGCCTACCACCGAGGGACTTGTTCGCTAACTGATAACATAACATTATACATGAAACAATCCACCTGGATAATGATTGCTTAGACGTGCCCAACCCTGTTCTAACTGGGCCATAGTTAAAAAAAGCTGTTGTGATTTACGTAAGCATTTTGTCCTGTCCAAGTAAAATTTCAAAACCCTCTTTACATCCAGAGAGTGCAGAGTTCTCTCAGCAGGAGTAGCTGGATTTTGAAAAAAAGTTGGTAATGAAATGGTTTGGTTCACATGAAAATCGGAGACGACTTTCGGTAAAAATTTTGGATGAGTCCTCATTACCACCTTCGCAGAATGAAAAACCGTGTAGGGTTCTTGAGCGCAAAGGGCCTGGATTTCGCTGACCCTACGCGCTGAAGTGATTGCCACCAGAAAAGCAGTTTTCCATGTGAGATGTTGAAGTGATGCCTTATGTATTGGCTCGAATGGAGGTAGCATCAGACGCGATAGGACAACATTCAGTTCCCATGGAGGAGATGGTCTTCTAATGGGAGGAAAAACCTTTTTTAAACCCTCCAGGAAGTCCTTAATAACTGGGATTCGAAAAAAGGAAGTTTGTGGGGGGCTCTTTCTGTATGCTGTTAGAGCCGCCAAATGTACCTTTATTGATGACAATTGTAAGCCCGATCTTGCCAAACTTAGCAAGTATGGCAGAATAGACTCCTCTCCGCAGGATTTCGGGTCAATGTTGTTGTCTAAACACCACACGCAGAATCTCTTCCACTTGCTTGCATAAGTGGATCGTGTGGAAGGGCGCTTTGCTTCTTTCAGGATTTCCATACAATCCTGAGGTAAGTTCAAGTGTCCATATTGCACTAGCTCAGGAGCCATGCTGCCAAACTCAACGATGAGAGGTTGGGATGGGATATCTGCCCTCTGAACTTCGTGAGCAGGTCCGGACGATAAGGGAGCCTGATGTGTGGTTTGACTGACCGGTGAAGAAGGTCTGGGAACCACCATTGGCGTGGCCATCCTGGAGCAATCAGGATCATTTTGGACTGAGCATTGGATAACTTCTGGAGGACCGGCGGAATCAGGGGAAGCGGTGGAAAGGCGTAAAGAAATGCTCCTGACCAACTTATCGACAGGGCATTCCCCAGTGTCCCTGGATGGTAATATCTGGAGCAGAAGTTTTGGCATTTTTTGTTTTCTGGGGTTGCGAATAGGTCTATAGAGGGGGTACCCCATAGTGCGAAAATGGAATGAACGACTTCGTCGTGTAGAACCCACTCGTGGTTCTCGTCCATTACGCGGCTGAGAGCATCCGCTTGAACATTCTGGATGCCAGGCAGGTGAGTTGCTACTAGCGACATGTTCCTGGCTAGAAGCCAATGCCAGATTGTCTGAGCCTCTCTGGATAAAATCCTGGACCTGGTGCCTCCTTGTTTGTTTACGTAGTACATAGTGGCCACATTGTCCGTCTGGAGAAGGAGAGTTTCCGCTCTCAGAGAGGGAAGGAAAGCTTTGAGCGCAAGGTGGACTGCGCGAAGCTCCAGCAGGTTGATATGATAGAGACTCTCTCTCTGTGACCACTTGCCATGGACTCGAAGATGTTCCATGTGCGCTCCCCATCCGAGCAGTGACGCATCTGTTACGATGGTTTGAGCTGGAGGCTGATGTTGGAACGGAATCCCCACCAAGAGATTGTCGCGTAGACACCACCACTTGAGGGACTGTAGGGCGTGGGGAGAAAGGAGGACTTTGCTCTCCCATTCGTTCATTAGTTGACTCCATTGATCCTCCAGGTTTTCCTGTAATGGTCTCATATGGAGGCGAGCATTGGGAACGAGATGGATACAAGACGCCATCGAGCCCAGTAGAGAAGCTATTACTCTTGCAGTGGTCTGTGGAGTCTCTTGCAGTTGTTTGCACTTTTGGAGAATCGATAATCGTCGTTCCTCCGAAGGAAACACCTTTCCTAGACTGGTATCTATAATGGCCCCTAAGTAATGCAACCTCTGAACAGGTGTTGCTGTGGATTTCAGGAGATTTACTTGAAGACCGAGCTTCTGCAACAGCTGTAGAGTCCATTTGAAATGTTGTTGTGCCTCTAGATAACTGGAGGCCTTTATGAACCAATCGTCTAGATAGGGGTAGACAAATATTCGATGTTTCCTCAAGTGGGTGGCTACCACCGCCATGCATTTGGAAAAAGTCCTCGGCGCTGATTTGAGGCCGAAGGGCAGAACCGCAAATTGGTAATGACGTTTTCCCACGGTGAACCTTAGGAATTTTCGATGTTTCTTGGTCACCGGAATATGAAAGTAAGCGTCGCAAAGGTCTATTGCACAGAGCCAGTCGCCCGAACGAAGATGTGGGTAAATTTGGTGCAAGGATAGCATCCTGAATTTCTCTTTGCGAATCCACTTGTTTGCTGTCCTTAGATCTAAAATGGGACGAAACTCTTGCTTGTCTTTTTTGGGCACAAGGAAATACCTCGAATAAATCCCCTTCCCTTGCTGGCTGATCGGGACGGGTTCTATGGCTCTTTTTTGTAATAGAATGGTGACTTCTAACTGAAGAGCTTCGAGGTGTTGGCTGGTTGTTTTGGGTGGAACAGATGGTGGAGGACTGGTGAATCTGAGAACGTAACCATGTCTCACAATATTCAATACCCAGGCGTCTGTTGTGATGCGTAGCCACTCGTCCAGATGATTTGAGATACTTCCCCCTACCGGAGTGGATAACGGAGGAGGGGGAAGCGAAGATTCAGGGCTTAGACGCGGGAGCCTGTCGAGTTGTCTGAGTTTGAGGTGTTGAACGACCCCTTGTCGACCTTCGTTGTGTGGAGAAACCCCTATGATGCTGCTGCTGTTGCTGTTGCTGGGGGCGTGAAGACATCCAATGTGGAGTCTGATACCTGTGGGCGAACAGTCTTCGTTGATATGGGCGGAATACCTTTTGCTGTTCTTTCGGTCGTTCCATGCCTACTGCTTTCAGGGTATCCAGCTCAGACTTCATTCTGGCCATCTCGTCATCGGCATGAGAGCCAAACAAAGTGGAGCCTGAGAAAGGTAAATTTTGTATTCTCTGCTGTGCTTCAGGTTTAAGCGATGTAAGTCGCAGCCATGCATGTCTCCTGAGCGCTATTCCGTGAGCATAGTTATGTGCGGATAGTATCGAAGAATCCGCCGCAGCACTTATAACTTGGTTAGAAACCATAGCTCCCTCGCCCACGACCTCCAGGAAATCTTCCCTTTTGTCCTTAGGAAGATGCTCCGCAAACTGCAGTACAGAGTCCCAGAGGGCTCGATCATATCTCCCTAATAAAGCAGTGGCACTGGCTGCTTTCATGGTGATGGATGCAGTAGAGCATACTTTTCTTCCTGCAGCATCGATCTTTCTGCTCTCTTTATCTGGAGGTGAAGAGGAAGACGGTGAGGTAGAATGCAATTTCTTTGCTGCCACTATAACCACCGAGTCCGGTGTTGGGTCCGACCTCAAGAATAGAGGATCTTGTTCTGGTGGACGGTATTTTTTAATAAGTCTGGAAGGAGCAGACTTTGTTGCAGCCGGTGTAAGAAAAATGTCCATTTCCAGCTCAATAAGACCCGGAACCAGTGGAAGCAAAGGTCTTTAAGATGTCCTGTGATGCAAGGTCTCGAAGATTACTGACGTCGATGGAGCCGGCACCGCCAGCGGGATATTCAGTTTGGTTGCCCCTCGCACTAAGACCTCCTGGAATGTATTCACATCATCTATGGGGGACACTCTCGGGGACGGTGAGTCCGATAGGGTTGGAGAGTAGTCCCGTGTAGACGAAGAAGAATGTCTATGATGTGAATGCTGAGATCTCTGTCGTGATTCATGACGATGGTGCCGAGAGGAAGATGAACGTCTAGAAGAATGTCCAGAACGCCTTACAGATCGCGTTGGAGTCCTCGGAACAGCCTCTGAAGGAGGAGCCGGAAGAGGAGCCGTAGGTGTTACCGGTGTCTGCGGCAACGGCGACTGCCGAGGCGAGAGCTGTGGAGACGTTGGAAGCAGGATAAGAGAGGCCGAGGATTCCGACGTTGTATAAACCCTTCTAGGCCTCTTTGATTGTCGTCTCGATGTCGACACACTCCTCGATGTCGAAGCGCGGTGACGGCGAGTGCCTCTGGACGTCGATTCCTCTCGCCGTGGAGAACGTCTCGACGACGACCCTCGACGTCGCTGTGGTGACGGCGAACGTCTCTGACGGAGAGTACTCTCTCTCGACGTCGATCGCCCTCGCCGTGTCGACGGCGAGCCTCACTCGGATCTCCTCGACGTGGAACGTCCTCGCCGTGTCGACGGCGACCCAGATCCTTTCGACGTCGTGTGTCCACCTCGTCTCGACGGCAAAATGGTTGTCGACGCCGAACGATGTCTTTTCCTCGCCGGCGAACCACTCCCCGACGGCGAACATGTTGGCGCCGTTCCCTGTCTCGACGTCGACGCCCTCGACGTCGTCGGAGACCTGTGCCGTTTTTCAGCAGGTCTGGTAGGAGTTATAAAGGAAACAGGTTGAGCCCTGGTAGAAGCCTGACCTTCTCCTCGCTCTGTGGTGGAATGGCCACTTTTTCTCCTGTCCTCTCTCGCCTGAAGTCGGATTTTCTCCCTATCACGAAGAGTTCTTCTGGAGAAGGTTTTACAGATGTCACACAACTCCGGTTTTTGGCTGGATGGAAGACAAATTATGCAGACCCTATGTGAATCTGTTTTAGCCTTTTTTCTGCCACAAGAAGGACATTTGTCAAAAAGTGAAGGCATTTCTAAACTAGAAAAACCCTCAAAATTCTGTCAGAATTTAACAGAAAATAGTAGGAAATGATCACTCAATGTTAAAAACGTCGAGTGAAATTGAAATTCAAAAGATTTTAAATGAATTTCTGTCACAAAAAACTTTGTGAGGTAGAGCTCAATGCTTCAGGGTCCTGTCAGAAGGAGCCGGAAAAAAGAACTGAGGCAACTGCCTTTTGCTGTGCATGATGGGATACAGGAAGACTTTACTTTCTTAAAGGCACAGCTCTATTTACATTCTGTATAATGGCAGCCTATGGGCTACACTGTCCTGCATTGTTTTATTCTCATCAGAGGTGTAAATAAAGTATGAGAATGTACTTGTTATTACATTTCTAGAATAAATAGGTGTTTGAACTTGAATTTACACTAATATTGATTTTTTCTTTTCAACAATTTGGCCTGTGTAGCTGTTCACATAGGCTGCACAGTGTTATTCTTAAGTGTTTTTTGACAAACCTTTTTTCAAAGGGTTGGTATTTGCACTTAAGAATATACTTCACACCAGTGCTCCGGGGTCCCCGCAGGCGCGCGGAACTATTCAGTGCTTATGACTATACATGGAAATCCCCTACGAGAGAAACTAGATTACTGCAACCTGAAGAAACAAGGACTGCTGACCTACAAGCCTGCAGAGAAGATGGACGACGACAACTGCTTTGGCCCCAGCCCTAACGGCCTGTCTCCATCTTCGAAAACCTGCAACCAGCGACGCATCCGACAGGGACCAGTGTCCTCTAAAGCCTCAGAGGAGTGCCCTGGACTAAAGGACCAAGAAACTCCCGCGAGCAGTGGCCCTGCTCATAACCAGCTACTTCTTTGCAACAAAGAAGCAACTTCCAAAGACTGCACGTTTCCTGACGGAAGCGTGAGACTTCACACTCTGCACCCGATGCCCCCCGATCGAGATCCAGATAACAAACACCTCAGGGAGGACTCCCCGGTGACTGTGAGCCCGTGAGTAACCAGAGACGACCCCCCTGAGCCTCCACAGCGACGCCTGCAGAGAGAATCCAGAGGCTTCCCCTGACCGCGACTGCCCGTAACAAGGGACCCGACGCCTGGAACCAGCACTGCATCTGCAGCCCCCAGGACCGGCAGAAACCGAACCTCAGCGCAGAAGTGACCCCCAGGCGACCCTCTGCCTAGCCCAGGTGGTGGCTGGCCCGAGAAGCCCCCCGTGACTGCCTGCACCGCTAGAGTGACCCCCGGGTCCCTCCATCGAAACCAATGCAAAATCCGATGCCTGCTTTGCACACTGCACTGGGCCGCCCCTGTGCCGCTGAGGGTGTGTTTTGTGTGCCTACTTGTGTCCCCCCGTGCTCTACAAAACCCCCCTGGTCTGCCCCCTGAAGACGCAGGTACTTACCTGCTGGCAGACTGGAACCGGAGCACCCCTGTTCTCCATAGTCACCTATGTGTTTTGGGCACCTCTTTGACCTCTGCAGCTGACCGGCTCTGAGATGCTGGTGTGGTAAGGATAAGTTACTTACCTGTAAATCCTAGTTCTCTTCCAGGGGTATCCTCATCAAAGTCATAAACATTGAATATTCCCGCCCCCGTGCGGGGACCCCGGAGCATATATAAAATACACACATATAATACATGTGTAACAAACAGTCATGCAGGCTATCATGTTAAAAACAGGCTAAAATGCTTTATTTCTATGAAGTTTTTTTTTTTTTTTTTATATAATAAAGACTACAATAGAGCATAAATATCTACCCAAGCTCCTAAAACTAGGCTTAGGGAAGTAAGCAGCAGCAAACTCTAGAGAAAAAATAGAAAAAACTGCATTGAAAAACAATGAAGCATTCTTAGCCAATAGGCTGCATGCAGGTTAACACAGGAGAACCATAAAAACTTTGGCACCGTGCCTTTAAGACCCTGAGCACCTCCAGTATCCCACCATGCCTCAGGGGTGAAGGAAAGGTGACAGTTGGTTCACAGTTAGGTCAGTTCTTTTTACGGTGACAATATGCATAACTGATTCAAAATACAGTCTGTCTTGCACTTCTAGGAGACGTGCGTCCGGGGAGGAGGGTGGGTTGTTTATGACTTTGATGAGGATACCCCTGGAAGAGAACTAGGATTTACAGGTAAGTAACTTATCCTTCTCTTCCAGTGGATCCTCATCAATAGTCATAAACATTGAATAGATTAGCAAGCCCATCCCTAAATCCAGCGGACTGTCCGATAGAAGTGCAGGAATAGATATGTCTTACGCAAATAGATTTCTTAGAGAGGCCTGCCCCACTTGGGCATCCGCTCTTGCATCTGAGTCTAAACAGTAATGTCTAGTAAACGTATGGACAGACTTCCATGTAGCAGCCTTACAAATCTCAGATATCGGAACATTGTTAAGGAGGGCAGCAGTAGCCGCTTTTCCCCTTGTGGAATGCGCTCTAGGCCGCGCTAGTAATTGTTTATTAGCTAGCTGGTAAGTATTAACAATACAAGAAACTATCCATCTTGATATTGTTCACTTAGATGCTGCCTCTCCTGTCCTCAAATGACCATAGTTTACAAACAAGCGGTTAGAGTGTCTAATCGATTTTGTCTTGTCCAGATAAAATTTCAGCACTCTTTTCAAGTCTAATGAGTGCAATGCTTTCTCTGCCGGAGTCTCCGGATTGGGAAAGAACGTCGGTAAAGATATGGTCTGATTGATATGGAATTCTGACACCACATTCGGAAGGAAAGATGGATGAGTTCGTAGAACCACTCTATTGTCATGAAAAACCGTGTACGGTTCTTTTGAAGACAAGGCCTGAATTTCACTGACCCTCCTCGCAGAAGTAATGGCCACTAGAAAAGCCGTCTTCCACGTAAGGTGTTGTAAAGAGGCCTTATGTATAGGCTCAAAAGGAGGGCCCATAAGTTTTGCCAAGACTATGTTCAGTTCCCATGGAGGAGAAGGTCTCCGAATGGGCGGAAAAACTTTCTTCAAACCTTCTAAGAAATCCTTGACTACAGGTTTTGTAAAGAAGGATTCTTGAGAACGCGACTTGCGATAGGCTGTAATAGCAGACAAATGTACCTTAATAGATGATACCTGCAGACCGGACTTCGCTAGATGAAGCAAATAGGACAGTATGACATCCTCCTGCGCCCGTATGGGATTATGACCTTGCTGACAGCACCATATGTAAAATCTCTTCCACTTAAAAGCGTAAGAACGCCGCGTGGAAGGCCGTTTGGACTCTTTCAAGATGTTCATGCACTCCTGCGAGAGCCCTAGGTGCCCATACTGCAGGAATTCAGGAGCCATGCTGTTAAGCTCAGAGAGGGTAGGTTGGGATGTAGAATCCTGCCCTCCATTCTGCTCAGAAGATCCGGTCTGCACGGCAGCCTCCTATGAGGTTTTTCCGACAGGTTGAGGAGATCCGTGTACCAGAATTGTCGGGGCCATTGTGGTGCTATAAGAATCATTCTGGTCCTGGATCTGTAAAGTTTGCTGATCACTGCCGGAATGAGGGGAATCGGCGGAAAAGCGTAGAGAAATATCCCTGACCAGTCGATCAACAGGGCATTCCCTCGGGATCCCGGACGGTAGAACCTGGATGCGAAGTCTGGGCATTTCTTGTTTACTTCGTCTGCGAAGAGATCCAGTTGAGGCCGACCCCATTGCGCGAAGATGTATTCTGCGACTTCGCCGTGTAGGACTCAATCGTGAGCATCCTCTAGGTGTCTGCTCAGAAAATCTGCTTCCACGTTTTGCTGACCTGGCAGGTGAACCGCTGTAATTGACATTCCTCTGGCCAGGAGCAAATGCCATATCGCTTGGGACTCACGCGATAGGGGTAGGGACCTCGTTCCTCCCTGTTTGTTCAAATAATACATCGTGGTTGTATTGTCCGTCTGTATCAAGAGCGTTTTCCCCTGAATTAGTGGCATGAAAGACTTGAGAGCCAGATGGACCGCTCTGAGTTCTAGCAGATTGATGTGGTACTGCTTTTCCTTGTCTGACCACAGACCCTGCGCTTGAAAGGGACCCAGATGAGCCCCCCATCCCTGAAGAGACGCATCCGTTACTAGGGTGTCGGATGGAAGCACCTGGTGAAACGGAGCACCCACTGACAGGTGAGGTCTGTGCATCCACCATCTCAATGACTGAAGTGCTACCGCCGGTAGCTGCACCGTGTCCTCCCATCGACCTGTTCTCTGGCTCCAGTTGGTCTCCAATGCCTCTTGGAGGGGTCTCATGTGGAGTCTGGCATTTGGGACAATAAAAATGCATGATGCCATGGAGCCCAGCAGCGATGTCACCTGACGTGCCGTAGGTGCGTTGGCTCTCAACAGGTCCTGACACTTCCTGTCTATTGAGGATAGTCGTTCCTCCGAAGGATACACTTTTTGGAGTTCTGTGTTTATGATAGCTCCTAGGTAGTGAAGATTCTGTGTTGGAATCAAGGTTGACTTCTGGTAATTGACCTGAAGACCTAGAGCTTCGCAAACTCCTAGTACAATGTCCCGATGGCTTCTCGCCTGCTCCGGAGAAGAAGCCTTCCGTAGCCAGTCATCTAGGTATGGATATATGTATATCCTTTGTCTTCGAAGATGCGCCGCCACCACTGCCATACATTTCGAGAAAACTCTTGGGGCAGATTTCAGGCCAAAGGGTAGAACTCTGAACTGGTAATGCTGTAACGCTACTGGGAAGCGCAGGAATTTTCGATGTTTGGGAGCTCTTGGGATGTGAAAGTACGCATCCTGCAGGTCGATGGAGCACATCCAGTCTCCCTGATGCAGTTGAGGGAAAATCTGGTGAAGCGCTAGCATTCTGAACTTCTGCTTCCTTATGTATTTGTTCAGCAGCCGTAGGTCCAGAATTGGCCTGAAAACGCCCTCTCGACCCTTCTTCGCCACCAGAAAGTAACGGGAGTAGACCCCCTGTCCTCTGTGTGCAGGTGGAACCTTTTCTATGGCATTCTTTTTTAGGAGGGCGAGAGCCTCCTTGCGTAGCAAGCTGAGATGAGATGGATTGTCTTTGGTTGGTGGCAAGCGTGGTGGACGCTGTTTGAAAAGAAGAGAATAGCCATGTTCGACAATATTGAGCACCCATTTGTCTCTTGTGATAGAGTGCCACTCGTGAAGATAAGCTGTAATACTTCCCCCCACCGGAGTGGTGTACAGTGCCGAGGGAAGCGAGATTTCATTGCTTGGTGGGTGCTTTCGGAGTGGACTGTTGAGGTCTACTTGACCCTCGCTCCCTTGTGTTTCTCCGTTGAAAAAGAGGGCGTCCCTGTCGTTGCTGTGACCTTTGCGACCAATGAGGGGTTTGAACCCTCTGCTGGAAAGGGCGCCTGTCATACGGCCTGTACCTCCGCCTGAAATCTTTCTTTCTTTCCAGGCCCACCGCCCTCATGGTATCCACCTCGGTCTTCATGCGGGCCATCTCTTCGTCTGCATGGGCACCGAATAGAGAGTTCCCGGCAAATGGGAGATTCAGGATGCGTTGTTGTGCTTCCTGTTTCAAACCAGTGAGCCTCAGCCAGGAAGATCTCCTTGCACAGATTCCATGTGCGTACCCATGAGCAGCCAAATCTGCCCCGTCTGCTGCCGCGCTGATAACCTGGTTGGATACCAGGCATCCTTCTTGTAGTATCTCCTGGAAATCTTGTCTGTCCTCTTTGGGCAATTTTTCTGTGAATCTACTGAGAGAGTCCCACAGAGAACGATCATACCTGCCCAGGAGTGCAGACGCACTGGAGACTTTCATTGCCGAAGCCGCCGTCCCGCATATCTTTCTCCCCAGAGAGTCTAGATGCCTGCTCTCTTTATCCGGGGGTACCGTGGATGTAGATGCCACCGAGTGGGTCTTTCGGGCGGCAGCTATTATAACCGAGTCCGGTGGCGGATCCTTCCTGAGGAACAAAGGGTCCTGTTCGGGAGCCTTGTATTTTTTGAGAATCCTAGCCGGGGCAGACTTAAGCGAGGCTGGGGCCAGAAAAGTGTCCATGGTTGGCTGCAACAAACCAGGCACTAGAGGCAGCAACTTTTTTGATGCTGATCTCTGTTGTAGGGTCTCAAAGATGACCGATGAGGAGGTAGATGGTTCTGGAACCTCTATGTTGAGTTTCTGCGCTCCTCTTAGCAGCACCTCGTTGAACGTGGTAATGTCATCCACCGGTGAGACTCTAGCAGGTGGTGAATCTGTTAGGGTGGGTGAGTAACGCCCGACAGATTAACCTGATGAAGACCAAGAGGGTGATCTTCTTCTTGACCGAGACCTGGATCTTCGTTGAGAGCGAGACCTGCTGCGAGACGCTGTAGCAGAGCGCCTAGGCCTCGCTGTCGGTTGGCGAGGAGCAGAACGAGCCCGTTCTGCCCTGGCTGTCGGTGATGGCGTTCTTGGCAGGGAGGCAGTAGGTGAATACATTCGCGAATATTGCGAATCTGGGGAGGCCGCTGGTCTGTTAAGGCTCTCCAGCCATCTCGGAGATAGATTGATGGGCGAGACATGCCCAGATGATGCCGCTCTTGACCGAGAAGAGTCGCTCGGTATGGAGACCACTGGAGATGGCGCCTTGTCTGGCGTGGGGCGATGTTCTGCTCCCTGTGAGACAGGTAAAACCTGAGTCGACGTCGATGGCTGTTTCGACGTCGAAGGGCGCCCAGCCGGTTGCTCTTGCCTCGACGTTGAGTGCCTCGACGTTGAGTGCTTTGACGTCGAACGACGATCCTTGGACCTCGACCTGCTCGCCGTCGTGTGCCTCGACATGGAGCGGTGGGAGGTCGACGGCGGATGTCTCTCGTGCCGTCGTGGTGATTTCGACGTCGTGTGTCCTGACGTCGGGGGCGCACAGCCTTTGGCGGCGACCGGGCACGCCGGCGATGGCTCGACGTCGATCGGCAAGCTGCCGTAGACGGAGACCTGCCCCTGCGCTGATGTTCCCTCAACGCCGTTTCCTTCGACGTCGGGTGTGTCGCCGTCGACGGCGATCTATGCCGGTGAGACGGTGGTAGCGACGACGTCAACGGTGAACAAACAGGTACTTTCCTACCTGCTGACGTCGACCGAGCCATTCTCTCCTGAGAATGGCCTTCTGGTTGTCTGGGAAGTGAGGAGGACGATGTTCTTTGCCTCTCCTGAAGCCCATGTAGCCGGATCTTCTCTCTGTCTTTCAGAGTCCTCTTAGACATTTCTTGCAGTACTTACAAGTGTCAGGGCAGTGACTCTGAGGCAGGCACACTATGCACAGAGAGTGGGGATCTGACTGGGCCGCCTTCTTCCCACAAGCAGGGCATTTGACAAAAAGTGAAGGCATTTTTCTGTCAGGAAAAACCTGCCTAGCTCAGACAAAGATGTTATTTGTCGAGTGAAAAGTGAAAAAACGCTTTTTTAAAGAATTTTTTTGAGAAAAACTCAGAAGATGGTTCTCCTGTGTTAACCTGCATGCAGCCTATTGGCTAAGAATGCTTCATTGTTTTTCAATGCAGTTTTTTCTATTTTTTCTCTAGAGTTTGCTGCTGCTTACTTCCCTAAGCCTAGTTTTAGGAGCTTGGGTAGATATTTATGCTCTATTGTAGTCTTTATTATATAAAAAATAAATAAAAAAAATCATAGAAATAAAGCATTTTAGCCTGTTTTTAACATGATAGCCTGCATGACTGTTTGTTACACATGTATTATATGTGTGTATTTTATATATGCTCCGGGGTCCCCGCACGGGGCGGGAATATTCAATGTTTATGACTATTGATGAGGATCCCCTGGAAGAGAACTTTGGGGTTGCCTTGAACCCCCAACGGTGGGCTGCCTATGCCCCAGAACTGAGACTTGTAAGTGTTTTACTTACCTGTGAACTTAACAATTACTTACCTCCCCCAAGAACTGTTGATTTTTGCAGTGTCCACTTTTAAAATAGCTTATTGCCATTTTTGTCAAAACTGTACATGATATTGTGATTATTCAAAGTTCCTAGAATACCTGAGTGAAATACCTTTCATTTGAAGTATTACTTGTAAATCTTGAACCTGTGGTTCTTAAAATAAACTAAGAAAATATATTTTTCTATATAAAAACCTATTGGCCTGGAGTAAGTCTTTGAGTGTGTGTTTCTCATTTATTGCCTGTGTGTGTACAACAAATGCTTTACACGACCCTCTGATAAGCCTACTGCTCGACCACACTACCACAAAATAGAGCATTAGAATTATCTCTTTTTGTCACTATCTTACCTCTAAGGGGAACCCTTGGACTCTGTGCACACTATTTCTTACTTTGAAATAGTATATACAGAGCCAACCTCCTACAAGATCCAACCAAGGATCTCCCCACTGCTGAAAGCGTCCTTCCTCACCTCCGGGTGGAGATACCATTCCTGATCCTCTAGGCATCGACGACTGAGTTTGTCCGCCCTGCCTTGCAGATGTCAAAGCCAGAAGAAGCACAGTTTTCCATAAGTCAACATTTAAATGTACCTTATGTATAGGTTCGGAAGGAGACAGTATTTTCTGACTGAGCAGAGTGCTAATTTCCCATGCAACTGGTGGATGTCGAAGCGGTGGGAAACATCTAAAGAGCCCTTTCATTCATTGTTTTATGGTTCAAGGGTAAAAAGGAAAAGAGTGAGGCTCTTTTCGGGTTGTCATTGGATCATGATTGGTAAACAGTCCTCTTCTTTCTTGATGCTCTCCCGTAGGGCTGTCTTTGATTATGGTTATAGGAGTACCTTTCATCATATCCAGATTGTCATTGAGGATAATATGACAGTTGACGTCCAAACTGGATGAATTCTTCCCTAAGACTTTGAGCTCTCCATGAGGCATGAAAAATACAAGATCAAAATTTGGGATAGCGTAGGAGACCAAAAGCATTGGCAGTATCAGTATTTGTGTTGAGACCCTGCAAATCCTCATCAACATGTTCTCAGAGCAAAGTAAGACCATTAAAGGACATGTCCAAAATTTCTGATTGCACACTGGGTGGAAGGCTCTGAACTTTAGCCAACCCTGCCTTCTTAACACTGTTCCTCTGGCAAGCTGAAGAAAACCTGTATTTGAGGCATCCACTGCTGCATCAATAACGAAAGAAGACGTGAGTTCCCTTTCCTTAAGGATAGCTCTTGCTCTCTCCCTCTTATTCACTGGGATGAGTTCCAGCAATGGTGCAATATCATGCCACATATCGCCATTATAACGCCCGAAAATTGCTAAAGCATTGGCTGACTTGATAGAGGTTGCTGCCGCATAAGACTCTTTTGACCAGATTGTCTATACGCCTGCTATTTCTATATGGTGGACCAGAAGATGGTGTGTCATTTTAGATCTTCTTTGAGCCGCTGAGTTGATTACTGAATCTCGCCTAGCATGCCCAACGAGGCAAGATGAAGCTGTAGCCTGGTTCTACTTCAGCTTAAGCCATTCAGACCAAATAAAGTAAAAACTGGTATAGTTCTTACAGGCTTCTGAGGATGCTCTTTAAAGTCGTCAAGAAAACATTGTTGGTCGGTGGGCTTTATTAGAAGATTAAACTTCTTTGCAGTTCTTTCCAAAATAGAATGACATTTGGAAATATCATTGGCCTGATATTGAGGGACAGATGTGTCACCCCCCCCCCTTCCCTTGGGGTCACAATATCATCTGCATATCACCCTGTCCTCCATAATCTTGTGGAAGTTGACCTTCTTTCTCATTTACATTGCATTATATATAATGACTGGAGTGACTGTTGCCAAAATCTTCAAGCGTTGGTGGGACCATTGGCCTTAAAACTATTCTGGGTGATTCTCTTGGAGGCGATTGTGGGGGTAAGTGGTAACTGCTGTCATGGAGGTTAAGAGGTAAATTAACAGGTTGTTGTGGTAGCTGTTTTGGTACTAACTCTTGAAAATTTCCAGAATGTGTTTTAAGGTAGTTAAAAAAGCCACCGGCACCTGAACTACTTCAGGGTGTCCGCGCCTGTATGGATGCAAGACAGTTGATAATCATAGTCTGTATAGAAGTAATTTTCTTTCATGTCCTCTCCAAAATCTGGAACATATTTGCCATACGCAGTTTGCAATCCATGTTCTCTTGCCTCATCTTCCTGATTAGATTGTAAAATTTGAGTTGGTGGTAATGTTGATACCTTCAATGGTGAGAGCTAAGAGTGAAAACTGCATTTTATGGTGTTGACGTAATGGTCGCCGGCATAGTTTCTATCATCCACTGTATGCTGGTCACCGTTGATGCTATTGTTCACTACAGCAAAGCTGTTGTCGAAGTAAAAGGTTCTATCGTTGATGGGGTCAAAGTTGACTGGTTCAGTGTCAAGGGTGTTGTCACCATTGAAAGTAACAATGTCAAAGAGGTTGAACCTCAATGGAATCTGATGATCCCTTGGATGCAGGTTTTCCTTGTTTAGTGACAGAATGGGTAGCTGCAACACTGTTCCACAGAAGTCCAAATCAGGAAACATATGAATAGATAGGTATCAGTGTGAAAAGAAAGGTTGACTTCTCTTCACAGGGTCGTGCTGAATCTGCCTCCAGGCATAATTATATAATTCTATTTCTTGTGCTCAGGGTCTGCTTGCTGGTGACCATTCTGAGGCCTCAGTTCAGTGAGTGATCTACAGTATTTGCCATTTGTGTGTAGATAAGATTTATTCTTACTTAAGCTCAGTATATTTGCACCAAAAAGAAAATACTGTGAGGAGGTGGCTGAAGTTAATCCTATTCAAAGTGCACAATCATAGTTGGATCATAGCTTTTAGAGGAAATGCATCAGGCCTGAAGTCATATCTACCAGTAGTGTCACTTCTTGCAATGGCGCTGATATGTTACAAAATAATGAAGCACTACTGTGAGGGCATTAGAGTTAAAGCCCCAATAATAAAGAGGGTTTGTTGCTAGCATTTACATGGGATATCCAGATTATCTGTTGGATTGCCACATATTCCCACTAGTCGGCATGGTATTGATATCTAATATCTAATGGATGGTGAGTTTTAATGATTTGCAAAAGTAAGGTAAAAACGTAAAAAAATACATGAGATGTGAATCTTATGTAACTAAATCAGAAGCTTGCATGGTACCTGCACAGGCAACTCGCATCAGGCTGGACAAAATGCCATCGGTCCATTCGTTGGTGGTCAGTTCATATTCTCCATACAGCTCTCCTAAAGAGACAGCCTTTGGGTTCAGTGGGTAGTCCTGGTAGACATAAAGAGACAATAATTCAGCACTCAGAGGTAAAGGAATAGGTTAATGATACACATAACAGCAGCAGTGCATAAGAACGCAAATGAACTGAATGGAGCCATCCAACAGGCTCCTGTGAAAATAAATCTCTTTATCTTTTATCCAGCAAAAGAACATGATTATATTGAGCTGCCATGAAGACATTAATAAATATGATGGTTACAGACCCCTGCAGCATAAACCTAAGCATACGTTGGTAGGCTGAAACTCTGAGAGACATTTACATCTCAAGAATGAGGGCCTCATTACGACCCTGGCGGCGGGCGGTAACACCACCAACAGGCTGAAGGTGTACCACCAGCAGATTATGACCGTGGCGCATTAGCCACAGCCATACCGTTGGCCCCTCCAACATACCGCCAGGCTTCTGCTTGGTGGTCATAATCCCCAACCGCCAGCCTGTCCATAGCGGTAAACATTGCGACGGACAGGCTGGCAGTAAGGGGGACTCGGGGTGCCCCTGCACTGCCCATGCACTTGGCATGGGCAGTGCAGGGGCACCCAGGCACAGCCCCATCTCACATTTCATTGCCCGAAATTCGGGCAGTGAAATGCGTGACGGGTGCTGCTGCACCCGCTGCACATCAACATTGCCGCCGAATCTATTATGAGCCGGCTGCAATGTTGATGTGACTCTTCCGCTGGCCCAGCGGGAAAGTCATAATAGGGAGCCACAAATACCGCCAGCACTGGTGGTATAGTGGCACCGCCGCTTCGGCGTTCTTTTTGAAAGACCGACGAAGTCGTAATGAGGGCCTGAGTGCCTTGCTGCTGCTGCGCAACCTACTGGGCATATTCATCCATACTGGCATGAAACAAAGTAGGTGTGCCCCCCAACTACAAATCACACGAAATGAGGATTTAACACTATCCCCTCAAGAAAATCTCAAAAGACAGGCAGGGTCCCAGCTGTCTAACACTGATTTCTTTAACACAGGCACATCATTTTACAGTTTTATTTTTGTAATGGGTTTATTTTTGTGATATAATTATCTAAATTAAAGTTAAGTACACTTCTAAATTACAAAACAAGAAAAACATGAGATGGTTTTTTTATAGCTTTAATAGTGTTACAGGTACATGCTTTTATTGGGTGTGTGCTAGACTCATAGGTTGTTACTGGGTCTTGGTGGCACACAATCGATTAACAATCAGTACTAAAAGACATCAACTTACTCGGACAATATTGTAGCTAGTGTCACCTCCCTTATTGAGGGAGGTCAATGCATCTTGTAGAACACGCCAGGTGACAGTTTTTCCACTGCCTGTCTTTCCAACAATCATGGTTGAGTGGCGAGAGTTCTTGGTCTCATACAGCTGGAGAACCTTGGTGATGGTAAATGGTGTCACTTGCAGTCCCGCCTGCTTCAGGTCCCTCTCAATCTGCTCCTTTAACTGTTACACAAAAGGGCAGCAAGAGAAAAAAAAAGGTTACAGAGCAGTAAAAAAAACTCCACAGCATGAACGTTACGAAAGGAACTATACATGTCAGGTGTCCACCATTACCTGGATGGAGCATATCTGAAGTCTTTGCTCCTAATGAACAAGTTACCTACCTTTGGTAACACTCTCTGTTGGACCACAGTAAGAAACATTCATAAAAATATTGAAAACATGGAGATAACATCACCCATGACGGAGACCATTACGAGCCTCTCACTAGAGCAAAACCAGTCTAGAACAGGATAAAAAGACCGGACATTCATATTAATTCAGGTGAGCAATAACACCTTCTACAACATAAAATTTGTGGAAGGAACCACAAGTAAATAAAGTCATAAACATTAAAAAATGGGAATAAAATTATCCATGTTAGTATGACCCATCTGTGTCAGCATTCAACCAATAATATGAATACAAAACTATTTGCACCCTTAATGGGTTACAAATCCATGCATGATGATTCCATAAGAACAGTGAAAAGTACCACAGTACTGAAACCTAAATACAATGAAAGGACAGGGGAAAATGCTACCCATGACAAAAGTACAATTCTGCCAAATGACCTAATGAATATAACTGTATTTGCTTTTATATCCAGACCTGAACTGTGTGTGCGACACTCTTAGAACACAGAGCAGCAGGCCCTGTCATTGAGCAATACCTCATTGACATATAAAGGTATACTCTAACCAGACCTACTCTACAAACACAGAGAATGTCCCTCTCCTGTGGAGAAAGCATGAAAATGTTCACTTTAAAAAGAGGTCGAAGAATACCCCTAAAATATATATATATATATATATATATATATATATATATATATATATATATATATATATATATATATATACCGACATACGAATAAAAGCCCAGGCACTAACAAAAGAAAATGTATATACACAGATATAAAGAAACCACTGAGTAAATAGGCAGGCAATACTGACATAACAGAATAGTACCTATAGTGTGTATCATAACATTTAGGAGAGCAACAGCCCTTCAAACCATGAGAGTAGTGCACATTGCTTGAGACACCATCATCAAGCAATAGTATAAAGTTGAATAAGATAGTAGGTATGAAAAAGACTTGATAGTCCGGCGAAGACCAGGGTTGATATGCGACCCTACTATATGAATAGAGACCCATTAATGGAAGATCTAGAACAGGTCTCCATACTTAAACCAGAAAATGTAAAATAATGTGTAAGAAAAAGAAGCCAACTGATTTTCTATATTCTCTCTAAGGGCAACACTTTACAAAGACGTGATGAGGCAAACACATATTTCCCTCATGTACAGTGCATATCAACATCCTCATAGAAAAGAAAGAGTACCCTGTAGAAGGGTAAATTCCTTCAGAAAAGAAGGAAAACCTAAATAATAATGCAGAAGTGTCAGAACAACCCCTAAAGAGTGAAGAATATTAATTATCTTACAAACAAGAGTGAATGGAATCTACAGAGAGACTACGTCTCAATTGAGATCCATGATAACATGACAAAATGCCAGCAAATTGAAAGAATAATGTTCAAAGAACATGTCTAAACCATACAAATGTCTGCACGAAAATGTAGAATATACACCAAAGTGTGATGCCTAGAAAGGAACACATTTAAGACCAAAACAAATAAAGTCTTGAAGTCCACTGAATGTTAGCTTTTGCTTTATAATGAATCAAATCTAGAAAAAGTAGAACACTTTTTACTAGTGAATATGGATAAGTTAACTTACCTGTAAATCCTAGTTCTCTTCCAGGGGTATCCTCATCAAAGTCATAAACATTGAATATTCCCGCCCTTGTGCGGGGACCCCGGAGCATATATAAAATACACATATTTAAAGTATGAAATATGCACGAAAAATATATATAGCATTTTTAGTGGACACATTTTCATACTAAACTCATATATACATGTGTGAAACAGCAATGCAGACTATAAACATAAACAGGCTAAAATGCTTTATTTCTATGGATTTTTTTTTTTTTTTTTTAAATGTTCTCAAAATTACAATGAGAGAAAAAATATCTACCAAACCCCACCACTGGACCTAGGGAAATCAGCAGTAGTAATCATCAGAGAAAAAAGATAAAAAACTACATTGAAAAACACTAGAGCATTCTTAGCCAATAGGCTGCATGCAGGTTAACACAGGAGAACCATAAAAACTTTGTCACCGTGCCTTTAAGACCCTGAGCACCTCCAGTATCCCACCATGCCTCAGGGGTGAAGGAGAGGTGACAGTTGGTTCACAGTTAGGTCAGTACTTTTTTTCGGTGACAAGCTGTGAAGCCGATTTGAAAGATAGTGTGTCCTGCACTTCTAGGAGACGTGCGTCCGGGGAGGAGGGTGGGTTGTTTATGACTCTGATGAGGATACCCCTGGAAGAGAACTAGGATTTACAGGTAAGTAACTTATCCTTCTCTTCCAGGGGATCCTCATCAATAGTCATAAACATTGAATAGATTAGCAAGCCCATCCTTTGACTCTGCGGACTGTCCAATAGAAGTGCAGGAATAGATATGCATCATGCAAACAAATTTTTCAGAGAGGCTTGCCCAACGTGAGCGTCTGCTCTTGCATCTGAGTCCAAACAGTAATGTCTAGTGAATGTATGTACAGACTTCCATGTAGCAGCCTTACAAATTTCAGAGATTGGAACATTATTAAGGAGGGCAGCAGTAGCCGCCTTTCATCTTGTGGAATGCGCTTTAGGTCTAGCAAGTAGTTGTTTGTTAGCCAACTGGTATGCATTAACAATACAAGAAATTATCCATCTTGATATGGTTCGTTTAGATGCTGCCTCTCCTGATCTCAAATGACCATAATTTATAAACAAGTGGTTGGAATGTCTAATCAGCTTGGTTTTATCCAAATAAAATTTTAGCACTCTTTTCAGATCTAGGGAGTGCAACGCTTTCTCCGCCGGAGTCTCCGGATTGAGGAAGAAAATTGGTAGAGAAATAGTCTGATTGATGTGGAATTCTGACACCACCTTCGGTAGGAATGATGGGTGAGTTCGCAGAACTACTCTTTTGTCGTGAAAGACTGTGTACGGTTCTTTGGAGGACAAAGCCTGAATTTCACTGACCCTCCTTGCGGAAGTAATGGCTACCAAAAAAGCCGTCTTCCACGTAAGGTGTTGCAAAGAGGCTTTGTGTATAGGTTCGAAAGGAGGGCCCATAAGTTTTGATAGTACTATGTTCAGTTCCCATGGAGGGGAGGGTTTCCGAATGGGCAGAAAAACTTTTTTCAAACCTTCTAAGAAATCCTTGACTACTGGTTTTGTAAAGAAGGATTCCTGAGAAGGTGACTTACGATAGGCTGTAATGGCAGATAAATGTACCTTAATAGATGATACCTGCAGACCGGATTTTGCCAAATGGAGTAAGTAAGACAGTATGAACTCCTCCTGAGCCCGTATGGGATTCTGACCTTGCTGACAGCACCATATGTAGAACCTCTTCCACTTGAACGCGTAAGAACGCCGCGTGGAAGGTCGTCTGGACTCCTTCAAGATGTTCATGCACTCCTGCGAGAGCCTTAGGTGCCCATACTGCAGGAATTCAGGAGCCATGCTGTCAAGCTCAGGGAGGGTAGGTTGGGGTGAAGTACCCTGCCCTCCATCCTGCAAAGAAGATCCGGTCTGCACAGCAGCATCCTGTGAGGTTGCTCCGATAGGTTGAGGAGATCTGTGTACCAGAACTGACGGGGCCATTGCGGAGCTATGAGAATCATTCTGGTGCTGGATCTGTAAAGTTTGTTGATCACTGCCGGTTTGAGGGGGATCGGTGGAAAAGCGTAGAGAAATATCCCCGACCAGTCGATCAACAGGGCATTCCCTCGAGATCCCGGACGGTAGAACCTGGACGCGAAGTCTGGGCATTTCCTGTTTACCTCGTCTGCGAAGAGATCCAATTGAGGCCGACCCCATTGAGCAAAGATGTCTTCGACGACTTCGTCGTGCAGGACCCAATCGTGGGCATCCTCGAGGTGTCTGCTCAGGAAATCTGCTTCCACGTTTTGTTGACCTGGTAGGTGAACCGCTGTAAGCGACATTCCTCTCGCCAGGAGCCAATGCCAGATTGTTTGAGACTCCAGAGATAGGGGTAGGGATCTCGTTCCCCCTTGTCTGTTCAAATAATACATTGTGGTCGTATTGTCCGTTTGTATTAGGAAAGATTTCCCCTGAATCGATGGAGCAAAAGACTTGAGAGCCAGATGGATCGCTCTGAGCTCCAGCAGATTGATGTGGTACTTCCTTTCGTTGTCGGACCACAGGCCCTGAGCTTGAAACGGACCTAGATGAGCCCCCCATCCCTGAAGAGACGCATCCGTTACCAAAGTGTCGGATGGAATTACCTGGTGAAATGGAGCTCCTACTGACAGGTGAGGTCTGTGCATCCACCATTGTAATGACTGTCGTGCTGCCATCGGCAGCCGCACTCTGTCCTCCCAGCGGCCTGTCCTTTGGTTCCAGTTGTTTTCCAACGCCTCTTGGAGAGGCCTCATATGTAGCCTGGCATTCTGGACAATGAAAATGCACGAGGCCATGGAGCCCAGTAGAGAAGACACCTTGTAGGTGCGTCGGACTTCAACAGGTCTTGACACTTTTTCTTTATCGATAATAGTTGTTCCTCCGAAGGATACACTCTTTCGAGCTCTGTATCTAGTATTGCTCCCAGGTAGTGGAGATTCTGCGTTGGAATCAAGGTGGACTTTTGGTAGTTCACTTGTAGACCTAGAGACCTGAAAACCTTCAGCACAATGTCCCGATGGCTTTTCGGCTGTTCCGCGGAGGAGGCTTTCAGTAGCCAGTCTTCTAGGTATGGATAAATGAAGATTTTTTGCTTCCGTAGATGTGCCGCTACCACTGCTACGCATTTCGAGAAAACGGGAGGGGCAGATTTCAGGCCGAATGGTAGCACTTTGAACTGATAGTGCTGTGAGGCTATCCGGAAGCGCAGGAATTTCCGATACTTGGGAAGGATCGGGATGTGAAAGTACGCATCCTGCAGGTCGATGGAGCACATCCAATCCCCTTGATGTAGCTGAGGGAAAATCTGGTGAAGGGCCAGCATCCTGAACCTTTGCTTTTTTATGTACTTGTTCAGTAGTCTTAAGTCCAGAATTGGCCTGAAAACACTTTCTCGGCCTTTTTTCGCTACCAGAAAATAACGGGAGTATACCCCCTTCCCTCTGTGCGTGACTAGAACTTTTTCTATTTCTTCCTTTCATAAAAGGGCGTGAGCCTCTTTGCGCAATAGGCTGACGTGAGACGGGTTGCATTTGGTTGGTGGCAAGTGCGGTGGAGGTTGTCGAAAAAGAAGAGAGTACCCATTCTCTACAATGTTGAGCACCCATTTGTCTTTTGTTATACCACGCCACTCGTGAATAAAGTCTGTGATAATTCCCCCCACCGGAGTGGTGCACAGTGTTAAGGGAAGCGAGTTCTCATTGTTTGGCTGGCGCTTTGGATGTGGACTGCTGTGGTCTACTTGACCCTCGTTCTCTCGTTACCTTAAGAGACTGAAAAAGTGGGCGTCCTTGCCTCTGCTGTGGCCTCTGGGACCAATGAGGGGTTTGAACCCTCTGCTGGAAAGGGCGCCTGTCATAAGGCCTATATCTTCGCCTGAAGTCCTTTTTCCTCTCCAGGCCTACTGCCCTCATGGTGTCTTCATGCGCGCCATCTCTTCGTCCGTATGGGTACCAAACAGTGAGTTCCCGTTGAACGGAAGATTTAAGATACGCTGTTGTGCCTCCTGTTTTAATCCAGTCAGTCTCAACCAGGAAGACCTTCTTGCACAAACCCCATGTGCGTATCCATGTGCAGCGAAGTCTGCCCCATCTGCCGCTGCGCTGATGACCTGGTTGGAGACCAGACATCCCTCTTGAAGGATCTCCTGGAAGTCCTGCCTGTCCTCCCTAGGTAATTTGTCTGCGAACCTGTTCAGAGAGTCCCACAGTGAACGGTCATATCTGCCTAGGAGTGCAGAAGCGCTGGAGACCTTCATCATAGAAGCCGCCGTGCCGCACATTTTTCTCCCCAGAGAGTCTAAATGTCTGCTCTCCTTTTCCGGTGGAACCGTGGAGGATGATGCTACTGAATGAGTTTTTCGGCCTGCGGCCAATATGACTGAGTCCGGCGGCGGATCCGTCCTGAGAAATAAAGGATCTTGTTCAGGCGCTTTATATTTTTTCAAGATCCTAGCAGGAGCTGATTTGAGGGTGGCTGGCTCTAAAAAGGTGTCCATGGTTGGTTGCAACAGACCAGGCACTAGCGGCAGCAGCTTTTTTGAAACCGCTTTATGCTGCAGAGTCTCAAAAATGATGGATGAGGAGGTTGACGGTTCTGGAACCTCTTTGTTTAGTTTCTGTGCTCCCCTGATAAGCACCTCATTAAAGGTAGTGATGTCGTCCACCGGTGAAACCCTAGCTGGTGGAGAATCCGTTAAGGTGGGGGAGTATCGTCTGACGGATGACCCTGACGATGACCAAGAGGGCAACCTTCTATGTCTTGATCGTGACCTAGATCGTCTCTGGGAGCGTGACCTGCTGCGAGATGCTGTAGCAGAGCGCCCAGGCCTCGTGGTCGGCTGGTGAGAAGCAGAACGAGCCCGTTCTGCTCGCGCTGTCGGTCACGGTGTTCTCGGGAGAGAGGCAGTAGGAGAGTACATCCTCGAATACTGCGTTTCCGGGGAGGCCGTTGGTCTATTAAGGCTCTCCAACCATCTTGGTGACAAATTGATGGGCGAGACATGCCCCGACGATGCAGCTCTCGACCGAGATGATCCACTTCTTATAGAGACCACCGGAGATGGAGTGGTCTTATCCGCTGGCGGAAGCCGATGCTCTGCCCCCTGCAAGGCAGGTAAAACCTGCGTCGACGTCGACAGTTGTAATGACGTCGAAGGGAGCACCGCTGGTTGTTCCTGTCTCGACGTTGAGTGCCTCGACGTCGAACGGCGATCTCTGGACCGCGACCTGCTCACCGTTGTGTGCCTCATCGTCGAGCGGTGGCCCGCCGACGGCGGATGTCCTCGTTCTCGCCGCTGAGGCGATTTCGACGTCGCCTTCCTTGACGTCGAGGGGTGCGAGGCCTTCGGCGGCGAATGGGCACACCGGTGATGGCTCGACGTCGATCGGCGGGTTGCCGTTGACGGAGATCTGCCCCTGGGGTGGCCATGTTCTCTCAACGCCGTATCCTTCGACGTCGGTCGGGTCGCCGTCGACGCCGATCTATGACGGTGAGATGGTGGCAGCGACGACGTCGACGGGGAACAAACAGGTATCTTCCTACCTGCTGACGTCGATCTAGCCTGTCTCTCCTGAGAATGGCTTGTTGGCTGCCTGGGAAGCGAAGAGGATGATGTTTTCTGCGTCTCGTGAAGCCCATGAAGCCTGATCTTCTCCCTGTCCTTCAGTGTCCTCTTTGACATGTTCTTGCAGTGTTTGCAAGTGTCAGGGCAGTGACTCTGAGGCAGGCACACAATGCAGAGAGTGTGTGGATCTGACTGGGCCTTCTTCTTCCCACAGGAAGGGCATTTCACAAAAAGTGAAGGCATTTTTCAGTCAGGAAAAAACTTCCAGACTCAGACAATGATGTTAGATGTCGAGTAAAGATGTAAAAAACGCTGTTGTGAAGTATTTTTCTGAGAAAAACAGAGCTCAATGCTCCAGGATCCTCTCAGAAGAAGCCGGAAAAAAGAACTGACCTAACTGTGAACCAACTGTCACCTCTCCTTCACCCCTGAGGCATGGTGGGATACTGGAGGTGCTCAGGGTCTTGAAGGCACGGTGCCAAAGTTTTTATGGTTCTCCTGTGTTAACCTGCATGCAGCCTATTGGCTAAGAATGCTCTAGTGTTTTTCAATGTAGTTTTTTATCTTTTTTCTCTGATGATTACTACTGCTGATTTCCCTAGGCCCAGTGGTGGGGTTTTGGTAGATATTTTTTCTCTCGTTGTAATTTTGAGAACATTTAAAAAAATAAAAATAAAAAAAAACTCCATAGAAATAAAGCATTTTAGCCTGTTTATGTTTATAGTCTGCATTGCTGTTTCACACATGTATATATGAGTTTAGTATGAAAATGTGTCTACTAAAAATGCTATATATATTTTTCGTGCATATTTCATACTTTATATATGTGTATTTTATATATGCTCCGGGGTCCCCGGACAAGGGCGGGAATATTCAATGTTTATGACTATTTGATGAGGATCCCCTGGAAGAGAACAAAAGTATAGGGTCCCAGGGTAATATGCACCCCAATTATCTATCCTTGACAATATAATAAAAAATAACACGTGCCAAAAGCAGAACACCCCACTGAGTGCCACCATCTAGTAGAACAGGCATAAACAGAAAAAAGCCTTACAGCACTAACAAAACATGGCTCATCTGTAAAAATAAGTAAAGTTTACAAGTTAGTGCCGGAGGTATAAACTAAGTAAAGGGTAGAAAGGAACCAAGCTAATTCATTGTTCCACCCCTTCTGTCACGAAAATGCCTTAATGCAGTCAGCCTGTGCACCACATAAATGGGCACCATCAAAAGGCATGTCAATCAACATGACATGAACAGCCTCCATAAATCCAGAGGCGTGTAACCACGCACTGTGATGTAGTGCAACTGAAGAGGCCATGGCCCAACCCACAGAGTAAGTGGTATCCATACCACAGCGAATGATCAATTTAGTTGCCTGCTAGCCATTTCGGATCAAGGGGCAATTTTGTTCTGGGTGTCAGCTGGAAGTGATGGCAAGATGCATGCCAATGAATCCCATAAGGAATGTGAAAAAGGTCCAAGAACGCAAGATGTATTAATAAAGCGTAGAGCAGAGCTGGTGGAGGAAACAATATGCCTGCCTCAAGCGTCAAGAGTCCTGGAATTTTTGTCAGACGGGACATGCGGAAGAGATTCAATATCAGGGGAGGCCAAATCAGCCTGTACCACCAAACTAAGATGAGCAGGATGCCAGAGAAGACAGACTGTATCACCAGGCGCAGGTCTGTGCCTGTGAGATATAGCCCAATCTACAGGGACCCTTGTATCTAGCTTAGCCTATGCCCCCAACAAAATGTTATTTAGAACTTCACTATAAGAAGCACTGGCTCAACCAGTTTGGACTTGATGTAGGATGACAATAAGAGGATCAGTAGTCAATTTCACAGAGGGAAGTGTCAGATTCGAAACCACCGCAACCCATGTCAGATAGGAGGGAAAGGAGCCAGAGGCTCGGGAATAGTTCAAGCCACTAGCCGCACCTAGGTCAGCCAGCCAGCTGTGCTCTATAGGAGGCTGACCAACATGAGAAATGGAAGGAAGACGTCCCAACTCTTTCAAGACCATGTCCCTCATAAGGACAAATATGAAGGAACTCCCCAGAATACGGAGTGAGTGTGTCAGTGACAACCAGTATGACTGGTGGGGTACAAGAGGTCGACTGGTGCAGAGAAGGCGATTCCTCAATATCAATTTCGACTTCAGATGGGGAGAAGGATGCGACGTTGATCGGCGTGGTCAGAGTCGACTGATCGGATACAGATGTCGAAGGTGGAAACCTCCTTGGGGCTCACAGGTGCTCCAGGGGAAGGTGATTTGACAAAGATGGCTTGAAGGGAAACGTAATACTCATGCATCTGGGTCAGAGTCGCCCCTGTCCCTGGGAAGGGAAGGAGATGCGGGTGGATTCGGGCCTCGACTCTTCCAATGAGGAGTTGTGGGAGGCCGTGCGCGGTGGAGTCGGGAGATATTGAAATTTTGACCGCTTGCATCGTGACTTACCACATAAAGTCGATGGTGAATGATGTCCCCGAGAACGACTCCCAGAACGGGCCCGTGAACGGACCTCACTACCAGAAGGAGACCGAGGTTGACAGGAAGCCTGGGAAGGCTCTGACGTCCGAGTTGCCAGAAGCTTCATATGACGCTCCTGCAAGCCTGCGGCCAATGTTGACAATAGGAGTCGCACTCTACTGAGTCATGGTGCTCACCCATGCACCACATACAAATAGTGTGAGGGTCCATGGCAGACATTGTTGTCTACAAGACCCACAGGGTTTGAACTCTGAAGAAATAAACAAAAGAAAGCACACTGGTTTTTCAATGAAAACGTTGAAGTAGCCCAAAAGGATAAGTTACTTACCTGTAAATCCTAGTTCTCTTCCAGGGGTATCCTCATCAAAGTCATAAACATTGAATATTCCCGCCCTTGTGCGGGGACCCCGGAGCATATATAAAATATACACATATTATACATGTGTAACAAACAGTCATGCAGGCTATCATGTTAAAAACAGGCTAAAATGCTTTATTTCTATGAAGTTTTTTTTTTTTTTTTTAAATTAAATACTACAATAGAGCATAAATATGTACCCAAGCTCCTAAAACTAGGCTTAGGGAAGTAAGCAGTAGCAAACTCTAGAGAAAAAATAGAAAAAACTGCATTGAAAAACAATGAAGCATTCTTAGCCAATAGGCTGCATGCAGGTTAACACAGGAGAACCATAAAAACTTTGGCACCGTGCCTTTAAGACCCTGAGCACCTCCAGTATCCCACCATGCCTCAGGGGTGAAGGAAAGGTGACAGTTGGTTCACAGTTAGGTCAGTTCTTTTTACGGTGACAATTTGTATAACTGATTCCAGACACAGTCTGTCCTGCACTTCTAGGAGACGTGCGTCCGGGGAGGAGGGTGGGTTGTTTATGACTTTGATGAGGATACCCCTGGAAGAGAACTAGGATTTACAGGTAAGTAACTTATCCTTCTCTTCCAGGGGATCCTCATCAATAGTCATAAACATTGAATAGATTAGCAAGCCCATCCCTAAACCCAGCGGACTGTCCGATAGAAGTGCAGGAATAGATATGTCTTACGCAAATAGATTTCTTAGAGAGGCCTGCCCCACTTGGGCATCCGCTCTTGCATCTGAGTCTAAACAATAATGTCTTGTAAACGTATGGACAGACTTCCATGTAGCAGCCTTACAAATCTCAGATATCGGAACATTGTTAAGGAGAGCAGCAGTAGCCGCTTTACCCCTTGTGGAATGCGCTCTAGGCCGCGCTAGTAATTGTTTATTAGCTAGCTGGTAAGTATTAACAATACAAGAAACTATCCATCTTGATATTGTTCGCTTAGATGCTGCCTCTCCTGTCCTTAAATGACCATAGTTTACAAACAAGCGGTTAGAGTGTCTAATCGATTTTGTCTTGTACAGTTAAAATTTCAGCACTCTTTTCAAGTCTAATGAGTGCAATGCTTTCTCTGCCGGAGTCTCCGGATTGGGAAAGAACGTCGGTAAAGATATGGTCTGATTAATATGGAATTCTGACACCACCTTCGGAAGGAAAGATGGGTGAGTTCGAAGAACCACTCTATTGTCATGAAAAACCGTGTACGGTTCTTTTGAAGACAAGGCCTGGATTTCACTGACCCTCCTCGCTGAAGTAATGGCCACTAGAAAAGCCGTCTTCCACGTTAGGTGTTGTAAAGAGGCCTTATGTATAGGCTCGAAAGGAGGGCCCATAAGTTTTGCCAGGACTATGTTCAGTTCCCATGGAGGAGAAGGCCTCCGAATTGGCGGAAAAACTTTCTTCAAACCCTCTAAGAAATCCTTGACTACGGGTTTTGTAAAGAAGGATTCCTGAGAAGGTGACTTGCGATAGGCTGTAATAGCAGACAAATGTACCTTAATAGATGATACCTGCAGACCGGACTTCGCTAGATGAAGCAAATAGGACAGTATGACATCCTCCTGCGCCCGTATGGGATTATGACCTTTCTGACAGCACCATATGTAGAATCTCTTCCACTTAAAAGCGTAAGAACGCCGCGTGGAAGGCCGTTTGGACTCTTTCAAGATGTTCATGCACTCCTGCGAGAGCCCTAGGTGCCCATACTGCAGGAATTCAGGAGCCATGCTGTTAAGCTCAGAGAGGGTAGGTTGGGATGTAGAATCCTGCCCTCCATTCTGCTCAGAAGATCCGGTCTGCACGGCAGCCTCCTGTGAGGTTTTTCCGACAGTTTGAGGAGATCCGTGTACCAGAACTGTCGGGGCCATTGTGGCGCTATAAGAATCATTCTGGTCCTGGATCTGTAAAGTTTGCTGATCACTGCCGGAATGAGGGGAATCGGCGGAAAAGCGTAAAGAAATATCCCTGACCAGTCGATCAACAGGGCATTCCCTCGAGATCCCGGACGGTAGAACCTGGATGCGAAGTCTGGGCATTTCTTGTTTACTTCGTCTGCAAAGAGATCCAGTTGAGGCCGACCCCATTGCGCGAAGATGTATTCTGCGACTTCGCCGTGTAGGACCCAAACGTGAACGTCCTCCAGGTGTCTACTTAGAAAGTCTGCTTCCACGTTCTGCTGACCTGGCAGGTGAACTGCTGTAATTGACATTCCTCTGGCCAGGAGCCAATGCCATATCGCTTGGGACTCTCGCGATAGGGGTAGGGACCTTGTTCCCCCTTGTTTGTTCAAGTAATACATCGTGGTTGTATTGTCCGTCTGTATCAAGAGAGTTTTCCCCTGAATTAGCGGTATGAAAGACTTGAGAGCCAGATGGACCGCTCTGAGTTCTAGCAGATTGATGTGGTACTGCTTTTCCTTGTCTGACCACAGACCCTGCGCTTGAAAAGGACCGAAATGAGCCCCCCATCCCTGAAGAGATGCATCCGTTACTAGGGTGTCGGATGGAAGCACCTGGTGAAACGGAGCACCCACTGACAGGTGAGGTCTGTGCATCCACCATCTCAATGACTGAAGTGCTACCGCCGGTAGCCGCACCGTGTCCTCCCAGCGACCTGTTCTTTGGCTCCAGTTGGTCTCCAATGCCTCTTGGAGGGGTCTCATGTGGAGTCTGGCATTTGGGACAATAAAAATGCACGATACCATGGAGCCCAGCAGTGATGTCACCTGACGTGCCGTAGGTGCGCTGGCTCTCAACAGGTCCTGGCACTTCCTGTCTATTGAGGATAGTCGTTCCTCCGAAGGATACACTTTTTGGAGTTCTGTGTTTATGATAGCTCCTAGGTAGTGAAGATTCTGCGTTGGAATCAAGGTTGACTTCTGGTAATTGACCTGAAGACCTAGAGCTTCGCAAACTCCTAGTACAATGTCCCGATGGCTTCTCGCCTGCTCCGGAGAAGAAGCCTTTAGTAGCCAGTCGTCTAGGTATGGATATATGTGTATCCTTTGTCTTCGGAGATGTGCCGCCACCACTGCCATATATTTCGAGAAAACTCTTGGGGCAGATTTCAGGCCAAAGGGTAGAACTCTGAACTGGTAATGCTGTAACGCTACTCGGAAGCGCAGGAATTTTCGATGTTTGGGAGCTATCGGGATGTGAAAGTACGCATCCTGTAGGTCGATGGAGCACATCCAGTCTCCCTGATGCAGTTGAGGGAAAATCTGGTGAAGCGCTAGCATTCTGAACTTCTGCTTCCTTATGTATTTGTTCAGCAACCGTAGGTCCAGAATTGGCCTGAAAACGCCCTCTCGACCCTTCTTTGCCACTAGAAAGTAACGGGAGTAGACCCCCTGTCCTCTGTGTGCAGGTGGAACCTTTTCTATGGCATTCTTTTTTAGGAGGGCGAGAGCCTCCTTGCGTAGCAAGCTGAGATTAGATGGATTGTCTTTGGTTGGTGGCAAGCGTGGTGGAGGCTGTTTGAAAAGAAGAGAATAGCCATGTTCGACAATATTGAGCACCCATTTGTCTCTTGTGATAGAGTGCCACTCGTGAAGATAAGCCGTAATACTTCCCCCCACCGGAGTGGTGTACAGTGTCGAGGGAAGCGAGATTTCATTGCTTGGTGGGTGCTTTCGGAGTGGACTGTTGAGGTCTACTTGACCCTCGCTCCCTTGTGTTTCTCCTTTGAAAAAGAGGGCGTCCCTGTTGTTGCTGTGACCTTTGCGACCAATGAGGGGTTTGAACCCTCTGCTGGAAAGGGCGCCTGTCATACGGCCTGTACCTCCGCCTGAAATCTTTCTTTCTTTCGAGGCCCACCGCCTTCATGGTATCCACCTCGGTCTTCATGCGGGCCATCTCTTCGTCTGCATGGGCACCGAATAGAGAGTTCCCGGCAAATGGGAGATTCAGGATGCGTTGCTGTGCTTCCTGTTTCAAGCCAGTGAGCCTCAGCCAGAAAGATCTCCTCGCACAGATACCATGTGCGTATCCATGAGCAGCCAAATCCGCCCCATCTGCTGCCGCGCTGATAACCTGGTTGGATACCAGGCATCCTTCTTGTAGTATCTCCTGGAAATCTTGTCTGTCTTCTCTGGGCAATTTTTCTGTAAATCTACTGAGGGAGTCCCACAGAGAACGATCATACCTGCCCAGGAGCGCAGACGCACTGGAGACCTTCATTGCTGAAGCCGCTGTCCCGCATATCTTTCTCCCCAGAGAGTCTAGATGCCTGCTCTCTTTATCCGGGGGTACCGTGGATGAAGATGCCACCGAGTGGGTCTTTCGGGCGGCAGCAATGATAACCGAGTCCGGTGGCGGATCCTTTCTAAGGAATAAAGGGTCCTGTTCTGGAGCCTTGTATTTTTTGAGAATTCTAGCCGGGGCAGACTTAAGCGAGGCTGGGGCCAGAAAAGTGTCCATGGTTGGCTGCAACAAGCCAGGCACTAGAGGCAGCAACTTTTTTGACGCTGATCTCTGTTGTAGAGTCTCAAAGATGACCGATGAGGAGGTAGATGGTTCTGGAACCTCTATGTTGAGTTTCTGCGCTCCTCTTAGCAACACCTCGTTGAATGTGGTAATGTCATCCACCGGTGAGACTCTAGCAGGTGGTGAATCTGTTAGGGTGGGTGAGTAACGCCCGACAGATGAACCTGATGAAGACCAAGAGGGTGATCTTCTTCTTGACCGCGACCTGGATCTTCGTTGAGAGCGAGACCTGCTGCGAGACGCTGTAGCCGAGCGTCTAGGCGTCGCGGTCGGTTGGCGAGGAGCTGAACGAGCCCGTTCTGCCCTGGCTGTCGGTGATGGCGTTCTTGGCAGGGAGGCAGTAGGTGAATACATTCGCGAATATTGCGAATCTGGGGAGGCCGCTGGTCTGTTGAGGCTCTCCAGCCATCTCGGAGATAGGTTGATGGGCGAGACATGTCCAGAAGATGCCGCTCTTGACCGAGAAGAGTCGCTTGGTATGGAGACCACTGGAGATGGCGCCTTGTCTGGCGTGGGGCGATGTTCTGCTCCCTGTGGGACAGGTAAAACCTGTGTCAACGTCGCTGGCTGTTTCGACGTCGAAGGACGCCCAGCCGGTTGCTCATGCCTCGACGTTGAGTGTCTCTACGTTGAGTGCCTTGACGTCGAACGGCGATCCTTGGACCTCGACCTGCTCGCCGTTGTGTGCCTCGACGTGGAGCGATGGGAGGTCGACGGCGGATGTCTCTCGTGCCGTCGTGGCGATTTCGATGTCGTGTGTCCTGACGTCGGGGGGGCGCACAGCCTTTGGCGGCGACCGGGCACGCCGGCAATGGCTCGACGTCGATCGGCGGGCTGCCGTCGACAGAGACCTGCCCCTGCTCTGATGTCCCTCCGACGCCGTTCCCTTCGACGTCGGGCGTGTCGCCGTCGACGGCGATCTATGCCGGTGAGACGGTGGTAGCGACGACGTCGACGGTGAACAAACAGGTACTTTCCTACCTGTCGACGTCGACCGGGCCATTCTCTCCTGAGAATGGCCTTCTGGCTGTCTGGGAAGTGAGGAGGACGATGTTCTTTTCCTCTCCTGAAGCCCATGTAGCCAGATCTTCTCTCTGTCTTTCAGAGTCTTCCTAGACATGTTCTTGCAGTACTTACAAGTGTCAGGGCAGTGACTCTGAGGCAGGCACACTATGCACAGAGAGTGGGGATCTGACTGGGCCTTCTTCTTCCCACAAGCAGGGCATTTGACAAAAAGTGAAGGCATTTTTCTGCAGAACAAACCTGCCTAGCTCAGACAAAGGTGTTATTTGTCGAGTGAAAAGTGAAAAAACGCTTTTTTAAAGAATTTTTCTGAGAAAAACTCAGAAAAACTGAGAGCTCAATGCTCCAGGATCCTCTCAGAAGAAGCCGGAAAAAAGAACTGACCTAACTGTGAACCAACTGTCACCTTTCCTTCACCCCTGAGGCATGGTGGGATACTGGAGGTGCTCAGGGTCTTAAAGGCACAGTGCCAAAGTTTTTATGGTTCTCCTGTGTTAACCTGCATGCAGCCTATTGGCTAAGAATGCTTCATTGTTTTTCAATGCAGTTTTTTCTATTTTTTCTCTAGAGTTTGCTACTGCTTACTTCCCTAAGCCTAGTTTTAGGAGCTTGGGTACATATTTATGCTCTATTGTAGTATTTAATTTAAAAAAAAAAAAAAAAAAAAAAAAACTTCATAGAAATAAAGCATTTTAGCCTGTTTTTAACATGATAGCCTGCATGACTGTTTGTTACACATGTATAATATGTGTATATTTTATATATGCTCCGGGGTCCCCGCACAAGGGCGGGAATATTCAATGTTTATGACTATTGATGAGGATCCCCTGGAAGAGAAATAGCCTGACAAACCATTACTGGATCTGTGTTGCAAGTGCAGAAAAGAAGGAAGTGACATTGATGGGAGGGTTATGTGGACTCCATCGACGTCACATCTGGTGGATGACATCGATACGGAGACACGTACTCCCCTAAGTTAGAAGGTCTGTGGAGTCGACTTAGACCAAAAAGTCTTGTAGAACCAAGTAGGCAAAGTGTCTTTACCGCCAGACTTGGCTGTCAAGGCAGGAGTGATTTGTGAATGTTTGCACAGATGCCCATGCTGCAGCCTGGCAGATATAAAGGACAGGCATCAACGCAGAGATAGCCATTTTGGCCCTGGTGGAATGCACCCTTAGACCTACTGGAGGCTGCGTCTTGGCCAGTGCACAGCAGATCTTAATGCAGAGGACTATCCACCTGGACAGGGTCTACTTCTGCACAGCCTTCCCTTCTTTTACTCAAGGGAATCACACAAAAATGTGATTATCCACTTGATCCTTGGTATGACCTATGTAAAATCTTAAAGCTTTTTTAGGGTCCAGCCAATGGAGCCTCTCCTTCTCTTTCATGGAATAAGGGGGAGCAAAGATCACTTGTACAATGCCCAAAGTGAAAGGAAGTCATGACTTTGGTAAGAAGGCGCTCCAAGTCCTCCACATTAATTTGTCTGAATAAAAACCATGGTATTGGGCAGGTGCATTGACAGTGCCTTCAGGTCACTCATGCAAAGAACTGAGGTAATCACAATGAGAAAAACAGTCTTTAAGGTCAGGAGATGCATTGAGCAGCTATACACAAGCTCAAACTGTGTACATTGGAGAAAATTGAAGACCAGATTAAGTCCCAAGTCCCACTGTGGCACCACAAATGGTTTGGGAGCAAACGTGTCAAACATTTAATAAATCTCATCACAAAAGGCGATTTGAACAAGGACAATAGGTCGAGCGACGCAGAAAGGCCAAATTTGCTGACAAATAACTTCTTATAGTGCCAACTGCAATAGCTTGAAGAACTAAAGACAAAAAAAAAAAATGGATGGCTGTGCTTTGCCAGTAAAGAATCAGTCTCTTGGGCACTGTATCAGTTTACAAATTTGTCTCACTGCCAAACCTAAATGGATTTCATGGAGGGTCGTCTGGCAGCGGCAATGAAATCTACCATTTCAGATAGCAAATTTAATGCAGACAACTGCCACAGCTAAATCTCCACAAAGATATATATGTGTGGAGTGAGAAAATTCATGTCAAGGACTGTGCCCTGCTGTTGAGACTTGAAGTCCTTTCAAAGTGGCAGCTTAATCAGAGGTCAGATTATCATGCCTAAGAGTTTGGGAACCACAATTAGGTGATGCTAAGATGACTTGGGTCTGGTTGTTCCTGATCTTCTTCAAAACTTGTGACTGGAGATGAAGTGCCTGGAAGGTGTACAGCAGTCACTTGTTCCATTCAAGCCAGAATGAGCCTACTAACAAATTTTCCAGTTGAAACTTCAACACGCAAAACTGCTGCGACAAAGCGTTCTCAACAAAGGCAAAAAGATCTATTCAAGGTTCCTCCTTGCAGTGAAAGACACCCTGCACCACTTTGGGAAGTAGTCACCACTCATATTCTGCTAGATAATGATTGCTTAGTTTGTCTGCTGTGGCATTCAGGGATCTTGCCAGGTAGTTGGTGACCAGAAAGGCCCCTAATGCTCCAGCCACCTTCAGCGATGTAAATTCTCCCTGAACAGGATTTTTTCATCCGCAGTACCACACGATGGTGGTGGTGTCTGTGAGAAGCCACGCCAGACTTCCTTTGATGGGCGGCAGTAAGTTCTTCAGGGCAAAACAAAGGGTCTACAGCTTCATCACACTGATGTGTAGCCAACACTCCCCTGGAGACCAGGGTTTTCTGATCTTCTCGAGGTGACCCCTAATAGAGTGGTGAAGTCGTCACCACTGTTAGCTCTGGGTGGGGGAGGGAGTATGGTTAGCCACAAGATAAATTTCAGTCAGTCAGCCACCCTGCAGATTTCAAGGTGTCTCCTTTGAGACTTCAGGTTGCACTGCAGGGCTTGCATGTGCCATCTCGCATAGCTGACATGGAGCTTATAAGGAGGCTAAGAGGCAAAGAAACTTCAGAGCCACCCACACTGTGATCCAGAATTTTAGCATGAAACATAAGGATCAAAGCCTCAATGTTCTGGATTGATTGCTGTGGAGGAAAAGCCCTTATCTCCAACATGTCCAGAGTCGCCTCAATGAATGCAAGCCTCTGTGAAGGAATCAGGTGGGACTTTGGCTTGTTTATAATGAAACTCAATGATGTCAAAAAGTCCAGAGTCATCCGGAGTTGGTCCATGGGTGATTGAGGAGAGCCTGCCTTCAGCAGCCAGGGGTCGAGCTACAGGAATAAAGGAACTCCCAACCACCAAAGATGGACAGAGACCACCACCATCACTTTTGTAAAGACCCAAGGGGCAATGCTGAGGCCGAAGGGGAGCACAGCAAAATGAAAAAGAATCCTGGCCCCTCTTGAACCGCAGGGACTCAAGGATGGCTACATAAAATAAATTACTTACCTTTACTTTCAGTTCTCCACTGTTTGTATATTTTTTATGTTAACATTCTTGAAACATTCTCAGTCATCATGCTGGGAATCCCCAGTAACTACAAAAAAGCAGTGAACAGTGTTAAAATGGCTACATAAAATCAAATAAGAGATCGGCCCCAGGTCCTGGACCTCCCACCCAATAGCCATTTTTGTTTGCACTTTAGTGTATTAAGGTTGCTGTCATAGTGACAGGTTAAACACTCAATCCCCAGAAAGTTGCAATGAGTGTAGGAAACTGCCACAGTGTGTGGTGGACACCTATGGTGATACACATTATACTGGGTACAGGGTAACACCAATTAGATAGTGTTAGTGTCTAGACAGCCAGGGCTCTCTAGGGTAGCTGTTGTGAACAGCCAAGACTTATCTAGAAGGCATGTGAAGCACTTGCAATACCACAGTAGTCACACAGTAACTTATCACACATGAAAGGAACCACGCAGTGTTGCACAAATAAAGGTACTTTATTATAGGCAGACCAAACTAGACTACCATTGATATACCTCCATTTGGAGGTATAAACCCCCAAGATATACACACGTAAGTACTTAGGAAAAGCATAAATTAGCAAGGGCCCCATAGGGGGGCCAAACCATATAAGAACAAAATGGAATGGGAACCGGTGTCCCCCACCAGAGTGTATGGAGTAGTTAGACAAGCACTGGGGGAGAAAGGAACCCTAAAAGGTAAGTACCTAGAAGATCCCTAGCGGCCGGGTGCAGAGAGGTAAGTTACCTGGTTTTCCCACTGGCTAACATGGGGACGTCGTGGTTGGAGAATGCAGAAGCAGGCCCGGTAGTGGAACCCAAGGGCGGATTCCAGGTGAAGAGGACCTGCAAAGGAAGGGGACAGAGTCCAGTCCACGAAGGAGTGTCCAGGTAGGCAGGAGCCAATGCCCACCCTTCTGTAGCTGAAGATCTGGGTCGACGGTAATGAATTAAGTCCAGCTGCAGGGTCCAGGAGCTGCAGAGGAGTCCCTGAAGTAACTTACCAGCTGTACCTCGATGGTCACCGAACTGCATATGGGTTAGTGGTCAATGACCACCAACAAGCACAAGCAAATGCAAGAAAAGCTGTTGGAGGTTTTCCAGAGCTGTGGAGGACCAGCCAGGTCCTGGGGACTCAAGCATTGGAAGGGAGTCTGTGCTGACCCTCAGAAGACAGGAGAGCCAGCAGAAGCAGTCTGAGCCCCCACAATCATCTCAATGGTGTCAGGCACAGTAAGTCGCAGTGAGGCACAGTCAGCACACCTGAAGAGGAGTCCTATGTCACTGAAGCAACAGAGAGGAGACTGTCCTTGCAGAGGAAGAGTGCTGGCGGCTGGGGTTACTTGGATCCTGAAGATCCCTTGGAGCAGGACTCAGCAAGCCTTGGCTGGTTCAACAGTCGCGGTGAACAGGGATTCTGTCCCAGTGGCAGAGGAAAGTGCCCATTGCCTCCCAAGATGAACAGAAAACCCAGAGGACCCCTCAGAAGCACCATCTGTTTTGGAGAATCTTTGCAGATCCAGAGGACAGAAGATCCCACCCGCCTGACGTCGTTGCCTCAGGTGCCTATGGATGCAGGAGAGTGACTCCTTCACTCCAAGGGAGATTCATTCTTGCTTCTTGGTGCAGCTGAAGTCTTGCCGACCCCAGAGTATGCACAGCTGTGGAAATGTTGCAGAATGCTGATAGGAGCCATGGAAACAATGTTGCAAGGAGAAGTCTTCTCGGCGGTGCAGCCTTGTTTGGTCCCTGTGTAGTCCAGCAGCGGTTCCAGAGGCCAGGAGCAGAAGATGTTTTGAGGAGAGGTCCTGGTGGAGTCTTGCACGATGAATCTGGGGACACACCCTCAAAGGAGTCCCTAAATAACTCAAAAAGGGGGTCTGGTCACTCTCTGGAGCGACCACCTATCAGGAGGGATCTCTAATGTCAGCTACCTGGCCTAACCAGTCAGATGCTCCCAGAGGCCTCTGCTCATCTTGGAATCAAGATGGCAGAACCAAGTGGCCACCTGGAGGAGCTCTAGGCACCACCCTAAGGGTGGAGTTCGACAGAGGAGTGGACACTCTCCTTTCCTTTGTGTGTTTAGCGCCAGAGCAGGGACCAGTGGTCCCTGGACTGGTGCAAACCTGATTATGCAAGGAGAGCACCAAATGTGCCATTCAAGGCAGTCCAGTGGCATGGGGAGGCTACCCCTCCCCAGCCCAGTAACACAAATTTTCAAAGGAAAGAAGGTTGCACCCCTCTCCTACAGGAAATCGTTTGTTGTGCTGTCCCCTGCTTGAGCTGGTCAAGCAGCAGGAGGGCAGAAGAAAATAAGTTACTTACCTGTAACAGTGGTTCTCCAGAATTGGTATCTTTCATAGATTCACATGCTTGAATCATTCCCCGTCGTCGAAGTGGGAGTCCCACGGTGCATAGAAAGCAATAAATAGATAAAAATCCTTCTTTTTTTTTTTCATTGTAGTCAATAGGAAAAAACACATTCACTTTTCTAACTATCAGCCTCATTAGAAAAGGCCCAAACTTCAGCCAATCAGGCGAGACCACCCCTTTAGAATCCCCTGCACAGAGGCTCAGTCTCTCAGATTTCTCCGCACTAGTGATTTTAAGAAAGAAAAATAAAAGAGGTGAGCCCCCATGGGGAGGAGGGTGGGTCGCATGTGAATCTATGAAAGATACCAATACTGGAGAACCACAGTTACAGGTAAGTAACTTATTTTCTTCTCCAGTATTGGGGTATCTTTCATAGATTCACATGCTTGAATCAGAGTAGTCAGCAGTAAGAAAGATGGTTGAGTTCTGAAACACCAGAAGCATGCCTGCTCACAATTCATCCTATATGGACTCACATAGGTAGTTAAATATGCTTATTAACATTTTAAAAAGATTATATATAAATATACATATCAATAGTAATTATATATATATATATATCTACATGAAAAATATCAGTCTGGCAATACATAGAGGATGGAGGGTAAAGAGATTATTGGCTCACCTTATGCAAATAAGTTACGTAACACTGCTTGTCCTACCACGGCATCCATCTTGTCAGTAGCTTCCAGGCAGTAGTGCTGGGTAAAGGTGTGAGCACGCGTCCACGTTGCCGCTCTGCAGATCTGGTTCAGAGGAACTCCTGCGAGTAGAACTGCCGAAGTGGATACTGCTCTAGTGGAGTGCGCTCTGACATTGGACGATAACGGCTTCCCTGCTAACTGGTGGCAGAGTTGTATGGTAGAAGAGATCCAGCGTGCTATGGTCTTCTTGGTAACGGCCTTGCCTTTATTGATCCGCCCATAGCTAAAAAACTGTTGTTCAGATTTACGAAAACTGCTAGTCCTTTGTATGTAGAATTTTAAACATTGTTTAATGTCTAGAGAATGTAATGCCTGCTCTGCTGGAGTTCGCGGATTTGGAAAAAAAATTCTCAAAACCACCGGCTCATTTCAATGAAAAGTCGATGGAACCTTGGGGATACATTTTGGATTAGTTCTTAGAATGACCACCTCTGATTTGAATTGCAGAAAAGGTGGTGAGACTGTGAATGCCTGGATATCGCTAACCCTCTTCGCGGAAGTGAGGGCCAGAAGGAGGGCTGTTTTCAAAGAAATATATTTCAGGTCTGCCTTATGAATGGGCTCAAACGGATGCTTCATCAATTGGGAGAGCACAATATTTAAATGACATGGAGGTAGAGGACGGTGAATCCTGAACAAGCCTTTTAGAAATTGCTTTATTATCCTGGATGACCATAAAGATGGTAAGTCTGATGTTCGTCGGAAACGGGATATAGCAGCGAGGTGGACCCTGATAGACAAATGGGAAAGGCCTGACTTCGCTAAATGCAACAGATATGGAAGGATCTGTTCCGGAGAGGACTTCAGAGGGGGAACGTTAGAAAACCATCTGCAGAACCTCTTCCACTTGAGCGTATATGTCCTATTTGTAGATTGAGCTCTGCCACAGGCAAGTACCTCCCTGCAGTCTGAAGGGATATCTAGGCTGTCAAATTCATAGAATTCAGGAGCCAGGCTGATAATCGAAGAGAAGTCGGGTTGGGATGACGGACCTGCCCCTGATTCGTTGTTAACAAGTCTGGCGTTGTTCTCAGCCATATGTGAGGCTGCTCCGACAGCAATAGAAGTTCCGTGAACCAAAACTGGCGTGGCCATTTGGGAGCAATCAATAGAAGCCGGCATGGTTCCCTCTTTATTTTCTGCAGAAGTCTTGGGATGAGTGGAAGCGGGGGAAAAGCGTATGCATAAATCCCTGACCATTTGATCAAAAACACATTCCCCTTTGATCCTTTCTGTGGTCGCCAGCTTGCGAAGTGTTGGCATTTTCTGTTGTCTCTGGGCGCAAACAGATCCAGACTGGGCTTGCCCCAACGACGAAAGAGGCGGTCGAGAACTGTCTGATTGAGTTCCCATTCGTGACAGCTGGTTCGAGTCCTGCTTAAGGCATCTGCCCAGGTGTTGGAGATCCCCGGAAGATGTTCCACTCTGATCGATATGTGATACTGAATCACCCAATGCCACAGTTTCCGAGCTTCTAGAGACAATGCCTGCGATCTTGTACCCCCCTGTTTGTTAAGGTAATGCATGACTGTGGTGTTGTCTGTTCTTATTAACACTGAGGAACCCCTGATATTGGTGAGGAAGGCCTTGAGTGCCAAGGAAACTGCTCTTAACTCTAATGTTTATGTGAAGAATCGACTCCTGAGTGGACCATTTCCCTCACACTGATAGGTCTTGTAAATGTGCGCCCCATCCCTCTAAGGATGCATCTGTTGTTATAATGTGCACTGGTTTGTCTTTCAGGAATGAGAGACCTTCTGAGATGAGGGGGGTATCCTTCCACCATTTGAGAGCTTGTCTCGCTGATGGGGTTATTCGAACTACATCGTTGAAAGATCCTTCTATTTGTTTCCATTGATTGTCTAATTGCTGCTGAAGTGTTCTCATGTGCAGACAACAGTTTTCTATCAACGGAATGCAAGAAGAAAACATCCCCAGAAAAGACTTGTAAGTCCGAACAGAAGCGGACCTTCTTCTGCTGAGACGTGTTGCTAGATCTTGAAGTCTCTTCTGTCTGTCGTGCGAAGCAAAGGCTCTCGCTTGGACTGTGTCCAAGACGGCTCCTAAAAAGGCAATGTTCTGTGAAGGCTCTAGATGAGACTTGGGGTAATTGACTGTTAAGCCTAGTGTCCCGAAGAGAGATAAACATGTCCTTGTGTCCCTGGCAGCTTTTGTCGTTGTTCGTGCTTTTATTAGCCAGTCGTCCAAGTACTGGAACACCTGAATCCCTTGTTGCCTGAGGTAGGCTGCAACTGGTGCCAAGACCTTGGTGAACATTCTTGGGGCCGATCTGAGGCCAAAGGGCAACACTCCGAACTGGTAATGAGTGCCTGCAACCCTGAACCGTAAGAATTTCCGATGACTGGGGTGAATGGGAATGTGGAAATATGCGTCCTGAAGATCTAAGGACGTCATGAAATCCCCCCCCGGATGAGTAGGCGTAGGACATCTTGAAGGGAAATCATGCGAAATGATTGCTTCTTGAGGAATTTGTTGAGAGAACAAAGATCTAAAATAGGTCTCCAGTCTCCTGTCTTTTTTCATATAAGGAAGAAGCGGGAGTAAAAACCTGTTCCCCTCTGGTTTTTCGGAACGATCTCTATTGCTCCCTTCTCCATTAAGAGATAGCAATCTGCGCTAGAAGTTCCCTGAGATGGGCAGGTGGGGGACCCCTTGGTGGTACGTGAGGGGGAGGCTGATTGAATTCTAGTGTATGTCCTCTGTTGACAATATCGAGTACCCATTTGTCTGAAGTAATCTGGGACCACTGGTGGAGGAACTTGGAAATTATGCCCCCTATTAGAGTGTTGGTATAGGGGTTGGGTGCAGGCAACTGATGAAGGTCAGTGTTTCCTTGCTGTCTCATTGACTTTATAAGCCGACTTTCCTCTCGCAGGTTGTCTGAAATGTGTGGATGAGGGCTGTCGGTAAGTATGCAGCTGTTGCTGGCCAATGGTGGAACGAAACTGTCCCTGGTAAGAAGAGTATTGTCGGTACTGGTGTGCGCCGCCTCTATAAGAATAGATTCCTCTCCCTCTCGCTCCTCGAAAGGGCGGTCTTCTGTATTGTAATGCTCCCAGAGATCTGGCTGTCTCGGTGTCTGTCTTAATAGACTGCAAAGCATCATCTACACGCTTGCTGAACAAGAGCTCACCATCATAGGGCATGTCTAGTATCTTCAATTGCATCTCTGGTCAAAACGATGTAGCTTTCAGCCACCCCTGACGCCTGAGTACGGCTGCTCCGGCTAACTGGCGGAAACCTGTAGACGAGACGTCTATGGCGCAGTCTATAATCTCAGCCGAGATCTTCTCACCCTCCTGTAATATTTTGCACGCTTCCGCTCTACTATCTTCCGGTAATAGCTCTATAAACTGCGACATATCGGACCACATCTGACGGTCGTACCTTCCCAGGATTGCCAGGGAATTTGCTGCTCTGACTGTAGTGGCCGCCATCGTTGAGAACTTCTTGCCAATCAAATCCAACCGTTGTCCCTCCTTATCCGGGGGGGCAGTCAAAGATGAAGACGGATTTCTGGACCTTCGCTGAGCTGCCTGTGATATGACCGAATCCGGCTTAGGGTGACTAACCAAACATGCTGGAGAATTGTCTGGTGCTTTGTATTTCTTTTCAAGTCTTGGTAACACTGCTGGTTATGGAGTCTGTATGACTTTAAGCCCCTCTTCCCAAATGAAGTCAACAATGGGTATTGCTCTTACTGACTTCCTAGTATCCTCTTTGAAGTCATATAGGAAACAGTCTGATTGCTTTGATATTATTGGCAGTTGAAATCTTTTTGCAGCTCTTTCCATCACACTGTGAAAACCACCAATGTCCTGCGGTGGAGAGTCCACTGGTGGTGGCGTAGAAGGAAATGGTGTTTGAATCTGATATTCATCCCATTTTAGAATGAGCGAGTCAGTGTCCTGAATTTCACCTTCTTCCTTCTCATCCTCTGACGAAGGTGGATCAACATCCTGTCCAGATGAAGGACCTGGGACAGGTTTCGTAGAATCCGATGGCCGAACAGGAGTGGATATCGGCGTATGTGGAGGTTGTACCGGGGTAGAGGAGCCAGGTGGAGGAAATCTAGAATAATGGTCCTGCATCATCTGCTGCAGATTGGCTATCAAAGAAACAGGCATCTGGATCGTCTGCTCCTGTTGCTCTCGAGGTTGTATGTGACTCTGCTGCTGCTGACCTAAATAGAGCTGGTCAATTTCCTCTTCATCCTCCTCCTGACATTTAATACGTAGTTCTGAGGGGCTACGTGCCACCGGGAAAAAACCATCATCTGAATATACATCATCTTCCTCCTCTTAGTCAGCAAAGAGATGCTGTGGAGGTACTGGTGTGACTTTACTAGGTGATGTATGAGACAGTAGTAGAAGAGAAGATTTACTCTTTATCGGCAGAATCCTCTGAGGTAAGTAAGGAGATGCTCCATAATGCTTGGATATAGACTCAGGAAATTGAGCTGTCAACGGAGTTGTCGTCGACGCTACGTTCGTCGAATGTGTTCTCGTCGGCTGTGTAGGCGTCGACGGAGCCGTCGGTAGCGGTGTCGTCATCAGCGGTTCGAGCGTCGACGGAGTACTCGCCTTTGAGGGCAAATTCGATTGCCACGCCGTCGATGCTTCCGTCGGTGGGATCGTCGACGAAGAGCTCTGGAGCTTACCCGTCGATGAGTGCGTCGGCGATAGAGACTTCACCTTCTTTCCCGTCGACAGTCTCTTTGTGATCTTTAAGGTGTGAGCAGGTGAGGGACCGTTTTTTAAGCTCACTGACGTTATAGTTGTAGATGATAGTGGAGATGAAGTAACAATCATTGGTGACGACGGAGCTGTAAATGTGGCCTTCGCTGTTGTCGTCGATGAAGGAAGACCTGCCACCGACGATGCGCTCGTCGACGGTGTGGACATCCTGGACGTTGACGGTGGTAGGGAACTTGAAGATCTTTTGAGCTTTTTTGAGGTGGTAGCAGGAGTAGATGGCTCTGAACGAACCTTACCACCATGTTCCCTGGATGTTGATGCGTGTTCCTCAGTTCTATCCTTAAAAGCATGCAGCTTCTTAGCTGACTTACTGCTCTTGGGGGAGAAGCTCTCCACAGACCTTTTCCTCTTCTTTGAGGCCACTGATGTGTCGCTGTCCTCCTCCTCAGAGAAAGTTTCTCTGGATTTTCGTTTCTGAAGCCAAAGTTGGAGCCTGGCTTCTCTGTCTCTGAGAGTCTTGTTAGGAAAAGTCCTGCAGATTTTACAATCTTTGACCTTATGTTCTGGATGGGGACAGTATATGCAGTCCTTGTGAGGGTCCTCACAAAGAAGCCTTAACGTTCCACAGGTACCACAAGGTCTAAACAAACCTTTTCTTGCTGTAGACATGATGGAAGAAGTACTACATCAAAGTTAAGAGTGAAAGCTGAACAATATCTCTTGAAGAGAAAGTAAACTGAGCAGAGCTCAGGGAGACTCCCTTACACACGACGTGCGGTAGAAAATCTGAGAGACTGAGCCTCTGTGCTGAGGATTCTAAAGGAGTGGTCTCGCCTGATTGGCTTAAGTTTGGGCCTTTTCTAATGAGGCTGATAGTTAGAAAAGTGAATGTGTTTTTTCCTATTGACTACAATGAAAAAAAAAAAAAATGGATTTTTATGTATTTATTGCTTTCTATGTACCGTGGGACTCCCACTTCGACGACGGGGAATGATTCAAGCATGTGAATCTATGAAAGATACCCTAATACTGGAGAATCATGCCTTAGGGGGCTAAAGCAGCATAGGCTGCCTGTAGACCCTGGAAGACTGGTAGGTGCAATTTTGGGGGTCCTCTAAGGGCCCCCGGAGTTCATGGAATCATGCCACCAATACTGGCATCAGTATAGGGGTATGATTCCGACATGTTTGTTACCAAATTTGCTTAGGTTTGGAGTTACCATTATGTAGCTGGATGACGGGTAGTGACCAGTATATAGCTGAAATGGCTTTCCCGCACTTACGAAGTCCAGGGAATAGGGACTGGTCATATAAGGGTGCCCCACACACAGGGACCTGCACCCTGCCCACTGGGCTGATGCAGCCTACCATAGGGGTGACTTACAGTGACCCGGTGTAGTGACCAGCAGTGATAGTGTGCATTCACCTTTTCACGCAGGCTGACAATGACAGGCATACAGACACAGTTTGCATGGGCTCCCGGGGGTGGCATAATACATGCTGCACCCCTTGGGGGACCCCTGGTGTACCAATGCCCTGGGTACATAAGTACCATCTACTAGGGACTTACAAGGGTACAATTATGCCAATTGTGGGGTGTAAGAAGTACCAAGACAACCAGATTTAGCAGAAAGAGCACAGTAACTGGGGTCCTGACTGTCAGGATCCCAGTGAAAACAGTCTAGGCTCACTGACATCAGGCATAACGTGGGTGTAACCATGCCAAAAAGAGGGGACTTTCCTACAATGAGAACCATGTATTTTCACAGCAGATTCCCGAACTGTATGTTGTATCATGTATTCAATATTCCTTTCAGTATTGGTGTTCTTGTACATGAAGAAAATGAGGAAACCCGTTTGATAGCCAAAGCTACCAGATTCAGGCAAAGTAAGGCTTACAGACCGCATCTCTAATTTCTCTTGTGGGGAAGACTTTACTGCAAGACACTCACTCCATACACCATTGGGAGAAAACACCTGAAGCAACTTCACATCGAGGAAGAACATACTGCCCCCTTCTCTGGAGTTGATTAATTGGAAAGTGCACCACCAAGCAATTCCACAAAGGCACCATAGAAAAAGGAAAATTGAGTTTCCAGGGCTAGACTTACAGCTTTTCTTAGGAAAACACTGCAGGAAAGGCAAACAACAGCCTGTGCAAAATACTGCGTGAAAATCCAGCTTACTAGACACCTTGACTAAATTACTACCCTCACCGGAGGCATTTCAATCATCTTTATCGATGATGGAGAAAAAGACCCTGTTGTCCATGACATCCCCATTGAGACACATTGGACAGGCCTTGTGGTTGACCTTGAAAAGATTTTCCTCAACGGCGACTATGCCCTCATCGATGATGACAGCTCCTTCAGCATCAAGAATATGGCACAATCGACCACCAAGGATTTTTATCCTTCCACCAACTGTGATGACCTCGTTGATGGCGATCCATTTCTTACCATCGACAGCAAACCCAGGAATGGTATCTACTTCCTCCTTGATGACAGCCCCATCAATGACATTAACAATAAGCTGACTACGTTTTTTTCAATGTCAGTTTTCTTTTCATCTATGACCTAACAAAAAGTCTACCCACCCAGGTTGTGGACTCTGAGGCAGTGGCAGTTAGATGTATGTTGCATCCCTGAGATTGAGGAAGAAGCCTTAGATGAAGATGTCTACCAGGTCTATGAGTATCAACCAAATACCTTTGTAGCACACACCTCCTCAATATGATGTACCTCACCATTACGGTAAGGAACCAGAAGTCTTTGAGGTTGGGTAGAGAAAAATGGGAGGATGTAGACTTTTTGAACAATTTGCAAGGCTATCTTTTGGATTTATAGCATAGCTAATGTAGGAGAAAGTGGTGGATCCTGACTCACAGGTGCCAACAGGTGAGCAAGAATATGGTTTCAAACAAATACCCATCAAGGTATCGTAGGAGACATCATTAAAATGGAATTAATGACTCAGATGTTGCTGGTTCAGGCTACAGAATTTCCAACAAAACATATGTTTTAGTCTCCATGGAGGGCAGCTGTAATTAAAGTACTTTGGCTGAAATTCAGAACCTCCACTTCAAATGAGGCACTTTCTTCTGTTGGTGGCCCACATGGCTAGTCAAGCACTGTTTCAGGGGAGATATCACCCCCCCTGGAGTTTTGTAAATTAAAAGTGTAAGCCATCAACAGCATAACAGGGGTGGGGAGTAAGACATCCTCCCTCCATCATCATCATCAATGTCTTGGGTGTACCCTGCTCTGATCCAGGATCAGAATGAGAGCCAAAACGTTAATGGAGCCTCTGCTGATAGCTGCAACACAACAGAAGCACAAGGCTAGAGTCAAGATGCATGATAATGGGTTACGCCTTTGTAAGCGCACAGTGGAACATCTGCAGAATTTGAGATCCGACACTGGCATTGGTACTGGATCATCCTCTGACGGCAGTGGTATTGGCACTGGTGCTGGGTTGAAGGGAACCAGCATGGATCATGGAGCAGTAGTAAAGGTTTTTACTAGAGTCAGCATAGGCCTGTAACAGGTCCCAAAGGGACACACGCCACATGGGAGGAATCTGCAGGCAATAAACCTACTGGAGACCCAATCTGTCCTGGGGACCAGAAGGCATGTCAGAGGGAGCCAGAAGCACAATGAAAATCTGCAGCATAGCCTTCTAGAAGACCTCAATCTTTTGCAGGATCAACAACGGCCCAGGGTACATCAGGACCAACTGAAGAATCAATTCTGGGGCTGATGACTTCAATGGAGTGCAACACACATCTTGACGCTGTTGCAGCTTCTCTTTGAAGTCAATAGAGGGATAGGGTTGAGTCATGTTTTACTTTCTTATGTTTGTGCTGGTATATGGACTTCAAGTTAAGGGAGGGCTTTGAGCAGGAAGTGGTTTGGTCACAAGTGCGGCCACATGACCAAGAAAAAGACAGCGGTGGCGACTCAGAGTGGGAGCAGGATTGGCGCTAAGAAGACAACTTCTTCTTGTGGTCAGTGACATACAGCTCTACTTTACTGGCTCTAACTGCATTTACATGCACTTGTCTCAAGACTTCAAGTTGTGCTTTGAGTCCAAGCACCAAAGGCACATTCTGCCAGGATCGGTGACCAGTATCTGCTACCTGCAATCATGGCACAGTGTGAAGCCTTTCATTTTCGGCAGGCAAATCATTTCCTAGCACCCTAAAAAAGGTTTTAGGAGTTGTCTGTGGATCCACATCAGAAGGCAAAGAAGAAAATGAGTTACTTACCTGTAACTGTGGTTCTCCAGTATTGGTATCTTTCATAGATTCACAGGCTTGAATCATTCCCCGTCGTCGAAGTGGGAGTCCCACGGGACATAGAAAGCAATAATTAGAGATTTTTTTTTTTTTTTTTTTAAATCAATAGGAAAAACACATTCAATTGTAGAACTATCAGCCTCTTTAGAAAGAGCCCAAAATTCAGCCAATCAGGCGTGACCACCCCTTTAGAACCCTAAGCACTGAGGCTCAGTCTCTCAGATTTCTCCGCACTAGAGATTACCGGAAACAACCAAAGGAGGTGAGCCTCCATGGGGAGGAGGGTGGGTCGCATGTGAATCTATGAAACATACCAATACTGGAGAACCACAGTTACAGGTAAGTAACTCATTTTCTTCTCCAGTATTGGGGTATCTTTCATAGATTCACATGCTTGAATCCGAATAGCCAGCAGTAAGAAAATAGTTTGAGTTCTGAAACACCAAGAGTATGCCTGTGCATAATGCATGCTATCTGAACTCATATAGGTAATTAACATTTGCAAATCAACCGTTAACCATAATACCTATATAAAATATATATATATATATATATATATATATATATATATATATGAGATATATATATAAAAATATGAATATATATATACACACATAGATATATAAACATAAAATTATCTTTGTAACAGTGCATAGAGGAAGGAGGGTAATAGGTTATTGGCTCACCTTATGCAAATAAATTACGTAATATTGCTTGTCCTACCGCAGCATCCATTCTGTTCGTAGCTTCCAGGCAGTAGTGCTGGGTAAATGTGTGAGCACGTGTCCATGTTGCCGCCCTGCAGATCTGGCTCAGAGGGACTCCTGCGAATAGAGCTGCTGAAGTGGATACGGCTCTAGTGGAGTGCGCTCTGACACTGGATGATAAGTGCTTCCCTGCCAACTGGTAGCACAACTGTATGGCAGAAGAGATCCAGCGCGCTATGGTCTGCTTAGTAACGGCTTTACCTTTATTGATCCTTCCATAACTGACAAACAGTTGTTCAGATTTACGGAAGTCGCTTGTTCTTTGTATATAAAATTTTAAACAGCGTTTAATGTCCAGAGAATGTAGTGCGCGTTCCGCTGCAGTTTGTGGATCTGGAAAAAATGTTCTGAGAACCACCGGCTCATTTAGGTGAAAAGACGATGGAACCTTGGGTATAAATTTTGGATTAGTTCTCAAAATGACCACCTCTGGCTTGAATTGGAGGAAAGCTGGAGAAATTGTGAAGGTTTGGATATCACTAACCCTCTTTGCTGACGTCAAGGCTAGAAGGAGGGCTGTTTTAAAAGAAATGAACTTGAGGTCCACCTTATGGATGGGTTCAAACGGATGTTTCATTAGTTGGGAGAGCACAATGTTCAAATGCCACTGCGGTGAAGGACGGTGAATTGGCAGAAACATCCTAAACAAACCCTTGAGAAATTGTTTTATTATTCTGGACGACCATAATGAGTGTGACTGAGACGTCCGACGGAAACGGGATATGGCAGCCAGATGCACTCTTATAGATGAATGTGAAAAGCCGGATTTAGCCAAATGTAATAAATATGGCAGAATCTGTTCAGGAGAGGATCTTAGAGGATGAACGTTGGAAGTTGAACACCATAAGCAAAACCTCTTTCATTTTAATTTATATGTCCGGTTTGTAGACTGAGCCCTGGCACAGGCCAGCACTTCCCTGCACTCTGGAGGGATATCTAGTCCCTCGAATTCATAGAATTCAGGAGCCAGGCTGATAAACGAAGAGATGTCGGGTTGGGATGACAAACTTGACCCTGGTTCATTGTTAATAAGTCCGGTATTATCCTTAGTCGAGGTTGTTCCGAAAGCAATAGAAGCTCTGTGAACCAGAACTGGCGTGGCCATCTGGGAGCAATTAATAGAAATCTGCATGGTTCTCTCTTCATCTTTTGCAGAAGTCTCGGGATGAGTGGAAGCGGGGGAAAAGCGTATGCATATATCCCTGACCATCTGATCAAAAACGCATTCCCCTTTGATCCCTTCTGCGGTAGCCAGCTTGCGAAGTGTTGGCATTTCTTGTTGTCTCTGGTCGCGAATAGATCTAGACTGGGTTTGCCCCAACGACGAAAGAGACGGTCGAGAGCTGACTGATTGAGTTCCCACTCGTGGCAGCTGGTTCGAGTCCTGCTTAGGGCATCTGCCCAGGTGTTGGTGATCCCTGGGAGATGTTCTGCTCTGATGGAAATTCGATGTTGAATTACCCAATGCCACAGCTTCTGCGTTTCCAGTGATAATGCTCGATATCTTGTGCCTCCCTGTTTGTTGATGTAATGCATGACCGTGGTATTGTCTGTTCTTATCAAGACTGAAGAATTTCTGATGTTTGTGAGGAAGGATTTGAGTGCCAAGGCAACCACCCTTAGCTCCAGCACATTTATGTGGAGAGTCGATTCCTGAGTGGACCATTTCCCTCTCACTGAAAGATCCTGCAAATGAGCACCCCATCCCTCTAGGGATGCATCTGTTGTTATTATGTGCATCGTCTTGTCCTTCAAAAATGATAGACCTTCTGAGACGAGGGGAGTATCCTTTCACCACTTGAAAGCCTGTCTTGCTGATGGGGTTATTCTGATTATATAGTCAAAAGAGCCTTCTATTTGTCTCCATTGATTGTCTAACTGCTGTTGAAGTGTCCTCATGTGTAGACGACAGTTCTTTATCAATGGAATGCAAGACGAAAGTATCCCCAGAAAAGACTTGTAAATCCGTACTGAAGCGGACTTTCTTTTGCTGAGCCGTGCTGCTAATTCTCGAAGTTTCTTTCGCCTGTCCTGTGAAGCAGAGGCTTTTGCATGGACAGTGTCCAAGATGGCTCCTAGAAAGGTGATGTTCTGGGTAGGATCTAGGTGAGACTTGGGGTAATTGATTGTCAATCCCAGAGCTCCGAAAAGAGATAGACACGTTTCCGTGTCTCTGGCAGCCTTCAATGTTGTTTGCGCCTTTATTAGCCAGTCGTCTAAATACGGGAACACCTGTATCCCTAGTTGTTTGAGGTGTGCTGCCACCGGTGCCAAAACCTTGGTGAATACTCTTGGGGCCGACCTGAGGCCAAAGGGTAACACTCTGAACTGGTAGTGAGTGCCTGCCACCCTGAAACGTAAGAATTTCCGATGATTGGGGTGAATGGGAATATGGAAATATGCGTCCTGAAGGTCTAAAGATGTCATAAAGGGGGTCATTGTGACTTCGGCGGGCGGCGGAGGCCGCCCGCCAAAGTTCCCCCGACAGAATACCGCAGCGAGGTCAAAAGACCGCCGCGATAATTCTGAGTTTCCCGCTGGGCCGGCGGGCGACCGCCAGAAGGCGGAGTGGAAAAGGTGCGACGGGTGCAGTTGCACCCGGCGCGATTTTCAGTGTCTGCTATGCAGACACTGAAAATCTTTGTTGGGCCCTGTTAGGGGGCCCCTGCAGTATCCATGCCATTGGCATGGGCACTGCAGGGGCCCCCAGTGGCCCCACGACACCCGTTCCCGCCAGCAAGGTTCTGGCGGTCAAAACCGCCAGAACCAGGCTGGCGGGAAGGGGGTCGGAATCCCCATGGAGGCGCTGCCTGCAGCGCCGCCATGGAGGATTCCTCAGGCCAGGGGAAAACCGGCGGGAAACTGGCAGTTTCCCTTTTCTGACCGCGGCTTTACCGCCGCAGTCAGAATTGGCCTGGATGCACCGCCAGCCTGTTGGCGGTGCATCCGCGGTCCCCGGCCCTGGCGGTCTATGACCGCCAGGGTCGGAATGACCCCCAAAGTCCCCTCGATTGAGTAGGCGCAGGACGTCTTGGAGGGAGATCATGCGAAAAGACTGCTTCTTGAGGTATTTGTTGAGCGAACGAAGATCTAAAATAGGTCTCCAGTCTCTTGTCTTCTTCCGAATAAGGAAAAAACAGGAGTAAAAACCTGCTCCCCTCTGACTCCTTGGTACGATCTCTATTGCTCCCTTCTTCATTAAAACAGCAATCTGATCCATAAGCTCGTTGAGATGGGCTGGCGGGGAACCTCTTGGTGGTACATGAGGGGGGGGGGGGGGTGGTTGAATTCTAGTGTGTGCCCTCGGTTGACAATATCCAGTACCCACTTGACTGAAGTTATTTTGGACCACTGGTGTAGAAATTTGGAATTTCTGCCCTATATTAGAGTGTTGATATAGGGGCTGGGTGCAGGCATTCGATGAGGGTCAGTGTTTTCTTGGCGTCTCCTTGGCCTTGTACGCCGACTTTCCTCTCGTTTGTTGTCTAAAATGAGAGGCTGACTGTTGCTGAAAGGAATGCGGTTGTTGCTGGCCAAAGGTTGATCGAAATTGCCCTTGGTAAGAGGAGTATTGACGATATTGTTGAGCGCCTCCTCTATATGAAAAGGTTCCTCTTCCTCTCGCTCCCCGAAAGGGCTGCCTTTTGTATTGTAGTGTTGCCAGAGATCTGGCTGTCTCAGTGTCTGCTTTAATGGACTGTAACGCATCATCCACATGTTTGCCAAACAAGAGCTCGCCATCATACGGCATGTCCAGAATCTTTAATTGTACTTCCGGCCTAAAAGAGGTAGCTTTGAGCCACCCCTGGCGCCTGAGTGCAGCCGCCCCGGCCAACTGGCGAAAACCAGTAGAGGAAACATCTATGGCACAGTCTATGATTTCAGCCGAAATCTTTTCACCTTCCTGTAGAATCTTTCGAGCTTCTACTCTACTGTCCTCAGGTAACAGGTCTATAAATTGTGACATGTCAGACCACATCTGGCGATCGTATCTCCCTAGGATCGCCAGAGAATTTGCTGCTCTAACAGTGGTGGCCGCCATAGTTGAGAACTTCTTCCCTATGGAGTCCAACCGACGTCCTTCTTTGTCTGGGGGAGCAGTCAGAGATGCCGATGGATTCCTGGACCTCCTCTGAGCTGCCTGCGATATGACCGAATCCGGTTTAGGGTGGCTAATCAAACATGCTGGAGAATTGTCCGGTGCCTTATATTTCTTTTCAAGTCTTGGCAAGACTGCGGGAATGGAGGATGGCTTCTGCATGACCTTTAGGCCTTCCTCCCAAATGAAGTCAACAATGGGTATGGCCCTTACCGACTTCCTCGTATCTTCCTTGAAATCATGAAGAAAACAGTCTGACTGCTTCGATGTAATAGGCAACTGAAATCTTTTCGCAGCTCTTTCCATAACACTATGGAAGCCACCAATATCTTGCGGTGGAGAGTCCACTGGTGGTGGTGTAGATGGAGATGGAGTTTGGATTTGATACTCATCCCATTCTGGAATGAGTGAATCGGAGTCCTGAATCTCACCTTCTTCTTGCTCTTCCTCGGATGAAGGTGAAGCAATATCCTGTGCAGAAGAAGGTGCTGTAGTAGGATCCGGAAATTCCGATGGTCTAGCAGGAGTGGACACTGGTGTCTGCAGAGGTTGTACCGGGGTAGAAGAACCAGGTGGAGGAAATCTCGAATAATAATCCTGCATCATCTGTTGAAGGTTGGCTATTAACGAGACAGGCATCTGAACTGTTTGTTATTGTTGTCCCTGAAGCTGTAGGTGACTTTGATCTTGCTGGTCCGAATAAGGTTGGAGATCTTCCTCTTCGTCCACCTCCTGGCACTTAATGCGTAGTTCAGATGGACTACGTGCCACCGGAAAGAAACCATCATATCAGAATAAAGATCGTCGTCATCATCTTCCTCAGCAAATAGATGCTGCTGAGGTACTGGTGTGACCTTACTGGGCGATGTATGCGATGGAAGTCATATAGAAGACCTGAACTTTATAGGAAGAATTCTCTGCGGTAGAAACGGAGATGCTCCAAATTGAGTCGTCGACGGAGCTGCCGTCGACGGAGCACTCATCAATGGTGTTTTCATCGACGGTGTAGGCAGTCGACGGAGCCTTCATCAGTGGAGCCTCTATTGGTGCCGTCAGCGTCGACGAAGTTGCCGTCAACGGTGCCAGTGTTGACAAGCTTTCCGTCGACAGGGCTGCCGCTGACGGGGTTGTCGTCGACGGGTGCGTCGTCAGTACTTTCGTCAGTGAGATCGACGGAGATTTTCTGAATTTACTCGTCGATGAGTGCGTCGACGGTAACGATTTCAGCTTCTTACCCGTCAACGGTTTCTTTATGATCTTCAGGGTGTGAGTCGACGATGGACCATACTTCAAACTCACTGACGTTATCGTCGTAGATGACAGTGGTGACGAAGTTACGATCATCGGCGATGAAGGAGCCGTAAACGTGGCCGTCGCTGTAGTTGTCGACGAAGGAAGGCCTGCCGTCGACGAAGCGCTCGTCGACGGTGTAGATTTTCTGGACGCCGACGGTGGCAGTGAACTTGAAGGCTTCTTGAGCTTTCTTGATGAGGAAGCATTGTGTTTCTCGGCTCTGAGTGAACCTTACCACACTTTACCTTGGATGTAGAAGGTTGCTCCTCCGGCTTGTCTTTAAATGCATGCAGCTTCTTAGCTGACTTACTGCTCTTGGGGGATAGGCTCTCCTCAGACCTCTTCCTTTTCTTTGAGGTCACTGAAGTGTCACTCTCTTCCTCCTCAGAAAGGGCTTCTCTGGCCTTTCTTTTCTGAAGCCATAGTAGGAGCCTGGCTTCTCTGTCCCTTAGAGTCTTGTTGGGAAAGGTCCTGCAGATCTTACAGTCCTTGATCTTATGCTCTGGGTGTAGGCAGTAGATACATTCCTTGTGAGGGTCCTCACAGTGAAGTCTTAATTTTCCACAGGTCCCACAAGGTCTAAATAAACCTTTTCTTACTGTAGACATGATGAAAAATACTACAGTAAAAGCAAAAGTGAAAACTAGTAAGATTTTCTCTTGAAGAGATAGAAAACTGAGCAGAGCTCAGGGAGACTCCCTTACACACGATGTGTGGTAGAAAATCTGAGAGACTGAGCCTCTGTGCTGAGGGTTCTAAAGGGGTGGGCACGCCTGATTGGCTGAATTTTGGGCTCTTTCTAAAGAGGCTGATAGTTCTACAATTGAATGTGTTTTTCCTATTGATTTAAAAAAAAAAAAAAAAATCTCTAATTATTGCTTTCTATGTACCGTGGGACTCCCACTTCGACGACGGGGAATGATTCAAGCATGTGAATCTATGAAAGATACCCCAATACTGGAGAAAGAAAGTAATTAATGTAAGTGTGGAGCAGTGCCACATATACATGGCTATGCCCCGTCACTTCTAAGGTGGTAAAAAGCTAATGCGGAGCTGCATGATGCCACCAAGCAAGAGAGCTACTTCAAATTCTCAGGAGCCACTCTGACCCCGGGGGATATGCTAAGATGAGGAATAGGCAGTTAAAAGTATTCATTAGAATGATATACACTTATCTGTCTCTCCGGAGCAGAAACTGATGAAGAGGAAATGAAGAGATAGGTGTAGAATTTTAGTAAGAAAAAATGGAAAGGTTACTTATCTGCGTACCTAGGTCTGTGACTAGTATCTTTTTTAAAGTCATAAGGACAGAATATATGTTTATGTGAGAGATTGGTTTTGGGTACAATATTTGCAAAAGTGATTCTTCAACATCTAGACAAATGGGTTAGTAAGAAAAACTTAGAGCCCTATGAACTATACCAATGGCTAAACAAGGACATGCAAATTGCATACCGACTTGTTTGCAAATTAAAATGCAATTTGCGATGAACCATATGGACTAATAGCATCACAGATTTCCCATTCAGAAGGGGCGGGATAACAACCTGCCTAGTGATTATTAATTAGGCAGGCCACTATTTTCAACCTCATGTGTTGCTGTGAATGCGAATGCAAAGGATGTTGGCCTTCGAGTGACAGCAGACCTTCATCCTAGGGTTTGCATTACTGTTGGACCTGGCCCTTTTACCGGGTCATTCCCCAGAACTTTTGCTTTTTGCCTCCTTATTTTTCTGACCATTGTTGGCTGACGTTTTGACTCTGAGCACTTTTTCACTGCTAACCAGTGCTAAAGTGCATGTGCTCTCCCTTACAAAATTGGTATGATTGGATTATACCTAATTAGCGTATTTAATTTACCTATAAGTCCCTTGTAAAGTGGTATCCCTATACCCAGGGCCAGTAAATTAAATGCTACTAGTGGGCCTGCAACGCTGCTTGGGCCACCCACTGAAGTAGCCTGTCAAACCTATCTAAGGCCTGCTAGCGCAGAGCCTGTGTGCGCAGTTCCCTGCCACAGGGACCTGGCATCTAAATTTACTTGCCAGGCCCAGAACTCCACTTTTACTACATGTAAGTCACCCCTAGGGTACGCCCTAGCTAGCCCTTTGGGCAGGGTGCCATGTATGTAGAAGGCAGGACATGTGCCATGTCGCGTGGCCTGTCCTGGTAGTGACAAACAGCGAACTTGGAGTCTCACTGCTGTGAGTGCTGCCTCCTCATAGGAGTGCATTGGAAATGCCCTGCCTTATGTGTAAGGGGTAATGTCTGATTTATGAGGGGTAGTGTAGGCATGTTTGGTATGGTTGTGATAGCGGTGAGAAATGCTGCTTACTGGTGTAGGTGTATTTTTTATTACTGTCACAGAAATGCCACTTCTAGAAAGTGCCCATTTATCTGTGCTAATGACTTTGGTGTTTTGTAGCTTGCCTCCAATCCACGTCTGGGCAGACTGACAGTTGGGGCTTTGTGCATACTTCTCAGACAGCCTCAACACAGGGACAGTGGAGGTGTCACAGAGGTGCATCTACATATTGTAAAGCCTTCCTGGGCTGAGAGAAGGGAGAGGCGGGGCACACCTGCATTTGTAAAGGCTGTGCCCTGGCCTCACACACTAGGGTGCTGGAGGAGAGAAAGGGCACTCCCAGAACCAGTTGTAACTGGTTGGAACCCCCTCTCCTGGCCATTGTAAAACAAACTGTAAAACTTAGTATAAGTACAGGGGAATTGTCCCCACAATTTAGACATCATTTTGGACATTCTGGGAACTCCAGGAACCTTACCTGGAGCTGGACAGGACGCTGAGAGAGGACTCACCAGCACCACCTTGGACTGTACTGCTGTGCTGACCTGTGACCTGCCTGGTCACAAGGAGGAACTGCCACTGCTGGTAACCCCTTGTTGTGCTGACCTGCTGCTGGGTTCTCCAGCCCTGCTTCCCCCGTCTTGACTTGGTTGTCTCCAGAGCCAGGGTGCTGTGGCCCCTGACCTCTGTTAAAAACTTTCTTCAGCACACGGAGTGCTGCGTGGCTGCACTCGCGCTGCTTTGTGTGCCCTGTTGTGCTTACATAGCTTTTGTGCCAGCAAATAATCACCACCGCAGCCCGGGCTGAAGATGTGGCTAAAGCGCTCTTTTTGATGCCCCAAATCACCGCCGCAACCCGGGCGTCGCATTTTCATTCAGCACGAGGATCGCGCTGTTTCTAGTGCCCCCGGGGCACCCAGAAAGGAGGACAGGGGCAAGTGCGCTCCAAACAGTGCCCCCAGGGCGAAGCGCGCTTCTTAACGCGCGCCCGGGGCACCTGCAGGCACCATCCTTAGTGCCTGCCCCACTCGGCAGCCCCGGTCGGGCTGGAATGCGGCTCGTGCACTAGACCGGGTGCGGCCGCATTGGAAAGCAGGTGGGAAGCCTCATAGGAGGCCCCTGCTTCCTTTTCTTCCTTTTGGCAGCCGCACCTCGTACAAGGGCGGCTGCCTATCCCTAAGCAGGACACGGGGCGGAAAGGGAGTTCCCTTTCCCGCGGTCACTTCCTCGGGGCGCGATCGCCCCAACTGCTTGAGTCTGTGGCTTTTGGCCCCCCCCCTTACGGAGAGGGCAATTAGAGCCCAGGGGGGCCCCACAAGGATCACAGGTCCCCAGAGGGGCCCGTCACCCACTACACAGAGGTCGCGGGTCCCTGGAGGGGCCCATTTTTTCACAGTAGAGAGGGTGCAGACCGCTCCTCTCCCCCAGGAGACCTGTGTGGCCCCCATTTTCGCACATAGGAGCGCCGGGGGCCCCCCTACTCCTCCTTCCAGGCACTGGAAGTCCCTTTTTCCCAGAAACATATGTTTTCCCAGTGTTCTTGCTATGGGCATTATGGATGTATGTTTTTCATGACCTTACATATATGTGTTAATGTTCCTTTTATGGGCATGACATGCTGATATGTGTTTTCTATGACTTGTGATATGTTTTCTAATGTTCCTTCTATTGGTATTTAGGAGTTATTCATGACAAGTACATAGAATTCCTACTGTAATTCCTGACTACTGCTTATGTTGCAGGATCCTGAGTACTTATGTGTTCTAATGTGACAACTGCATATTCTTGCAGAGTATTAGTAACTTGTGTAGCATTCTGACAACTGCTAAGGTAGCAGGGTATTACTTACGTGTAATGTTGGTCTAATTATGTTTTGTGCAATACAGATTAATTTTACATAGCTCAGTGTTGTGTTTACTTTGTGGTGTACATCTTGCATCACGTGTGTTGTGTGTGTTGTGCAAACGCTTTACACATTGCCTCTGGGATAGGCCTGACTGCTCGTGCCAAGCTACCAAGGGGGTGAGCAGGGGTTATCTTGGATGTGTAACTCCCTTGCCCTGACTAGAGTGGTTAGGTTCTGCCTGGCTGAGGTGCATACCCTAGCCAACCAGAAACCCCATTTCTAACAATTACCAAATAGGAAACACTGCTTGGGGCATTCCGCCACAACCTTCTCCACATTTTTATTGCGCTTCGCTCAAATATTTGGATCAGGGCATTTACAAACCCCCCAAAAAATGAACTTCCAAAATTGCTGTAGAAAAGACCTTAAACAACAGTGTGTACTTGCACCATTATTATATCACTGTGTCTGGCAGATCTTCCCAATTAAATTGCACCCAACATCATTTGGTTTTGCGTTAACACTAATTTTGTACGCTGATGACACAGTGATCTTGGATATAACACAGCTCCAATGCCGACTACTCTGCATATTATTATGTAATATAATATTATGTGCAGTGTAGTGTAGTGTAATGTAGTGTAGCAAACAAAAAAACAATTACCTCTATAAACTAGGGAAATGTGTTTATGCTCTATAAGCAATGCACCATGTGGAAGGTGAGACCTTATTTGTTTTCCAATACAGGCTAAGAAATATTTCTATTTAGGACTGGTGTTTATTGGTAAATTGTCCGTGCAGCTCCATATGACTGGTCAGCTTGCAAAAATGTATAGAAGGGGAAGGCTGTATAGGAAGGAGCAGTTTCTCTGCTGCGACGTGTAGAAGAAATTATTACCTTCCACCTATATCACGTTACTTAACTTTGGTAACGCTTTATCTGGTACAGACAATATCTAGTTGCAGATTCCACAACTTAGAATTTCACCCAGAAGTCAGTCTGGATCCAGAGATTTTTCTTGAGCAGTGCTCCTGCGGGCTGTTAGGTGGCATCGATTAGCTCTGCGTCCATCATCTGTGTCATCCGCACTGGACAGGATGTCATAGGTCCCATAAAGGTGCCACCCCAGGGTGCTGATGTCAATTTCTTTTTACAATCTTACTACTGGTGCTACAGAACTAAGGCCATGAAGGGGGAGTCCCTGCCCCTATAATCAGCCCACAAAGCTGGAAGGATGGGAGGGTCAGTAAGGAATCTACAACTAGATATTGTCTCTACCAGATAAGGCATTACTAAAGGGAAGTAATTTGTACATAGATAGAGGCATCTAGTTGCCTACCTTAGAATAGATCCGCAAGCAATACCATCCCTGGATGTGGGTTTGCGGACTAAGATTATACTAGTAAGTCTTGCAAGACCGAACGGGCAAAGTGCCCATCCCAACAGATCTGGCTGTCCAGGCAGCAATGTTTGGTAAATGTGTGCACACAGGCCAACGTTGCCGTCTCACAGATGTTGAGGACTGGAACTCTGTGTGCTAATGCAGTGGTTGCAGCTTTTGCTCTGGTAGAATGAGCATGCAAGCCCTCAGGGGGTTGCTTCTTAGCCAGTGCATAACACATTTTAATGCAGAGTATGGTCCCTCTAGAGATAGTCCAGTTCTGCACTGTCTGACCTTTCTTCGCCCCCACATAACTGACAAAAAGTTGATCATCTACCCACAACTCTTTTGTATGATCAACGTAGAATACAAACACTCTTTTTGGGTCCAGGCGGTGGAGTCTCATTTCCTTCTTAAACTGATGTGGGGGTGCGTAATAAGTAGGCAAGCTGATGGACTGGCCTAAATGGAAGGGTGTAACCTCTTTTGGCAGAAGGGAGGCCCGAGCGCGGAGCTCCACTTTGTGAAGATAGATTCAAGTCCACTGTGGCATAATGAATGGGGATGGAGGAAACATATGAGCAAGCTCTTTAAGGAACCTATTTACAATAGGAGATTCAAACAAAGAAAGAGATTTAAACAAAGAAGGTTGATCAGGCAAACGTTTTACATAAAAGATTGCAGGAAAATAACCTTTGAGAGTGCCCATAGCAGTGCCCTCCTGGGCAAAAGAAAGTAAAAACAACAGAACCTTAAGAGCAGAAAGGGGGCAACAGACTTGTCTGTGTACCATGCCACAAACTTCTTCCAACGACAGGCGTATACCATTTTAGTGGAGGACGCCTGGCTGCCAAGATTACATTACATACTTCAGGCAGAAGGTCAAAAGCTGTCAACTGTTGCTGCTCAATCTCGATTCATGAAGTCGAAGACTGGACAGGTTAGAGTGGAGAACCCTACCCTGGTGCTGAGACAGAAGATCCTTCCGAAGGGGGGAGTCTGATCGAGGATTGATGGCCATTCTCAATTGCTTGCGATACCAAACTCTTTGTGCCCAGTCCAGAGCCACAAGGGATACTTGGGCCCAGTCATCCTTGATCTTCTTGAGAACTCTGGGAAGAAGTGGTATGGGTGTAAAGGCGCATAGGAGGACTGAGCTGTACTTGAGATGAAGTGTCACCAGTGATTGCCGCCTTGGAAACTCTAACGTGCAATACTGCAATACTGCTGACACTGTCTGTTCTCTGAGGAGGCAAACAGATCTAACCAAGGCTTTCTCCATTGCTGAAAAAGACTTTGTGCCACCTTTGGATGGAGACGTCATCCGGCTCGACTAAGCATTGTGGGCTGAGTTCATCGGCTCTGACGTTCATAGAGCCCACCAGATGTTAAACCACCAAGGAAATGCCCTTTTGTTCCAGCCACGTCTAGAGGCGCCGAGTTTCCTGACAAAGGGTCATTGACCCCCACTTCACCCTGCTTGTTGCAGTACCACAAGGCGATGGTGTTGTCTGTGAACATCTGTACTACCTTTGCCTTGAGAGTGCGAATAAATGCTTTCAATGCTAGTCTGATTGTACCGAGCTCCAACAGGTTGAGATCTGACTGGGGAAGGAAGAGGGATCTGCCTGGAACCAAATTGCGGTTTGTTAGTCATCACTGCATATCTCACGTCTTCACCATGCACAGTTTTCTAAAGAATAGTTTTACAACAAATGTTACAGTGATATTATAAAGGATGTTATAAAAGATATGAGTGCTGTAATTTATGGCGTAATTAGTAGTGCATGACCAGGGCGCAAGTTATAGTTACCTTAGGGCACGAATTATAGTTACTTGAAATAAGTATAACTGGTGAATTTCTAAGGTTTTGTATGAGTAAATTCAGAACCTAACTATAACGTCCCTGTAACCTTTGGTTTTTAAGTGAATTTCTGTCTTTTCAATTCTATTTCCTAACTATAACATCCCTGTAACCTTTGTTTTTTTCAGTGAATTTCTATGTTTTTTTAACAAAAAGTAATTTTGAAAAACATATGTTTCCCGTGTTAATTTCCATAGCAGTTTGAACATGACTACAGTCCAAACTGCTGGACACAATTACACCAATTGTGGCAGAAAGTTAGTGTTCGGTATGCAGATTACGCTTTTGGATATTTGGTGTAAATCCATTCAGTAGTTTTTAAAATATTAAATGGAAACTAAATTTGTATATCAGACGAGTCGGAGAAAAAATGTGAAATAAGAAGAAAAGGGGCTAGGGTAGACAGCCTCCTCCCTCTGGCCTTTTTCATAATATGCAGAGTGCTGTGGTCCCCCCCTCCCTCCCTCCCTCCCTCCATGCCCTGGGGTCCACCACCTCCCTGGGGCAAAATGTGTTTATTGTAGTAAGGGGAGGGGTCTTGTGGGCTCCCTGAGCCCCAGGAATGCCCACCTCCCCGGGGCTAGAGTAATTATGTATGGGGAGAGCGCTCAGCACCCCACTCACAGCCCCAAGGCCCGCCACCTCCCTAGGGCTAAACTAATTATGCATGTGGGGGCGTGCGCCCCCCCCACAGCCATGGGGACCGCCACCTAGTTGGGGCAAACAATCAGTTTTGTAAGGGGGTGCAAGCCCCCCCCCCTCACCCCTGGGACCACCAACTCCCTGGGGCTAAAATAAAACCCTGGTTGGTATAAGGGGTCCAGGACCCTAGGTTTTGGTGCAGCTCGGCTCCAGTGGATCCTTGGGTCTTATTACTTGGAGGGGAGACAGGAAAGACTTCTTGGAACATGGGGACCTCCTCCTATACGGCTGCTGTGGGGGTGGACCCGGGAGTCAGCAAGCTGGTGAACTGGACATTGCGGTTGGTGCCTGCAAGCAGCAGGGAAGAGGCTCCTCCACTCCAAGGGAGATGCTGATGGGCTGGCAAAATACTGGAGAACATCTGAGGCCTTTAGAGTCCCCACGGCTTCAGGATAAGTTGTGAAGTCGCGATCGTCAGGACTGCAGCAGGTAAGCATGAAGGGTTTCGCTCCAGAAGTTTACCAGGCATACGCAGTTCTTGCTCTCCCAGCTCTTCTGTGTCCTCTTCTTCTTGTTGTCAGACGAATCTGGCTTCTGGTATCAGGAACCATCTAAATACAGAATTTAGGGGTGTTTTAGGCAAGTGTAGAGTAGTAGCCAAAAAGCTACTTACGATTGGGGGTGCCTACACCCCGTTATGACCCCTTCTTGTGAGGAGTGGGCATATCCCTGTCCCAGAAGGCCTAGTTTCGACCAAAACCAAGATGGTGGAACCCTTGCTCGAGGGTCCACCTTGGGTAGCCCACCTTAGGGGTGTGGTTAGCCCAGGGGTGGTACACGCCTACTGACTAGCTAATTTTCCCACCTGTCCTAGTGCCAAATGGGCCTCAGGGCAGGGGGCAGCTACAGCCAGGACTGGGGAAGCTGGGGGTGTGTGTGCATATCAAAGGCGGCAGGGTCTTTGAAGATCCCGGTCTTGATATGCAGATCTATTAGCCATCCGGCTGGAGTGAGTGGTAACACCCTTCTCCGGAGCATTCACTGTTTCTGCCATCTGAGAGCGTGGGCTCTCACCTCCAGGGCATCAGAAATGTGTCTGGTGGTGGCAGACTGGACTAAACTAGTCAAACAGCACACTTACCCAGTGTACATCTGATCGTGGCATGTAGTGCTGCAGATACACATGCTATGCATTGCTTCCGCCATTTAGTGTTGTGCTCGGAGTCTTACAAGTTGTTTTTCTTCGAAGAAGTCTTTTCAGAGTCATGGGATCGAGTGACTTCTCCTCTCAGTCATACTGCACATGGGCATCGACTCCATTGTTAGATTGTTTTCTTTCCACTGTCAGGTTCGGACGTGTTTCCTCTTGCTCCAAGATTTCGAATCGGATAACTTTCTTGACCGTCGGTATTGTTTCGACTGCGTTTCCACCTATAGTTGAACCGATAGTACAGTCAAAAAACAAATTTAGCCCTTCTGGGCCCGAGCGCCCAACTCAGGCCTGTTTGGGCTTACCACATTGAACTCTGATGGATCTGTCTCCATTTCGATTCTGTCCCCGATGCCACACATAATTTCCATACACAGAACAACACCTTGTATGTAATCTGTGACTCTCTTCCGATCACCAGGAAGAGGATTGTGAAGCCTGTCGATCATTCCGATCCAAGAAGACCCTACGTGACCATAGAGCCAGGAGACTGGAAATGGCATTGAAGAGTACCGAGTATACCGACACCCTGGAGGAGGAACGGGCAAGATGGCAGTTTCCATCCAGGACACCAAGTCCGAAGAAGACTCAGAGGAAGATAGACTCTTCACTGCCGGTCAGCACGTAAGTATGACTGCCCCTACGCCCACTCCTAAAAGATCATCGAAGGCCTTGGGTGCACCACTGCCAGAGAGCCATGGTTTGACCCGCAAGAAAATACTCAGCGACCGACCTTCTGGTTCAGCGCCGAAAAAGGCCACACAGTATGGCACTTCACTGTCTGAACTACTCATGCCCGTGCTCCACAAACTTTTACAACACAGCTGTTTTACAGTTTTAAAACATGAAATATTACTGTCAGTTTAGTCATGATCTTTGCCCACTTATTCTCTTGTGCTGGGGAAACCAAAAGCAGCTGCGTCCACGACCTGCAGCACTTGGTGAGACCGTGTCCCCTGTGTATGCCGTGTGTCCCCAACAAAGAGCAAGGAGGTCAGTTAGAGTGCGAGGAATCTCACGCACACCCTGGCATCATTGTAGCCAGTAGTAAGGGGACGCTGAGGCCCAGCAGCATTACGTGATTCTGACAAATGCACTGCAAAACACACGTTTTTACTTTTCTGCAAGTTAAAACGTGATCAAATATGTTTAGCTCCATAATGCTGATAGTTGCACTACGAATAAAAAGCTTTCCCTTTTTTCAGCAAGTAAAAAATATATGATAAAATGTGTTTTGTACCATAATTTTACTGTGTGCGGAAGTGTGATAAGATTTAGCAACATGAGACTATTGTCAAATTGAGCCACATAGAGCGAACACGTTGGTTTGTAAACAAAAGGGAGCACTAGAGTGAGGGACTGGTGAGTGCGCAGCTAATTTTTTAAACAAAAGGGAGCACTAGAGTGTGTCCCTGCTTCGGCCCCCAGGAGATGGTGAGGGCACGTTGCGATCAGAGCATTGGCTCCCCAGCAGAGGTGCTGACAGTGAAAAGACGTTCCAGCAAAGCAGATGAAAAAAGTACTTGGCCCACCGGAGACTGATACAAGAAAGACTTGATGAAACAACAGGAAATACTATGCTACAGCCAATAGAAACGGAGGAAAAGTAAGTGGCAAGCACAGGAGCCAATGAAAAGCGAGGGGGAGGGATTTAAGTCCCTTTTAAGATTCATATTAAGAATAGATTTCACAAGCACAGTGCAAGCGCTGTGCAGCCGAAACTTAAAAAGGGGCACTTTCCTTCAACGCGTATAAACATCTGAAGGTCTGGAAGAAAAGGGGTTCTTAAGTAAGTGTATGCAAGATCTATAGATGCTAAATAATCCACTGGAGAGACCCTTGGTTGGGAGGAATCAGACAGTGTTGGTGAATATCTCCCAGCGATGGATGAAGAAGAAGAATAGGTAGAACAACGTCTTGAACATGATCTAGACCTGGACATGGATGCATAATGGCGATGTGTGGGTCAAAAAGATGGCCGTGACGAGGAACGTCAGGACCTATGGAGAAGCTTTGAATGTCTTGACCAATGATGAGACCTAGGATTTGATCTTCGAGGAGACGGTAGAGGCTTCAGGGGTTAGGCTTTCACAGGTTGTGCTGGCGAAGGAGGTGGAAAAGATACTGGAGGAGATGCTGGAGTCAGAGGTGGAGGAGGCATAGGAGAGTCTGGAAGCAGTATAGGCAATGATGGAAAATATGCCCTGGAGTATTCAGAGTCAGAAGTGGATTGCAAACGTCTTGGTCTTGATGTTTGACTTTCTTCACAGGCCTGGATTGTATTGAAGCCGATAGACTTCTCTACTTTCATTTTGTCCTTTTTCTCAACGTCCACTGACTCCTTGATGTCAAAGGTTTCCTGAGCTTCGCAGTTGTGGTATCCTTCAACAATGACCTCCTATGTCTTGACGTCAAACGTTGTTTCCTCTTGGACGACGACCAAGCCTCAATGGAGAACATGCAGGGCCTGTGTACCTTGTCTTGCCGCCGATTCCCTCAATGTCAATCTGTAACAATGTTGTTTTTGATGTGGGCTTAGCTGTTGGATCTCCCACACCCTGGATCCTCAGACGAAGGTGGAAAAGCCCTGGTAGAGGAGTGACCTTCTCCTCGCTCCCTTGACGTTCCACCATTGTTTAATGGATAGAATGGATTTCCCCCTTGCTGCTGACAGGTTAGTACCCAATGGTAGATCCTTACTTAATGAGGAACATTTCATCACAACAGAGGTGACATGAGTTTTAGGAATTTTTCAAAGGAACTTCTGACAATGAAGGTGAATCAGGCCTCTTTTCTTATTTAGATCTTCTTGCTTTATATCTATGCTTCCTCTGAGTACATGGTTAAGAAATTGATGTGGGTAGAGGATTTATTCCAGACCTAGACATGAGTAACTGACCTGTAGACTGCACCTTAGTGAAGGGGTCAGTGGGTTTTGTAGTCACTTCAGAAGTCAATGTAGTGGATGACTTATTTGAAAATTCTGGACAAAGCTTTTTTTCCGTCCTTCAAGTGCTGAAATCGAAGGTGCTGATTTTTTCTCCTTGAGCAGTGCTAGAGCAAGTCATCTACCTTATCTCAATCTCCGGTTATTTTCTTGGAGTTTGAGAGGCAAATATGACATTTTCTAGTCTGTGAGTCCTGATATGGGCAACGAATGAAGTTAGTGTATCTATCATCAGTGTAGATTTTTCTTTGCCCATATTTGATACACTTCTTTAAAAGTGATGGTTCTGAAAATTTCTCTGCCGTACACAGGTAAATGTAAAGCATTGGCATGACATTCTTCACTGGACATGAATGATAACAATAAAGATTTCAGTGTGAAAAGCTTAATTGAGTAAATAACTGGAGCACCGCTCGTGAGTGCTCCTCACCATAATGTGTAGCAGAAAATCTGGCACTTGGAGCCTCTGTGAGGGGAGAGGAGCTCATGCCTATTAATCTGATTGGTCAAACCCTGGGTCACAAAAGAAGATGAATATGTCATCTATGGTTTATTTTTCAATGTTATTTCAGTGTTTTATTAGGCCCAACACCCTGCAGCATGAGCCCCATGCATGCCAGTTTGCAGTGCCACAGTAGGGTTATGGGAAAGAGGACTGCTCGCTGCTCAGTCAAGATATGCATCCATATGTATAAGTTGTTCAACACTATATATGATTCAGCCTTTACTGTTGTGGCGAGTGCTAAATGTAAATTCAATGAGCTCTAAGCTCAACTTTATTTAATGACAGTGGGTCCAATATAAAAATGTGTACATATGTTTCTAAAATGTACAAATTTGTGGCTTTTTATATGGCTCCCAAAACGCTCCCTTACTATAGGCAAATATAAGAAGAATGGAAGCAATAGTGGTGAGTCAGGCCTCAAAAAATCATAAAAACGTCACTAGACCTGCAGGTCTAGTGAATTAAATAATCTACTCGACCTAATTATAATGCGCTTGGCACATAAACTGATTTAAAATTATGTGGTCCTGGGCAAATACTTTAATTCGCTGAGCTGCCATTTGTTCTTTATCACATATGAGAGAACCTTCCAATACCTTAGTTCAGCAAGCCTGCTGTACAAAAAAACACTTGTGATTTAAGAGACTAAACATTTGCTCCATATACAATTCAAATCTAGCAAAATAAAAGATACACTTGACCGCTGACTTACCTATTAGTTCATTAATCGCATTCTCATCACCAGGAATGTTTCTTAAATCATGTTGAAAAACTATCCCTTTTAATAAATACATACCTGAAGCATTAAGTGGTTGCACACTTATTTGTAATCAGCAGATTTTCCATTGAAATGTCCACAAAATTCTGCATTTACGTGGTTTTACTGAAAAAAACATATAGTGTACAATGTGTGGAAAGCGAGTTTGTGCAAATATCTGTTATTTGCACATTTGCAAGTAAAGTGTTCTGGTTTGTTTTGCTCCTATTTAAATCTTTGTTTGCATCTCACTTCTGTATTCAGATTTTTTTTCGGAATACCCAATATATTTTTTTAAATACATGTGCTATTCATTTACAAGTAGTTTAAGTGTTGTGTGTTGGAAACAAAACTGACAACTTACAGCCTTTTGTTTCACAATGATTGCCAGACAGTTCATTTGACAAAAACCTCTAACTGTAGTAAGAGAAAGAAAAATTAACACAATTTTCCAGGACAAGATAAGCAGCAAAAATAAAAATGACTAACTGACATTTGACCTATGTCGTTGAACAGACAGCAAAAGTGTAAAAATAAAACCAAGGTTTAAAAGCGCCTTTATTGCTCATTCACTTTCTGAATCAACAAAACACCTCTTCCTTTCCAGCTAAAGTTAATTTGCCAGAATGGACGAGTAGGTGCTAAATATTATCTCGAACTGATAAAATCTAACTTGCCATAATGAGTGGGTGAGTAGATTTTTCTAGGCCTGTAGATCTACTGTTAGGTGGCAAGCTTGGGAATACCTTGACGCCCAACAATGAGGTTTTATGTGAAACACATGCATGCGCCTGGGTCACTGTACCTTTTGGTCTCCATGCTTCAAAACCATGAAATTGGCATTGTAGTGGTCTACTGAAGTGTTAATATACTAGTCACATAACTGAAGAATGTTAAAAGCCACATGCATTGCAGGTCAATGTCCATGCTAGGCCTGCACATTTATTTAAATGGTTCTATTTAAAATCAGGGTTTGGGGTTTGTTAATAATTGAGAATTCAAAAACATGTTAAAAGTAATGGCAAATCAAAACAGAGCACCAAAGTTTGCTGACCTTTCCATAGTCAATTGATGGGGTGTCAATTCCAGGAAAGAGGTCTTGAATGATGGCGGCAAAGAGCGGCAGGTCGATAGAGGTCAGCTTGGCGATGTTCATATCTTTCATGGACATGAGAAGAATCTACAAAATATAAGGATAGGTCATGCCTGGTCTCTCCTAATAAAAGTTGGTATCATTTTGCGGTAAGCAAACATACTATAGACAGTCTGAGACACAAGCCTCTTACCTTCGGCAACGCTCTTTCTGGTGGATACGCCATATAAATGCAGATTCCTCACAGTTCCAATGTTCCCCAGGTGCCAGACTGGTTCTGGAAATGTTGCTAGTAGTGATGCCAAACACTGCTGTGTGATGCTGTTCAGCTCTGCATTGACTCTATACATCCCTGGAAGTGACAGAGCAGTGCAGCATTTAGCACCACCACAGCACACCAACATCAGTTTCTTGCTTGGCACTTTTAACATCCTCTGACACAGAAAACGAACAATTGTCAGTACCAGTGCTCAGGTCTCAAAGTTAGGACATTTTTAGGTGGTAAAAGGGCAGTGAAGATTGTGCAGTTAGATAGAGTATCCACAAGAAAATGTGTTATCAAAGTTAAGTAACTTGTTCTTCTGATGGATACTTCTAACCAGAGATATATCATCTTTGAAATAGATACAAAAGCAGAACTCCTCATAGGTGGAGATTCTGTGGAGTGGACTCAGACCAAAAAGCCCATGCGGGTTACAAGTCCTTTCTGTCAGACCTAGTTGTCAAGGTAGTAGTGCTTTGTGAATGTGTGTATCAACGCCAATGTCACAGTCTGACAGATGTCAAGGACAGGCACTCTTGCATGCCAACGTGGTGGTAGCCTTTTCCCTGATCTGATGGCCCCCCAGAGGCTGCTTATTAGCTACTGTGTAGCAGATCTTAATGTAGAGAGCTAGCCATCTTGACAGTAAGGGCATAAAGGAGCCCTGTGTTCCATTCCAGAATGTATCTCCGAGAGTCTCTTTGCAGGAACACCAAAAGGCGATACAGTTGACACTGTACATTCTTGAGGGTGGGGAAAAGATGTAATCAGGGTTCTCTCGACTGCCGAAAGATGCCCTCCACCAATTCAGCATGCAGACACCATTTATGGTCTGCAAGAAGCTGGCAGCCGAGTTTGTCCACACTGGCATTCAAAGAGCTTGCCAGATGGTTTGTGATCAGGGAACTGCTGTGACGCTCTGGCCAACCCCAGTAACACAAGGCCGCTTGGTACAGGACCATGGACCCCGCTCTACCCTACTTCTTGCAGTACCGCTTGGCCATGATGTTGTCTATAAGAATCTGCACCTGCCTCCCTTTAACAGACGGCTAGAAGACCTTCAATGCCAGAGCAATGGCCAGCAACTCTAACAGCAGATCGATATAGAACTGGGTTTCAGCTAGGGGCCGGAGTACACTGAGCTCCACCTCCCCAATGTGGCCACCCGAACTCAGTAGTGACGCATCCATCACCACTAGCAACTCTGTGTGGGGAAGGGAGTGGGGTCTGCCACTAGTCCAATTGCAATTCATCAGCAACCACTGCAGATTGTGTGCAGTCTCTGAAATCTGAAAGCCATCTGACAGGTTTTCTTGGCGCTGGGCCCACTGCAACTTACAATTCTATTGCACAGCCTCCATAGGCCACCTGGCATAGTTGCCAATGAGGATGCAGGAGGGTAAAAGCTAAAATGCCTCACAGCTTCTCTTACCAAGATCTAGGACCGAGGCTGAAACATCTGGTACACAGCCTGCAAGTCCTTGACTTGTTGCAACAAGGGCATTGCCCCGAACTGGATTGTATTCAGGACACCTCTAATGAAAGGAAGCCACTGTGAAAGAATCAGGTGCGACTTCGACTTGTTGATCGTGAACCCAAACAATGTCAGGAGGTTTGCTGTCCTTTGGAGGTGGTCTATGACTGACTGTGGTGAGCCCACCTTGAACAGCCAGTCAACAAGGTAGGGAAAAACTGGTATCCCCAAACTTCGAAGACGGTTGATGACCACCTAAATTATCTTTGTGAACACCAAGGGGCATTTGTGAGGCTAAAGAAGAACACAACAAACGTAAAAAGTTCCTGGCCTAGTTTCAGCTGCGGATAACTTCTGTGGGACTGCAGAATAGGCACATGAAAAAACACTACTTGCAGGTCCAAGGCCATCATTCATACACCCAGATCCCGGGCATAAAGAATAGGACAACTGTTAGTATAGTGAATTTGTCCCCCTCCTTAGGGAGACATTCAGAGGATGAGCATCAATGACAGGCAGAAGACATTCATCCATCTTTGGCACTAAAAAATAGCGACAGTAATAACCTGTCCCTATTTCAGAGTCCAGAGGCCTCTCGATTGCTTTTCTGAAAAGTAAATCTTGCACATCCTGCATCTGAGAGCCATTCTAGTGTGGGAGAGAGGTTTGGCGGAGTAGAAAGAAATAGTAGGGCATAGCAGTGCTGAATGATCTGAAGGACCCATCTGTTGAATGTTATGGAGTGCCACCCTCGAAGAAAGTACTGGATTCTACATCCAACACAGTGGTTGTGCGCCATGACAAACTAAAGTGGCTTGGAGGCTGCTATTTGTCGACCACAGTAAAGGAAGCTTCATTAGGTGTCCAAAATGCAAAGTTATCCTGTTACAAGGAAAGTATCACACCCACTGGCCTGCTATAAGTCCATGTAAAAACGTTCATTATCATAATGTGGGGGTAAAGCGCCCCCATTCACGCCACCATCATCATCTCTGAGTTGTGACAAGCTCTGGTCAGAGTCAGAGCCAAAATTCAATGGAGCCTCTGAGGATGCTCCTGCAGCAGTGAGAGCACAGAATTAGACTTAAGGTTATATGGTGCTGAGGTCCACTGTATTGGAGTTGGAGCACAACCTCAGTCAGGGTCAATTCGAAGCTGGTTCAGGTACAGACATCAAAGTCCGCACTGGATTCTCCTTAGATACCCGCAGTGTTGGCTGCTGCATCAATTTAGAAGCTCAAATGGAGGTCATAGAGCCGGGGTAGATGAACCCTTTAGACTATGGGAACAGCTTCACTTCTGGGTCTCGAATGGCCTTCCGGTGCATGAGGGTACACTCTTCACATGAGTTTGAATTGTACCCTTGGCCCAAGGATCAGTGACATTCCTCGTGTGGGTCAGTGAATGACATCTGTTTTTTGTCGTTGCAAAATAGTTTAAAGTCTGTAGTTTTAGGAGGGCATTTCGCTTGCACACTGAATTTTCTGTTTTTAGGAGTCGTCAGAAGTTCGACGAAAGTGGCAACAGAGGTCTAGATCCACGTTCGAGTGAGCAGAAATAAAGACACTGGTGTTGGTGCATTTATGTGGTTCCATTCTGTCACTTTCAGGGTGATGCAGGCTCAGTGCAGAGTCACAGGCTGCCAACCTAGCAGAGCATGAGAGCAATGCTAAGAAAATTGCCAGATCCTGTTTGGCAGCTAGGAAATATTCTAAAGGTGAGGAATCTGCTGTTACAAGTGTACATCAGAAATATACAGTTTTAAATCTTGTGAAAGTAACACATATGTTCAAAAGCGATATCTTGGAAGAAATCCATCCCAGAGTAGCACCCAATGACCTTTGCAGTGGTGAACCAGCATATCAGGAAGAACTCAAGGGCTGATTCAGAGTATAGCAGACAGCTACTTCGTCCCAAATGTGATGAAAATCCTGTACATATTACTACAAGTACTGCCGTAGAATATAATGCACTTGTAATAAGCCAGAAAGGATATCCATTACATTTGTGACTGAGTATTCTATCCACTAAACTCTAAATCAGGCACTAAGATTTCACCGCAGGGTGGTGCCTGACATATATGGAGTCAGTCACATTTGCGACTTAACTTGGCGTTTGTCTTTCACTGTCCCGTTCAGACCTAACCGCCTTCCAGAGGCTCATATATATATATCTTGCAATATTCCAGGTCCTTACACTTCAGTCTGCCTTTTATCTTCTATGTGAAAGGAGGACCTGGTAAAGCATATCCAGCACATCCTTTTTTAAATATTTCTGTAAAGTGATGTGTAAAGTAGGGATAGCTCCAAAGGAATTATGCCACTATATAACTCCTCACAATGTCTTGGTTGTCAACTGGTAAGTTCAATCTGTTACTTATATACTACAGCAACAAGAAAGATATGGAACTGAGGCAAGCACTATTACAGCATCAAGAACAAAGAGAGTTTGTGTGGTGCTTTGTGGCTGACTTTTGTTTTTTTTTAAAGATGCAGCTTTGCAGATTCTACAAATACATATTTTTCTGGGCTCCTGCAGTCCTGACTCACAGAGTAGCAAGTGATACATCCACTATTGAGGCAATGACCCAAGGAGATGGCTGATCCAAGGTAGATTCTAGCCTTACCTCATCTAGAAAAAACATTTCTGTAAACTCAGTGGTATAAATTACCCCATTCTGATGACAAATTAATATGTTCAGTAAAGTACTGTTTTTGTGGATACCCTATGTAACCAGAGATTCCTCATCTTGTGAGTCTCCTCAAGTGCTAGCCTGAATCCTGAAAACCTCTGCAGTAGCTCCTGTGCAAAGTAAATTAGCAGTGGCGCCATCTGCCATCTGCCTTCATCATGACTGTCATAGCTACGGCTATGAGGACAAAGGACCAAATATAGATGCCACCCTTGCACTTTGACATGAGTTGTATTCTATTTTTTTCCACCACAAATAAATGGGAGTATTGCTCATAAGATATACTTTTTACAACAGTGTGCAAATGCCAACTAAATTTCAACTTTATTAATCCCAAAAGTGCACTCAAAAGAATAGAGAGGGTGCAGGCAGTAAGGCATCTGAGATTACATAAAATATCCACCAGAAAGAGTGTACCCAAAGCAATATTCTTCTGAGGGTTGCTTCCAACCATGTTCAGGTTGTGAATAAGCAGTAAAGCAATACCCCCCGAAGTAGTTGGACCTTCAGAGTGGACTTACACCCTGAAGTTCTGCAGGACTAAGCAGGCAAAATGGCCCTCCCTATGGACTTGAGAATTGATGCAGTAGAGTTCTGTCAAAGTATGGACAGATGCCCTTGTGGCAGGCTGGAAAATGTCCAAACCTTGTACAACTCAAGCTAGTGCTGTGGTGGGGGTTTTCGCCCTGCTAGAATGCAGCCTAAGGCCTTCTGAAGGGTCCTTCTTGGTCAAGGATTAACACAATTATATGCAAAGGACAATCCATTTAGACAAGGGCTGTTTCTGGACAGTTTTTCCTTTCTTTACCTTTCCAACCCAACAACTGATTGCCACCTCAGTACTCCTTTGTTCTACCAATGTAGAAACTAAGGGCACACTGCAGGTTTAACCAGGGTAGTCTCTCATCCTCTTTAGCTGGGTGCGGTGAAGGAAAGAGAGCTCGGAGCATGACAGACTGCTGAATGTGGAAAAATAACACTACTTTCAAAAGAAATGATGCACAGGTCCTAAGCACCAGCTTGTCATGGAAAAAGGTGGTATAGGAGTTAAAACAGACAAGGTCTACAGCTCAGTGACAAAAAGAAGCAGAGTCATTAAGGAATACAGGTTTTAAGATCAAGTATATAAGCTGTGGAGAGACCTGAATGGAGCTAGATTAGACAGGCCAAAACCAAATCAAGGTGCCACTAGTGTATAACAAAGGGGGCAGGGAAACACATGACAAAGCCCTTTAAAAAATGTGTCATAATTGACGGTCTGAATGAGAGCTGACGAGACAATTGAAGAAAGAGAAAAAGGGCCAGTAAGCAATACAACTCATATGGCGATACACCCAGAAATAAATAAGCACAAATCATCCAATTTATGAGTCCTCTTTATTTCATCATCCTTCATTTCACCCTGATACAACCGCATACAGCCACAGCCTACATTAGTAACCTTTAATTGTGCCCACTGCAACGCCTTGCAAGTCCCAGGACAATGCAAACTCATAAATCATCAGACAGGTTCAGTTTCACTTGTTGGGGTTGACTTGTTTCTGTTCATGCCAGGCAATAAACTTGGCCCATCACCCTGAATATACAGGCATTGTACAAAGGTTGCAACCAGCTAGAATGACATTCACCACTTCCAAAGGAAGATCTAAACCTTTTAGCTGATTCCGCTCAATGTTTCTCACAAGGAGGTATAGATTCCAGAGATTCGTGCATAATACTCTGTCCTGCTTGTTCAGAGTACCACACTCTCCAAGCATAGTCCAGGACTATCAAAATAAACTGTGTTCAGTCCTTTCTGAATTTTGTTTGCATCCAAGGTATCAGAGGCTGGTACAGAAAGACGTACAGGAGAAGAGACCTTTGATAGGGAACCTTTGAAATGTAAAAAAGAAGGGCACTGAGTTTTTTTGGAGATGGCAATAAGGTCTAATAAGTGTATGCTCCACCACACAAAGATGCTCTACATCACTCATTGGAGCAGATGCCACTAGAGATCAACATGAGGACCCCTGCTCAGCACTTCTGCCAGGACGTTGAGAGGCTCTGCTAATGATCAACTGTTAGGGGCATGCCGTAAAGTGGCAGCCAGCACCACAATCTCAATGTTTCAAGACAGAGAGCCCATGCCTGCTTGCTTTATGTGGTAGCACATGTTGGTCATGATGTCCATCAGGACCTGGACCGACCTGCCGTTGATGGAAGGCAGAAATGCCTTGAGAGGCAATCAGATGATAGTCAACTCCAGGAGCTTTATGTGATTGTGCTGCTTCACCAGAGACTATAGGCCTCTATTAGAGGAGCTCTACATAGTCTAGGTGACCACTCCAGCTGGGAAACTGTGGACCTGTCTTCACTGTGACTTCTAGTGGGGTATGGAGAAAACTGTGCTACAGGTCAGATCTGGGCTTGTCATCCACTATTGGAGGTCCCAAACCACCTCAAAGTCATGAATCTTGTCCAAAACCTTTCCCCATTGCTTGGCCCACAACCAATGCACTGGGTGTGCTGTTTCAGCTGGATGAACAGTGCTAACAGGTCCAGGATCCCCCTCGCTCAAATTAATCATTGAATATAGTCCTCTCTTAGAACGTGGAAAAGTCTTTTAGGTAACTGTGTCTAAGATGGCCCTCATAAAGGGTAGCCTCTGTGAAGGTTGAAGATGTGACTTGGGCATTTTGGTCGAAAACCCCACAGTAGTAGTAGTAGTAGTACAAAGACTTTATTCGACTTTCATCAAGTCATAAAAGTAACAATATTTTACATTTTAATATACAATAGATACAATAAATAGGCTAAAATCTTAATGATTTACAATAATAAAAGGTCTAAAATAGTTCAAGTTATGTTGCTGCCCCCATGCGCTTTCTTGTGCTTAGTACGGAGCATAAAAAATTGGCCAAGGTTCCACACATCTCTATGGATGATAGAACCTGGAGGCTAGCGTACGCAGTACGACACTGAGGGAGGTTGATTAGCCTTAAGAGAGGGGCTACTAGGCGCTTTCTTTGCTTGGCGTACAGTTTGCAAAATAAAACCACGTGGATTGTGGTTTGTAGTGCCTTTGTGTCACAGGGGCAGGCCTTCAAGGTGGTGCTCCAATCATTCATGGTTGGGAAGGTTACTAGTCGGTGGAATGTAATCAATCTGGTGAGCACAAAACGGTGGCGGGGGTTTGTCACGTTCATCAGGTAAGGCTGGATAGCCTCCGTTGACAAGATTATTTGATTATGAATGACTGTGGGCTTTTTTGATTCAGCCTCCCATCGTAAATCTTCTAAATATTTTAATGCCAAAGCGCTCAGGTCCTTCCTAGAAATTGTTTCCAGGAGAGCTGGATTTGTGTAATAAGCTTTATTGCCCATGTTTAAAAAAAAAAGTCATGATGTATTTTAGCCAAGGCACCCTTATAGATTCCATACAGTCGGTCAAAATGGCCTTATTTAGTTCAGTATGTTCCGAGGTCCAGATTTTGTGCCATAACAATAAGGGTTGAATCTTTATCAAATCAGTAATAAAAGGGGATCCCAGTTCTGAATGAATTATGTATGATGATGTACCTTTTGGAACCATCAGTAAATATTTTAAAAAGTCGTTTTCAACCGTCTGTACCAGGTTACAATCGGTATGTCCCCAGATACCGGACCCGTACGTGGCTGCTGGGATGCACTTTGCTTTGTAAATTTTTATCATGTTTGGCGGGGTAATCCCCCCTATTCTTTTAGAAAAAAACCTTAAGGCCATTGTTGTTTTTATAAGATGGGCTTTTTTTGTCTTCCTACAATTGGCCAAAGAAGCCTGGTTGTCAAACATTAAGCCCAGATAGGAAAAGGAACGCGCAGTTTCTACTCTCCCCTCCGCTGTTGTAATGTTATAGGATTTGCCGCATTTCCCACCACAGTTCATAATGAATGTTTTTGAGTGATTGACAGTAAGACCCAGTTGCAACATGAATGTGATACAAGTGGTTAGTCATTTTTGTAAGGCTAGCGGGGTCCTGGCCATTAAAACTGCATCATCTGCGTAGAGTAGGACCGGGACAGCGCGGTTGCCTATTTGGGGTAGATCGTTGCAGTTAGTAGCCAACACATTTTCTAGGTTGTTTATATACATCGAGAATAGGAATGGGGCGAGAACACAGCCCTGGCGCACACCTCTAAATATGCCAAAAGGGCGAGTACTCTCCCCCTTTAGGCCATACCTCACTCTTGCTCTGCACCCTGAATACATGTCTCGTATAAACTGGATTATAGCTGGTTCTACCCCCAAGCTGGTTAAAATGTCCCATAACTTGTCGTGTAGTACACAGTCAAATGCTGATGATAGGTCAATAAAAGCCAGGTGCAGGTTGCCTTCTTTGATCCTTGTATATTTTCCTATAATAATACTTAGGTTCAGACTTTGTTCCACTGTCCCAATGCCTTTCCGAAATCCATATTGGACAGGGGATAAAACTCTATTTTCTTCTGCCCATGTTTGCAATCTATTCAAGATAATTCTCCCTGCTAGTTTAGCTGTTGAGTCCAGCAGAGAGATGGGTCTATAACAGGCTGGGTTAAGACGGTCACCTTTTTTAAATATAGGAATTATATTAGAATCTCGCCAAGATGGTAGGGGACCTTGTATGCAGATGGCCCTTAGTGACTGCATTAGTACAGGGCCCCATAGGTGGATGTTGGCCTTGTATATATCTATCGGGACGCCATCGGGGCCCGGAGCTTTTCCTGATTTGCTTAGAGATATGGCTTCCTCTACCTCCTCAAGGCTAAATTGTGGGGTTATTAACGGGCGTGTGCCTTCCTGTAGGGCTTGATCATATACGGATAGTGTAGGTTTCTCTACGCTGACTCGCGCATATGTTTTGGAAAAGTGTGCGATCCAGTCTTCTTCGGAGATCGCTATTTCCATTCTGGGGGGGTCTCTATCCCCAAGCATAGGTGAGTTAATTGTTTTCCAAAAAAGAATATTATCTTTTGTGCGGCTAGCTGTATGAAGAGTTTCCCACAAGGTTCTTTTTAGGGACAATTTCCTTCCCTTCATTGCTGCTTTATATTCTTGTCTACACTTACGTATCTCGGTTAAGGATCTTTTTGGGGCTTTTAAGGCTTTTTTCAGTTTCCTATGTGCTTGTGAGCAATTATAATCAAACCAACCAGTGGCCCTTTTTTTTCCCTGGTTACCCCTTCTGGTGGTTAGGGCTTTCTTTATAGATTGCATGATCGATATAAAGGCGTTCAAACGTCGCCCTGGGTCTATGTTCTCACTTAAACAGTCTGCGAAAGCGAGCTTGCAGTTAATTTGTAGCTGTTTGAGGAGGAAGTCGGGGTCAATCTGTGACCATTTCAGGATGTATCCGTTACGCGGCGTTAACTCAGTGTCATCTAACAGGGTGGGCCTGTCATCTCTATCAACTGTTGTGGGGGTTACTAGGAGGTTGAGGCTCTGGGGGTAGTGATCGCTAATTGCGATGTCGTGCAGGGTATATTTCTTGAGGTAGTGTGAGAAATGGGTTGACATTAAGACATAATCAATCACAGTATTTGCACCCCTTCCGTTGTATGTTGGATTAAACTTTGATTCAGCAGTGTGTAATTCATTTGCAAAGGATAAATTATGGGTTTGTGCCAGTAAATTCAGTGCGTCTCCTTGGGTGTTATGTGCAAAATGGAGACTTAAGCCAACGCCCTCAGAATCCCAACCACAAACCTTATCTGAAGTTTCTTTACAGGGGTGGAAGTTGAAGTCTCCTCCCCAGATCATGAAGATCTCCCGGGTGTTATTAGTACTTGTTATTTTTTTAAGATCATTACCCATCTCCGTTAGAATGTTGGCAAACTCTCCTGGGATTGCATTATTATAAAAGTTAATGAGGACTAGGTGAGTCTTATGATCCAAGTTGCCCTCTATTATTTGATAGTATAGGCTCGTGAATTTCATCTCTAAGTTTTGTAGTCGTAGCTTGTTAGAGATGTATGTGCATAGACCCCCTTTTGATCTGCCATGACTAGACGGGGCAGCTGGTGAGTGAAATGTTTTATAACCATTAATGTGAAGGGGGCTCGTCGTCCACGCCTCTTGGAGACATATGCATGAGTATTTTTCTATAAAGTTCACCCAAGCCTCATTGCCTAATTTATTATTTAAACCTGCAATGTTCCAGAATAGTAAAGCAATCTCTGCTTTCTGTTTAGAGATACCTTGCCGGTCCGCTGGTGTACCGGGAGGTGTGATGTCATCTGATGACTGGGGTGAAATTCTGTGGACGCTGTTTTGGCTTAGGTAAATATGAGGCCTGTTTGCTATGGAATCTGTTGTATGAGATGTATGTCCTTTGTTTGAGGCCCACCTTGATTTGTGTTCTATCTGGGATTGTTCATCTGGAGCTGTCTGGTTCTTATTGAGTCAATCAGTGTCTTCTAGGGCCGTGAGGGTATGCAATCTGTTGTGCCCTGTTGAGAAATCTGGTGTGTTAGAGAGTACTCTTACTGGTTGTGGTCCTATGAGGTTACGTCCCTCTGGGCTTTGGTAAAAGAAACCTAAGGGTAGTAGTGAGATACCTTGTGAAGTAATCTGTTTGGCTCCTAGGTTGAGGATGATTTTGTCCACTAAATTTGGTGACCTGAATGAAAGTACCACACAGTCACCTTCCAGCACTTTCCTGCTGCTACCTATCCACTTAATTCTCCTGACCATTTTTATGTTTTCAAAGAGAGGCCCCGCCATTCCTGAGCCCAGACGGACACCTATCCAATTGAGGGCCTTATTTCTCAGAGCTGTCCATGATTCTGTCTGTTGGTCATTTAGGGATGGAACGTTGGCCAAAATTACTACATATGGAGTAGCCTCTGGTGGGAGATGTAATAGATCACTTGGGCGATAACGTGTATTTTTGGATTCAAATCTACTTTGTATATTACTCCCTGGGTTTACATGAGGGTAAGGGGTCATTGTCCTCAATGTGCTATTGTCTGTTCTCTTAGTTAGTCTAGGTTTTGAAACTGCTTGATCGAGCAAGGAAGGTTGAGCTGTAGCAGTAGGGAATACAGGCCTGAGAGTTGGGTATGAATTGGATACTTGTGCCTGCGTTGATATCTTTCTCAGGGGGTCTACGTTCGGGTGTGTATCTTTTGCCCTGTTTTGCGGGAGAGATTGAGTATTGTTTCCCTGAGCTAGGATCGGAGATGGTGTATTAGGATCCTTTAGTACGTAATGTGTATCTGTTCGTTGTATGGCTTCTATTAGTCCTAATCCTGCCTCGAGTTTATTCTCCATTCCCTTTAATCGCTCCAGCATGGAGTCAAGGGTGAGTTCTATGGATGATTTCAGAGTATTTACTAGCTCATTAAGTTTTATAAGGAGTGATCTAGTCGTATCTCCTACGTTATTTGTAGGTTTCTTCCTAACTGATTTCTTAGGTAGCTTTGTGGCTGGGGTGATTGTTGTACCTGTCGCTGAGGGTTTCATAGGGTTCTTATCCTCCAGGCCCACCTCTGGTTTCCTCGGTCGTTTGGCTACGGGAGAAGTATCGTCCAAGGAGGAGATTAAATTAGAGGTGTCTTTAATACATCCGTTAATATATCTTGGTTCTATGTGCTCGTCGCCTTGTTTGCTCTGCGGGGGGTTGTTAGTTAGTTCTACGGAAACTAATGATTCAAGGGAATGGTCTTTAGACCCCATCATCTTCTCTTCCACAGTGGCGATTTGCTTGTCTATCATGCCCATCGCCCCTGAGATATATTTTAATATAGATGTGCTATCTTTTAAGTTTGTTGTGGTATGTGTTTTGGAGTGCTTCCTTTTACCCATGTTTTATGGTTACGGGGAGACCCTTCCTAAATAATGAGAGGGGGAGATGAGGGGTGGATTAGCCCTCCTTCAGTAGGTCCACTTGTAGGGCGGGAACGTATCTGAGCTGCTCAATCAGACTAGGCTTCTTTCTGCCTCTTTCCCTATCGACTTGGCTTGCTAGATAGGGAGGCAGTGGGCCCTGGGGGGACAAAAAACAAATAATTGAAGAGGGGGGGCCCAGCCCAGCCTCTTCCTGTTGATGACGGGCGAAGGACGGGCCCGCCCTTGGCCCGGGCTTCGCCCGGGCGCCGCCCTCACGCGTCCCGCGGCTGCGGGCGCGCTGTGTAGCAGATAAGGGCCTCTCGCCCAATCAGCAGCTGAGGCTGCAGTCCGCACTCCCGGGAAAGTTTAAAGGGCTCCTGCCCCTTCGTGAAGTGTGTGCGCGACCCGCGGCTGCGGGCGCGCTGTGTAGCAGATAAGGGCCTCTCGCCCAATCAGCAGCTGAGGCTGCAGTCCGCACTCCCGGGAAAGTTTAAAGGGCTCCTGCCCCTTCGTGAAGTGTGTGCGCGACCCGCGGCTGCGGGCGCGCTGTGTAGCAGATAAGGGCCTCTCGCCCAATCAGCAGCTGAGGCTGCAGTCCGCACTCCCGGGAAAGTTTAAAGGGCTCCTGCCCCTTCGTGAAGTGTGTGCGCGACCCGCGGCTGCGGGCATGCTGTGTAGCAGATAAGGGCCTCTCGCCCAATCAGCAGCTGAGGCTGCAGTCCGCACTCCCGGGAAAGTTTAAAGGGCTCCTGCCCCTTCGTGAAGTGTGTGCGTGACCCGCGGCTGCGGGCGCGCTCTGTAACAGATAAGGGCCTCTCGCCCAATCAGCAGCTGAGGCTGCAGTCCGCTCTCCCGGGAAAGTTTACAGGGCTCCTGCCCCTTCGTGAAGTGTGTGCGCGACCCGCGGCTGCGGGCGCGCTGTGTAGCAGATAAGGGCCTCTCGCCCAATCAGCAGCTGAGGCTGCAGTCCGCACTCCCGGGAAAGTTTAAAGGGCTCCTGCCCCTTTGTGAAGTGTGAACCCCACAGTAGACAAAAACAACTTTGTTTTGTTCAGGTTGTCCGGACTTGCTGAGGAGAGCCCTTCACCAGCCAGTCTTGTAGATGTATGGAAAATACATGCATCTCCCGATCTGAGAAGATGGGCTGCAACCACAAACATGTCCTTCCAAAAGACACAAGAGGTTGATACAGGATGGTGGATTTGAAGTTGTCAAAACCTACTACAAAATGGAGAAATTACCTGTAAGACTGCAGGACTGGTACATGACAGTACACATCCTGCAGTTCAAGGGACACCATTCAATTTTCATGGTCCATAGTAATGGAACATGCACCAAGGTAACAATCTTCAATTTCTCCTTCTTGAGGAGCAGTTTCAGTACTCTGAGACCTAAAATCAGTCAAACCCCTATTATTCATGTGGACCAGAAAATAACAGTCCATTCCTCATTCGCTTAAGATACAAGCTTGCTAGATCCCCCTCGGCAAGCAGCATCAACACTTCTTCATAAAGGATACTGGTATGGTCCGCCAACTTCTGGGTGAAAACAGAGGGAATGTGAGGAGGGGTATCCAGAAAGGGAAGGGCAGAACTAACTTTTTCAATCTGGAGGACCAGTAGGTTTGACGTGATCAGGTGCCACTGGTTTAGGCAATGTTACATCTGGCCTACTGGCCCGGATACTCATTTGAGAGCAACAGTAAAGAGGTGTAGAAGTGTTGCAATGGGACAAAGAGGCAATGAACTGATGCTGTTGCAGTGCTTCTCACTGCTTCTTCCTCCAGCAACAAGACAAGTCTGTATAGGTTGCTGGATGTGCTGCAGCAGCTCACTCTGGTGGAGAGTGAGGCCCTCCGAACGTCCTATACTGTTGGTGGAACTGGCAGGCTTAGGCTGATAATCCAAAGGAGTGATCCATAGCTCTGCTGTTTTTAAAGTGTTCCATAGCTGCATCAGCTTGTTCTTCAAAACGTCTTGCCGTTAAAAATATCTATCAATGATGCCTGCCTGTCTCTAGACAATTTGGAGGAGTGCATCCAGGTATGTTGTTCGATAATGACACTGGAACCCATACTAGAAGCAACAGTGCCTGGGCTCTCAGGCCACAGCATAAAATCGATTTAACTGTGCCTAGTTCATCTTGGATCGCTTGTACAAAGGCATTATGTATGCTTCAGGAAATACAGTCAGAACATCACACACTGCATTCCATGGTGTGATGCTACCTACCCAATTGACAGACAGCATTCATTCAAAGAATGAAGTGGCAGACTGCCCCCCCCAAAAAATATTCTGCCCATTACGTCAAATATCTTGGATTCCCTGTCCACAGGAGCTGCAAGCAAGGAGTCAGAATTCATCCTACAAGTGGAGGCCTGAACCACAAAGCTCTCAGTAGTTGGCTGCTGCATAAAAAATGTAGGATCGCCAGGGGCAGGCACATGGCATCAAGCAATATGGGTGGAGGGGAAGGGGTGGATGGATTTACAGCTGGTGCAGAAAAAGGTTCTGACCAGACCAACATAACGGAGTAAACCAGAGCCTCACTAAATTGCAACAGAGGCTCAGAAGTAGAAATTAAGGGGCAGTTCTAGCATTCTGCAGCTATCCTAACCACTACAGCGAAAGCAGGGTTAGAAAGGAGTGAATGGGCACAGTTTGACTAATTGAGAAAGGAAGTACTAAGACATTCTCAAACTGAGAGTATGCTATTGCACATAGAGACCAAGGAGGGGAAAACAAAACCTAACTGTGCCCGGACGTGGGATGCAGTAGTTACTGCTTTTATGGGAAAGAATGCAGATGATGAGCTCACCAACTGTGTCATAATGAAAGGAATGAGTGATGTAGCAGGCCTTGAGTGAGATACTAAAGAAAGTTATCAATGGACATAGTTTAATGTAAATTATATATTGTTTCAATGAGATTTCACAGCAGCGCTGATAGACTGCATACTGTTGACCTTTTGGCTCGCTCCGGAGATGCAAGTTTTTTATATGATTGTTCAAATGTTGGAAGAAGTGTGCCATAATGAACATGACAGAACTAAAAACAATAATATGCTTATAATGTTCAGAAATAAAAACAATAATATGCTTATAATTGAGATGAGGCAATCAATCAGGTACACAGACCTTGCATTGTGTCAAAGTTAGTCTTAAACAGAGCCTCCATAGTCCTGAAGGACTGACAGTTATGCCATTAATTGTGTTTGACCACTGACTTTGTGTTTCACCACTGCGCATATTAGTTGTTCACCAGGAGCACATTACATGTTGTATTTGGTTTAGCTGCCTATTGGCTTTAACGTGGCATTAGACATTACATTTTGTATTTAGGTTAGCTGCCAGTTGGCTTTAACGTGGCATTAGACATTACATTTTGTATTCAGTTTAGCTGCTTATTGGCTTTATCGTGGAGTTCGACATTGCAGTTGAGACATTACAGATGAGCTGTATTTTTCCACATGGTAGACCAAGCTGTGTTTTTCGTATTTTGAATTCTCACGAGCCCTAGCATGATAAGAGAGCATATTTTGGTGTTTTTCTTTAGTGCAGAAAACAGTCTGACCTTAAGGGGCGTGTCTCGAAACAGTGGCCAACTTTCAACACATTCCTGTCAAGGTTTACCTAAACAAGCCAGCATTTTTGCTATAAACGGTGTCCCTGGGTAGCAGCAAGGGGGAATTTTCCAAGACTTCAGTCAGGAGCGGACGTCAGCTGTCTGACCTCCCGTATGGGCGGAAAATCTCTTTCTCGCAGTTGAACAGGAGTCATCAACTTGCAGGCATAAGAAAGATGAAGAGGAGTGATAGGCCCTATGGTGATGAATGTTGACTTTTATTCTTTGAAGTTATGCTATAATATAATCACATATATTTGCTGTGTACATTGCAATTGAGAATTACTTTGTTATATTTTCCTTTCATTGCTGTGACTACTGTTAAACGTGTGCTTCCAACCTAATAATCTCGTCTCTCAGGAACCTCGTGGTGAAGTAATAATAAATGTCTTCTTTAAACTAAGAAGTGCATTCCAGAGAAGTTTTGTCAGCTCGGTCATAAGATAAGTGAAAGCAAAACACTGCTGCGCTGAAGTAGATGAGGTGAAAGAGAATCCTCCTCTGCAACTTGTTGTATCTCTGTGATTGTATAGTGCAGCATAAGTGGATCACCAGCTGAAATAGAAATCAAATCCGAAGCATAAAGGGGATCCAGAACCAGAGCATACAATTAAGGAAGAAGCAGCAAGGCTTGGGGCACTGGGGTGAATGCACGGGTCAACTTCATTCAGAGTCTCTCAGAGCCAGGGGCAGGCCCAGTGGCAGATTCTCAACGGGAGCCCTAATCAGTTCCATGCGGTAACAAAGTGCACCAGAAGGAGACAAGATTTATCTTGAATATCCACAGCATGGCCTCTTTGAAGGCCTCCACCTGCTTCAGGTGTGACAAAGCTGTGACAGAGACAGATGACAGGATCTGCAGCAAGTATTTCCTGTTCTTCAATTCCTTAACTATGAGCTAAGATTCTTCTGGGCTCAATGTCAATCCTAGGTCTTTGTAGCATGTATCCGTACAGATTCTTGAAGTTTTGAAATGGTAATCAATTAGTGCACCCTTTGTATGTTGCCTATGCTAGTGGGGTCATCGGAATACTTCGTCCCATTCGTTAGTCTGATTGCCATAAACAACTTTCGAATAATCCCATATTTGCAAATATTTCAATAAAATATTTTCTCTTTCAATTCCAAATTTCTCCATAATCTCCACAAATGGCAAAGTCCCGTCAGTATTCATAATCTGATAAAACTTTATCATTCCTTTTTCATACCATGGATTGCAAGTAATCGTAAGATACCTCTCTCATTGTTAACTTTAAATATTTGTTTCAACTGCACTTTCTTGAAGAATTTAGAACTACTGAATTTGGTGGCAAAACTATAGTTTCCGTACTTCGTAGTCATTTGCAGGGTTATTCCACAAAGAATCTTTATTAGGTCTCCAGGAATAATATTTTACTCATGGTTTGAGCCACACTGGCCACGTAGTTCAACTCTGAATACAGAAGCACCCAAATCCCTTTGTTTAAGGAAGAACACAGTCTAATTCATGAAATTCTGGTCACTAATTTGCCTATATAAAAGATACTATCATTTCATATAGTTTATTTAAAAAAAGGGGTAATGGAAGACACTGAAAAGGTAATCATTGGAAGATTATATCAATTTTAATAAGATTTATACACCCCACTATTGAAAGCGAAATTTCTGCAGATCATGATGTGTTAATAACTTTTCAAAACTTAATTGAAAGATGTGAGATGTATGGTCAGTCACCATTAACCCAAAATGCCATACCATCTTATTGGTTATCATATGTTGAAAATCATCCGCTATCTTCGACCTATTAAATGTACTCAAATTTACTAATTCTCCCTCAGTTTTTTCCGTGTATAATGATAATTTTGCAAATGTTTCTATGACTTGAGATATATTCTGCATATTTGGTGTTTCTGGATTCATAGAGCCTGCAATGTCATGTGCATGTAATAATATCTTTACAGCTAGTTTCATGTTATGGCTTATTTCAATATCAATAATATTCAATATCCTTCATTTTGACTAGTCTTCATAACGGGTCAAATTACAGTGCAATAGCTAATGGGCACTTCACACTTACTTGGAAAAGTGCCCATGCAATTTTCTTCTATAACTAATTAAACAGTCCTATACAGTTAGTTAGAAAACCAACTGTATCCATTACTGCAAATAAAAAAATCCAATTCACTAAATGAAAGGCCTTTTCTGCGCCGAACAAAGAATAAGTATAAAAAAAAAGAATAGCTAGAGGACTACCTGTATTTGCAGCATAATAAATTGCTTTCACCATATAATGGGTATTTGCAGGAAGTAGGTGACCTGGGGCAAACCCTGTTAGGCTGCATTTTGCACAAAATTCCAGACAATCCTGAAGCTAGTAGTTTCATATAGACCTTGCAGTCCAAATTCCAAAAGGTTACTGTATGATATAAACTGCAACAGATTATGTGCCTGGTTTAGGGAAAATATCAGTTCCCTTTTTTACAAGATATATGGGATACAGACTTAGGTCATCATGTCATTGAATAATTTTATTTCCGGACTAGGTATTTTCCAAGGACATTATAAAATTTAATTAGGCAAGCCATCATCCCTTGGGGATTTCCCAGGAAGAAATCTAATCACAAAGTTACTTATCTTCAGTAACGCCTCATCTGTTAGCGATTCTATATAGCCACAGATTCCTTACCTACAAATATTCGTAGGCGTAGTCCGCACCTGAAGTCAGGTACAAGGTGTCTCTATAGACATCACTCCAGTGCGTTGAGCTCAGTTTTGCAACTTGTGTCTGCTTCAAAAGCACAGAACCATAATAAGTTATTGTGACCAGAGTGCCAAAGTTAGGTCCTCAAGGACATCTTAAAATGGAAATCATAGTTCGCAGAATGGGGAGGATCAATAAGCAATCTGAAGCCAGATAGAGCTTCTACAAGTTAAGGTGTACCAAAAGTAAGTTACTTGTTCATCTGAAAGAGGCATCTAGCCGCAGATTCCCTATCTTAAAATAGATACCCAAGCAATACTTCCCCAAAGGAAGGTCTTGTTAGATTAAAAAGTCCAGGAGGTCCAAATGGTTTAAACGTCCACCATGCTGGACCTGATTGTTGAGACAGTACTGTTTGGCAAGTGTGTGCAACGATGCCCACGCAACTTTCTGACAGAGGCCCAGACCTGGTACTCAATGAGCTAGTGCAGTGGTCGCAGCGTTGGCTTTGGTAGAGTGAGCCAAAAAACCCTAGGGGGGTTGCTTCTTGGGCAATACGTAGCAGATTTTGATGCAGTGTACAATTAATCTGGAGATGGTTCTCTTTTGCACTGCCTCCCATTTATTTGCTCCAGCAAACCCAACAAAAAGTTGATCGTCCTTTCAGATGTCTTTGGTAAAACCAACAAAGATAGATAACACTCTTTTTGGATCTAATTGGCACAGATTTTCATCAAAAATGTTACTGCAAATATTACATTGACATTATCAGTGATGTTATTAAAGATGTCAAAGTGCCGTAATTTGTGGGGTAATCAGCAGTGCATGGCAAGGGCTTGAGTTATAGTTACATTAGGACACGAGTTATAATTACTTGAGATAACTCTAACTATAACAGATGAATTTCTATGGTTTTGTATGCGGACTTCCCCGCATTGAATTTAACATGCCCCAAGAAGGTGGTGGTCCATGGGATGCGGGGAACCACGTGCCTCTCCCCGCACATATCCTATGTAGCGCCCCGGGGAGGTGGTGGTCGCCGGGTCGGTGGAGGATGCCTTTGGGCTTCATACACACATAAAAAGCATTTTGCCCCAGGAAGGTGGTGGTCACTGGAGCGTGGGGGGCCACGCGGCCTCCCCGCACATATTTTATGTATCACACTGGGGAGGTGGTGGTGGTCCCTGGGGCTCTGGAGGAGGCCGTTGGGCCTACCACACACATAAAAAGCATTTTACCTCAGGAAGGTGGAGGTCTTTGGGTGCGGGCATGGATCCATACAGATATATAACAAAAATTGCCCTGGGAAAGGTGGTGGTCCCAGGGGATGTTAGGGGACAGTGAGGCCACCCCACATACAAAACTGTATATGCCCCTAGGACCTGGCCTACCCGGGGACTTTAGAAAAACAAGTAGGTAAGTAAAAGCATAATAGCATGGGCCTCTGTCGGGGACAAACCATTCCTAAGTGGGATGAGAAGAGTGCATGGCCATGGAAGTTGCAGAGTCCTTTCAATACCCAGGGACAAAGTTGCAGTGGGAGCCCTCCTACCAGTTGCAGTCTTCTGTTGGGTCCCAGTGAAGTCCAGCAACAGATTTTGGTGTCTAGGTTGGGGAAGTGTCTTCAAGAAGAATCTTGCAGGTGAATCTAGGGTCCCACCCCAGGGGAGCTCTTAAGTAAAATCCAGGAAGGGGGTTGGACATCTTCTGCAGTGACACACCTATCGGGAGGAGTTAGAGATGCTACTCTGCTGGACTGACCAGTCAGATGCTCACAGAGGCATCTGCTCATCTTATTTCCAAGATGGCAGAATCAAGTGGCTACCTGGCAGAGCTCTTGGCACCTTCCTAGAGGAGGAGCCGGACAGGGGGACACTTCCTTGTCCTTTGTGTGTTTTTGCCCCAGAGTGGGAGTCATGGACTCCTGCACTGGAGGAAACCAGTTTTGCAAGGAGGGCACCAAATGTGCCCTTCAAAACAGTCTGGTGGCGCTCAGGAGCACCCCTACCTAAGCACAGAGACACCTATTTCTAAAGGAGAGGTAGTATGAGCCTCCTCTACAGGAAATCATTTGCTCTGCCTTCCCACTGCCCGAGTTAAGCTCAGTGGCTGGAGGGTAGAACAGTGCATGGGGTCGGCAGCAACAGTGGCTTGAACACAGACCCTGCAAGGCTGCACAGGCAGACATGGGAGATCCTCTTTGGAACCCCTAAAGTACATTATTTCATGCAATTAACACTGGAATGGGTGTAGTTGCATGATTCAAACATGTTTGATACTAAACATGACCAGGTTCAGTGAAGCCATTACATAGTTTGACACCCTGATTTGACCAGTGTCCACTACATACCTTAAAATGGCTTCCCCACACTTACAAAGCCCAGAAAATGGAGCCTTGGGTCTGCAGAGGTACCTCTGTCCATGCAGTGGTACCCTCACACTTAAAACCATGCACCCTTCCCTTTGGCTGAAGAGCCTACCTTAGAGGTGACTTATAGGATCAGAGTGCAGTGACCAGGATATAAGGTAAACCTTAAAATTGGGGTGAAAGATGCATGCATTTTTCACACAGGGTGCAATGGCGACTGTAAACACAGTGTGCTTGGGCTCCCATGGGTGGCATGATACATGCTGCAGCCCATGGTGGTCCCCTGGTGTACCAATGCCCTGGGTACCTAAGTACCACATACTAGAGACTTACAGGGGTACACTAGGATGACAACTGTGGGGTGTATGAGTTACTTACCAAACAAATTTAGGGGAAAGAACACTGACACTGGGGTCCTGGTTAGCTAGATCCCAGTGTACTTCAGTTAAAACACACTGACACCAGGCAAACAGTGGGGGTAACCATGTCAGAAAGATCATACTTTCCTAAAGGCACCACCTCGGCCTGCTGACATCAGTTTTTTCCCCACTACTTTCAACACCAGAAGCACAGAGCCATGAACTGCACTGACAAAAAGGTGTGTCCAAACTAGAGCCCTGAAAGGGAATCATCCCTAATCCTGAAAATGTGTCCGCAGAGCAGGGAGTAATGAGTGGGTAGGTAAGGAATCTGTGGCTAGATATCGTCTCTACCAGATAATGCATTACCAAAGTAAAGCAACTTTCTCATCTGATAGACATGTCTAGCTGCAGATTCCTTACCTCTGAATAGATACCCAAACAATACCATCCCCGGCGGTGGACTGTGGGCAAATTTACTAACCCGAATGGGCAAAATGCACATCTTGCAAACCCACTGTCCAGGTACCGGTGTGCTTGGTAAACATGCAGGGATGCCCATGTTGCTGCTTGGCAGATGTCTAGGGATGGGACTCCACAAGCTAACGCAGTGGTCGTAGCTGTTCCCCTGGTGTAATGGGCTCTCAAGCCCTCCCTCATGAGGCTGCTTTTTAGCCAAAGCATAGCAGCTCTTGATACAGAGAATGACCCAGAGTGAAATGGTTCGCTCCTGTACTGCTCGACCTTTATTTGCTCCAATGCACCCACGAAGAGTTGGTCGCCCAAGCGGAGCTCTATTGCGAGGTCAAGGAAGAACGACAACGCTGTGTTTGGGTCCAGACAGTGGAGTCACTCTTCTAGAGAGGAATGTGGAGGAGCATAAAAGGTGGACAGGGTGACAGATTGTTGCAAATGAAATGGGTGTCACCACTTTTGGAAGGAAAGAGGACCCAGTGTGAAGCACTACTTTGCCTGAAAACATAGTTAAAAAAGGAGGCTTGGATGATGAAGCCTGCAGCTCACTCACCCTCGTGACAGATGTCCTCTAGAAAGGCTGTCTTGATGGTAAGCAGCCGGAGGGGACAATTATGCCGTGGATCGAAGAGAGCACGAGGTAGGTGAGAACAAAATTAAGGTCCCATTGAGACATGTTAAAGGGCGAAGGAGGGAACATACATACAAGCCCTTTGAAAAACCTATTAACTTACATAGGGAGGGTTGGGCAGGCAGTCGCAGGAAGGCAGACAGACCAGAGAGATAGCCTCTAAGGGTACCCAGAGCACAGCCCTTTTGGGCAAGAATGATGAGAAGAATATCAGAAAGAGAGGCAGAAATAGGGTTGCTATACCTTGCTGCACAATATGATACAAACTTTTGCCATCAGCAGGCATACACTGTCTTGGTAGAAGAACCCCTGGCTGCCAGAATAACTTTTATAGACTTCGGAAAGAAGGTGAAAAGCTGTCAACTGTTGCAGCTCAATCTCCACGCAAAAAGGCTGAGAGTGGACAGTTTCAGGTGAGGAACCCTCCCCTGCTGCTGGGATAGAACATCCTCCCGAAGGGGCAACCTGATCGGAGGATTGATGCTTATTCTCAGAGGCTCGGGACACCAGACCCTCCTTGCCCAGTTCGATGCCACAAGAATGACGTGGGCCCCATCATTCCTGATCTTCTTGAGAACTCTGGGCATAAGTGGTATGGGCGTAAAGACGTATAGGAGGCCTGAACTCCACTCAAGATGAAAAGCATTACTGAGCAATAGATGCTTTGGAAACTCCAACTTGCAAAACTGCTGACATTGCGAGTTCTTTTCGGAGGCAAATAGGTCTAACCAAGGCTCTCCCCCCTGCTGAAAGAAACCTTGCACCACCTCCAAATGGAAACGCCACTTGTGATCCGCTAGCCATTGAGGACTGAGTTTGTCCGTCCTGGTGTTCAGAGAACCTGCCAGGTGTTGAACCACCAGGGATATGCCCTGCTGTTCCAGCGATGTCCAGAGACCCAGGACCTCCTGACAAAGAGTCCTTGATCCCACACCGCCCTGCTTGTTGCAGTACCACATGGCAGTGTTGTTGTCCATGAACACCGGCACTAACCTTCCCTTGACAGAGGGAAGAAATACTTTCAATGCTAGCCGGATTGCTCAGAGCTCTAGAAAGTTGATGTGGAGTCCGGATTCCGCCAGAGACCAGAGTCCTCTGATCTTCACCTCCCCCAGATGGCTGCCCCATCCCAGAAGCTATCGCAAAAGGCCATTCATCCTGCCCATGTGTTCCAGTGATGTTGTTGAGGATGGCTGCTGGTCTGCTGTCAACGGGTGTTGGGGATGGAGCCGCAAAGTCTGAAGATATGTCTGTGGGAGTCATCAATGGTGCTCTTATCGACTGAAGTGTCTTCAGTAGCTTAGAGGTACTTCTCGTCAATGTGCTCCCCAGGAAGATAACTTGTGTGCTTAGCCTGCATCTGGATGGACTTCTTATAGGGAAGGGAGGTCTTCTGAGTCTTTTCTGGGCCCTGTTTCTTTCTTATTAAGTGCTGGTTTAAAGGTTTATTATCTTCATGATAAAAAGGTGTGAGTTGACTTCTCATCAAAAGATGGCTAGTTCCTTGCCTATATTTCGAAGCTGTATGAGGAGCCATCCTTTTTTGTCATTCAGTGTTTTTCCTCAAATTTTCTAGCACATTTTACACTCTTTCATTTTGTGGAGTGGACAGAGACAATAGGTATATTCAGGATTTGGATCATCCACAAACAACCTCTTTTTCCACATGAATCACAAGTTCTGAAAAGGGCTTTTTAGCAGACTCAGCTATCATTTGTCAAATAATCTTTTTTCTATTTTCCTCTTTCTTTGGGAAAACTTCCAATGGCACTGACTGGAGTAAAGCTCTTAAGGGAGACAATCAAGTAACAAAGTGTGACAAAAGACACTGAGTAAAAATCTCTGAGCACAGCTATGAGAGGGACTCCCTTCCACAAGACATGCATAAATAATCTGAATTATTGGAAGCCTCTGTGGAGAGTGGAAATCAGTGCACTCTCACCTCATTGGTTGAAGTTTGTGTCTTTTCTAATGAGGTGACTGGGTTACTGAAGTACATGGTTTTAATGTTGTTTCCAATGGAATTTTCTCCACTACTACTGAAATGTTACAGTGGGACTCCAAGCTTGATGAAGCGGTGAGTCAGCTATCTGAACCTGTGAAAGTTGGAATGGTTTCTTACCTGTAACTCCAGTTCTCTCGTAGGGGTATTTCCATGATAGTCATAAGCACTGAATAGTTCCGCGCGCCTGCGGGGACCCCGGAGCACTGTTGTGTAGTATATTCTTAAGTGCAATCATCAGCTCCTTGACAAAAAAGGTCTGTGAAAAACACTTAAGAATAACAATGTGCAGCCTATGTGAACAGCTACACAGGCCAAATTGTTAGAAGAAAAAACAGTTGTAGTGTAAATTTCACGTTTAAACCTCTATTTATTCTATAAATACATAAATAAATACATTCTCATATTTTATTTACACCTCTCATGAGAATAAAACAATGTAGGGCAGTGTAGCCCATAGGCTGCCATTATACAGAATGAAAATAGAGCTGTGCCTTTAAGAAAAGTAAAGTCTTCCTGTTTCCCATCATGCACAGCAAAAGGCAGTTGCCTCAGTTCTTTTTTGGAGGCTATTAACCTGACATGAAGAAAAAACAAAACATTTGTTGGAGTACCAACCTCCATAATATTCATGTTCTATGTCAACTCCACCGGGGAGGAGGGAGGGTTGCTTATGACTATCATGGAAATACCCCTACGAGAGAACTGGAGTTACAGGTAAGAAACCATTCCTTCTCTCGTAGGGGATTTCCATGTATAGTCATAAGCACTGAATAGAGTAGCAAGCCCATCCCCATAACCGCAGTGGAGTAGATATAAGAATACTGAGAAAAACATGAATCATGCAAACAAATTCTTGAGCAAAGCCTGTCCAACCTGAGCATCTGCCCTAGCGTCTGTATCAAGGCAGTAATGCTTAGTAAAGGTATGGACCGACCTCCAAGTGGCAGCCTTGCATATTTCTGCCAAAGGGACATTTCTCATCAAGGCTACAGTAGCTGCTTTCCCTCTGGTAGAGTGGGCTTTTGGCCTACCACCAAGGGATTTGTTTGCTAACTGATAACATAACATTATACATGAAACAATCCACCTGGATAAAGATTGTTTAGATGTGCCCAAACCTGTTCTGATTGGGCCATAGTTAATAAAAAGCTGTTGTGATTTTCGTAAGCTTTTTGTCCTGTCCAAGTAAAATTTCAATACTCTCTTTACATCCAGAGAGTGCAGAGTTCTCTCAGCAGGAGTAGCTGGATTCTGAAAGAAAGTCGGTAATGAAATTGTTTGGTTCACATGGAAGTCGGAGACTACCTTAGGTAGAAATTTTGGATGAGTTCTCATTACCACTTTTGCAGAATGAAAAACCGTGTAGGGTTCCTGAGCGCAAAGGGCCTGGATTTCGCTGACCCTACGCGCTGAAGTGATTGCCACCAGAAAAGCAGCTTTCCATGTGAGATGCTGCAGCGATGCCTTGTGTATCGGCTCGAATGGCGGCAGCATCAGACGTGATAAGACAACGTTCAGTTCCCATGGAGGAGAAGGCTTTCTAATGGGAGGAAAAACCTTCTTTAAACCTTCTAGGAAATCCTTAATAATCGGAATCCGAAAAAAGGAAGTTTGTGAAGGACTCTTTCTGTATGCTGTTATCGCCGCCAAGTGAACTTTTATTGACGACAGTTGTAAGCCCGATTTTGCCAAACTTAACAAGTATGGCAAGATAGATTGTTCTCCACAGGAAACCGGGTCAATGTTGTTGTGTAAACACCAAATGCAGAATCTCTTCCACTTGCTTGCATAGGCTGATCGTGTGGAAGGGCGTTTTGCTTCCTTCAGAATTTCCATACAGTCCTGAGGTAGGTTCAAGTGTCCATATTGCACTAGCTCAGGAGCCATGCTGCCAAACTCAACGATGAGGGGTTGGGATGAGATATCTGCCCTCTGAACTTCGTGAGAAGGTCCGGACGATATGGTAGCCTGATGTGTGGTTTGAGTGACCGGTGAAGAAGGTCTGGGAACCACCACTGGCGTGGCCACTCCGGAGCAATTAGGATCATTTTGGTCTGAGCATTGGACAGCTTCTGGAGGACCGCCGGAATCAGGGGAAGCGGTGGAAAGGCGTAAAGAAATGCTCCTGACCAGCTTATCCACAGGGCATTCCCCAGTGTCCCTGGATGGTAATATCTGGAGGCGAAGTTTTGGCATTTTTTGTTTTCTGGGGTTGCGAATAGGTCTGTAGAGGGGGTACCCCAGAGTGCGAAAATGGAATGAACGACGTCGTCGTGTAGAACCCATTCGTGGTTCTCGTTCATTACCCGACTGAGGGCATCCGCTTGAACATTCTGGATGCCGGGCAGGTGAGTTGCCACTAGCGACAGGTTCCTGGCTAGAAGCCAATGCCAGATTGTCTGAGCCTCTCTGGATAAAATTCTGGACCTGGTGCCTCCTTGTTTGTTCACGTAGTACATAGTGGCCACGTTGTCTGTCTGAAGAAGGAGAGTTTCCGTTCTCAGAGAGGGAAGGAATGCTTTGAGCGCAAGGTGGACTGCGCGAAGTTCCAGCAGGTTGATGTGATAGAGACTCTCTCTCTGTGACCACTCGCCTTGGACTCGAAGATGTTCCATGTGCGCCCCCCATCCGAGCAGTGATGCATCTGTTACGATGGTTTGAGATGGAGGTCGTTGTTGGAACGGAATCCCCACCAAGAGATTGCTGGGTAAACACCACCACTTGAGGGATTGTAGGGTGTGAGGAGAAAGCAGGACTTTGTTCTCCCAATCGTCCCTCAGTTGACACCACTGATCCTCTAGATTTTCCTGCAATGGTCTCATATGGAGACGAGCATTGGGAACCAGATGGATACAAGACGCCATCGAGCCCAGTAGAGAAGCTATTATTCTTGCAGTGGCTTGAGGTCTTTCCTGCAGTTGTGTGCACTTTTGGAGAATCGATAACCGTCGTTCCTCCGAAGGAAACACCTTTCCTAGCCTGGTATCTACAATGGCCCCTAAGTAATGCAACCTCTGAACAGGTGTTGCTGTAGATTTCAGAAGATTGACTTGAAGACCAAGTTTTTGTAGCAGTTGTAGAGTCCATTCGAAATGCTGCTGTGCCTCGAGATAGCTGGAGGCCTTTATGAGCCAATCGTCTAGATAGGGGTAGACGAATATTCGCTGTTTCCTCAAGTGGGCGGCTACTACCGCCATGCATTTGGAAAAAGTTCTTGGCGCTGATTTTAGGCCGAACGGTAGAACTGCAAATTGGTAATGGCGTTTTCCGACGGTGAACCTTAGGAATTTTCGATGTTTCTTGGTTACTGGGATATGAAAGTAAGCGTCGCAAAGATCTATCGCACATAGCCAGTCGCCCTGACGTAGATGTGGGTAAATTTGGTGTAAGGCTAACATCCTGAATTTTTCTTTGCAAATCCATTTGTTTGCTGTCCTCAGATCTAAGATGGGACGAAACTCTTGTTTGTCTTTTTTCGGTACAAGGAAATATCTCGAATAAATCCCCTTCCCTTGTTGGCTGATGGGAACGTGTTCTATGGCTCTTTTTTGCAATAGGATATTGACCTCTAACTGCAGAGCTTCGAGATGGTGGTTGGCTGTTTTGGGTGGAACAGATGGTGGAGAACTGGTGAATCTGAGAGCGTAACCATGTCTCACAATATTCAATACCCAGGCGTCTGTTGTGATGCGTAGCCACTCGTCCAGATGATTTGAGATACTTCCCCCTACCGGAGTGGATAACGGAGGAGGGGGAAGCAAAGATTCAGGGCTTAGACGTGGGAGCTTGTCGAGGTGTCTGGGTCTGAGGTGTTGAACGACCCCTTGTCGACCTTCTGGAGAAGCCCCTCTGATGCTGCTGCTGCTGCTGTTGCTGAGGGCGTGAAGACGACCAATGTGGAGCCTGATACCTGTGGGTGAACAGTCTTCTTTGATATGGGCGGAATCCTTTTCGCTGTTCTTTAGGTCGCTCCATGCCTACCGCTTTCAGGGTATCCAGCTCCGACTTCATTCTGGCCATCTCATCATCGGCATGAGAGCCGAACAAAGTGGAGCCTGAGAAAGGCAGGTTCTGTATCCTCTGCTGTGCTTCGGGTTTAAGCGATGTAAGCCGCAGCCATGCATGTCTCCTGAGCGCTATACCATGAGCATAGTTATGTGCGGATAGTGTTGAAGAATCCGCCGCAGCACTTATAATCTGGTTAGAAACCATAGCTCCCTCGCTCACGACCTCTAGGAAATCTTCCCTTTTGTCCCTAGGGAGATGCTCCGCGAACTGCAGTATAGAGTCCCAGAGGGATCGATCATATCTCCCTAATAAAGCAGTGGCACTGGCTGCTTTCATGGTGATAGATGCCGTCGAGCATACTTTTCTTCCTGCAGCATCGATCTTTCTGCTCTCTTTGTCTGGGGGAGCAGAGGAAGACGGTGACGTCGAATGCGATTTCTTCGCTGCCACTATAACTACTGAGTCTGGTACTGGGTCCGACCTCAAGAATAGAGGATCTTGCTCTGGTGGACGGTACTTTTTATTGAGTCTGGAAGGAGCAGACTTTGTTGTAGCCGGCGTGAGAAAAATGTCCATTGCTGGCTCAATAAGACCCGGAACCAGTGGAAGTAAAGGTCGTGAAGATGTCCTTTGATGCAAGGTCTCAAAGATCACTGATGTCGATGGGGCCGGAGCTGCTAGCGGGATATTCAGCTTGGTTGCCCCTCTCACTAAGACCTCCTGAAATGTGTTGACATCATCTATGGGAGACACTCTTGGGGACGGTGAGTCCGATAAGGTTGGAGAGTAGTCTCGTGTGGACGATGAAGAATGTCCATGATGTGATTCCTGACGACGGTGCCTAGAGGTAGATGTACGCCTCGAGGAATAACCAGAACGCCCTGCAGATCGCGTTGGAGTCCTCGGAACAGGTTCTGGAGGAGGCGCCGGAAGAGGAGCCGTAGGTGTTACCGGCGTCTGTGGTAACGGCGACTGCCTTTGCGAGAGCTGTGGTGATGCTGGAAGTAGGATAAGCGAGGCCGAGGATTCCGAGGTTGTATAAACCCTTCTAGGCCTCTTAGATGGTCTTCTCGACGTCGAAGCACTCCTCGACGTCGAACTGCGGTGACGCCGAGTGCCTCTAGACGTCGACTCGTCTCGCCGCTGAGAACCTCTCGACGACGAACCTCGACGTCGGTGCAGTGACGGTGAACGCCTCCGACGGCGAACACTCTCTCTCGACGGCGATCTCCCTCGCCGTGTCGACGGCGAGCCCGACTCGGATCTCCTTGGCGTGGACTGTGTTCGCCGTGTCGACGGCGACCCAGATCCTCTCGACGTCGGGTGTCTTCGCCGCCTCGACGGCGAAATAGCTGTCGACGGCGAACGATGTCTTTTTCTCGCCGGCGAAGCACTCCTCGACGGCGAACATGTTGGCGCCGTTCCCTGCTTCGACGTCGACGCTCTCGACGTCGTCGGAGATCTATGTCGTTTTTCAGCAGGTCTGGAAGGAGTCATGGAGGAAACAGGTTGAGCCCTGGTAGAAGTCTGACCTTCTCCTCGCTCTGTAGTGGAATGGCCACTTTTTCTCCTGTCCTCTCTCGCCTGAAGTCGGATCTTCTCTCTATCACGAAGGGTTCTTCTAGAGAAGGTTTTACAAATGTCACACGACTCCGGTTTGTGGCTGGATGGAAGACAAATTATACAGACCCTATGTGGATCTGTTTTAGCCTTCTTTCTTCCACAAGAAGGACATTTATCAAAAAGTGAAGGCATTTCTAACTAGAAAAACCTCAAAATTCTGTCAGAATTTAACAGAAATCAGTAGAAAATGATCACTCAAAGGTAAAAACGTCGAGTGAAAATGAAATTCAGAAGATATTTCAATGAATTTCTGTCACAAAAGCTTTTGTGAGGTAGAGCTCAATGCTTCAGGGTCCTGTCAGCAGGAGCCGGAAAAAAGAACTGAGGCAACTGCCTTTTGCTGTGCATGATGGGAAACAGGAAGACTTTACTTTTCTTAAAGGCACAGCTCTATTTTCATTCTGTATAATGGCAGCCTATGGGCTACACTGCCCTACATTGTTTTATTCTCATGAGAGGTGTAAATAAAATATGAGAATGTATTTATTTATGTATTTATAGAATAAATAGAGGTTTAAACGTGAAATTTACACTACAACTGTTTTTTCTTCTAACAATTTGGCCTGTGTAGCTGTTCACATAGGCTGCACATTGTTATTCTTAAGTGTTTTTCACAGACCTTTTTTGTCAAGGAGCTGATGATTGCACTTAAGAATATACTACACAACAGTGCTCCGGGGTCCCCGCAGGCGCGCGGAACTATTCAGTGCTTATGACTATACATGGAAATCCCCTACGAGAGAACCATTGTTAGGAGCACCCCCCATGCTCGTGAATGTACAGGCCACACACCAGGTAAAGTATAAACAATGTAGGAAAGATCCATACAATATTAATCTCTCTCTTCTATAATCCATTCCTGTTCAACCCTTTTCTGAAACCCAATCCTCTGAAGTTTAAATAGAACTGAAGATCCAACTGTTTTGTTCTACATAAAAATACTAACCTCTGAATTGAACTTGAAATTTAACTGAACCAAATTGTCAAAATCCTGCTTGTTCCCTCTTCCTTAATGCAGCAGCCAGGGACATCCATAGGAGTATGAGTATGTGTGTGTTTTTAAACTGCTAATTAAATAAAGTGTGCGGGTTGACTGCATACCAAATTGTGTAGTCTTAGCAGGCTTTTAAATTGTACACAGGCATATCATTCCTGGCAGCTTACAAACAACATATGCTGATTGGTCAGAATTTAAATTGAGAAAAAAGCCCCTTTTAAGAAACCCTACTGTTACATTACGTATTGAAAGAGAGTGAAGAATCTTGCCCTCTTTATGTGACAAAGGTGTGGTTCTGTCCTAATTAAGAGTAAGAAGGCTAGGGGCCTTGTAGCAGAGTGTGGGAGAACTGGTGCAAGTGCCAGTAGAGAAGAACAAGTGATTTACCTTTGATAACGCATGATCTGGTAGAGACTCTATCTAACTGCAGATTCCTTACCTTTGAATTCCCCAGCTTCAGCTTTGAATCCGGAATCTTTTTGCTGAGCAAAATCCTGTGTGCGCCGTTCACCAACGTCATTGGAGTTGTCTGTGACATCACGGTCATCTATATAGATGCCACCTTGGCGGGCATACGTCAGTTCTTTTATCCACAAGACGTCCACGCCAGAAGTGCAGAGTCATGGATAGAACCAACATTTGTCTGTGTAAAACAAGGGCCCTGAAAAGCGATAAACCCTAACCCTACTAGTCCTATCCACAGAGCGGGGAGGCATGGGTGGGTGTAAGGAATCTGCAGCTACATAGAGTCTCTACCAGATAATGCATTACCAACGGTAAGTGACTTGTTCATCTGATAGAGACTTCTAGCTGCAGATTCCTTACCTCTGAATAGATACGCAAGCCATAACCACCTGGTGGTAGGCTGCAGATACTACTCCTTACACTAAAAAGTCCTGAAGGACTGAATGGGCAAAGTACCCGTCCCTTCATACCTTACTGTCAGGGCAGTAATGTTTTGCAAACATGCAAAGACACCCAAGTTGCCGCCAGACAGATCTCCAGGACTGGTGCGCCTCGAGCTAGCGCAACAGTAGCAGCTGTGCCCCTGCTATAATGAGCCCGCAAGCCCTCAGGAGGCTGCTTCCTTCATACTTCTTTCTGTTTGTGCTTCTGATTTGAAATTGGGGACAGTGCATGGACACCAGGAAGCTACTCATATCAAGGCTAGTACTGAAGAAAATCATTACTTTAAGCAAACCAGCCAAAGTTTTATTTTTATGAACTTGATTATAGTCCCCCATTCAAGCACTGTAAGGAAATGCCTTGTCTACAACAAAGCAGTCAGAGTTTTGTTTCTTCATTGAGTGATTTTGCCTGCATAGACTCTACTCATAACAACCCAGGTCAGTAGCAATGGCCTCCAAAACAGCAAGAAACTGGCCTTAAATATGGGCATGGGGATACCCTTACTTCTAGATTTGAAAACCTCCACTCACCATGACATCACAATGGGCATCAGGTCCCTATGGCATTTGCCTGTGCTCTGGTTGCCAGTTTCTTGCACAATATTTTCATTGGCTTGGTAGCACATCAGTCAAAGGTGGCCTCTGAAAGATGCCCAAGGCCCCAGTTCAAAATATGTCAGCACATCCTTGAATTTAGGCTGCCTTCCTCACCAGGCAGTAGAAAACACACAACTAAGGTAGGTATGTACACATATTTAGTGGGTTGAATCTAGCACATAGATCTGCATGCATACATATTGCTGATCCCTGTTATTTTCAATTTGTAAGCACAATGAAGTAGCTTTTTATGGTCTAATCATTAAGTTGCAGAAGATTTCGTAAGCTGGAAATTGAATGAAGTCAGACATATGAGTTAAGGGGTCACACTTGGTTTGCTCTTACTCAACTTTTCCAAAATACCAGGTAAAGATGTCATTAATATTTGAGATTTGAGAAAACGTTATAGAAGTAGGTGTAGGATTTACTTATGAGTTTATATAAATGTGTTTACAAGCAATGGAGTGAGATTGATGTAATTCTAACATTGTGAGCTTTGGGGCAAGGTCAACAAACACTTTTGCAGGGCTCATGCAGAACAAAGGCTAACTTAAGGCAAATATAAATATCACAGTACTGGGTGTGACATGTGCTCCAATTTTCTTTTCCCACTCAACAAAAAGTGGCTGAAAAGTAAATGTGAAATAGTTGTCAGGATCTTACCTCCTCATCAGACAGATCTGGTCGTACCCGGCGTTTCTTTCCAGCATAGCGGAGCAGTGAGGTTAGTGCTCTTAAGCCAAAGTCGTAGTGATCCTGCTTTGACAGTTGCTGGACAGCCAAGGAGTAAAGTGTGTAGACTTTCTTAGCCAAGATCTAGAAATGGACAACAAATGAAAATATAGAGAAACTTCAAAACTGGATTCCAGGGAAAATTCTTCAAGTGCCTAGTAGGAATATGAATAACTCTAAGGAAACTGTACAATACAGACTTCAGCAGAAAAGCGCACACACATGAAATTAAATTATCCTTCTTAAACAGTTACTCCTCTTGAACTTTGAAGATTAATTCTCTGCCCAGGACCATGTAAGTATTAGCTGGAAGTATTGTGACTAAGTGGTGAAAAATTCAGATCTTTGGACAGTTTCTTTCTTGGTCCCTCTTGATGAGTACATCAAACCTTCAAAATATGGCCAAGTTAGGGAGCCAACGTTTGGAGCTTGCTATGCATGTGCTGCTTGTGGATGCTGCCTTAAAGAAAATTCAGCATCTTTTATCCAACTTGTCACTTTTTCCTAAGTAACAGGTTAAGTCTGAAAAAATGAAAAATGCCACACAGTCATACGATTTATTAGTTGTACCTTGCAGTTGTTGAAACCTTCGCCAAATAAAATGATTTCAGCAATGAGAGTAGAATCGGGTACGACCATTGAAATGGGACGGAACATTGACTTCAGGTTGTCAGGGAGCTCTGTACGCCCAGCGTAACCTGCCACAAGACCAAGAAAAAGTTACACTTAACTGGGGAAGCAATTACAGTGACTCACAGAAGGAAAACACCACCACAGAAGAAGGTTGATAATATAGCAAGACTATACCATATCGCAGCTCTTCCTTGCCTAACTTTCCAAACGTAACCATCTTTATACAGTGGACATAGGTATATGGAGTAAAAGTGCAATCAAAATTATATTAGGCAATTACGGGGGGTATCAGTCAAACCAGAGGTCTTACTCCTATTCTGCGAACACAACAGTTTATTATGTGATTATAAGGATAATTACTTGTCACGTCCAGCCAGGCACCCTGGAACATTTACTGCTGGGAAGAGTGCATCCTCTCATTAACCAACAGCTATCTCTGCCAGGGTGTTCAGCGGAGAGGGATCTTTCAGTAAAAAAGTTCAATTATTTTACTCCATTTTTTTTATTGCAGGAATGTATGCAGGTAACTTGCGTGCTCCTTAACTAGTGCTACACTCTTCTTGAATTCAGTGCAAAGACTCTAATTAAAAGAACACCCACCTGGGTTCATGGTGATGAAGATACCACAAGACCAAACAAGGTTGATTTCCCGGCCTTCAAAGACAAAGCGGGTGACGTTGGCAGTAAGGGCAGACAAGATGGAAAGGATTTGCTGGGCCACTACAGAGAGCACCTCAATGTTGATGCGGTTGAATTCATCAAAGCAGCCCCAAGCCCCCGTCTGGAAACAAACACAACAAGCACTGGCTAGGACAACAGGTCTGGCTTATGAATGAAAGTACCTTTTGTGTCACTGATGGATGTAGACATTAAATGTCATTATACAGCACTCTGCCATTCATCTTTGCACTCAGGTATCCATGCATCAATCCACAGACTCATCCGTCCATTCACCGTCTGACACAATTGTGATAAAACATATACAAACTCAGCATATGGAATATAAATTAAAAGAATGAGAGTAGTAAAAAAAAGAAAACATGCTGCCTTCAAAACACAGTGGGTCTATGTTTTTAATAATAAAACTAAAGCGGGTGTCCGTCTTCAAAAGATACTGTAAATAGTCTATCACTGTTTTAAAGATCAAGCATGCCTGGCACATTTTTAACCAACAAGTGGGCCTTCTTGGAATAGTAAAACAATGATACACTATGAAAACCAGCATTTATATAACGATCTTCTAGTTTAGAGTAAGTGGCCACATGGAATGGGGAGCACTACAGATGAAATGATAGACAAGCAAGGAACCCATTAGCACTGCTTGGAAAGCTGTAGTGCTCTCTTATCAAACAATAAAATAAAAAGAGGAGAAACAAATAAATGAAGGGGGAAATATAAAAGAAGAAATTACAAAACTAAAGGACTGGTCAAGCATCCCTGACACGGACGGTCTATCATTTTTAAGTGGCTGGACACATAATCAGAAAATGCCATCATTCAGAGGGTAAAGGGGCAGTTAGGTGTCATGGATGGATGGCAGCAGAGTTTAAATGACACTCAGACAGACCAATGGCAGAATAAAGTGGACCTAAAAGCCATCTATTTATCTATGTGGCTATATGTTTGAGGATACGTATAAATGTAATAGTAAATTATTTCTTTTATTACAACATCCTGGTAGACATCTAATGAGAGATTCTAGCAAGAATTATTACAATGCAAATCTTTTCCCCCTAGGGTTTGTCAGAGGCCGTAACCAACACCAAAGTCATTCCCTTTAAAGGTAGCCTGCGACTTTGTGTATTAAAATACCTAGTTGTAGACTTTACTACAGAGAAATACCAATCCACACTTAAATGTCTATTAATTTTAACATATGCTTTTCACAAGCAATATGTGAAGCCTAATGTGTTTGTTATAAATGTTCAAACGTATGGCAACAGAAATATCATGCCTAGTGAACCAAACAGGCCTGTAGCTGTGAGCAATGGCTTATCATCATAACTATCTGAGGCCTCCTGTACTGAGCTTAAGCTTTCCCACAAGGCAACCCGTCAGGCACAAAGTCATAAAATGACATAATATAGAAATATCGTCATAGCAAAATAGTATTGCTCCTAAGAGGGCCTAAAAAGGAAACTGACAGTACAAATCTTTTATACCCACACATTGTCAGAGGAGGTACCCAGCACCAAAATGCATACCTACTAAGGTAATCTGTGAAAGGTCATATAATAAAATACCTATCTGTATGTTTCAATACAGAGTAAGAAACACGTTACTTACCTGTAACTGTAGTTCTCCAGTATTGGAAACTTTCATAGATTCACATGCTTGAATCATTCCCCGTCGTCGAGATGGGAGTGGCCGGTGTAATACAAAAAGCCATGTTCAATTGCATATAAAGCTGTAGAGGCATAGGCTTCTTAATTTAGTAACATCTCATAGTCATTTTATAAAAAAGTACCAAACTTAAAAGACAACCAATCAGCTCTCACCACCCTCTGGAACCATCTTGTGAGGAACTGATTTCCCAAGCACAAGTGCAAAAATACAGCTAAGACTGAGGCAAAAATGAATGTGAGCTCCCCAGGGGAGGAGGGCAAGTCGCATGTGAATCTATGAAAGGTTCCAATACTGGAGAACTACAGTTACAGGTAAGTAAGGATAAGTTACTTACCTGTAAATCCTAGTTCTCTTCCAGGGGTATCCTCATCAAAGTCATAAACATTGAATATTCCCACCCTTGTGCGGGGACCCCGGAGCATATATAAAATACACATATATACAGTATGAAATATGCACGAAAAATCTATATAGCATTTTTAGTAGACAAATTTTCATACTAAACTCATAAATACAAGTGTAAAACAGCAATGCAGACTATAATCATAAACAGGCTAAAATGCTTTATTTCTATGGAGTTTTTTCTTTTTTTTTTTTTTTTTTTTTTAATTGTTCTTAAAATTACAATAAGAGAAAAAATATCTATTAAAACCACACCACTGAGCCCAGGGAAATCAGCAGTAGTAATCATCAGAGAAAAAAAGACAAAAAACTACATTGAAAAACACTAGAGCATTCTTAGCCAATAGGCAGGTTAACACAGGAGAACCATAAAAACGTTGGCACCGTGCCTTTAAGACCCTGAGCACCTCCAGTATCCCACCATGCCTCAGGGGTGAAGGAGAGGTGACAGTTGGTTCACAGTTAGGTCAGTACTTTTTTACGGTGACAAGCTGGGTAGCCGATTCGAAAGATAGTGTGTCCTGCACTTCTATGAGACGTGCGTCCAGGGAGGAGGGTGGGTTGTTTATGACTTTGATGAGGATACCCCTGGAAGAGAACTAGGATTTACAGGTAAGTAACTTATCCTTCTCTTCCAGGGGATCCTCATCAATAGTCATAAACATTGAATAGAGTAGCAAGCCCATCCCTTGACTCTGCGGACTGTCCAATAGAAGTGCAGGAATAGATACGTATCATGCAAACAAATTTCTTAGAGAGGCTTGCCCCACTTGGGCGTCTGCTCTTGCATCTGAGTCCAAACAGTAATGTCTAGTAAATGTATGTACAGACTTCCATGTAGCAGCCTTACAAATTTCAGATATTGGAACATTATTAAGGAGGGCAGCAGTAGCCGCTTTTCCTCTTGTGGAATGTGCTTCAGGTCTAGCAAGTAGTTGTTTGTTAGCCAACTGGTATGCATTAACAATACAAGAAACTATCCATCTTGATATGGTTCGTTTAGATGCTGCCTCTCCTGTTCTTAAATGATCATAATTTATAAACAAGTGGTTGGAATGTCTAATCAACTTTGTTTTATCCAAATAAAATTTTAGCACTCTTTTCAGATCTAGGGAGTGCAACGCTTTCTCCGCCGGAGTCTCCGGATTGGGGAAGAAAGTTGGTAGAGAAATAGTCTGATTGATGTGGAATTCTGACACCACCTTCGGTAGGAATGATGGGTGAGTTCGCAGAACTACTCTATTGTCGTGAAAGACTGTGTACGGTTCTTTGGAGGACAAAGCCTGAATTTCACTGACCCTCCTTGCGGAAATAATGGCTACCAAAAAAGCCGTCTTCCACGTAAGGTGTTGCAAAGAGGCTTTGTGTATAGGTTCGAAAGGAGGGCCCATAAGTTTTGACAGTACTATGTTCAGCTCCCATGGAGGGGAGGGTTTCCGAATGGGCGGAAAAACCTTTTTCAAACTTTCTAAGGAATCCTTGACTACTGGTTTCGTAAAGAAGGATTCCTGAGAAGGTGATTTACGATAAGCTGTAATGGCAGATAAATGTACCTTAATAGATGATACCTGCAGACCGGATTTTGCCAGATGGAGTAAGTAAGACAGTATGACCTCCTCCTGAGCCCGTATGGGATTCTGACCTTGCTGACAGCACCATATGTAGAACCTCTTCCACTTAAATGCGTAAGAACGCCGCGTGGAAAGTCGTCTGGACTCATTCAAGATGTTCATGCACTCCTGCGAGAGCCCTAGGTGCCCATACTGCAGGAATTCAGGAGCCATGCTGTCAAGCTCAGAGAGGGTAGGTTGGGGTGTAGTACCCTGCCCTCCATCCTGCTCAGAAGATCCGGTCTGCACGGCAGCCTCCTGTGAGGTTGTTCGATAGGTTGAGGAGATCTGTGTACCAGAACTGACGGGGCCATTGCGGAGCTATGAGAATCATTCTGGTGCTGGATCTGTAAAGTTCGTTGATCACTGCCGGCATGAGGGGGATCGGTGGAAAAGCGTAGAGAAATATCCCTGACCAGTCGATCAACAGGGCATTCCCTCGAGATCCCGGACGGTAGAACCTGGATGCGAAGTCTGGGCATTTCTTGTTTACCTCGTCCGCGAAGAGATCCAATTGAGGCCGACCCCATTGAGCGAAGATGTCTTCGACGACTTCGCCGTGTAGGACCCAATCGTGGGCGTCCTCTAGGTGTCTGCTCAGGAAATCTGCTTCCAGGTTTTGTTGACCTGGTAGGTGAACCGCTGTAAGCGACATTCCCCTGGCCAGGAGCCAGTGCCAGATTGTTTGGGACTCCCGAGATAGGGGTAGGGATCTCGTTCCCCCTTGTCTGTTCAAATAATACATTGTGGTTGTATTGTCCGTTTGTATTAGAAGAGATTTCCCCTAAATCGATGGAGCAAAAGACTAGAGAGCCAGATGGACCGCTCTGAGCTCCAGCAGATTGATGTGGTACTTCCTTTCGTTGTCGGACCACAGGCCCTGAGCTTGAAGGGGACCTAGATGAGCCCCCCATCCCTGAAGAGACGCATCCGTTACTAGAGTGTCGGATGGAATTACCTGGTGAAACAGAGCCCCTACTGATAGGTGAGGTCTGTGCATCCACCATTGCAATGACTGACGTGCTGCTATCGGCAGCCGCACTCTGTCCTCCCAGCGACCTGTCCTTTGGCTCCAGTTGTTTTCCAACACCTCTTGGAGGGGCCTCATATGTAGCCTGGCATTCGGGACAATGAAAATGCATGATGCCATGGAGCCCAGCAGAGATGTCACCTGACGGGCCGTAGGTGCGTCGGATTTTAACAGGTCTTGACACTTTTTCTTTATTGCTAATAGTCGTTCCTCCGAAGGATACACTCTTTGGAGCTCTGTGTTTAGTACTGCTCCCAGGTAGTGGAGGTTCTGCGTTGGAATCAAGGTGGACTTTTGGTAGTTGACTTGAAGACCTAGAGACTCGAAAACCTTGAGCACAATGTTTCAATGGGTTCTCGCCTGCTCCGGAGAAGAGGCTTTCAGTAGCCAGTCGTCTAGGTATGGGTAAATGAAGATTTTTTGTTTTCGTAGATGTGCCGCTACCACTGCCACGCATTGAGAAAACGCGTGGGGCAGATTTCAGGCCGAATGGTAGCACTTTGAACTGATAGTGCTGTGAGGCTATCTGGAAGCGCAGGAATTTCCGATGCTTGGGAATTATCGGGATGTGAAAGTATGCATCCTGCAGGTCGATGGAGCACATTCAGTATCCCTGATGTAGCTGAGGGAAAATCTGGTGAAGAGCCAGCATCCTGAACTTTTGCTTTCTTATGTACTTGTTCAGAAGCCGTAAGTCCAGAATTGGTCTGAAAACGCCCTCTCGGCCTTTTTTCGCGACCAGAAAATAACGAGAGTAAACCCCCTTCCCTCTGTGCGCGAGTGGAACCTTTTCTATTGCCTTCTTTCGTAAAAGGGCGAGAGCCTCTTTGCGCAATAGGCTGACGTGAGGCGGATTGCATTTGGTTGGTGGCAAGCGCGGTGGAAGTTGACGGAAAAGAAGAGAGTAGCCATTTTCGACAATGTTGAGCACCCATTTACCTTTTGTGATAGAACGCCACTCGTGAATAAAGTCTGTGATACTTCCCCCCACCGGAGTGGTGCACAGTGTTAAGGGAAGCGAGTCCTCATTGATTGGCCGGTGCTTTGGGTGTGGACTGTTGTGGTCTACTTGACCCTCGTTCCCTTGTGGCCCTACGAGACTGAAAAAGCGGGCGTCCTTGCCTCTGCTGTGGCCTCTGGGACCAGTGAGGGGTTTGAACCCTCTGCTGGAAAGGGCGCCTGTCATAAGGTCTATACCTTCGCCGGAAGTCCTTCTTCCTCTCCAGGCCTACTGCCCTCATGGTGTCCGCTTCCGTCTTCATGCGTGCCATTTCTTCGTCCGTATGGGTACCAAACAGCGAGTTCCCGTTGAATGGAAGATTTAGGATGCGTTGTTGTGCTTCCTGTTTTAATCCAGTCAGTCTCAACCATGAAGACCTTCTTGCACAGATCCCATGTGCGTACCCATGTGAAGCTAAGTCTGCCCCATCTGCCGCTGCACTGATGACCTGGTTGGAGACCAGACATCCCTCTTGAAGGATCTCTTGGAAGTCCTGCCTGTCCTCTCTAGGTAATTTTTCTGTGAACCTGTTGAGAGAGTCCCACAGTGAACGGTCATATCTGCCTAGGAGTGCAGACGCGCTGGAGACCTTCATCATAGATGCCGCCGTGCCGCACATTTTTCTCCCCAGAGAGTCTAGATGTCTGCTCTCTTTGTCCGGTGGAACCGTGGAGGATGATGCCACTGAGTGAGTTTTTCGGGCTGCGGCCAATATGACCGAGTCCGGCAGCGGATCCGTTCTTAGAAATAAAGGATCTTGTTCAGGCGCTTTATATTTTTTCAAAATCCTAGCCGGAGCCGATTTGAGGGTGGCTGGCGCTAAAAAGGTGTCCATAGTTGGCTGCAACAGACCAGGCACTAGCGGCAGTAGCTTTTTCGAAACTGCTCTATGCTGTAGAGTCTCAAAAATGACTGATGAGGAGGTTGATGGTTCTGGAACCTCTATGTTTAGCTTCTGTGCTCCCCTGACAAGCACCTCATTAAAAGTAGTGATGTCGTCCACCGGTGAAACCCTAGCTGGTGGAGAATCTGTTAAGGTGGGGGAGTATCGTCTGACGGATGACCCTGACGATGACCAGGAGGGCGACCTTCTGTGTCTTGATCGTGACCTAGATCGTCGCTGGGAACGTGACCTGCTGCGAGACGCTGTAGCAGAGCGCCCAGGCCTCGTGGTCAGCTGGCGAGAGGCAGAACGAGCCCATCCTGCCCGCGCTGTCGGTGATGGTGTTCTCGGGAGAGAGGCAGTAGGAGAGTACATCCGTGAATACTGTGAATCCGGGGAGGCCGTTGGTCTGTTAAGGCTCTCCAACCATCTTGGTGACAAATTGATGGGTGAGACATGCCCGACGATGCCGCTCTCGACCGAGATGAACCACTCCTTATAGAGACCACTGGAGATGGAGTGGTCTTATCTGCTGGTGGAAGCCGATGTTCTGCTCCTTGCAAGACAGGTAAAACCTGTGTCGACGTCAACAGCCGTAATGACGTCGAAGGGAGCGCCGCCGGTTGTTCCCATCTCGACGTTGAGTGTCTCGACGTTGAGTGTCTTGACGTCGAACGGCGATCTCTGGACCGCGACCTGCTCACCGTCGTGTGCCTTGACGTCGAGCGGTGGGTGGCCGACGGCGGGTGTCCTCGCTCTCGCCGCTGGGGCGTCGTCTCTCTTGACGTCGAGGGGTGCGAGGCCTTCGGCGGCGAATGGGCACGCCGGTGATGGCTCGACGTCGATCGGCGGGTTGCCGTCGACGGAGATATGCCCCTGCGATGGCCATGTTCTCTCGACGCCGTATCCTTCGACGTCGGTCGGGTCGCCGTCGACGGCGATCTATGGCGGTGAGATGGTGGCAGCGTCGACGTCGACGGGGAACAAACAGGTATCTTCCTACCTGCTGACGTCGATCTAGCCTGTCTCTCCTGAGAGTGGCTTGTTGGCTGCCTGGGAAGCAAAGAGGATGATGTTTCCTGCCTCTCGTGAAGCCCATGAAGCCTGATCTTTTCTCTGTCCTTCAGAGTCCTCTTTGACATGTTCTTGCAGTGTTTGCAAGTGTCAGGGCAGTGACTCTGAGGCAAGCAGACAATACATAGAGTGTGTGGATCTGACTGGGCCTTCTTCTTCCCACAGGAAGGGCATTTCACAAAAAGTGAAGGCATTTTTCTGTCAGGAAAAAACTTCCAAACTCAGACAATGATGTTAGATGTCGAGTAAAGTAGGAAAAAACGCTGTTCTAAAGTATTTTTCTGAGGAAAACTCAGAAAAACTGAGAGCTCAATGCTCCAGGATCCTCTCAGAAGAAGCCGGAAAAAAGAACTGACCTAACTGTGAACCAACTGTCACCTCTCCTTCACCCCTGAGGCATGGTGGGATACTGGAGGTGCTCAGGGTCTTAAAGGCACGGTGCCAAAGTTTTTATGGTTCTCCTATGTTAACCTGCATGCAGCCTATTGGCTAAGAATGCTCTAGTGTTTTTCAATGTAGTTTTTTGTCTTTTTTCTCTGATGATTACTACTGCTGATTTCCCTGGGCTCAGTGGTGTGGTTTTAATAGATATTTTTTCTCTTATTGTAATTTTAAGAACAATTAAAAATAAAAACTAAAAAAAAAATCCATAGAAATAAAGCATTTTAGCCTGTTTATGATTGTAGTCTGCATTGCTGTTTTACACGTGTATATATGAGTTTAGTATGAAAATTTGTCTACTAAAAATGCTATATATATTTTTCGTGCATATTTCATACTGTATATATGTGTATTTTATATATGCTCCGGGGTCCCCGCACAAGGGCGGGAATATTCAATGTTTATGACTATTGATGAGGATCCCCTGGAAGAGAACTTGTTTCTTACTCCAGTATTGGAACTTTCATAGATACACATGCTTACATGCTTGAATCAGAATAGTAAGCAGTGAGTAACACATTTTCGACCTGCAGATACTAACATAGCACTTTAAAATGTGAACTAGAATGACAATATGTTCATACACTTATTTTTACGATCTACAGTATTATTTTAAAGAAAATGTGAAATAACACAAAACAAGCGGATGCAGGGAAGGAATCATTTAGCTGTGAGGAAATGCCTACCTTGGCATGGTCACCCCCTAACTTTTTGCCTTTTGTTCATGCCAGTTATGATTGAAAGTGTGCTGGGACCCTGCTAGCCATGCCCAGCACCAGTGTTCTTCCCTAAACTGTACCTTTGCTCCCACAATTGGCAAAGCCCTGGCACACAGATAAGTCCCTTGTAAATGGTACCCCTGGTACCAAGGGCCCTGTGGCCAGGGAAGGTCTCCAAGGGCTGCAGCATGTATTATGCCACACTGGGGACCCCTCACTCAGCACATGCACACTGCCTCATAGCTTGTGTGTACTGGTGGGGAGAAAATGACTAAGTCGACATGGCACTCCCATCTGAGTGACATGCCCACCTCTCACTGCCTGTGGCATAGGTAAGTCACCCCTCTAGCAGGTCTTACAGCCCTAAGTCAGGGTGCACCATACCACAGGTGAGGGCATATGTGCATGAGCACTATGCCCCTACTATGCCTACTGCTCGACCACACTACCACAAAATAGAGCCACTATCAACCTATAAAGGGAACCCTTGGACTCGGTGCACACTATCTCTCATTTTGAGATTGTATATGCAGAGCCAACTTCCTACACTCACCTTCATTGAAATAGGTTTCAAAGGACCGCTTGCCCAACGGCTGCAACCCGAAGTGACTCCTTGTCCAAGCAGTAATGCTGCATGAAGGTGTGAGTTGTCCTCCATGTCGCAGCCCCACAGATGTTTTAAATTGACAGGACGCCGATATAGCTCTGGTAGAATGCGCTCTCACACTTGTTTGCAATGGTCTACCTGCTTTCTGATGGCAGAAGATGATTGCGTCTTTAATCCATCGGGATATAGTCTGTTTCGTTACAGGGTGATCTTTCCTAGCGGCACTGAAAGCTACAAATAACTGATTGGACTGTCTGAACGACTTTGTTCTGTCCAGATGGAATTCATGCACCTTTTAAGGTCGAGTGAATGGAGGGTCCTTTCTGCAGTAGTTTGCGGGTTCGAGAAAAAAGATTTCAGAACCACTGGCTCACTGATATGAAACTCCGAAGGCACCTTAGGAATGAATTTGGGACTCGTGCATAGAATGACTATCTTGTTTGAACTGCAGGGAAGGTTCTTGTATAGTGAAAGCTTGAATTTCACTAACTCTGTGTGCCGAAGTAAGGGCGAGAAGGAGAGCCACCTTCCAAGTGAGATACTTGTTGTCCGCCCTGTTTACAGGCTCAAAAGGCTCCTTCTTAAGCTGGCCAAGGACAATGTTAAGTTGTCATGCCGAAGGTGGAGGCTTTACTTGAGGAGAAGATCTGAAGAGACCCTTCAAGAATTGCTTGACTAATCTCAGAGAGCATAAGGACGGTTTCCCTGGTTGTAAGGAAATGCCTCCTTGGCATGGTTACCCCCTGACTTTTTGCCTTTTGATGATGCCAAGTTATGATTGAAAGTGTGTTGGGACCCTGCTAACCAGGCCCCAGCACCAATGTTCTTTCCCTAAACTGTACCTTTGCTTCCACAATTGGCACAGCCCTGGCACTCAAATAAATCCCCTGTAAATGGTACCAAGGGCCCTGATGCGAGGGAATGTCTCTAAGGGCTGCAACATGTCTTATGCCACTGGGGACCCCTCCCTCAGCACATACACACAGTTTGTGTGTACTGGTGGGGCGGAAAATGACTTAGTCGACATGGCACTCCCCTCAGAGTGCCATGCCAACCTCACATTGCCTGTGGCATAGGTAAATCACCTCTCTAGCAGGCCTTCTAGCCCTAAGGCAGGGTGCACTATACCACAGGTGAGGGCATATGTGCATGAGCACTATGCCCCTACAGTGCCTAAGCAAAACCTTAGACATTGTACGTGCAGGGTAGCCATAAGCGTATATGGTCTGGGAGTTTGTCAAACACGAACTCCACAGTTCCATAATGGCTACACTGAAATCTGGGAAGTTTAATATCAATCTTCTCAGTCCAATAAATGCACACTGATGCCAGTGTGGAATTTATTGTAAAATGCACCCAGAGGGCATTTTAGAGATGCCCCCTGAATACCAACCCGACTTCTAGTGTGCGGCTGACCAGTTTCTGCCAGCCTGCCACAACCAGACGAGTTGCTGGCCACATGGGGAAGAGTGCCTTTGTCACTCTGTGGCCAGGAACAAAGCCTGTACTGGGTGGAAGTGCTTCTCACCTCCCGCTGCAGGAACTGTAAAACCTGGCGGTGAGCCTCAAAGGCTCACCCCTTTTGTTACAGCGCCACAGGGCATCCCAGCTAGCGGAGATGCCCGCCCCTCCGGCCACTGCCCCCACTTTTGGCGGCAAGGCTGGAGGAGATAATGAGAAAAACAAGGAGTCACCCACAAGTTAGGACAGCCCCTAAGGTGCCCTGAGCTGAGGTGACCCCCTAACTTTAGAAATCCTCCATCTTAGTTTTGGAGGATTCCCCCAATAGGATTAGGGATGTGCCCCCCTCCCCTCAGGGAGGAGGCATAAAGAGGGAGTAGCCACCCTCCAGGACAGTAGCCATTGGCTACTGCCCTCCCAGACCTAAACACACCCCTAGTATTTAAGGGCACCCAAAAACCCAGGAAATCAGATTCCTGCAACCTGAACCAAGAAGAAGGGCTTCTGACCTGAAAGCCCTGCAGAGACGACAGAGACGACAACTGCTTTGGCCCCAGCCCTACCAGCCTGTCTCCTGACTCGAAAAAGTGCAACAGCGACGCATCCGACAGGGACCAGCGACCTCTGAAGCCTCAGAGGACTGCCTTGAACCTAAGGACCAAGAAACTACAGTGAGCAGCGACTCTGCTCAACAACAGCAACAATGTGGCAACTTTCTTGCAACTTTCAAAGACCTCACTCTTCACGCCGGAAGCGTGAGACTTCACCCTCTGCACCCGACGCCCCCGGCTCGAGCTCCAGAGACTGTGACCTCGTGAGTAGCCCAAGACGACCCCCCTGGACCCCCACAGCGACACATGCAGAGAGAATCCAGAGGCTCCCCCTGACCACGTCTGCCTGTACCAAGGAACCTGACGCCTGCACCAAGCACTGCACCCGCAGCCCCCAGGACCAGAAGGAACTGAACCTCACTGTAGGAGTGACCCCCAGGCGACCCTCTGCCTAGCCCAGTCGGTGGCTGGCCCGAGAAGCTCCCCTGTGCCCTGCCTGCACCGCTAGAGTGACCCCTGGGTCCCTCCATTGAATCCAATACAAAGCCCGATGCCTGCTTTGCACACTGCACCCGGCCACCCCTGTGCCGCTGAGGGTGTGTTTTGTGTGCCCACTTGTGTCCCCCCCCAGTGCTCTACAAAACCCCCCTGGTCTCCCCTCTAAGGACGCAGGTACTGGCAGACTGGAACCGGAGCACCCCTGTTCTTCATTGGCGCCTATGTGTTTTGGGCACCTCTTTTACCTCTGCACCTGACCGGCTCTGAGCTGCTGGTGTGGTAACTTTGGGGTTACCTTGAACCCCCAACGGTGGGCTGCCTATGCCCAGGAACTGAGACTTGTAAGTGTCTTACTTACCTCACAATCTAACCAGTACTTACCTCCCCATGGAACTGTTGATTTTTGCACTGTCTACTTTTAAAATAGCTTATTGCCATTTTAACAAAAACTGTATATGATATAGCTCTAATTCAAAGTTCCTAACTGACCTGTGTGGAGTACCTTGCATTGGATGTATTTACTTCAAATTACTTGAACTTGTGGTTCTAAAAATAAATTAAGAAAATATATTTTTCTATATAAAAACTATTGGCCTGGAGTTAAGTCTTTGAATGTGTGTTCCTCATTTATTGCCTGGGTGTGTACAACAAATGCTTAAAACTACCCTCTGATAAGCCTACTGCTCGACCACACTACCACAAAATAGAGCATTAGCATTATCTAATTTTGCCACTAACTTACCCCCAAGGAGAACCCTTGGACTCTGTGCACACTATCTCTTACTTTGAGCTAGTATATACAGAGCCAACTTCCTACATTGGTGGATCAGCGGTGGGGTTTAAGACGTTGCATTTGCTGGACTACTAAGCCAATACCTGATCACACGACTAAATTCCAAAAATTGTCATTAGAAATTGATTTTTGAAATTTGAGCTATTTTTCTAATTTTTTTAAAGTCCTGCTAGGGCCTTGTGTAAGTTTCTGTTAGCATTTCTTTTAACGTTTGTACAAGTTTGGATTTAAGTTAAAGAAGTAGTTTTTAGATTCTTTAAAAGTTATCCCAACTTTTAGAGAAATAATGTCTAGCACAGATGAGATGGTGGTGGAACTCAACCTCACCCCTTACCTGCATCTAGGGATGTCAGAACTAAGGACTCTCTGTAAGTTAAAACATATAAACACTGGGTCCAACCCTACCAAAGTTAAGCTCCAGGAGCTTTTGGCAGAGTTTGCAAAGGACCACCCCTATGAGGATAAGCTTACACAGGAAGAAAGTAGTGAACGGGAGGATGATTCCCTCCCTCCTGTCCTAATTAGGGAGCCCAGGGTCCTTCAAACCCTGACTCCACAAGTGATAGTCAGAGATGCTGGTTCTTCCACAAGGGAGACCAGTAACTCTGGAAACATTGAGGGCAGCCTCAATGAAGATGACCTCCTGTTAGCCAGGGTGGCCAAAATATTGGCTTTGGAGAGACAGCTCCTAGCCATAGAGAGGGAAAGACAAGAGATGGGTTTAGCTCCAATCAATGGTGGCAGCAACATAAATAGGATCAGAGAAAGTACTGACATGCTAAAAATCCCCAAAGGGATTGTAACAAAATATAAAGATGGTGATGACATCACCAAATGGTTCACAGCTTTGGAGAGGGCTTGTGCAACCTGAAAATCTTTTGGGGGTGAGCTGTGCTCATCATGCAGCTCACGATTAATTTCTGGGCCCTCCTCATCATCATCATCCAAATGTATTCCCTCCTTCTCAGGGTTGTCCTTCTCTGGTGTGGCCTGCAACCTCTTGACCTACTCATAGGCTCCGAGGGCTATCAGGGGGTCCAACTTTGTGGCCTTCTTGCCTGTTCCAATATTAGAGTAACCTTAATTTAATATCTCTAAGAATTCCTGTTGTCGTTTTGGTAAATCTGCTGCAAAGGATTTCATTCCATTCCATATCTTGATACCTCCAGAGATGTACTGTCACACTGTAGTTCGTTAGATGGGTTAATTGTGTGCCACACATCTTTTTGTCCATAGATTTGAGTCTCATAGTCTCTCTTTCAGGTTCAGCAGCTGATTAACTAACAACAATAACCAAATTCAGCCTAGGATCTACCCTGAGGAATTCTGGGCTTGTTGAGGTGGCCTGTATTTTATTTCTGCAGGTTTGGTATTGCAGGCACAGTGGCAGGAGTCACTTCCTCCATCTCTGTCACACCACAGACCAGAAAAAACAAACGTTTAGGAGTTTCCCTTCGTTGAAGAGTCCCCAATATTACGAACACCAAAGCCTGGGTTGTCTCTGAGGACATATTTAGTTTTATTGCCCTGGTCATCAGTAACTCATGGAAAGTAAGGATGTAATTTGCTGTTGATACACAATAAGGAGATTGTGCGGGAGAAGTGGGAGTGTGTGATGAGAGAGATAAGTCAGAGTCAGAACAAGGAGAGCGATACCGGTTACAAGATCTTTCATTTCTATTAGAAGGAGAGAGTTGAAGTGAAACAGCTGCTCATTCGGGATCTTTGCAGTTGTTGTAGCTGTCATCCTTGGTGTGATATTCTCTGACATGGTTTGCCTTGTCCCCTCCTGTTTTCTGAAATTCGTTGTTGTTGGTATTAGGACTCTGTGCACTTTAACTTTACCACTGCTATCCAGTGCTTGTGCTCTCTCTCTAAAACATGATAAACTAATTAGCACAAACAATAACTCAACCTCTTACAGCAGTGAAGGTTGACCCTTATTAATGGAAACTTATTTCTTCTCTTTGCCTCTTTTTTAAAGAGGATTTTTCTTGTTCCAAAGAAGAGGTTATTCCAGCTTAGCAAGATGTTGACAGAATAGAGATCAGTTGCAGGTGATCCTAGCCACACCTTTGCGATCTGTGATGGTGAAATAGTCACTTTCCGCTTCTTCAAGATGAACAGGGATGTAGCTGATGGTGAACAGTGTCCCTTTGACATTTAAGGTGTCCGAGTCTGTATTTCATAAACAGTGATGAGTATCTTATTCAAGTAGAGTTTGAATAGAACTGCGTTGACGGCAAGTCATGTTCTAAGTGCTGCTGATATGTTGCGGAGCCATGCTTCAAAGGACTGCACGTCAAAGGAGAGGATCTTGACAGCAACATCTTGGCCCTTGATGTCCGTCTCTGATGACATCAGGAATTATGTTGTTGTTCCCTGCTATTTCATCTTCTCTTCCTAGACCTTCATCTATGGTGGTCTTTTTCAGGAGGTGGTAAGGAAAAAGAAGCAGGCTGATCTTTCAAGTCTCCTTTTCTTTTTTTCCTCTTCTTCTGCCCTCAAGTCCTGTAATATGCTTTTGAGGCTGATGAAGTCTTTGAACGGTCTCTTGGATGTCTCTTTAGAGATATCACATTCAGCCACAGAATGTAAGGCAGGAAGACAAACCATACATTTACTGTGGGCATCAGTCACTGTTGTCTTTATCACACATGAGGGGCACCTAAAGAAAAGGGATGACATACTCTGATAAAACGAGTTGTCTCTGCATTTGGATACTGGAATGGAGTTCTATGATGTTAATCTAGAGAATAATTGTAAACATTCAGAGAAAAATGAGTTCTGTTATGCTTGCAGTCCACAGATCTGAATATGATCCTATGGATAAAGACATACTATGATACTGCTTCCATGGAAGAAAACTATGCAAAATGTATTCCTTTGGATCGCGCACGCAGTGGGGAGTTCTTCAAGCGTTTATGACTATCAGTTAAGATCATACAATTTTAAAACTAAAGGTCAAGGCAAGAGGCTGATGAGGAAAGTGCTAATAAGGAAAGTGTGGTAACTGCACAGTACAGCCTTCCAGTGGACGTGAGGGCAAATCTAGTCATACAATTTGATAAATACTTGGGCGGATACTGGTGAAAAATAATAGTGGAGAGACAAGGTAGAGCTGGAGAATAAGGGGTGTCTATGCTTTCACAATAGGGAGGAAATGTGCAAACTAGGTCTATAGGGTCTGGCACTCAGTATTTACTATCAAAATGTATGCATGTATTTAATATGAAATGACACCAACTACTTTTAAATTGTACTCTACTGTAGAATGCACATATTCCATACCTACAATTGGGCATATTGTTCGATCCTCCTTACCTGAGCCAGGCCACAATACATACGTCCCATGGATCTGTAGTCCAGTCCTTCTGAGCAGTTCACAACTATTACATACATTCCCAGGGCCTTTCCCAAGTCCTTCACTGTTTCTGTCTTTCCTGTTCCTGCAGGGCCTTTGGGGGAGCCTCCCCGGTGCAGGTGCAAAGCTGTAGTAAGCGTCATGTAGCATCTGTTGAAAGAGACAGACAGGCTTCAGCATAATAAGACATGAAAATGTTCATGTTTCAACCAATAATCATCACACACTGTAAAAAACATCCCTGAAGACCGTAAGGAACTCTTAAGTGTAGGAACATGTACCAACATTTACTTGATTCACCTGCCACCAAGCACTAGTGTGAATAGTGTCTGCAAAGATTATATTTGAAAGGCTACTGCAGAATGTTCTCTGACACTGCCTTATAGGAGGAATTAGCTGCAGTGCAGTGCCACAGCTAGGATTAGAGGAAAAGGTATTGTAATAATGAACACCAACCTCTTCTCACGTGGAAATTGACCTTTGCATACAGCCATCCCCTATCACCTCCACTCACCATGACACCATTCGTAGTGGGTTCAAAGGACCATGTTACAGGCAAGATGAAAGCAGCAACTGTTTTAGATGTCCTGTTTCTCAACATGTTCTATCCTTGTTCTACAAATATATTAGGTACAGGACCCTGCCAACTGAAGGTCAACTATCATGCAATATCACTACATTGATATCAAAATGGGTTAGAGAATGTTGGATTTCACCTTTGCTACCTCCATAAAGCTGGTGCTATGGCTCAGTGGGAAGATGTTTGTGAGAAATTCGGTTTTTGGTTGAGGGGGGTTTTAACACTGCTCAAGCAACAGCCACAATCCTTGTCAGGGTTAACCACAAAAGTAACTGAATTAATCTGTGGTTGCCACTTGGCACAAAATCAGCTAGGCTTACCTTGGAGGCAATGTATAAAGTATTATGCAGCACATAAACAGTAATACAGTAACCACACAATATCAGTAAAGTCCCACACCTATTTACACCTATTTACAAGATAGAATAAATTATAATAAATCCTTTGACACCAAAATGACAAAAATCCAATTAGTAGAAGCAGAGTTATACATTTTTAATGTTTACTGTAAAAATTAGCAGCAAAAATATCAAAGCATCAACTGCAGACATCTAGTTATGGGAGACCAGGTAAAAATTGAAAAATATGGGCAAAGGTGATGCAGTGCAGTCCGGATACAAGAAGTGGATTAGGCCCAGTTGGTGTTCACCTTTGGGCTTAGAAGACATTTTGGCAAAAATTGTCTGAGAAAGTAAAGTTCAGTGGGGCAAGGCTGCAAGTGGAGACCAAGGAGGTGGCCTCATCTTTGGTGATCCACTGGACAACGCTGCAGTGCATATTTCTATATTCAGACTTAGGGGGTTATTACAACTTTGGAGGAGGTGGTAATCCGTCCCAAAAGTGACGGTAAAGTGACAGATATACCACCAGCCGATTACGAGTTCCATAGGATATAATGAACTCGTAATACGGCTGGTGGTATATCCGTCACTTTACCTTAGATATCAAATTATTTATATGGGATTTTTGTGTTACACACATCACTGTTTGGTACTGTACAAACACAAGCAGTGGCATCCACCACTGAACACCAGTGTGAAAAATTAGACTGTTGATAAAGTGGGGTGTTAACCATGCTTAATCAACAGCCACAATCCCTGTCAAGCTGAACCACAGATGTCACAAAATTAACTGGCGCTTAACCCTCAGGTAGCTTGAAACATAAACAGTCAGGCTTATCTTCGATGCAATGTGTAAGGTATTTATGCAGTACACAAACAGTAATTCTGTGAGGCCGGATAACCCTTCTGCAAAGGACTGGTGAACAGGAATTGCTGCTGCGGAATACAATGCAGTAGAAGCTGCCACACAGTCAGGCCCTCTGGCAATGCACGTTGGGCGTACTAACGGGCACATAGTTCCCAGCCTTTTCTCTGTTCTCCCAGCACTTTTTAGTTCAAAATTTTTTAAATCACAAGTTTTGGATTTTGGCTATCTGGGCACCTTTCACACCACTTCCAAGGGTCTAGGACTATAGAGGCACCACGTAGAGGGTCAGGACTCATTCCGGCTGAGTCCAGGTGCAGGCTCAAGATGGCTGGAGCCTTTTCTGTCCCTGAGGCTCTGATCAGGAGGCCAGCCAACTAGCCCTTGGGGTCACTCTGGTAGTCCTGGCTTCAAGCAGTGGAACAGGGCTCTAGCAGTAGGGCAGGCTTGTGAGCATTCAGGGCAGCTTCAGGAAGCAGAAAAGTCCTTCAAGGTGCAGCAAGGCAGTCTTCTGAAGTATGCAGCAGGGAAGAGCAGCAGGTAGTTCTCAGTGTCCTTCCACTGGTCCAGAAAGTTAACGTAAGAGTGGGTTTGAGGGTAATATTTGTATACCTTGTACCTTCTTTGAAGTAGGGAGAAGTTTCTTGAGATCCTCTTTGAAATGTTTGGAATTTCCTACCTACCCTGCCTGGCTCCTGCCTGACTACAGGCACCATGAGGTAGTGTCAAGTTGTTTGGGTGAAGGCAGACACAACCTATTGATTTGTAAGTGGGGCTGTGCCCATCTCTGCCCTCCCATCCTGCCAGTGATGCTCATTCAGGCATACCTAATACCCTTATTGTGTGGGTGTAGGAAGGAATAAACCAAGGGGGTCATTTAGTGTTTGGCGGGCGGAAAAGGCCGCCTGTCAAACTCCCACGGTCAGGTTGCCACCCGTGCGGCCCCCTTCCCGCAGACCCCATTAGGAGTTCTCTGCTGGGTCAGCAAGTGGAAACAGTGTTTCTGCCCACTGGCCCAGCGGGGAACAGCCCACAACATTGACGGCGGCTCATAATTTATCCGGCAGCAATGTTGCGGTGTGTAGGGTGCAACAGCACCCAACGTGCTTTTCAATGTCTGCAATGCAGACAGTGAAAAGCGCAAGGGGGCTGTCCACGAAGGCCCCTGCACTGCCCATGCCAAGTGCATGGGCAGTGCAGAGGCCCCCATGGGCCCCCCTGCACCCTGTCTCCACCAGCTTTTACATGGTAGTGCAACATCCATGTAAAAGCTGGCAGAGATGGGGGTTGCAATCCCTAGGGTGGCGCTGCATGCAGCGCTGCCCTGGTGGATTAGGACCACCAGCACCACCAGTCCCTCCAGTGGAGGGAAAGTGTCAGTGCTGGCTGTCCGACCGTGGCCTGACTGCCACGGTCATAATGTGGCGGTCTGACTGCCGCTAAAGCGGTCAATTAGTCGTAATTAGGGAGTAAGTATAACTCTCAACTATACAACTATACTTAGTCATGTAACCCAGGAACAGGCTGCAGTCACAAAATGGCTGGGGCAGAAAAATAGCAACTTTCTAATAGTGGTATTTTAATAATTGTGACTTAAAATCCAAATTTTCCATTAAAGGTGCTTTTAAATTACATTCTCTTAGATACCAAGCATGAATTTCCTATCTGCTCCCAATCAAATGTTAGAACGTAATACATGTAGTTACGTCTCACAGCAGTGAAATACAGATTTAGAAGTTGTTCACTGCTAGGAAATGCAAAACCTTAAAGTACATGCCTAACCTTTTAATTACAGTGCGCCCTGCCCTATATGGGTGACCTAGAGCCTACTTTAGGGGTGACCTGTATGCAAAAAAAGGAGAGTTCTAGACATGGCGAGGGGGTTATTTTGTCAAATTGAATTGGCAGTTTAAAACTGCATACCGGCTGCAATGGAGGATGTGGGACATGTTTTAAGGAACTACTTAAGCGGGTGGCACAATAAGTCCTGCAGGCCCATTAGAAGCATTTAATTTACAGGCTGTGGAAATATGGAATACCGTTTTAACAGAGACCTATAAGTAAATTAGATATGCCAATCAGGTGTAAGTCAATGTTACCATGGTTTAGGGAGTGAGCACAAGCACTTTAGCACTGGTTAACAGTGGTAAACTGCACAGAGCCCTAAGGTCAGCGAAACCAAATTCAGACAATTAGAAGGATGATGGCAAAAAGTTTGAGGGAAGACCAATGAAGGCTGACAGGTATAACAGTGTGCAACCAATACCATCACAAAAACAAAGAAATGCTAGAAATGGTACTTAAGGAAAAAGGTTTTTGCAGACCTTCATGTCAAATATGCTCTAATCCATGGTTTTGAGAACAAATCGATAATAAGGCATGAAAGTATTAACAAACAGCAGCCTTCTGTAGGAAGATTCATTTGCAAAGAGCAAGTATACAAAACATTATACAGCTGGAGAAGGAGGCACCTTTCTGAAATGGAAAGAAAAATTAAAAATAAGTCTTTTTTGTTTTATTGTAATTGATCCAGTGAAGAGACCAGGAATATGTATGTACGTACGGCGTGTTAGAATGTATTTTATTACTAATTAACTTAGCCTCACAAGTCACACCAAACCATTTTAGGTCCCTAGTTGCTTTTTGAGGACAAGACAATTGCTGTGTTTTAAAAACAATGCTTCTTGTACAATTTTAGAAGAAGATAGTTGCATTGGAAGGCTGTAGTTATTGCATTTTATGTACTTACAGACATTGCAGGTACAATAACAAAGACTTGCCACTGAAAACAAGAGGATTAATTGGTGTGAGCCTGTGCCTTCAGTAGAATAGTTTCCAAGCTGATTGTGGTGGAGTGCATCCATAGAGATGGAATAACAGTGAAGGGTACTCCTATCATTTCAGGCACCCCAATTGGTTGTCTCACTAATAAGTCTGAAGACAGTGGGGCATAAGGAGAAGGAAAGTAATTACCTCTAGCTTCAGTTGTCCAGCACTGTAAATTTCTATAGTTTCACATTCTTGGATTGATACCCATCCTCACCCCCTAGTCACCTCAACCCAACCTTGTTCCAAACCTGATGGCTGGGAATAATTCATGCATTATGAATTTATGAAAACAATTGTGTGAGAGCCTAAACATGAAAGCACTTATGTCCTCTGACTATCCCGGAGCACCCATTACCTAGTCCTCTGGGGGGAAGTGGTCCTAAAAGGACCTTTTTTTTTTTACACCTTATGGGGTGAAGGCTCTGAATATCTGAAGAGAACTGTAAAGGAAAAATAGTTGAGAACAATGTTTGACCATGAAATGGATTGTCACATATGCTAGGGCAGAATTTTTTACAAGATATTTGTGCCAAGTATTGCAACTTCCCTGCCACTGGCAGAATGAGCGCCTACGGACGACTTTTGTTTTCATGCTTGTCGGTGATTATTACATTAACACTAAATAATTGACAACATATTCACTGTTAAGTAATGTGACACCCACTGTGTTAGTGAAACCTCATTTCACTTTTGACTTTGGACAAGGAATCCTATGTTGCTAATGGATTTTCAATAAAACAAGAACACTGTGAAAGATTTCCTCTCAAGCCCTGCCCCGGACTCTTGAACGTTAGTCACCAAGAAAAAAAAGTTCAATGCAACCGCTCTAGAGACTCTACCTGTCTGTGAGTGGGGTGATGACCAAGCGACCTGAGTTACCCAGGTATTCATAGCCATACTGGAACTGAGTATTGGTTTGCCGAATGATGCAGTCATCCACATCCTGTCAAGAAGTAAAAAAAGAGATATTAAACTGCCTCACAGAGGAAAAATATTTACAAGAAGAGCAACACTTTCTTTTCAAAGTTGGAGACGGGAAGGAGAAGGTAAGAGATATGCAACAATCTTACCTTGTCCCAGTAAAGACGAAGCTGGCTGAGCCACTCAAATGATGTAACATCCATGCACCCGCTCTTCAGCATCTTTTCGATTACATCCCTGGCATGGACTTCCACTGTTACCAGGGCAACAATCTTCAGACGTAAGATCTTACTCAGGTTTCCTCGGATAGATTCAGAGTACTTATTTAACAAGGATACCTGCCAGGGAGCAAACAAACCATAAGGCAAGTTCCTTCAATCCATAATACACACAAGGCCAATATAGGATTGCACTGCAGAAAAGAAGCACATATTATGATCTGATCAACACCTTCATGGCAAGATTGCTTATTAATTTGCTATTTCATATTAGAAGAAGAATTGCAAACATCACTATACGGGGGCCTATAATAAACACATCTTAAATGGCTATTTCCTGCCAAGCATACATACTAGCTGTAGATCTTAGATAATAAGTATAAGAGCTCTGGCCTTGGAACTAAGTACCTTACCTGCTTCTTTTTCATGACCTTGAGAAACTTCTTGTCTGCTCGCTCCTTGGCACTTACGAGTGACTTTGTGACATCAGTTGTCCACTGGATTTGACTAGCAGTGATGACCATCTGAGAGGGAACAGTAATCACACATCCAAAGATTATTGATCAAAGGCCAGAAACATTTAACCACACAAAATGCCCTTCCTCCAATATCCTGTTCAATTATATTAATGTTGGGAGGAGGGGATATGAAAGAGCAGTGTAAAATTTTTGCATAACATTAAGTAATGCCAGGTTACTCAAACACTATACTGACAAATCACTCAAGGTCCCTGAAGCATAGCAAGCAACAACATGTGTATCCCCAAATAAAGAGGGGGCGGGGTGGGAAATCATCAACTAAACATTCTTTAAAAAACTTTCTCAGTTCTCCACTTGAATCAGTGTACAGGCTTTGAGAAAATCTAGCCCTGTCTACATTGGCCTTCCCAAGAAATACACTTCAAAATTGCCAAATCATTCAGAACATGTGAGAAAAAAATGAGATGCATTCTCATGAAACATACAACCCTTAGGCTTCAACTGATTTCCTGTGTTGAAAATAACTGGATTCAAACTGTTCGTGAACCGTGAGGTGTTCTGCCTGGAAAGGTTCTTTCAACCTTCAGAAACGTACATACTGCTGCAACCCATGACAACTTAAGCTTGAGTCTCTGAAAAATCTTACTTTTCAGGCAGGTTTTTCATCAGTTGAAGGTTGAACAGGTAAGGACCAGACTCTCTTCAACTACCATTATGATAAAGATAGAAATTCAAATACAAATACAAAGAAATTGACTAGACAAATGCAGTTAAAACCTGTCATCCTCAATTCCCATCTGGGCCAAGTCTGCAAAAGTCCTATGTGGACAAGGCTAATCATAAATATTTAGTAGTGCGTGAAAGAGCAACCAACCAACAAAATGAAATACATTTTAAAGCTCTATTCAGTAAAGCCATGTATGTCCTTATCTTTGCAGTTCCCCCTTCACTTTTACAGAACCCAATGATATCACTTCAGAATATTCTTTGGGAATTGCTTGACAGCAGAAATGCAGATGTGACAATTGTAGTGACACCTGGGGGTAGGTGGATTGGCTTGAACACATGTATTATGTAATCTTGAGTAATTCCTGCTTCCGCTTCTCATGTTAGGGAAACATAAATTAACAGAGGAAGCACCATCATTAAATGTAGTTTTTTTTGGAATCATTCATACCATAAAGACAACGTATAAAACATTGTAGAATACATTCAACACAGACAATGAATAGATGAAAACATCCAGTAACTCTGAGCTAAGAATAGAACAATACTGTTTAAATGGGACAGATCCATGCTTGGCATTATATTATCTATTAAGTTACTTACACTGTAAAGGCAGATTAATAGTGACCTTAATTTCACATAGCTCAATTAAAATTTCCCCACAGCAAGGCAATTTAGATACAGTCTGATAAAATCAGCTTTGCAGTGTGATGCAAGAAGCGGTATGAATTAGCAATTCAGTATTTTATAAATATTGCAAAAAAAATTAAAATGCACATTGGAATGGCATTTCCGATGATCGAATTTGCAGACAGCCAACAACTCCAACTGAAACCTCCCGTAGGGAGGCTATGTATATGTCTACTGATGCCAGTCTAAATAAAACATGTCAAAATATTGTGTTCCTAGAGATGTCAAAATATTGTGTTCATAGAGACTGCCAAACTCAAAAGAAGTAGCCCTCAGAACTCTACAAGATTTTAAGTGACAAATAGGCTACAAGAAAAGTTACCTACTATTAACTACAGTTCTTTAGGATTGGTATCTTTCATTGCGTCTCAAGTCTATGTTAACACAGCAGTACACTAACAGAGAAAATAAAATTGAAAGCAGCCATGGACTTTTTGTAGCCGATCCACCTAATTTCTGATCCAACCTCCGGTCACTCAGGTACAGAGTCTCAGAGCCACAACCTTCCTGAGAGCCACCAACAGTCAGATTAGGAACTACTGGTAGCCTCATGAAACAGGAGGAGGGCAGGTGCATTTACATTTATGAAAGGTACCAATTCTGAAGAGCTGTAGTTAAAGGTAAGTACATATTTCTTCTCCAGCACTGGATCCTTGGCATATTCACATGTATGAATTAACATAACTAATGCAGTAAGTTACACCATACAGTAAGCACAGGAGGAAATTATGTTCACCTTAACAAAACAGGTTGCGCAGGACCACTAGTCCAACTGTCATTTCAGTCTTTGGCAGGCTATCTGGACAATAACATCTAGCAAAGGTATGCCCAGCCACCAATTTTGCTGTTTTGCATATGTCCATAAGGTGCACTACAATGAAAAGTTCTGCTTTGACCACCATGCCTCTAATGTAGTGATTTTCAATCCTCTGTCTGAGAGGTCATCAAGTTTTAGCATAATAGAAAGTGACAGCAAGATATGAAGCGTTGAGCAATTTTTTTTTTTATTTTTTTTTACAAGAAGGCAACTATTGTTGGAATTTTGATAAGAAACAAAATCTAATTTGCAAAAGTCTTTCATACTATTGATGTAAAACGTCAAATGGCATTTAAGGTCTACGAATATAGTACTTTTTCAGTGGTGTTAGATAGTTGAGAAATATGGCTGGTAAATGTTTTTTCCCATTTAGATGGAATAACAGTGGCATCTTGGGTATGAATCAAAGAAGTTTTGAAAGAGTTCCCTAGTTTTTATCAAACGTCAGATAAATGGAAAATGAAAACGCCTGAATTTTAAAAGCGTGTGCGCTTTCTGAACGTTATGGCCAAAAGAAATGATGTTTTCCACAAAAGCATTATAAGAGATTTCTTATGTAATGGGATTGAAAGGGCCTTTAATAAAGTCAGAGCCCATCCAATAGTTTTGAGCTCCCAAATCAGTGGCTTTTTGAAAGGTGGTAAAGGTGCAGAAAAGTCCATTAAATAATTCTTTCACTACTCTAGTCAAGAATAGAGATGGGGCAATTGAAGTCCTAAAACACATTGAGATAGCTGCCAGATGTAGCCTAACTACGGAATACTTTAAGCCCAACTCTGCCAGGCGTAGAAGGTATAGCAATATCTCATGAGGGCACATTTTTAGGGGATGAAAGCCTTGAGAAGAGGCCCAAATACAGAAGGGTTTCCATTTCAAGCACTAGGCCTTCAGAGTGGAAGCTACCCTAGCCACTTGCAGAGTTGTTTGGCAGCATCATGAGATGTTGAGGAAACTATGACTATGTTTGAAGCATCCCGGCAGTCAGGTGTAGGCAGGGGAAACTGTGATGTAAAGCTTCGCCTTGGTTCTATGGGGCCAGTATAAATGGGATTGGTGTTTTTATTGAATGATCCCAAATGCTTGTGTCTCAAAAGTGCCTTACCCAAGCAGGTGCTATTAGTAGTAGGATGCATGGTTCTTTCTTCAGATACAAAAACTCTTGTGAAAAGAGTAACTGAGGAAAACGTGTAGGGAAATGTTCCTGATCAATGAATCAGGAGCACTTCCCCTTAAGTCCAAAAAAACAGCACCATCTGCTGGTGAAGGTTTGGCATTTGGTGTTGTTTAGCATTCTGAAGGGATCCAAAGGAGGCATAACCCACTTTTGAAACACCAACTGTTGTTGTCTTATATGCACTTCCCATCCGTGATGATATGCATTACCTCTGCTTATGGAATATACCATGATGTTCTGCAGCCATGGCACATGCTACCATGTTAGTGTGAGTCCATGTTTTAGAACAGAGCTTTCTAAGGCAGTGCTTTTGATTTTGTTCCTCCATGTTTTATTTTATAAAAAGAGTAATATGTCCTTCTAAGTACTCCATTATGTGAGCAAAAACAATTATTTCAAGGCAAGCCTGACTACATTTAGGACCAGAATACTTGTGTGCAGATTTTGTTCCTGAGGAGTCCATCAGCTGCTCAGTCTGCAGATGAGCAGTTCAACATTTCTCTGACGCATTAATCATTAAATGGAATTGCAGTTCTATAGTGTAAAGATGTTGACTTTCATATATATTTCCTGTATTCATTTAGTAAGTTAAGGCCTGATTGATTTCTGAAGTTATTAGAATGTTTGGCACATAGTCCTGAGACTCGTTTACATTCCATATCCAACTGTTCTTGGAGTGGTCTCATTTTCAAGTGACAATGCAGAATTACAGAAATACAGGAAGACATCATCCCTATTAGTTATTTAAATTGTCTCTAACGAGTCTTACTGTGATTTTGCAAGGATGTCCTTCACCAATGACAATAGTCTTTCCCTTTATTCCTCTGAAGGGTAACATTTTACAGGTTTTACACAGATGCTTGCCTCTAGAAGCAGAGTTTTTTTTGCAAAGAGGTGATATTTGCTTTCCTCTTGCTAGTATTGACTGCTTCAGTTAGTTCTCCAAGTGAAAGAGCTTGGATAACTCAGTTGTCCACGTACAGAAAACTCACCCCTTGATGTCCTTTATGGGCTGTCACAAGTGCCAGACAATTTGTAAATGCTCTGGAGCTAATTTAAGACCAAAGAGAAGAGCCTTGATAGCATTGGTCATCCACCAATAACCACAGAATATCTTTGCAGGTGATAGACTGAAGGATGTCAAGAAGTGATATCGTCCTGAAACTGTGCTTCTTTATGAATTTGTTTAGTGGTCTTAAATCAAAGATGTGGCACCACCTCTTCCTTTTCTTGAAAATAAGGAAAAACGTTTCCGCACTGGTTCTATGGCTTCCTTTCTAAGTAAGATCATAATGTCTAATCACAGAGTTTCCACATGTAAATGAGGCTCTTCCTCTGGAAATATGGGTGGCATCTCTGAAATTAGTTATATTGCGTGCCTATACTTTAAAATGTTCAAAACCTTGGTAGATTAGCTCAATAAGCTTGGACTCCCCTCGACCCACAACTATGAGAGATTAAAAAAGCATGATGCACAGGAAGTCATGATTGCCTGGCCATGTCTTAGTTCGTTGGTTGATGGGTCCTTGCTTGTTTTTCGCCTCCTGACTGAGGTCTTCCACAATGTAATGAGGACTGGGATTAAATATTGGATGAATATTACTTGATGTCCCCAGTTAATAAGTCCCTCCTTGCCCATAAGGATGGCATTTTTAGTAAGAGAGGCTTTGCATGCATTTCACTAAAGCAAGGAACCTCGATGTGTCAGTGTCTGTTTTTACTGCTTGCAAGGCATCATACCTGTGTTTGCTGAAGAAAATTAGTTACTTACCTGTAACTGTGGTTCTCCAGTATTGGTATCTTTTATAGATTCACATGCTTGAATCATCCCCGTCATCGAGGTGGGAGCCTCACTTTAACTTCAAATACATATAGCAGTAAGGGAAACACACTAGGCCCTAATGGCCCAAAAAGGCACTTTTATAGCCTATCCATGTTCTTTTATAAAAAGAAACCAAACTTGAGCTACAGCCAATCAGGCGTCAATACCCTTTAGAATACTCCCAACAGAGGCTGTTTCCTTCAGATTTTCAGTACAAGTGTGAAGCAGAAGGTTCATCTCTAAGGGGAGCCTCTGAGGGGAGGAGGTTGGGTCACATGTGAATCTATGAAAGATACCAATATTGGAGAACCACAGTTACAGGTAAGTAACCAATTTTCTTCTCCATTATTGGATCTTTCATAGAGTCACATTCTTGAATTAGAGTAGTGAGCAGTAATATTGTCTAACTAGGTGCTAGCTGTATTATCACAATAATAATAATAATAATAATAATAATAATAATAATAATAATAGGAGTAATCCTACTCCTAGTCACTATTCAAGAGCAATATACCAATCTTCACAGGAAGTTAACAACAGGCACAATGATCATAATCATAAACATCACGCTAAGTATCAAGCTAATTACAACAATAATAACCACAATAATCATTAGAAGCAGAAAAATGTACCTTGACCAGATTAAGGAAACATAGTTCACATACCTTTTTCGTGGAAGGTGGGATGACCAGAGAGGCTCACTTTAACGGAATAGATGCCTCAGCACTGCTTGCCCCCTGCTATGTCCATGTTATTTGTCTCTTTGACACAGTAGTGTCTTGTGAAAGTATGTTTGCTGGACCATGTGGCCGCTCTACAAATATGCTGCAAGGGCACTCCCGCGAAGAGCGCTGCCGACATGGCTACCGCCCTTGTAGAGTGGGCTCTAACCTTGCTGTGGAGCAATTTACCGGCTTCAGTATGACAGAATTGGATTTCCAGGCCGATCCACCTGACAATAGTCTGTTTAGACACTGAGGAGCCCTTCCTCGCATCTCCAAAGGCCACAAATAACTGGTCTGACTTGCGGATGTTCTGCGTTCTTTGAAGGTAAAATTTCAAACACCTCTTAATATCCAACGAGTGCAACGTTTTTTCTGCTACCGTCTGCGGGTTAGGAAAAAAGGTTTTCAAAATGACTGGTTCATTCAAATGGAAACTTGAGGGTACCTTCGGAATATATTTAGGATTCGTCCTAAGAATTACGCCAGTAGTGGTGAATTGAAGAAAAGGCTCTTTGATGGTGAAGGCCAGTATGTCACTTACTCTTTTGGCTGAAGTAAGAGCCAGCAACAATGCCGTTTTCCATGAGATGAATTTCAGTTCCTTCCTGTGGACTGGCTCAAAAGGGGGTTTTATGAGTTTGCCCAACACCACATTTAGGAACCATAACGGTGGAGGTTTACGCACCAGTGGAAAATCTCGTAACAGACCCCAAAGAAATTGTTTCACAATTCTGGTAGAATATAACGAGGCAGTGTTTTGAGATCGGCGGTACCTTGAAATTGCTGCCACGTGCACCCCTATGGAGGAATACGAGAGTCCAGATTTTGCTAAGTGTAACAAATACGGAAGTACTTGCTCTGAAAGCGAAGAGATAGGATGGATTCCTTCTGTAGCACACCACACACAAAAACGCTTCCATTTCAGCCTGTAAGTCTTATTGGTGGTGTCTGCCCTGGCCTTGGATAGGATTGCCCTACATTCTGATGAGATGTCTAAAGTGGCATATTCATTGAATTCAGGAGCCAGGCCGACAAGTGTAGAGATGACGGATCTGGATGCCTGACCTGGCCCTGGTGCATGGTCAAAAGGGTTGGCGAGCGTCTGAGTAGCACATGTGGCTGTTCCAAGAACATGAGGAGTTCTGTGAACCACACCTGCCTGGGCCACCTGGGTGCTATTAGTAGAAGGCGACATCCTTCTGTCTTCATCTTGCTGATGACCCTTGGTATCAGTTGGATCGGAGGAAAAGTGCAGGCATAAATCCCTAACCATCTTATAAAAAACGCATTCCCCACGACCCTTTTGGGGAAGCCAGCTTGCGTAATAGGAGCATTTCTTGTATTCGTATGTGGCAAACAGATCCAGATTTGGTCTGCCCCATATCCGGAATAGTTGGTCGAGAACCTCCTGGACTAGTTCCCAAGCGTGATACGGGATAATTGTCCTGCTCAGAGTGTCCGCTAGAATGTTGGTCTGTCCTGGCATGTGCTCCGCCCTCAGAGAAATGTTGTTTGCTATGGCCCATTTCCAGATGTTCTGAGCTTGTTGTGAGAGCTGTAGAGACCTTGTGCCACCCTGCTTGTTTAGGTAAAACATGCTTGTGGTATTGTCAGTCCTGATCAAAACATCTGAGTTTTGAAGTCTTGGTAAAAAAGCTTTCAAAGCCAGTCTTTTGGGGGCCGATTTAAAACCGAAGGGAAGGACACGAAACTGCAGATGCATACCAGCTACCCTGAACCTGAGGAATTTGCGATGGTTTTGATGTATTGGGATGTGAAAATACGCATCCTGGAGGTTTAGGGATGTCATGTGATTTCCGGGATTTAAGAGGCGCAAGATGTCCTGCAGCGTTACCATCCTGAACGACTGCTTCATCAGGAACTTGTTTAATGATCTCAAGTCCAGAATGGGGAGATAGTCTCCTGAAGGTTTCTTTACCGGAAAGAAGCGTGAATAGAATCCCCTGTTCCTGTGAAGAGTTGGGACCAGTTCTATTGCCCCTTTGCGCAGCATCACATACACTTCCTTGAGGAGTTGCTTTAATCGTGGAGGAGGCGGGCCTGACGGAGGGATATTTGGTGGTCTCTGAACGAACTCCAGAGTATGCCCCTTGGCCACTATATCCAGCATCCACCTGTCGGATGTTATGCTTGACCATCAAAGGAAGTAAGAAGTGATGCGACCCCAAATTCTCGAGCCCCGGGTAGTGTTGGAAGCTGGTATGACCATCCGGTCATTGCTTTCTGTCGGTATCTCTTCCACGGGCAACGGATCTTTCCTTTGCAGGGTGTCTATAAGCAGCGGTTAGGTGGCAACCGATAATGCTGCTGTTGCTGACTGTATTGCTGTCGGGGTCCTGCTGGAGAGGACTGGTACTGCGGTCTATACTGTTGGAGACCACCCCAAAAGGAGTAACTTCCTCTACCCCTCGCACCTCGAAAAGGCTATTTCCTGAACTGTAATGTACCAAGGAATTTCGCTGTGTCTGTGTCGGTCTTGATGGCTTGCAGCATGTCATCCACATGCTTCCCAAAGAGGCTTTCCCCATCAGACGCCATGTCCAGAATTCTACTCGGAACCTCCGGGCGGAAGGAAGTAGACTTCAGCTACCCTTGTCTAAGACCGCTGCACCTGCCAGCTGCTGGAAACCTGTCAATGAAATGTCGATTGCACAATCGATGATCTCAGCTGCAATCCGCTCACCCTCCTGTAACACCTTCTTTGCCTCTAACTGGCCATCCTCAGGCAAGAGGTCTATATAAGCAGACATGTCTGCCCACATTTGGCGATCATACCTGCCCAAGATGGCCAAAGAGTTAGCCGCCTTCACTGTAATCGCCGCCACTGAGGAAAATTTCTCCCAAATATTGTCCAAACGCCGTCCATCCCTGTCTGGAGGTGATGTGATTGGTGCCAAAGGGTTCTTCGAGCGACGTTGCGCCGCCTGAGATATGACAGAATCCGGTTTCGGTTGGGAAACAAAGCAGGCCAGAGAGTTATCAGGGGCTTTATACTTCTTTTCCAGCCACGGCATCTGGGAAAGTAAAGTTGCTGGATTTTTCATTGCCTTCAACCCCTCCTGCCATAGAAAATCCACTATAGGAATAGCCCTAACTGACCTCTTTGAAGGCTCTTTAAAATCGTATAAGAAACAATCATTTTCCTGGGAAATAATGGGTAAGTCAAATCTTTTGGCCGCCCTTTCCATCAAATTATGGAAGCCCCCAATGTCCTCCGGGGGTGAATCCACTGGCCCTGCTGGTGGTGGTGACGGTGTAGGGATGAGGTATTCATCCCACTCACTAGGAGCTGTCTCCATTATCTCACCTTCTTCCCTCTCCTCATCTGTAGAGATATGATCATCCTGTGGTTGTTGAATAAACAGGATGCTTGTGTGTGGCGTTCCCGGGTGACTGGTAACAGGGGTTTGCAGAGCTATCTGCGGGTTGTAGGGCCTAGATGGAGTCGCCGGCATCGATGGTGGAATCCTTCGATAATAGTCTTTCAACATACCCTGGAGGTCGGACACTAAGGATCTAGGCATGGGAAAGGAAGCCTCTGTCTCCAATGCGGGGTATGGTGGGCCCTGTTGGAGTGCAGATGACTAATAGGTTGGCTGGACCAGCCCTTCATCCTCATTGAGGTCCTAGCATTTTACATGTAGTTGCAACGGACTACTGGCTGCACCAAACATTCCCTCCTCTTGAAAATAAATGTCATCGTCATCATCCAAGAGATGCTGAGGAGGGTACGGCAACACCTTGCTTGGGGAGGTATGCCTCGGAAGAATTGGAGGTGTTTTTTCCCCCATGGTGATGAAAGAAAGAGGGAGGAATCTTGCAGAGTCCAGTTGCACCATAAAATCTCCTGAAGATGGAACTGTCGTCGATGGTTGCGCCGACGAAACCGCTGATTTCCTCATCAACAGCTCTCCCGACGACGATGTCCTTGTCGGTGGAATTTTCATTGTCGATGGTTCCCTCGTCGATGGTGCTGTCATCGCTGGTGTGTTCGTCAATGATACCTTCTTCGCCCTCGTCGACAGGTGTTTCGACGACGGGAGTGCTACCGTTGACGGATGGAACAATGAGGCTTCCGTAGTCGACGATGCATTCTTATAGATATTGGCGGTAATGATCGTCGTAGATGAAAGTGGCAACGACGTAACGATCATCGGATACACTGCTGTAGTAAACGTCGATGTTACCGTCGTCGCAGTGACTGTCAACACGGTCATCATCTACGGGCCTTTTTTGGCAGCATCTGAGGAGAATCTTAATGGGCCCTTTTCCGGCGACAGGGACAGAGAGGCACTTCTTGTGGGGGAGGTTGCCTTTTTTCCCTGCAGGTGTGGTAGGCTCAGAGTGAACCTTTTTTGAGAGTCCTAAGTGGGTCTCTGATCCTGAGGCAGCACTCTCCTGGCGCTTATGTTTTTCCACAGAGATATATTTCGTCTTTTTTGCCATCTATCTTGGAGGCTCTGTAGGCAGTTTTCCCTACTCTCAAGGTCTTTTTAAAGAGTGAGAAGTGTGAGATGAGGCTTCACTCTCATCCGAAGTTGGATTTTTCATGGCCTTCTGTTTTTGGAGCCACAACAAAAGCCTACCCTCACTGTCTTTGAGGGTTTTGTGACTGAAGGTGCAACAGATTTTACAGTCTCTCACCTTGTGATCTGGATGCAGGCAGTAGATGCATTTCTTGTGGGGATCATCAATATGAAGTCTTTTCTTCCCACAACTGCCACAGTCTCTGAAAAGTCCTTTCTTAGGGCCCCATTACGACCCTGGCGGCCGGCGGTAAAGCTGGCCGTAACACTGCCAACAGGCTGGCAGTGTTACACCAGCTATTAATACCGTGGCACAATAGCCACTGCCATACTGCCGGCCCCTCCACTATACCGCCAGGCTTTCGCCTGGCGGTCATAATCCCTAGGGCAGCAGTGCAAGCACCGCTGCCCTGGGGATTATAAATCCCCCGACCGCCAGCCTGGCCGCGGCGGTAAACACCACCATGGAAAGGCTGGCGGTAAGGGGGACTCGGGCGCCACTGCACTGCCCATGCACTTGGCATGGGCAGTGCAGGGGACCCAGGCATAGCACTGTCGCGCATTTCACTGCCCGAATTTCGGGCAGTGAAATGCGCGAAGGGTGCTACTGCACCGGCTGCACATCAGCATTGCCACTGGTTCTATTACGAGCCGGTAGCAATGTTGATATGACTTTTCCGCTGGGCCAGCGGACGGTAACACAGTTGGCGTCAGCTGACCCAGCGGAAAAGTCATAATAGGGAGCCAGAAATACCGCCGGCACCGGCTCTATTCTGTCTCCCTCAGCCTCGGCGGTATTTTTGAAAGACCACCAAGGTTGTAATGAGGGCCTTAGTCTGTTGGGACATATTGTCCACTGCAAAGCTGGGTTCTCTGAGAGGAAATATCATGTCAGAAGAATAAACTGAGCAGACCTCAGGGAGACTCCCTTCACATGACGTGCGGCAGAAAATCTGAAGGAAACAGCCGCTGTTGGGAGTATTCTAGAGGGTGTTGACGCCTGATTGGCTGTAGCTCAAGTTTGGTTCCTTTTTTATAAAAAAAACATGGATAGGCTATAAAGGTGCCTATTTGGGCCATTAGGGCCTAGTGTGTTACACTTACTGTTATATGTATTTGAAGTTACCATGAGGCTCCCACCTTAACGACGGGGATGATTCAAGCATGTGAATCTATGAAAGATCCAATACTGGAGAACAAGTATGTCCCTTTAAAAGCCATATCTAACACCCTAGACAGGGCAATAGGTGAAAGCAAGTGCTATAGAGCCAACAACACCTCTGAACTATAACCCTTCTGCCATCTGGCGGAATCAAGGTGACAAACCTGAAGGGAGGCATCTATCTATTAGCAAAGACAACTACAATGGCCTTTGTCTGGTGATGTCAAACGTCTGGCAGCTTTTCAATTTGTTGTTTAATCTTGTTCTACAATTACCACATCTATATAATAATGCTTTGTCATTCACTATTTTAATATATATCTCCACAAAAACACCAATCCTTTTCGCTATCATTTCTATGTGCTTGCTTTAATGGTCTATAACACCACACACAGCAATGCTGGATTTCAGGAATGTCTCCATGTTGTTGCAGATATTACCAAATCTGTTTTCATTTGATTCAGGGGGCTTGCTGGGGATGGAAGAGAAGCCTTATATTTTTAACCCAGGTAAGATATTAAAGAGGAGACTACAGCCATGATTTTCATGCATGATAGTCCTTCCTCTGAAAGTTGGTCTAAGATGGGAATAAACTTTATGGCGCGTTTTGGCTTGTTTCTGAAATCAAATGAAAAGGACTGCTTCTCAATAGAAACTTTTGGGAGACAATTTTTTTAATGCTCTGTCAAATAATATAGGGAAACAAATGTCTTCAGGTGGTTTCAAGCTGGGATCTTCAGTAGGGAAATGTAGGAAGTTGGCTCTGTATATACTATTTCAAAGTGAGAAATAGTGTGCACAGAGTCCAAGGGTTCCCCTTAGAGGTAAGATAGTGGCAAAATTAGATAATTCTAATGCTCTATTTTGTGGTAGTGTGGTCGAGCAGTAGGCTTATCAGAGGGTAGTGTTAAGCATTTGTTGTACACACACACAGGCTATAAATGAGGAACACACACTCAAAGACGTTTACTCCAGGCCAATAGTTTTTATATAGAATAATATATTTTCTTAATTTATTTTTAGAACCACAAGTTCAAGATTTGAAGTAAATACATAAAATGCAAGGTACTCCACATAGGTAAGTTAGGAACTTTGAATTAGAGCAATAACATATACAGTTTTTGTTAAAATGGCAATAAGCTATTTTAAAAGTGGACACAGTGCAAAAATCAACAGTTCCTGGGGGAGGTAAGTATTGGATAAAGTATGAGGTAAGTAAGACACTTACAAGTCTCAGTTCCTGGGCAGAGGCAGCCCAGAGTTGAGGGTTCAAGGCAACCCCAAAGTTACCACACCAGCAGCTCAGGGCCGGTCAGGTGCAGAGGTCAAAGGGGTGTCCAAAACACATAGGTGCCTATGGAGAACAGGGGTACTCCGGTTCCAGTCTGCCAGCAGGTAAGTACCCGCGTCCTCGGGGGCAGACCAGGGAGGTTTTGTAGAGCACTGGAGGGGGACACAAGTAGGCAAACAGAACACACCCTCAGCGGCACAGGGGCGGCCGGGTGCAGTGTGCAAAGCAGGCGTCAGGTTTTGTATTGGTTTCAATGGAGGCACCCGGGGGTCACTCTAGCGGTGCAGGCACCACCTGGGCTAGGCAGAGGGTCACCTGGGGGTCACTCCTGCTCTGAGGTTCAGTTCCTTCAGGTCCTGGGGGCTGCAGGTGCAGTGCTTGGTCCAGGCGTCGGGTCCCTTGTTGCAGGCAGGCGCGGTTAGGGGGAGCCTCTACAGGGAGTGCAGAATTATTAGGCAAATGAGTATTTTGACCACATCATCCTCTTCATGCATGTTGTCTTACTCCAAGCTGTATAGGCTCGAAAGCCTACTACCAATTAAGCATATTAGGTGATGTGCATCTCTGTAATGAGAAGGGGTGTGGTCTAATGACATCAACACCCTATATCAGGTGTGCATAATTATTAGGCAACTTCCTTTCCTTTGGCAAAATGGGTCAAAAGAAGGACTTGACAGGCTCAGAAAAGTCAAAAATAGAGAGATATCTTGCAGAGGGATGCAGCACTCTTAAAATTGCAAAGCTTCTGAAGCGTGATCATCGAACAATCAAGCGTTTCATTCAAAATAGTCAACAGGGTCGCAAGAAGCGTGTGGAAAAACCAAGGCGCAAAATAACTGCCCATGAACTGAGAAAAGTCAAGCGTGCAGCTGCCACGATGCCACTTGCCACCAGTTTGGCCATATTTCAGAGCTGCAACATCACTGGAGTGCCCAAAAGCACAAGGTGTGCAATACTCAGAGACATGGCCAAGGTAAGAAAGGCTGAAAGACGACCACCACTGAACAAGACACACAAGCTGAAACGTCAAGACTGGGCCAAGAAATATCTCAAGACTGATTTTTCTAAGGTTTTATGGACTGATGAAATGAGAGTGAGTCTTGATGGGCCAGATGGATGGGCCCGTGGCTGGACTGGTAAAGGGCAGAGAGCTCCAGTCCGACTCAGACGCCAGCAAGGTGGAGGTGGAGTACTGGTTTGGGCTGGTATCATCAAAGATGAGCTTGTGGGGCCTTTTCGGGTTGAGGATGGAGTCAAGCTCAACTCCCAGTCCTACTGCCAGTTCCTGGAAGACACCTTCTTCAAGCAGTGGTACAGGAAGAAGTCTGCATCCTTCAAGAAAAACATGATTTTCATGCAGGACAATGCTCCATCACACGCGTCCAAGTACTCCACAGCGTGGTTGGCAAGAAAGGGTATAAAAGAAGGAAATCTAATGACATGGCCTCCTTGTTCACCTGATCTGAACCCCATTGAGAACCTGTGGTCCATCATCAAATGTGAGATTTACAAGGAGTACACCTCTCTGAACAGTGTCTGGGAGGCTGTGGTTGCTGCTGCACGCAATGTTGATGGTGAACAGATCAAAACACTGACAGAATCCATGGATGGCAGGCTTTTGAGTGTCCTTGCAAAGAAAGGTGGCTATATTGGTCACTGATTTGTTTTTGTTTTGTTTTTGAATGTCAGAAATGTATATTTGTGAATGTTGAGATGTTATATTGGTTTCACTGGTAATAATAAATAATTGAAATGGGTATATATTTGTTTTTTGTTAAGTTGCCTAATAATTATGCACAGTAATAGTCACCTGCACACACAGATAAACCCCTAACATAGCTAAAACTAAAAACAAACTAAAAACTACTTCCAAAAATATTCAGCTTTGATATTTATGAGTTTTTTGGGTTCATTGAGAACATGGTTGTTGTTCAATAATAAAATTAATCCTCAAAAATACAACTTGCCTAATAATTCTGCACTCCCTGTAGATTCTCTCTGCTGGCGTCGCTGTGGGGGTCCAAAGGGGTCGTCTTGGGCTACTCACGGGGTCGCAGTCTCCGGGGAGTCCTCCCTGTGGTGTTGGTTCTCTGGATCTCGAGCCGGGGCATCGGGTGCAGAGTGTGAAGTCTCACGCTTCCGGCGGGAAGAGTTAAGTTCTTTAAAGTTCCAAGAAAGTTGCAAAGTTGTTGTGGAAATTGAGCAGAGCCACTGCTCACGGGAGTTTCTTGGTCCTTAGGTTCAGGGCAGTCCTCTGAGGCTTCAGAGGTCGCTGGTCCCTGTCCGATTCTTTGCTGTTGCAGTTTTCTTTGAGTCAGGAGACAGGCCGGTAGGGCTGGGGCCAAAGCAGTTGTCGTCTCCGTCGTCTCTGCAGGGCTTTCAGGTCAGCAGTCCTTCTTCTTGGTTCAGGTTGCAGGAATCTGATTTTGTGGGTTCTGGAGTGCCCCTAAATACTAAATTTAGGAGTGTGTTTAGGTCTGTGGGCAGTAGCCAATGGCTACTGTCCTGGAGAGTGGCTACACCCTCTTTGTGCCTCCTCCCTGAGGGGAGGGGGGCAGATCCCTAATCCTATTTGGGGAATCGTACAAAACTAAGATGGAGGATTTCTAAACGCAGGTGTCACCTCAGGTAAGGGCACCTTAGGGGCTGTCCTGACACTCCACTAGCTGGGATGCCCGGTGGCACTGTAACAAAAGGGGTGAGCCTTTGAGGCTCACCGCCAGGTGTTACAGTTCCTGCAGCGGGAGGTGAGAAGCACCTCCACCCAGTACAGGTTTTGTTCCTGGTCACAGAGTGACAAAGGCACTCTCCCCATGTGGCCAGCAACTCGTCTGGTTGCAGCAGGCTGGCAGAAACTGGTCAGCCCAACACTAGAAGTCTGATTGGTATTCAGAGGGCATCTCTAAGATGCCATCTGGGTGCATTTTTCAATAAATTCCACACTTGTATCATTGTGCATTTATTGTGCTGAGAAGTTTGATACTAAACTTCCCACATTTCAGTGTAGCCATTATGGAACTGTGGAGTTCGTGTTTGACAAACTCCCAGACCACATACTCTTATGGCTACCCTGCACTTACAATGTCTAAGGTTTTGATTAGACACTGTGGGGCATAGCGCTCATGCACATATGCCCTCACCTGTGGTATAGCGCTCCCTGCCTTAGGGATGTGAGGCCTGCTAGAGGGGTGACTTACCTATGCCACAGGCAGTGTGAGGCTGGCATGGCACTCTGAGAGGAGTGCCATGTCGACTTAGTCATTTTCTCCCCACCAGCACACACAAGCTGTGAGGCAGTGTGCATGTGCTGAGTGAGGGCTCCCCGGTGGCATAAGACATGCTGCAGCCCTTAGAGACCTTCCCTGGCATCAGGGCCCTTGGTACCAGGGGTACCATTTACAAGGGACTTATCTGAGTGCCAGGGCTTTGTCAATTGTGCAAGCAAAGGTACAGTTTAGGGAAAGAGCACTGGTGCTGAGGCCTGGTTAGCAGGGTCCCAGCACACTTTCAATCATAACTGGCATCAGCAAAAGGCAAAATGTCAGGGGGTAACCATGCCAAGGAGGCATTTCCTTACAGGTGGTAAAGAACAATCCATTAGAGGTGCATTAACTGGTTGAAAGGGCTGAGGCGGTAGAGCTGCTGAAGCCAAAGGAGGATGAACAATAGGTTGTATTGGAGATAAACAGCTGTAGAAGTCCTGAATTAGTTGCTTTTTAGAGTCAAGAAACTTTGAACTTGAAACTTCCACCATTTGCAGCTGTGGAAAAACAAGGGGCCCCATTTGAGGACCCCATCTTCTATAATGCAGAGGATGCTCATAAATAAATTCTTCCTCCAAATCTCCCAGTACATATTGGATATGCAAATAGTGACATCATCGGAATAAATTGGCACCTGTCACGTCCTTCCCATGGGTGGCCATTAAGCTCACCATTGCTATAGTAAGATGAAGAAGAATCATCCAAAACTTGAGTTAGTGGCTCTTTGTAATCCTTATCACGCACACAAGATAGAATAGTGATACTGCTGTTGCAATCAAAGTTTGGGGCAAGGCCAAAGTGGTTGTAGTGGTTTCCATTTGGGTCTCTATATTAAAATACCACAAAGACCAGGAGTCTGCTAATTCAAGGCAGGTGCACAGGGTCTTTAGATTGGGAGGAATATGCGACTCTGGTGAGTAGCCTGTGATGGGATCTTTAGAACTGACAAGCTCTCATTTGTGCATTTTAGCCTTGAAGATGGATGAAGAGTAGCATTCTTCACTGAAAGCCGTTTCTGGAGTGCGTATTTAAAGCACAAAGAAGAAAATAAGTTACTGACCTGTAACTTTAGTTCTCCAGTATTGGAATCTTTCATAGATTCACATGCTTGAATCATTTCCTGTCATCAAGATGAGAGTCCTCAGTACCTTAAAATAGCAATGTAAAGAAAGACAGACCCTAAAGGCCATAGGCCATTTAATTTAGTAACAAGTCATAGTCATTATCTAAAAAAAAAAGGACTAAACTTAAATTTGAACCAATCAGATCGCACCACCTTGTAGAAGCTCAAGTCCCTCATAATTTTGAGCACGAGTGAGAATACGTTAAACTGTACTGAGATGCAGAAGGTGAGCTTCCCAGGGGAGGTGGATGGGTCACATATTAATCAACAAAAGATTCCAATACTGTAGAGCTACAGCTACAGAAAAGTCGTTTATGTTCTTACTCCAGTATGGGAACTTTCATAGACTCACATGCTTGAATCAGACTAAACAGCAGGAAAACCAAGCATTTTTTTCTTTTAAATGTAACATAGTTTCCCGGTGGAATATACAGTGTACATATAGATATTAATAAGTAGTAAAATGTGCATAAGAAGTAAGAGGATAGCAGGAATAAAGGAACGCTCATCTTCACTGGAAAAGATGTTTTAATACCGCTCGTCCTACTGCCACATTGAGGACTGCAGAGTCCAAGCTGCAGTGTTGCATAAAGGTGTGCGCATTTTTCCAGGTTGCTGATTGGCAGATATCTGGCAGTGACAACACCATGGAAGTAGAGATGGGTTTTGTTGAGTGTGCATGCACTTGTGTGCAAGGGTCTGCCAGCTTTCTGGTGACAATACAGAATAGTGTTAGAAATGCATCTGGAGATGCTTTCTTTCGATAAAGGAAAACATTTTGTTGGAGCTCCGTAGGCTACAAAAAAGTTTAATGGATCTGCAGAAACTGCTAGTTCTGTCCAAAGAGAACTTTAAGCACCATTTGATATCCAAAGAGTGTAATGCTCATTCTGCTGATGTTTGAGGGGTTGGAGAAAATTACTTGAGAGCCTCGGGTTTATTCAGATGAAAGTCTTCTGGGAATTTAGAATTAAATTTAGGATTTGTGCGAAGAATAACCCTATCAACCTGGAACTGAATGGTGACAGCTTGAATTTCACTGATTCTTCTTGTTAAAGTTAATGCGAGAAGGAGAGCTACCTTCCAGAAAGGAAATTTGGTGTTCAGCTTATGCATAGGCCCGACGGATCTTTCACTAACTGTAAAAACACAGTGTTGAGCTTCCAAAGCAGAGGAGGATGTCTTGCTTATGGGAATTTTCTGAAGAGCACGTTGAGGAACTGCTAAAATTAACCTAGTAGACTACAGTGATGGTGTCTTGGACGATCTCCTTAAGTGATAAATGGCTGCTAGATGAACTTTAATGGAGGAGTGAGCCAGGCTCAAATGAACAAGGTGCAGCAAATAAGGTTGTATCTCTTCGGGTGAGGAAGAAACGGGATGCACATTAGCGCCTTGGCACCAAAAGCACCAAAAGTGTATTTTCCACTTGAGACAATAGGCTTTAATCGTGCTGTCTGCTCAAGCTCTAGCGAGTACGTCCCTGCAGCTGGTGGAATGTACGAATGGCCAAATTTGTTGAATTCAGGAGCCAAGCTGATAATCAAATTGGTTTGGGATCTGGATGCAGAACTTGTCCCTGATTCACTGTCAGCAGAGATGGGATTGGTTTCAGCGGAATGTGATCTTCTTGTGAGAGAATGAGAAGTTCTGTGAGTCAATGCTGGCACAGCTACATTGGGGCTATGAAAATTATTTTGCATGGTTCTGCCTTCATTTTCTAGAGAACTTTTGGGAGACAGCAATTGGAGGAAAACCAGAGGCAAAGATTCTGGACCAGGCGATCAAAAAATGCATTCCCACACCACCCCGGTTGAAGGTACCAGGTTGCGAAGAACTTGCATTTCCTTCTCTGGGAAAAGCAGATTTGGCTTGCCACACTGGAGAAAAATCGGATCTAAAATTTGTTGATTCAGTTTCCACTCCTGGCAAGATGGTTTAGTCTTCTAGGGGTGTCTGCTACACCGTTCTGATTCCTAGGTACATGTTCTGCACTTAGAAGGACCTTATGATAAACAGATCATTCCCAGATAGCAAGAGAGATACTGTGCCACCTTGCTTGTTAATGTAATGCATCGTGGTTGTATTGTCTGTCTGAATGAGTACTGTTTAGATCTGTATTCTGGGAAGGACGGCTTGTAAAGGTAGATGAACCGCCTTGAATTCAAACGGATTGATGTGGAAGCAGTGATGAGAAGGTGGCCATTTGCATCTGACCGGTAGATTCTGAAAACAAGCGTCGGTAGTGATGACCAAAGGTGAGGCCTGGGTTAAAAAAAGGTAGAATGACTGATAGATCAACTGGTTGTGTCTGCCAGATGAGGGCTTTGACCATTTGCGGGGTACCTGGACAAGGTCGAAGGTACCTGCAGTTTGTAACCATTGGCCGTCTCATTCCTCCTAAAGTGGACATATTCATAGATGACACTAGATGTATAAAGGATGACATCATTCCCAGTAGTGATTTGTAGAGGAGTACAGAAAGTGGATTTTTTTCTTTGTATTAGTTTTGCCAAGGCCATCACTTTTTGTTGTCTCTCTGTTGCGGGGCATGCTTTGTTGAGTGTAGCTCCTTTTTTAGCATGGCTTTGACATCCAACTTGAGGAGTTTCAGGTGTTTTTGGCTGGAAGTTTGAGGTAGGGTTGAAGGCGGTGACTGGATGAAATGCAACGTGTGACCTAATTGAATCAGGACTAACACCCATTGGGTTATTTGTTTCCAGAGTTGGAAATGGTTGGCTATTCTTCCTGCTATGCTGGGTGGATATGGAAGGGATGTAGCCAGTGCCTGTAGGAGGTCACTGGTGGCGGATGACATCTTGCCTTGTCTTCCTGACTTTCCTCTTGGGGTGGGTCTACTGTAGGCAGCTGATGGTGGCTGCCTTTCCCAGTACTGGAGTCAAAACTGCTGCCTAGTGGAGGAATATCAGAGATAGTAGTATTGTTGGTATTCCCCTCTATAAGATGGTTTTCCTCTCCCTTGAGTACCCCAAAAGGGCAGCTTCTTATATAGTAAGGTCCCACAATGACTTAGATGTGCCCGAATCAGTTTTTATGGGCTGGAGAGCGCATCTATGTGCTTCCCGAACAGAGCTTCACAATTGTAAGGTAAATCCAATATTTTGGCCTTAACACTGCTATCCCAGCTAGTCTGAATCCAGTGGTAGCAATGTCCATGGTGCAATCTATAATTTCTGAGGATGTACGTTTACCCTCCTGTAGTACTTTTTTAGCTTCCTCCTTTATGTCCTCAGGAAGCTTATCCAGATACAGGGCAATATCGACCACATTTGGCGATCGTATCGCAAGAGTAAAGCCAGGGAAATAGCAGCTCTTATTGAGAGTGCCGATATGGATGAAAAACACTTCCCAATATTATCAAGGCAACTACACTCTTTTTCTGGGCATGCTGCCATTGGCATGCATGGGTTTCTGGACCTGCACTGAGCCACCTGTGAAACTACGGATTCCGGTTTAGGATGTCCTGTGAAATATGCTAGTGCGTCTTCTGGGGCTTTATATTTTTTATCAAAATGTGGAACAATGCAGCAACTGAAGCCAGATTCCTCATAACTTTTAAGCCCTCATCCCAGATGTAATCAATGATGGGCAAGGCTCTTACATTTATACAAAAAGGCTACTTGATGTCGTAAAGGAAGTACTCATTTTGTTTTGTAGGCATAGGTACTTCGAAGCGTCTCGGTGCTCTTTTGTAGGAGGTTGTGAAAAACATATGTGTCCTCTTGAGGGGAATCCACAAGGGGTGGTAGTCTTGGAGATGACAATACCTGTAAGACATAATAGTTTCATGAAGTTCCCCTTCTTCCCTTTCCTCCTCAGATGGAGTAGGATCTTGTAACTGGACTACCTGTGGAGTACGACTTGCTGAAGTCAGTTTATGCAATGGCTGCAGAGTTTGTGGGGTTGCTGGCAGCACAAGAATTGAAGTTGCCTGAGTGGAATGATGCCAATCAGAAGGCAAAGATGGAGAGAAATGTCTTCTGTAGTTCGATAACATATTTTGTAAGTCTGAAACCAGTGAGGATGGAAGACACACCACCTCCTCCTGATATTGTTGTAGGGAGCATTATATTCTTGATCATAATAGTCACCTTCATCATAATCATACTTCTGACATTTAACATGTAGTTCTGAAGGGCTGTGTGCAACCCCAAACGGCCGTAATCCTCAGAGTCTTCTTCATCCAGAAGATGAAAAGTAGTAATTGAGACACCTTAGTTGGTGATGTATGAGCAGGCATAAGGACCGTCAAGTTTTCCTTTTGCCTTTATCCTGGGTTTTTTCTTGTCAACAATGATGTGGATGAGGTCATCAACGAGGTTGTAGATGGCAGGGCAGTCACAGCTGTGAGTGACGATGATATTCTCAATTTTGCCGTAGACTGTAAGGCTTTCGTCAATGGTAGTGCCATAGTCGACGGAAGTGTTGTTGTCGATGGAATCATCGTTGACAGAATAGCAGTCAGCATCGATGGGGTTATAACCTTGAGCGTCAAAGGCACAGGAGCAAGGCAGGCGTCAACGAGGTCGTCGACGCAGCAGAGGCTGGTGTGGACACGGTGATAGTGGCTCTGGTGGATGACAGACAGTGGAGTAAATGTTCCCATAGAAGGTGAGGTCATCAACGATCTATCTGTCAGGGGGGCTGAAGAAGGCTTTTTAAAAGTTTGTCTCATCTGAGGCAAAGGTGTAGGGGGCTCAGAAAGACACTGATGTTGCTTTGAGGAGGAACTTGAATCCTTTGGGTTCTTTCACCCTGAGGGAAGTCCAGCCCTTTCTGGGGACTTAGATGGACTGTGGTGTCTATGAGAGGGCAGAGAGGACGTGTTTGACACCCTTTTGGAGGTTCCTGAGAGAAATGAGCCCCAGTAACATCTCTAGCTCTCTTAGTTGATTTTTTAGAGCAAGATGAAGAGGACAGGTCGCTGTCATCATCCTCAGAAAATTGATCTTTTCTGGACTTTAGCTTTTGGAGCCATAATAGTCGTCGCCCCTCATCATTTTTCAATGTTTTAGAAATGAAAGTGCTACATATCTTGCAGTCTTTTTTCTTATGTGATGGATAAAGACAATATATACAGTCTTTATGAGGGCCATCAACATTTAGTGTCTTCTTGCCGCAAGCACCAGAGGGTCTGAAGAGCCCCTCTGGTGTTTCTGCAATGATGAAAGTCAGTCTGAAACACCCAAATAACAGATATAATGAGAGTTATGAGTAATATCTGGAAAATCTTGAGTAGAGGTATCTGTGAAAATCTTTTAGAAATAGTCTGGAATAGGTAGAACTGAGCAGACCTCAGTGGAGACTCCCTAGCACAACATGCAGTAGAAAATCTGAGGAACCGGAGCTTCTCACAAGAGTGCTCTACAGGGTGGTGCGACCTGATTAGTTTAGACTTAGATTTACTCCTTTTTTAGATATCTATGACTTGATACTAAATTAAAGGGCCTTGGGCCTTTATGGTCTATGTCTTTCTTACATTGCTATTTTAAGGTACAGGGACTCCCATGTTCATGACGGAATGATTCAAGCATGTGAATCTACGAAAGTTCCAATACTGGAGTAAGGTGACTTTCTCTATCATTGCAGATCTTATCAATAAATATACCATAGATACTGCAATAGTTGGGAACATATCCTGACTTGTGGATAGGGTATATATATTTCCTGTGGGGATCTTCTGCCGAGATCTTTCCTGTAGAACATGCTGAATAAGGTCTGAATAGTGATCTGGAGGCAGAGTGAACATAAGCCAGTGACTCCAAACTCTCTGGGTGTGTTATTCTGAATCGCAAAAGCAGCTGTGGGTGAGAAAAAGTCACAGGTAGAGATCTGGTAAAAATAAACAAATTTTGAAGACAAAGAGTAGGGCTTAGAGGATTCCCAGATTTCTGTAGATGAGCAGTATGAAATGTAACAGTTGGTGCCTCTGAGATGGGGTAAGGTTCTAGGACTCCCCACCTTAATGGCTAAAGATGAGGTCACATAATGAAGTGGACTGAGTACAGGTAGTCTATGGCTGTTTTCAATGTTATCTGCTGTATTGTGTTCTGCTGTGTTAACACTGATGACAGAGGTTTCACAACCTGAAGTCAGTAGGGTAGGGAGGAGGATGGGAATGTTAGAACACAGAGAGGCACCATACATGGCTCCATGATGCCACATCAAGGAAGGCACCACAGTCACTTTAAAGCCACTGCACCCTGTTGGCATGGGAATGTTATTTCAACTTTCCAAATTCTGTCTGCTGCCTAGAGGTGCTAAAGAGTAAAAAACCTGCAGATGAAGTATACAGTTGCATAGGGATTGGTTTGAGAGTTCTACGCTCACATGTGGACTCTACACCTCCTGTAGTCAATCATTTCATTTTTACCTCTCTTTTTGTTTGTTTTTACTTGTATATTTATTTACTTAATAATTGCCTTATTGTCTTTTGTGTCAGGGTTAGTACTGAGAACTTGGGAGTGGTATTGTGAGATGGGGTAGGGTGGGGAGGACTCTGTATTGTTCAAACGTTATACCGATTTTTTTAATGATTTATTGTTCATATGTTCTGTGTAATTTAATGTTATCTATTTACTTTAAGTAATGGTTCTTCTGGTTAACATTTTCTATTGTAAACAAAGCAAACAGCAAGAATGACTGGTTGAAATGAAAGTGGAAGCATGCCTTTTACAAATCATGACGCTGGTTCCCACAGTTAATAGCTCATGAGTAGAACAGCACCATGCATATTCAGATTGTGGGCAGCTGCTGGGTGGCTATTAGTACAGTATAATCTGCCTCTGAAATGTGCTGAAGGATCCAGCTATTCACCTATCTTACCAGTACTACTAATAGTGCGCCCACAAATGCCACTTGACCTCTGCTGAACATTTAGGTGGGGCACCATTAACGGTTTGTTCTGCCACAGTGTTGTACTTATGGAACTGAAGCAAATTACATTTTGGCTGCAGAGGTTTTGCCCAGTGGTTTGGAACTTACAGTGTTATGTTTTTCCCCCATGTGGTCAAACAATTCCAATACAAAATAAAGGCCCCTGAACCCAATCTACTTCCATCAAGTTTTGGATTTATTCTGACTTTTTCAACCCTGTAAGGTGAACCTTAACTACCCAATGGATTAAGAGAAAAAAGATCTATAACCTAAATCAGACCTAAATCAGTGATAATTACACACAGTTAAGCTTACCTGCCCTGCCCAGTCCTTTACCCATTTGTCTCTCTTAGTTGGCATTTTCTTCAGAGCTGCGCGGCAGTTCCTCAGGAGCTCTTTAAGGGTCCAACGCATGGTTCGCTCCACATCACACAGCCAGGCCTGCAAAGTAGGAGGGAAAGGGAAAAGATATAAAGATGTCAGAATGGAATTTAGGGTTCACTTTCACCTGCAAGTTATGGAGAAAAATCAAAACACAAAGCCCTCACAGTACGCAGTTCTAAAAGCAGGACTGTCTTTTGAATGTAGAAGGAAGTTATTTCTAATTTTATTACACATGACAAACTTTTAAATTGAATACACCCACACTGTAGTTGCAATGTTCCTTTTATTTGAGTGTGCTCTCAACCTGCATGGAAGAGGTTTGTTTTCTAATTGGCAACATAAGGAAATACATGTCACAGTTCATCTAGACATAGATTGCTTGAATGTGGCAAATCCCTGATGAATGTGTTCATTATTAATAAAAAAGTTGGTTGGATTTTTTAAGAAACCTTGTATTTTCCAGGTGGAAACACAGAACATGGCTAACATCTTAAGAATGAAGGGATCTTTCTGCTGGTGTAGAAGAGTTGGGAAAATATCCAGGATATGTGATTGTCTGTTTGAAGTGAAACTGTGACACTGCCTTGGGAAGAATGAGGAATGAGCTTTCATTACTACTCTATTTGTATGAAATGCTCTACTGCAGATAGGGGTTTAATAAAACGTACTCTTGGTAAGAATGCAGTGCTGCCATGTTGCCTTGAGAATGGGCTCAAAAGGGGGCTTACTGGTGCCCAAAGGTCTTTGTTGAGTTCCCAATTGGGCAGTGGTTATCGAATTGGGGGGAAATCATTTCTTTACGCCATCTGGGAACTCTTTGATTAATGTAATCTTGAAGAACGAAATCTAATCATGGGTCATCCAGTAGGCTGTGATTGTAGCAAAGTGGAACTGTATGGATGAGAAGAAATTAGTTACTTACCTGTAACTCCAGTTCTCCAACAAATCAGTCCCAGTCATCAGATTGGGAATCCCTGATCAATTAATGTAGCAGTATACAGTGATAAAATGTATACAACATTATGTATATAATGTAAAATGACCATAGGCCTGAAAGAACATAATCTGATTAGTAACACATCCACCTAATTTGAAAGAACCCAAACGTTTGCCAATGAGGTGGAAGCTTAAACATTCCTACTCTTCCTAGAGGCCACCAGAGGCCACCATAGCTCAGATTTCAAAGTACAAGCGTGAGAATAAAATACAATGAGCCTCTGACCGGGGAGGAGGAAGGGTTGCATGTGAATATATAAAAGATACAAATGTTGGAGAACTGGAGTTACAGGTAAGAAACTCATTTGTTCTCCAACATTGGATCTTTTATATATTCACATGCTTGAATCAGAATAGCAAGCAGTACACATTACAGAATAGAACAAAGTGGGACGGAGGCTCACCTTTAACGAAGCAAGTTTCTCAGGACTGCCTGTCCTACTGCTGCCTCAGCTTCTGCGTCCACGTCTAGGCAGTAATGCTTCATGAACCTATGCCTGCTCTTCCAGGTGGCTGCATGGCAGATGTCTTTCAAGGGCGTCCAAGCAGAGAGTGCTTCAGTTGAAGCCATGCCCCTGGTGGAATGCGCCCTGACCCTTCCTTGAAGAGAATGCTTGGCTTTGGCATGACAGAAAGCAATACAGGCTAAGGACCAATAAGCTGTCCCACATTTGGACAGGGCTTGACCTTTTTGTGGTTGAGCAAATTATACAAATAGTTGGTTTGATGTGCGTATGTCCTTTGTTTTGTCTATAAAGAATTTGAGGCATCTATGCAAATATAAGGAATGTAATGAAGTTTCTGCTGGTGAGGATGGATTGGGAAGGAAGGATAAGAATGACAAGCTCATTCAAATGAAAGTTAGTAGGCACCTTAAGAAAGAATTTAGGGTTGGTGCTGAGTATCACTTTGTCCTTAGTGAACAGGTGAAAGGCTTCTCCGATGGTAAATGGCTGCATTACCCCCACTCTCCTAGCGATGCCAGAGCCAAGAGTAGCGTAGTCTTCCATGAAACAAATGTTCAAATCTGCTCTATGTATTGGCTCAAAAAGACGTAACATCGGCTGACTGAGGACTATATTAGGCTCCCATGAAACTGGAGGATGTCAAATAGGTGAGAAATCTCTTAAGAGAACTTTTATAAATTGTTTAATGATCCTTTGGAAGAATAGAGTAGACAATGAGATGTCAGTCTCTTTAAATCTGGAAATTGCAGACAGACAGACCCTGATTGAAGAAAATTCAAGACCACTTTTGGCCAAACTTAACAAGTATGGCAGGATCTGAGAAGGATTTGTTTTAAGCAGATGATGACTATTACTCCTGCTTGAGACACAGAAATGCTTCCACTTGACGCTGTAAATCTTATTGGTCGCTGGAGCATGAGCATGCACCAGAATCTGTTTACACTCTTGAGAGATCCAGATGGCCAAATCCTAGGTGGTCTGGTACCATGCTGTCAAGTTCTGCTACAGGATTGTGGTGAAGAATCGCTCTCTGAAGTCTGGACACTATCCTGGGAAGCACCTTCAAAGGAATGGCCGTAAGTGCCAGGGTCTGCAGCAGCTTGCTCTGCCAGTAATGGCGAGGCTATGCCAGAGCGATGAGGATCAGACTGCAATGGACTATCTTCGCTTTCAACACCGTGGGGACCAAGGGAAAAGGAACAAAGGCATAGACAAATATCTTGGACTGACTAATTGAAAAAGCATTGCCCATGCCCCAGGATGTCAAAACTTGCTTGCAAACCATGGGCATTTTTTCTTATTTGGAGACTGTAGGAAGCTGGCTCTGTATATACTATGTCAAAGTGAGATATAAGGGGTCATTATGAACACGGTGGGATTCCTCACTGTGTTCATGCTGGCGGTCTAAACACAGACCGCAAGCCCGTAGAAGACCCCGCCAGCCCTATAATAAACATTCCACCAGGCCGGCGGAATGCTGGGCCAGGACATTGCCGACGGCTACACATGGAGCTGTCGTCAATGCCGCAGTGCGGCGCGTGCAGCAGCACCCGTCACGTATATCACTGCCGGTACATCGGGCAGTGACCTGCTTGACTGGGCTGTGCAATGGGGCCCCAGTGCACCCCTTCTGCCAGCCTTTCCCTGGCAGGGGAAACCGCCAGGGAAAGGCTGGAGGAACAAGGGTTCTTTATCTGGAGGGCAGCGCTGCTTGCAGTGCTGCCCTGTTGGATAGAGAAATCCGCCATTGTCAGGGTGCCTGTCGCCGTTAGCCTGGCGGTGGCGGAGGGCCGCCTGTGGCGGTCTTCCTTTGTTTATAATATGGCGGTCCAGACCGCCATGCCGGTGGCGGTGATTTACGCCACCGCAGGCATGGCGGTCTGGACCGCCATATTCATGATGAGCCCCATACTGGGCACAGAGTCCAGGGGTTCCCCAGGGGCTTAACAGAGGCTAAAGTAGATAATACTAATGCTCTCTTTTGTGGTAGTGTGTCTTTAGGCGTCAGATACCTTCGTCCGGAGCTCCGTGGTTAGGGGGATCCTTGGGATTTCCTCTGCAGGTGTCGTCGTGGAGGGGTGGAGAGGTCAACCCAGTGTGGGCACTTGCTCACAATCGCCTGGGAACCCTCTCTTGCTGGGTGGACCACCTGGACACAGGCCGTGGGCGTAGGGTGCACAGGGGTCAGGACTCATGCATCCGGAGGGAGGTGGGAGTCCTTGGTTGTAGGTTTTTCTTAGACAGAGCTGCTGTCCATGGGAGTTCTTGGTCCTTTTGGGTGCAGGGCAGTCCTCTGGAGTTGGGCAGAGATCGCTGGTGACGCTGGATGCATCTCTGGGCATTTGCAGGTTCTTTGAGGGAGGAGACAGGCCAGTAGAGCTGGGGCCAACGCAGTTGTCTTCCTTCTTCCCTGCTGGTGGTTTCAGCTTAGCAGTCCTTCTTTTTGCAGGTCGCCAGGAATCTGATGAGCTGCGTTCAGGGAGACCCTTAAATCCTAGATTTAGGGGTCAGAGGGCAGTAGCCAATGGCTACTGTTCCTGAGGGTGGCTACACCCACCTTGTGCCCACTCCCTTTGGGGAGGGGGGCACACACCTAATCCTATTGGTCCCTGACCTTTAAAACAAGATGGAGGATTCTAAAGGGAGGGGGTCACCTCAGCTCTGGACCCCCTAGGGGTGGGTCCTGGCTGGAGTGGTCACTCCTCCCTGTTTTCCCTAATTTTCCCACCGGACTTGCCGGCAAAAGTGGGGCTTTGTCCGGCAGCAGGCATCTCCACTAGCTGGAGTGCCTTAGGACACTGTAATCCGAGGCTTGAGCCTTTGAGGCTCACCGCCAGGTGTTACAGTTCCTGTAGGGTAGAGGTGTGAAGCACCTTCTCCCAGGACAGGCTTTGTTTCTGACCACGGAGTGCACAAAGGCACTCACCCCATGTGGTCGGAAACTTGTCTGAAAGTGGCAGGCTGTCACAGACCTGTCAGTCCTACACTAGCAGTTTGGCTAACATACAGGGGGCATCTCTAGGATGCCCTGTGTGCATTTTTCAGTAAATACCACACTGGCACTTGTGTGGGTTTATTGTGCTGAGAAGTTTGATACAAATTTTCCCAGTATTGAGTGAAGCCATTATGGAGCTGTGGAATTCATAATGACAAACTCCCAGACCATATACTCAATATGGCTTCTCTGCGCTTACAATGTCTAAGAATTGACTTAGACACTGTAGGGGCATAGTGTTCATACAGCTATGCCCTCACCTGTGGTATAGTGCACCCTGCCTTAGGGCTGTAAGGCCTGCTACAGGGGTGACTTACCTTGCCACAGGCAGTGGTTTGTGGGCATGGCACCTTGAGAGGGGTGCCATGTCGACTTTGTCTTTTTCTCCTCACCAGCACACACAAGCTGCAAGGCAGTGTGCATGTGCTTGGTGAGGGGTCCCCTAGGTGGCATTATACATGCTGCAGCCCTTAGGGACCTTCCCTGGCCGCAGGGCCGTTGGTACCATTTACAAGAGACTTATCTGTGTGCCAGAGCTGTGCCAATTGTGGAAACAAAGGTACAGGTTTGGGGAAAGAACACTGGTGCTGGTGCCTGGTTAGTAGGGTTCCAGCACACTTCACACTTTCAAAGTAGGCATTCACGCTAGGCAAAAAGTGTGGGGGGGACCATGCCAACAGTGTCACTTTCCTACAGAGTCACAAACAGATAGATTGTGGGGTGACCCCAATGACTGAAGATGTAATCCACCTGTTTCTGTTCTAATTCCCACTAGTGACAATCCATCATTTGCCGGCTGAGCGCACCCGCATGATCGCTCTGCCAGCCTAGCAGATATTCCACTGCAATGTCTATCCTGTGAGAAATGGCCCAGTTCCACAGCATCTGAGCTTCTTCTGAAAAGATCTTGGTCTTGGACCATGTCCCTCCCTGCCTGGCTACGTAGAACATGGTTGTTGTGTGGTAAGTCCTGCTTAGGACTGGTTTACCTGCCAATCTGGAGAGGAACACTTCAAGCCCAGTTTTATGGCCCAGAGTTACAACACATTGATGTGGAGATTTTTATCTGCATCTGACTAAAGGCCTGAGGTAGAAAGATCTTGCAATCCATCCATGGAAGCAGTTGTGGTGAGTAATAACATTTCTGTTATTGGTAGAAAAGAAAGACCTACGTTCATGTTTTCTGGAATTCCCTACCACATTAAAGCTTGCTTCAAGCACATTGAGACATGGACCATATCTTCACATAAACCTTCCACCTGCTTCCATTGCACATACAGTTCTTGCTGAACCGATCTCATAAGAAATGTAGGCAAGTAGACTCTTTTTAGCATGGTTACCCACCACTTTTTGCCTGTTTGTCAGTGTGTTTGACTGTGTTCACAGGGATCCTGCTAACCAGGACCCCAGTGATTATGCTCTCTCCCTTCAAACTTGGTTACTTGAACCACTTACACCCCAGACTTGGCATACTGGTGCCCCCATGTAAGTTCCTAGTATATGGTACCTGGGTACCAGGGGATCACCATGGGCTGCAGCATGTATTATTCCACCCATGGGGAGCCCATGCAAAGTTTATCGGCAGGCCTGCCATTGCAACCTGTGTAAAAGGGTGCATGCACCCTTTTCACTATAGGTCACTGCACCAGGTCACTATAAATCACCCCTATGGGAGGCCCTCCGAACCCAGGGGGCAAGGTGCAAGTACCTGTGTGTGAAGGCACCCCTGCAGTAGAAGAGGTGCCCCCACGAACTCCAGTTCCATTTTCCTGGACTTCGTGAGAATTTATGCGTGTACTGGACATAGGTCACTACTTATGTCCAGCTACATAATGGTAACTCCAAACCTAGGTATGTTAGGTATCAAACATGTCGGAATCATACCCCAATACTGTTGCCAGTATTGGAAGTATGATTCTATGCACTCTGGAGGCTCCTTAGAGGACCCTCAGCATTGCTCCTACCAGCCTTCTGGGTTTTTCCAGGCAGCCCAAGCTGCTGCCACCCCTCAGACAGGTTCCTGCCCTCCCGCTGCTTTAACAGATCAAGCCCAGGAAGGCAGAACAAAATATTTCTTTTGGGAGAGCAGGGTAAATCCCTCTCCCTTTGGAAATAGGTGTTGCATGGCTTGGGAGGGGTTTCCTCCTCAAGCCACTGGTATGCTTTGAAGGGCATATTTGGTGCCCTCATTGCATAAACCAGTCTACACCGGTTCAGGGACCTTCAGTCCCTGATCTGGCGCAAAACTGGACAATGGAAAGGGGGGTGATCACTCTCCTGTCCATCACCACCCAAGGGGTGGTGCTCAGAGCTCCTCCAGAGGGTCCCTGGGTTCTGCCACCTTGAATCCAAGGTTGGCAGGGACCATCTGGGAGCATCTGAGTGGCCAGGTCAGGTAACTGACGTCAGAGCCCCCTCCTGATAGGTGGTCACCAGGCTAGATGACCAATCCCCCTTTCAGAGCTATTAAGGGTCTCTCTCTTGGGTGGGTCCTCAGATTCGGCTTGCAAGATTCCAGCAGGACTACTCTGCAACCTCTATTTCAACTTCTAGCCACTGGAACTGCGACTGGACCCTCCAGGCACCGACAATCTGCATTCACAACGAAGTCTCTGCTTGCAACATTCTTTCCACAGCTCCTTCCAGCTTCTGAAACATTTCCCCGGCTGTGCTTCCTCTGAGGGTGGCAAGTCTTCAGTCTGCACAAGAAGAAAGAAGGAATCTCTTTGGAGTGAAGGAGCCACTTCCCTGAATCTGCAGGCACCAACTTCAACGACGACCGGCTGCGTGGATCTCCTCTCATCCTGAGCTGCGTGGATCCTGCATCATGGGTGGTAGTCCGGAGTAGTCCTCTTGGTCCTCTCTAACAGTTTTCAAACTTTGGTGGAGGTAAGCATTTGCCTTCCCACGCCGTGCAGGACAGCACCGTGTTTCTTACAGCTACCAAGGCTTCTGTGACTCTCCTCCAAGGGATCTTCAGGCTCTGTGTAGCCCCAACCTCCAGCACTCCTTCCTGTGATGCACAGCCATCTGCATGCTTCTCCTGCGATGTGGGACTGAAAAGGCTCTTCTGCGACTCCTGGTTCCTTGTCCAGTGGGTCTCCTGTGGGGGCTGCCTCTTCGTTTTTGGACTATCTGCCTTGCTGAGGATCCCCCTGGGACTCCCCCTATGGGTTGAGTCCTCCTGGACCTTGCTGGTCCCCGGCAGCTCCACTTTGTGCTTTACCGCGACTTCTGCCTTTGCCAAGGCTTGTTGGTGGCTTTTCCATGCCACGGACCGACTGCAATGATCCATCCAGCGTTGACTGTACCCTTCAGGGACTCTTCACCTGCTCCAGGGCTGCATTCCTGACTGTCTTCCTCCTACCGTCGACCAACTCCTGCAACCACAGCTGGGTGGGTAGTAGCTCTTGCTCCCCCGGACTCTCCTGTGTCTTCTGGACTTGGTCCCTTTCTTCCTCAGGTCTTCCTCTTCAGGAATCCACCGCTGGTTGCTTGCAGTCCTATCTGGGTGCTCATTTTCTTATTTTCCCTCCTTTTGGGTGGTTTGGGAAAATCCAGTAAATTACCCCTTTTTCTTCCTGGTCACTGGGGGGCACTGTGATACTTACCTTTGGGGTTTCCTAGTACCCCCAGGTCCCCTCTACACATTCCACTTACCTAGGTGGGGGTCCTCTATTCGCATTCTATTTTTTTAGTATATCGTTTGGGCTCCCCCTAGTGCCACTACAGTCTATTTGCATTTGCACTGTTTTCTGTCACTTTTTATTCTTAGAACTGATAATTAGTGTACATTTTTAGTGTGTTTACTTACCTCCTATTGAAGGGTTGCCTAGCTAGTGTTTGGTACTGTGTTACTATAATAAAGACCCTTTATTGTCGTAGCACTGAGTGTGTGAAAGTGCTGTGTGACTACAGTGGTATTGCATGAGCTTTGCATGTCTTCTAGATAAGCTTTGGCTGCTCATCCACAGCTACCTCTAGAGAGCCTGGCTTCTGGACACTGCCTACACTACACTAATAGGGGATACGTGGACATGGAAATAAGGTGTAAGTACCTTAGGTACCCACCACACACCAGGCCAGCTTCCTACAAGAAGCCTGAAAAATGGAGTGATACCTATACTTGAAGCCATCATGACTATCAGGGACTTCTACTGCCTCACTTTGAGTGGCTGCTTTCCAGCAATAGTATTTGACATTTCCTGAAACTTCCTCAATCTTTCTGTCCCTGGAAATGCTTTCCCCAGCTGAGTATCAAATACTGCATCCAGAAATTGGATCTTTGTTTGGGGGTACCAATTATGATTTCTCCATGTTCAAAGTGATACCTAATCTCCGGAAGAGATTGATGCAAGCATTCATGGATGCTTTTGCCTGTTCTCTGAATGGCACTGTGACTAACCAGTCGTCCATGTATGGGAACACCCGGCGACCTTCTCTCCTGAGAAAAGTGGCAACTGAAGCAAGACATTTGGTGAATATTCTTGGTGCTGATTTGAGCCCAAAAGGGAGCACCTTGAACTGGTAGTGCTCACCCGCTACTGAGAATCAAAGGTACTTCCAGTGTTTTTGATGAATGGCTATGTGGAAGTAAGCATCCCAAAGGTCTAGGGGGGGTCAATTAATCCCCTTCCTGCATCATCATGGGGACTTCTTGTAGAGTAAGCATCCAAAATGACTGTTTCTTTAGAAACATATTCAACTCTCTGGGATTCAATATCTGTCTCCATTGACCTGTCTTTTTTTATTAGAAGAACCTTGAATAGAAGTCCTAATTCCTTTGGGATTTGGGGACAATTTCTATGGCTCCTTTGAAAAAAAAACATGAGAATTACCATTTGAAGCTCCTTCAAATGAAGATGATGGTCTTTTCTAGGGGGACAAACTAGGGGACTCTGAACGATCTCTAACTTACAACCAGACCGGACAATGCGCACCATCCACTTGTCTGAAGTTATATTCTACCATGTGAGAGCAAAAAGGGAAATTCTCCCTCCAACTTCTGAGAACCTGACGGGAAAGGGAAAACAAGCTGGGAGTCAGGCTCGTTCGGATTATAACTAGTTTGCACCTGTGAGGAACCTCTCTTTCTTCCTGCAGACCTCCCACAAGTTTGCCTTTGATTTTGATTAAAGGAGTATCCTTGATCATATCCAGATTGTCTTTGGGGATAATAAGGGAGTCCTTGACCTCCATATTGTCTGGATCCTGCTCTGAAATTTTATCTTTGTGAGCCATGAAAAGTAGATGTCCCAAATCTGCCATACCATAACAGCTCTAATGCCTTTGATGTGTCAGTATCCGTTTTCAGGCCTTGCAAAGCTTCATCAATATGTTTACCAAAAAGAGTTATCCCATTAAAAGGCATATTTCCTATTTTAGATTGGACATCAGTACGAAAAGCTGTGTATTTTAACCAGCCTTGCCTTCTTATCACATTCCCTCCTGCTAACTGGTGAAAACTGGTATTTGAAGCATCCAAAGCCACACCAATAATGAAATAAGAGATTAGCTCCCCTTCCTTTAGGATAGCTCTGGCTGTTTCCCTCTTATCCTCAGGAATAAGATCCCGTAATTAAGCTATGTCATGCCAAATCTGGCAGTCATAATGATGAAGAAGCGTCAGGGCATTGGCTGTCTTAATTGATTTTGCTGCCACAGAGGAAATTCTCTGGCCCAGATTATCAATATGTTTTCTATCCTTGTCTGGTGGACTAGAAGACAGAGCTTTTGGGGTCTTGGTTCTTCTTTGAACTCCTGAAGCAATTACTGAGCCTGATCTAGAATGACCAGTGAGGCAAGCTGGAGCTGAATATGGAGCTTTATATTTATTTTCCAGACACAGTCTCACAGCTGGAACAGTAGTAGGTGTCCATTCATTTTAGATCTTCTGACCACACAGTCAAGAATAGGTATGGATTTAACATATTTCTGAGGCTGCTCTTTAAAGTCAGAGAAAACATGGTTGATCTACAGAGGTGATTGGTAGGTTGAATTTCTTGACAGCTCTTTCAACTAACAAATGAAATTTTGATATATCATCCACAGCATCTCATGGAACTGGTCCATCGTTTTTACTTCGGACAATAAACTATTGGCCATCCTCATCCCTTCCATCCCCATCTGGTGGTAGTTCACCTTCCTCTCCTTCTCATTATCCTGAGAGTGAATGTTCAGCCATGTCCTCTTCATGGACGGTTCCCTTGGCATTGGAGGAGGAGGTAGCAGTGATGGCTGCCTAGGAGGTGAAACTGGCAAAGGATTAGGTTGAGGAGACAGAAGGATCAGAGTAGCAGGCAAGCCAATGTTAGGATTATTTGTTGGCTGCTGTTTTGGCAACTTAATAAAAGTATCCATCATTTGTTGCAACGTTGATAAGATAGCCATTGGCACTTGGACCACATCTGGCCCTCTATAGTATCTAGGTGGTTTCTGCCTTAAATCAATTAGAGTACTTCCAGACTTGTACTCCTGCTGACAAACATATTCACTGTAGGACTCCTCATCGTCGTTTGCATCCCCTTCAAAATCTGTGTCAAATCAGACATCTAATTGCTTTGGGGCTGTAAGCTGTCATTGAGGCATAATTACTAGCCTCTTCTTCCTGTCTGACTGCGATAATCGTACAGGAGGCACATCTGTGACTCTCAAAGGTGAAAAAAAAAATCCTCCCATGTTTTTTATAGACATCCTAGATCTTAACGATATGGTTCCCGCCGTTGACGGTATAGACATCGTCATTGACAGTATAGCCATCAACGGTGAGGTCGACTGTGTATCGACAGTATGATGGACACTGTCAACGGTATGACAGTTATCAACCATTTCTTTGTCGTCGACGGCATGCTCGACACAGACTTTGTTGTTGTTGCCGGAATGCTTGACGGTGTCCGTCAACGGTAACTTTGTCATCGACAAGGGGAGTAAAGTCTTTGGCGCTAACAGTCTCAGCATAGATAGGGTTTCCTTTGTAGATTTCCTTAATTTTATCACAATTATGTCTCCTTAGCGCTTAGACACTGGTTTGCCAGCAGAGGAGGTGGCTACAAGCGCTGTACCAAATACATCATGCTCAGCAAACTGTAAAAGTCTCCTCTTGTGTGTTGCCATTATGCCAGTACTTTGGGGGGCATTTCTCACTGAATCGTCTCCTGAAGAGGGGGCATCCCCTTTAGAAGTAGGACATTTCTATCTATTCATCAAAAATAAAGCCAAAATCCTTTCCCTGTCCTTTTTTGATAAATTGTTTAATATTTTCAAATGTCACATGTACACAGTTACAGATTATCAGAAATAAAAAAAGAAAACCAAAAAACAACTTGTCAGGGCCATAGTTTCAGCTGCAAAGGAGAAACAAGAAACAACTCAATAGGTGGTAAAGAAGTAAACTAGTGCACTAGGAGGGTAAGACCCAGGAGTGCATAAGTGGTGCAACCAGTGGTATTCAATTGAATTCTTGAACAAATATCAGCGAAGCTGACAATACAAAAGGCCATATGCATCTAACAAATGTGCCAAGTAAGCACACTGAAAATCAATTAGCATGACAAAGAACCAACATCGGTCTCCATTGACAGCAGAGGGGCCCATGTAACCTGAGGCCGAGATGCAGGGGGCTGCAGCGCCGCGTACACTCGCAGGTGAAGTCACAATGGATCATATCTTGCAGCCAGTCTGCATCCTTTGGAGGGAATCTGCTGCCACAGTGCATCGCTATTCGTTGTTTGGCAAAAAACAGCATCAAGGCTGTGAACCTTCGGATGCCTTGCGGTATACCATAGACACGGCCCAGGAGAGCTAAGAGAGAGTCAGGGGTGAGGAGGGTGTCCATTATCGATGCAACAAGTGTCAGCACCTTCGTCCAGTAGGCTTGGATTGTTGGGCTTGTCTAGTTGAGGTGAATAAAGTCAGCGTGTTCAGCTTGGCATTTGGAACAGGAGAATGACTGGGCAGGGTCAGTTCTGGCTAATCTCTCCGGAGTGGCATGTGCGCGATACAGGAACTTGTAGTGTTGTAGCTTGTGGCGATGATTAGGGGAAAGAAGCTTTGTTTGATTACAGCAGTATTTCCGCGTTGCCTCAGGTATCAGTTGCCCAAGTCTATCTTTCAGGCAGCCCTAACCCCCCCCCCCCCCACAGGGCTCGGCCTCAGGTTAGCGCAGGTGTGGTACAGCCTGGACACTAGTCTTGTGGTGCTGAAGGAGGTGATGGTAAGGGTTAATTGAGGGAAATCATCTGGCTCCACAGGAAAGAATAGGAGCTTTTCGTGCAATGTGTGATGCAGCCTTGAGAGTATGAAATGTCCATGGTTTTTGTACCACGGAGGTTGGCATTGTCCACCTGTGTTATAAAGAGACCTGTGAGAACAGGTCGCTCTTGGTATGCCGATAAACACGAAGCAAGGGGTACTGCACCAACCTGTCCATCATGAGTGGAGGCCTTGGGTTGCACGTCAGGGGATGGATGGATGGAGATTAAAACAGTCTTCCATTCAACTTATGACCTACTTGGTCCAAACCCAACATGTGGTGGAGAGTATCTGAATATCGACGGGACTATGAGGAAGCCCTGCAGGAAGGAGCGAGGGTCAGGCCAAAGTTACAGAAGGTGAGCATCAGCGTGGGTTCAATGTCAAGCAAACTGGTATTGTGCGACCCAGAAGTAAAGCTTAAGATCCGGCACCCCAAATCTGCCCCTGTCATAAGGCAGAGTCAATACCTCCCATTTGATCCGAGGTCTACGGCCAGCCCATTTCAGCCAGATCAAAAGACTCCTAAGCATGGTAAAAAACAACTGGTCAATGGAATGGTGATATTGGTAAACAGAGAAATGTAGATATCACTATCATCTTAATGATGGCAATGCGGCCAGCCATAGATAGTGGTAGCTTAATCCACCTCTCCACTTGGGTAGTAAATTTATCGACAGCTGGGCAATAGTTCAGTCAGACAACAGTGTGTTTCTAATATAGAGTACAATACTCAGGTATTTCGTGGAGTTAGTACTCCGCACAAGAGAATATTTCAACATGCAGGGGCTCATCACATCCGTGAGGGGAAAGAGCTCAGACTTTGTCCAATTTATGAGCAGGCCAGAGAAGCTACTAAAAGAGGATCATTTCCTTCACGAGTGGCGGTAAATTCTCACTGGGCCGGCGCAGCATAATAAGATTTAGGAACCCAAGCGGAATCCCGAGTTTGATCAGGGTTTCTTTAAGGAATGCCCACTCCTGCGAGTGAAACGCTTTACTGGTGTCAAGAATCGCGGCCGCTGCAGGGAGCTTGTGAGATATTTGATTCAGTACAGCAAAGATGGTTCATAAATTAATTGCAGTGGATCTGTGCAGAATGAAGTCAGACTACACTGGGGATATGTGTTCCATGAGGAGAGACAAGCGGGTAATAACAACCTCAGCTAGTATTTTATTGTTCTGATTATGAAGGCTCCTTTCTCTGTACTTAAAGAGTCTTAGAGGAGAAAAATTTACAAATCTTGCAGTCTGTTGACTTTGTTAAGGATAAAGACAATAAATACACTGACAGCGTCGGTCATAAGTGTAAATCTTCTTTCTGCCACAAGATAAACAGGTTTTAAAAAGAGGTCTCTTCGTATCAGTCATGGTATCAATTGGTGACAATTGTGTCAGACCAAATATCTCCCTGGAACAGAAAGTGAAACAATCTTCCCTAAAAACAACTCACAGTACAGTAGAGCTGAAGAAATGGCTAGCTCAAATTCAGAGTAGACTAAAATAGAAACAATTTCAGGTTCACTGAAAGGTTAGCGCAGAGCTTTGACAGAGGACTCCCTCACACTCGACGTGCAGTACAAATCTAAGAGCTATGGTGGCCTCTAGATGGAGGTCTGCTTAAGCTTCCACCTCAGTGGCTGAATTTTGGGTTCCTTTGTGGCTTGGTCCAGTCCACTATTTTCATCCATGTTATTTTACACCCTTCACTGTTTAATTCTTTCCAGAATTAGCAGTGTCTTAACATTTGACTACCACTGCCCCATCCTACCGCTTGACAAACAGTAACAGTTGAGTGCATCGCTTCGTACAGGGATTGGGTCCATTGTGATTTATCAAAATGCCAAAAGGAAGAGGAACAGATTCCTGTCCATGCTATGGTTACAAAAAACAAATTCCACTTAACAACTTTAACATTGACATAATAGACAGCTAATCAAAGTAATAGGCCTACCTCCACCGGCCCTTCCAGCAGAACAGGGTGGGTGAACTCCACGTATTCCCCATCGGCAGAGAACATTCCTGCAGCTTCTGACTTGTTGCTCACTCCGACCTGGGCAAGACCAAGGGTAGCACTATTACTTATTAGGCAAGCAGATGCAAAGTACTTATGGTAAACATTCCGCAAAAGAAAGAGTCATCTGCAACCGGTGGAAGAATTCCACAAATAAGAATGGCCTATCAGAACCAGTGAGAGAATGCCCATTTCCCAAATGTTTTATCCCTTATGGCAGTGGTCCTTAACCTGTGGTCTGTGGACCCCTGGGGGTCCACAAAGCCTCCTCAGGGGGTCCGCAACTGCTTAGGAAATTAAATGTTATTAGCAGATTAGGTCCACTACTTTTAGTAATGACTCAGTGGGGGGGTCCCTGGATTCCAATAATGATTCATTGGGGGTCTCCGCATTCCAGTAATGATAAAGTGGGGGTCCCCAAAAGTCAAAAGGTTGGGAACCACTGCCTTATGGAACTAGACTGAATAAAGCCACAAGACTGCATTGTGTTGGAACCGTGTTTTTTGGTACGTGGCACGAATGTGTGATGCTCCATTGTCTTAGCTGCAAGTACCTTTTGAATTTTGAGGGACTTGATGTTGTCAAAGCATTTCTTGAGATGGGGTTGCACAGCCTCAGGATTACGTGCTTGCCCTAGGATCTCCAAGAGGTCGTCATTGGACAGGAAGTAGAAGCGTGGAAAGATGTATCTTTTAGTCTCCAAGTACATATCCAGGGACTTTTGTATCCCCTCCAGTACTGTATTCATAGCCCCAAGTTTGTCCAGGAAACCTGAGAACAGGAATGAAAGAGGGAGATTGGTAAGTTCAAAACTGTTAAAGTGGTAAAAAGAGAAAAATACTAAGTAAGTGGACCAATGGCCACTATATTAGCTGCATTAATGGATGAAGAGGCCACACAAGAGCTGCCTTCATGGGTACATGTATAATGCATTGGCTGTATTTACAAATTAATCAATGAATGAATGGGTGAACAGCATGACAACCATTGCTGATCTATAGGCAAACTCTGTAAAGGTCAGCAAATAGACTAGTCATTATCAGAATATTGCCATGGAGTGAGGCAGGCACCACTACCAATTCCTTTCTAAATTTCCCCATATCAATTAGGCTACAGATCCAGGGTTTTGAGATGTTACAGCACGAATTCTGGATTCTAGATGTTCTGACTTTTGTTTGATAGGGAACTATTACAATACCATTACTTGGTGTATGTAACTGGGTGGTTAGGGTTGTTCCAAGGGTGAAAGGTGAAGCTCTAGAAGGAATTATCACTGAGTGTTAAAAACGTCTGACAGCATCTCCAATATTAAGTATGTTTAATGAAGTTAACTTCTATATAGTCTCCCAAGAAGGACAGTTTCTTTGCACATAATGGAAGTACACCTTCATGAAACTTTAAATCTCTCTGGAAATAAACTCAAAATATGAACACACTATGGGCCAGATGTAGGTAGCATTTTGCATGGTGCAAGCTGCGAAAATCGCAGTTTGTGCCATGCAAAATGCGCATCGCGATGCTCATTCCCATTTTGCGAGTCGGTACTCGCAAATAGAAAGGTGTGTCCTCTTCCTATTTGCGACTCGCACCGCAATGCTAAATTGCTTTGTGACCACGAACGCGGTCACAAAGCAATTCGCAGTTACCACCAGTGTCACACTGGTGGTAACCCATTCGCCTTCCCCTTTGTGAATGTTGCCAAAAATGTTTTTTCAGAGCAGGCAGTGGTCCAATGGACCACTGCCTACTCCGAAAAAACGAAATCAAATGGTTTCGTTATTTTTTTGTATTGCAACTCGTTTTCCTTTAAAGAAAACGGGCTGCAATACAAAAAAAAACTGCTTTATTTAAAAAGCAATCACAGACATGGAGGTCTGCTGTCTCCAGCAGGCCACCATCCCTGTGAGTGCATGGAATCGCTATGGGGTCGCAAAATGCGAACCACCTCATTAATATTAATGAGGTGGATCTTTGCGACCCCATAGCGATTTCCAGGCGGTGTCTGAGACACCGTTCTGCATCCGAATTTGCGAGTCGGAAATTCAGAAATTGCTACATCTAGCCCTAAGTTACTTATTTGTAGAATTTCTTCAGCTCTGATTCTTGTAGGTAATGGAGTAAGGATCAAGTGCATGCAAATCAAACTGAGTACCATTCCATCTTGCATGGTGTGTGAGGTGACATTTCTGAATGATGAAGAAGGTTCGGACCTTGCCAGTCAGGAACGTAGTCATCCAGCAGGAGATCCCAGCAAGTGGAAAATTCAGGTGCTGCTCTGTCTGGTGCTGTATTAGGTTGCTTAAAAAGTGCACAATTTGTGCTGTTCTCATTTCTACATGTAACACTCAGACCAACATTCAGCACAACAAAACTATGTAATTAATTGGTAAATAAAAATAAGGTGGCAATAAAGCTGTCAGACTGAACAACAAACAATAATAAAGGATGAGAAAATAATTTATTGGTTCAGAACTAGAAACACATATGCAATGCCATATTTTCACACTATAGCACAAGCCCTTATTCCTGAAAAAGAGAGTCAAGTAAAACACAAATCGATATGGGGATGAATTTAATAGTAGAGGTGAGCCAATCTTGGAATCTGAGGCATGAATGGCATGTTCCAAAATTGTTTGATATTCTGCTTATGTTGGCTAGTGGTCTGCAAGGTGGCATTCTCTGTGCTGTCCCAGTGAGCACAGAACAGAGGACAGTAAACATTTGCCTGCATGTACCTGGATAGTGTGTTGCACGAAGCGCGTTGTTGTCTTTATTCATGCGATCCATAATAATCTTCCAATCAATGTTGATTTCATCAAACTCTGCAGACTCTTGGGGTAATTGCTTCCTGATATCCTCCCCAAGGAAGATGTTCTAGAATCAAACAAAAGTTAATGACCATATCGATAGCTGGGTGGGAACTGCTAACTTCTGTAAGAAAAATAACGAACTTTACCAGAAAGACTGTAACAAAGAATCTCTTAAGTAACGAGCAAGTGCTTGTTCAATGACACCCCTAATATAATAGGTCGGTGAAGGAGCCTTGTCTTCTAGAGTGAGAAAGCACTCAGCTCAGTGCTGGAACCATGTGCTTCCTAGCTAATCAATACATGTCTAACTGCAATGTTTATTGTTACCACAATTCAACTAATTTAATTTTAGAGGCATATGATCAGTCATTCGAGGAAAAAAAACCTTATTGCGTTTGAAAATTAGTTGTAGACATTGCCTCGTATGACAGAATTTAGAGGATTTTTAATGCCAGGCATTCTTCAGCGTTCAAGCTGAGCCGCCAACTTCCGTTCTATGTTGGTCCAGTTTTGAAAATTGTAGCAGGCATGACTGTGAACATATTAACTTATGGCTGAATGAAAATTGAATTTTGATAATTTTTTTCCCTTGGTTCACTTACGCTTTTGCTTCTTTGTCAGATATTGAGGAAAGCAGAGGTACTGGACCTTTACTCTTTTCTGCAACTTCTGTATCCACAGGGAACTGTGCCAGAAGACTTCCCATCATTTTGCATTCAAAGTTTTGTACACTCCAGGTTCAGAATCAAGAGTGTCTATGGAAATATTGATAGTTCATTACCAGATTGCTCCTAGCACAAGTTTAGAGAGCAGTAAGCTACCTCAGGGGGTAGGACAAAACCAATCAGCGCTGTTGACACTGGCAGATCTTAGTCATCATCATTACCAATATCAATGTCTATATCCACTTAAGCCTTTCTAGGTAGAGTCAAGCTGAGCAGCTGGAGGAAGACAAATACCAGGCCATAGTGTCTTTAGTCTTGTTTTGTAGTGCTAGGACTTCAGCATAGACTACTATAAATGAGAGATACTATGGATTTGAAGACTATCGGTCATCTCCTTTGCCATATTAACTCCAGAATGGACCCAGTCTGATCAATCTCCTTTTCAACTGAAGCCTGAGTTAGCTATGCCCCTGTGGTTACTGATGGCAAGGGAAATTAAGAAGCATCGTTGTTCATAATGTTGTAATCCATGTTCTTGGGATTTGATTTTGAATGTAGAAGGAGATGTCTGAATGGTGGATGGCATGACAGCTGTATCACATAGCCATTATTCACCACTCAGAGAACCCATACGCCTTTGAAGTTCCTGGTTCAGTGGTGTGAATAGATGGAAAGGAACTCATGGAGAATAGGCCTTCTGACATGGTTCAGAGGAACATGGCTAGTCCACAGTGAAGTCATGGAGATATCTTTGCCTCAGCCACATGCTTGGGGAGCAGGCTTCTTTCTCCTCCTGAAGCAGTCCTACCTACATTAATGAGAACTCAACAAGAGGATTTAGGTTTGGAAAAAGAGAAGACTGACGTTATACTTATTGCAGTGGAAGAAAAGCAAGAAAATGTATTAGGAGAGTGGATGGAGTGAAGCAGTCACTGGGAAAATCAGGCGATAGATTTTGGGAACTGAGGCAGTAGGAAACAGAGTCTGCCTCAGCCCTACAGAGAGGGAAAGCATTAGAAAATGGAGAGTATAAAGTCTAAAGAGGTTGGAAACCATAATGGACCCTTTAAACAATGTAAGAAGAGCATTAACCTCCTAAACTGAAAACAGCCTCTCCTGAGATGGGATAGGGTCCCAAATCTGTACAGACATTCAAGGAAGTTAAAATACTGTTGGGACCCCCTTTAGCCTTACAGGATATTTTATAGCCCTATGGTCCAGCACTAGTGAGGAAGCTGCATAAAACTGTTGCGGGATGAGGGTGCTGAATCCATAAGTATATGTAAGTAAACATTGGCGGAATAAACCACAGACAATTACGTGATTTGAATCTGGAACTCCAGGCCACAAACAAAAAGGAGCCAATTGAAAATTCAATAAAATGAGAAAAATCTTGGTCAGATGTTGGTTTTGCTTATTGTTTAATCCAGTTTGCAATGTTGATAATAATTGACTATATAAATAACTTGCTAACTAATAGTGACTATATGTGTAATCTGATGGCTATAATAAACAAATTAAACCTGTCAAATGTCTCTACTAACACACATAAAAAAGAGCAATTTAAAAAAGAAGAGCATTCCCATTGCAAGTATTGGATGTCTCGACAATCAGTTCACAAACACACTTCATTATGGGGTGAGAAATGTGCTGGGAGAATGAGATGAGACAATAGATGCGAAGTACTGATCACTATTTCAACACACAAAGAGAATCCCTATAAGGGGCTATAATCTGGTGTGGAGGAAGGTGACAAAGTAATGTTGGTTTTGAGATCAGAGGGGATGGGTCTAACATATCACAATTTGAGAGGAGTTGCAATACTGAGACCACTTTACTTGATTTCTGTCCATAAACTCTGATCCACAAGAAAGTCCTGTTCTAATTAAGGAGCTAAACAAATTGGGAACCAGAGGTATAATTGGCTTCAAAGTAAAAATTTAAAGTGGACCACCAACAAGGAAATAAATATTCTCATTCTAATGGTGGGCTGCAAAAGCCTTCTACAGTGGGCTGAGCCATAAGAAGGAGTGAGTTGCCTAAAACGCAAGATACATGAAGACAGTTACAAGGGATTTAGGTTAGAGGGTCAAGGAAAAGCCTCTCCTTTGAGAAGATCCAAAATAGGCCACAATGAGGATGCTCTGTTTTTATTTAAGATATTCGTTTTTCTGTCCATTCTTCTTCTTCTCTCTTTTTGGGTCCATGTTCAGACCACTGAATTATATGTTGAGAATGGGGTTCCAGTGTGGAGCTTGGCTTTGCTTACTGTTTAGCTTTAAAGCTTCGAATGCTTGGGAACGTTGAAAAGAAGAATTTATAATGGTAGCAGTGAATGTTGTTAACCACACATCACTAATATGTTGTGTCTGTACACAAATTAACAAAGTAATAGTTAGAAAATATATTCATGAGTAGGTGATTTATCAGACAGCAGATTTTTTTTAAACTTCATTTAAATGTTCATGGAAGCAAACAAACAAGGCCACATTGGCCAAAACTCTTAAAGATCACGGCACAGACACCCTTTGCTTTTTCTCATTGGGTTATACATCCATCCAAAATAAATAGCAATATGAGATGGGACTATTGCACAATTTTTAGCACCAAAAAAACAGTACCAATAGTCTGATTATCATCACAACAACTGTAAGTTGCCAACATCAAGACCCTTATCCCTCAGAGAGGGAATTGCACCCCTTTGATTCAAACGCAGGTCTCATGTCTCAACTCCCATGGTGTTGATACACTACACCAAAAGGAAGGAATGGTTTCTTACCTGTAACTCCAGTTCTCTCGTAGGGGTATTTCCATGATAGTCATAAGCACTGAATAGTTCCGCGCGCCTGCGGGAACCCCGGAGCACTGATGTGAAGTATATTCTTAAGTGCAAATGCCAGCCCTTTGAAAAAGGTGTATCAAAAATCACTTAAGAATAACACTGTGCCGCCTATGTGAACAGCTACACAGGCCAAATTGTTGAAAAGAAAACAGTTGTAGTGTAAATTCACGTTCAAACACCTATTTATTCTAGAAATGTAATAACAAATACATTCTCATACTTTATTTACACCTCTCATGAGAATAAAACAATGCAGGGCAGTGTAGCCCATAGGCTGCCATTATACAGAAAGTAAATAGAACTGGGCCTTTAAGAAAGTAAAGTCTTCTTGTATCCCATCATGCACAGCAAAAGGCAGTTGCCTCAGTTCTTTTTGAAGGCTTGTAACCTGAAATGAAGGAACAAAATATTCGTTGGAGTACCAACATCGATACTACTATGGCAACTTTTTCTATGTCAACTCCACCGGGGAGGAGGGAGGGTTGCTTATGACTATAATGGAAATACCCCTACGAGAGAACTGGAGTTACAGGTAAGAAACCATTCCTTCTTAGGGGATTTCCATGTATAGTCATAAGCACTGAATAGACTAGCAAGCCCATTCCCATAACCGCGGTGGAGTAGACAGAATAATACTAACAAAAACATGAGTTATGCAAATAAATTCTTAAGCAAGGCCTGTCCAACTTGCGCATCTGCCCTAGCGTCTGTATCAAGGCAGTAATGCTGAGTAAAGGTATGGACCGACTTCCAAGTGGCAGCCTTGCATATTTCTGCCAAAGGGATATTTCTCATCAAGGCCGCAGTAGCTGCCTTCCCTCTAGTAGAGTGGGCTTTTGGCCTACCACCAAGGGATTTGTTCGCTAACTGATAACATAACATTATACATGAAACAATCCACCTGGATAATGATTGCTTAGACGTGCCCAACCCTGTTCTAACTGGGCCATAGTTAACAAAGAGCTGCTGTGATTTACGTAAGCATTTTGTCCTGTCCAAGTAAAATTTCAAAACCCTCTTTACATCCAGAGAGTGCAGAGTTCTCTCAGCAGGAGTAGTTGGATTTTGAAAGAAAGTTGGTAATGAAATGGTTTGGTTCACATGAAAGTCGGAGACAACTTTTGGTAAAAATTTTGGATGAGTCCTCATTACCACTTTCGCAGAATGAAAAACCGTGTAGGGCTCTTGAGCGCAAAGGGCCTGGATTTCGCTGACCCTACGCGCTGAAGTGATTGCAACCAGAAAAGCAGTTTTCCATGTGAGATGTTGAAGTGATGCCTTATGTATTGGCTCGAATGGAGGTAGCATCAGACGCGATAGGACAACATTCAGTTCCCATGGAGGAGATGGCCTCCTAATGGGAGGAAAGACCTTTTTTAAACCTTCCTGGAAGTCCTTAATAATTGGAATCCGAAAAAAGGAGGTTTGTGAGGGGCTCTTTCTGTATGCCGTTAGAGCCGCCAAGTGTACCTTTATTGATGACAATTGTAAGCCTGATTTTGCCAAACTTAGTAAGTACGGCAGGATAGATTACTCTCCACAGGATACCGGGTCAATGTTGTTGTCCAAACACCACACACAGAATCTTTTCCACTTGCTTGCATAAGCCGATCGTGTGGAAGGGCGCTTTGCTTCTTTTAGGATTTCCATACAGTCCTGAGGTAGGTTCAAGTGTCCATATTGCACTAGCTCAGGAGCCATGCTGCCAAACTCAACGATGAGAGGTTGGGATGAGATATCTGCCCTCTGAACTTCGTGAGCAGGTCCGGACGATGAGGCAGCCTGATGTGTGGCTTGAGTGACCGGTGAAGAAGGTCTGGAAACCACCATTGGCGTGGCCATTCTGGAGCAATTAGGATCATTTTGGACTGAGCATTGGATAACTTCTGGAGGACTGCCGGAATCAGGGGAAGCGGTGGAAAGGCGTAAAGAAATGCTCCTGACCAGCTTATCCACAGGGCATTCCCCAGTGTCCCTGGATGGTAATATCTGGAGGCGAAGTTTTGGCATTTTTTGTTTTCTGGGGTTTGCGAATAGGTCTATAGAGGGGGTACCCCATAGTGCGAAAATGGAACGAACGACGTCCTTGTGTAACACCCATTCGTGGTTCTCGTCCATTACGCGGCTGAGAGCATCCGCTTGAACATTCTGGCTGCCAGGCAGGTGAGTTGCCACTAGCGACAGGTTCCTGGCTAGAAGCCAATGCCAGATTGTCTGAGCCTCTCTGGATAATATCCTGGACCTGGTGCCTCCTTGTTTGTTTACGTAATACATAGTGGCCACGTTGTCCGTCTGGAGGAGGAGAGTTTCCGTTTTCAGAGAGGGTAGGAAGGCTTTGAGCGCAAGGTGGACTGCGCAAAGCTCCAGCAGGTTGATATGATAGAGACTCTCTCTCTGTAACCACTTGCCTTGGACTCGAAGATGATCCATGTGCGCTCCCCATCCGAGCAGTGATGCGTCTGTTACGATGGTTTGAGCTGGAGGCTGTTGTTGGAAAGGAATCCCCACCAAGAGATTGTTGGGTGAACACCACCACTTGAGGGACTGTAGGGCGTGGGGAGAAAGGAGGACTTTGTTCTCCCAATCGTCCATCAGTTGACACCATTGATCCTCCAGGTCTTCTTGTAAGGGTCTCATATGGAGGCGAGCATTGGCAACGAGATGGATACAAGACGCCATCGAGCCCAGTAGAGAGGCTATTACTCTTGCAGTGGTCTGTGGAGTTCTCTCTAGTTGTTTGCACTTTTGGAGAATCAATAATCGCCGTTCCTCCGAAGGAAACACCTTTCCTAGATTGGTATCTATAATGGCCCCTAAGTAATGCAACCTCTGAACAGGCGTTGCTGTGGACTTCAGGAGATTGACTTGAAGACCGAGATTCTGTAACAGCTGTAGAGCCCATTTGAAATGTTGTTGGGCCTCTAGATAACTGGAGGCCTTTATGAGCCAATCGTCTAGACAGGGGTAGACAAATATTCAATGTTTCCTCAAGTGGGCGGCTACCACCGCCATGCATTTGGAAAAAGTTCTCGGTGCTGATTTGAGGCCGAAGGGTAGAACCGCAAATTGGTAATGAAGTTTGCCGACGGTGAACCTTAGGAATTTTCGATGTTTCTTGCTCACCGGAATATGAAAATAAGCGTCGCAAAGGTCTATCGCACAGAGCCAGTCGCCCTGACGAAGATGTGGGTAAATTTGGTGCAAGGATAGCATCCTGAATTTCTCTTTGCGAATCCACTTGTTTGCTGTCCTTAGATCTAGAATGGGACGAAACTCTTGTTTGTCCTTTTTTGGCACAAGAAAATACCTCAAATAAATCCCTTTCCCTTGTTGGCTGATCGGGACGGGTTCTATAGCTCTTTTTTGTAATAGAATAGTGACTTCTAACTGAAGAGCTTCGAGGTGGTGGCTGGCTGGTTTGGGTGGAACAGATGGCGGAGGACTGGTGAATCTGAGAGCGTAACCATGTCGCACAATATTCAATACCCAGGCGTCTGATGTGATGTGTAGCCACTCGTCCAGATGATTTGAGATACTTCCCCCTACCGGAGTGGATAACGGAGGAGGGGGAAGCGAAGATTCAGGGCTTAGACGCGGGAGCCTGGCGAGTTGCCTGAGTTTGTGGCGTTGAACGACCCCTTGTCGACTTTCGCTGTGTCGAGAAGGCCCTTTGATGTTTCTGTTGCTGCTGGGGGCGTGAAGACATCCAGTGTGGTGTCTGATACCTGTGGGTGAAAAGTCTTCGCTGATAGGGACGGAATACTTTTCGTTGTTCTTTCGGGCGTTCTATGCCTACCGCTTTTAGAGTGTCTAACTCAGACTTCATCCTGGCCATCTCGTCATCGGCATGAGAGCCGAACAAAGTGGAGCCTGAGAAAGGTAAATTCTGTATTCTCTGCTGTGCTTCTGGTTTGAGAGATGTCAGTCGCAACCATGCGTGTCGTCTTAACGCTACTCCGTGAGCGTAGTTATGTGCAGACAGCACCGAAGAATCAGCAGCAGCGCTTACTACCTGGTTAGGATCCGGTTGAACCCACTTCTGAAAATGCCCCTGGTAGAGCAATTGGTGTAGTTTCTGGCTTTGGTACTGGCTCTTCCCCCCATTCCATCCCTGCAATCTGTTCTGTGGCTTCTCCAGCGCACATGAGACTAATTTGGTGGAATGTGGCTGGTTTAGCCAGCAAACTGGGCACCCAAGATTGGATAACTTACATTGAGTCCGGGGATGTTTGCATGTTCCAAGAGACTTGGGCAAGGGAAGATTACAACCATCAAGGTTACGAGTCATTTTCCATCTCGGCTAGGTGGGAGGGTAAGGGCCGCCCCTCTGGTGGACTTACAACTTGGGTGGCTTCCCACTTAGGATGTCAGGCTTCACGCCTACCGGTGCCATCAGATGATATCCTAGTGGTTTTATTAGCCTGGCCGAACCTAGCGAAACTAGCCCTGATAAATATTTACTCTAGGCCAGTGGGAGCTTCGCGTGAATCCCCCACTATAGAGGAGCTTTCAGTATATTTAGCGGAAATGCCAAGAGATATCCCTTACATAGTGGGAGGGGATTTAAATTCCCATTTCGAGCCGTTGGTCGGTCTCGTAGAGGGATTTCCCATGGAAGAAGAGTTCAGGTGGTCAGTACCCTCTGTTGTAGCACCTTCCCCAAAGGCATGGACGCCTGTGGCTTTGCAGATTACTGCTCTCACCCTAAAGCATGGAATTAGAGCCTGCAATGGACGTATTAAGTCTGATGTACCAAGCAAAACCACGTACAATAGAGTGGGAAGAGAGTCCCGCTTGGACTATGCTCTTGTACAGATAGTGAACTGGTCTTCTATCCTGGACTTTAGGGTGGTGGAGAGACTGGATAGTGACCATAACGCCCTTGAACTCGATCTTAGCCATCCTGGGCCAAAGGCCTCCACAACAACCATGGGGGAGTCCAAACCTGAACTACTATTAGACAATAACAGGAGAAGAATCAGGTGGGATAAACTAGCTACGAGCCAAGTGAAACTTTCGAAGCTCTACGCAGGTTTAATCCCCATTTTGAAAAAAGTGGGAGAGCTAGCCAACGATGTGGGCAATATAGCCCACTATGAGAAATTATACCAGGCTCATGAGGACCTTATAAAGGGAGCGGCCTCTGAGCTTTTTACCAGGGTCCAGAATCAGAAGAGGATCCAACAACATAACTCCTTATGGTATAATGCAGTCTGTAGGAAGGCAAAGGGAGAACTCCTCAGATGCATCAAGGAGGGAACAGATAGAGAGAAGCTGCGAGAAAGTAGACGGGCTTATAAAAAACTGGTCATCCATGCTAAAACCGAATGGGAGGAGAACCAGTGGGAGGAGCTTACCACTTCCCTCGCAACAAGAGACCACCGAATGTTTTGGAGAGTAGTAAACGGGGGGTCGGGGAACCTCCATTCGGCAATAGAACCAAATATTGCAGCAGGGGTGTGGCTGGCACACTTCCAGTCTCTCTACAGTTCCGAGCAGGGAGAAACTAAGATTGATTGCGGTACTGGACTGGTAGAGTATGGCGGGGATTTGATAACAGTGGGGGAGGTGAAGGTAGCACTAATGGGACTTAAAGCTGGAAAGGCGCCAGGATTGGACGGCCAGCCCGGGGACCTGTTCAAGCAGGAGCCTGGTGTTTGGGCCCCCTATCTGGCTGCAGTGTTTAATGGAGTTTTGTGTGGCATGGAAATTCCGAGTACTTGGCTGGGGGCAGAGGTGGTTCCTATATTTAAAAGGGGCTCGCCCCTGCTCCCAGCCAACTACAGACCAATCAGTCTAATTGACGTGTCACAGAAGCTGTTTGGCAGGATACTGCTGAATCGGCTTCAGGACTGGGTGGAAGAAACGGGTGCCCTTAGTCCGTATCAGGCGGGATTTAGAAATGGAGTTTCTACAGTAGACCAGGTTTTTCGTCTGAACATTATCTATTGGAGGGCAGCAATATTGGAAGGGGGTAGTTTATACACTATATTTGTGGACCTGAGGGCTGCGTTCGACCTCGTGCCCAGAGGGAAACTCTGGAGTGTTCTGGCTGAGATGGGGGTCCCCCCAGACATCCTGATAATTTTAAAGAGATTGCACCATAATAACTATGCCCGGGTCAGGTGCGGGAAACATGGGGAATTAACAGACAGATTCCCCGTTGACAGGGGGGTTAGACAGGGCTGTGTATTGGCACCGACCCTGTTCTGCCTCTTCGTCAACGGGGTAATCGCCCATCTCAATGGAACTGAATACACTGATGCCCCAAAATTGAATGGCGGCAGGGTGCCTGCAATCATGTTTGCAGATGACGCCCTGCTGCTGTCCAAAACCCCCATGGGGATACAGAGGATCCTTGATTCTTTTGTGGCTTTTTGCACAGATAGGGGGTTAGAAATCAATGCTAACAAAACCAAGTTTATGGTTATGAACCCAACCCCAAGATCACGCCCGAACCCCTTACTGGGAGCTTCACGTTTAGAGAGAGTTTCCACCTTTGAATATCTAGGTGTAACGTTGAATGAAACCATGTCCTGGGGAACTCACCAGACTAGGGTTAACCTTAAATTAGTGCAGACCACTGGCGGCATTGCTCGGTTGATGAGAAGCTCCACATATCGACCGCTGGGGCCGCTTATCCAGATATACAAGGCACAGGCTAGAGGAGCTCTGATGTACGGGGCGGAACTGTGGGGTCACACAGCTTCCTGCAGTTTGTCTATAACTGAGAACAACTTCATTAGACAGATAGTAGCACTTCCGTCCAGTACTCCGCTCCTCCCCCTGAGGATGGATCTGGGTCTGAGACCAATAGCAGATGAATTAGGTCTCAGACCCATAGTCTTCTGGCGAAGGCTATGGAGCACCGAAGAACTCTCTTCTTATAGGGCGGAACTGAGGGAGTTTTTAACCCACCCTAAAGCCCTACAGATCCCGTGGATAAAATATATAAAAAAGTCCTGTATGGGATTGGGCCTCCCTGACCTGTGGTCGGATCCAGCTAACGCCTCACTAAGGATCCCACGAAGAGCTTTGGTCAGTGCTTACCACGAGCAGAAATTAGCTATGGCCCTAGACTGCAAGAATGAGGGGTCATTAACATCTGTATTCGCGCAAAGCAAGGACTCATACCGTTTGGAGAGGGTTCTGGATGCTATGTCTCCTGTGCTGGCCAGGAAGCTTTTTCTCCAATGGAGATATGGCACATTGCCTCTGCGATCTTACACCTGCTCCTGGTCAACACTGCCATCTACCAAGCTATGTCCGACATGTGTGGGAGCAGAGGAAAGCGATCTGCATGTGGTCTTGTTTTGTCCAACTTACATGGCCGCCAGGAAATATTGGCTCCTACCACTTATTAGAAACCTTGGTTTTAGGGAGTACCTCCCGGTGTACAGAATTTTAAAAACTGATGTTTCAGGTCCAATTGTGTTTGCACTAGCCAAATTCCTTACCAATGTCTGGCATACTCGTACCCGTATTTTAAAGTTGCAGGCTCCTATCTAATTTTAAGTTTTCATTTCAATTGTATGGTCTTTTATCTGATGTGTTTCCTGTTTACTTTCCCTTGATGGTTTTACATGTTCATATGTGTGTTTTTTGTGTACATCTTTTATGGCCTAATTGGCCGAAATAAAGAAAAGAAAGAGGTTAGAAACCATGGCTCCCTCACCCACGACCTCCAAGAAATCTTCCCTTTTGTCCTTAGGAAGATGCTCCGCAAACTGCAGCATAGAGTCCCAGAGGGCCCAATCGTATCTCCCTAATAAAGCAGTGGCACTGGCTGCTTTCATTGTGATGGCTGCGGTAGAGCATACTTTTCGGCCTGCAGCATCGATCTTTCTGCTCTCTTTATCCGGAGGTGAGGAGGAAGACGGTGATGTAGAGTGCAACTTCTTTGCCGCTACTATAACCACCGAGTCCGGCACTGGGTCCGACCTCAAGAATAGAGGATCTTGTTCCGGTGGACGATACTTCTTAATAAGTCTGGAAGGAGCAGATTTTGTTGCGGCCGGTGTCAGAAAAATATCCATTGCCGGTTCAATAAGACCCGGAACCAGTGGAAGCAAAGGTTTTGAAGATGTCCTCTGGTGTAACGTCTCGAAGATTACTGAGGTCGATGGAGCGGGTACCGCCAGCGGGATATTTAGTTTGGTCGCCCCTCGCACTAAGACCTCTTGGAATGTATTCACGTCGTCTATGGGGGACACTATAGGGGACAGTGAGTCCGATAGGGTTGGAGAGTAGTCCCATGTAGACGAAGAAGAATGTCTATGACGTGAATGTGGAGATCTCTGCCGTGACTCATGACGATGGTGCCGAGAGGAAGACGAACGTCTAGAGGAATGTCTAGAATGCCTGATGGATTGCGTTGGAGTCCTCGGAGCAAACTCTGAAGGGGGAGCCGGAAGAGGAGCCGTAGGTGTTACTGGTGTCTGCGGCAACGGCGACTGTTGAGGAGAGAGCTGTGGCGACGCTGGAAGCAGGATGAGTGAGGCAGAGGATTCTGAAGTGGTATAAACCCTTCTAGGTCTCTTTGATTGTCGCCTCGACGTCGACACACTCCTCGACGTCGAAGTACGGTGACGGCGAGTGCCTCTTGAGGTCGATTCCTCTCGCCGCTGAGAACCTCTCGACGACGATGCTCAACGTCGATGTGGTGACGGCGACCGTCTCCGACGGCGAGCACTCTCTCTCGACGCCGATCGCCCTCGCCATGTCGACGGCGAACCGGACCCAGATCTTCTCGACGTCGATCGTCCTCGCCGCGTCGACGGCGACCCAGACCCTCTCGACGGCGAGCGTCCACGCCGTCTCGACAGCAAAATGGCTGCCGTTGTCGAACGATGTTTCTTCCTCGCCGGTGAACCGGTCCTCGACGGCGAGCATGTTGGTGCCATACCCGGTCTCGACGTCGACGCCCTCGACGTCGTCGGAGACCTATGCCGTTTCTGAGCAGGTCCGGTAGGAGTTGCAGAGGAAACAGGGTGAGCCCTGGTAGAAGACTGACCTTCTCCTCGCTCTGTGGCAGAATGACCACTTTTTCTCCTGTCCTCTCTTGCCTGAAGTCGAATTTTCTTCCTATCACGAAGAGTTCTCCTGGAGAAAGTTCTACAGATGTCACATGATTCAGGTTTGTGGCTGGATGGAAGGCAAATTATACAGACTCAATGTGGGTCTGTTTTAACCTTTTTTCTGCCACAAGAAGGGCATTTATCAAAAAGTGAAGGCATTTCTAAACTAGAAAAACCTCAAATTTCTGTCAGAATTTTACAGAAAAGAGTAGCAAATGTTCACTCAATATTAAAAACGTCGAGTGAAATTGAAATTCAAAAGATTTTAAAGAATTTCTGTCAAAAAAAGGCTTTGTGAGGTAGAGCTCAATGCTTCAGGGTCCTGTCAGAAAGGAGCCGGAAAAAAGAACTGAGGCAACTGCCTTTTGCTGTGCATGATGGGATACAGGAAGACTTTACTTTCTTAAAGGCACAGCTCTATTTACATTCTGTATAATGGCAGCCTATGGGCTACACTGCCCTGCATTGTTTTATTCTCATGAGAGGTGTAAATAAAGTATGAGAATGTATTTGTTATTACATTTCTAGAATAAATAGGTGTTTGAACGTGAATTTACACTACAACTGTTTTCTTTTCAACAATTTGGCCTGTGTAGCTGTTCACATAGGCTGCACAATGTTATTCTTAAGTGATTTTTGACACACCTTTTTCAAAGGGCTGGTATTTGCACTTAAGAATATACTTCACATCAGTGCTCCGGGGTCCCCGCAGGCGCGCGGAACTATTCAGTGCTTATGACTATCATGGAAATACCCCTACGAGAGAAATACGTTTCTTACCTGTTCTTCGGTTTTCCAGCATTGGTATCTTTCATAGATTCACATGCTTGAAAGCTTCCCTTGTTGTCAGACTGGGGAACCCCCGGTAACATTTCCAACAACAGTACATATGTAAGCAATCTTTTACACTGACACTCAATACACCTTTATTCAACCTATCTTCATCATTAAAACGATCCAAACTTCAGACAATCAGACCCCAACGCACCCAGCTATTCCACTACTGATGCTTCCAACTGTCAGATTTTCGGAACCACAAGTACTTTTTTCATTTTCCTTTTTTAATATTCATTTGGAAGCCTCAATAAAGGGGAGGTAAACAGGCTGCATGTGACTCTATGAACAATATCAATGCTGGAGAACCGGAGTTACAGGTAACTTATTTCCTTCTCAAGCACTGGATCATTCATAGATTCACATGCTTGAAACCAGACTAACATAGCAATACAGATTGCTGAGAACTGCTTGACCCATTGCTACGTTTGCTCACTTGCAAATCTACACAATAACACTTAACAAAAGCATGTCTTGTTTTCTACATTACTGCTTTGCAAAATCCTCAAATGACATCACTGCAAAGAATGCTGTTGTCGTTTCCACTGCTCTTGTTGAATGCGCCCTAACTTTCTGCCTCTGTGGCCTTCTCGTCAATGTATGAGCTGTAACTATACATGCCACAATCCATTGTGCAACTGTCTGTTGGATACTGCATTTCCTTTACTTTCCAAGCCATAAGCAACTGATCTGTATTCCAAATTCCCTTAGTTACTTGTAAGAAAATTAGTTACTTACCTGTAACTGTGGTTCTCCAATATTGGTATCTTTCATAGATTCACATGCTTGAATCATCCCTATCGCCGAGGTGGGAGCCTCACGGTAACCTGAAATACACATAGCAGTACACTATATACACTATGCCCCAAGGGCCTCCTTAGGTTCATTTATAGTCTATCCATGTCGTTTTGCAAAAAAGACCCAAAGTTGAACCTCAGCCAAACACTCCCAACAGAGGCTCTTTCCCTCAGATTTTCTAGTACAAGTGTGAAGATAAGAGTTTATCTATAAGGGGAGCCTCTGCGGGGAAGAGGGTGGGTTGCATGTGAATCTATGAAAAATACCAATACTGGAGAACCACAGTTACAGGTAAGTAACTAATTTTCTTCTCCAGTATTGGATCTTTCATAGATTCACATGCTTGAATTAGAGTAGCGAGCAGTAATATTGATTAAGTAGACATATAGCCATATTTATACAATCTGAACCAACATCAGAATATCAATAGAAATGAGAGCAAAAGTACTTCTAGTTAGTGCTCAATGGAACGTAATCATGTTACTCTGTAAGTAACTATCAGTCATAATAAGCACAGATCACTGCTTTACAACCACTATATAGCATGCTACGATAATCAGGCTCTAGCATAAACACAAGAAATGGAACAGATTAATCTTGATTAAAATAAGAAAACCGTTGTTCACCTTACCCCGGTTGTGGAGGTGGGATGATCCAAGAGGCTCACCTTAGCGAAATAAGTGCCTCAAGACTGCTTGGCCCACTGCTGTGTCCATGGTATTCGCTTCCTCAAGACAGTAGTGCTTAGTGAACGTATGCTGGCTGGACCATGTGGCTGCTCTACAGATTTGCCGCAGGGGTACTCCAGCGAAGAGGGCAGCCGATGCGGCTACCGCCCTTGTCGTGTGGGCTCGTACCTTGCTTTGGAGAGGCTTACCAGCCTGGGTATGACAGAATTGGATTGCTTGGCCAATCCACCTAGCTATATTCTGTTTGGATACTGTAAATCCCTTCCTTGCGTTTCCAAAGGCTACGAACAACTGGTCTGACTTGCATATGCTCTGAGTCTTTTGCAGGTAAAACTTCAGACATCTTTTAACGTCCAGGGAATGCAGTGCCTTTTCTGCCACTGTTTGCGGATTAGGAAAGAAGGTCTTCAAAACAACTGGTTTATTTAGATGGAAAGTTGAGGGCACCTTCAGAATGTACTTGGGATTCGTTCTCAAAATCACGCGTAGTGAACTGAAGAAAAGGCTCTTTAATGGTAAATGCCTGTATGCCACTCACTCTCTTAGCGGAGGTAAGAGCCAGCAACAACGCCGTCTTCCATGAAATTAACTTTAACTCCGCTCTATGAATGGGCTCAAAGGGAGGCTTCATGAGTTGCCCCAGGACCACGTTCAGGGACCACAACGTTGGAGGCTTCTGCACTGGTGGAAAAGTATGAAACAGTCCTTTAAGGAACTGCTTTATAATTCTGGTGGAATACAATGAAACCGCATCTTGAGATCTGCAGTATCTTGAAATTGCTGCCACGTGCACGCGGATCGAAGCGTATGAGAGTCCAGACTTTGCCAGGTGTAACAAGTACGGTAATACCTGCTCTGGAGGGGAGGAGATCGGGTGCATCCCTTCCAGCTGCGCACCACAGACAAAAACGCTTCCATTTAAGCCTGTAGGTCCTGTTGTTAGTATCCGCTCTAGCCCTGGCTAGAATCTTTCTGCACTCAGAAGAGATGTTGACGTTGGAGTACTCATGGAACTCAGGAGCCAGGCCGATAAGTGGAGAGATGACGGATCCGGATGTCTGACTTGGCCCTGGTGCATCGTTAATAGGACTGGTTTCCGTTTGAGTAGCACATGTGGTTGTTCCGAGAGCATGAGGAGCTCCTTGAACCACACCTGTCTGGGCCATCTCAGTGCTATTAATAGGAGGTGACAAACCTCCGCCTTCATCTTGCTGATGACTCTCGGAATGAGTGGGATCAGAGTAAAAGGGTAGGCATAAATGCCGGACCATCTCATTGAAAACGCATTCCCCCACGATCCTCTTTGGGGAAGCCAGCTTGCGTAGTAGGGGCATTTTCTGTTCTCGAATGTGGCAAACAGATCGATGTTTGGTTTGCCCCATAAATGGAATAGCTGATCCAGAATCTCCTGATCCAGTTCCCACTCGTGGTAGGGGATTATTGTCCTGCTCAGGGTGTCCGCCAGTACGTTGTTGTGTCCCGGGACATGCTCTGCTTTCAGAGAAATGTTGTGCTTTATGGCCCATTTCCATATGTTTTGAGCCTGCTGTGAGAGCTGTAGAGACTTTGTGCCTCCCTGTTTGTTTAGGTAAAACATGCACGTGGTATTGTCAGTTCTGATCAAGACATTTGAGCCCTGAAGCCTTGGTAAGAAAGCTTTTAGAGCGAAATCTATAGCTTTGAGCTCCAGGTGATTGATGTGGAGCAGTTTGTCCTTCGGAGTCCAAGACCCACTGATGCGAAGAGCCTGAAGGTGGGCACCCCACCCTTCGAGGGAAGCAACCGTCGTCACGATATAGCGAGGCACCTGATGAAGAAACGTGAGACCTCTGGACAAATTTGCCGGTGTTGCCCACCAATCCATGGCTGCTCTCATCTCCGATGAGATGAGAATTTTGTCCTTGAAAGACCCCTGAACCTGGTGCCATTGTAAATCCAATTGCTCTTGTAGGGGCCGCATCTGTAGTCTGCAGTCTGGAACCAGCGGAATGCATGATGAGATCATTCCCAGCAATGACTTGTAAACGTGAACTGAAACACACTTTTTTGCCGAGAGGTTGCGGGCTAACCTACTGAGCTTTAATTTTCTTTCCTGCGATGGGTACGCTTTGCATTGGACAGTGTCCAGTATCGCTCCTAAAAAGCTCAATGTCTGCGTTGGATGAAGATGCGATTTCTGGTAGTTGACGGTAAGTTCCAGATCATCAAACAACTGGAGGCAGAGGGATATGACGCACTACCTGGCATTTTGATGGTGCTTTTATGAGCCAGTCATCGATAAAGGGAAACACCTGTATGCCCGACTGGCGAAGATGAGCCGCCACCAAAACCAGCATCTTTGTAAAAATTCTGGGGGCTGATTTTAAACCGAAAGGTAGGACCCGAAACTGTAGATGCATACCAGCTACCTTGAACCTGAGGAGTTTCCGGTGGTTGCGGTGTATCGGAACATGAAAATACACATCCTGGAGGTCTAGGGATGCCATATGATCTCCGGTACTCAGGAGGCGCAAGATGTCCTGCAGTGTTTCCATCCTGAACGACTGTTTCTTCAGAAACTTGTTTAGCAACCTTAAGTCCAGAATGGGGCGCCAGTCTCCGGAGGGTTTCTTCACCAGAAAGAAGCGTGAGTAGAACCCCTTGTTCCTGTGAGGAGCAGGGACCAGCTCTATTGCTCCCTTGCGTAGCATCACTTGTACTTCCTTGAGGAGTTTGGCTACTCGTGGAGGTGGATGGCCCAATGGCGGGATGTCCGGTGGTTCTGAATGAACTCCAGAGTATGTCCTCTGGCGATTACGTCCAACACCCATCTGTCTGATGTTATGACCTTCCAACGAAGGAAGTGAGAAGTGATGCGACCCCCGACCCTGGAGCCCCTGGTAGTGTAGGAAGCTGGTATGGCTAGCTGGTCATTTGTTCCTGCTGGTATCTCTTCCCCGTGTCGCTGGTCTTTCTTTCGCCGGGTGCCGATATGCTGCGGTAGGTGGTAACTGGTAATGTTGTTGATGTTGTCCGTATTGCTGTCTGGGTCCTGTTGTAGAGGATTGATACTGGGGTCTATGTTGCTGAAAACCCCCTCGAAAGGAGTAATTTCCGCTGCCTCTTGCCCCACGAAAGGGCTGTCTGCAGTACTGCAAGGTACCAAGCGATCTCGCCGTGTCAGTATCCGTCTTTATGGATTGTAGCATGTCGTCAACATGCTTCCCAAATAGACTCTCCCCATCATACACCATATCTAGGATGTGGCTCTGGACTTCTGGGCGGAAAGAGGTAGACTTGAGCCATCCCTGCCTACGCAAGACCGCTGCTCCTGCAAGTTGGCGGAATCCTGTTAAGGAAATGTCTATGGCGCAGTGAATGATCTCCGCTGCGATCCGCTCAACCTCTAGCAGCACTTTCCTTGCTTCCACCTTGATATCCCCAGGTAATAAATCCACGTAAGCTGACATGTCCACCCACATCTGTCGATCGTACCTCCCTAGTATGGCCAAGCAATTGGCCGCCTTTACTGTAATCGCTGCTACCGAGAATAACTTTTTTCCAATGTTATCCAACCTCCTCCCATCCTTGTCTGGAGGCGCTGCCATAGGTGCCGAAGGGTTCTTTGACCTGCATTGTGCAGCCTGGGATATTACTGAGTCCGGATTTGGTTGCGATATTAAACAGGCTGGAGTGTTGTCCGGGGCCATGTATTTCTTCTCCAGCTTTGGCATCTGTGAAGGCACTGTGGCTGGGTTCTTCGTAGCCTTCAATCCCTCTTGCCATAGGAAGTCCACTATTGGGATTGCTCTTACAGATTTCCTTGATGGCTCTTTGAAATCGTATAAGAAACAATCTGTTTCCTGGGAAACGATAGGAAAGTCGAATCTCTTGGCCGCCCTTTCCATTAAATTGTGGAAACCTCCAATGTCCTCCGGGGGCGAATCAACTGGACCTGCTGGCGGCGGCGACGGCGTGGGAATGAGGTAGTCATCCCACTCACTAGGGGCTGCCTCAGAAATTTCTCCTTCTTCCCTCTCTTCATCTGATGAGATGTGTTCATCCTGTGGCGGTGGTACTAATGGGACACTAGTAAAAGAGGCCTGTATAGGTGTCTGTTGACTGTACGGCCTAGATGGGGTTGCGGATGTTGATGGTGGGAATCGTCTATAGTAGTCCCTGAGCACACCCTGTAGATTTGTCACCAGAGACCTGGGCATGGGGAAAGACGGTTCCTGTTCCCCCCTTGGGTATGAAGAGCCCTCCTGATATACCGTTGAAGAATAATAGAGCTGCTGCTGTCCTTCCTCCTCCTCATCTAAGTCTTGGCACTTCCATGCAGCTGAGATGGGCTACTGGCTGCACCGAACATTCCCTCATCCTGGGAATAATTATCGTCATCGTCATCTAATAGATGCTGCGGTGGATACGGCAGGACTTTGCTTGGAGATGTATGGCTTGGAAGGATTGAAGATGTCCTTTCTCCCATGGAGATAAAAGAAAGAGGGAGGAATCTTGTGGACTCCTGCTGTGCTTCGAAGTCTCCAGAAGGGGGCATGATGGTCAACGGTTGAGTGGACAGAACTTCCAACCCTGCTGCTGACATTGCAGTATCCGTCGTCGACAGTCCCCTCGTCGACGGTTCTCTCGTCAACGGTGACAGTTGTCTCGCCGACGGTTGTCTCGTTGAGGGCGCAGGTGTGTGCGTCGACGTCGTTTATATTTTTCTCGACGACAGGTGCTTTGTCGACGGTAAACGACTTCTGCTCCCGCCTTCGTCAACGACGCCTTTTTGAATATCTTGGCCGTTATGATCATCATCGATGACAGCGGTGACGATGTTATAATCATTGGATATACTGCCGTCGTAAACGTGGATGTCATCGTCGTCGATGTGACCGTCGACAGACGTTTCTTGGTGACATCAAGAGTGAGCCATACCAGATCACTCGTCGGCGACAGTGACAGAGAGGCACTTTTTGCTGGTGCCTTTTTTCCCACAGGCGTTGTATGCTCTGAACGAACCTTTTTTAAGAGTTTCGCCTGGTGTTCTGATCTAGCAGTAGTAGGCTCTTGGTGCCCCCGTTTCTACATAGGTTTATGCTTTGTCTTTTTCATCATCTTCTTTGGGGGTTCCTCAGACAGTTCTTCTTTTTCTCCATGACGTTTGAGAGAGCGAGATGATGCTTCACTCTCATCTAAGGATGGGTTTTCCATGGCTTTCTGCCTCTGGAGCCACAACAGAAGCCTACCCTCACGGTCCTAGAGGGTTTTCTGACTCAAGGTGCGACAGATTTTACAGTCTCTCACCTTGTGGTCAGGATGGAGGCAGTACATACACTTTTTGTGGGGGTCATCAACGTGAAGTCTCTTCTTCCCACAGCTGCCACAATCTCTAAACAGACCTTTCTTAGCCTGCTGAGACATGCTAGAATTGTAAAAGCAAAATTTTCTGAGAGAAAAATTCCTGTCAGAAAGGTATACTGAGCAGAGCTCAGTGAGACTCCCTTCACACGACGTGCAGTAGAAAATCTGAGGGAAAGAGCTTCTGTTTGGAGTGTTCTAGAGGGTGTCGACGCCTAATTGGCTGAGGTTCAACTTTGGGTCTTTTTTGCAAAACGACATGGATAGACTATAATAGAACCTAAGGAGGCCCTTGGGACCTAGTGTATATAATGTACTGCTATGTGTCTTTCAGGTTACCGTGAGGCTCCCACCTGGACGACGGGGATGATTCAAGCATATGAATCTATGAAAGATCCAATACTGGAGAAGTAAATTTTCAGATATCTCTTAATGTCTAATGAATGCAACACCATTTCAGCTGCTGTTACAGGCTTTGCAAAACAACACTGGCAATGTTATCTTCTGCCTTAGATAAAAGTAGTTGGATTTGTCATTACTGTCACTTTTTCATTTATAAAAATCAGATACTGTTCCTTGAAACTTATTTCCATGGAGTTCATAAACTCTCCTTGCTGACTGATGTTATGGCCAACAAAAAAAGCAGTCTTCCATGTCAAATATTTTAAATATTGCTTTGTGAATTGGCTCAAACGGGGCTTTCCACAAACCTGCCAATATTGTTTAATTCCCATTCAAGTGACATTTTCTGTACTGCTGGAAATACTCTAAATAGAACTTTGATACATTCTTTAATAATTATTTGAGAATAACAACACATTTTATTAGATGTTCTAAGAAATCTTGTAATTGCTGCAAGAAGCACTTTTACTGATCCAAAAGACAGTCCAGATTTTGCCAAATGCAATAGATATGGTAAAACCTCATGCTGCTCCATACATATTGTGTAGGAAGTTGGCTCTGTATATACTATTTCAAAGTAAGAAATAGTGTGCACAGAGTCCAAGGGTTCCCCTTAGAGGGAAGATAGAGGCAAAAAGAGATAATTCCAATGCTCTATTTTGTGGTAGTGTGGTCGAGCAGTAGGCTTATCAGAGGGCAGTGTTAAGCATTTGTTGTACACACACAAGCAATAAATGAGGAACACACACTCAAAGACAATTCCAGGCCTATAAGTTTTTATATAGAAAAATATCTCTTCTTAGTTTATTTTAAGAACCACAGGTTCAAGATTTACAAACAATACTTTAAATGAAAGGTATTTCACTCAGGTATCTTAGGAACTTTGAATCATCACAATAGCATGTACAGTTGTGGCAAAAATGGCAATAAGCTATTTTAAAAGTGGACACACTGCAAAAATCAACAGTTCCTGGGGGAGGTAAGTAAATGTTAAGTTCAAAGGTAAGTAAAACACTTACAGGGTTCAAAGTTGGGTCCAAGGTAGCCCACCGTTGGGGGTTCAAGGCAACCCCAAAGTTACGACACCAGCAGCTCAGGGCTGGTCAGGTGCAGAGGTCAAAGTGGTGCCCAAAACACATAGGCTTCAATGGAAATAGGGGTGCCCCGGTTCCAGTCTGCCAGCAGGTAAGTACTCGCGACTTCGGAGGGCAGACCAGGGGGTTTTGTAGGGTTCCAGTGGGGACGCAGGTAGGCACAGAAAGTACACCCTCAGCAGCACTGGGGCGGCCGGGTGCAGAGTGCAAACAGGTGTCGGGTTTTCAATAGGTTTGAATGTGGAGAACCAGGGGTCTCTTCAGCGATGCAGGCAGGCACAGTGGGGGCTCCTCGGGGTAGCTACCACCTGGGCTAGGAAGAGGGTCGCCTGGGGGTTGCTCCTGCACTGGAGTTCGGTTCCTTCAGGTCCTGGGGGCTGTGGGTGCAGTGTCTTTTCCAGGCGTCAGGTTCCTTGAAGCAGGCAGCCGCGGTCAGGGGGAGCCTCTGGATTCCCTCTGCAGGCGTCGCTGTGGGGGCTCAGGGGGTCAACTCTGGCTACTCAAAGGCTTGCAGTCGCCGGGAGTCCTCCCGGTGGTGTTAGTTTTCCGCAGGTCAAGCTGGGGGCGTCGGGTGCAGAGTGGAAAGTCTCACGCTTTGGGGAAACGTGTGGTCTTTAAAAGTTCCTTCTTTGTTGCAAAGTTGCAATTCTGGTGAACAGGGCCGCTGTCCTCGGGAGCTTCTTGGTCCTTTTAGATGCAGGGTAGTCCTCTGAGGCTTCAGAGGCCGCTGGACCCTAGGGGATGCGTCGTTGTTGCAGTTTTTCCCGAAGTGGGGAGACAGGCCGGTAGGGCTGGGGCCAAAGCAGTTGGTGTCTCCATCTTCTCTGCAGGGCTTCAGGTCAGCAGTCCTTCTTCGTCTTCAGGTTGCAGGAATCTAGTTTCCTAGGTTCCGGGGAGCCCCTAAATACTGAATTTAGGGGTGTGTTTAGGTCTGGGAGGGCAGTAGGCAATGGCTACTAGCCCTGAGGGTGGCTACACCCTCTTTGTGCCGCCTCCCTGTGGGGAGGGGGGCACATCCCTAATCCTATTGGGGGAATCCTTCATCTGCAAGATGGAGGATTTCTAAAAGTCAGAGTCACCTCAGCTCAGGACACCTTAGGGGTTGTCCTGACTGGCAAGTGACTCCTCCTTGTTTTTCTCATTATCTCCTCCAGCCTTGCCGCCAAAAGTGGGGGCAGTGGCTGGAGGGGCGGGCATCTCCACTAGCTGGGATGCCCTGTGGCGCTGTAACAAAGGGGATGAGCTTTTGAGGCTCACCGCCAGGTGTTACAGTTCCTGCAGGGGGAGGTGTGAAGCACCTCCACCCAGTACAGGCTTTGTTCCTGGCCACAGAGTGACAAAGGCACTCTCCTCATGTGGCCAGCAACATGTCTGGTGTGTGGCAGGCTGGCAAAAACTAGTCAGCCCATACTGGAAGTCGGGTATGTTTTCAGGGGGCATCTCTAAGATGCCCTCTGGGTGTATTTTACAATAGAAAGTACACTGGCATCAGTGTGCATTTATTGTGCTGAGAAGTTTGATACCAAACTTCACAGTTTTCAGTGTAGCCATTATGGTGCTGTGGAATTCGTGTTTGACAGACTCCCAGACTATATACTCTTATGGCTACCCTGCACTTACAATGTCTAAGGTTTTGCTTAGACACTGTAGGGGCATAGTGCTCATGCACCTATGCCCTCACCTGTGGTATAGTGCACCCTGCCTTAGGGCTGTAAGGCCTGCTAGAGGGGTGACTTATCTATGCCACAGGCAGTGTGAGGTTGGCATGGCACCCTGAGGGGAGTGCCATGTCGACTTAGTCATTTTCTCCCCACCAGCACACACAAGCTGGCAAGCAGTGTGTCTGTGCTGAGTGAGGGGTCCCCAGGGTGGCATAAGACATGCTGCAGCCCTTAGAGACCTTCCCTGGCATCAGGGCCCTTGGTACCAGGGGTACCAGTTACAAGGGACTTACCTGGATGCCAGGGCTGTGCCAATTGTGGAGACAAAGGTACAGTTTAGGGAAAGAACACTGGTGCTGGGGCCTGGTTAGCAGGCCTCAGAACACTTTCAACTCATAACTTGGCATCAGCAAATGCAAAAAGTCAGGGGGTAACCATGCCAACGAGGCATTTCCTTACATATTGGATCCAGACTTTTTTCACCAGCACATTGCACAAATTGTTGCTGTTTCATATTGTAAGTCTTGACTGCCAACTGAGCCCTTGCATTCTTTAATTCCTCTCTACAGTCTTCTGGTATATTCAAATGACCAAATTCTAAGTCCTGATGAGCCATTACATTAGATGCAGCTCCACCAGGTTGTGGTGAAATATGTGTCCTTGGTTCTTTGAAAGTAAATGTGCATGTGATCTGAAATTTACTGGCCTGTCTACACACAACTCTAACAGGTCTGCATACCAATGTTGACGAGGACATGCTGGTGCTACTAAAAGTGCCCTGCAACTCTATCTCCTCATTTTGCACAATATCACCGCAATTTACGGTACTGGAGTGAATGCATAAACAAACTTACCTTTTCCAGTCCATTGAAAAAATGCATTCCCTTGTGTTTCTGGGCAGATGCGTCTGCTCGCAAACTTTCTGCATTCGCTGTTCTGATCCGTGGCAAACATATCCCATTCTGGCTTTCCCCACTTTGGGAATATTTTGGTCAGTTGCAAGAGTCTATTTCCCACTTGTGAGTATCCACAAAATGTCTGCTCAACTGATCTGCCTGTTCCCTGTCCGCTCCTGGAATATGTTCTGCCATCAACGATACTTTGTTGGCAATGGCCCATTTCCATTTTTCCTGTGCTTTCTTTGAAGGAATCAACAACCCTGTGCCTCCTTGCTTCTGTGTATAGTATACTTTGGTTGTATTGTCCTTCCTTATCATTACCAGATTTTTCTTTACTAAATGTTGAAAGGCTTACCGTTAGCCCCTTGGCCTTCAGTGCCAGTTTGTTTATGTGTAATCTTTCTTCATCTTCTGACTATACATTATGAACAACCTTGTTGTCTAGATATGGTCCCCATCCCATCATGGAAGCATCTGTAGACAGATATTTCTGTGGCTTTTGCACCTAAATACTTTGTCCTTTTCAAACAATTTCGCTCACCTTCCTCTAGTGAAAAGCTTTCTTCATATTTTGAGTTATTTGGAGTATATTGCCCACAATCTCGATTTTTCTGCTGCCACTGCCAGCTCACTTCCTCCTGAATTATTCTCATCCGGAGACCGCAAGGAGGTTTCAAAAGAATTCATGAGGACTTACTCCCAAGCACCACCTTGACCATTCTTGTCACTTATTTTATAAGCATCCTGCCTCATTCCTGTGAAGCGAACACCAACCCATTCAATATTATCAAACATGCTCTTTTAGAAACAGCAAATCCTGTTTTGGCTTCAATTTTGACTTCTTGGTATTTATTGCAAGGGCTAAGTGTAAAAGCACTTTTTGTAATAACTTTCTCATCTCTCTGTTTCTTCACAATGTCCTTGCCTTAATAAGCCAATCGTCCAGATTTGGACACACCATACCACCCTTTCTTCGTATAAACGCTGCTATTGGAGCCATGCATTTGGAAAAGGCCCGAGGAGCTGACCTCAGACCAAAAGGTAGGGCTTTGAACTGATAGTGTTGACCTGCCACCATTAAACAGAGATATTTTCTGTGTTTCTTGTGAATTAGTTTGACGTATGAATCCTATAAGCCTATTGAACTTAAAAAATCTCCTCTCTTTTTAAACAAAAGTATTTCCTGTAACGTGACCATGCAGAAACTCTGTCTTTCTACAAACTTGTTCATTGCCCTCAAATCCAGTATTGGATGCCATTCTCCAGATTTTTTTTAAATGAAAAAGAATCTTAAGTAGAATTCTTTGTATACTTCCTTCATTGGCACCCTTTTAATAGCTTTTTCCTTTGCTATTTCTGTTTGTAATTCTCTCAAATATCTGTTCTTTTCTCTTATTGGCAGGACCGATGGCCTATCCTTTATAAATTCCAGAAAATGTCATTTCTTTGCAATATCCAAAAGCCACTTATCTGTTCTTATGTGCTGCCAATTTTTTAAAATAAAAACTACATCCTCGTCGCTCTGACCGGCAGATGACTGTTGGGGGCTCCTTCCTCTAGCAAGTCATGACATTACGCCTTTGTCCTCAAACCTCGAGGGCTGATTTACTTTCCTGACTCTTATCTTGAATCTTGAGCCTTGTCCTCTCTGCTGCCTTGCCTGTTGTCCCATCGAACTGTACTGGTCATATGATGTATTCTGTCCGTAGGATCGAAGATAAGACCCCTGTTGTCCTTGTTGAAAACAGTTTTTGTTGAGGGCAACAGGAAATGTCAGATTTATTAGTGTTTATTCACTGGTATGACACTACAGCACCATGTTGGAATATAATTTCTATTTCAGTTTTGTCTTTTGTTATATGCATTGTCCGACAGCCTCTTTCAAACAATTGTGTATCAAAGATTTTTTTAGCATTTATTTATATATGGAATTGTGAATGTACAGAATGTTCAGAATTATCCTGGTGTGTTGTAATTTACATTAGTGTTTAGTGTGTATTGTTTGCAGTGTGCAAAATAAAGGGTGGTGCAGGGCCGCACTCCCTTTGGCCTTTACAGTCAAATAATACAGTGAATTTATTCAAAAAATGTGTGGTATATATGACACCACTTTGCATGCAAAGTAACTGTAACACCTGACAGAACTCATTGTAGTGTTTAACTTTCTTCTTCCTCAGCAATATCATCACGAAAAAATGCCTCTGTCTGGTCCAGGCCATGTTCTATGCTTCCCTGATAAAACAGTTCTTGACCTTCAGGGGAAGTGTCCTGTAATAAACGTTATGGTGGTTTTGAAGGCACTGGTGACACCAGCATTGTCTTCAATTTTGGCTCCACTTCCCCAACTCTCATTTCCTTTAAATACATTTTTTGATGTGGAGGGTGGTACCAATGTTTGTTTCTTTTCTATAATCATTTTTCCACTAGTCGACGATAAATTCCCCATGGATGGTAATCTTTGCCTATGGAACTTCCTTCAGCAAAGGTACCTCTTTGGTTGACATTCTACCATTCGTCAACAATGCTTCTCTTCTGGGCATCTTTCCTCCCATCAACGATGTTTCCCTTGTCAGTGATCTCTCGCTCATCGATGTTAACACTCTCACCAACGTCCCTTCTCTGGACAGTAAACCTAACCTGGATCCGCCTTCATTATGTTTGCCTTAATACTTAACAATGCCCTTGTTAGTGTTATCATTAGTGATGATTTATCAATCAACGACTTGTGACTTGTCAAATTAAATCCCTTTGCTTCAATAATGATTTTTCATTATTGACTGAGGCTTAGACCTTGTACTACGTATTTCTTCTGCAGGCTCTTTACCTTTTAACTTGTGTGTCTTTTTGACCAGCTGTCTGACTTTGAACAGCAGAGTCAGAGGCTCCGTTATCCTGCTACACCAATGTATTTCCTTTTACCATTTCTCTCTCTAAAATGGCAAGATCCAGTCGCCTTCTTTAGCTTTCAAAGGCTTTGTTGAAAAAGTCTGGCAAATCCACTGGCTTGTGCTCAGGATGCAAGCAATACAAACATTTTGAATGTGAATCCTCCACATATTTTTTTTTTCCACACGGCCTGCATGCCTTAAATAAAGACATTTAAGTGATGCCTCAGAAATAATGTAAAACCGTTTTCTTCTTCTTTCCACAGAGCTGTCACTTAGGGTTCCTCACACCTAAACGACCGGTATAAAATCTGACAGTTGGAAGCATTAGCAGGGGAACAGCTGGGTGTGGTGGGTTCGGATTAGTTACTTACCTGTAAATCCTAGTTCTCTTCCAGGGGTATCCTCATCAAAGTCATAAACATTGAATATTCCCGCCCTTGTGCGGGGACCCCGGAGCATATATATATAAAATACATACATATTATCATGTGTAAAACAGCAATGCAGGCTATAATCATAAATAGGCTAAAATGCTTTATTTCTATGCAAGTTTTTTTTTTTTTTTTTTTTTTTATATTATAAAATCACAATAGATCATAAATATCTACCTAAGCCCCAAAAGCTGGACTTAGGGAAGTAAACAGCAGTAAATATCAGAGAAAAATAGAAAAAACCACATTGAAAAACAATGAAGCATTCTTAGCCAATAGGCTGCATGCAGGTTAACACAGGAGAACCATAAAAACTTTGGCACCGTGCCTTTAAGACCCTGAGCACCTCCAGTATCCCACCATGCCTCAGGGGTGAAGGGAAGGTGACAGTTGGTTCACAGTTAGGTCAGTACTTTTTTACGGTGACAATCTGTGTAACTGATCAGAAAGATAATCTGTCCTGCACTTCTAGGAGACTTAAGTCCGGGGAGGAGGGTGGGTTGTTTATGACTTTGATGAGGATACCCCTGGAAGAGAACTAGGATTTACAGGTAAGTAACTAATCCTTCTCTTCCAGGGGATCCTCATCAATAGTCATAAACATTGAATAGATTAGCAAGCCCATCCCTAAACTCTGCGGACTGTCCGAAAGAAGTGCAGGAAAGAATACATATTCATGCAAATAGATTTCTAAGAGAGGCCTGCCCCACCTGGGCATCCGCTCTTGCATCCGAGTCTAAACAGTAATGCTTAGTAAAGGTATGCACAGACTTCCATGTAGCAGCCTTACAAATCTCGGAAATTGGTACATTGTTAAGGAGGGCAGCAGTAGCCGCTTTTCCCCTTGTGGAATGCGCTTTTGGCCTAGCCAGTAATTGCTTATTAGCCAGTTGGTAAGTGTTAACAATACAAGACACAATCCATCTTGATATAGTTCGTTTAGACGCTGCCTCTCCTGTTCTTAAATGACCATAATTCAGAAACAAATGGTTAGAATGTCTAATCGGTTTTGTTTTGTCCAAATAGAATTTCAGCACTCTTTTTAAGTCTAAAGAATGCAATGCTTTCTCAGCCGGAGTCTCCGGATTGGGAAAGAAAGTCGGTAAAGATATAGTCTGATTGATATGGAATTCTGACACCACCTTCGGAAGGAAAGATGGGTGAGTTCGCAGAACCACTCTATTATCGTGAAAAACCGTGTACGGTTCTCTGCAAGACAGAGCCTGAATTTCGCTGACCCTCCTCGCTGAAGTAATGGCCACCAAAAAAGCCGTCTTCCACGTAAGGTGCTGTAAAGAGGCCTTGTGGATAGGTTCAAAGGGAGGGCCCATAAGTTTTGACAGAACTACATTCAGTTCCCATGGAGGAGAAAGTCTCCGAATGGGAGGAAAAACCTTTTTCAAGCCTTCTAAAAAATCCTTGACTACAGGTATCGTAAAGAAGGATTCCTGAGAAGGCGACTTACGATACGCTGTAATTGCAGATAAATGAACCTTAATAGAAGATACCTGCAGACCAGACTTCGCCAGATGAAGTAAATAGGATAGTATGACGTCCTCCTGAGCTCGTATGGGATTTATACCTTGTTGAGAGCACCAGATGTAAAATCTCTTCCACTTAAAAGCGTAAGAACGCCGCGTGGAAGGTCGTTTTGACTCTTTCAAGATACTCATGCACTCCTGTGAGAGCCCTAGGTGCCCATACTGTAGGAATTCAGGAGCCATGCTGTCAAGCTCAGAGAGGGAAGGTTGGGATGTAGGATTCTGCCTTCCATTCTGCTCAGGAGATCCGGTCTGCACGGCAACCTCCTGTGAGGTCTTTCCGATAAGTTGAGTAGGTCCGTGTACCAGAATTGGCGGGGCCATTGTGGCGCTATCAGAATCATTCTGGTTCTGGAGTTGTAAAATTTGTTGATTACTGCCGGTATGAGGGGAATCGGTGGAAAGGCGTAGAGAAATGTCCCTGACCAGTTGATCAACAGGGCATTCCCTTGAGATCCCGGACGGCAGAACCTGGACGCGAAGTCTGGGCATTTTTTGTTTGTTTCGTCTGCAAAGAGATCCAACTGAGGTCGACCCCATTGACCGAAGATGTCCTCGACGACTTCGTCGTGTAGCACCCAGTCGTGCGCGTCTTCCAGATGTCTGCTCAGGAAATCTGCCTCTACGTTTTGCTGACCTGGCAGGTGTACCGCTGTGATAGACATTCCCCTGGCCAGGAGCCAATGCCATATCGTTTGGGATTCTCGAGACAGAGGTAGTGATCTTGTTCCCCCCTGTTTGTTCAGGTAATACATTGTGGTTGTATTGTCTGTCTGAACTAGGATAGATTTCCCCTGAACCAATGGAGAGAAAGATTTGAGAGCCAGATGGACTGCTCTGAGTTCCAGTAGATTTATGTGATAGTTCTTTTCCTTGTCGGACCACAGACCCTGAGCTTGGAAGGAACCCAGATGAGAACCCCAACCCTGAAGAGACGCATCCGTTACCAGAGTGTCGACTGGAATTGTCTGGTGAAACGGAGAACCTATCGACAGGTGAGGTCTGTGCATCCACCATTGTAGTGATTGAAAAGCCACTGCTGGTAGTCGAACTCTGTCCTCCCAGTGACCAGTCTTTTGGCTCCAATTGTTCTCTAATGCCTCCTGAAGGGGCCTCATGCGTAGCCTGGCATTCGGGACAATGAAGATGCATGAAGCCATGGAGCCCAGAAGCGATGTCACCTGACGAGCTGTAGGTGCATCGGCTGTTAATAGATGTTGACACTTCCTGTGGATTGATAAAAGTCGTTCCTCCGAAGGATACACTCTTTGGAGCTCTGTGTTTAGTATCGCTCCCAGGTAGTGGAGGTTTTGTGTTGGAATCAAGGTTGACTTGTCGTGGTTGATTTGAAGACCTAGAGACTCGAAAGTTCTTAGAACGATATCTCGATGTTTTCTCGCCTGATCCGGAGATGAGGCCTTCACTAGCCAGTCGTCCAGGTAGGGGTAGACGAATATTTTTTGTCTTCGAAGGTGTGCCGCTACCACTGCTACACATTTTGAAAAGACTCGGGGTGCAGACTTCAGGCCGAATGGAAGGACTCTGAATTGGTAGTGCTGTGACGCTATCTGGAAACGTAAAAATTTCCGATGTTTGGTTGCTATTGGGATGTGAAAATATGCATCCTGTAGGTCGATGGAGCACATCCAGTCTCCCTGATGCAGTTGCGGGACAATCTGGTGAAGGGCTAGCATCCTGAACTTTTGTTTTCTTATGTACTTGTTCAGGAGCCGTAAGTCCAGAATTGGTCTGAAGAGGCCCTGTTGACCTTTTTTCGCCACCAGAAAGTAACGGGAGTACACCCCTTTTCCTTTTTGTGCCGGAGGAACCTTTTCTACAGCTTTCTTTTGTAGGAGTGCGAGAACTTCCTTGCGTAGCAGGCTGAGATGAGAAGGAAAACACCTTGCTGGCGGCAAGTGTGGAGGAGGTTTTTTGAAAAGGAGAGAATAGCCATGTTCGACAATATTGAGCACCCATTTGTCTTTTGTGATTGAGTGCCACTCGCGAAGATGATGCGTAACACTTCCCCCCACCGGAGTGGTGCACAGTGCTGAGGGAAGCAATGCCTCATTGCTTTGATGGTGTCTTTGCTGTAGACTGTTGAGGTCTACTTGACCCTCTGTCTCTTGTGGGTCTACGTGCCTGAAACAGGGGACGTCCCTGTCGTTGTTGTGGCCTTTGAGACCAGTGAGGGGTTTGAACCCTCTGCTGGAATGGTCGTCTGTCATACGGCCTGTACCTCCGCCTGAAGTCTTTTTTACGTTCCAGGCCCACTGCCCTCATCGTGTCGACTTCCGTTTTCATTCGGGCCATCTCTTCATCTGCGTGGGTACCGAACAACGAACTCCCGCTGAATGGGAGGTTCAAAATGCGCTGCTGTGCTTCCTGTTTCAGACCCGTGAGCCGTAGCCAGGAAGACCTCCTAGCGCAGATTCCGTGCGCATACCCATGCGCAGCCAAATCCGCCCCGTCCGCCGCCGCGCTGATGACCTGGTTAGATACTAGGCCCCCTTCCTGCAAGATTTCCTGGAAGTCCTGTCTATCTTCCCTGGGCAACTTTTCTGTAAATCTGTGGAGAGAGTCCCACAGAGAGCGGTCATATCTGCCCAGAAGTGCTGAGGCGCTGGAGACCTTCATAGCAGATGCCGCCGTACCGCACATCTTTCTCCCCAGAGAGTCTAGGTGTCTGCTCTCCTTATCCGGGGGGACTGTGGAAGATGATGCCACAGAGTGTGTTTTTCTGGCTGCGGCTAAGATCACAGAGTCCGGTGGCGGATCCTTCCGCAGGAATAAAGGATCTTGTTCCGGAGCTTTGTATTTCTTTTGAATCCTAGCCGGGGCAGACTTGAGAGTGGCTGGAGACAGAAAAGTGTCCATAGTCGGTTGCAGCAAACCCGGTACTAGTGGCAGCAGTTTTCTCGAGACTGATCTGTGTTGTAGGGTCTCAAAGATAACTGAGGATGAGGTGGCCGGCTCTGGTACCTCAATATTTAGTTTCTGCGCTCCCCTTAGAAGAACCTCGTTAAAAGTGGTGATATCATCCACCGGGGAAATCCTAGCAGGTGGAGAATCTGTGAGTGTGGGGGAGTAGCGCCCCACAGACGATCCTGAAGAAGACCAAGAAGGTGATCTTCTGCGTGGTGTTCGTGACCTGGTTCTCCTTCGGGAACGGGACCTGCTCCGAGAGGCTGTAGCAGAGTGTGCAGGTCTTGTGGTCGGCTGACGAGAAGCAGAACGAGCCCGTCCTGCTCTAGCTGTAGGCGATGGCGTTCTCGGTAATGAGGCAGTAGGAGAATACATCCTCGAGTATTGTGAATCCGGGGATGCTGTGATGGGAGAAACATGCCCCGATGCTCTGGAATGGGATGATGCACTCCTTATAGAGACCACCGGTGAGGGAGCTTTGTCCGCTGGCTCTGCTGCCTGTGACACAGCTGAAGGTTGTGTCGACGTCGATTGTATCCTCGACGTCGAAGGTTGCGATGGCTGGTCTGCTCTCGACGTCGAATGTCCTGACGTCGGAGGTCTTGCCGTCGAGTGTCTTGACGCCGATCGCCTATCACGGGACCTGGACCTACTCGCCGTCGTGCGTCTCGACGTCGAGTGGCGAGTGGTCGACGGCGGATGTTCATGCCGTCGAGGTGTTTTTGGTGTCGTGTCCTTCGACGCCAAGGGGTGAGACGTTCTCAACGGCGAACGGGAGCGCCGGAGATGACTCGACGCCGAACGGCGGCCTGCCGTCGACGGAGATGTACCCCTGTGTCCATGCTTCGACGTTTTGTCCCTCGACGTCGGTCTGGTCGCCGTCGACGGCGATCTATGCCGGTGAGACGGTGGTGCCGATGACGTCGATGGAGAACAAACAGGTACAATCCTACCTGTCGACGTCGATCGGGCCATTCCTTCTGCTGTAGGTCTGGGAAGTGAAGAGGATGTTGACTTTTTCCTCTCCTGAAGCCCATGTAGCCTGATCTTCTCTCTGTCTTTGAGAGTCCTCCTTGACATGTTCTTACAATACTTGCAGGTGTCAGGACAGTGACTCTGTGGCAGGCAGACAATACACAGAGAGTGTGGGTCTGACTGGGCTTTCTTCTTCCCACAAGAGGGACATTTTACAAAAAGAGAAGGCATTTTTCTGTCAGAAAAAACCTTCCTAGCTCAGACAAAGATATTACTTGTCGAGTGAAAAGTGAAAAACGCTTTTTTTAAAGAATTTTTCTGAGGAAAACTCAGAAAAACTGAGAGCTCAATGCTCCAGGATCCTCTCAGAAGAAGCCGGAAAAAAGAACTGACCTAACTGTGAACCAACTGTCACCTTCCCTTCACCCCTGAGGCATGGTGGGATACTGGAGGTGCTCAGGGTCTTAAAGGCACGGTGCCAAAGTTTTTATGGTTCTCCTGTGTTAACCTGCATGCAGCCTATTGGCTAAGAATGCTTCATTGTTTTTCAATGTGGTTTTTTCTATTTTTCTCTGATATTTACTGCTGTTTACTTCCCTAAGTCCAGCTTTTGGGGCTTAGGTAGATATTTATGATCTATTGTGATTTTATAATATAAAAAAAAAAATAAAAAAAAAAACTTGCATAGAAATAAAGCATTTTAGCCTATTTATGATTATAGCCTGCATTGCTGTTTTACACATGATAATATGTATGTATTTTATATATATATGCTCCGGGGTCCCCGCACAAGGGCGGGAATATTCAATGTTTATGACTATTGATGAGGATCCCCTGGAAGAGAATGATTGGATGAAGCTTGGATCATTATAATCATGAGGAGAGGTTGGGTAAAGATGCATTGAGTGTCAATGTAAAGGGATGTGTATATATGCACTGCTGTTGGTAATGTTACAGGGGGTTCCCAGCCTGTAAACAAGGAAGGATTTCAAGCATGTGAATCTAATAAAGATTCAATGCTGGAGAAGATAATGTTATTTGCACTCTATTTTATCTTGCTGTAGAAGAACAAGTTATTTACCTTCGGTAACGAGGTATCTGGTAGAGACTATCTAGCTGCAGATTCCTTACCTTAGAATTCACTGGCGTTAACTTAGAATCCAGAATTTTTTTCTGAGCAGTAACCTGCACGCGCCGCCGGGCGGCGTCATTCGGATCCGCATGCGTCGACCAGCTCCGCGTGCGGCGTCAGCGTCGTTGGAGCCGTCTATGATGTCACGGTTGTCTATATAGACACTGTCTCGGCGAGCGTACGTCAGTTCTTTTCCCACAACTTTCCAAGCCAGAAGCGCAGAGTCATGGAAGAACCAACAGTTATGGATTTTATCTCTTTATTTGACTGTTTAAAGTAAAAATTCTTTCATGCCTTTAAGAAAGGCAAAAATGCCAAAATCATATATATATATATATATATATATATATATATATATATATATATATCTGTATAAAAAATATCCGCAGAGCGGGAGGCTTGGGTGGGTGTAAGGAATCTGCAGCTAGATAGAGTCTCTACCAGATACCTCATTACCGAAGGTAAGTAACTTGTTCATCTGATAGAGACTTATAGCTGCAGCTTCCTTACCTTAGAATAGATACCCAAGCTATAACCCCTGGCGGTGGGTCTGAAGGAGATTTTTATATCAGGAAGTCCTGCAAGACAGTACGAGCAAAATGCCCCTCTCTCCTCACCTGGCTATCCAGGCAGTAGTGTTTTACAAACATATGCAAGGAAGCCCACGTTGCAGCCTGACAGATGTCCACCATAGGTACACCACGTGCTAACGCAGTGGTAGCAGCCTTCCCCCTAGTAGAATGAGCTCTCAAGCCCTCAGGAGGCTGTTTCCTTGCCAAAGTGTAGCAGATCTTTATACAGAGAATGACTGTAGGAAGTTGGCTCTGTGTATACTATTTCAAAATAAGAAATAGTGTGCACAGAGTCCAAGGGTTTCCCTTAGAGGTAAGAGAGTGGCAAAAAGAGATAATTCTGATGCTCTATTTTGTGGTAGTGTGGTCGAGCAGGATAAGTTACTTACCTGTAAATCCTAGTTCTCTTCCAGGGGTATCTTCATCAAAGTCATAAACATTGAATATTCCCGCCCTCGTGCGGGGATCCCGGAGCATATATAAAATACACACATGTGTAAGTAAGAAAAATATAGTATTTTTTAGTAGACAATTTTCATACCAGATTCATGTATACATGTGCATAACAGCAATGCCGACTATACTGATAAACAGGCTAAAATGCTTTATTTCTAAGGAGTTTTTTTTCTTTTTTTTTAAATTACAAGAAAAAAACATTCCAAAGCCCCATAGCTGGGCCCAGGAAAAGAAGCACTAGCAACATCTGTGAAAAAAGAGAAAAAACTACATTGAAAACAATAGAGCATTGTTAGCCAATAGGCTGCATGCAGGTTAATACAGCAGAACCAGCAGAACCACAAAATTTGGCACCGCGCCTTTAAAACCCTGAGCACCTCCAGTGTGGAGATTAGACAATTCCTAGAAAAGTGGTCTCTAATCTCCAACCGCTGTTCGCGGGATTGGATGATCCTTATAGTAGAGACCGCAAGAGAACTGATGGAGGTGCTCATGAAAGAAATTCAAACCTTAGAGAAGGAACTGAAAACACAAGACTCGTTACAGGAAGCAAAGAAACAAACAGAGGCTATTAACCAAGAACTTGAATCTTTCAAGTCATATTTGATCAAGAGAAAGACAGACAAGCTAAGGAAGGATATCCAAAGAGCACGCGTACCCATATTTGTCGGATAAATATTACTTAAATCAACAACAAAATGTTTTTGTACAAGATCAACAGTTTTGGACCAACAAAAAAATCTTTACCTTCTCTGATACCGCCGAGTCTGAAGGAGAAAGCAATTCCAACCAGTTTGATCAATACAGTGGAAGGTCAGGCCCTACTGAAGGCCCCAGTCGTTCTAATAATTTTTTGTCCAGGGGAGGGAGACCCCGAGCGAGATACAGGGGCTATCAGAGAGGCATATTTCAGAATGTAGACAATCAACCGCATACTCTACAAACACGGAGACAACAATATGGGAGGGATTAAAAGCAGTACCAGTTTTTAATCTGAGATCCACTCCCATAGATACAGATACCGAATCTCTACTAAAGAAAGGGCTGTCATTTATTCCTACCATCTCTATCAATAGATTTAACCTTCTTTCAGACCTCCATGCCTTCTTCCGTAGAATCAGACTTACTAGATTCTTCGAAGATAAAACGGATAGCAGAGAGGTAAATCTATCAGGATTAAAACCTGCCTCCACCTTTACTCCCTATCTAGACATGGTAGGCCCTGACGTTAAAACCTTTGAAAACATTGTATCAGACAAGATCCAGCCTCTGTTGAAATTTATCCCTAAACCTTACTTTAATTTAAGTAAAGGAGAACAACAGGCTCTTCAAAAGTTACAAAGGGATAAGCACATCACAGGTAAACCTTGCGACAAATGGGGAGGCATTGTGATACTAGACACTGAAGTATACAAAGCTAAGATTCAGATCATGCTCAATGAACCCGACTACTATCAAAAAGCAGGTAGTAGCTGGCAACAACGAATGAAAAGATAACACAAATAAGCAATGAAGCATTAAATAAGGGTATTATTTGTCAACAAGAATTCCAATACTTGAATCCCCAGAAGACCAGGACCCCTGTATTCTATGGAGTTCCTAAGATACACAAAAACAAGGTAGATCCCCCCATGCGACCCATAGTTTCTACCGTAGGAGCTCTGACAGAGCCCTTGTCCAAATATGTAGAGAAATTCTTGCATCCTAGGGTAGCTCAACTTCCTGCATATATTCGAGACACTAGCCATATCATCGCTAAGTTGGAAGGCATTCCCTTTAATTCGGCCACTCAGATATTAGTCACAATGGACATCGAGGCACTATATACCAATATTCCACAGAAAGAAGCTTGGCATGCTGTTGCCCGTCTATTCGAAAAAGAAGGCATTACTGAACACTCTGCCTTCATTTTACAGTGCCTAGATATTGTATTACGAGAAAATGTCTTCGAATTCGACAGCCAGATGTATCAACAAAAGAAAGGAGTCAGCATGGGGGCCGCCTGTGCTCCCAGTGTAGCCAACATCTATGTAGGCTCCTTCGAGGAAATTCACATCTATAATGAGGTGGCGCCATTCTTCAAAAATGTCAATTTCTGGTCACGATATATAGATGACATCTTGTTTATTTGGACAAGTGAAGAAGAATTCCTACTAGAATTCAGCCATTGGATTAACCTATGTGATCCCAATCTTAAATTTACCATCCATACCAGCCGCGATAAAGTAGAATTCTTAGACATCTGGATTAGCCACAATAGTCATCAACTTGAGATGTCACTATTTACTAAACCAACAGCCAGAAATACCATACTTCATTTTGACAGTTTCCATCCTACCAGCCAAAAACAAGGGATACCCTTCAGCCAGTTTCTACGAGTCCGTAGAAACTGCTCTAGTATGCACGACTTTGAACATCATGCATATATCTTGCAGCAACAAAAATTTCTTCTGCAAGGATATCCCAGAAGACTCGTCAGAGATTCCTACAAAAGAGCAAAGTATTACAACAGGACCCGTATGAGAAACAGAATAAGAAATCCAAAACCCCGATGGTCTGTGTAATTCAACATTCCAATTTGAACGAAAAAATCAAAAAGATAATTCTTTCCAATTGGAACATTCTTAACAGTAACTCGAACCAGGTCCCATTGGAACGCCCTCTTCTAGCTTTTAGGAGAAATCAAAACATCTCCAAAAAACTAGTGAGAGCCTCTCTACCCAGAAATGAAAACTTCTGTCAGAAATCCATATGTGGGAACCAACCAATCAAGGGCAAACACAAATGTGGTAATTGTAAAGCTTGCCCCAGAGCGATAGTGGGAGACTCTTTCCAATGGAAACATAGCAACTATAAATTCACAGACATGACCAATTGCAGAACAGCTAATTGTGTTTACCTGATTAGTTGCTCCTGTCCCCTGTTATATGTAGGTGAAACAGGGAGAGAAGTCAAAATAAGAATATTGGAGCATATGTCCAACATCCGTAATAATAAAGAGAATGCCCCATTAGTCCAACATTGGAAACAACATGGACATAAAGTTGATGATCTCTCTTGGACTGTACTAGAAAAGATTAAGAAATCAGGACAGAATGATGAGAATAAAATCAGGAAAAAACTGGAGGTTTTTTGGATCTTCACCTTGGACAGCTGTGAAAAAGGGCTGAATGAATATATCCCCTGGGAAAACGCCATTATATAATTGGCGATATCTATTTATTCCTCAGTTACCTTTTGCGAATTATAATATATATGTATCCAACTGCTCCTGTATAGTTACCTTGTGAGATATCCTCTTTCCCTTTGTCCATTTATTCTCTTTTGAATATATTGGAACAATTATTCGGTTGACCATTGTTGCAGTTCACATCTAAACTTGTTTCAACATATATACATTCTTCACGTCCACCCCTCAACACTGAAACTGTGATAAAACGTATTTAGCCTTTTTTTCTATGCCATTGGCTTTATTGGTACTTATCTCTCTATGCCACAAAACCTTCGTATCCAGCCAGCTATATGCCATCTTGTCCTCTTCAGTATGGCGACCTTTTGACCTCCATTGGCTTCCTACACCTACAGCTTCATTCGCTATATTTATCTAAAGTCACTTCCCAAAACTGTGTCTATTATTCACCACACATCATTTGATATCTACATATCTGATGTTCAAATTTTGTCTACCAGCAGTAGCCTTTTGGCGTTAAATCCGTGATCTTCTGTTTGCTTCCTTGAGTCTAATCGCGTTCATTTTGCCTATTCCATCATGGCGGCCGCCGTAGACCGCAATATGACCTCTCCTGTCCACGGTCTAGTACCGCTTAAGGTCTTCCAACTAGATGCAGGATAAAACCGAACGCGGCCGGCGGCCGCCGATAATTATTAACATACGAGATGCCGAGCAACACCCAGGTAAGCGCTCTAAGAAAGATTTTTCAATTTCTTTGTTCATATACTGATTAGTCCATATTAATATGCGATTTGCCCCGTTTCTTTGGCAATTCATCTGAGCCTCCTCTTGTTACTTTATAAAGTTTAATCATCATAACTGCACATCTTGGAATGGTTATTGAATCTAGTTCGAGCTTGGAGACTCCCAAACAGTTTAGAACGGAACTTGCTGTTCTAATCTGACTTATCTCACATCAGGTGATTTTTAGTGTCTTAGTTTCCATATGATAGTAAAATCTTGTATTTTTTTATATATCTTTCAAACTTTTATTAGTTTTTATAATAGATAGATACAATCTTTTTGCGTTTCCAAGTTTCTCCGTATTGATTGGCATCTTATATATTTTTTGCTTACTAGCTTGTTCTCCCCTATTGTCAAACCACGAGAATGGAACAACTATATGTTAGTCTTATTCTTCTGACTGACATAACAGGTATTATACAAAACAAACAAAAAAATAATTTTGGTATTAGTCCATTATTACTAATTTTTCCATACACTCGGGTGCATTCCTCCACAAAACTGGGGAAAGTACTAGACGTTACACTATATAAGGCATTCCTTTATAGTAATAAATGAATTATTTCACCTTTTCGTGTCACTTTAGATTCATTATTCTAATCATCATGTGACTCGTCACTTCTCATTTTCTCAGTTCTGATTCTCTCACCAATTTCACTGCTTAATAATAATTCTCACTGCCACAGTACTTTCTCTAATAGAGGAATACGTCTTCTCTCTGCATGACTGGTCCATCACCTACTAACAATTTGTTGAGGGCACAATTAAATCAGGACGTCTCAGGCTCGTAATTACCATTTCTCAAGAATACTTCTCTTCCCTCCACTTTATCAAATTTTGAATTGGTGATTTTCTTGACACTAGCAGTATATTTTCATATAATTATTTTTTTCTTCTTACTAGATATCATGACTACAGTACTTATACATATCCAGAATCTATTATAAAAAAGACCAAGATGTTCGGCTGTTAAAATCATACTATCAGTGGATTATACTATTGGGAATGGTCCTGATGAAGGTGACCCTCACAATTAAGGAACACGAAACGCAAGTAGGCCTTCTGTCCCTATTGTACCTCTCTGACAGAGTAACTTCATCACCGTCCTTTTCCTAATACTATTTGTCTTTGTATCAGACTATAAATTATTTTTGTAGACTGTTTTGTTGATTAGTTTTCTTTGGTTATCGATGTATTATCATTATTATTATTATCACTTTTTTCAGTCTTTGTGTGTTATCATGTAAACTCTAGTTTATTTCTTGTTATTTTGTCCCTTATTTGGCTCTTATTTAGTATGAGTGTGGTGTGTCTGAGTTAGGTAATTAGTTTTTCCCCGACTTATCTTTATACTAGTTTTCTAGTATATTACTTCTTTGTTAAAGTATTTAATAAAATTATATATTTTTGTGACAAATTATCTTCATCTGTCATTTTCTTTTCTTGCTCAGCCGTTCTGTTTAATCATATATTATCGTCAGTTTGTAGTATATCATATTGTAATTATCTGTACCTATAGTGACTTATACCTGAAGGGTATTACCCCTTCAGGTCATATTGCTTGTAGCTCGTTTAGTCGTTTTTTCCTACATTAGTTACTTCCCTGTCTGAGCTACGCTCATCGTATCAAGGAACCCCTTCTAGCTATTCACCTCCAGTATCCCACCATGCCTCAGGGGTGAAGGAGAGGTGACAGTTGGTTCACAGTTAGGTCATTTCTTTTTTCCGGCTTCTTCTGAGAGGATCCTGGAGCATTGAGCTCTCAATTTCTCTGAGTTTTTTCACAGACAAATATTCAAAAACAGTGTTTTTCTACCTTCACTCGACGTTTTTCACCTTTGTCTGAGTGAGGGGATTTTTTCCTGACTGGAAAATGCCTTCTCTTTTTGTGAAGTCTCGTTAATGAGACTATTTTAAGGCTATAATGTTCCGATTACTTATTGGGAGAAAGTTCTAGTTTGCTATAATGTTAAGGGCAAAGAAGTTGGTCAATTACATTTAAGTAAATGAATTTAATGGTAAGAGGTCAGCAGTTAATGGCATTTTCTGACACAATGGCTGTACAATGGAACAGTCAAATCCAAAGGAAACAGTTACATGGATTCTTAAATGTTACCAGCATTGGCTGCAACTTATATGGATTTGCCAATGAACGTTGCCCTCTGCCATTCATGTACTTCATTTCAATGATTTTTTATTTGTCCAGACCAGCAGCAACCACTGCACACCAAGATGAAAGACTAGAAGAAAAAAAGCCTTGTTTTCTAAAACTGATTTCTAGGTGGAGGAAACTGATATTAAGACCTCATGCTCATTGCTGAATGAAAATATTTTATGTTATAAACACATTCATAAACAACCACGGAGTCACATCAATCTGGGTTGTGTTACTTTGGGGTAAAAGGATGAATCAGTTTATGCCCCTGAGGGGGATGTCTGGGTTAGAAGAATGGTGCACATTCTTAACCACAATTAGTGAAGGAGCTGACACCAATATGGGTATTTTTCCTTTCAACCTGGTAGGTAAACCACTCCAGGATAAAGTTATGTATTATATTTAACTGTTTTCCATAGTCAACTGCACCTCAGAGTACTAGGGAACCAGACAGTGTTACAGCAATATATGGATCGAAAATATTAGGCAAAGTTAACATATTAGTAGACAAGGAATCACAGTATTCCCCAAGGACAGGACCAAATTAATCCAGGCAATGAATGAAAAAAACATTTTTAGTAGTTTTCTAAAACAATTACAAGGACAATGAGCAAGTTCTTTATTGTGATAATACAAAGTTGTAGCATCACCAAAAGTTTGCTTCAAAAACTTTGCAATATTTTGAAATAAGATTCTTCAAGATGTAACTAATCTTTGCTTGAACAGCCTGCTGTCCACCAAAGATGGAAAGCAGTTTGATCACATAAGGTCACATTTTCAGGTGGATCACTTTACATGTAAAAAAGAAATATACCTTGTGTCTTAAAAACAAAGTTAACTTCCCCTGACTCACATTGGATAAGTAGCATAACCATCTGCATTAGAGTATAATTTGTGGACAGGATGGCAAATACATTAATGGCATCTAGTTTGGTATTTGTATATTAGTCAGGAAAGCAGAAGGAACTTTCCTGAACTGCTAACAAGAGGCTGCTGTGAGCGCAGATAGGCAAAAGGATTGGATCAAAAACAAAAAGAGGAGAACGGGCATTTGGAAAGTATTATAAAAATGTACTTTGTTAGGGTACTGAATAACTAGTCTGGTGCATTGTAAAGAAATGTAATCTAACAAACTCATTTAGGAATTCAGTGGTAGGAATTGAACAAGGTCAGGGCACTAATTTTGGTGGCACTACCAGAAATATATAATAGATTTTGAAAAAGTGCCTTTCATAGAAACTAGCACCAACCCGATACAAAAGTACACACTTTTTCTCTTTTCTCATGAATTTCCTTTTTTACTGCTTGCGCTTTTGTGAGAAAATAGAATCATAAGAGTACCATGCAACAGACGCCTGTTCTAAGAAGGCACCTATTTAGGTTTGTAAGTCTTTCTATCCACTCTTTCAGGTGAGTTTTTAACAGCTCAAGAGTAAGACTGGATGGTTGTTCAGATACTAAAGCACTGATCCCAGGTATCTGCAGTATCATTCACCATAACAAGGGAAGACAAGCTCAATCTCTAGAATGAGGGATTTGGGGCTTTGGGTTGTTTTGCCTGAGAAGTGTGAATAACTCCAATGGTGATTTGGAGGAAGGGCATCCAAGTGGGGTACTGATTTGACTGGGTCAGATGTGAACAGACTGAGTGGGAGTGCAGGAGGGCAAAGCTCATGATTAGTACTTTCCCTTCTCAAGTACTTACAAGTGTGTGTGTCTGAATATTGTTTCTACCACACGTGCAGTGAAGACTCCCAGAATAGTGGTGACCACCTTTTTAGCTGTATTATCAGGTGTTGCTAATTTGAGTATTGTACCTAGTACTGAATAAATCTTTGGCTAAGTGGCACAACTTAAATCCACTGACAAAGTCTAGAGTCTCTTATGACACTGTCCCCTTTTTGGACAGTGGCAAGCGATGGTTTCACAGAAGTCTTGGATGAACTGTAGCACATCAAATATAAGAACTCACCAGATGATGGTTCCACAGACACAGGACAAGTTGTGGAGGTCAGCCACCAAAAATGCAGATCCAAAAACTTATTAGGAAAAACACAACCATTCCATAATAGGGAGACAGTATGAGAGTAGAAGAAAAGAGCAGCACCACCCAAACAGGAGACGTGCCAGAGGAAGTAATACCTGCATTCTAAATAATACGGACATAAAGGAAGGAATGGGTGTGGTGGTTGGTGTTGCATACATATAAGGGGGTGGAGGTCACACACGCAGAAGGGAACATGACAAAATAATAATATTAATTGTTGAAGAGCTTTTCTGGTTCATGCTTGTTATTACAGGCAATTCCCAACCAACTATGAAAGAGACAAAGGAAGACACCAAGGTATCTTCTAGCAGTAGCACAATAATATTGAATCCTGGGCAGTATTGCATCTGAAGCAAAATTGAAATGAAATATGATAAAAGACAAAAGTCCAAATTGCACTTCTACATTCACAGGTGGGTTGGTAGAAAGACGTAAATGTTTGACAATTAAGGGCTCAGGACTAATAATGAAAATCACATGGAGGAAAATTAAAATTATTGTAATGAGGAGCAAACTAATGGCCTACTCTATGACAAGAGATAAGTAATGCCTTTGCTCTCACCTCAAGATACAGCCACTGCCTCTGCACAGTGAGGACCATTTCTATTACTTCCAGTATAAGGGACAGACAGCGCTCCCAGTAGTCCACGTCACGCTCAAAAGCTTTGACAAAAGCTGAGGCTTTCATGGTGGACAGGTTCACCTGGTTATCTTCCAAGGCTTGGAACACCTCCTCTGTCCCACTGAATTAAGAGGAAACAAGACTAGGAGTTATCATGCTTCATTTACTTTTCTTTCCTTGGTGAAAAAGGATAACAGCGATTGAACTACATTATATCAAGGAAGCATACCTTTAGACTCCTCCACAGGGACAAATTATGGAAGTGCACAAAGCTTCAACAGGAACTCTTTTGGGGGACTTATTTTTATGAATAGAGGAAAGCAGTCTTTTTGTCATATTATCATTAACAGTTGTGCAAAAGTGTTCCATTTTTAGCATCAGAGTGGAGCAAAAGGATTACCTATCTTTAACACCAATTTTCTTGCACTGGTATCATTGATGGGATCAAATGCATTTGAGTGACTCCAGAGATCTTACCAAAGGTGTGTAGATTATTCAAAACCACTTGAACCTACAAAAGTGTCAGTGCTGCAGGTGAAAACTTAAATGTCAATAACGGTAATTCTCTTGTGCTAATATGTATTACTGTTTCACGTGTGACTGGATGATACTTATATCTGAGACAACACCTCATCGCCTTACCTGATGCATGATAAAAACACTACTATATGAATTCCTGAGTATTGGCAAAAACAAAATTATTAATTCCAGCTTTTCAATTATTTTCAATATACACAAACACTACAATGCCTTTATGGGGATTTTGTAATACATTTTCTGTTTTGTCATGGTGGTGCCTTAGCGTCGCAAGGGTGAAATGTAATGTAGAGGTCTGGAGTGAGATATGTAGAATGTGGATACTGAATACTTCGTTTTATATCCTAACAGTTCAAGAGTTGCATTAATCTCCTTATCTCATTGCCTATGTTTGCTGAACTGTTATGAAAATAAGTTACTTACCTTTAACTGTAGTTGTCCAGCATTGGCATCTTTCATATATTTGCATACTTGAACCATTAAATCAGTCATCGCAGAGAGAGTCCCACTGTATTACCAGAAAGTAGCACAGTGTTACACATAGCCTGAAAGGGCTATAAAACATTTAACATGACGTAGCCCTGCACCAAACTGTTTTCTTTTTCATTTTCAAAAATAAAATACTGAAGCAGGATTTTCTTTTTGAAAATACCCAAACTGAATGTTTCCTTCGCCATGGGAGTCCTCTCCCATGGTGAGGAAAGCATTTAGCAGTTTTCATTGCCCCTTACTGCCAGGGTTTTCCTGGCAGTAATAAGCTGTGAAAACTGACCTTTAATTCCGCACATCTAAATCAGATGCATGTAACTAAAGATCTGCCTCTGACAGCCCTTACTCATCAGGGCTGTCGGAGGGGTTTACAGGGGAGACAGAGTAGTCTCTGCTGTTATGAAACCTTTGGTCCGCCTACATTTAAATTGTGTAGGTGGACCACTTTGGTGGCTGGGAGGGAACACTGTTGCAAAGGAGTTCCCTCAGCCCAGTGAAAAGAGTAGATCATGAATGAGTCTCTGACCGTGGAGGAGTGAGAGTCATGTGAATGTATAAAAGATACTAATGTTGGAGAACTGGAGTTACAGGAAAGTAACTAATCTCTTCTTCAACATTAGATCTTTTAAATATTCACATTCTTGAATCAGAATAGCAAACAGTCCACATTACAAGATATAAGAAAAGAAGGAGGCAGGCTTAACTTTATTGGAATAGGTTTCTCAGGAGGACCACCTGCCCCACTACTGCGTCAACTTCTGGATCCATGTCTAAGCAGCAGTACTTCATGAACTTGTCTCTGACCTTCAGATGTCTTTCAAGGGCACATCAGCACAGAGTGCCACAGTTGATCCCATGCACCATTGCTCTTCCATCGAGAGGGTGGTTAGCCTTGACATGACAAAGTGATACAGGCTGAGAGCCAACAACCAGGGATGACTTCTTCATTGTTGTCAAAAAGACACAAACGCTTCTCTGATGTGCATACGTTCTTTGCTTTGTCTATGTCTATTGTCCACATACAGAATCTTTTCCACTTGCATGCATAAGCCGATCGTGTGGAAGGATGCTTTGCTTCCCTTAGGATTTCCATGCAGTCCTGAGGTAGGCTCAAATGTCCATATTACACTAACTCAGGAGCCATGCTGCCAAACTCAACGATGAGAGGTTGGGATGAGATATCTGCCCTCAGAACTTCGTGAGAAGGTCCGGACGATGAGGCAGCCTGATGTGTGGCTTGAGTGACCGGTGAAGGAGGTCTGGAAACCACCATTGGCGTGGCCATTCTGGGGCAATTAGAATCATCTTGGAGTGAGCATTGGATAGCTTCTGGAGGACTGCTGGTATCAGGGGAAGCGGTGGAAAGGCGTAAAGAAATGCTCCTAACCAGCTTATCCATAGGGCATTCCCCAGCGTCCCTGGATGGTAATATCTGGAGGCGAAGTTTTGGCATTTTTTGTTTTCTGGGGTTGCGAATAGGTCTATAGAGGGGGTACCCCACAGTGCGAAAATGGAACGGACGTCGTCGTCGTGTAATACCCATTCGTGGTTCTCGTCCATTACACGGCTGAGAGCATCCGCCTGAACATTCAGCATGCCCGGAAGGTGAGTTGCCACTAACGACAGGTTCCTGGCTAGAAGCCAATGCCAGATTGTCTGAGCCTCTCTCGATAATATCCTGGACCTGGTGCCTCCTTGTTTGTTTACGTAATACATGGTGGCCACTTTGTCCATCTGGAGGAGGAGAGTTTCTGTCTTCAGAGAAGGTAGGAAGGCCTTGAGCGCAAGATGGACTGCACGAAGCTCCAACAGGTTGATATGATACAGACTCTCTCTCTGTGACCACTTGCCTTGGACTCGAAGATGACCCATATGCGCTCCCCATCCGAGCAGCGATGCGTCTGTTACGATGGTTTGAGCTGGAGGCTGTTGTTGGAAAGGAATCCCCACCAAGAGATTGTTGGGTGAACACCACCACTTGAGGGATTGTAAGGCGTGGGGGGAAAGAAGGACTCTGCTCTCCCAATCGTCCATCAGTTGGCACCACTGATCCTCCAGGCACTCCTGTAAGGGTCTCATATGGAGGCGAGCATTGGGAACGAGGTGGATACAAGAAGCCATCGAGCCCAGTAGAGAGGATATTGCTCTTGCAGTGGTCTGTGGTGTTCTCTCGAGCTGCTGGCACTTTTGAAGAATCGATAACCGTCGTTCCTCCGAAGGAAACACCTTTCCTTGATTGGTATCTATAATGGCCCCTAAGTAATGCAGCCTCTGAACAGGCGTTGCTGTGGACTTGAGAAGATTGACTTGAAGACCCAGGCTCTGGAGCAGCTGCTGAGCCCAGTTGAAATGTTGTTGAGCCTCTAGATAGGTGGAGGCCTTTATGAGCCAATCGTCTAGATAGGGGTAGACAAATATTCAATGCTTCCTCAAATGGACGGCCACCACCGCCATGCATTTGGAAAAAGTTCTCGGTGCTGATTTGAGGCCGAAGGGTAGAACCGCAAATTGGTAATGACTTTTGCCGACGGTGAACCTTAGAAATTTTCTATGTTTCTCGCTCACCGGAATGTGAAAATAAGCGTCGCGAAGGTCTATCGCGCAGAGCCAGTCGCCTTGACGAAGTTGAGGGTAAATTTGGTGCAAGGATAGCATCCTGAATTTTTCTCTGCGAATCCACTTGTTTGCTGTCCTTAGGTCTAGAATGGGACGAAACTCTTGTTTGTCCTTCTTTGGTACCAGAAAATACCTCGAATAAATCCCCTTTCCGCGTTGGTTGATCGGGACGGGCTCTATTGCTCTTTTTTGTAATAGGATTGCTACTTCTAACTGAAGAGCTTCGAGGTGGTGGCTGACTGGTTTGGGTGGAACAGATGGAGGAGGACTGATGAATCTGAGAGCGTAACCATTCCGCACAATATTCAATACCCAGGCGTCTGATGTGATGCGTAGCCACTCGTCCAGATGATTTGAGATACTTCCCCCTACTGGAGTGGATAACGGAGGAGGGGGAAGCGAAGATTCAGGGCTTAGACGCGGGAGCCTGGCGAGTTGTCTGGGTTTGCGGCGTGGAACGACCCCTTGTCGACTTTCGCTGTGTCGAGAAGGTTCTTTGATGCTGTTGTTGCTGCTGGGGTCATGAAGCCATCCATTGTGGTGTCTGATACCTGTGAGTGAATAGCCTTCGTTGGTAGGGACTGGATACTTTTCGTTGTTCCCTTGGGCGTTCAATGCCTACTGCTTTTAAAGTGTCTAGCTCAGACTTCATTCTCGACATCTCGTCATCGGCATGAGAGCCAAACAAGGTGGAGCCTGAGAATGGTAAATTTTGAATTCTCTGCTGTGCCTGTGGTTTGAGAGATGTCAAGCACAACCAAGCGTGTCGTCTTAAAGCTACTCCATGAGCGTAATTATGTGCCGACAGCACCGAAGAGTCAGCAGCAGCACTTATGACCTGGATGGAGACCATGGCAACTTCACCCACAACCTCCAAGAAATCTTCTCTTTTGTCTTTTGGTAGATGCTCCGCAAACTGTAGCATAGAGTCCCAAAGAGCACGATCATATCTACCTAATAAAGCAGTAGCACTGGCTGCTTTCATTGTGATGGCTGCAGTAGAGCATACTTTACGGCCTGCAGCATCGATCTTTCTGCTCTCCTTGTCCGGAGGCGAGGAGGAAGACGGAGATGTAGACTGTAATTTCTTTGCCGCTACTATAACCACCGAGTCCGGCACTGAGTCCGAACTTAGGAATAGAAGGTCTTGCTCCGGTGGGCGATACTTTTTTATAAGCCTGGAAGGAGCAGTCTTCGTTGTGGCCGGTGTCCGAAAAATATCCATTGCCGGTTCAAGAAGACCTGGGACCATTGGAAGTAAAGGTCTTGAGGATGTTCTCTGGTGTAAAGTCTCGAAAATCACTGAGGTCGATGGGGTGGGTACCGCCAGCGGGATATTTAGTTTGGTAGCCCCGCGTACTAGGACCTCTTGGAAGGTGTTCACGTTATCTATGGGGGACGGTGAGTCCGACAGGGTTGGAGAGTAATCCCGTGTGGAAGAAGAAGAATGTCTATGACATGGATGTGAAGATCTTTGAAGTGACTCATGTCGATGGTGCCGAGAGGAAGACGAACGTCTAGAGGAATGCCTGGAATGTCTTATGGATTCCGCTGGAGTCACCGGAACAGACTCTGAAGGAGGAACCGGAAGAGGAGCTGTAGGTACCACAGGTGTCTGTGGCAACCGCCGACTGCTGAGGAGACGGTTGAGGAGAAGCTGGAAGAAGAAAGAGCGAGGCCGAGGATTCTGAAGTGGTATAAACCCTTCTAGGCCTCTTTGACTGTCTCCTCGACGACGACACAATCCTCGACGTCGAAGTACGGTGACGGCGGGTGCCTCTTGGCGTTGATTCCCCTCGTCGCTGAGATCCTCTCGACGGTGACCTTCCTCGACGTCGATGGGATGACGGCGACCGTCTTCGACGGCGAGCACTCTCTCTCGATCGTCCTCGTCGCATAGACGGTGACCCGGACCAAGACCTTCTTGACGGCGAGAGTCCACGCCGTCTCGCCGGCGAAATGGCTGTCGACATCGAGCGATGTCTATTTCTCGACGGTGAAGCGGTCCTCGACAGCGAACATATTGGCGCCGTTCCCAGTCTCGACATCGATGCCCTTGACGTCGTCGGAGACCTATGTCGTTTATGAGCAGGTCTGGCAGATGTTCCAGAGGAAACAGGGGGAGCACTGGTAGAAGACTGACCTTCTCCTCGCTCTGTGGTAGACTGACCACTTCTTCTCCTGTCCTCTCTTGCCTTAAGTCGAATTTTCTCCCTATCGCGAAGAGTTCTTCTGGAAAAAGTTCTACAGATGTCACAGGAGTCAGGTTTGTGGCTGGATGGAAGGCAAATTATACAGACCTGGTGTGGGTCTGTTTTAGCCTTTTTTCTGCCACAAGAAGGACATTTTTCAAAAAGTGAAGGCATTCTAAAGATAGAAAAACCTTAAATTTCTGTCAGAACTTGACAGAAAAGGTTAGCAAATGTTCACTCAATATTAAAAACGTCGAGTGAAAATGAAATTCAAAATGTTTTAATTGAATTTTCTGTCAAAAAAGCTTTGTGAGGTAGAGCTCAATGCTTCAGAGTCCTGTCAGAAGGAGCCGGAAAAAAGAACTGAGGCAACTGCCTTTTGCTGTGCATGATGGGATACAGGAAGACTTTACTTTCTTAAAGGCACAGCTCTATTTACATTCTGTATAATGGCAGCCTATGGGCTACACTGCCCTGCATTGTTTTTATTCTCATTAGAGGTGTAAATAAAGTATGAGAATGTATTTTTATTACATTTCTAGAATAAATGTGTGGTTGAAGGTGTATTTACACTACAGCTGTCTTTCTTTTCAACAATTTGGCCTGTGTAGCTGTTCACATAGGCTGCACAGTGTTATTCTTAAGTAGTTTGTGACAGTCCCTTTTCAAAAGGGCTGGTATCTGCACTTAAGAATATATTTCACATCAGTGCTCCGGGGTCCCCGCAGGCGCGCGGAACTATTCAGTGCTTATGACTATACATGGAAATCCCCTACGAGAGAAAGGAAAGATCTGAGGACAACAAGTTAATTGAAGTAAAATTCAGTAGGAATTTGGGTCACACTATACAGGGAGTGCAGAATTATTAGGCAAATGAGTATTTTGACCACATCATCCTCTTTATGCATGTTGTCTTACTCCAAGCTGTATAGGCTCGAAAGCCTACTACCAATTAAGCATATTAGGTGATGTGCATCTCTGTAATGAGAAGGGGTGTGGTCTAATGACATCAACACCCTATATCAGGTGTGCATAATTATTAGGCAACTTCCTTTCCTTTGGCAAAATGGGTCAAAAGAAGGACTTGACAGGCTCAGAAAAGTCAAAAATAGTGAGATCTTGCAGAGGGATGCAGCACTCTTAAAATTGCAAAGCTTCTGAAGCGTGATCATCGAACAATCAAGTGTTTCATTCAAAATAGTCAACAGGGTCGCAAGAAGCGTGTGGAAAAACCAAGGCGCAAAATAACTGCCCATGAACTGAGAAAAGTCAAGCGTGCAGCTGCCACGATGCCACTTGCCACCAGTTTGGCCATATTTCAGAGCTGCAACATCACTGGAGTGCCCAAAAGCACAAGGTGTGCAATACTCAGAGACATGGCCAAGGTAAGAAAGGCTGAAAGACGACCACCACTGAACAAGACACACAAGCTGAAACGTCAAGACTGGGCCAAGAAATATCTCAAGACTGATTTTTCTAAGGTTTTATGGACTGATGAAATGAGAGTGAGTCTTGATGGGCCAGATGGATGGGCCCGTGGCTGGATTGGTAAAGGGCAGAGAGCTCCAGTCCGACTCAGACGCCAGCAAGGTGGAGGTGGAGTACTGGTTTGGGCTGGTATCATCAAAGATGAGCTTGTGGGTCCTTTTCGGGTTGAGGATGGAGTCAAGCTCAACTCCCAGTCCTACTGCCAGTTCCTGGAAGACACCTTCTTCAAACAGTGGTACAGGAAGAAGTCTGCATCCTTCAAGAAAAACATGATTTTCATGCAGGACAATGCTCCATCACACGCGTCCAAGTACTCCACAGCGTGGCTGGCAAGAAAGGGTATAAAAGAAGGAAATCTAATGACATGGCCCCCTTGTTCACCTGATCTGAACCCCATTGAGAACCTGTGGTCCATCATCAAATGTGAGATTTACAAGGAGGGAAAACAGTACACCTCTCTGAACAGTGTCTGGGAGGCTGTGGTTGCTGCTGCACGCAATGTTGATGGTGAACAGATCAAAACACTGACAGAATCCATGGATGGCAGGCTTTTGAGTGTCCTTGCAAAGAAAGGTGGCTATATTGGTCACTGATTTGCTTTTGTTTTGTTTTTGAATGTCAGAAATGTATATTTGTGAATGTTGAGATGTTATATTGGTTTCACTGGTAATAATAAATAATTGAAATGGGTATATATTTTTTTTTGTTAAGTTGCCTAATAATTATGCACAGTAATAGTCACCTGCACACACAGATATCCCCCTAACATAGCTAAAACTAAAAACAAACTAAAAACTACTTCCAAAAATATTCAGCTTTGATATTAATGAGTTTTTTGGGTTCATTGAGAACATGGTTGTTGTTCAATAATAAAATTAATCCTCAAAAATACAACTTGCCTAATAATTCTGCACTCCCTGTAGGGTTGATTCTCAAAAGTGTTTTATCTTTTGTGAATCAGAGGAAAGGTTCCTTGATAGTGAATGCTTGAATTTCACTCACTCTCCTTGCGGATGTCAAGATTAAGAGAACCCGTCTTCTATTTGATGTATTTCAAATGTGCCTTACGTATCAGTTCAAAAGGAGGTACAATAAACAAATTGAGTACAGTATTAAGTTCCCATGAAACCAGAGGATGTTGAATAGGTGGCAGTGCTCTGAGGAACTCTTTCATAATTTATTTTAGGATCACCTGGAAGAACACAGTAGATGACAACAGTTCAGCTTTCTTGGCTCTTGAAACTGTAGCCAGATGGACACTGAATTTTTAAGTCCACTCTCAGTTAGATCCAAAGGATATGGGAGAATCTGATGAGGTCTTGTTTGAAGAGGATGATCACCTTTTTCCCAGCAGCAGAAGCTGAAACGTTTCCACTTGCCGTTATAAGTGTTTGTGGTCGCTAGAGTTCTAGACTGTGCCAAATCCAGTCTTGAGGTAGATCCAAATGGTCAAACTCTAAATGGTCAGGTACCATGCTGTTAACTTTAGCGACTTGGGGTTGTGATGTTGAATCTCTCTGTGGTGACCGGACTGGATCTCGGGATGCTTTTTCAGTGGAATGGCTGGAGGTGCTGATAACTGGAGGAGATTGCTGCACCAGTACTTGCAAGGCAATGCTGGAGCAATAAGGATTAGAGTGCAGTGATGTATCGTGGCATTCCTGAGAACCTAAGGATCAGGGGAAATGGAGGAAAAGGAGTAAGGAAAGATTTTGGACCCACTGATCAAAAAATAATTGCCTATTGTTCCTGGGTGCTAAAATCTGCTTCAGAAGTACTGACATTTGCTGTTGTGCGGAGTGGCGAACAGATAGATCATGGGTCGAAATCATCAATTGAATATGTAATTTACTTGTTTTTGGTGCAGTTCCCATTCTGACACTCCTAAAGCTTCTGACTGAGCCTGTCCCCCTGGGAATCTGGAAGATGCTCCACAGCGATGTCAATGTTGAGAAAAATGACCCAGTTTACCAGTCTTTGAGCCTCTTCTGAGGGGAATGTGGACTGTGTTACTGCTGGTTTTATTATGTAGAATATCAATGTTATATTGTCCATTCTGACTAGGATTGCCGGACCTGCTAAATGCACAGAGTTCCAAAACCTTGATGTGGAGCATTTTTTCTGCATCTGGTCAGAGGCCTCTGGTTGAGTTTTTGCACATGAGCACCCCATCCATCCATAGACGGATCTGTGGTGAGTATTACCATTTCTGTTACTGGTAGGAAAGAAAGTCCTGTAATAAGCTTGCCTGGGATTCTCCACAGCAACGCTGGCTTCAGACAGATTGTGACATGTACCGTATCTTCTCATGAGCGTTCAATCTACTTCCATTTCAGGTCCAATGCTCGCTGAACAGATCTCATTGAAAGGCTGCAAAATGGAATGAGGCCTATGCATGATGACATAATATCCTAACAGGACTTGTATTGTCTTAGTGCAAATGATTGTTTTGTGGAAAAAATCTTTGCCACTTTCTGCAATTTCATCACTATTTTCGCTGACAGAAAAGCATTCCCAACTGTGTGTCGAGTATTGCATCTAGGAACGGGATTCCTGCCTGAGGTTCTAAGGATGATTTTTCTCTGTTCAAAGTGGGGCCGATTTCCAGAAAAGATTGATGCATGCCATCATTGAAGTTTTTGCTTCTGCTCTTCATGGTGCTTTGATGAGCAAGTGGTCCTGGCACAGAAATGCTTGGAGACCTTCTCGCTGAGGAAAGCAGCTACTGGGGTGAGACATTTGGTGAATATCCAAGGCACTGAGTTGAAAGGAAGCTGTTTGAACTGGTAGTGCAGTCCGCTACCAAAAACCTAAGATACTTTTGGTGTTTTTCTTGAATGGGTATATGGAAATATACAGCTGAAGATCTAGAAAGGTAATCAAAAAATCTCTTTCCTGCATCATCACGAGGACTTCTTGCAGTTATCATCCGAAATTACTGTTTCTTTAAAATGTGTTCAACTGTCTGAGATCCAGGATTGGTCTCTGTTGACCAGACTTTTTTCTGACTAGGATGAATCCGGAATAGAACTGTTTCTTTTTTTGTGTGATTTGGGTACAATCTCTGTGGAACCCCTTGAGGAGAAGCATGAGAATTTCCTGTCGAAGCTCCTTCAAATGGACAGTATGTCCTTACTTGGATGGGCAAACTGGTGATCTTTGAACAAACTCCAACATATGGCATTTATGAATAATTTGTCTCTCCCATTTGTCTGATGTTATAGCCTCCCAAGCTGTAACAAAAACGGAAATACTCCCTCCCAACTTCTGGTTACCAGCTGGAAGAGGATGACCGGGCGGAGAGCCAATCTCCCTTCCGACTGTCATGACTATGTGCTTGTGAGGATTCTCTCTTCCTTCCTCAAGATCTCCCATCTTTGAGAAGACTGTAGAAGTATCCTTGACATATCCAGATGTTTTGGGGACCTTAATCTCCATATTGGTTAAATTCTCCTCTGAAATTTGCGATCTTTGTGAGCCACAAATATTAGCTGTTTAAAATTTTTGGTACTGCAAATGTCCTAATGCTTTTGCTGTGTCAGTGTCCATTTTGAGACCTTAAAGAGCCTTATGTTTTCCAAAAAGAGTAAGGTTATCAGAAGACATGCTTATAATCTTAGATTGCATTTCAGGGTAGAAGTCTGTAGATTTTACCCAGCCTTGTCTTCTTAATACATTACCTCCTACAAGGTGGGGAAAACCTGTGTTTGAGGCATCCACTGCTGCATCAATAATAAATGAATAAGTAAGTTATCTTTCCTTAAAAATATTTCTTGTCCCTTCCTTCTTTTCTTTCTGGATGAGTTCCAGCTCTGGGGCGATGTCATGCCTCATCTGGCGATCATATTGTTTTACATTTTCTAGGGCATTCGCTGTCTTAATTGAGATCGCTGTCATTGATGAAATTCTCCAACCCAAATTATCAATACATATGCTATCCTTGTCCGGCAGACAAGCAGATGGTATGACTGCAGTCTTGATTCTTCTCGGGCCGCTAAAGATACCACTGAATCTGACCCTGAAACTGTACCTTGTGTTTTCATTAGCTTTAGGCCTTCCGACCAGACATAATCTAAAATTGCTATAGCTGTTACAGACTTCTGAGGTGTTCTTTGAAGTCATAAAGGAAAAATTGTTGTTCCACCGAAGACATTCATATGCTGAATTTCTTGGCAGCTCTTTTAATTAACAAATTAAATCTAGAGATATCATCTATTGCATCCTGTGGATTTGACCCCTCCTCAACACCACTTAAGACAATAAATTCACGAGCATTATCATCTTGTCCTCCATCATTTTGTGGAAACTCCCCTTACCTCTCATCCATATAAGAGTATACTGAATTATCACAATTACTATCATCTACATCTTCAGGAGTTGATCGTCTGTAGGGAGTCATGGGAGAGGGTTTCTTTGGTGAAGGAGTGCAGCAGGGGGTACTGGCGACGTATGCCTAGGAGGCATAGCTGGTGAGGTAGAAGGTAGAGGAGGTGGCAGAATGGGAGGAGCTGGTAACACTATTTAGGGATTATTGGATGGATGCTGTGGTAGTAGCTTGTAGTGTCCATTATCTGCTGTAATGTAGATAGAAAGGCCATGGGTACTTGGACCAAGTCAGGATCCCTGTGTTGTTTAGGTGGTCCTGCCGCCATTCAGTAATAAGAGGTTTGAGGTTTATAATCCTGCTAATAGCTATAATCGCCAGATTCAATGTTGTTAATTTATTCTCCAGAATCTGGGACACATTTTACATCTAGTTGTATTGGACTGTAAGCTGTTGTGAAGCATAAACACCAACCTCATCTTCCTGTTCAGACTGTAAATTTTGTTTGGGGTACAGCTAACACCTTCAATGGTGAAAAGACAGGTCTATTCAAAGTTGTCAGGTAGTGTCGACGGTGTCAGTGGCGGCAGGGTCAACGTTGATGGGTTTCATGTCAAAGGAGAAGATAGTAACACAGTCTTGTCATCATTCACAAAGCAGAGCTAGATGATGACATCACAGGTGACAGTGCAGTCAACGTTGTTGTTGTCGACAATGTTTTTTTTGGCCCAGCAAAGACTGAAATGTCTCTAACAACAACTCACAGTAAATCAGTGCTGAAAATATGGATGGTTCAAATCCAGGACAGGTCAAAATAGTAACATTTTCAGGTTCATTAAAATGTTGTAGCAGAGCTCTGCCAGGGAGCTCCCTCAGACACCAAGTGGTAGAAATCTCAGCTATGGTAGCTTCTGGGGGGGGAGGGGGGGAGTCTGAGAGCTTAGCTCAAGCTTCCACCTCATTGACTGAAGTTCAGGTTCTTTCACATTAGGTGGATGTGCTACTAAATAGATAATGTTGATTCAGGCCTATGTCACCTTAACACTGTATACTGCTATTTTAAGGTACAGGGGATTCTAAGTCTGATGACAGTGAATGATTAAAACATGTGAATATATAAAAGATCAAATGTTGGAGGGATATATATTACCAAAAGGCACACTTTGTAGAAGTGAAATCTAGATAAACTGAGCAGAGCTTTGGCAGACTCCCATTACACAACCTGCGGTAGAAAATATGATGGGAGGAAGTCTCAGAGGGGAGTGTTCTACAGAGTGCTGCAACCTGATTGCCTGGAGTTGGGTGTTTTTTTAAAAGATGTGGATAAGATACCGAAGTGAATGTTTTCTAGGCCTTCTAGACTATGTGTAACACTGTACTACTTTCTAGTTATATTGCAGGACTCCCACTTCGACAACAGGAAATGATTCAAGCATGTTAATCTATTAAAGAACCAATTCTGGGGATCTAAAATATAGATTCATATTGCTTCCCTATGCTTGACCGGTACACAACTGGTAAAAAGGTTGCCATTTTGAAACAGTGTCTTTCTATAGAAGATGTATGAGCAGCTGTTCAATCACAAGAAAGAGGAAAGCTTTTATATGCAAGTATGCAGATATTCAAGCTATTCCCTGACTGTAAGAACATGATAAACTGTTACAAGGATACTTATACAATTGTTTGTAATAAAAGTTTGCTTTATTACGGAGTATCATAATCAAGCTTGTAAAGCTGTTGGAAGAATGTTGCGACGTTACAATAAATATAAAGACTTTAATAAATGTATTTTGTCTGTCAAACTATTAATGGTTAAAAAGTATGGTGCCCTTAGCACAGCTGGCCTTGGGGGCAAGCTCATCATCGGAACGGCTAAGGAATGGCTTGATAGTTTTTCCTGGCCTGTGTATCCAGAATCAGCGATGCTGGTCTTTCTTGGGTGATTGAGTCTCTCTTACTCACATACTATCACTGGCTCTGAAGCAAAAGCGAGTGACCCTTGTCAGCGTCTCTGAGTAGGGTCTGCCTGGATTCTACTTCATATTGTGTGCCACTGACAGATACCTTAATTACATCAACTTGTACTCCCACGTCCTTCTATGCCCTTACTATTGAGCACTCTGACTCCCACCTGGCCCCAAAGCCCTTCTCTGTGTCTCCATTACAACAACCTTGACATGCATAGAACCAGGTTTTATCTCAGAAGCTTCCAAAAAGCAGCACCTTTTGCCAGCATCATGTACTTCCATTTATTCAATGAGCCTGCTTTGCAGGGAAGGGCTGCATTGCCATAGCTGCACAGAATTCTCATCAGGTTTATTCTCTACCCATCCAGTCTATTGTAGCTTGCAGTGCTGCAACCCATGTGGTGAGTGTTCTATAATTGTGTAAGGGAAGAGTATACTGTTGATATCCAAGTAGTACCTGTTCTGTGGGTATGCAGTAATGACCGCTGGGAAGGAGGGGTGTTTTCCTGTGTCTATCCTGCACTCCTAATGCCTGATCTATACTTGTTCTTGGGGTGCAAGCAAAGCTTGCAATATCTATTTGGTACCTGTTTATGTGTGAGCGTGTTTGGAGGAGAGCAGCAGCTGGTTCTGTCTATTCTCTACCTGAGAGCCTTGTTCTCCCTTTGATAATGTGTTCTGCCTCCTGTAGCCTGCACTCCACCTTTTCACCCTGTCCTTTCCCTTGCTCTTGCTTCTTAATACTTGCACTCCCTGTTTACGGCCTATGCTCCTTCTATGAACTGTGTGCTTCTCTGCAACTTGTGGTCCTCATTATACCTTGCTGCCCCCATTTGTAGCTTGCAAACACTCTGCACACTGTGTTCACATTGAAATCTATGCTTCAAGCCCCGTTTGTAGCATGTTCTACTTATTGCAACTGTCCTACCTTGCATCCTATGTCCCCCACCTCCTTGCAAATGCACTCTGATCCACCAGTACACTGAGTCCTGCACTCCCTTGTCCCATGTGCTTCCCAACTGCTTCTGCTCTTGCACTCTTCCCCAACCTCTTGCACATAGGTCTTACAACACAATTATGTGCAGCGCTCCTCACTCCCTTATACCAAGTACACCTCACTTCTTTATACCCGGCGTACCCTTGTTTCATAGCACCACATGTTTTGGCACTTGTATGGTAAAAGGGTTTTAATCAAGCTTAATTATAATACAATGCATGTACCACATGTACAACAACACTATAAGTATGTATAACAGAGAAGATAGTTACAAGATAGCTGGCAGCTCAGTATGCATTATTAGACACACAGAGCAGGCTCAACATGGGCATAAGCAGTGTAAGATTCCCTGTGTGGGAAATAAGCATCAGTTGCTGCTTCCCACATGCTATACCTCCTTTGTTTAGTACAAACTTGCAAACATGTTTTCATTATACAAGATCAATCTCATGCCTAAAACGTTTTAATACACTCTCTAACTTGCAGATGCAGGTTATAATTGGTTTAAAATAAAAACAAGGCTGCCAACCCCCTCCTTTTCTCGTTAGAATAATTAACAGGAGGGGATCACATAGGCACAGCCACACAGAGAATCTGGACTCTTTTTAGAGCCTCATAATGCAACACAGTAACAGTTAGCTTTCAGTTCATTTTAGCAGTTCTGAAACGGAAAGGCTCTTAACCACTATTTCTATATGCTCTGCCTGGCTTTAACAGAGGGGTTGGGGGGTGGGGGGTCTTTATGAACGTAATGAAGATTTCAGACATGCAGAACTAAAACTGAATGTAGGTTTTTATCTCCGTCCTGGAACCTTCATTAATATTCATAAACACTAGTATAAAATAGGAAGCATATCAGCCCCCCAAATATAAGGTGTCATGAAAGCCAGAAAAATTAGAAGATGAAGAAGACCGTAATTAAACAGGGTTTGCAGAAAAGCACGACCAATGTTTATGTTTGCTAATTTAATCCACAGGAACATATCTGAAAAGAGCAGACGTGACTATTTTCTTTTAGTCTGATTGGTTTTAAGCCTAACTGGAAGGCTCCTGACAACATATGTTAAGTGTGCCCATTTGGCTAAAGATTGCTTGGAAGAAAAGAATAGCAGTTTAAAAAAAACGCTGCTTGGCTTTCCTAGTCTCTTCAGTCATATTATCAAAGGACACAAAGCCTCCTTTCAGGTGTATGGTAAGGATTAGGATAACTGAAGTCAAATAACCCGATTTACATACAAAAGTGACAAAAGCTCTAGAGACATTTTAGTCTTAGGAAAGTCCTACACGTATTATGAGTGTAAAGAGGCTGAATTTCCCTAATCATTCTGGCAGTATAGGATGGCTTATAGCCTGATTTACAAGCAAAATCCACCTCCCAAGCAACAGATGGACATCTTGGAGAGGCACACTTTATTTAGGTCCTCGAAAAAATCTTTTAGCAGTGGAATGATAAAAAGGATGCATAGGAAATTGCATTATTAGTTTTGGATAGGAGACTGCCCACTTCAAGACACTAAATTAACCTGAGCTCAACCCCTGGTAGCTATGGCACAGAGCAGAGAGGCTTAATATAGGGCAATGTGGAAAGTATTTATGCAGTACTGAAAGACAAATAAACTGAAAACGTCAAACAATAAAAATCTCAAACTGAATTAGAAAAATAGAGTAAACGTATATAAACAAATTACACCATCATTGTAAAAATCCAACAAGTGGAACCAGAGATATGACATTTAAAAGTTTTAGGTAGGCATAGTGTCAAAAAAGCACAATGTGCCACTGCTAATCTATGGATGCAGTAGGCTGGGATCTAGGTACAATTTCAGGCTGACCCCGATGAAGCTCAGGTCAGATACTCCAAAACGTTTCTCTTAATTAGTCTTTTAAGTCCCAATCAACCACAGGAGTACCCTTCTAACCCCTCTCCAGGACCTCAAAGGAGGCATTTGGAGACACATAGGGTGTCATGCAGAGGGCAACAGCAGGGTCCAGTCCAGGTCCAGTTGCCATTGGTCAGCTGGGTACTTCCAGGAAAAGGTCTCTTGCAATGTGTTGTCTCCCTGCAGTCGCACTGGATGTGAACCACAACTAATCCATGGAGCTGTTTACGGACCTCAATGCCAAGCTGCAAGATGAAAACATATTCTTCCCAAGTTGATCCAGCCTCTAGGATCAACTATCCGGGGTAGCAGAAGGGAAGGCACAATGGAAAGTGGAGGCTTGGACCAATAAGTTCTCTAAGGTGGGATGTTGGGTGAGGAGACTAAGATCATTTGGAACAAGGCGATAGCAGCGGCCAACTCTCCTATTCACAGAAGCCCCTGTGCTGGGTCTGAACCACATCCCAGGCAGGACATCAGTGAGGCTTTGTTAAAGGGTAACATTGGTGCCGATGTGGTAACCCCTGGCTGAAGCACCTCCGTCAGGCAGTTAGTCCTCACTGGCACCAATAGGTCCAAGACCTCAGCTGCCTTATGCACCCCCATAGCATAAGTAGCTTCCGCCTCCGTAGCCACGGTAGGAAGTGAAAGCATGTCAGTAACTTGAGAGGTGTCCAGTCCACTGGCTTCTCCTAGCTCCTCATACCAGTCCATCTGCTCCAATCCAAATTCAAGAGGATCCTAAGACCCTTCCCATTTCTCACCTATGCCTGGTTGATCATAATTCCCAAGCAATGATCTGGCCCCTGATGGAGCTGTCGGAAATGGCGTTGTATGGTGCCATTCCGGCTCCGGATCATCAGGTATGAGGATGGGGCTTGCAGCACCGGTGGGTGCCTGCGACAGCGGGAGCGTCGACATCGGGAACGATGCCGGAGCAGGCGGACTGTATGGACTCAGCGTCGTTCCGGATACGATATATTGAATCAAAGAGACTACACTGGTGAAGAGGGCGAAGTCGCCGGCGTGCAACCTGAAGAGGTCTCTGCCGACCCCGCAGGGCCCAAAGGCGCACCAGCGGTGATAGCCCGCTTGAATACGAGACGCATGGCCTCGTAAAACTCCTTGAGTTGAACGGGGGTCACTCCGGTTTCCGGAAAGGGGGGGGAGGCTCAAAGTCAGCCCTGGCATCAGCTCCATGTAGCCTTGCTTGAAACATTGATGCTCCAGACTCCCCTTATCAGCCGACGGGCGAGGTGAAGACAAAGTCCACTTGGACTTTTTCTTGTGCCTTTTCCCCGAGTGCCGGGGACATCTCGAGGTAGAAGAGGATGACTTGGGGCTCCTGGAGCAGTACCGAGTCCTCCTCCTCGACCAGGACTGTGACCTCCGATGAGTCGCGCTGACCGATGTCGAATGCAGGGCCGCCATGAGCTTCAGGGACCAGTCCCTCAAAGCTTTCGGAGACATGGTCCAGCAGTCAGAACATGACTTTGAGTCGTGGTCTCGATCCAGGCAACAGAGACATACCTTATAGGGGGTCTCTCACTGACATGGGGCGATGGCAGGCGCCACACGGCTTGAACCCCACCTTCCTAGATGACATCTACACAGACTTTTCCAAGAATCTTCAACAAAAACGTCAAAAAAGGCCTGTCAAAAATGACAGAAGGTAGCTTGATTCCAGATCTGCGCTAACCAACACAGGAGGAAAAGAACTGGCATACGCGCACCTGGGTGGTCCCGTTATAGGCTACTTTGATGTCACAAACAGCTCCTACTACGGCACGTGGATCCGAATGGTGCCAACCAACGACATATGCAAGGCTATTGCTCAGCAAAAGTTCCGGATTCCAAGCTGACACCAGGAAAATCTAAGATAAGGAATATGCAGCTAGAAGTCTCTATCAGATGGATATGTGCTTGTCAGAAAGCTGTTCTGATCTGGCCGCCATGAGCTTCAGGGACCAGTCCCTCAAAGCTTTCGGAGACATGGTCCAGCAGTCAGAACATGACTTTGAGTCGTGGTCTCGATCCAGGCAACAGAGACATACCTTATAGGGGGTCTCTCACTGACATGGGGCGATGGCAGGCGCCACACGGCTTGAACCCCACCTTCCTAGATGACATCTACACAGACTTTTCCAAGAATCTTCAACAAAAACGTCAAAAAAGGCCTGTCAAAAATGACAGAAGGTAGCTTGATTCCAGATCTGCGCTAACCAACACAGGAGGAAAAGAACTGGCATACGCGCACCTGGGTGGTCCCGTTATAGGCTACTTTGATGTCACAAACAGCTCCTACTACGGCACGTGGATCCGAATGGTGCCAACCAACGACATATGCAAGGCTATTGCTCAGCAAAAGTTCCGGATTCCAAGCTGACACCAGGAAAATCTAAGATAAGGAATATGCAGCTAGAAGTCTCTATCAGATGGATATGTGCTTGTCAGAAAGCTGTTCTGATCTGGAACAAAGCTATGATGGCTCAGAAAGAAACAGAAAGGCATACCCTGCTGAACGATCTGGAGGAACCATCAGATGTGATAGGCTTCTACTTAGAGGAAATGCCTAATCCTGTCTCCCAGAGTTGGGTTGTGCACAGCTAATGGCAAATTAAAGTGGTTTGAAGGATGATGCTGCAGGGGAGAGGGGCTGAAAAAACTGATGTGCCTGGTGACTTGCATGTTGTCTGCCAGACCTACTTCCCCAGCCACATAAGGGCTGAAGTGACAGCTGCTGGGGTTGTGGGCCTTCCACTGTCTACATACCAACCCCCTGGAGTAGCCTCAGAAATCAAAAGGTCCAACGTGTGAACCCTGGCCCAGAGTGTTCTTAAAGTGCTTCAGCACAGAATCAGCTTTTTCATCACAAAGGCAGGATCAATCAAAAGGCATATCCCAAGGGATGCCTGAACATCTCCAGAAAATCATGTGGATCTCATCCAAATGTAGCGACAGATCATCCCAAACAATCTGTCATATCCAGGCCAGCTCAAATTACATATTTAGCTGCATCTTGACTGTCCAGAACAGTTTAAGCCACAGAGACCCTGACCTCCTATGGGACCGCCGGTAAGCTCTCACTGGCCATGTCCCATAGGGCACTGTACAAAGGCCTACTAGGCAGTAGGCATTTATAGACATCAAGGCTGGGTTGGCAAAAGAGAACATTTTTCTCAAAGGCCACAATCCTTTTCAACTCCTTGTCCATGGGGAATGAATTAGGATTCACCTTGCTGGTGGAAGCCTGGACAACTAAACTCTCAGGTGTAGGATGCTGCATAAGAAAATCAAGGATGGCGTGTGCTATCTGCAGTGTGTGGCCATTTGCCTGCTCACTGGTGGATAAGAGAAAGGTTTAGATCAAGGTTTAGATCCCCTAATTTGTCAGTTATGGATTCAATGAACCTTGTAAGGGCTCTAAAGAAGATTGGTCAGGTGAAAGAACTTCAGTAAGCACATTTATTTTAACCTCAACACGAGCTAGTTGTAGATCCAGGACCTCAGGAGTATATCTGAGGACTACAGAAAAGGAAGCAGTCACTTCCGCTGGCAGACAAAGGGGGGAAACCAACTCTCTATCAGGACCAACTATCAAGACCACTAGCCTCATGCAAATCCAGATATATACTGTTATCATTGTATCATGAATTGGGGGTACACAATCCCCTTTATCTTCATTGTCCTCTCCAAGGGGCGGCAAACTCTGGTCAGAGTCAGAATTGAAAAGCTGGTGGAGAAACTGAGGGTGGTTCTGTGGTAGAGAGACTGTTTTGTCTGTCTCAAACTGTACAGGTAACAGTTGTGGTGAAATGGAGTAACAGAGCAGTCAGAACTGAGGTGGATTTGGCTCAATATCGGACACCAGAGTCGGCCGAGGATTCACCTCTGGTGACAGCAACATCGAGAACAGCATCAACGACGATGGGATTGGTGCAGATATTGGAGCTGGAATAGAAGTCGGCACCAGAGTCGGTGCAGAAGTCGGGAGAGGCTCAAGGGGTTCAGATTGCACGGTGATGGATCACTCGGAGGTAACCCAATTGGAGGTCCCTGCAGATCCTTAGGACCCAAAGGTGCAAAAGAGGGAGCTGGAAGAGTGCCAAAAATGTGAAGTATGGTTTCCCTAAATTCCTCAACATCCTGTGATGTCACTGATGGCCTGGGGATCAACTGTAGAATCAACTTCTCAATTGGGAGCTGTAGGAAAGTACCCTCTATTTGGCATGGTTACCCCCACTTTTTGCCTACTTTTGTTATGTTTAGACAGTTTTCACTGGGCTCCTGCTAACCAGGACCCAAGTGATTGTGTTCTCTCCCCCTAAATTTGCTTGCCTAGGACTTTGCACACCCCACTATTGGCATAGTGGCATCCCCTTATAAGTCCCTAGTACATGGTACTGAGGTACCCAGGGCACTGGGCACCAGGGCTTCCCCCTGGGTTGTAGCATGTATTGTTCCACCCATGGGAGCCCATGCAAAATGTGTCTGCAGGCCTGCCTTTGCAGGCTGCGTGAAAAGGTGCATGCACCCTTTCACCACAGGTCACTTCAGCAGGTCACAGGTCACTGCATTAAGTCCCTGTGTGTGTGGGCACCCATGCACAAGCTGAAATTCCCCTGCAAACTCCATTTCCATTGCACTTAAAGTGTGGAGAAGCCATTTTACCCATGTACTGCGCACAGGGCACTACCTTCGTCCAGCTACATAATGGTAACACCGAATCTGGGCATGTTTGGTATCAAACATGTTGGAATCATACTCCAATACTGTTGCCAGTATTGGTTGTATGATTCCATGCACTTTGGGGGCTACTTAGGGGACCCCCAGTATTGCTCCTACCAGTCTTCTAGAGTTTTCCAGGCAGCCTGCGCTGCTGCCACTCTTCAGACAGGTTTCTGCCCTCCTGCTGCTTGACCAGTTCAAGCAGGGGAAGGCAGAACAAAAGGTTTCCTGTGGGAGATGGTGGTAACACCCTCTCCCTTGGAAACAGGTGTTACAGGAAATGAGAGGGGTAGCCTCCCCAAGTCACTGGTTTGCTTTGAAGGGCACATTTGGTGCCCTCCTTGCATAAACTGGTTTGCCCCAGTCCAGGGACCCCTGGTCCCCGCTCTGGCTCAAAACTGGACAAAGGAAAGTGGAGTGGCCACTACCATGTCCATCACCACCCCAGGGGTGGTGCCCAGAGCTCCTCCAGGTGGCCCTTGATTCTGCCATTTTGAAACCAAGATATGCAGAGGCCTGTGGGAGCAGCTGAGTGGCCAGGTCAGGCAGGTGAAGTTGCAGCCCCCTCATGATAGTTGGTCACATTGCTTGGTGACCAATCCCCCTTTTAGGGCTATTTAGGGACTCCCTTGAAGGTGGGTCCCCAGATTTGACTTGGGAAACTCCCCCAGGACTCCCCTGCATGGTTTACTTCGACTTCTGGCCATTGGAACTGCAACTGGACTCTTCAGGAACCAACAAGACTGCAACTCTGGCTCCTTCCAGCAACTGCAACATTTCCCTGGCTGTGCATCCTCTGGGGTCGACGAGACTTCAGCCTGCACCAAGAAGCAAGAAGGAATCTCCCTTGGAGTGAAGGAGTCACTCCTCTGCATCTGCAGGCACCTACTGCAATGACGTCTGGATGCGTGGATCTGCTCTCCTCGTCTCCTCTGGAATTGCATGGATCTTGCATCACAGGTGGTGGTATGGAGTGGTCCTGTTGATCCTCTTTGCCAGCTGTCCAACTTGGGAGTCGGTGAGCCCTTGCCTCTCCTTGCAGGACAGTAGCACTGTGCACATCGAATCTTGCAGTTACCACGGCTTGCTGTCTCCTGCTCCAAGGGATCTTCAGGCTCTCAGTAGCCCCGGCCCCTAGCACTTCTTCCTGCCAAGCACAGTCTCCTCCTTGCTGCTCATGTGGGAGTCCTCTTCTGGTGTGCTGACTGGGCCTCACTGCGACTTACTTTGCCTGCTGCCATTGGGATACCTGTGGGGGCTGCAACTGCTTCTGTTGGCTCTCTAGACTACTGAGGGTCACCCAGGAATCCCCTCCAAGATCGAGTCCCCTGTGCTGTGCTGGTCCTCTTCAGCCTTGCAACTCTTCTATTGCTCCTCTTGCGTTTGCCAAGGCTTGCTGGTGGTTCTCCTACACCACTTACCATCTGCCCCCCGACAACCGATGTGGGACACCATCTGCACCACTCCAAGGATTCCTCTTTAGCTCCTGGGCTCCACAGCTGGTCTTCTTCTCTCCCCCTCCCCCCCCCCCCGACGACCTAGTTCTTCATCCACAGAAGGGTGGGTAGTAGCTCCTGCCCACACTGGACACTTCATCGTGGACTGGACTCTGTCCCCTTCTTTTGCAGGTCCTCTTCTTTCGGCATCCACCATTGGTTTCTTCTAGACTGGTCCTGTTCTTGCACAATCCTTTTCCTAAGTCCTCCTGTTAGTCCTTGGGAAAACCAGGTACTTACCTCTGCTCTCCTGGTCGCTGGGGGTCACTCAAGTACTCACCTCTTGGGGTTCCTAGTTCTTCCAGCTCCCCTCTAATGTCTCCACATCCTAGTGTGGGGGACTTTATCTTACATTCCACTTTCTTAGTATATGGTTTGGCCCTCCCCAAGGGCCCTTACTATTTTCAGTAAGTATTGCCAATGCTTGATGTTCCTATGCTAATTTCTGATTGCTATTGTTTATACAACTAGTGTGTACTTACCTTCAGTTGGGGGAGGGGGGAACTACCTATCAGTAATCTAGTGTTGTTACTATAATAAAATACCTAATTTTTGTAACAGTGTGTGGTTCTTTCGTGTGTGATAAGTTGCTGTGTGACTGTAGTGATGTTGCATAAGCTTTGCATGTCCCCTAGCTAAGTCTTGGCTGCTCATCCACAGCTACCTCAAGTGAGCCCTGGCTTCCAGGACACTGCCTACACTTCACTAATAAAGGATACTTTGCCTGGTATAAGGTGACAACACCATAAGTGTCCACCACACACTAGGCCAGCTTCCTACAGAATCTAGCAAATTCTATTCAGAAAGAGAGTGACAGTATAAGATCAAGTCCTGCTTCATCTTCTTGTGGATCCATTTCGACTTGATCTTAAAGGACGATTTTGACCACGAAAAGGAGCTGTTGCAGGATTAATCTTGAGAAGGGGAATTGGTCTGCAACCTCAACTTAGAGCTGGAGTGGGGCTTGAATGGCCTTTTTTATGTTTGGCAAAGTACAACATTGCTTCACGACCCCAAATTACCCCAGGATGCGTGAGGTCACACAACTTGGAATAGTGCCCAGAGTCCAAACACCTCATTCGGTTCCATCACCATCTGTTTGCGACAGTCACAGCATGGTTTTATCCCTGAAGTTTTAGGTGGGGACATTGTTCCCTTCTGCACTAGAATTCAGTTTGAAAACTTGTCAAACCGGATTCGCATTCAAAGGCACAGAGAAAAGGAACAGCTGCTGACAAGAGGTGGTGGCGCTCATTGATGGCTCCCCTTCATCACTTCCAAGTTGAACAAAGTCAATGGGGAGCCGTATGGCACCACTTCGCATCTCGCTGGAGTACTGCTATGAAATTTTCCAGATCATGCATGGCACCCTGGAGATGTTCTAACGGTGAGGAATCTGCAGTTAAAAGTATCTATCCATCAGAAACTAATCTTCAGTGGTACTAGTTCCGATAGACGCATGTTTTCCCCTAAAGATCTCTTCTTTCCGTTAAAATATGTAAATATCCACAAGAGTCAAGACTAAAAAATATATTCAGCAGCATCTCACTGTGCAACAAGTGGCGGGAGACAGCTCTATTAAGGATCCACAAAGCTCTGCTATAAATACACCACACAGCATGTTATCCAGTTTATTTTTTTTCCATGCCAAGCTAAGAAAAATTAAGGCAATGAAACCGACATATAAACTAAGGGGGTCATTAGGACCCCGGCGGTCAGTGTAATAGTGGTGGTAGTACCGCCAACAGGCTGGAGGTACATGCAGCCACAATTATGACATTGCCGGTTTGGCCAAAGCCAAACCGCCAATTTAACACACTGACCGCCACAGCAGTAATGACCGCCGGGCTGGAGACTACAGTCTCTAATGTTACCTCCATCTTTGAAGAAAACATAGTGAAGTAGACAATGCCTCACTGACTCTGCTAGCTGAGGTTAAAGCAATGAAATATGCAGCCTTGAAAGAGAAAATCTTTATAAGAATTAGGAGTCACAAAATATTGGTTAATGAGAAAGGTAGGAACCAAGTTCAAATTCCACAAAGGGAACCAGATGAAATGTATCTTGTAAACCTTATTTAAAAGTAACACTACAAGATAACTTGAACAATCCCCGTTGAAGAGAATGGTAAGTAAGGATAAGTTACTTACCTGTAAATCCTAGTTCTCTTCCAGGGGTATCCTCATCAAAGTCATAAACATTGAATATTCCCGCCCTTGAGGACCCCAGAGCATATATAAAATACACACATATTATACATGTGTAAAACAGCAATGCAGCCTATAATCATAAACAGGCTAAAATGCTTTATTTTTAAGGAGTTTTTTTTTTTTTTTAAATCTTTCCAAAATTACAATAAGAGAAAAAATATCTACCAAAGCCCCACAACTGGGCTTAGGGAAATAAGCAGTAGTAATCATCAGAGAAAAAAGAGAAAAAACGACATTGAAAAACAATGGAGCATTATTAGCCAATAGGCTGCATGCAGGTTAACACAGGAGAACCATAAAAACTTTGGCACCGTGCCTTTAAGACCCTGAGCACCTCCAGTATCCCACCATGCCTCAGGGGTGAAGGAAAGGTGACAGTTGGTTCACTGTTAGGTCAGTACTTTTTTACGGTGACAATCTGTGTAGCCGATTCGAAAGATAGTCTGTCCTGCACTTCTAGGAGACGTGCGTCCGGGGAGGAGGGTGGGTTGTTTATGACTTTGATGAGGATACCCCTGGAAGAGAACTAGGATTTACAGGTAAGTAACTTATCCTTCTCTTCCAGGGGATCCTCATCAATAGTCATAAACATTGAATAGATTAGCAAGCCCATCCCTTGACTCTGCGGTCTGTCCAGTAGAAGTGCAGGAATAGATATGTATCATGCAAACAAATTTCTCAGAGAGGCTTGCCCCACTTGGGGGTCTGCTCTTGCATCTGAATCCAAACAGTAATGTCTAGTAAATTTATGTACAGACTTCCATGTAGCAGCCTTACAAATTTCAGATATTGGAACATTGTTAAGGAGGGCAGCAGTAGCCGCTTTTCCTCTTGTGGAATGCGCTTTAGGTCTAGCAAGTAGTTGTTTGTTAGCCACTGGTAAGCATTAACAATACAAGAAACTATCCATCTTGATATGGTTCGTTTAGATGCTGCCTCTTCTGTCCTCAAATGACCATAATTTACAAACAAGTGGTTGGAATGTCTAATCAATTTTGTTTTATCCAAATAAAATTTTAGCACTCTTTTCAGATCTAGGGAGTGCAACGCTTTCTCCGCCGGAGTCTCCGGATTGGGGAAGAAAGTCGGTAGAGAAATAGTCTGATTGATGTGGAATTCTGACACCACCTTCGGTAGGAATGATGGGTGAGTTCGCAGAACTACTCTATTGTCGTGAAAGACTGTGTACGGTTCTTTAGAGGACAAAGCCTGAATTTCACTGACCCTCCTTGCGGAAGTAATGGCTACCAAAAAAGCCGTCTTCCACGTAAGGTGCTGCAAAGAGGCTTTGTGTATAGGTTTGAAAGGAGGGCCCATAAGTTTTGACAGTACTATGTTCAGCTCCCATGGAGGGGAGGGTTTCCGAATGGGCGAAAAAACTTTTTTCAAACCTTCTAAAAAATCTTTGACTACTGGTTTCGTAAAGAAGGATTCCTGAGAAGGTAACTTACGATAGGCTGTAATGGCAGATAAATGTACCTTAATAGATGATACCTGCAGACCGGATTTTGCCAGATGGAGTAAGTAATACAGTATGACCTCCTCCTGAGCTCGTATGGGATTCTGACCTTGCTGACAGCACCATATGTAGAACCTCTTCCACTTAAATGCGTAAGAACGCCGCGTGGAAGGTCGTCTGGACTCCTTCAAGATGTTCATGCACTCCTGCGAGAGCCCTAGGTGCCCATACTGCAGGAATTCAGAAGCCATGCTGTCAAGCTCAGAGAGGGTAGGTTGGGGTGCAGGACCCTGCCCTCCATCCTGCTCAGAAGATCCGGTCTGCACGGCAGCCTCCTGTGAGGTTGTTCCGATAGGTTGAGGAGATCTGTGTACCAGAACTGACGGGGCCATTGCGGAGCTATAAGAATCATTCTGGTGCTGGATCTGTAAAGTTTGTTGATCACTGCCGGTATGAGGGGGATCGGTGGAAAGGCGTAGAGAAATATCCCTGACCAGTCGATCAACAGGGCATTCCCTCGAGATCCCGGACGGTAGAACCTGGACGCGAAGTCTGGGCATTTCTTGTTTACCTCGTCTGCGAAGAGATCCAATTGAGGCCGACCCCATTGAGCGAAGATGTCTTCGACGACTTCGCCGTGTAGGACCCAATCGTGGGTGTCCTCTAGGTGTCTGCTCAGGAAATCTGCTTCCACGTTTTGTTGACCTGGTAGGTGAACCGCTGTAAGCGACATTCCTCTGGCTAGGAGCCAATGCCAGATTGTTTGGGACTCCCGAGATAGGGGTAGGGATCTCGTTCCCCCTTGTCTGTTCAAATAATACATTGTGGTTGTATTGTCCGTTTGTATTAGGAGAGATTTACCCTGAATCGATGGAGCAAAAGACTTGAGAGCTAGATGGACCGCTCTGAGCTCCAGCAGATTGATGTGGTACGTCCTTTCGTTGTCAGACCACAGGCCCTGAGCTTGAAGGGGACCTAGATGAGCCCCCCATCCCTGAAGAGACGCATCCGTTACCAGAGTGTCGGATGGAATTACCTGGTGAAACGGAGCCCCTACTGACAGGTGAGGTCTGTGCATCCACCATTGCAATGACTGACGTGCTGCTATCGGCAGCCGCACTCTGTCCTCCCAGCGACCTGTCCTTTGGCTCCAGTTGTTCTCCAACGCCTCTTGGAGGGGCCTCATATGCAGCCTGGCATTTGGGACAATGAAAATGCATGATGCCATGGAGCCCAGCAGAGATGTCACCTGACGGGCCGTAGGTGCGTCGGATTTTAACAGGTCTTGACACTTTCTTTATTGATAATAGTCGTTCCTCCGAAGGATACACTCTTTGGAGCTCTGTGTTTAGTATTGCTCCCAGGTAGTGGAGGTTCTGCGTTGGAATCAAGGTGGACTTTTGGTAGTTGACCTGAAGACCTAGAGACTCGAAAACCTTGAGCACAATGTCCCGATGGGTTTTCGCCTGATCCGGACAGGAGGCTTTCAGTAGCCAGTCGTCCAGGTATGGGTAAATGAAGATTTTTTGTTTTCGTAGATGTGCCGCTACCACTGCCACGCATTTCGAGAAAACGCAGGGGCAGATTTCAGGCCGAATGGTAGCACCTTGAACTGATAGTGCTGTGAGGCTATCTGGAAGCGCAGGAATTTCCGATGCTTGGGAACTATCAGGATGTGAAAGTATGCATCCTGCAGGTCGATGGAGCACATCCAGTCTCCCTGATGTAGCTGAGGGAAAATCTGGTGAAGAGCCAGCATTCTGAACTTTTGCTTTCTTATGTACTTGTTCAGAAGCCGTAAGTCCAGAATTGGTCTGAAAACGCCCTCTCGGCCTTTTTTCGTCACCAGAAAATAACGGAAGTAAATCCCCTTCCCTCTGTGCGTGAGTGGAACTTTTTCTATTGCCTTCTATTGCTTTCGTAAAAGGGCGAGAGCCTCTTTGCGCAATAGGCTGACGTGAGACGGATTGCATTTGGTTGGTGGCAAGTGCGGTGGAGGTTGCCTGAAAAGAAGAGAGTAGCCATTCTCGACAATGTTGAGCACCCATTTGTCTTTTGTTATAGCACGCCACTCGTGAATAAAGTCTGTGATACTTCCCCCCACCGGAGTGGTGCACAGTGTTAAGGGAAGCGAGTCCTCATTGTTTGGCCGGCGCTTTGGGTGTGGACTGTTGTGGTCTACTTGACCCGCGTTCCCTTGTGGCCTTACGAGACTGAAAAAGTGGGCGTCCCTGCCTTTGCTGTGGCCTCTGGGACCAGTGAGGGGTTTGAACCCTCTGCTGGAAAGGGCGCCTGTCATAAGGCCTATACCTCCGCCTGAAGTCCTTCTTCCTCTCCAGGCCTACTGCCCTCATGGTATCCACTTCAGTTTTCATGCGCGCCATTTCTTCGTCCGTATGGGTACCCAACAGCGAGTTCCCGTTGAATGGAAGATTTGGGATGCGCTGTTGTGCTTCCTGTTTTAATCCAGTCAATCTCAACCAGGAAGACCTTCTTGCACAGATCCCATGTGCGTACCCATGTGCAGCTAAGTCTGCCCCATCTGCTGCTGCGCTGATGACTTGGTTGGATACCAGACATCCTTCTTGAAGGATCTCTTGGAAATCCTGTCTGTCTTCTTTAGGTAATTTTTCTGTGAACCTGTTGAGAGAGTCCCACAGTGAACGGTCATATCTGCCTAAGAGTGCAGACGCGCTGGAGACCTTCATCACAGATGCCGCCGTGCCGCACATTTTTCTCCCCAGAGAGTCTAGATGTCTGCTCTCTTTGTCCGGTGGAACCGTGGAGGATGATGCCACTGAGTGAGTTTTTCGGGCTGCGGCCAATATGACTGGGTCCGGCGGCGGATCCGTTCTGAGAAATAAAGGATCTTGTTCAGGCGCTTTATATTTTTTCAAAATCCTAGCAGGAGCAGATGTGAGGGTGGCTGGCGCCAAAAAGGTGTCCATGGTTGGCTGCAACAGACCAGGCACTAGCGGCAGTAGCTTTTTCAAAACCACTCTATGCTGTAGAGTCTCAAAAATGACTGATGAGGAGGTTGATGGTTATGGAACCTCTATGTTTAGCTTCTGTGCTCCCCTGAAAAGCACCTCATTAAAAGTAGTGATGTCGTCCACTGGTGAAACTCTAGCTGGTGGGGAATCTGTTAAGGTGGGGGAGTATCGTCTGACGGATGACCCTGACGATGACCAAGAGGGCGACCTTCTGTGTCTTGATCGTGATCTAGATCGTCGCTGGGAACGTGATCTGCTGCGAGACGCTGTAGCAGAGCGCCCAGGCCTCGTGGTCGGTTGGCGAGAAGCAGAACGAGCCCGTCCTGCCCGCGCTGTCGGTGATGGTGTTCTCGGGAGAGAGGCAGTAGGAGAGTACATCCACGAATACTGCGAATCCGGGGAGGCCGTTGGTCTGTTAAGGCTCTCCAACCATCGTTGTGACAAATTGATGGGTGAGACATGCCCCGACGATGCCGCTCTTGACCGAGATGAACCACTCCTTATGGAGACCACCGGAGATGGAGTGGTCTTGTCTGCTGGCGGAAGCCGATGTTCTGCTCCCTGCAAGACAGGTAAAACCTGTGTCGACGTCGACAGCCGTAATGATGTCGAAGGGAGCGCCGCCGGTTGTTCCTGTCTCGACGTTGAGTGCCTTGACGTCGAACGGCGATCTCTGGACCGCGACCTGCTCGCCGTCGTGTGCCTCGACGTGGAGCGGTGGGTGGCCGACGGCGGATGTCCTCGCTCTCGCCGCTGGGGCGATCTTGACGTCGTCCCTCTTGACGTCGAGGGGTGCAAGGCCTTCGGCGGCGAACGGGCACGCCAGTGATGACTCGACGTCGATCGGCGGGCTGCCGTCGACAGAGATATGCCCCTGCGATGGCCATGTTCTCTCGACGCCATATCCTTCGACGTCGGTCGGATCGCCGTCGACGGCGATCTATGGCGGTGAGATGGTGGCAGCGACGACGTCGATGGGGAACAAACAGGTACTTTCCTACCTGCTGACGTCGATCTAGCCAGTCTCTCCTGAGAGTGGCTTGTTGGCTGCCTGGGAAGCGAAGAGGATGATGTTTTCTGCCTCTCGTGAAGCCCATGAAGCCTGATCTTTTCTCTGTCCTTCAGAGTCCTCTTTGACATGTTCTTGCAGTGTTTGCAAGTGTCAGGGCAGTGACTCTGAGGCAAGCACACAATACAGAGAATGTGTGGATCTGACTGGGCCTTCTTCTTCCCACAGGAAGGGCATTTCACAAAAAGTGAAGGCATTTTTCTGTCAGGAAAAAACTTCCAAACTCAGACAATGATGTTAGATGTCGAGTAAAGTAAGAAAAAACGCTGTTCTAAAGTATTTTTCGGAGAAAAACTCAGAAAAACTGAGAGCTCAATGCTCCAGGATCCTCTCAGAAGAAGCCGGAAAAAAGAACTGACCTAACTGTGAACCAACTGTTACCTCTCCTTCACCCCTGAGGCATGGTGGGATACTGGAGGTGCTCAGGGTTTTAAAGGCACGGTGCCAAAGTTTTTATGGTTCTCCTGTGTTAACCTGCATGCAGCCTATTGGCTAAGAATGCTCCATTGTTTTTCAATGTAGTTTTTTCTCTTTTTTCTCTGATGATTACTACTGCTTATTTCCCTAAGCCCAGTTGTGGGGCTTTGGTAGATATTTTTTCTCTTATTGTAATTTTGGAAAGATTTAAAAAAAAAAAAACTCCATAGAAATAAAGCATTTTAGCCTGTTTATGATTATAGCCTGCATTGCTGTTTTACACATGTATAATATGTGTGTATTTTATATATGCTCCGGGGTCCCCGCACAAGGGCGGGAATATTCAATGTTTATGACTATTGATGAGGATCCCCTGGAAGAGAAGTAATAATATTATTGCTTGTTCAATTAAAATAATTTCAATATACTTTAGTACACAAACAAATATTAAAGGAAGATTTATGGCATTAAAACTGGAACCAGTCCAGGACGGCTATGTCCATTGCGAAAATACACATAAAATGAAGAGTTAATATTACAAAAGAACTCATTAGAGGGAGGGGTGCTGGCACTTGTGAAAGGACAGTCCGGGCATGAAGCGCTTAATGCTTTATGTGTTGTTATAACAGCACCGAACTTGTCCATCGATAAAGTGCTTGATGTCTAACTGTAGCAGCCCCAGTTTGGTTATTGTGCCCTTCTAGTATCTTGGAAACATGGCTAATAAAATGCACAACCTTGCATGAAGATGGCATCGGGTTTCCTCTTAGCAGGGATATTACTACCGGGCGATATGGAAGTGGAGAAGATAAAACAGGCAACAATTCCTGCCAGATAACCGTTAACAGTTCTTAAACTGAGGTCATTCTCATAAAAAAATACAGCTAAGTGAACTATCTTAGACTTCAAATGATCTAGCCATTTCTCAGCCCACCATCGTTCAAAGGCTCACAAATGAGTGGGAATATAAAGCTTGAACCTAGTGTCTTTGATTGGTCAACCACACATTGGTAGCAAGAAACTATAGAGGGCTAACCTCCCTAGACGCAGGCAAGAATAGTCAGCAACAGTACATCAAGATGAAGAACACTGCCCTTTGCTGTGACAAAAGGACCTATCTCAAAGGAGAAGACTACTGCTCTGCACACAGAGCTGAAACATATCTGTAAACCACTGACTCCTGGGACAGTTCAGCACTATCAACATCATATAAACCCTGACAAATCTTACACACCACCCACAGGAACAGAGAAACTGGTGTGAATAAATAGCATTGACCGATTACTCATGAAATTGACAAGGCATCAGAACAAAGAACAGGACTCTTGTTGCTCCCCAAGGGTTTCCTCTGCAACAGGTAAACATGAGTTGAACATGAAGCCCATTTTACAACCTGTTTTACGGTGTGTGCTATGTCAGTATTAAATTGTAAAAAGGATACACCAACAGAAAAGAACACGTTACTTACCATCAGGAATGAGTAATGACTTTACTGGTACAGACTTCTAGGCGTAGATTTCTCACCTTTTGAATACCTCCAGGAGTCAGACTAGATCCTGAATCCTTTGCATAGCAATGTCTTCCAGCAGGTGTGGTTATGTGAAGGCATGGTTTAGTGTGCGACGCCATCTTGTGTGTTTGTGACATATATATCACTAAATATAATCCAGAACGTTGAAGTCGCAGCGCAGCGGTCCAAGACGGGTTCCGGCAACCCCAACTATTCAAATATATCTCCTCAAATATAAGGAAATGCCAGGACACCTTTGTGATGCTATAATTCCATTTATTCAGGAAAAGATTTCCCCTCCAACGTGTTTTGGCCGTAGCCTTGTTCACGGATCAATATATATATATAGTTTCCCCCTTTAAGCTCAAAACGCCTTTAGCCCCATGACAGATCTTAAACCATCAAACAATCCATCTAGGTATAGTCCTCCTTTCTACCACTTTACCCTTCTTGATTCCAGAAAAAAAAAAAAAAAAGTTGTTCATCCTGTCGGAATTCTTTAGTTCTCTCCAGATAAAAACTGAAAGTCATCTTAGGATCTCCAGAATGTAATTGTTCTTTCTCCTTTGAGGGATGAGGCGAGCTTAAAAAGATGACAAAGTGATGGATCGTTCTATACGAAAAGGTGTAATCATGGTAGGAAGGAATGATGCTCTCATTCGAAGTACCGGCTTATCAGGAAAACATTAAACCTAATTAAAAATTGCAACAGGTGATTTGAAAAATACCGCAAAGAACTCCCAATCCTACACCACCCTGTTTGTTGCAATTCCATATGAAAGACATATTGTCTGTGAGTACCTGTACTTAGTCTGCCTTGGAAGGAATGCTTTTAATGTCCAACAGGTCACTTGAAGCTCCAACAAATCTATGTGAAATTGAGCTTTCGTCAGAGACCATAGTCCTCTGATCTTTATGTCCCGCACATGACCTCTCCAACCCAGTAAGGATGCATCCGTCACCACAGTCAGTTCTGGGTGAGGAAGGGAGAGGGGTCTGCCACTGGGCCAACTCCAGTCGAGTAGCCACCACTGCAGGCCTTTTGCGGTCTCAGCAGACATGTGAATGAAATCTGGCAGATGTACTTGACACTGAGCCCACTGAAACTTCAAATTCCACTGAAAAACCGACGTGTCATCTGGCATGGTCCATTAGCAGGAGGCATGTGGCCAAAAAGCCTAGAAGTCTCAAAGCCACTCTTACCCACATCCAAGCTGCAGGATGCATTATCAGGATCATAGCCCAAATATCCTGGACTCATTGAGGTGGAAGTATAGCTTGAAGCAACACCATGTCTAGGACAGCTCAGATAAAAGGGAGCTTCTGAGAAGGAGTCAGGTGCAACTATGGGACACTAATGGTAAAAATCAAGGCATCAGCAAGTCTGATATTGTCTGGAGATGGTCGGCAACCATCGGACGTGAGTCTCCCTTCAACAGCCAGTTATCAAGGTATGGGAAGACTGGTATTCCCAGCCTCGGAAGATAGTTTGCAACCACAACATCTCTTTCATGAACACTTGTGCACTCACTAGACAAAATGTAAAGGTAGAAGGCGACCAGGGCACTCCAAACTTCATAGAACCGAGATACGTAGAATAACAAAAAGATTTATTGGTAAACCTCCATGATAAAACCTTCCATGTACTTATGATCAATACATGAAAAATCGGTAACAGCCTGTTCATATAGTAAAATTAGTGTCCATATAATGTGACCAATACATGTATATTCGGTAACAGCCAACACGTGTTTCGTCCTCAATGGACTTCTTCAAGGCTTATGAACTAAAATGTAAATGGGAATCACGATGTTAATGTTGGAGTTCCAAGTGGAAATTCAGGGAGACCGAGGGGTTCTCCATCTCAGTAACAAAGTCCATTTATAATCCCGAGACGAATATTAGTAATACGCGAATAGTGCGTATGCAAATAGAGTGTGTCTGTAGTAAGAGGAACACTCTGATTGTGGTCTTGGTGAGAGCAGTCAGTGTTTCCCCAGATCGGGGAAACCAGCACACCAGTACGTGTGCGCGTAGCAGGCAGCGCGTGTTAACGCTGCCGTGTCCTGTCCGACAGCCTCAGCCCAAAGGGAAGGACCGAAAAATTAAAATGCTCCTGTCCCACCTGAAACTACAGGTAATGTCAATGAGATCGCAGGATGGGAATGTGAAAATACGCATCCTGGAGATCCAACACTATAATCCAGTCTCCTCGATCTAGGGCAGGGAATACTTGGGCCAAAGTGAGCATTTTGAACTTGTCTTTCTTTAAAAAGAAGTTCTGGGGACTAAGATACAAAATTGTCCCGAAGCCCCTTGTCTGCTTTCAGAATCAGAAAATAACAGGAGTTGACACCAGACCCTGTTTCTGAAACTAGAACTCTCTCCATAGCCCTCCTTTGCAAGAGAGCCTGAACTACTTGAAGAATAGGCAAATGGTCCTCTGCCAGATATTGTGGTGGTGAAGGAACGTCCAAAGGGAAAGACTGAAAAGGAAGGATTTATCCTTGTGCCACGATCTGGAGCAACCACTGATCTACAATTATGCTCCTTCACACTTGGAGCCAACAGGTGATGAAACCTCAAACTGGCTGATCGTGAGGCACCAAGGATAACTTAGAGAGGCTTTGATGTTGCAGCATAAGGAGGAGCTGAGGTTTGGGCAGAACGTTGTGCCTGGGTGGCTGCAAGTTGTCTACCTGCTCCACGACCACGCCTTCTAAATGTCTGGGCAGACTGCTGCACTGGAGGGAAGTATCTTCTCTGCTTTTGAAGATACCCTCTGCCAAATCCTCAAAACACACACTGCTGCTGAGAAAGCTGGTGAGTTGGTGGTGCCAAACCTAAAGATAGTGCTGCATCTGTCTTCACCAACAAACCTGTCAAAGAATGCTGGACATTGATGATAAAACAAAAAAACAAAAAAAAACAGTTAAACGGATTCAAGCATGCCATGTTATCACCACACTTGTTCCTAATACTCTACTTAGACAATCGGTAGTGCTCAGACCGGATTTTATTGAAGTTTTCGCCACTTCCTGACCATCTGCAACCAAGTTCTGCTAGCCTATCCTATAGTTCATGGTAATATTTCCCTAACAGACACGATGTATTCGTTGATCATAAAGCTAAACGTGCAGAAGAAACCTTTTTCGCATAAACCTCCATCTTTTCTGACTCCCTATCATAAGGAGGGTTAGAAAAGCATTAGGATTAGTAAACCTTGTTGAAGTCTGAGCTAATAAACTTTCTGGAGTTGGATGTTGCAGTTAAAAATCCAGATCCTCGGTGCTGGATGATGTCTCCTAGCAAACTGGCGATTTATTGGATTGCAGGAGCATGGCGTAGCCCAGGGGCCCATTAGAACATATGTCAAGGCCTCATTAACTGTTAACAAATGTTCTTGTGAAGCATGTGCAAGAATAAGGATTTCTGTCAATAAAGTTGTTTTAACCCCCTGTGTGGCAAAACAAGATCAAGGATTTCCACTGCCCTGCGTATGACAGTGGCTAAAGATACAGTTTCTTCAGTAACTATAAGCCGGAGTAGATGCTCAGACTAAATCCAGAAAAGTGTGAACTCCACCTGCATCTTGCAAATCTTGTAGAACATTATCCTGCAGATATTCTACATCAAACAGTTATTCCTCCCTCGTCAGATCAGGTTCTGACCGAGCATACACCAAGTTAGATGGTAAATTGTCCTCAGTATCCAAAAGGACAAATCGATCCTCCAAAGGCGTTGGTGACTTTGATCACAGCTTCATATGTGGCGTAGAACTAATCACCTGTGGAGTTGGGCTTGGCGCTGAAAGTTGAAACATTGAAGGTTCTATAGTCAATGGACCCAACATTGTTGCCCTTAATATCATACCAAAAGGCACAGCTGGAATCAAGGATAGATCAGTCAACGTTTGATCAGCTGGAGGCTTCCAAGGATCCATGAAGCCCGCAGCTGTACCAGATAGATCCAGAACAGAACCAAAGATGGAATCCATAGCTTTTTTTAAGCTGTAGGACCTGATTTGCGTCACTACCTTTATGGATGGGAGTCAAAAATGTAACAATGTTGAAGGATGTACCAATTCAGGGTAGCGACTCCAAATGATGGAAATGATGAGAATAGATCACTGTAGGAGAGCCATGCTTGGACTTCTTATTGCTATTCCTAGAATTACTTGAACTTGATAAAGTCCTGCATTTCAGTTGTCCTCTAGATGAAAAACAAGATGGTCTTTTTGACCTCTAATGAGAACGAAATGAGAACGAAATGTGGACGAGCAAAAACGAGTCTTCGACTCCCTCAACTCCGCTTCTGCCAGCTTCGTCTTATGATCCGAGATCACCTTCTTGTTCATCTTGCACAGGATGAACATGACTTTGAGTCGTGACCCGATCCAAAACACCATAAACATACGTTGTGTGGTTTCGTAACCGACATCTGTCAGTTACAGTACATACAGAGCTTAAAACCTGATGGTTTGGGTGAACTTCGCACACAAAGAAAATTATTTCGAAGAGCATAAAAAAAGGAACTGGCATCAGTGTGCACAATTGACGTATATATATATATATATATGGAAGCCAACATCACAAATGCACAAGACAGAGTCGCACATGGAGCCATGATGTTTCATGATGCCACCTATCAGTGCTGGAGGGCATTGCTATGCAAAAGTCTCTTAATCCAGTCTGATGCCTAGAGGTATTCAAAAGGTGAGGAAGAAAATAAGTTACTTACCTGTAACTGTAGTTCTCCAGTATTGGAATCTTTCATAGATTCACATGCTTGAATCATTCCCCGTCATCGAGATGGGAGTCCCCGGTATAATTTACACAAGTAATGTCAAGATATATTAACAGAGAAAAAAGGCCCTAGGCCTCTTCAATTTAACAGTCTATCAGAGTCATTTTGTGAAAAGGACCAAACCCAAGCCTCCACCAATCAGGCGACAGCACCCTTCAGAACCCTCCTGAGAGAAGCTCCAGCACCTCAGATTTTCCAAGCACAAGTGCGTACAATATAGTAAACAGAGAAAGAAAGAAAGAGGTGAAGTGAGCTTCTCCGGGGAGGCGGGTGGGTCGCATGTGAATCTATGAAAGATTCCAATACTGGAGAACTACAGTTACAGGTAAGTAACTTATTTTCTTACTCCAGTATTGGAACTTTCATAGATTCACATGCTTGAATCAGAGTAGAGAGCAGTAGTTATGCACATTGTAATATGACAACATCTTTAATGGAAAAAACACTTTAATACACAAAACCTTATTTTCCTCCTGCATATACATGCAACTATAAAGGTATACACCCATATATATATATATGTATATATATACATATAAATATACATATATATATATATATACATATACAGATAGATGACGAAATACCAAGAGGCACAGCAAAAAATTATTTTAAGACACTACTGTAACATGACTGTTCTCTTCAAAACCGACCACTTATGTGTTTGCCATAATGTTCTCTTACTTTTGTATACCTTTTTTTTTTTTTTTTTAAATATAAACAATGTGCATACCTGTTCTATGATGGAGGGATGTAGGAGAGATGGCTCACCTTCACCTGAAGAGATTCCTGAGAACCGCCTAGCCCACTGCTACCTCTCCCTGAGATTCCAAGCAGTAGTGCTTCGTGAAAGTATGGCAGCTCTTCCATGTTGCTGCCCTACAAATGTCTTGTAGTGGAACTCCGGCGAACAGTGCCGCTGACGATGAGACTGCTCTCGTAGAGTGAGCATGCACAGGTGATTGCAAAGGTTTGCCCGCTGCTTGATGGCAGAAGCGAATGGCTGAGGCGATCCACCTGGAAATACTCTGCTTGGATAGTGGGTAACCTTTTCTAGGAGCACTGTATGCTACGAATAACTGATTAGAGCATCGAAAAGATTTAGGGGGTCATTCCGACCCTGGCGGTAAAAACCGCCAGGGCCGGGGACCGCGGATGCACCGCCAACAGGCTGGCAGTGCATCCTTGGGCATTCTACCGCCGCGGTCAGAAACGGGAAACCGGCGGTGTCCCACCGGTTTCCCGCCGCCCTAGGGAATCCTCCATGGCGGTGCTGCAGGCAGTGCCGCCATGGGGATTCCGACCTCCTTACCGCCAGCCTGGCTCTGGCGGTTTTGACCGCCAGAACCTGGCTGGCGGTAACGGGTGTCGTGGGGCCCCTGGGGGCCACTGCAGTGCCTATGCCAATGGCATGGGCACTGCAGGGGCCCCCTAACACGGCCCCACCAAGATTTTCAGTGTCTGCCCAGCAGACACTGAAAATCGCGACGGGTGCAACTGCACCCGTCGCACCCCTTCCACTCCGCCGGCTCCATTCGGAGCCGGCATCCTCATGGAAGGGGGTTTCCCGCTGGGCTGGCGGGCGGCCTTCTGGCGGTCGCCCGTCAGCCCAGCGGGAAACTCAGAATTACTGCGGCGGTCTTTTGACCGCGCAGCGGTATTCTGACGGCGGGACTTTGGCGGGCGGCCTCCGCCGCCCGCCAAAGTCAGAATGACCCCCTTGGTCCTGTCCAAATAAAATTGAACACATCTTTTAACGTCTAAGGAGTGTAATGCCCTCTCAGCCGGAGTAGATGGATGAGGAAAAAAAGATTTGAAGACTAAAGGTTTGTTTATGTGAAAGTCTGAAGGAACCTTTGGAATAAAATGCGGGTTAGTGCACATTAGCAGTGTGTCGTGTTAAAGCTGTAGGAATGGCTCTTGGATGGAAAACGCTTGCACCTCGCTGACCCGCCTAGCTGATGTAAGAGCTACCAATAAGGCAACCTTCCATGACAAGAACATGAGGGAAGCACGATGGATCGGCTCAAACGGATGCTTCATCAGTTGTGCTAAGACAATATTCAGATTCCACGAAGGAGGTGGTGGTCTGAAAGGAGGATAAACTCTGAAAAGCCCCTTCAAAAATCTCTTAATCAGCCGAGAAGAGTGAGGGTGTATCATCTGAACGTCTGTATGCAGCTATAGCTGCTAAGTGAACTTTAATGGACGAGTGTGCTAGTCCAGATTGAGCTAGCTGCAACAGATACAGTAGTATTTCCTCTGGTGGTGAGACTAGTGGGTCAATCTGTCGCTGATGACACCAGGCACAGAAACTTTTCCACTTACACGGATGCGTTTTGTTAGTGCTATCCGCTCTGGCTTTTGACAAAATATCCCTGCAGTCCTGCAGGATATTCAAATGCGCGAACTCTCTGTGGTGAGGAGCCAGGCTGATAAACGCATTGACTGCGGATCGGGGTGCCAAACCTGGCCGTTGTTCATTGTTAGTAATTGAGGTGATGGCTCCAGTGGAATATGAGGCTTGACTGACAGAAGGAGAAGTTCCGCGAACCAATGTTGATGCGGCCAGTACGGAGCTATCAGTATCAGAGTGCACAGCTCTGTTTTCATCTTCGTGAGGACCCTTGGGATCAACGGAATGGGAGGAAAGGCGTAAGCAAAGATGTTTGACCAGACTATCGAAAACGCATTCCCCCAAGATCCCTTCTGGTGATGCCAACTTGCGAAGAACCGGCATTTGGCGTTGTCTTTGCTCGCAAACAGGTCTACCGTTGGTGTTCCTACAGGGAAAAAATATGGTTCAGTACTGTCTGGTCTAACTCCCACTCGTGGCAGTCCAATTTCTGCCTGCTGAGTGCATCTGCTATCTTGTTGTTTATTCCAGGCAAATGCACCGCTGATAGTGTGATGTTTTGCTGCAAGGCCCAGTTCCAGATTGCTTGGGCTTCCCTGGAGAGAGGGAGAGATCTTGTGCCTCCTTGTTTGTTGAGATAGTGCATCGTAGTGGTGTTGTCCGTCCTTATTACCACTTGCGATCCTGAGATCTTGGGAAGAAACGGTTGTAAGGCCAGGTGCACTGCCGTGAGCGCCAGCCAATTGATATGCATTGATGCCAGATGTGGTGGCCGTTTTCCACTTATCTGCAGATCCTGTAACACAGATCCCCAGCCTTCCAGTGATGCATCCGTTGTTATGGTCCATGGGGCTGGTTACTGTAGAAACGAAAGGCCGATTGATAGATGATGCCTTTGAGACTACCATCTCAGAGCTCTGAGCATTATCGGAGTTATTTGTATCTGGTCCTAGAAAGTGCCCGATACTTGGAGCCATTGATGATTTAGTTGCTCTTGTAAGGGGCGCATCTTTAGCCGACATAGAGGGACCAGAGGTATGCATGAAGACATCATGCCCAACAGTGACTTGAACAGACGGACAGTAACCTTTCCTCTTCTCTGTATGGAACTTACTAGAGTCAGTAATCTTTGTTGCCTCCCTAACGTGGGACATGCCATGGTGGATTCTGTGTTTAGTCTTGCTCCTAGAAAGGTAATAGTGCGTGCTGGTAGAGGGTTGGACTTCTCCCAGTTGACGGTGAATCCGAGATTGGTTAGTAAGGAAACGCACTTTTTTGTTGACTTGTGCGTTCCAGCGTAAGTCTTTGCCTTTATCAACCAATCGACTAAGTATGGAAAAACCTGGTGCTTTCTCCTTCTGGGAAAGGCTGCGACTGGCGCTAGACATTTGGTAAATATTCTTGTGGCCGATTTCAGTCCGAAGGGAAGGACACGGTATTGATAATGGCTCCCGGCTACGGTGAATCTCAGGTATTTTCTGTGGGCAGGGTGGATGGGTATGTGGAAGTATGCGTCTTTCAGGTCTAGTGAAGACATGAAATCTCCCTGATTGAGACGCAGAAGGACGTCTTGCAAGCTGATCCTCCGGAACGATTGCTTTTTTAAGTAGACATTTAGTTCCCTTAAATCGAGGATCGGCCTTCCACTTTTTCCGAATGAGGAAGAATCTGGAAAAAAATCCTGTTCCTCGTTGGGCCCGAGGCACCTTCTCTATAGCTCCTTTGAGAAGCATCTTGTCGATCTCCTTTTTGAGTTGTTGAGGGTATCTTGAAGGAGTCCTGCAAAGGGGGGGGGGGTTTGGAGGGAGGTATCTGGATAAATTCTAAAGTATGGCCCCGTTTCACTAATTGTAGGACCCACTTGTCTGAAGTAATGGTTTGCCATTGATTGAGGAATTAAGATATCCTCCCACCCAGAGTGACAGGGGGAGGACTGGACGTAGCCGGAGCCTTGAAAACATCAGGTTCTACGAGCCGAATCTTTGGCCGGACGGGTTGAACGTCCACGGCCGCCAGGTCTACTATAGGCTGGTTGCGGCGGCTGCCTTTGCGAGTAGTATGGACGATATTGCTGTGAAGAGGACGGATAGGCGGAATACCTGTGTTGTTGATATCCCCCTCTGTATGAGGGTTGGCCACGCCCTCTAGGACGAAAGGACGACTTTCGATATTGCAGGGTCCCTAATGACCTTGCCGTGTCCGTGTCCGTTTTGATGGATTGTAGGGCTTCATCGACATGTTTCCCAAATAGTGCCTGGCCATCAAAAGGTAAGTCCAAGATTTTATTTTGAACTGCTGGGTGAAACGAGGTGGCTTTAAGCCAGCCTTGCCTTCTTAGCACAGCTGCACCGGCGAGTTGTCTAAAAGCAGTGGTCGCTATATCCATTGCACAGTCTATAAGCTCTGCAGACGTGCGTTGACCCTCTTGTATCGTTTTATTTGCCTCTGATTTCGCATAATCCGGCAGTTGAGTAATATAAGGTGCAATGTCCGCCCAAAGCGGTCTGTCGAATCTAGCCAGAATAGCCAAAGAGTTGGCAGCTCTAACTACTAGGCTAGCCATAGAAGAAAACCTTTTCCCTGTGTTATCTAGCCATCTACCCTCCTTGTCTGGGGGTGCGGAAATCGGGGCAGAAGGATTCTTTGATCTTCTTTGTGCTGCCTGAGCTACCACTGAATCCGGAGGAGGATGTCCTGTTAAGCATGTTGGTGCATCGTCAGGTGCCTTGTATTTTTTATCCAGACGCGGCAGCACTGCCGTAACTGTGGCCGGATTATTCATGACCTTAAGGCCCTCTTCCCACAGGTAGTTAACCATCGCGATAGAGCGCACAGACTTCTGAAAGGGCTCCTTAAAATCGTACAGGAAACAGTCTCTGTTTGCTTAGTAGGCAATGGTAAGGCAAAACGTTTGGCTGCTCTCTCCAGAAGGTTGTGAAACCCTCCAATGTCTTCTGGTGGGGATTCCACCTTTGATTGAGAAGGAGAAGGAGGAGCAGGGATGATGTATTCGTCCCACTCTGAGTGAGTGTCCATGAGCTCCCCTTCTTCCTGATCCCCTTCTGAGATGTCGGTGTCATGAGGAATTGTCATGTCCGGAGTGGCCACATTCGTGGGATGTAAGGACGTTGGCCTCTGGTGCGGAGTAGAAACACCAGAAATAGGCGATGGAGGAGGTTGTTCTCCTTGAGGAGGAAACCTTCTGTTGTAATCAACTAACATCGCTCTGAGGTCAGTTAGTAGGGAGGAAGGAATAAACGCTCCCTGTTGGTATTGTTGTTGATCTGAGTAAAGTTGGGGGTCATAAACCTCTTCATAGTCCTCTTCTTCCTGGTACTTTACATTCAGTTGGGATGGACTATGGGCTGTTCCAAATGGCCCCTCGTCATCAGAGTCTTCGTCTCCCTCCAAAAGATGTACTGGCACAAGGTAGGACACCTTACTAGGTGATGTATGGGTTGGCGTCAGCTTTTCCACACTTTTCAGACATATAAATAGACTTTGTCATGGACGGTGTTGTAGACGCTGGACGCACAGTGATTTTAATAGAAGAAAGTCTTGCCGATGAGTCTACCGTCGATGACGGTAGGGCTGACACCGACATCAGCGCCGTCGACGATGACGATGTATAGACGGTCGTCGACGCTGATGTCGTCGCTGCAGATCTTGTAGACGGTGGGGTACCTGTTCTCGTCGACGATGTCGCCGGCAGAGCTGTCGACGGTGTAAACCCAGAAGTAGATGTTGTCGCCGGAAAGGCACTCACCAACGGTACCGTCGACGGTGAATCCGTCGACGGTGAATCCGTCGACGAAGCCTTTTTGCCAGTCACAGAGGATGGCTTCTTGAAAGGCACAGATGGTGGAACAGATGAAGACTTCCTGTGCCTCTCTGAACTGGAAGAATGGCTTTTCCCCTCTTTACTGGAAACTTTCTTTGGGGAAGAAGATGGGCTGCGACCCTTATAGGACCCTGAAGTAGTCTTTTTGAGGGCTTTTCTTGAGAGTTGTGAGGGAGATCTGGAGCGTGATCTCGCCCTTTTTGATGATCTCTTAGATGTTAATGATTCCTCACTCTCAGAATCAGAAACTGGGTCCTTTCTACGTTTTAGTTTCTGCAGCCATATTAATAATCTGCCTTCCCTGTCTTTTAAAGTTTTAGAAGAAAAAGTACGGCAATTCTTACAGCCTTTAGCTGAATGATCTGGGTACAGGCAGTAAATGCAGTCTTGGTGAGGATCTTCAGAATGAAGCCTTTTCTTTCCACAAGTCTTGCAGTCTCTGAAGAGACTCTTCTTCTCCTTGTCAGACATAGATGAAAAATAGCTGACAAATCAAGTTAAATCAGTTTCTCTGAGAGAAAATAGTTGAAAAAGGGTGTGAAGACAGAACAGAGCTCTGAGGAGACTCCCTAGCACAACGTATGGTAGAAAATCTGAGGTGCTGGAGCTTCTCTCAGGAGGGTTCTGAAGGGTGCTGTCACCTGATTGGTGGAGGCTTGGGTTTGGTCCTTTTCACAAAATGACTCTGACAGACTGTTAAATTGAAGAGGCCTAGGGCCTTTTTTCTCTGTTAATATATCTTGACATTACTTGTGTAAATTATACCGGGGACTCCCATCTCGACGACGGGGAATGATTCAAGCATGTGAATCTATGAAAGTTCCAATACTGGAGTAATCTGCGGTTAGAAGTCTCTATCAGAAACAAATGTGCTGTTGTACAGGTGAAAATAAGCAAAAACATCTAGGCATTTTGTGAGATGAGTTACTTGTCTAGTTCCGAGCACTTACATAAGTTGGCATTCCCGGTTGGCAGTCTTGATAGACAAAACCATATCCATTGTGCAGAACAGGGGGAATGAGATTGAGAGAGTAAACTCTATTCTAGTCCAAAGACCACTTTGATCATGGGGTAACAGTTGCATACAGCTTCCAGTGCCCCAAATGAAGTGCTGTTCACAAGCTTTGAATTTAAAAACAATATTATGTCATGAAAGTGAGGAAGTCAATTGTGGAACTTCCTGCAGCGTTAAGTACAAAAATTCTCCAGCAACTAGCACCACAATGTTGAAGGTCCCAACTCAAAGGCATATGCATTGTTAATGTTTACTCAGTATGAATCTTTCTGAACAGTACTCACCGCAATCTATGGTGTCCTTTGTCCTTGTAGGGAACTATATCTAGGACTGTGTTGTCCCAAGTTCTGGCAATGTGTTCCAGGGACTGCAGAAGGCAGAAGAAAACTGGTTAAGAAGCAACATCAGTGTTTGGCAACCATGTGTCGAGCAAGCATTCAATTTGAAGTGCTGCATATTGTATGAAGGAGCCCTTCAATAAAGCATATATGTCTGTATGGCTTAAGGTATGGCCTAATGTACAATCAGGGAGAAGGCAGTTAGAGGTTGTAAAACATCACTGTCAAATGGGAAGGAATGGTTTCTTACCTGTAACTCCAGTTCTCTCGTAGGGGTATTTCCATGATAGTCATAAGCATTGAATAGTTCCGCGCGCCTGCGGGGACCCCGGAGCACTGATGTGAATTATATTCTTAAGTGCAAACACCAGCCGTTTAAAGAAAAGGTCTGTCAAAAAACACTTAAGAATAACATTGTGCAGCCTATGTGAATAGCTACACAGGCCAAATTGTTGAAAAGAAAATCAATAGTAGTGTAAATTCATGTTCAAACACCTATTTATTCTAGAAATGTAATAACAAATACATTCTCATACTTTATTTACACCTCTGATGAGAATAAAACAATGCAGGGCAGTGTAGCCCATAGGCTGCCATTATACAGAATGTAAATAGAGCTGTGCCTTTAAGAAAAGCAAAGTCTTCCTGTTTCCCATCATGCACAGCAAAAGGCAGTTGCCTCAGTTCTTTTTTGGAGGCTATTACCTGACATGAAGAAAAAACAAAACATTTGTTGGAGTACCCACCTCCATAATATTCATGTTCTATGTCAACTCCACCGGGGAGGAGGGAGGGTTGCTTATGACTATCATGGAAATACCCCTACGAGAGAACTGGAGTTACAGGTAAGAAACCATTCCTTCTCTCGTAGGGGATTTCCATGTATAGTCATAAGCATTGAATAGAGTAGCAAGCCCATCCCCATAACCGCGGTGGAGTCGACATAAGAATACTGAGAAAAACATGAATCATGCAAACAAATTCTTGAGTAAAGCCTGTCCAACCTGAGCATCTGCCCTAGCGTCTGTATCAAGGCAGTAATGCTTAGTAAAGGTATGGACCGACCTCCAAGTGGCAGCCTTGCATATTTCTGCCAAAGGGACATTTCTCATCAAGGCTACAGTAGCTGCTTTCCCTCTGGTCGAGTGGGCTTTTGGTCTACCACCAAGGGATTTGTTTGCTAACTGATAACATAACATTATACATGAAACAATCCACCTAGATAAAGATTGTTTAGATGTGCCCAAACCTGTTCTGATTGGGCCATAGTTAATAAAAAGCTGTTGTGATTTTCGTAAGCTTTTTGTCCTGTCCAAGTAAAATTTCAATACTCTCTTTACATCCAGAGAGTGCAGAGTTCTCTCAGCAGGAGTAGCTGGATTCTGAAAGAAAGTCGGTAATGAAATTGTTTGGTTCACATGGAAGTCGGAGACTACCTTAGGTAGAAATTTTGGATGAGTTCTCATTACCACTTTTGCAGAATGAAAAACCGTGTAGGGTTCCTGAGCGCAAAGGGCCTGGATTTCGCTGACCCTACGCGCTGAAGTGATTGCCACCAGAAAAGCAGCTTTCCATGTGAGATGCTGCAGCGATGCCTTGTGTATCGGCTCGAATGGCGGCAGCATCAGACGTGATAAGACAACGTTCAGTTCCCATGGAGGAGAAGGCTTTCTAATGGGAGGAAAAACCTTTTTTAAACCTTCTAGGAAATCCTTAATAATCGGAATCCGAAAAAAGGAAGTTTGTGAAGGACTCTTTCTGTATGCTGTTATCGCCGCCAAGTGAACTTTTATTGACGACAGTTGTAAGCCCGATTTTGCCAAACTTAACAAGTATGGTAAGATAGATTGTTCTCCACAAGAAACCGGGTCAATGTTGTTGTGTAAACACCAAATGCAGAATCTCTTCCACTTGCTTGCATAGGCTGATCGTGTGGAAGGGCGTTTTGCTTCCCTCAGAATTTCCATACAGTCCTGAGGTAAGTTCAAATGTCCATATTGCACTAGCTCAGGAGCCATGCTGCCAAACTCAACGATGAGGGGTTGGGATGAGATATCTGCCCTCTGAACTTCGTGAGAAGGTCCGGGCGATATGGTAGCCTGATGTGTGGTTTGAGTGACCGGTGAAGAAGGTCTGGGAACCACCACTGGCGTGGCCACTCCGGAGCAATTAGGATCATTTTGGTCTGAGCATTGGACAGCTTCTGGAGAACTGCCGGAATCAGGGGAAGCGGTGGAAAGGCGTAAAGAAATGCCCCTGACCAGCTTATCCATAGGGCATTCCCCAGTGTCCCTGGATGGTAATATCTGGAGGCGAAGTTTTGGCATTTTTTGTTTTCTGGGGTTGCGAATAGGTCTGTAGAAGGGGTACCCCAGAGTGCGAAAATGGAATGAACGACGTCGTCGTGTAGTACCCATTCGTGGTTCTCGCTTATTACCCGACTGAGGGCATCCGCTTGAACATTCTGGATGCCGGGCAGGTGAGTTGCCACTAGCGACAGGTTCCTGGCTAGAAGCCAATGCCAGATTGTCTGGGCCTCTCTGGATAAAATTCTGGACCTGGTGCCTCCTTGTTTGTTCACGTAGTACATAGTGGCCACGTTGTCTGTCTGAAGAAGGAGAGTTTCCGTTCTCAGAGAGGGAAGGAAGGCTTTGAGCGCAAGGTGGACTGCGCGAAGTTCCAGCAGGTTGATGTGATAGAGACTCTCTTTCTGTGACCACTCGCCTTGGACTCGAAGATGTTCCATGTGCGCCCCCCATCCGAGCAGTGACGCATCTGTTACGATGGTTTGAGATGGAGGTCGTTGTTGGAACGGAATCCCCACCAAGAGATTGCTGGGCAAACACCACCACTTGAGGGATTGTAGGGTGTGAGGAGACAGCAGGACTTTGTTCTCCCAATCGTCCCTCAGTTGACACCACTGATCCTCTAGATTTTCCTGCAATGGTCTCATATGGAGACGAGCATTGGGAACCAGATGGATACAAGACGCCATCGAGCCCAGTAGAGAAGCTATTATTCTTGCAGTGGCTTGAGGTCTTTCCTGCAGTTGTTTGCACTTTTGGAGAATCGATAACCGTCGTTCCTCCGAAGGAAACACCTTTCCTAGCTTGGTATCTACAATGGCCCCTAAGTAATGCAACCTCTGAACAGGTGTTGCTGTTGATTTCAGAAGATTGACTTGAAGACCAAGTTTTTGTAGCAGTTGTAGAGTCCATTTGAAATGCTGCTGTGCCTCGAGATAGCTGGAGGCCTTTATGAGCCAATCGTCTAGATAGGGATAGACGAATATTCGCTGTTTCCTCAAGTGGGCGGCTACTACCGCCATGCATTTGGAAAAAGTCCTTGGCGCTGATTTTAGGCCGAACGGTAGAACTGCAAATTGGTAATGGCGTTTTCCGACAGTGAACCTTAGGAATTTTCGATGTTTCTTGGCTACTGGGATATGGAAGTAAGCGTCGCAAAGATCTATCGCACATAGCCAGTCGCCCTGACGTAAATGTGGGTAAATTTGGTGTAAGGCTAACATCCTGAATTTTTCTTTGCGAATCCATTTGTTTGCTGTCCTCAGATCTAAGATGGGACGAAACTCTTGTTTGTCTTTTTTCTGTACAAGGAAATATCTCGAATAAATCCCCTTCCCATGTTGGCTGATGGGAACGGGTTCTATGGCTCTTTTTTGCAATAGGATATTGACCTCTAACTGCAGAGCTTCGAGATGGTGGTTGGCTGTTTTGGGTGGAACAGATGGTGGAGAACTGGTGAATCTGAGAGCGTAACCATGTCTCACAATATTCAATACCCAGGCGTCTGTTGTGATGCGTAGCCACTCGTCTAGATGATTTGAGATACTTCCCCCTACCGGAGTGGGTAACGGAGGAGGGGGAAGCAAAGATTCAGGGCCTAGACGTGGGAGTTTGTCGAGGTGTCTGGGTCTGAGGTGTTGAACGACCCCTTGTCGACTTTCTGGAGAAGCCCCTCTGATGCTGCTGCTGCTGCTGTTGCTGAGGGCGTGAAGACGACCAATGTGGAGCCTGATACCTGTGGGTGAACAGTCTTCTTTGATATGGGCGGAATCCCTTTCGCTGTTCTTTAGGTCGCTCTATGCCTACCGCTTTTAAGGTATCCAGCTCCGACTTCATTCTGGCCATCTCATCATCGGCATGAGAGCCGAATAAAGTGGAGCCTGAGAAAGGCAGGTTCTGTATCCTCTGCTGTGCTTCGGGTTTAAGCGATGTAAGCCGCAGCCATGCATGTCTCCTGAGCGCTATACCATGAGCATAGTTATGTGCGGATAGAGTTGAAGCATCTGCCGCAGCACTTATGATCTGGTTAGAAACCATTGCTCCCTCGCTCACGACCTCTAGGAAATCTTCCCTTTTGTCCCTAGGGAGATGCTCTGAGAACTGTAGTATAGAGTCCCAGAGGGATCGATCATATCTCCCTAATAAAGCAGTGGCACTGGCTGCTTTCATGGTGATAGATGCCGTCGAGCATACTTTTCTTCCTGCAGCATCGATCTTTCTGCTTTCTTTGTCTGGGGGAGCAGAGGAAGACGGTGACGTCGAATGCGATTTCTTCGCTGCCACTATAACTACCGAGTCTGGTACTGGGTCCGACCTCAAGAATAGAGGATCTTGCTCTGGTGGACGGTACTTTTTAATGAGTCTGGAAGGAGCAGACTTTGTTGTAGCCGGCGTGAGAAAAATGTCCATTGCCGGTTCAATAAGACCCGGAACCAGTGGAAGTAAAGGTCGTGAAGATGTCCTTTGATGCAAGGTCTCAAAGATTACTGATGTCGATTGGGCTGGAGCTGCTAGCGGGATATTCAGCTTGGTTGCCCCTCTCACTAAGACCTCCTGAAATGTGTTGACATCATCTATGGGAGACACTCTTGGGGATGGTGAGTCTGATAAGGTTGGAGAGTAGTCTCGTGTGGACGATGAAGAATGTCCATGGTGTGATTGACGGCGGTGCCTTGAGGTAGATGTACGTCTCGAGGAATAACCAGAACGCCCTGCAGATCGCGTTGGAGTCCTCGGAACAGGTTCTGGAGGAGGCGCCGGAAGAGGAGCCGTAGGTGTTACCGGCGTCTGTGGTAAAGGCGACTGCCTTTGTGAGAGCTGTGGTGATGCTGGAAGTAGGATAAGCGAGGCCGAGGATTCTGAGGTTGTATAAACCCTTCTAGGCCTCTTAGATGGTCTTCTCGACGTCGAAGCACTCCTCGACGTCGAACTGCAGTGACGCCGAGTGCCTCTAGACGTCGACTCGTCTCGCCGCTGAGAACCTCTCGACGACGAACCTCGACGTCGGTGCAGTGACGGTGAACGCCTCCGACGGCGAACACTCTCTCTCGACGGCGATCTCCCTCGCCGTGTCGACGGCGAGCCCGACTCGGATCTCCTTGACGTGGACTGTGTTCGCCGTGTCGACGGCGACCCAGATCCTCTCGACGTCGGGTGTCTTCGCCGCCTCGACGGCGAAATAGCTGTCGACGGCGAACGATGTCGTTTTCTCGCCGGCGAAGCACTCCTCGACGGCGAACATGTTGGCGCCGTTCCCTGCTTCGACGTCGACGCTCTCGACGTCGTCGGAGATCTATGTCGTTTTTCAGCAGGTCTGGAAGGAGTCATGGAGGAAACAGGTTGAGCCCTGGTAGAAGTCTGACCTTCTCCTCGCTCTGTAGTGGAATGGCCACTTTTTCTCCTGTCCTCTTTCGCCTGGAGTCGGATCTTCTCTCTGTCCCGAAGGGTTCTTCTAGAGAAGGTTTTACAGATGTCACACGACTCCGGTTTGTGGCTGGATGGAAGACAAATTATACAGACCGTATGTGGATCTGTTTTAGCTTTCTTTCTTCCACAAGAAGGACATTTATCAAAAAGTGAAGGCATTTCTAACTAGAAAAACCTCAAAATTCTGTCAGAATTTAACAGAAATCAGTAGAAAATGATCACTCAAAGGTAAAAACGTCGAGTGAAAATGAAATTCAGAAGATATTTCAATGAATTTCTGTCACAAAAGCTTTTGTGAGGTAGAGCTCAATGCTTCAGGGTCCTGTCAGCAGGAGCCGGAAAAAAGAACTGAGGCAACTGCCTTTTGCTGTGCATGATGGGAAACAGGAAGACTTTGCTTTTCTTAAAGGCACAGCTCTATTTACATTCTGTATAATGGCAGCCTATGGGCTACACTGCCCTGCATTGTTTTATTCTCATCAGAGGTGTAAATAAAGTATGAGAATGTATTTGTTATTACATTTCTAGAATAAATAGGTGTTTGAACATGAATTTACACTACTATTGATTTTCTTTTCAACAATTTGGCCTGTGTAGCTATTCACATAGGCTGCACAATGTTATTCTTAAGTGTTTTTTGACAGACCTTTTCTTTAAACGGCTGGTGTTTGCACTTAAGAATATAATTCACATCAGTGCTCCGGGGTCCCCGCAGGCGCGCGGAACTATTCAATGCTTATGACTATACATGGAAATCCCCTACGAGAGAAAAGAGCTTACAAGAAGTAGTCACTCTCAGGCATTATCATTAAGTGCCAAAAAGTGGCATGGTTTCAGAGGTTGAAGACAGGTAGAAGATGTAGATGCAAAAAGGACACAAAAACACAGAAGCGCAATTCAAGTATCAATATTCTGCACAAAATGCACCAAAGAGAGAACAAACAGTAACCGCCATTCAAGTCTAAACTATTCCACCACATCACTTTCTTCGCAGAGAGGATTTGAAAATTATGGCGGTCATTATAATTTTGGCGTTAAGTGCTGCCTACCGCTGCGGCGATGGCCGCCAAAAGACTGTCGCCGCGGCTAACATCCATCCGCCATATTATGACCACAGCCAAATTTCCGCCACAATGAGGGCAGAAATCCTGCTGTGCCCATGCCGTCTGACGGTGATAGGGTGGTGCTGCTACCACCACCAGCGCCACACCAGTAGACCGCTGCCAGCCATATTATGACTTGGCGGTGTTCTGCTGGCGGGCGCTGCTGGCTGTAGCAGCGCCCCGTCCCGTCCCCTGCCGGAAGACCCCCTGGATTCAGGTAAGTCGGGTTTCGGACAGGGGAGGGGACTGGGGGGTGTTGTGTGTGTGTGGGGGTGTGTGTGCATGAATGTGTGAGTGTGTGCATGAATGTGAATGCGCAAATAAATGGAAACGTGAATGCGTATCTGCGTGTAAGTTTGGATGTGTGTACGGATGTGTGCGTGATTGAATGGATGCATGTGTGTATGAATGCATGTATGCCTGCGTGAGTGTGTGAATGCGTGTATGCCGGTGTGAGTGAGTGTGTGAATGCGTGGTGTGTGCCTGCCATTGTGCATGTATGGAGGGGGAGGATTGGAAGGGGGAGCATGGATTGGGGGGGTGGGGGTTATCTGGGGAGTGTTGGAGGGGGTGGGTGGGTATCCTACCAGTGACAGGGAAGGAATTCCCTGTCACTGGTGGGGCCTACCGCCATGGTTTTCATGGTGTTACGAACACCACGCCAGTAGGGAGGGTCATAAAGCCGCCTGCGAGACAATAGCGGCCGCCGGGTTGGAGATTGTTATCTCCAGCCCGGCGGCTGCTACTGCCATGGCGGTCGGTGTGGTACATTGGCGGGTTGGCTTCCGCCAACCCACCAATGTCATAATGGGGTGGTATGTACCGCCAGCCTGTTGGCGGTACTACCGCCTCATTTCCACCGACCGCCGGGGTCATAATGACCCCCTAAGTCTTTGGAAATACACAAGGATTCCAAAGGTGGCAGCTCAGTGTATGGTTACTGAGGAGGTGTTGGTCTCACTGAGATTTGCATGGTTGTTGGTTACAAACAAGTTACTTACCTTTGGTAACACATTATTTGGTAGAGACAATATCTAGACCCACATTCCTTACCTTAGAATTTCCCCAGGCCTTTCGACTGGATCCAGAAAATTTTCCAGAGCAGGACCCCCACGTGAAGTCGGGTGGCTTCGTTCAGTTCCATGGAGCGGTGTTGGCATCATACGCACCGTAGTGATGTTGTGGTCACCTATAAAGGTCCCAGCTTGGTGTGCGGGCGCCAGTTACTTTTGACGAATTGCCACGCCAGGAGCGTGGAGCAATGAAGTGCACCTACTTTTGTGTGTCCAAACTAGGGCACTGAAAGGGATCATCTTTAACACTGGAAGTTTTTCTGTAGAGCGGGAGGAATTGGTGGGTTATTAAGGAATCTGCGTCTAGATATTGTCTCTACCAGATGATGTGTTACTGAAGGTAAATAACTTGTTTATCTGATAGAGAGATCTAGATGAAGATCCCTTACCTTAGAATAGATACCCAAGCATTACCAACCCCGGCGGTGGGCGGCAGACAACCTTACTAAACTAGTACTGTTTGGTTAGCATGTGGTGGCATGCTTACGTTGCTGCCTGGCATATGTCCAAGACTGGGCCTCCACATGCTAATGCAGTGGTTGCAGCTTTTCCTCTGGTGGAATGGGCACTCAAACCCTCAAGAGGCTGCATGTTGGCCAAAGTGTTGCAGATCTTTATACAGCAAACTACTCAGAGTGAATTGGTTCGCTTCTGTACTGCCTGATCTTTATTAACTCCAACATACCCCACAAAGAGATGGTCGTCCACCAGGATCTCTTGTGCGGTTAAGGTAAAACAAGGCTCTTTTTGAGTTCAGGTGGTGGAGTCGGACCTCTTCTTTAGAGTGATGTAGAGAAGTGATAAAGGTGGGCAGGGTGACAGACTGGCCCACATGGATGGAGCCCAGTGTGGAGCACCTGTTTGTGTGGGAAAACAAACAGGAACAGAGGCTTGGATGACAAAGACTGCAGCTCATTTACCCACTGGGCACATGTTATCAGCGCTAGAAAAGCTGTTTTGACGGTGAGCAGCCAAAGCATACAATTATGCAGAGATTCGAAAGGTGCTCTCATCAGGAAGGTGAGAACCAGATTGAGTTCCTAGTGAGGCATAATGAATGGCAAAGGGGGAAACATATGGATAAGACATTTAAGAAATCTATTTACAATAGGGGCCTTAAAAAAAAGAGGGTTGGTCAGGCAGCCACAGGAAGGTGGACAGAGCAGATAATTAATCCTTAATATTCCCCACAGCAGAGCCCTGCGGGGCGAGGGTAAGATTGAAAAGAAGGATATCAGAAAGAGGAGCAGAAAGAGGGTAAATAGACTTTTCTGTACAATAACTTACACATTTTGCCATCAGCAGGTGTACACAGTCATTGTGGAGCAACGCCTGGCTGCCAGAATGAGGTTACAGACTTCGGGGGGGGGGGAGATCGAAGGCTGTCAACTGTTGTTGCTCAATCTCCAAGCAAGAAGTCTTACAGGCCACAGGTTCGGGCGGAGGGACTCTTCCCTGCTGCTGAAACAGAAGATCTTACCCAAGGGGCAGCCTGACTGGATGATCAGTGCTCATCCTGATGAGCTTGGGATACCAGACTCTCTGTGCCCAGTCCGGAGCCACAAGGATGACATGGGCCCATATGTTCTTGATCTTCTTGAGAACTCTGGACAAAAGCGGTATGGGAGGAAAGGCATACAGGAGGCGTGAAATCCACTTGAGGTGAAAAGCATCTTCAAGCGATAGCTGCCTAGGAAAGACCAACGTGCAGCACTGCTGACATAGTGCACTCTCTTCTGAGGCAAACAGATCTAACCAAGGCTCTCTACACTGCTGCAAGAGATGCTGCGCCACCTCCGGATGGAAACACCACTTGTGATCTGTTAGACAACAGTGGCTGAGTTTGTCCACCCTGGCGTTCAGAGAACCTGCCTGGTGTTGAACCACTAGGGATATGCCCTCCTGTTCTAGCCATGTTCAGATAATCAGGGCCTCTTGACATAGGGTCCACGACCACAACCTGCCCTGTTCCAGTACCGCATGGTGGTGGTGTTGTCCGTGAACAACTGCACTAGCCATCCCTTGATGGAGAGAAGGAAGTCCTTCAATGCCAGTCAGATCGCTCGGAGCTCCGGCAAGTTGGTGTGGAGTCCAGATACCTCTCCCAGATGGCCGCTCCATCCTAGGACTAATGCATCTGTCACGACTGTAAGATATGCTTGGGGCCAGGAGAGGGGTCTGTCTCTGACCAAATCGCGATTTGTTATCCACCACTGAAGTTCCCTCCGAGATCTGGACCATGTCAGACAGATTTCACTGATGCTGTGCCCACAAGAACTTCACGTCCCACTGCAGAGCCCGCTCATGTCGTCTAGCATGAGTTACCAGAACGATGCAGGAGGTAATGAAGCCCACCAGCCTCACAATCATTCTCACAGAAACCCAGGATAAAGGCTGAATATCCTGGACTCAATTCTCTGGAGGAGAAGCCCAAAACTGCACTGTGTGCAGAACAGCTTCGATGAAAGGGAGCATCTGAGAGGGAGTTAGATGTGATTGCGTCATGTTCATAGTGAACCCCCGCTAATGCAGTAGGTCTGCTGTAGTCTGGAGGTGGGAGACAACAGACTCAGGTGAACCTGCCTTCAATAGCCAGTCATCAAGATAGGGGAAGACTGATACGTCTGATCTCCGCAGATGAGTTGCAACCACTGCCATCACCTTGGTGAACACCCAAGGGGCACTGGTAAGGCTAAAGGGGAGCATGGGAACTGAAAGTACTCGTGGCCTGCCGTAAACCGCTGGTAATGTCTGTGGGCAGGCAGGATAGATATATGGAAGTACACATTCTGCAAGTCCAACGCTACCATCTAGCCTCCTTGGTCTAGGACAGACAAGTACTGAGCCAAAGTGAGCATCTTGAATTTCTCCTTTTTGAGGAAGCGATTGAGGGTTTGATGTTCTAGGATACGCCAAAGACCTTTCTTCTTTTTGGGAATCAGAAAGTAGCGGGAATAACAACCACTGCCTTTTTCTGAAATCGGCACACTCACTATAGCTCCCTTGGCCAGGAGTGGCATGACTTCCTTGCACAGCATGGTCAAATGATCCTGTCAGACAACTGTGTGTTTGGAGGTATAGGAGGGGGGGAGGATTTGAAGAGAAGAGGGAAGCCCCTTCGAATAATCTGGAAGACATATTTTTCTAATGTAAAGGACCACAAGTGATGGAAGAAAACAAGTTAATTACCTGTAACTACAGTTATCCAGTATTGGTATCTTTCATAAATTCACATGTTTGAATCATCCCCGTCGTCGAAATGGGAGTCCCACAGTACATGAAAAGCAATAATGAACAAACAAAAATATTCCCTTTGGCTATAATGGTAACCCAAATCACTCATATAGCCTATCGAAGTCCTTTTGTGAAAAGGACCAAACCTGGCTGCTGGCTAATCAGGCACCATCACCCTCTAGAACACTCTCCAGAGAGGTTCTTTCCCTCAGATTTTCTAGCACAAGAGTGAAGACCATGACCTGAGAAGGAAATGCGAGCGTCTAAGGGGAGGTGGGTACGCATGCGAATTTATGAAAGATACCAATACTGGATAACTGTAGTTACAGGTGAGTAACTTGGGGCCATATGTACGAACACTTTTTCCCATAGACAGAGAATGGGTAAAAACTTTTGCTACATCTGGCCCTTGTTTTCTTATCCAGTATTGGATCTTTCATAAATTCACATGCTTGAATCTGAATAGCTAGCAGAACTATTAATAAACATCATGCCTGCAGTGGATGGTTGGTGCGAGCATAGAAATCCTCTAAAACATATTACCAAATAACAAGCTTATAAATCTTGCATTATGAGCATAAAATAAATATACATATATATATATATATATATATATATATATATATACACAAATATATCACAGAATCTCAAACAATACTGCATAGTAACTATAGACTATTGCATATAGAATTGTCTCTACATAATAAAAGAAAGATCTCACCTTAGTGAAAGAGATGACGTAAGACAGCCTGTCCAACTAGAGAGTCAGTTCTTTGTGATGACTCCAAACAGTAGTGCTGCGTAAAGGAGTGCGTAGTCTTCCACGTCGCAGCCTGACATATTTTATCCAGAGTAATGCCCTGGAACAGAGCAGCCAATGTGGAGACTGCTCTCGTGCCGTGAGCTTTCGGGCGCTTAGTCAATGGTTCCGCCGGTACATTGTTGACACCTGGCAGGTGCTCCACCCTGAGGCGAATGTTGTGCAGTGTGAACCAGTCCCAAAGAGATTGAGCTTCCCTCGAGAGGGAGAGGGGTCTCGTTCCTCCCTGCTTGTTGATATAAAATATGCTTGTTGTGTTGTCCGTCCGGACCAACACTGATGACCCTGCAATGCGTGGAAGAAATGCCTTGGGCATGAGATGGATCGCCTTTAATGCCAACAGATTTATGTGCATTCATTTCTGCGCATCTGACCATCTTTCCTGAATGTGCATGTCCTGTAAATGGCCTCCCCAGCCTTCCAAGGAAGCTTCTGTTGTGATGATAAAATCTGTTATTGGCATTAGAAAGATGAGCCCTTGAGAGAGATGGTTGACCTGAGACCACCATCGCAAAGCCTGTAGCATTCTTGGTGTAACACTTAGTGAATCGTCAAAGGATCCTTGCGACTGAGTCCATTGGAGCTGTACCTCCTCCTGCAAAGGTCTCATTCTCAACCTTGCTAGATGAAAGAGGACGATGGCTGAGGAAATCATACCTAGGAGCGACTTAAACAGTCGTACTGAAACTGCCTTTTTTCTGGAAATACTGACAGCCAAGTTGGTTAGTTTCTGCTGCCATGTCGGAGTGAGGTATGCCTTGTTTTCGATGGTGTTGAGTTCTGCACCCAAGAAGACTATCCTGCGTGTGGGAAGGATGACTGACTTCTGGAAATTTACTGCTAGTCCCAAACTGTGAAATAATTCTAGGCAGGTGTTTGCAGCCTTGGACGCTAGTTGTGATGAAGGAGCTTTTATGAGCCAGTCGTCCAGGTATGAAAACACCTGAAAACCCCTGTTCTGGAGAAAAACTGCGACTGGGGCAAGACATTTTGTGAAAATTAGTGGAACTGACTTCAGACCGAATGGGAGAACTTTGAATTGATAGTGGGCACCGGCCAGAGTAAAGCGGAGATACTTGCAATGTTTCTGATGTATCGGTATGTGAAAATAAGCATCCTGGAGATCCATTGTTGTCATAAAGTCTCCAGGATTCAAAAGGTGTAGGATATCCAACAGCGTGATCATCCGAAAGGATTGCTTCCGAAGGAACTTGTTCAGCTTTCTGAGATCTAGGATCGGTCTCCATTCCCCTGACCTCTTCTTTATTAGAAAGAACTGGGAATAGAACCCGAGTCCTATTTGCTGAACCGGAACCTCTTCTATCACTCACTTGGCGAGCATCAGGAGCACCTCCTGCTGAAGCAAGCGAAGATGGAACGGTTTGAATGTTCCTGGTGGATGGTGCAGTGTTTTTTGTATAAATTCCAAGGTATGACCTCGTGCCACTAAATCCAGCACCCACTTTTCTGATGTTATGCTTTTCCAATTCTGGAGGTAATTGGAGATGTTTGCTCCCACTTGGTGATTCTGTAAATAATGGGGAAAGATAGCCAGTGCCTGATAATGATCATTGTTTTCTAGGTTGATCACAGGTTTGGGAACTCTGTTTTCTCCTTCCTCCTTGTCTGGAGTATGAAGCAGTGGATGGTTGTCTATACTGCTGCTGATAGGTCGGTCTATATTGAGGTTGTTAATACTGACAGTGATAGGAACCTCGAAATGTGGTAAATCCCCTTCCTCTTGCACCCCGAAAGGGCTGTTTCCAGAACTGCAAAGTACCTAGGGACCTAGCAGTATCTGTGTCAGCCTTGATGGCCTGCAATGCGTCGTCTACATGCTTGCCGGAGAGAGATTCTCCATCGTACGGCATGTCAAGAATTCTGGACTGCACCTCTGGTCTGAAAGAGGTGGCTTTTAGCCAACCCTGGCAGCATAATACTGCAGTTCCAGCCAGTTGACGAAAGCCGGTGGTGGCTATATCTAGGGCACAGTCAATTATCTCTTCAGACATGCGCTCTCCTTCTTGGAGGATCTTTCGTGCCTCTGCTTCTTTGCTTTCTGGGATGAGGTCAATGAAAGCCTGCATATCCGACCACTTTTGTCGATCATATCATCCCAAAATCGCTAAGGAATTTGCTGCCCTAACAGTTATGGCTGACATGGACGAGAATCTCTTGTCCACGTTATCTAATCTCCTTCCTTCTCTATCCGGAGGAGTAGATAAAGGTGCTGACGGGTTCTTGGAATGCCTTTGAGCAGCTTGAGAGATGACAGAGTCTGGCTTTGGATGACCAGTCAAACATGCCGGAGAGTCCTGAATTGCCTTATATTTCTTGTCAAGTTTCTGTGGCACTGGTGGAACTGTTGCCGGGTTGTGCATGATCTTGATCCCCTCGAACCATATGAAGTCAATGATAGGGATGGCCCTCACAGACTTACTTGCTTGCTCTTTAAAATCATGGAGGAAGCATTCAGACTGTGAGACAGATGTTGCCAAGTGGAAACGTGTGACCGCCCTATCCATTAAATTGTGAGAACCACCTATATCCTCCGGTGGAGAATCTGAAGGGCGAGGAGGGTGTGGAGAAGGAGTGGGGGCTAGGTAGTCATCCCATTCCTCACTAGGATGCTGTGGCATCGATATTTCACCTTCTTCTTCCTCTTCCCCAGATGTCGAAACGTCATCTCCAGAGGGAGCAGTTAACACAGAATGCGGAGTCATCCTAGGAGTAGCTGGAGGTGGAGGTACGCTCCTTGGCGTAACAGGAGAAGTTGGAGGTGGCGGTTGATCCTCTGCTGTAGCTGGGAACCTCCTCCTATAATCCTGCAACATTGACTGCAAGTCCTGGATCAAAGAGGCAGGCATCTGGACAGAATCTCTTGGTTAAGGCGGCGGTTGATAATAGTGCTCCTGATGAGAGTAATAAGGTTGATATTGATCATACTCATTATCATCATCCTCTTCCTGGTATGTGACATGCAACTGGGATGGGCCTTGCGCAGTCCCCAAATGGACCCTCATCCGACTCTTCCCAGTCCAGCAGATGACTAGGTAATAGTTGACACCTTACTTGGTGAAGTATCTGTAAGATAGATCGTCGATCTGGACATTGCTGTGATTTTAACTGTGGCTCGAAGACCAGGAGACCCAGAAGAATTAGGAATAGCCTCCATTTGACTCACAGCCACCATTGGCATCGTTGATGGTGTCAACGACGATAGTCCCGTCGACGGCACCGCCATAGTGGATGATCTTTCCATCAACCGCGGTCTCGTCGACGACGGTGGTGTAGTCGACGGTGTCCTCGTCGATGGTGATGCAGCCAACGGAGCTCTCGTCAGCGGTGTGGCAGTCGACAGCGCTTTCATAGACGTTGACATCGACGATGTTCTTGTCAACGAAGGAGTCAATGTTGACTTCAGCGACGCAGTTTTTTCTGGAGGCTTTGTCAACGGAGGTTTAATAGAAGTAATACCACGGACGTCGATGTAGTCATCGCCGACGTCGATGAGGTGGTGGAGACAGTAGATGTGAAAACCGTCATCGTCGTCACTGTCGTTGACAGTGGTGTCGTCGTCGACTTGATTTTAATGGATACCTTTCTAGAGGTAGAAGGCTCAGACGAAGGAGAACGGTGAGACGACTCCTTTTTTTGTCGAGGAGAGGATGGCTCAGATGAAATTGAGCCCTGTAAACCTTTTGCACCTTCCTTATGATGCATTTTTTCAGCTTTCTGGATCTTTCCACCTGACCCAGGTCCTCAGATTCGGACCTTTTATGTGGCCTTTCTGACTCACTCTCCTCACCTGAAATACAGGATTTTGCCTGTAGCCATGTTAAGAGTCTACCCTCACAGTCCCTGAGGGTTTTTGTAGAGAAAGTACGGCATATCTTGCAGTCTTTCACCTGGTGTTCTGGGTACAAGCAGTATAAGCAGTCTTTATGTGTGTAAGGAAATGCCTCCTTGGCATGGTTACCCCCTGACTTTTTGCCTTTGCTGATGACAAGTTATGATTGGAAAGTGTGCTGAGGCCTGCTAACCAGGCCCCAGCACCAGTGTTCTTTCCCTAAACCTGTACCTTTGTCTCCACAATTGGCACATCCTGGCATCCAGGTAAGTATCTTGTAACTGGTACCCCTGGTACCAAGGGCCCTGATGCCAGGGAAGGTCTCTAAGGGCTGCAGCATGTCTTACGCCACCCTGGGGACCCCTCACTCAGCACAGGCACACTGCTTGCCAGCTTGTGTGTGCTGGTGGGGAGAAAATGACTAAGTCGACATGGCACTCCCCTCAGGGTGCCATGCCAACCTCACACTGCCCATGGCATAGATAAGTCACCCCTCAAGCAGGCCTTACAGCCTTAAGGCAGGGTGCACTATACCATAGGTGCATGAGCACTATGCCCCTACTGTGTCTAAGCAAAAACGTAGACATTGTAAGTGCAGGGTAGCCATAAGAGTATATGGTCTGGGAGTCTGTCAACCACGAACTCCACAGCACCATAATGGCTACACTGAAAACTGGGAAGTTTGGTATCAAACTTCTCAGCACAATAAATGCACACTGATGCCAGTGTACATTTTATTGTGAAATACACCCCAGAGGGCATCTTAGAGATGCCCCCTGAAAACATACCCGACTTCCAGTGTGGGCTAACTAGTTTTGCCAGCCTGCCACACACCAGACATGTTGCTGGCCACATGGGGAGAGTGCCTTTGTCATTCTGTGGCTAGTAACAAAGCCTGTACTGGGTGGAGGTGATTCTCACCTCCCCCTGCAGGAACTGTAACACCCCCTTTGTTACAGAGCCCCAGAGCATCCCAGCTAGTGGAGATGCCCGTCCCTCCGGCCACTGCCCCCACTTTTGGAGGCAAGGCTGGAGGAGATAATTAGAAAACAAGGAGGAGTCACCCACCAGTCAGGACAGCCCCTAAGGTGCCCTGAGTTGAGGTGACCCCTGCCTTTAGAAATCCTCCATCTTAGATTTGGAGGATTCCCCCAATAGGATTATGGATGAGTCCCCGTCCCCACAGGGAGGGGGCACAAAGAGGGTGTAGCCACCCTCCAGGACAGTAGCCAATGGCTAATGCCCTCCCAGACCTAAACACCCCCCTAAATTTAGTATTTAGGGGCACCCCGGAACCCAGAAAATCAGGTGGTGGCTGGCCTGAGAAGTCCCCCCGTGCCTGCCTGCACCGCTAGAGTGACCCCCAGGTCCCTCCATTGTTTCCTATCTAAAACCCGACACTTGCTTTGCACACTGCACCCGGCCGCCCCTGTGCCGCTGAAGGTGTGTTTTGTGTGCCTACTTGTCCCCCCCCCCAGTGCTCTACAAAACCCCCCTGGTCTGCCCCCCGAGGACGTGGGTACTTACCTGCTGGCAGACTGGAACCGGAGCACCTCTGTTCTACATAGGTGCCTATGTGTTTAGGGCACCTCTTTGACCTCTGCACCTGATCGGCCCTGAGCTGCTGGTGTGGTAACTTTGGGGTTGCCTTGAACCACCAACGGTGGGCTGCCTATGCCCAGGAACTGAGACTTGTAAGTGTCTTACTTACCTCACAATCTAATCTTTACTTACCTCCCCCAGGAACTGTTGATTTTTGCACTGTGTCCACTTTTAAAATAGCTTATTGCCATTTTAACCAAGACTGTCTATGATATTGCTTTTATTCAAAGTTCCTAACTTACCTGTGTGGAGTACCTTGCATTTTATGTATTTACTTCAAATCTTGAACCTGTGGTTCTTAAAATAAACTAAGAAAACATATTTGTCTATATAAAAACCTATTGGCCTGGAGTAAGTCTTTGAGTGTGTGTTCCTCGTTTATTGCCTGTGTGTGTACAACAAATGCTTAACACTACCCTCTGATAAGGCTACTGCTCAACAACACTACCACTAAATAGAGCATTAGAATTATCTAATTTTGCCACTATCTTACCTCTAAGGGGAACCCTTGGACTTTGTGCACACTATTTCTTACTTTGAAATAGTATATACAGAGCCAACTTCCTACAACACATACATACAAGATTCAGAACATGGTACCAACAGTGAAATAATCAACATCTGAAAAGACATCCTATATTTTACGTGGCCCTGAGAGAAAATGATATGGCCAAATGTCATCCTTGACCTTACGTGTATATCAGCTCCTTAACAAGCTTTCCAGGGGCAAGTATAATACTTGATTAAGTAATAGATACCTGCTCAATAGCAAGCTCCTTGGTTGCTGCGGATGAGATTTCATTGATTTTGTCATAGTGCTGTTCTAAGCCCAGCTCCACAATTTTCTCAAGCGTGAAGTCATCTGCTGACTGGTCAAACGTCTTCTGGATCTCATTCTTCACCTGTGCCCAGTGCCTACAAAAAAATCGAGCATAAGGGTAAAAATGAGGAAAAAGGTGTAATGATGATGCAGATAAAAATCAGATTTGCTACCCATTGCATAATATGGCCTCTCTTACACATTAAGGGCTACATTTTAATTCCTGTGTAAACAGGGGTTAATTATCACACCCTCACAGTTTCCCCTAATTAATTCCAGAAGGTAGAATCTGATCCAATTTATACCAATTCTGCACGCTAAGCCTCATTTCTGGGTTACAAACTCTGAAAAGGAGGTATTTACCACAACTGGTATAAACCTCACTCCCAGTAAGAAATACGTTACTTACCTGTAACTGTAGTTCTCCAGTAGTGGAAGCTTTCATAGATTCAAATGCTTGAATACTTCCCCGTCGTCGAGATGGGAGTCCCCGGTGGAAGATAAAATCAGGCCTGAAGATGTATGCACACATTACATGAACTAGGCCTCAACATAATAACCCATCATAGTCGTTTTGTAAAATAAACCCAAACTCAAACTTGAACCAATCAGATTGCCTCACCCTTATAGAACCTCCTGTGAGGAGCTGCCTTCACTCAGATTTTCCAAGCATAAGTGCTGAAATAACCCAGAACACTGAGACGAGAGAAGGTGAGCTCCTCCGGGGAGGCGGGCGGGCCGCATGTGAATCTATGAAAGCTTCCAATACTGGAGAACTACAGTTACAGGTAAGTGACTTATTTCTTACTCCAGTATTGGAACTTTCATAGATTCACATGCTTGAATAAGAGTAAAAAGCAGTAACTAACATTTTCTGTATCAAGCAATACTGTCTATCCCAATCATTATAAAAATACATTGTAATTAGACAGTTACATGCAAAGCAATAAAATACAGCTTTAAAACATATATGAATATGCAAGAAAGGCACGTTAATAATGAACAGAAAATGTGATATTAAACCAGAAGCAGATGGAGGGAAACAAACAGCTCACTTTATCCGAACAAATGTCTTAGAACTGCTTGACCCACCGCGGCATCATGGAGCGTCTCAGGATCCAGCCAGTAATGCTTTGTGAAAGCGTATGTTGTCCTCCACTTAACTGCCCCAGTCTGAGGCCGCGGAAAGAAAGTCTTTAGCACTACTGGCTTGTTAATGTGTAAATCAGTTGGCTCTTTGGGAATACATTTTGGGTTTGTCTGTAGGATGACTTTATCCTTTGTAAACCTCATGAAAGGCTCTTGGATGGTAAAGGCTTGTATCTCGCTTACTCTGCGAGCGGAGTTTAATGCTAAGAGGAGCGCTACCTTCCAGGTAAGATACTTAACGTCTGATTTATGAATAGGCTTGAATGGTTCCTTCATCAACTGACTCAGGACTGTATTCAGTTGCCAAGATGGAGGAGGTCGTTTGGCTGAAGGAAAGGATAGGAACACCCCCTTTATAAACTGCTTGATAAGCCGATGAGACCAGAGGGACGGCCCTTTGGATAGTCGTCTATATCTGGAGATGGCAGCTAAGTGAACCTTAATGGATGCACGCGCAAGACCAGACTTCACCAGGTGGAGAAGGTACGGCAAGACCTGCTCTGGAACAGATGTAAGCGGATGAATGTTATTCGCAGTACACCATAAACATAACTGCTTCCATTTTAAGGTGTACGTCTTATTGGTACTATCTGCACGTACCTTAGCCAAAACTGTTTGACGGTCAATGGGAATATCTAGATGGCCGAATTCATTCAACTCAGGAGCCATGCACATAATCAGAGATGCTTGGGATCCGGATGCCTCACTTGGCCCTGGCTGATGGTGAGCAGGTTCGGTATGGGTGCTAACCTGATGGGAGGACACAAAGACAGCAACAGAATCTCTGTCTACCACGGCTGACATGGCCAGGCTGGAGCAATTAGAATTATCTGGCAGGGCGCAGATTTGATCTTGCTGATGACCCGTGGAAGAACGGGTATCGGAGGAAAGGTGTAAGCATAAATCCCTGACCATGCTAACGAAAGGGCATTTCCCCACTACCCTGGTTGGGGATGCCAGCTTGCATAAAACCGGCATTTCGCATTCTGAGACGTTGTGAAGAGGTCCAGGTTTCCGTGTCCCCCACTTGCGAAATACTGCATCCAGCGCTGTCTGGTTCAGCTCCCATCGTGTGAAGATCTGCTTAGCCTGCTTAGTGAGTCTGCTGTGGTGTTGCTGACTACCAGGAGATGTTCTTCCTGTATGTGCACTGAATTCTCAATGCACCAGGTCCAGATGACTTGAGCTTCTGTGGAAAGCAAGTGAGATCAAGTTCCGCCTTGTTGTTTATGTAGTGCACGGTGGTCGTATTGTCCGTCCGGACAAGCACCGGCGAACCTCAGATTCTCGGCAGAAAAGCTTGTAGTGCAAGGTACACAGCTCTGAGTTCGAGGAGGTTGATGTGCAGCGTCACATGAGAATGAGGCCACCTGCCACTAACTTGCAGATCTTTGAGACACGCTCCCCACCCCTCCATCGAAGCATCCGTCGTGATAGTAAACGGAGGGACTTGATTAAGGAACTCCATACCTCCTGAAATGTTTGCAGGCGTTGACCACCACTGGAGAGAGACGCCATCCTTGCTGTTATCTAAATGATGTCCCCGAAGGACCCTTGCATCTGCTTCCACTGTTTGCCGAGCTCTTCCTGAAGAGGGCGCATCCGAAGGCTACAGTGCAGAACTAGGTTGATACAGGTGGACATCGTCCGCAGTAATGACTTGCACCTCCGAACTGAAAGAGACTTTTTTCTTCGAAATGAGTATGCCAGGGTCAGAAGATTGAGTTGACGTTCTTCTGCAGGAAAGGCTTTAACAAGAGTCATGTCCAATATAGCACCCAGAAACACTATCCTTCTGGTAGGTTAAAGCAGTGACTTGTCTCTGTTGAGAGTGAGACCTAGTTGCTGGAAGAGACGTAATGTGGTCCTGAGGGAGCGGCGTAGGGTAGAGATGTTTGGAGCCTTCAGCAACCAATCGTCCAGATATGGGAATATCTGGTCCTTGAGGCGTCTCATATGCAGCAACTGGGGCTAAGCATGTTGTTAAAATCTGGGGGGTGGATTTGAGTCCGAAGGGTAACACTTTGAATTGAAAGTGCTGGCTGGCTACCATAAATCTCAACATTTTTCTGTTTTTGGGGTGAATGGGTACGTGGAAATACGCATCCTGCAGATCTAGGGAAGCCATGAAATTGCCTCTGTTGAGAAGCTGTAGGACATCCTTCAAAGTTACCATATGAAAGGATTGCTTTTTGAGATATTTGTTGAGCTGCCTCAGATCCAGGATGGGCCTCCACAAACGGGACTTCTTTCTGATGAGGAAGAATCGAGAATAAAAGCCTCTTCACCGTTACGAAGAGGGGACTACCTCTATCGCCCCTTTGGATAACATGCCCTCTGTCTCCCGTTGATGCTTCCGGGAAGGAGGAGTTTCGGGAGGCCTGCAAGTGAACTCTAGCAGGTGACCATAAGTTATGATATCCAGAACCTACTTGTCGCTTGTGATCTGCCTCCAACTTTGCAGGTGACAAGTCATGGAGGGAGGGGTAGCCGGCTCTTGGAGGTTGTCATTGCCTACGCAAGGCGTCCTTGAACTGTCGTCCCGATCTTCCTCTAGGAGGAGGTCTGCTGTATGCCGCCACCGGAGGCTGTCTTTGATGGTACTGGGGTCTGGATCACTGATACTGGGAGGAGTAGGCTGGATATAGAAAAGACTGGTAGCCACCTCGAAAGGAGGAGTGGCCTCTACCCCTTGCTCCCTGAAAGGGAGTGCGCTTGTACTGTAGGGATCCCAAAGACCTAGCAGTATCAGTATCAGCCTTAATCGCCTAAAGAGCATCATCGACATGCTTGCCGAACAGGTCTTGGCCATTGTGCGGGAGATCCAGGACCTTTGTTTGGACATCCGACCTGAAATTTGTGGCTTTAAGCCATCCCTGGTGCCTTAAGATGGCTGACCCAGCCAGAAGCCGAAATCCCATGGCTTCAATGTCCAGGGCACAGTCAATCACTTCTGCAGAGGTTCACTGACCCTCCATAAGGATCTTTTTAGCTTCCGACTTGCTGGAATCTCAAAGATCATCCACAGAGTGCGAAATGTCGGACCACAGCTGTCTGTCGTACCTACCCAGTAATGCCAAGGAATTTGCAGCACAGACTAAAATTGCCGACATAGAAGAGAACCTCTTCCCAATATTGTCCAGGCGCCTTCCGTCCTTATCAGGAGGAGCCAATATAGCACTGAAGGGTTCTTGGAGGGTCTCTGGGCAGCCTAGGAAACCACTGAGTCTGGTTTTGGGTGACCCACCAGGCATGCAGGAGCGTCCTCTGTTGCCTTATACTTTTTGTCCAGCTTTGGTAACACCGCTGGCACTGTCGCTGGGTTCTTCATTATTTTCAGCCCTTGATTCCAGACATGGTCAATAATCGGAATAGTCCTGACCGATTTTCTGTGTGGCTCTTTGAAATCATATAGAAAACGGTCCTGCTGCATAGATGGCAACTACAGCTCAAACCTCGTTGCAGCCTTCTCCAAGAGGTTATGGAAAGAGCCAATATCCTCAGGAGGAGATTTGACTGCTAATGGCTCCGGTGAAGGGGGTGCTGGGAGTACATACTCATCCCATTCGTCCTGGTCTGAGAGAACCTCCCCTTCCTCTGCCCCCCTCATTAGAAGAGGCCTGGACCTGTGGAGTATGTGGAGCCTGAAGAGGAATTTGTGGCGTCGCAGGAAAAACTGACAGAGGTGCCGGAGTAGCTGGTGCAGTGAATGCTGGCTTGGGATCCTTCTCCCGCTGAGGGTAGAAGTGCTCTCTGTAATCTGCCAGTAAATTAATGGTCAATGCAAGGGGGAAGTAACCTAGACTTCCACGGTAATTTAGTGATTAAATAATTCTAAGTATACAAAAAAACAACTGTAATATCAATAGTGATTTATTGCATTATGCATCTTTTTTTAGTTTTTTTGTTTTATCATGTCATTGTAGGCACAAGGTTATACTTGTCTAAATAGGTGCTCCTAATTAAAAGCAGAGAAAATTGTGCAGAGAAGTGAAGGTGATATTTACAATATGTGCAATGGGTGGTTTAAGAATATTATGGACTTCTAACGGCTCCGTCAGTCCAGGAAGCCCTGAAGTCACATAAAATTTCTTTACAGTTTTATATTCCACTCTCAAAGATATGTCGACGTTTCGACCCAATTGCAGAAACAAATCAAAGGTGGGTCATCATCAGGACTGGGAAAATTCAGGTCGGTAGCACCTAAGATCCAGTGTAGAAACACAATCTGGTGGTCTGGGACATCTTCGTGTTGTGTAGTTAACTGAACCCCGAGGACGTGGAGTACTCTGGTCTGGGGGGTCAATTCAATTGGTCTTGTGTTCAGTGTTGTGTCTGCAGGGTCATACAAGCACTGTGAGCCTTTCACAAATGTAGTCTGGAGCTCACAATATTGTTCAGATTACATCTGAGGGTTAGATTCTAGTGGCCAGGTGTAGGAAGATGGCTCTGTATGTACTATTTCAAAGTAAGAAATAGCGTGCACAGAGTTGAAGGGTTCCCCTTAGAGGTAAGATAGTGGCAAAAAGAGATAATTCTGATGCTTTATTTTGAGGTAGTGTGGTCGAGCAGTAGGCTTATCAGAGGGTAGTGTTAAGCATTTGTTGTAAACACACAGGCAATAAATGAGGAACACACACTCAAAGACTTACTCCATGCCAATAGGCTTTTATATAGAGAAATATATTTTCTTAGTTTATTTTAAGAACCACAGGTTCAAGATTTACAAGTAATACTTCAAATGAAAGGTATTTCACTCAGGTATTCTAGGAACTTTGAATAATCATAATAGCATGTACAGTTTTGACACAACATAGCAATAAGCTAATTTAAAAGTGGACACTGCGAAAATCAACAGTTCCTGGGGGAGGTAAGTAAATGTTAAGTTCACAGGTAAGTAAAACACTTACAGGGTTCAAAGTTGAGTCCAAGGTAGTCCACCATTGGGGGTTCAGGGCAACCCCAACGTTACCACACCAGCATCTCAGGGCCGGTCAGGTGCAGCAGTCAAAGTGGTGCCCAAAACACATAGGCTTCAATGGAAATAGGGGTGCCCCGGTTCCAGTCTGCCAGCAGGTAAGTACCCGCGTCCTCGGAGGGCAGACCAGGGGGGTTTTGTAGGGCACCGGGGGGGACACAAGCAGGCACAGAAAGTACACCCTCAGCGGCACAGAGGCGGCCGGGTGCAGAGTGCAAACAGGCGTCGGGTTTCTGATAGGAATCAATGGGGAGACCCGAGGGTCTCTTCAACGATGCAGGCAGGCACAGGGGGGGGGCTCCTCTGGGTAGCCACCACCTGGGCTAGGCAGAGGGTCGGCTGGGGGTCGCTCCTGCACTGGAGTTCGGTTCCTTCAGGTCCTGGGGGCTGCGGGTGCAGTGCTGGTTCCAGGCGTCGGATTCCTTGTTACAGGCAGTCGCGGTCAGGGGGAGCCTCTGGATTTCCTCTGCAGGCATCGCTGTGGGGGCTCAGGGGGGTCAAGTCTGGCTACTCATGGGCTCGCAGTGGCCGGGGAGTCCTCTCTGTAGTGTTTGTTTTCTGCAGGTCGAGCCGGGGGCGTCGGGTGCAGAGTGGAAAGTCTCACGCTTCCGGCAGGAAACGTGTGGTCTTTAAAAGTTGCTTCTTTGTTGCAGAAAGTTGCAGTTTCTTGAACAGAGCCGCTGTCCTCGGGAGCTTCTTGATCCTTTAGATGCAGGGTAGTCCTCTGAGGCTTCAGAGGTCGCTGGACACTGTTGAATGCGTCGCTGTTGCAGTTTTCTTCGAAGTAGGGAGACAGGCCGGTGGGGCTGGGGCCAAATCAGTTGTCGTCTCCGTCTTCACTGCAGGGCTTCAGGTCAGCAGTCCTTCTTCTCCTTTAGGTTGCAGGAATCTATCTTCCTTGGTTCCGGGAGCCCCTAAATACTGAATTTAGGGGTGTGTTTAGGTCTGGGAAGGCAGTAGCCAATAGCTACTGTCATTGAGGGTGGCTACACCCTCTTTGTGCCTCCTCCCTGTGGGGAGGGGGGCACATCCCTAATCCTATTGGGGGAATCCTCCTTCTACAAGATGGAGGATTTCTAAAAGTAAGAGTCACCTCAGCTCAGGACACCTTAGGGGCTGTCCTGACTGGGGGGTGACTCCTCCTTGTTTTTCTCATTATCCCCTCCAGCCTTGCCGCCAAAAGTGGGGGCAGTGGCCGGAGAGGCGGGCATCTCCACTAGCTGGGATGCCCTGGGGTGCTGTAACAAAGGAGGTGAGCCTTTGAGGCTCACCGCCAGGTGTTACAGTTCCTGCAGGGGGAGGTGAGAAGCACCTCCACCCAGTACAGGCTTTGTTCCTGGCCACAGAGCGACAAAGACACTCTCCCCATGTGGCCAGCAACATGTCTGGTGTGTGGCAGGCTGGCAGAAACTAGTCAGCCCACACTGGAAGTCAGGTATGTTTTCAGGGGGCATCTCTAAGATGCACTATGGGTGTATTTTACAATAAAGTGCACACTGGCATCAGTGTGCATTTATTGTGCTGAGAAGTTTGATACCAAACTTCCCAGTTTTCAGTTTAGCCATTATGGTGATGTGGAGTTCGTGTTTGACAGACTCCGAGACCATATACTCTTATGGCTGCCCTGCACTTACAGTGTCTAAGGTTTTGCGTAGACACTGTAGGGGCATAGTGCTCAAGCACATATGCCCTCACCTGTGGTATAGTGCACCCTGCCTTAGGGCTGTAAGGCCTGCTAGAGGGGTGACTTACCTATACCACAGACAGTGTGAGGTTGGCATGGCACTCTGAGGGGAGTGCCATGTCGACTTAGTCATTTTCTCCCCACCAGCACACACAAGCTGGCAAGCAGTGTGTATGTGCTGAGGGAGGAGTTCCCAGGGTGGCATAAGACATGCTGCAGCCCTTAGAGGCCTTCCCTGGCTTCAGGGCCCTTGGTACCAGGGGTACCAGTTACAAGGGACTTACCTGGGTGCCAGGGTTGTGCCAATTGTGGAGACAAAGGTACAGTTTAGGGAAAGAACACTGGTGCTGGGGCCTGGTTAGCAGGGTCCCAGCACACTTTCAAATCATAACTTGGCATCAGCAAAGGCAAAAAGTCAGGGGGTAACCATGCCAAGGAGGCATTTCCTTACACCAGGATGAGTCATCAGGGATCTCCCGGCTCCGTACGATTAATCGTGAAGTATTGTATGGATATGGAGTTGTTGTGGTACTGGGTCATAATACTGCTGACCATAATATGAATCGTCATTCGAGTACTCTTGGCATTTTACGTGCAGCTGCGAAGGACTTCGAGCTACACCAAACATTGTATCCTGATCTGAGTCCTCATCATCATCATCGCCATCCAAAAACCTAGATGGCAAGAGCCTTGAAACTTTGCTTGGTGACGTAATAGAAGGTGTCAAACGAGCCTTTGAGAGCCTCTTAAGCGGAGTATGTAGCGCAGATTGACTCAAAGGTAACACAGATGTTCTTTGCCTCTTGGTTGGAAACATTCTTGGGGTTGAAGACAAGAAACCAGCTGTCGTCGACGGGGGCGTCAACGATACCATTGTCGCTGGAAACATTGTAGCTGACGCCGGATGAACCGTCGACGAGAGCATCGTCGACGGAGGTGTCGGAATCCTCGTCGACAGAGACGTCGTCGGCAAGAGAAGCGTCGACGAGATGGGGCGTCTTGACAACGAGGATGATTATGTCGTCGAAGGAGATCCTGCAGCCGCTGCCGTCGACATGGAGATAGTTACCACCACTGGCGTCACTGATGAAACAGTCGTTGACGAAGGTATCGACGGCGATGGCGTCGTCGACGATGCTGAGCTAGGCTTCTTAAACTTGTGAAGCACTTTAGGAGGAGGAGTAGCCAGCTCTGAAGCAGTTTTCTTTGTTTTTTTTAGGGATTCTGCACCCACTTTCTTCTTCTGCGGAGAGCAATGACCCCTTGGTGTCTTTTGCGCCATTTTTCTAGGTGGCTCTTGAACCTCAGAACTTTCCTGTTTTCTTTTCAGAGGTGTTTTAAGGGCAGAAACAGAAAAAGAGGCACTGTCCTCATCAGAGGCAGAGTGTCCAGTCTTACCTCTTTCAAGCCACAACAGAAGGCGACCCTCCATGTCCTTCAAGGTCGCTGTAGAAAATTTCCTGCAGATTTTGCAGTTCTTAGTCTTGTGGCTGGGGTATAAGCAGTAAATACACTCCTCATGTGGATCCTCCACATATAACCTTTAATTTACACATGGGGCACAGGATCTGAAAAGGCCTTTCTTTGGTGTCTCTGACATGGCAGCCAGTTTGAATCACCAGAGTAGATAGAAATGTCCAAAAGCTGTAGAAATAAATTAGTTACTTACATGTAACTGTGGTTCTCCAGTAGTGGTATCTTTCATGGATTCACATGCTTTAATCATCCCAGTCGTCGAGGTGGGAGCCTCACGGTAACAAATACACATAGCAGTACACTTTATACACTAGGCCCCAAGGGCCCCCTTATGTTCTTTTATAGTCTATCCATGTCGTTTTGCAAAAAGACCCAAAGTTGAGCCTCAGACAATGAGGCGTCCACACCCTCTAGAACACTCCCAACTGAGGCTCTTTCCCTCAGATTTTCTAGTACGAGTGTGAAGTTAAGAGCTCATGTAGAAGGGGAGCCTCTGCGGGGAGGAGGGCGGGTCGCATGTGAATCTATGAAAGATACCAATACTGGAGAACCACAGTTACAGGTAAGTAACTAATTTTCTTCTCCAGTACTGGATCTTTCATAGATTCACATGCTTGAACTAGAGTAGCGAGAAGTAATACTGATTAAGTAGACATGTAGCCGTACCTTTACAATCCGAACAAACATCAGAATATCAATAGAAATGAGAGTAACAGTACCTCCAGTTAGTTTTTAAATGGCAACGGAACAATGTTCCTCTGTAAGTAACAATCAGTCATAATAAGCATAGATCTCTGCATTACAACTAATATGTAGCATGCTACGATAATCAAGCACTACCATAAGAATAAGAAATAGAAAAGAATTAACCTTGATTCAAATAAGAAACTGATGTTCACCTACCCTGCTTGCGGAGGTGGGATGATTCAAGAGGCTCACCTTAACAAAACAAATGCCTCAAGACTGCTTGACCCACTGCTGTGTCCATGTTATTCGTCTCCTCGAGACAGTAGTGTTTCGTGAACGTATGCTGGCTGGACCATGTGGCCGCACTACAGATCTGCCGCAGGGGTACCCCTGTGAAGAAGAAGCCCATGTGGCTACCGCCCTTGTTGTGTAGGCTCTTACCCTGCTGTGGAGAGGCTTACCAGCCTGAATATGACAGAATTGGATTGCCAGGCCAATCCACCTGGCCAGTCTGTTTGGAAACTGGAAGGCCCTTCCTTGCGTCTCCAAAGGCCACGAACAACTGGTCTGACTTGCTATGCTCTGAGTCTTTTGTAGGTAAATCTTTAGACATCTTTTAACGTCCAGGGAATGCAATGCTTTTTCTGCCACTGTCTGCGGATTAGGAAAAAAGGTTTTCAAAACAACCAGTTCATTCAGATGGAAAGTTGAGGGCACTTTCGGAATGTACTTAGGATTCGCTCTCAGAATTACGCTAGTAGTGTTGAACTGAAGAAAAGGCTCTTTGATGGTGAATGCCTGTATGTCACTCACTCTCTTAGCGGAGGTAAGAGCCAGCAACAACGCCGTTTTCCATGAAATGAACTTTAACTCTGCTCTATGGATGGGCTCAAAAGGAGGTTTCATGAGCTGCCCAGGACCACGTTTAGGGACCACAACAGTGGAGGCTTCCGCACTGGTGGAAAAGCACGCAACAGGCCTTTCAGGACTGCTTACAATTCTGGTGGAATATAATGAAACCGTATTCTGAGACCTGCGGTATCTTGAAATTGCCGCCACGTGCACGCGGATGGATGAGTATGAGAGTTCAGACTTTGCTAGGTGTAAGAAGTACGGTAGTACCTGTTCTGGAGGGGAGGAAATCGGGTGGATCCCTTCAGCTGCGCACCACAGACAAAAACGCTTCCATTTCAACCTGTAGGTCCTATTGGTAGTATCCGCTCTAGCTCTGGCTAGAATCTCCCTACATTCAGAAGAGATGTTTACGGTGGAGCCCTCATGGAACTCAGGAGCCAGGCCGATAAGTGGAGAGCTGACGGATCCGGATGTCTGACTTGGCCCCGGTGCATCGTCAATAGGGATGGCTTCCGTTTGAGTAGCACATGTGGTTGTTCCGAGAGCATGAGGAGCTCCGTGAACCACACCTGTCTGGGCCATCTCGGTGCTATTAATAGGAGGCGACAACCTTCTGCCTTCATCTTGCTGATGACTCTCGGTATCAGTGGGATCGGAGGAAAGGCGTAGGCATAAACGCCGGACCATCTCATTGAAAATACATCACCCCACGATCCTCTTTGGGGAAGCCAGCTTGCGTAGTAAGGGCATTTTTTGTTCTCGAACGTTGCAAACAGATCGATGTTTGGTCTGCCCCATAACTGTAAGAGTTGGTCCAGAATCTCCTGGTCTAGTTCCCACCCGTGGTAGGGAATAATTGTCCTGTTCAGGGTATCTGCCAGCACTTTGGTGTGTCCTGGGACGTGCTCTGCTTTCAGAGAAATGTTGTGCGCTATGGCCCATTTCCAGATGTTCTGAGCCTGCTGCGAAAGCTGTAGAGACCTTGTGCCACCCTGCTTGTTTAGGTAAAACGTGCACGTGGTATTGTCCGTCCTGATTAAGACATTTGAGCCCTGAAGCCTTGGTAAGAAAGCCTTTAGAGCGAAATCTATTGCTTTGAGCTCCAGCTGATTGATGTGGAGCTGGCTGTCCTTTGGAGTCCAGGAACAACTGATTTGAAGATCTTGAAGGAGGGCACCCCAACCTTCGAGGGAGGCATCCGTCGTCACGATATAGCGAGGTACCTGATGAAGAAATGTGAGACCGCTGGACAAATTTGCCGGTGTCGCCCACCAAGCCATGGCTGTTCTCATTTCCGATGTGACGAGAATTTTGTCCTCGAAAGAGCCCTGAACCTGGCACTATTGGACATCAAATTGCTTTTGCAGGGGCCGCATATACAGTCTGCAGTCTGGAACTAGCCGAATGCATGACGAGATCATTCCCAGCAATGACTTGTAAGTGCGAACTGAAACGCACTTTTTGCCGAAAGGTTGTGGGCTAACCTGTTGAGCTTTAATTTCCTTTCCTGCGACGGGTACGCCTTGCTTTTGACAGTGTCTAGTACCGCTCCTAAGAAGTTCAATGTCTGCGTGGGGTGAAGATGTGACTTCTGGTAGTTGACGGTAAGCCCCAGATTGTCGAACAACTGGAGGCAGAGAGATATGTGATGCACAACTTGACCTTTTGAGGGTGCTTTGATGAGCCAGTTGTCGAGATAGGGAAACACCTGCTTGCCCGACTGGCGAAGATGAGCTGCCACTGGAGCCAGCATCTTTGTAAAAATTCTGGGGGCTGATTTCAAACCGAGAGGAAGGACCCGTAACTGTAGATTCATACCAGCCACCTTGAACCTGAGGAATTTTCGATGGTTGCGGTGTATCGGAACATGAAAATACGCATCCTGGAGGTCTAGGGATGCCATATGATATCCGGTACTCAGGAGGCGCAATATGTCCTGCATTGTTACCATCCTGAACGATTGTTTCTTCAGAAACTTGTTTAGCGACCTTAAGTCCAGAATGGGGCGCCAGTCTCCTGAAGGTTTCTTTACCAGAAAGAAGCGTGAATAGAACCCCTTGTTCCTGTGAGGAGCAGGGACTAGCTCTATTGCTCCCTTGCGTAGCATCACTTGTACTTCCTTGAGGAGTTGGTCTACTCGTGGAGGTGGAGGGCCCGACGGAGGGACGTCCGGTGGTTTCTGTATGAACTCCAGAGTATGCCCTCTGGCCACTACATCCAACACCCACCTGTCTGATGTTATGACTTTCCAACGAAGGAAGTGAGAAGTGATGCGTCCCCCGACCTTCGAGCCCCTGGTAGTGTAGGAAGCTGGTATGGCTAGCTGGTCATTGTTTTCTGCTGGTATCTCTTCCTCGTGGCGCTGGTCTTCCCTTCGCCGGGTGCCGATATGCCGCGGTAGGTGGTAATCGGTAATGCTGCTGATGTTGGCTGTATTGCTGTCTGGGTCCTGCTGTAGAGGACTGATACTGGGGTCTGTATTGTTGAAACCCCCCTCGAAAGGAGTAATTTCCTCTACCTCTTGCCCCACGAAAGGGCTGCCTGCGGTACTGCAAGGTACCAAGCGATCTCGCCGTGTCAGTATCTGTTTTGATGGACTGTAGCATGTCTCAACATGCTTCCCAAATAGACTTTCCCCATCATACGCCATATCCAGAATGCGGCTCTGAACCTCTGGACGATGTAGACTTGAGCCACCCCTGCCTACGCAAGACCGCTGCCCCTGTGAGCTGTCGGAATCCTGTTAACAAAATGTCTATTGCGCAGTCAATAATTTCCACTGCGATCCGCTCGCCCTCTTGCAGCACTTTCTTTGCTTCCACCTTGACATCCTCAGGTAACAAATCCACGTAAGCTGACATGTCCGCCCCCATCTGGCGAACGTACCTTCCTAGTACGGCCAAGGAGTTGGCCGCTGTAGGAAGTTGGTTCTGTACGTACTATTTCAAAGTAAGAAATAGCATGCACAGAGTCCAAGGGTTCCCCTTAGAGGTAAGATAGTGGCAAAAAGAAATAATTCTAATGCTCTATTTTGTGGTAGTGTGGTTGAGCAGTAGGCTTATAAGAGGGTAGTGTTAAGCATTTGTTGTACACACACAGGCAATAAATGGGGAACACACACTCAAAGACAATTCCAGGCCAACAGGTTTTTATATGGAAAAACATATTTTCTTAGTTTATTTTGAGAACCACAGGTTCAAGATTTACAAACAATACTTTAAATGAAAGGTATTTCACTTAGGAACTTTAGGAACTTTGAATTAGCAAAATAGCATATACAGTTTTCACACAAATGGCAATAAGCTATTTTAAAACTGGACACTGCAATTTTCAACAGTTCCTGGGGGAGGTAAGTGTTTGTTAGTTTTGCAGGTAAGTAAACCACCTAAAGGGTTCAAAGTTGGGTTCAAGGTAGCCCACCGTTGGGGGTTCAGAGCAACCCCAAAGTTACCACACCAGCAGCTCAGGGCCGGTCAGGTGCAGAGGTCAAAGTGGTGCCCAAAACACATAGGCTTCAATGGAGAAGGGGGTGCCCCGGTTCCAGTCTGCCAGCAGGTAAGTACCAGCGTCATCGGAGGGCAGACCAGGGGGGTTTTGTAGG